>NC_057864.1:456478616-457766116 GCF_019393635.1 Dromiciops gliroides
CCTCCTCCAAGGAACACAATTCTGAGGAAGTCAATGCTGGTCTCTCGAACTAAAGAACTCTCAATATCTTGGGAACTGTGGGAGCTTAAGGAGAAAGTCCATTCTCAGAAATGCTAATCTCTGACCTGTGTGCTCAGAAAAAAGGGAAACAAGAAGATAACCAACCATTCAAAGTCCATATACTCCCTTCTCAAATCACCTGGACAAGCCCCAGCCACATGCCATGGGCTTTGGACAGTTAATGTTTTTAGCATCTGAGAATGAATGGAAAAGAGACAAATACTCCATTCCCCACACCCACCTGAAATTTTTTGTGATGGGATCATCGATGATATATTTAGAAGTAGAAGGGACTTTAGAAGCCATCTCCTCATTTGATAGAGAGGAAACTGAGGCCCATACATAGGAAGTAAATTACTAGGTATTCAAACCCAGGTTCTCTGACTCTAAAGGCTGTACTTTCCCCACTGTACTTTCTTGAAGTCCAAAGGAGAGAGAGCACTTCCTCTCCCCTTAAAAGGCTGAGCTGGCATCTGAATTCAATCAATATACCATGGAAAAAAAGGAGTCTTTTATTTTGTCAAAACACTTCTACCTTTCATGCTTCATCTCAATTACCAGTTATCTTGGAGACAGACTCAGTCACAGGTTACCAGCTTAATCTCCTGGCCTCCTATTTTATCAGTACACATCATACCCATTTGATGGATAAGAAAATGGAGACACAGAGAGGTCTAAGTGGCTTGCCCAGGGTTACTCAGTAAGTAACTCAGTTGGAATTTGAACTGAGGTCTTTCAGACTCCTAGATCAGTACTCGATTCAGTACAGAGACAACATAAATAACACATGGGACGTGCAAAACCTAGAGGCAGCTGTGGGAAAAGTCTAGGCAGACAGAGCCAAGAATTGAGTCTAGAAGAGTGTACATGGAGGGGTAGCCATTCATTTCTTAGGAGTGTTATAGGGGGCATTCATGCTTTGGACTAGATAAGGTTCCTTCTAGCTTTGAACGTATGATGGAGTGATTCAAGCAGGACTGGGTCCTTCTCATAAGGATTGGAGGTCTCTGAAGTAGTGTCTAGAATGCTAGACTGGAAGTCAGAGACACGGGTTCAAATCCCAGATCTGTACTTATGTGACTTTGGGTAAGTCATTTAAATTCTTTGAGTCTCGGTTTTCTCGTGGGTAAATGGAAGATTGAACAAGATGACCTCTCAGAGTGTTTACAGTTCTAAGTTTATGATCCAATGATCAAACTGAACTCTCCCCCCAGTGCTGACAACTTCCCCTCTCAAAGCATACACACACACACACACACACACACACACACACACACACACATACACACTGCACACTAGCCCATGACTTCTCATGCTTTTGTTCCAACTGTTTCTCCATGCCTGAAAAATCTTCCCCCCTTTCTTTGCCTGTTGAAATCCTACCTATTCATAGGAGTTCACAGGACAATTGAGAACCCAGATTCAGAGCTAGAAGGGCCATTAGAGTCCATCAGGTTCAACCCTTTCATTTTGTGAATTAAGAAACTGTGGCACAGAGAGGTTAATGTCTTTGACCAGTGAGACAGTGAGTATCTCAGGCTGTATCTTCACTAGATGATTTTGGGAGGGGGGGCAGGGCAATGAGGGTTAAGTGACTAGCCCAGGGTCACACAGCTAGTTAAGTGTCAAGTATCTGAGGCCAGATTTGAACTCAGGTCCTCCTGAATCCAGGGCGGGTGCTTTATCCACTATGCCACCTAGCTGCCCCCCCCCCCACCAGGCAATATTTTAAGTCGGTTTTCCTTGATTCTGAGTCCAGTGTTCTTTCTGGGATACCACCCATGTGCCTTTATGACATTTAGAACTAGAAAGGAAATTAGAAATCAATCATTTGGTTCTACCTTCTAATTTTATAGATGAGGAAACTGAGGTCCAGAGAGGGAAAATGACTTGCTTAAAGTCACACAGCTAAGAAGTCAAGAGTCTGAATTCAAGCTCAGATCTTTAGGCTCTAATCATTTAAAACCCAACACAAATGTCACCTCCTCCAGGAAGCCTTTCTTTTAAATCATGACCTTGGACTGAACAGAAACCCTCTAATTCACTTACCATGTTAATATCATATTGCCTCATCCCTCTACTAAAATAAAAGCTCTATAAGGGTAGGGAATACGCATTTACTAAGTTTTGTATGTCCTCAACACAGAACCCAGACCCATGTACCTAATGTTGCTCTGCACACAGCGGGTGCTTAATTAGTGTTGACAGAAAGTTTAAAAGGGTGGGATGTTGTCTTCTGTCTCCTTTGTATTCTCTATCACTCTCCCTCTCCTTCCCCTCCCAGAACAAGGTTCCAAGTGCAGCACTCTGTCAGTGCTATGGACTGCCTGACTAACTGGAAGGGCAGGGAGGGTAAATGCCTTGACTCTTCTTGGCAGAGGATGAGGCTTGTTTTTCTCCTCCTGCAGATGGATGAGCTGTCCCTGAGAGGGCTTGCAGTTTTCCTTTCTGGGAAAGCCTGAAGTTCCTCTCAGTGGACCTGTGATTGAAATGTGTCCCTGTTTGGTTGGGGCCAATGCCTGGGGTAGGCAGCTGAACATTGGGGAAAGATGGATGCCATTATTTTAAGCTAAGATGATGAAACCAAGGTCAGAATAAAATGCTTAATTAGAATGTCAGGGGCCTGGTCCCAGCTCCACTAGCAGTGATTGATTTGAAAGCAGTGCATGTCAAAGTCACAGGCCATTAGTGACCAGGAGAAGCACGTGGCGTTCAGAGACACCCCAGGGAGGAAGGAGGGGTGGATGACATGGGGGCTACTGTCCTCCCATCATCCAAAGTAAGGATCCAGAATGGGGCTAGGTATCTGTCAGAAACCATATCAGAGGGCCATAGAGCAGAGGACTTACATCTTTTTTTTTTTGGCTGCAAGGCAGTGAGGATTAAGTGACTTGCCCAAGGTCACACAGCTAGTAAATGTCAAGTGTCTGAGGTCAGATTTGAACTCAGGTTTTCCTGAATTCAGGGCTGGTGCTTTATCCACTGTGTCACCTAGCTGCCCCCATATGGGACTTACATCTTAAAGGGAATTTGGGTTCCTCTAGTCTAGTCAGTCTCTTCCTTTTACATAAGAGGAAACCGAGACCCAGAGAAAGACCTCAGTTAGCTGCCCAAGGTTCATACAGGTGGTAAGTCACAGAGTTGGTCTTCTGACTCCAATTCAATGCCTTTCCCACTACACTTTTGCTTCATGATTCCACAAAAGGGGAAACTGAGGTATAAGGCCAAGACCAGAGTCACTATTGAATAGATGACCCTGGGATCCTTAGCCCTAGACCAAGATTCTATCCATCAGCCGAATCTTTTTCTCCTCTCTCCCCCTCCCCCATTCACACAAAATAATGACCTCTAACATCCAGTTCCCCCTCTGCCCCAACTCCTCTCCTCCCAATGTTCTTTCATAGAGCAATGAGTAAAATGGAAGGGAAATGATACACTGATAGGGTGAGAGAGGACACTTAAATATCCCATCAGGAGGTCATAACTATGTAAACCAGGCTTTTTTCATGGAGACAGTGTGGGATCCTGGGTGTGAGGGAAGGCAGGAATCAGAAACTTTTTTTCTTTTTTTTTTTTTGTTTTTTTTTTTTTTAAGTGAGGAAATTGGGGTTAAGTGACTTGCCCAGGGTCACACAGCTAGTAAGTGTTAAGTGTCTGAGGCCGAATTTGAACTCAGGTACTCCTGACTCCAGGGCCAGTGTTCTATCCACTGTGCCACCTAGCTGCCCCCCAGAAACTCTTCTGAACTCTTCCCAAGGGGAGGGGGTGTCCCAACCTGTCCAAGGTCTTGACTCCATCCTACTCCCCAAAGACCCAGAATTCAGGTAGGGGTGTGTGTGTGTGTGTGTGTGTGTGTGTGTAGTGCGCGCGCGTGTGCGCACACACACACACACACACACATGCAAGCACATCTGAAATGCATTCCTTTTCTGGGAACATCAGGTAAAATGAAGCAGGGAACTGAACCCCTTAGGAAGAACTCAGTAGTCACCTATCCACAATGCTGTGAGGAGAAGAAGGAAATTCCCCCTCCTAATGTGTGTGTGTGTGTGTGGGGGGGCAGGCAAGCATAGGTGAGGAGGCCTGGGCTTCTTCCAGAGAGACTGCCGGACTAGGAGAAAGAGTCTAGTGCTGACATCCATTTGGTCTTCTCTTTTAGTAGGATGGACTACTTTGCTGCTCCTGGTGGAAGGACGCCAAGGTATAATGGAGCTCGAGGTGTCTTTGGGTATAAATAGCTATGGAGAGTGCGATCATTCTCCCTTCCTGGGCTCTGGAATCTGGAGATAGAACAGGGATGAGGCGGGGGAAGAAAACAAGAAGGCTGGGGAGAGATAATGCAGATCAACAGCTCTCTCCTGAAATCTCAGCTGGGGGAGGGCTAGGTATGAAGGGAGAGGAGGTGGCTCTCCTTTTGGGGTGGTGTGAGACAAGGGGAGGGGAGGGAGGTCAGAGCCAAAAATCTAACCCCTGGTTCAAAGAAAAGAATCTTCTTTCCTGGGGCAGAGGAAGAAGAAAGACTGGAGTCAGTGAGTAATGGACTGGGTCTAAGTGAAGTGAAGAGGCAGGACAAACCCAGATGAACCAGGGATGGGAGGAGGCCTGGGGCTGGTGAAAAGCAAGACCTCAGAGAAAGAGAGAAGGCCAGTCATTGTCATAGCTCTTAGAAATGGAAGGGCCATGAAAAGGTCATCTAGTCTAATTCCCTGCCTTCCAGTAGGTTTAAAAAAAAAATTCTGCTTTAAAAAGTTAAATATATATATATATATATATAAATAAAATAAATCTCTATATATTATATAAATGTGTATATATATAAATGGGTATATAAAACATATATATATATTCCCCCCCCCAATTTAGGTGTCTCAAAAGTCTTAGTGCAGTTTTTTATTTGTTTTTTTGTTTTTGGTTTTTTTTGCAGGGCAATGAGGGTTAAGTGACTTGCCCAGGGTCACACAGCTAGTAAGTGTCAAGTGTCTGAGGCTGGATTTGAACTCAGGTACTCCTGAATCCAGGGCCAGTGCTTTACCACTGCACCATCTAGCTGCCCCTCTTAGTGCAGTTTTAAGCTATTAAAGCTAAAGAAGCTGCCTGCTTGAACTTCTTCTGTGGGACCAACCTTGGTCAATATAATTTCACAACATTAAGTTTTGATCATTTTGTGGTGGTTTCCCCCTCATTTACATTGTGGTTTTCATTGTGTATACTGTCTTTTTTTTCTGGTTCTGCTTAATTTATTTGGCATCAGTAGGTAAGCTATTATTAACCCCTTTTTGTAAATTCTTCATCGTCAGAAACAAAGCTCTCTACAACCTGGTCCCAGCTTACCTCTTCTGGCTAATCTCTTCCTATCCTACCCACTCTGTCACAAACCCTTTGTTCTAGTCAAACTAGTCTACTCAGTGCTGCCTCCCCAATCCCCACCCTGACCCCCTTATTCCCATCACCGTGTCTTGGCTTATGATCCTTCTCCCATGCCAGCTTCCTGATCCATAGAGCATGGAGAATTTCCTCTTCTCAAAACAAACACACTCTTCTGGTTTAAATCCTCTGAAGATTACCTTCCTATCTCTACCTTTCCTTTTTGGACATCTTAGAGTGATATAGAGATGCTAATTATTACTATTATCGTTACTCAAAATCCTACCCAGACTTAAAATAAAATCCAGCTTTTAAGTCTGACCTCTCCCTTAAAACCTCCTATCCATACTGAACTTTCCCTCCTCTGCACTCCTATGGTCTATGAAGCATAGATTGATATATTTCTCATCCAGGATTCCAGGGCACTTCAGAGGCTCTGAGGACATAGGGCTAGAAATTAGCCTAGGAGATCATTCAGTCCAACCTCTTCATTTTTTTTTTTTTTTGGTGAGGCAATTGGGGTTAAGTGACTTGCCCGGGGTCACACAGCTAGTAAGTGTTAAGTGTCTCATGCTGGATTTGAACTCAGGTATTCCTGAATCCAGGGCTGGTGCTCTATCCACTGCACACCTAGCTGCCCCCAACCTCTTCATTTTACAGAAGAGAATACTAAGATTCAGAGAGATCAAGTGATGTATCCAAGGTCACAAGGTCATAAAGACAGAGTGAATCTTGCTTAAAGTACTGCCACCACCATCACCACTGTCATCTTTTTTTCTTCTTTCTCCTCCTTCTCTTCTCCTTTTTCCTCTGCCCCTCCTCTTTTTCTTCTTCTTCTTTGCTTTGTCTTCATCAGCATTGCCACCAACATTACCAATAGTTACCATGTTCATGATGTAGTGAAAAGAGCACTGGATCTATTGTCAGTCCCTATCGATTTGAATCCCAGCTTGGTTGCTTAACTTCATTTAGGACCTTAGACAAGTCTTCTCCTCTCTTGGGTCCTCAGTTTCCTCCTCTGTAAACATTCATATTAAATCAGATGATCTCTCAGGTCCCTTTCAACTCTGGCATTCTGTCATCCTTATCATTTGCTGATTCAGTTACCCAAGCCTTTTCATAGACTTTAGCTCCTTTGATTTGCACGATAAGCCTGGGAAGTAAGGCAAGGATTATAATGTCCCCTTAATGAGGAAATATCATCTATAAGAGAAGGTAAGTGACTTGACCAAGGTCATAAAGCTCATTGATGACAGAGATGGAGCTAGAACCCAGGTCTATCTGCCAGCTTCCTCATCTTGATCAGTGAGTGGTAGGATTAGGTGGTATCTGAGGTTCTCTTCAGCTCTTAAGTCCTGGTGAAGTACTAGTCATGCCCTGCTCATGCTAGCATAGGATGAGCTGGTGATCATTGTTTTCACTGAAGCTGGAAGTGTGTGTGTGTGTGTGTGTGTGTGTGTGTGTGTGTGTGTGTGTGTGTGTGTGTGTGTATGGAACAGAGGGAAGCATCTCCTTGACTCAACCCCATCTATTTCCCAGCTCTCACCTCTGTCAGCTCCTTGAGTGCCCAGTCCTACACCAGGTGAGGCTGTCTTATGTTCCCTTGTCTCCCCAGACCTTGGTGCTCCTAGTTCCTCTAGTCACAGGCTGGGAAGCAGAGTCACCTCTGGGACTGAGCTGAAGCCTCTTGTTGCATCCCCAAGTGCTCAGCATGCAGGCTTGCTAATACCTCTCTAGTAAGAGCTTATTTTCCCAACCCAGAGACAGAGGATTTAACAGGCAAACATAGTCCAGAAAGGAATGGGGGAGGGAAACTCCTCAGTCTAAAGCTGAGTGCTGGGCCCAGGACAAACCATCATCATAATAATATATTCTCTCTCTCTCTCTCTCTCTCTCTCTCTCTCTCTCTCTCTCTCTGTCTCTCTCTCTCTCTCTCTCTCTCTCTCTCTCTCTCTCTCTGTCTCTCTCTCTCTCTCTCTCTCTCTCTCTCTCTCTCTCTCTCTCTCTCTCTCTCCCTCCAACCCCTGCTTCCTTAACTCTCCCAGTCCTCTTGTTCTCTCTGTCTCTCCCCACCCCCTGCATTCCCCACATGTTTATCTAGGTGAAATCAGGCTAAAAGGAAAATCCAGGGCAGCCTAGAAGGGAGAATAAAGGAGTTACAAAACAGGGGGGAGGAAAAAGGGGGAAAGGGGTCTTTTGTTGCCAGGCAGCCAGTTTTATCCCTCTACCCTTCCCCCAACATGCTGATTTTATATACCTATATGGATCCCATATCTATATTTATATCTCTATCTATTTTTTTTAGCAACAGGTGGGGATTGAAGGACACCACCTTCTTCCCTGTCAGCTCCCTCTCTGTGATTCCTGGTCCACCAGGGAGCCCACCCTACCCTCAAAAAATTAAAACACTTCTGTGGTGCAGTGGGGCTGTCCTGGATTGCCTGGAAGGACAGAAGGAAATGGAACATGGAGATATCATTTTATTTCCAGAAATCCCTTGTAATCATCTCAGAAATAAACCTCTTTGGGTATGTTAAGGGAAAGAGAGATCTCTATGGGAAAGGAAAAGGTCCTTTATCTCTTTTTATAAATAACTTTTAAAAATTTGTATAGATACCTTTTGTTTTACATTGCCCAATATGTCCCCCTATATCCTTTCCCCTTCCAGAGAGCTATCCTTTAAAACAAAGAATAAAAAAAGAGGCAGAGAAAAAAAATAACTCATCAAAACCAATCAACATGTATTTTTTAAAAGCCTTACATTATATGCAATGTTCCACACCTGTGGACCCCCTACCTCTGCAAAGGGGAGGAGGGAGGCATATTCTCTTAATTCTTCTTTGAGACCAAATTTAGTCATTATAATTTTCAGCATTCATGTTCAATTCTTCTGTTGTTGTTCTTTCCATTTATATTGTTTTTCTGGCTCTACTTATTTATTTTTACACCAGTTCATATAAGCCTTTCCATGCTTCTCTATGCTTATCTGCCTCTCTATGCTTATCTGCCTCATTGTTTCTTATAACCCAATAAAATTTCATTATATTCATTCTGAACAACTTGTTTAACCATTCCCCTAATTGATGGAAATTTACTTTGTTTCCAGTTCTTTTCTACACCAAAATGTGCTTCTATAAATATTTTGATATCTATGGAACTTTTCTTTTTTGTTAATAACCTCCTAGGCAAGGGTATACACCTAGCAGTGGATTCTTTGTATCAAAAGGTATGTATATTTTTAGTCAGTTTATTAAAATAATTATACATTGCTTTCTAGAATGGTCATACCAGATCACAGCTCCACCAACAATGCATTAGTGGCATCGTTTTTTTTTTTCCCCCTACCCACCCTTCTACTCAACCTTCTTCGGATGCTTTGGTAAGATTCTTTTGTTTGGGGGTAGAATGAGGTTCATAGTGAGACTTTTCATTCTTTTCCAGTAAGAAAAGAAGGGCATTTTTCTACAAGGACTCTCCTTTCCTGGCCTGAGACCAATTCCTAGCTGACACGCAGAGATTCTTTGTGACACTGGACTTGAATTCAGAAGATCTGTCTTTTAGGCCTGGCTCTCTCATTAATTCATTGCAGTTGGCAATTTGCTTCTCCTATATGTACCCTGGTGACCTATTGTATAAAAAGAAGAGGTCGATCCACATGGAAGTTTTTAGTGACTTTAATTTTTTTTAAGAGTGTCTTTAAATTTTTAACATTCTGCATCTATCTGGGGAAAAAAGGCTAAATGAATGGTTTCCCATCAATGTAAATCTACCTTTGCCCCTTTCTTTGCCCAGTGGGAGAGTCAGAAGAACACCACTTCCCCCATATCCAAATACTTGAAATGTATTAGTTTTGCTATCAAGAAATGGAAGGGTCCCTTTCACTCCAGAACTCAGAATTTTAACTTCTACCTATAGACCTTTAAGGAAATGGGAAATGCCACAGAACCAGAAGAGTTTTCTGTGACTTCACTTAGTGGTCAAGGCCCAGATATTTAGAAGGCTAAATGCCACTTCATTTTTTTTTTTGTGGGGTAATGAGGGTTAAGTGACTTGCCCAAGGTAACACAGCTAGTAATTGTCAAGTGTCTGAGGCCGGATTTGAACTCAGGTCCTCCTGAATCCAGGGCCGGTGTTTTATCCACTGTGCCACCTAACTGCCCCCGCCACTTCATTTGTTAACCCTTTCCTGATTGTCTTGCACAGTTCTAAGAGAACTGAGAAAGCATGGTGATGAAGCTCAAGGTTAGATAAGACCACCTTCTTTTCCTATCACTGATGTTGAATAACAATAATAATGGATTGGTTTTCAACTAACAAACCTTTGTTTTCTCTTCCTGCCTCTTCCCCCATTGAAACAAACAAATGAAAGGAAAAAAATATCCCTGTACAAATATAGTAAGTAAAACAAATTCCTGAACTGGCCATGTTAAAATGTAAGTCTCATTCTCTATCATGAGCCCATCTGTCACATCTCTGTTGCTAGAGAGTAGCAGGTCTTCTGCTTTTATCATTGGGGCATCTAGGTGGCACAGCACTGACCCTGAAGTTGGGAGGACCTAAATTTAAATCTCACTTCCGACACTTACTAGCTGTGTGACCCTGGGCAAGTCACTTAATCCCAATTGCCTTAAACATCCGGGGACATCTCCAGTCATCCTGATCTATATCTTGCCACTGAACCCAGATGGCTCTGGAAGAGAGAATGAGGTTGGTGACCTTGAAAAGTCCTCTCTCACTTAAATCCAATCCAGCGCAAGTTATGATATCACCCTGATGTCATGGTCTTCTTTGAGAATGAAGGACAAACGACAACAATTGATCCTTGCATTGACTAGAGTTCTTAGGTCTTTCTAAGTTGTTTGTCTTTAAAATATTGTCCTCTTCATATAAATTGTCCTGGTTCTGCTTAATTTACCCTGCATCAGTTTGTGCAGGTCTTCTCAGGCTTCAATGAAACTTTTACTTTTATCTTTTCTTATGTCACAAGAGCATTCCAATATATTCATAGAACATAATCTTATAAAGTATAATTTATATAGAATTTGGGGGCACCTAGGTGATGCAGTGGATAGAATATTGGCCCTGAAGTTGGGAGGACCTGAGTTCAAATATCACCTCAGACACTTCTTAGCTGTGTGTCCCTGGGCAAATTGCTTAACCCCAATTACCTTTAAAAAACATCCAGACCCATCTTTAGGCATCCCGTTAATGTATTTTGCTACTGGACCCAGATGGCTCTGGAGGAGAAAGTGAGGCTGCTGATTTTGTACCCTTAAATCTGATTTGTTGCAGGTCATGACATCTGTCATGCTCCTCTTTGAAAAGTAGACAAACAGCAACATAGCACTTTGAAGTCTGCAGTTTCTTCCCACCAGTCCTTTACGGTTTGTGAGACAGAGGCTAGGAAAAGTAAAATCACTCACTCACAAGGTTTGCATGGCATAGTGAATAGAATGGGATTTGAAGTCAGGAGGATATGAGTTCAAATCCCAGTGTAGACACTTGCTATTTATGTGACTATGGTAAGATTATTTATTTAACTTCTCTGTGCCTCTGTTTTCTCATCTTCAAAATGGGAAGGATGGTGGACTTGAATCAGATTTCTATGGTCCTTTCCATCTTTCAATCAAGGATCCTATGACCCAGGTCGCTTGACTTTAGATCAAGTGCTTGTTAGATCAATCCTGCTTCTACCCAAAGGCAATTGCATTTCTCTTCTGGAAGCTGGAGCATCTATGTAGCCTGCAACATCTCATCCACAGTTCCTGGCTTTCTTGTTGGTGTCTGATGACTGTTTTCTTCATTAGCTAGGAAGCAGATGAACCAATGGAGTCTTTGATGACTGTCCTGGGGTAGGGGGCAGTTTGCAAAAATGTATAAGACTTGGCACATGTTCTAGGTATCGCTGCCAGCTGAGTGGCCTTTGTTCTTGAAGGCCCAGGAGATGAGGGGGCTTATGGAGTGCTTTCATACAATCTTAGATTTAGAGCAGGAAGGGACTTTAGAGTTCATCTAGTCTTGATGTTGTTATTCTTCAATTGTTTCAATCATGTACAACTATTCATGAGCCTATTTGGGGTTTTCTTGCCAAAGGTATTGTAGTAGTTTGCCATTTCCTTCTTAACTCATTTGACAGATGAGGGAACTGAGATAAATATGAGGTTAAGAGACTTTCTCAGGTAGTAAGTGTCTGGGTTGAATTTGAACTTATGAACATACATCTTCCTGATTTTGAGCTCAGTGCTCAATGACCTAGCGGTCATTCTAGTCTGACCCCCTTATTTTGCCACTGAGGAAACCGAGGCCCAGAGAGTGACTTGCCTAGGGGCATACAACTAGCAAATATCTGAGACTTAGAAGCTGCGAACATGGCTGTCATAATGTACAAACTGCCTGTGTGCATGTGTACAAATAAGTGTGATGGTGTATAACACATATAGGTACATGTATATGGAAGTGTGGGAGTTGTCTGTGTGGATACATGTTTGAGAATGTCTATGTTGTCCTATGTAGGTCCACAAATGTGAACCCTGCCACATTGCGTGCTAAGTGGGCTGCAGGAGGAGAAGTAAGAGAGCTGGGGCATTGAACCAGGCAGGATTAGTTGGGCCCAAGCTCAACATTTAACCTCCAAGCTCCTAAAATAGTACTCAGTAGACTCTGGTGAAAATAACCTATTAAGTATTTACCAGTCCTGACTGTTGAATGGGCTAGATTTTCTACAATAGTCAGGGGAACAGTGGCTCCCTGTCTCAGCCGCTCCGACAGCTTAATGATCCCTCCTAATCCCTAGATGTGGCTGAGTTTCCCACATCAGCTCTGGGGATACTAGAGAGAGTATAATATGATGGAAGCAGTCTGGAATTTGGAGTGAGAGGACCTGTGTTCAAATCTCACCTCCATCATCTATTATCTTTGTGACCTTGGACAAATCACCTAAGAGTTCTTCATTTTGAGTCAGTAGAATCTAGGTTCAAATCTCCATTCTGTTGCTTACAACTCTGTGGTCTTGGGCAAACTATGTAAGAGCCCTGGAGATGGGGTCAGCAAACTTGGGTTCAATTTTTGGCTCTACTATCTATTACCTTTGGGACCTTGGATAATCTATGTCTTTCCATCTCTCTCTTTCTCCATATTTGTCCATCTATTCATCTATCTATCCACTCACCCACCCACCCATCCATCTATGTTATCTATTTCATATCTTTCTATCATTTCTATCCATCTCTTTATCTTCTTCTATCATATCTTTATCTTTATGCATAAGCTGTATAGGGTGTTCAAGGCAGACAGCATCTCTGGGGTGAGGGCTTGCCAAGCCCTTTTCTGGGCTGCTCATCCACTTTTGGTGTCCACCTACCCAGTCAACTGTTAGCTGTGGCTCTAAGGAGCTGTAGCATGCACCGTGTCCACACTCCAGTAAGCCCTCTTGGCAGATGGGTTAAACAAGGCTTAGGATAGCGGATGGGCCTCGAACCTGTTGGTGAATTAAGAGGGGGGGGTGTCTACCCTGAGCATGTGAAGACTTCTCCTGGTGGAGTGGGAGGATAGAACAGTATATTCTAATGTCCATGAAAGCAGCTAAAGCAGGCTCTGTGGAGTGCTTAGAACTTGGTCAGACATTGAAGACAACAAGGTCATTCACTACATCTCAGGGTCATTGCCAGTCTTGCCACTGGACTCCAAAGACTTTGGAAGAGAGCGTGAGGTTGACAGATTTGTGCAGCTCTGCCTCACTTAAATCAAATTCTTGTATGAGTCGAGACATCACTCAGTGAAGTCCTTGGTACTCTTTGCAAATGAAGGACAAACAACATAACTATGTCTCATTCTATCTTTATCATCAATCTATCCATTCATAAATCTATCCATATGTATCTATAGATCAGTGTATCAATATCTATCTGTCTATCTATCTGTCTGTCTATCTATCTATCATCTATCTATCATCTATCTATCTACCTCTATATCTTCTTTCTGTATCTATCTCGCTCTGCCCCTCTGTCTCTGTCTCTCTGCCTCTCTGTTTCTATCTTTGTCTCTCTCTCTTTCTCCCCATCTGTCCACATCCATACCTTTTATTTTATGAGTGTAGAGAAACTTCTGGCGTGGCAACTCCCAGAATTCATAGAGTTGCAGTCCTTCAACTCATGTATAACTTATAGTCTTAAACAACTACCTTAATCCCTGAGTGCTTAAGGCAGAGAAAGTATTTCAGAAGCAGGCCTCAGCCAGGTCTTTCTGATTTCAAAGTGACCAATCCTTCCATCCACTAGAACAGTGGTGTCAAACAAATAGAAATGGGGACCACTAACCCATACATAAAGATCCCTGCAGGCTGCAAAATTACTTGGTTTTAAAATGTAATATTTTCTATCCTTTATTGCATTTTTATTTATTATACTTACCAATTATATTTTAATTTGGTTCTGCCTCACTCTGGTGTGTTATGGGCCTTGTGTTGACACCGCTGCCTTAGAACATGTTGCTTGGTGCCTCTTAATAGTCACTTATAGGAGTATATTAATATTTTGCTTTGTAGTATTTGTTTTCACATGTATATAATCAAATTCTGTCATCGCAAGTGGTAATAATTTTCACCATTAGGCCAAGAGCTCTCCAGGGTAGAGATTAAGCCTGACCCATCAGACTGGGAGTCCCCCGAAGACAGAGGCTCTACTTTCTCCATTAGATTAAAGGTTTCCTCGGCTTGGACACCACATAATCTTTCTTTCACTTATCCAACACTCAGCATGGATCTAAATATAAGAGAATGACTGCCCCAAGGCCTCTTTGTCATACCTCCCAACTCAGAGGTATGAGTCATTGGCATTTGGATGAGGGAGCTCAGGCCTGAAAGTCAGCACTAACACATTCTGTACCTAACTCTCTACTTCTTCTTCTTCTTTTTTTTTTTTTGCAAGGCAATGGGGGTTAAGTGACTTGCCCAGGGTCACACATCTAGTAAGTGTCAAGTGTCTGAGGCCGGATTTGAACTCAGGTCCTCCTGAATCCAAGGTCGGTGTTTTATCCACTGTGCCACCTAGCCACCCCTAACTCTCTGCTTCTTGACATGAAGTCAGCAAATTTCAGAGCTGGGAGGTTTGATGTATAAAGAAGCATATTTAGGCTTCAAATCATGAAAAACTTTCTATCAGCACTGCCTTAAGATGTGGCAGGTTTCCTTTCCTTAGAGATCTTTTTTTTTTTTTTTTAGTGAGGCAATTAGGGTTAAGTGACTTGCCCAGGGTCACACAGCTAGTAAGTGTTAAGTGTCTGAGGCTGGATTTGAACTCAGGTACTCCTGACTCCAGGGCTGGTGCTCTAAACAGTGTGCCACCTAGCTGCCCCTTTCCTTAGAGATCTTCAAGCTAGAAGTCAGATGACCACTTGTGAGTTATGTTGTTGGCCACTGAGGTCCCTTTCACATTGTTGCTGTCTAGTCATTAAGTCTTATATGACTCTTCATGACCCTGTGGACCATAACACACCAATACTGTCCACAGGGTTTTCTTGGCAAAGATACTGGAGTGGTTTGCCATTTACTTCTCCAGTGGGTTAAGGCAGACAGGGTTAAGTGACTTGCCCAGGATCACATAGGAGTAAGTGACTGAGGCTGGATTTGAACTCAGGTCCTTCTGACTTCAGGTCTAGTGCTATATCTACTGAGCCATTTAGTTACCTTCCTTGTATGATCTTTGGGCTATAAATTCTAAGTATGGAAGGGAAATTAAAAGGATAACATATATATACATATGTATGATTTTTTTGAAGTTTGACACTTTCACTTTTTTTTTTACATATAAGGTATTTTATTTTTTCCGTTACATGCAAAGATAGTTCTCAACTTTTGTTTATACAAGCTTTACAATTTCAGATTTTTCTCCCTCCCTCCCCTCCCTCCACCCTCCCCTAGACAGCAGGTAATCTGATATACGTTATATCTATATATCTATATATCTATATACATATACATCTATATCTATACACACATGTATATATACACATAATAACATTAATCCTATTTCTGCATTAATCCTGTTATAAGAGAAAAAATCAGAGCAGTGATGCAAAACCTCAAAATAGAAAAAAAAAAAACACAACAGCACCCAAAACAAAAGAAATAGTATGGTTCAATCAGCATCTATACTCCACAGTTCTTTTTTTTTTTTTCCTTGCATTTGGAGATCCTCTTCTATCGCGAGTTCCCTGGAACTCTTCTGTACCATTGCATTGGTGAGAAGAATATAGTCCATCACAGTAGGTCAACACTCAATGTTGATGATACTGTGTACAATGTTCTTCTAGTTCTGCTCATCTCACTCATCATCAGCTCACATAAGACCCTCCAGGTTTCTCTGAACTCCTCCTGCTCATCATTTCTTACAGCACAGTAGTATTCCATTGTATTCATATACCACAACTTGTCCAGCCATTCCCCAATTGATGGGCACCCCCTCAACTTCCAATTCCTTGCTACCACGTAAAGAGCAGCTATAAATATTTTTGTACATGTGGGTCTCTTTCCCCTTTCCATGATTTCTTTGGGAAAAAGACCTAAAAGTGGAATTTCTGGGTCAAAGGGTATGCGCAGCTTTATCATCCTTTGGGCATAATTCCAAATTGCTCTCCAGAATGGTTAGATCAGTTCACAGCTCCACCAACAATGAATTAGTGTTCCAATTTTCCCACAGCTTCTCCAACATTTATTATCTTCCTTTTTTGTCATTTTAGCCAATCTGATAGGTGTCAGGTGGTACCTCAGAGTTGTTTTAATTTGCATCTCTCTAATCATTAGAGATTTAGAGCATTTTTTTCATATGGAAATAGATAGCTTTGGTTTCTTCATCAGAAAACTGCCTGTTCATATCCTTTGACCATTTTCTCAATTGGGGAATGACTTGGATTCTTATAAATTTGATTTAGTTCCCTATATATTTTAGAGATGAGGCCTTTGTCAGAAGTACTGGCCTCAAAAATTGTTTCCCAGCTTTCTGCCTCCCTTCTAATTTTGGATGCATTGCTTCTGTTTGTACAGAAATTTTTTAATTTAATATAATCAAAATCATCCATTTTGCATTTTATAATATACTCTATCTCTTGTTTGGTCAAAAACTGTTTTCCTTTCCAAAGATCTGATAGGTAGACTATTCCTTTCTCTCCTAATTTACCTATGGTATCACCTCTTATGTCTAAATCATGTATCCATTTTGACCTTATTTGAGTAGAAGGTGTAAGATGTTGGTCTAAGCCTAATTTCTGCCATACTATCTTCCAGTTTTCCCAGCAGTTTTTGTCAAATACTGAGTTCCTATCCCAGAAGCTGGAGTCTTTGGGTTTATCAAACACTACATTACTAGTGTCATTTACTACTGCATTTCCTGAGCCTAGCCTATTCCATTGATCTACCACTCTATTTTTTAGCCAGTACCAGATAGTTTTGATGACTGCCGCTTTATAGTAAAGCTCCAGGTTTGGTACCGCTAACCCACCTTCCTGTGAATTTTTTTTCATTATTTCCCTGGATATTCTTGATTTTTTGTTTTTCCAGATGAATTTTGTTATTATTTTTTCTAGCTGTATAGATGCCTTCACTTTTAACATGATGTTAATTTCATTTCAAAATTTGTTATGACACATTTTATTTTTGACATCACCTTCCTTTCCTAATATACCTCACTCCTCTTCTACCATAAGCCATACTGGTCGGTCAGTCAGTCAACAAACATTAATAAGCACCTACTATGTGGCAGGTTCTTGTGTTAAATGCTGGGAATACAAAAAAAATTCAAGGGACAGTGCCTGTTTTCAAGGAGTACAAGACATATTGAATTTTTTGGTTGCCATGTCACAATGTGACAAATTGAAGTTGAGGTTCACTAAGCCCTGAAGTTCTTTCCCCCCCACCCCCAGTGAAATATTATCTATCTATGCCTTTCCCCATCCTGTACTTGTCTGAGTGACAGATCTAAGTAGAAGGTTTTGCGTTTATCCCTAATATATAAGATTACAAAGAAAACCATTTCTGTTGAAATGTATTTATCAAAGTATATAAATAAATGTACAGACCTCAAGTTAATAATACCTGAGTTGGAATTCCCATCATTTTACCATTTTGAACTCTTCTAGGATACTGATGTTGTCACCTAACACATTGACTATTTCTTACAGCTTTATTTTATCCACAAATGTGATAAGCTTTCCATTATTGCCTTCATCTAAGTCTCTGATTAAAATGTTGAACAAAATAGAGGCTAGGGCAGAGCCCCATTGTACTCCACTGAAGACACTGGATCTTTCTAAATCTACCTAACTTCCACATACTTCCATCATGTCCACAAAAATAATGGTGAAACCTGCCTAAATAACTGAATGGAGTACAGATATGTTATATTTTACCCAAGTACCCTGCCCTACCAGTCTTATAACCCTGTCAAAAAAAAGGGAAATGAGGTTAGCCTGCCATGATTTGTTCTTGATAAATTCGTGCTGTCTTGTTTTTTGTATATGTAGTTCCCATTCCAAGTCATCCATGGTGGGGAATTAAGAGTAAATTCAGCTGATACAATTCAGATGGCCAATGCTAGAACACAGCTCCATCATCACTAATTTACCCTGTTCCTGGATATGGTATATGTGAATGTCCCCATATACCACAGGACAACATAGAAGGAGGAGACTCAGGACTGGAGCTGGCAGATTTTAAGCTAGGTTGCTCCCCCAGCATTAATTAGTCTATCCTTTTTACTTCTGGTACCACTTCTCAATATACTCAAGTACAGGCTGGATGGATGTAAGAATACACCAATTTCCCTTCCATTATCTGGCTCTCTTCAATACCCCAGTGGAAATGCAGGTTCAATCAGCTGCCATTCGATTCAACTATTTTCCTGGGCTTTCACTTTGGAGGAGTATCCCAGTGGCATTTGCAAGCACAAAGTCTTTGTTCTTTCCCCTACCTCTATACTGTATTCTATGCAGATCACTTATAGTGATCACTGCTTCCCTTTCTAAGTGCTCACAAATCATCCCTTTAATAATTCTTTCTTGAATTTTTCCAGAAATCAAAGTAATCTTCACTGGTCTATAGTTTGAAGAAACTATTTTCTATCCCATTTTGAAAATCAGGAAACTATCGATAGTTGCTTGACACTTTTGCAACCCTCCCTAGTTTTTAAAAGATCTCTGATAATGACTCAGCAAACATATCTGCCTGTTCTTTCAGTACCCTGGATATAGTTTATCAGGGACAGGTAATTCAAATTCATTGAGAAAAGCTAGGTGGTACCTTTGTTATTGTTCAGTCATGTCTGACTCTCTGTGACCCCATGGACCACAGCACGCTAATGTTATCTATGGGGTTTTCTTAGCAAAGATACTAGAGTAGTTTGCCATTTCCTTTTCCAGTAGATTAAGGCAAAAGAGGTTAAATGACTTGCCCAGGGTCACGCAGTAAGTATCTGAGGCTGGATTTGAATTCAGGTCTTCCTGACTCCAGGTCCAGTATTCTATCCACTGAGCTATCTAGCTAACCCCTTACCATTGTCTTATTTACTTTGGTTTTCTTAGTTATTCTTCTTGATAAAGAAAAAATGAAGAAGCAGCTTGATATATTGACTAGAGTGCCCAACTTGGACTTAGAAGGCCTGGGTTCAAATTTTGCCCATGACAGTTATTAGCTATGTGACTGCAGGCAAGCCACTTAATCTCTTTAAACACTAACCTCAAGTTATAAGTGGTTTTGAGTTCTAAGACTATAAGATATAAGTGCATTGTGATGTGTCAAGGTGTTCCCACATCCTTAAGGTACTGAGGTAATGAAAACTTTAGTAAAATAACAATTAAGCAATTAATCCATTGCCAAAGTCTTATCCACCCAGAACACTGATCCTATTCCCTCTTTAATCTTCTCATATTCAAAACAGTCCTTTTGGTTTTCTCTAGAATTCATTTCAAGCCCCAGCTCATTCTAGAATTTAGCATTCCTGGCATTTTTTCTTACAGGATGTGCCTTTCTTTTGTATTTGTACTCAGTTACCTGTCCTGATCATCTTCTGTACAGGTTTTTGAAAAGTACTAAGATGGTTAATGAATTTCCTCTGCATCCCCTTCAGTCTTTTTAGATAGATCCCACTTTTCCCCTTTATTGCAATCATCTGTGTTTGTGCCATAGGAATTTTGTTCTTGAGAGCATCTTATCTATTTTGTGCCAACTTCCCCTGTAGAATTTTAAGCTATTGGAATTCTACCTCTCCTTACTCTGCATGCTTAGAAATCAGCTCTCTGCAAATCTAGAGTGGGCTTGTCAATTATTCTGAAATCTGAGGGAGTGTTTCTCCCATACTTCTTGCCATCTCTACTTGGACATCTGGTTCCTTCTTTTTTTGTTAAAATCAGGTTCAGGAGAGTTTCTTACGTCACTGGAAAGCAGTGACTGAGCAACACCCTCCCCACCCCCCCAACTCACCCTGGCTGATGACAAGCCTAAGGAAAGAGTTAAAACTGAAAACGACCATATTAATTTGAAGGTGGCAGGGTAAAAGATGGTTTGGTTGTGCAGTTTAAGATTAACAGGCACACACCACTTAGTAAACCAATGAAAACCTATTGTGAATTATAGGGTTTGTCAATGAGGCAAATCAGATTCTGATTTGATAGCCAGAAAATCAATGAAATAGACACACCTGCACAGTTGGAACTGAAGGTTGAAGATACAATTGATGAACTCTAGCAGCAGATAGGAGGTGTTTACTAAAAAGAGAACTTGCAACTTTACTCCATAACTGTGCTCCAAAGGAGTAAAAGAAAGAGAAAAGTGGCTAAGTGATGACATTTAGAATGAATTTCCAGGAGTTTTGTTTTTTTGTTTCCTCTGTCCTGGGTAGGAGGGGGTGGCAGATTCTTTCATGATCTATAACCATTAGGAAGCTCTTACCTGAGCTCCCTGGAAGAAGCCTGGTGAATGGGGATCCAGCCAAGAGTAATTAACCAGGTCCATGGAAGACAAGTCTTCTGGGAGAAAAAGGGCATGGGCAAAATCAGGGATCGAGAGGGCAAAAATAACACCATACGGGGTTGAACCAGAATTGGTGGCACTGACAAATTTAAAGCCCTACCTAGGCAGATGTCATAAAGGACATTGGTCAGTCAGACAAGCAACTGGTCTTCTATGCTATATATGCAATGGACTCAGGTCCACAGGACTGAATCTACTGTGCGTCCAGATACAATCATCCAGCCTCCATCCACCCTGTACCTCCATTGCTAATGTCTTCCATCTGAGATCACCTTCCATTCACTACATACATATCTTGTATGTCCATAGTTGTTTGCTTATTGTCTCCATCAGAATGTGAGCACCTTAAGGGAAGGGATCCTGTTTTTACCCTTCTTAGAATCTCCTTCCAGAGATCAGCCCAGGGCCTGGCATTTGGTAAGGGCTTAATAAATGTTTGCTGAATTGACTTGAAACAAGAAGTGTACATGAAGGGAGGAGGATGAAAAAAAAATGGCTCTTATTTTTAGCAATAACCTGGTTAGATTTTTTTTTTTTTGGTGAGGCAATTGGGGTTAAGTGACTTGCCCAGGATCACACAGCTAGTGTCAAGTATCCGAGGCCAGATTTGAACTCAGGTCCTCCTGAATCCAGGGCTGGTGCTCTATCCACCACCTAGCTGCCCGCTCTGGTTAGGTTTTTTAAAACCTGGTGGTGTAGTCACATATCTTCTCCCTGTCCCGACTTCACATGAGGAGCCAGGAAGCCTGAAAAATATAGAGGCGCTGAGAAGCAGGGATGGAGTCCCTGAAGTTTCCGTTCTGAGAAACCCCATCTAGACATGCTTGAGTCAAATGTCTCCATCTCCAGTCATTCACGTGCATCCTTTCCATAGAAGGTAGGGATTCCTAAACTGGGGGAACTGAGGCCTGTGAAGACTTGGCAGCTACTGAAGGGACAGCCAAGGAGTCCTGCTTCATGCTTCCCCAGCTAAGTCATATTGCTCTAGTGTTACCAACTTCCTTTCATTGAGCTTGTGGCCGAGGGCACTGGGGAATTCCTTGGAACAAGAATCAGAATTGATGCTGACTTAAGACCTGGTCAGAGAAAGCTCAGTCTAACAGCTCTTCGGCAGAGGCTGCAGGAGTCCTTAATTCCCTAGTGTTGGTAACTCTAACAACTCACTTTTAATATCATTTTGGGGTTTGTGATATACATCATCTTACTCGATCTTCACAAGAACTCTTTGAAGTCCATACTGTTATCAACCCCATTTTACAGAGGAAGAAACTGAAGTCCAGAGAGATAAAGCAACTTGCCTAGGTCACACGGAGATCTTCTTAACTCCAGGAGGCAGTAAGAAAAGAGAACAAACAACCCTCCTCCCCCAAACTCTGGTTCTGGAGTTAGATGACCAGTGTCTAAATCTGGCCTCTGACATTTATTACTCAGATGGTTTGAACAAGCTGCTTAGCTTGAGCCTCAGTTTTCTCATCTGTAAAAAGAAGGATCTGGGGGGCAGCTAGGTGGCACAGTGGATAGAGCACCAGCCCTGGATTCGGGAGGTCCTGAGTTCAAATCTGGCCTCAGACACTTGACACTTACTAGCTGTGTGACCCTGGGCAAGTCACTTAACCCCATTGCCTCACCAAAAAAAAAAAAAAAAAGAAGAAAAGAAAAGAAGGATCTGGTCTAGGAGACCCCTAATGTCCCTTTAAACTCTAGATCAGTGGTATAGTGACCCCAAGGCTACCATTCTATTGACCTTATCATGCCGACTGTAATAATACTACCACTGCTTATAACAATAATGCTTCTACGGTGCCTCAAAGTTAATGAAGTCCAGCCAAACTTTGTCTACATCCCAGTGGGGAGGAGGAGACAGGTAGACAGTGGCCTATGGATGGACACATATTCTCTTCCATATTCCCCCCACCCCCACCCCAGTCTCCACCCCTTAAGAAACACCACAGGAATTCTGCCAATTATGGAATCATCCTTACACAGTTGACTTATGATTGCTGTTTTCAAAAGAGGCCTGGGGTGGGGGGTGTCTGTTGGTGCCTTTGAAAAAGGTTCTAGGTTCTTTTGGCCTCTTGAGTAAAACAGCAAAATAGCTTGATTCCAATCTCTTCTCTTGCCTTGCCTTCCCTTGCCTTCCCTTGCCTTCCCTTGCCTTCCCTTGCCTTCCCTTGCCTTCCCTTGCCTTCCCTTGCCTTCCCTTGCCTTCCCTTGCCTTCCCTTGCCTTCCCTTGCCTTGCCTTGCCTTCCCTTGCCTTCCCTTGCCTTCCCTTGCCTTCCCTTGCCTTCCCTTGCCTTCCCTTGCCTTCCCTTGCCTTCCCTTGCCTTCCCTTGCCTTCCCTTGCCTTCCCTTCCCTTCCCTTCCCTTCCCTTCCCTTCCCTTCCCTTCCCTTCCCTTCCCTTCCCTTCCCTTCCCTTCCCTTCCCTTCCCTTCCCTTCCCTTCCCGTCCCTTCCCTTCCCTTCCCTTCCCTTCCCTTCCTTCCCTTCCCTTCCCTTCCCTTCCCTTCCCTTCCCTTCCCTTCCCTTCCCTTCCCTTCCCTTCCCTTCCCTTCCCTTCCCTTCCCCCCTCTTCTTTCTTCCTTCCTTCCTTCCTACCCCACCCCTGGAGCAAAGGCTCTGATTTCCCAAACTTTTGCCACTCAAGGACCAGAACAGCTGAGAAACGGACAAGGTAGTCACTTGAGCCCATTAGGCATGCCCCCGTGTCTTTTCTGTGTTTGTATATTTTGTATATTGCTGGTTTGTATATTATCTGTAAGACCTACGGTTAGCTTTTAGTAGTGCCCAGCTATATCTAAAACTAATTAGATCATTTGTGAAATGCTTTATATACATGATCTCATTTGAGCCTCACAATAACTGGGGGGGGGTTAGTATGTTATTATGTTCATTTAACAGATGTGGAGACTGAGGTTTTCAGGTTAAGTGGCCTTCCCCTCATTATCCTGGTAATGCAAGGGTTATTATCCTCAGCTGATAGATGAGGAAACAGAAGTTAGCCAATTAAGTGACTGTCCCTACATCATCTCAGCATTATGCTCACTTGACAGGGGCGGGGGTGGTTATTAGTGACTTGCCCAGGGTCACACAGCAAGCTCTAGTTCTAAGTACCACTGGGCTTTCCAAGGCTCCATCCACATGACAAGAGAATGAGAACCACTGTTCTTTCTCACTTGGATTGAGGGAGCAAGAAGAGAATTAGCCTCTGGTTGGAGGGAAATGTTACTAATGGGGTAGAGGGGGGAGGGCAGGTTCTGAGTTACTGAGGCACTGGGACTGGACTGAGAGCTCTGGCTAATGGCTGTATTTATTCCTTACAGCATTATTAGCTCTTAAAGCTGCTCAGCCCTCCTCCATTGTCAACAGCTGAGTTTATTGATGGACTGGCTCCATTGATGTTTGCTTATTAAACGCTAGGCACATCATCGGATTGGAGCTGATCGGAGTGGAGGAAGGGGAGGGATAGGGGAAGGGGGAACATGGGAGAAGGAGGGAAAGAGAGGAAGGGGGAGCAGAAGGGGAGGGCAAGGGCAGAGGAGTGAAAGGAAAGGAGAGAGGAGGAAGGAGAAGAAGGGGAGAGGAGCAAGAGGAGAACAGAGAAAGAAGGAGTGAGAAGGGCAAGAAGACTGAAGGCCTGAGGAAGGGAGAGAAGGGAAGAGGGGATGAGGGAGAAGGGAAGGGAGAGCACTGAATAGGGAGCAGGGAGGAAGGAGAGAGAACAGAGAGAGAAGTGTGAGCTGGAAGGAGGGAAGAAAAGAGAGAGGATGAAAGAAGAGGAAGGGGGAAAGAGAAAAAGGAAGGGGGAGGGGAAGAAGGAGTTAAGGAGAAGAGGGAGTAGGGAGAAGGAGGAAGGGGAGGGAAGGAGAGGGGAGGGGAGAGAGGAGCAGAACTACAAGGTTCAGGGGAGGAGAGAGGAGAGAAAGAAAGGAAGGGCAGTGGGGTAGAGAAGAAGCAGAAAGGAAAAGAACATTAATTGAGCAACTACTATGTGCAAAGCAATGTGGCTAGGGTTTTACAAATGTTATTTAATCCTCACAAGAATCACAACAAAGTTCTTACTATTTTCATTTTACCAGTTGAAGAAACTGTGGCAGAAAGAGGGTAAGTGACTAGCCCAGGCAGGGTCACACACCGACTAAGTGTGTCTTGAGATGGAGAACTCATATGGGGGGTGGGGGAGTATTTAGATGCATGTATAAGTATTTTCCCACAGAATCCTAAAGTAGATTGTTGGCACTGCAACCCTAGGGCCAGATAATTCTCATCATTACCAGGGGCAGAATAGAGAAAGGATAAACTTTGAAGGTCCCGAATAAAGGATTTAGAACCTGAAGGGACCTTCAAGATCATCTAGATGTAGAACCCTAGACTTAGAGCCAGAGGGGACCCTACATATCATCTAGTTCAAACCTCTCCTTTTACATATGTCGATTACATGTTATTTACACACATGCATTAATTAGACACATAATTAAATGACTAAGTTATAGAATCATATACAGGCAGCAGGGGGATCTCAGATAGAGGGCTAGGCTTGAAGTCAGGAAGAGCTGGGTTTGAGTTCTTTCTGTGACATAGACTGGCTGTGTGATCACAGGCAAGTCTCTTAACCTTTCAGGGGCTGGGCAATTCTCTAGGCAGCTAGATGGCTCCATAGTGCAGAGAGTGCCCTGTCAGCAAGACCTGAGTTCAAATGTGACTCAGACGTTTACTAGCTGTGTGACGCTGGACACGTAACCTCCATTTGCCTCAGTTTCCTCATCTGTAAAATGAGGATAATAATAGCACCTACTTCCCAGGGTTGTTGTGAGGACCAAGTGATGTAATAGATATAAAGCATTTAATATGGTGCTTGGTACATAGTAAGCATCATATAAATGTATATAGATGATTGATAGATGATAGATGATGATGATAGAGAGATTGGCTATTATTATTGCTAAGCCTACGCTTTACACATGAGTTGTATCTACCCCAGTGGAGGCAGTTTCCACAGCAGGAATTGCCTACACCAATGAAATCTAAGGTCCAGATCCAAACCCCACAACAAAAAACCACACCTGAAACTCAGACTACTTGGTGGCCTCGGTTAAGTTTGTATAACTGGTTAGGTAGGAACCTTCTCTTGCAAAGGCTCCATAGCATTTCCTGGCCATCTCTAGGCAAAGCTCACATACCTCCTACCCCTTTCCAGCTCTCCTTTATGTAGTGTCTTCCCAAATTAGAATGTAAGCTTCCTGAGGGCAAGGATTCTTATGCTTGCTTGCATTTGTGCCCCCAGCATTTAACACAGTGCCTATCATATAAAGCACATAAGAAGTTCTTTCTATCATCTGTCTATCTATAGCTCTCTCTCTACCTACCAATCTCTATCCATCTGTATGTCTGTCTGTTTACATTTATATTTATCTACCTACCTACATCTCTCTATTGATCTGCCCCCCCTCTCTAATCTATCCATCTAATCTCTATCAATCTGGCTATATCTATTCATCTGTCCATCTGTCTGTCTATCTATCAGCCAGAATTTGTACCCAGGTCCTTCTAATTCCAAGTTCAGTGTTCTTTCCATTAATTACACAGTAAAAATACCACCACTGAGGGTTGTAACTTGGTACACATATTTATGCTCCAGAGACAGTGGGACAGTGCAAACAGCCTCTGCCTCTGCGTCAGGAAGTCTTGATTACTTAAGTCCCTTCCTCTATGATGGGGGCACAGTGCTCCCCTCTGTAAAATGAGGGTCTTGGATGAGATGATCTCCCAAGGTCCCTTCCAATTTTGCTGTTTGATGAAGTTTATGAATCTATGTGTAAGACTAACCCACATTTTATAATTTCCCCAGCATTTTCACAAACATTATCGTATTTGGTCCTCTGCCTATAAGGTAGGGAGTAGAGGTATTATTATTATTGTACTGATAAGGGACCTGAAGACCTGAGGAGTTAAGTCAATAAAGGGCAGCATAGGAATTCAAGCCCAGGTCATAGGTCACAAGGTTGAGAGCTGGAAGGGAACTTAAGCTGTGACCTAGCCCAGCCCCTCTCACTTTACAGAGGAATCTGAGGTACACAAAGGAGAAAGGATTTGAGATGTTTTCTGGACCATAGACGTGGAGAATGTCAGAGCCCCAGTGAGTTTAAGTGACCACTTGAGTCAAAGCCCACCTTTTACAGATGAGGAAACTGAGTCTCAAAGAGAGGAAGTAATTTGCCCAAGGGCCACAGTTAACAAATAACAAAGCTGTGATCTGAGCTCAGTGTGGGTAGAAGCTGGACTAATGGGTGAACGTGTTCATCATGTGTTTGTATACCCCTGGAGGGACAGGCTTAAAGTGCATTTTCTCTGAGCATGTTCATGGAAGAGGATTCTGTGCGGGGCGGGGGAATGAATGTGGGTCAGCACGTTCCTAGCATGTTAACAGGATCTCCACATGCATAGACACACATGTGACGGCACAGTCTCTCCTTCTGGTTAAGACCCAGGGGCTCTGAAACTGGCCACCTCTTCTGGGTTTTAGCAGCTAATGGGGGAAGCCCATTTTAATCCTGATAACGAGATGGATCCATTAAAAGAATAAATTAACTGCAGACCAATAGATTATGCTTGTTCTGCCCATGCTTGGCAAATGGCTGCCTGACAGAGGGCTTCGTTTGTTAAATTAATTCTCCCTTAGCATACTAACTCTCTTGGTATTTGGGGTGGCAGGGACCACTGGAGGGGAATAGATAGAAAGGGAGGTTGAGCCTCTGCCTGCAAGGAAGTAGTGTAGCATCAAGTGGAAGTTGGAGCCATGAGACCTGAGTTGGGTTCGACCCAACTTTGTTGTGTTAACCTTTTTGGGCCTTACTTTCCTCATCTGGAAAATGAGGGTCTCTGTGATGCCTTCTGGCTCCAAATCTATGATCCATTAATCTTCCATTGTCTTGGGAGAGTCTAGTGTTCTGCCTCCTGGAGCATAAGAGGCCCGAAGAAGTTTCTATCCATCAAGGAAAACTAGGATAAGAAGTATTTTTTTCTTAGAGCTCATTAGGTCAACCACTATACTTTACAGATGAGGAAACTGAGGCACAGAAAAATTAAAGGACTTAGAGGTTGTCTGCCTCAGCCCCCTCAATTTCATAGATGATAAAGAAGGACAAGAGCAGAGAGCTCTTGAGAGGTCTTAGAGGTAGTAGGTGACCAAGCTAGGATTCCAACTCAGGTCTTCTGACTTCACATCTTATTCCTTTCCATAACACTATGAAATCTCTCTAAAGTAAGGGTTCTTAACCTGGGGTCCATGAACCACCAAAGAAATCAATGGATAGATTTCAGGGGATCCGAGAACTTGGATGGAGTAAAAAAAAAGACTCCTTTTTCTTTCACTTCAAACTGATATTTACCATTTTCTTCAATTATATAAAAACCTTATTCTGAGAAGTCTCTAGATTGAAAAGTAGTTAGTACCACTACCACTACCACCACCACCACCACTACTATCACTACTGCTGCTACTACTACCACTACTACTACCACCACCACCACCACCATCAACACCATCACCAACACCAACACCAATACCACTACCACCACTACTACTACTACTACCACCACCACCACCAACACCATCACCAACACTAACACCAATACCAACACCAATACCACTACCACCACTACTACTACTACTACCACCACCACCACCACTACTACCGCCACCACCACCACCACTACTACTACTACCACTACTACTACTACTACCACCACCACCACTACTACTACTGCTACTACTACTACTACTGCCACTAGCTAGCTGACATTTACATGGCACCTACTATGTGCCAGGCACTATACTAAGTGCTTTAAAAATATTATCTCGGTTGATCCTCACAACCCTCAGAGGTAGATGCTATTAGTAACTCTGTTATAGAGATGAAGAAAACTGAGGGAAAGATTAGTCCAAAGTCATGAAGCTAGTAAGTATTTGAGGCTGGATTTGAACTCAAGTCTTCCAGACTCCTGGCTCAGCTCTCCATTCACTATACCATCTAGATGCCACTAAGGGGCCCATGACCCCCAAAGGGTGAAGAAACCCTACTTGAAGAGATCATAGGCTCAGAGTTAGGAGGACCATGGCCTTATGGGCTAAGAAGGAAGCAACCCCAGAAGGGGAAAATCATGTTTTCCTAAGTTCCTATGGATAAGTAAAAACAAATGTAAATACAAACTCCCTCTTGGCATTTGAGACTCTTTCCCACCTTTCCAGTTGCTTTGTGCATTATTCCCCTTCATGTCCTCTGTGGTCTGGCCATATGGCTTTAGGGACTGTTCCTCACAGGCAACATGCCATTGCTTATCTCTGTGCCTTTGCCTCAGCAGTTCCCCATGCCTAGAATGCCCTCCCACCTGATCTCTGCTTCTTGGAATCCCTGCCATCTAAGCTATGTCTTATTCTCTGGGATCCCATTTGGGGTTTTCTTGGCAGAGATCCTGGAGTGACTTGCTATTTCCTTCTCATTTTGCAGATGAGGAAACTGAGGCACGTAGGGTGAAGTGACTTGCCTAGGGTAAGACAGCTAGGAAGTGTCTGAGGTAAGATGTGAACTCAGAAAAGTGAGTCTTCCGGACTCCACAGAGTGTACCACCTCACTGCCCTGGCTTTCTTCAGAACTCCGCTCAGGTTCCATCTTCTACATGGGGCCTTTCTTGGTCTCTCCAGGAGGATCACTAGTGCTCCCCCTCCCCAAATGACCTTGTATTCATCCATCGTGTGTATATCCGATGCATGGATAGATGGGTCCATGTTGACTCCCCATTGGTTGTCAGCATCTTGAGGGCAGAGCTGGATTTACTTTTTGTCTTAGCGCCCTTCGTGCCTAGCATAGGGCCTGGAATGTGGTACTTACTTAACCAAAGCTTGTTGAGAAGAGGTGGGGTTCAAGGCCCATCTCCTCCAACTCCAAACCTCGAACTTTCCCCAGCTGCATGAGTCCAGTAGAGTCATAGACTGGTTACTAGGCTGGCAGAAAGGCCATGCCCAGTGGGCTGGGGGTTCCAGGATGCTAATGCTCGACCTGTTTAACCAAACAAAAGCAGGAAATGGTGGCCAAGATGTGGATGATTGAGGGCAAAGGGGGAAAAATATCTCCCTTTGCTTGAAATGACCTATTGTGGCCCTATTCCATTTCTGTGCCGCTACTGTCCCAGGGGAAGGGTTGCATTCTGGGGGATGGATGGCTTAGGCATTGCAAGCTGGAGCCAGAGGCCACAAGGGAGGAGTCCCAGGAGGCAGAACATCTACTTAGTCACGGGCACATTAACCCCAAGAGAAAAAACAAATAATCCCCTTCTCCCTCCCCACTCCCCTTTGCTTACACTCCCTCCCCCCACCTTGCTATGAATCATTGGGAACTGAGATTTCATCAACAAAGCAGCTGTTTGAGTCCCTAGTTGGCCAACTTCTCCTGTAATAGAAACAACCCAGAACTGGGAGTTGGAGGACTTGGGATCATTCCCTAGCTCTACTGCTTGGTGATTAATAATAATCATTCACATTTATGTAGACCTTGAAGTTTCACAAGATGCTTTGCCTATATTATCCCATGTGTTCCATGTAATAACCTCATGAGATAGTTGCTATTATTGCTCACATTTTTACACATGAGGAAACTGAGGCTGAGAAGGGTTTCAGTGACTTTTCCCAGGATCATAGAACTAGAAGGTGTCCGAGGTGGGATTTGAACTCAGATGTTTCCAATTCTCTATCTGCTGTGTCACCTGCTAGTGACTTTGGGTTCATAAGTCACCAAGGAAGCCATGTGCTGTATTGGAAAGAGACTGGATTTTGAACCAGTGGTCCTAAGCTCAGCTCCCTAGGAGGCCTTAGAGGAGTCACTTTCCCTTTCTTCTGGTCTGTAAAGGGAAGGGGTTGGGCCAGACTCCTTCCTACTTTAAATTCTGATTTTGGCCTCAGGCTCCTGACAAATGTGAGTTTCTAGCTTGGGAGCTCCCGAGGCATGAACAAGTCAGAGGAAGGAAGAGGAGGCTGTGGGTTATTCAGCTCTGGGTCCCTCAGCAGATCAGCCCCATGAGTTTTATTCAATAATCATTCACTAAATGATGGGGTAAATAAAAGTCCCAGATCCCTTTGGTTCTAAGATGAAAGTAAAAGTGTCATTCCAATGGCTCTTTAGAGGCAACAACAGGCCTGTCCAAAAGAGAATGCAGGAAATAGCATTCCCATTTTACAGAAGAGGAAATCAAGACTGAAGCGTCAGAGTTGGGATTTAACCCAAACCTTTTGACCCTAAGTGCTGCACTCTGTCTACTAAGACATGTTGCCTCTAGTAACAGGGTTTAGAACTAAGAGGGCTTAGCAAGCAACACACGCAAAGCAACCAACGCATCAATCAGCAAAGTCCAATATATGCAGTGTTCTGTATCCCTAGGCCCCCACCTCTGAAAAGAAGGTAGGGAGGAGCACGCTCAGACTTCTTTCATCTCTTCCCTTTCTAAATCTTCTAGATTTACTCCCTCATTTTACAAATAAGGAAATTAAGACCTAGAGGGACAAAAACGACTTTTCCCAGCACTACATAGCTACTGAGGAGCAAAGCTGTCATTCAAACCTTTGATGCTGGGGGCTGGGAGCTGGGGGATGGGAGGGATGTTCGAGGTCATGCAGTCTGACCTCATTATTTTACAGATAAGGAAACCAAGGCCTGGTGGACTGTCACTCCATGGTCACTCAGATAGCAAGCCAGGATTCTAACCCAGATCCACTGAGTCTTGGTCTAATATTCTTTTTGTTTTTATTCTTTTTACCCCAATTCCCTGCCTGATTATAAAGCGTTGGGCCTGCCCACAGCAGGGTCCCCCACTATCGTTTGACCCTACAAAGGTCAAAAATACAAGGAGATCATCTGGAAGCAGTGTAGGATGGACAAACGTCAGCAATAAGGAAGGATTTTCTGTGTTTACATATGGCTAATCCATGCCAAGAGAAATAATCTTCAATAAGCTGTACAAATAGAAGAGAGAAATGTGTGTGTGTGTGTGTGTGTGTCTGTGTGTGTGTCTGTGTCTGTGTCTGTGTGTCTGTCTGCCTGCCTGGAATGACTTAATGAAAATTCTTTGTGGAGTCCGGGGAGATGGACAGATTTCCCACTTTCTAGCCCAAGATTCTGGAACATGTCTCTAAAGCCTCCCATTCCCCACCTCCCCCACAGCTGTCAGAGGGGGCTCATGTTGGGTATGTGGAAGTGAGCCTCCACCCTTCTCTATGGGCAGCTCCTTCCCTGGTCACCCAGGGCAGGGAGGGAACATTCTTCTCTCTTCCTCTTCCTCCTCCGCTGTTCTTACCACTTCCAATGAGTAGCTTAAGTTAGGCCTCCCCGATGGGCTTTTAATTTGGATTTATTGCAGGCCATGATTGTATGTTAAACAAACTCCAGGCGATTATTAAAAACATGATTCTGGAGGTTTATTGTCTCAGCTCAGCCTTCCACGGAGCTCCCCCTGCTGTTTCTGCTGTGGTTCTTTGGAGGGGTGGGGGGAGTAGAGACCCCACAAAGAGTTCCTCTCTTGCCCATTCACAGTCTTATCTCCCATGGCCCTTGGGGAAACAGGAGCTAAAAGACAGCGTAGGGGAGTCAGTGTGACACGACACGGGAAGGACCCAGGGCACTAGGAAGACCCTGGCATGAGGATTCTGGTCCATTTTGGTACAGGGGAGAAGGCTTAGGGCCCCAAGATTCAGAGCTAAAAGATTTGAACTCCAGTCCTTTGATTGTCAGTCAGTCTGTCTATCTGTCCATCTGCCTGGAATAACATGGTGAAAATCCCAGTGCTCCTTCCAGGATATTGTCCCACCTCTTTGGCATTGTAGGAAAGAGCACAGGCTGCTTCTGTCCCCAGCTATGCCCATACCAGCTGTGTGACCTTGGACAAGTCAGTTGCTCTCCCTGAGCCCGTTTCTTTTTCCGTAAGCTTGAAGCTCTAACACCATTTGAGCTAAGGTGGTTTGTTTTGAGTCCCTAAAGATTGGGGGGGGGGGAAATAACACAGACCTGGAGCAAGCTCCTGGGCCCCAGAGGTGTTTGTGTATCTTCAGACACGTGTCCGCACACAAAGTCAGCTTCTGGCTGCCTCTAACTGGCCACATGCTTTGTTTGCTCCCTCCTCCACAAACAGCTTTGCCTATCCCCAGCCCCATGAATCTTTGATGAATTACAAGGGCAGACTTTTTTAAAAATGCAGAAAGGGAGGCAGGGAGGTGGCGGGGCTGAGGGGAGCCAAGCATCCCTTCTGTCCCATGCTGGTTCTACAGATGAAGCCCAGGGGAAGCCCGTTGGGGGGAACTAAGGATGGAGGAATGATGATGGAGTGAAATGTGGCTGCTCCTGTAGAGAAGACAGACATCTTACTCCCTCCTGATGGAAGCAAAGGGGATGCCCACTCCAGTGCCTGAGGCAGAACTACCCCTTCCAAGAAGAATTCGTCCACATCCTCTCCTGATGAGGACTGCAGGATTCTAGACTCACAAAGCTAGGGCTAGAGAGGAATGGAGAGGCCATCCAGTCAGTGCCCTTATTTCACAGATGAGGAAACTGAGACCCAGCAAGGTCCCGGACACATAACTAGCTCAGTGACCCCGGACAAATCAGTTAACCTCTGTGAGGCTCAGTTTCCTTAACTATGAGCATCCTGATATATTTTTGCCCCAACTCTTGAGGTTGGCTTGACCACCACCTGTCCAAAACCTCTCAATTTCAGCTTCCCCCAACAGGCACTAGCAGAGGCACAGAGGTGGAATCAGGCTCAGGCTCATTCTGAGGTGGGAAGAGGCCAGGTATAGAGCTATGCGATGGACCAGTCTGCCCTCAAAGAGCTTAAAGTCTACATCTGGTCAAGGGGCTGCACTGAGAAGCTCCATTTCCTCCAAATTCCTGTCCCAACCCTGTAGATTATAAAACTAGAGTAGTAAAGGTCTTCCCCCCAAATATCCTCCTGCACTCAGAGAGATTTAGAACTCACAAACAAATGTGAAGACTTCATGGAAGGGTTTTCTAGGGGGTCCATTTCCTTGGGTTCTTCAACTTTTACAGAATGTTTTTGTTCTTGCTTCAGGAACCCCAGATCAACTCAATCCAACAAGCACTTATGAAGTGCCAACTGTGAACCAGGCACTGGGAAGACAATGATAAAAAGGAAACAGTCAAGGGGTTTACTGTCTACATCTGCTCATGGGGCTGCCTTTTGCAGCTTTCTCTTCCTAGTACTCCTCCCCTCCCCCGGAAAACAAAACAAACCCAGGGATTCAAAACTGGGATTTCAGAAAATGAGAAAGCAGCCTGATACAATAGAAAAAAACACTGGCTCCAGAATGAGGTGACCTGGGTTCAAATCTCACATCTGATAATTACTACCTATGTGACTTTGAATAAGTCACTTAGCCTCTGTGGGGCTCTCTCAGATTCTCATCTATGAAGTAAAGGAGATGAACTAGACCCTAGCTTCTTAAACTATGAGTCTGGACCCCATATGGGGTCAAGAAACTGAATGTGGAGGTTGCTGCAGCCTTGGTTCTGAACACACAACCCTCACACTTTGCACGAGCATGCTGTCACAGGGTCCAGCGAAAAGGGGTCTCCAGTGGAAAAAGTTTAAGAAGCCCTGAACTAGACAGTCTGTAGGGTCCCTTTCAGCTCTAGATCCATGCTCAAATGATGAAGCTCCTACTGTGTGCTAGGAATGTCAAAGGCAAACAAAAAGGAAACCATCTCTGTGGGTCGAGGTGCTTACCTTCCACCTGTCCGTCACGTGATAGCCCCAGTCTCTCTGCTATTTGCTCTCGTTCTGTGAGTGCTTCTAGACTTTCCTCTGAGGCCAGAAATTCTGGTTGGATTCCCATAATGTAAACTTCATCTTTCCAAACGACTCTCCTCCTCATGTCCTGGCTGTGCAGACCTGCTCTGATTTCAAAGCACGTAGGATTCTAGAAACACTTTTTTTTTTTTTTGCTCTGTTTCAATTCCACATTCATCGGGCTTGTAAATATAAAAAAAGGCCCATAAAGTGGTCGGTGCCAGGTAACAGCCTAAAAACAATACACTTTTATATCTGGGCCTGATGAGAAATCTTAAAATAATGCACCTGGATTTACATCACAATTCTTCAAATCAAAGGTAAAACTTACAACCATCCCCCTGAAGGGTCATTAAAATTCAGAGAGATACATTTCAGGACCGCCCCCACCCCACCCCCATTGAAGCTGTCAGTTGACAACTCTTTCATCCCAGGACAGAAATCCCCCTGCCTTTCCCTATCTCTGGGGATCCAGTGGCATTGAGTTGGCAAGAGGTGTCTCAGGACTTTAGTTAAAGGAAACAGGTCTCATGTGTCACACACCTGTGACTTCATCAGATCGGGAACTCCTTTCAGCCCATCTACAATTTATAGTCTTAGAGAAGTCACCCACATCTCAGAGAGGTGAAGCCATTTGCTTGTGGCCATAGATGTAGTAATGGTCAAAGGTGGGATTTGAACCTGGTCTTTCTCCAAGTCCAGCACTCTATCCACACTGTCTCTTATGAGATAGGTGCTGGGAATCTCATTATACCCATTTTATAGGTGAGGAAAATGAAGTTAGAATCCTCCTAGATTCAGGACAAAGACCATCAGAGCTGGGAGAGCCCGGAGGACGTTGAATTTGAGAACATTCAATATCAAAACTGGATGGATGAATTCAATATCAAAATGGATGAAGAAACTGAGACCTGGAGAGGTTAAAAGTGATTTGTCCAAGGTTTGAGGTCTAATGTCTCCCACTAAATCACACTCTTTTTTGAAGAAAGAGTAAGTAAAGAGGGAAACTTGTAAGAAGCAAGGAAGGGTTTGTTTTCGCTACAACTTGTCACCTTTCCTAAGGAGAACAACAATGGTTAGCCTTTCTTTTAAGGATGCCCCTGAAAGAGATATCATCTATGAAAAGGGGAGTGAAACATAGTTATGATCAGCTGTTTGTGACTCTCCTTCATCATGGATGCCATGGATGGGTCAGGATTAGAATTCTTGGGGATACGGGTGGATTAGGCGCCATGGGCTGATTGGATTCAGGGACTGGTTTATAGGTTCATGGATTGAGAGCTGGATGGGACCTCAGAGGTTAGATAGATCAACCCTCTTATTTTCCAGATGAAGAAAGTAAAGCTAAAGGGATTTAAATGACTTGTCCGAGGTCATGCAGGAAGTAAAGAATTGCTACAGTCATGGAAGGAAGTAATTTTGCTGAGCTTCATTTTTAAAAAAGCCCTGGATTTGTAGGTAGAAGTTGAGTTCAAATCTTAGCTTTTCGAATTCCTACTTGTGTAACCCCATGTCATTTCACCTCAAGTCAAGTCAATAGGCATTTAAGTGCTGTTCTAAGAACTCGGTGATATAAAGACTGGCTAACCCTAACCTCCCCTCACACACACACACACACACACACACAAAGACTCAGTTCCTACTCTTAAGGTGCTCACAGTCTAATGGGTTTGTATAAAAGGAGAGGGTTGGAATGAGGATCAAGATCGCTTTTAACTCCAAACCCTAAGATCCAGGTGCCAGAAGCAATTCAAATCCTAGTGCTCACTCCCCAAGTGACCTCTGAGGCCAGACATAAGGGCCTGTGGGAAGGGTTCAATTCAGGGAGTGACAGACACCGGAAGCAGAGCTGCTTCCTGGCAATTGCTTACTCTCCCTTTTCCAGGGCCCCCTTGGGGTGGTTACCCTCCTTTCTTGTCCTCCGCACCTCCTTTCATCCTTTCTGACCAGGACCTCTCTGGGATTGCAGTGAATCAAGGTCACACGAGCCTGCAGAGAAGAAAAGGAAAAGGAAGGAAGTGGAGGAAAAGATATTGGGACAAGAAAATGGGGTGATGGGCAGATTCCCGCTCTGAGTTACCTTTTGGTCTTCTGAAATATCCTGGCAAAATTATATCACTTTGTCTCTCTGTCCCTCTCTGTCTCTCTGTCTCCCCCCTCTTTGTATCTGTTTCTCTGTCTGTCTGGTCTTTCTGTGTGTGTCTCCTCTTCTTCTGTCCTCTTCTCTCTCTCTTCCTCTCTTCTCTTCCTCCTCCCTCACTTCTCTGTCTCTCTCTTTGTCTCTGTGTCTTTCTATCGGTCTCTCTCTATGACTGTCACTCTCTTTGCCTCTCCCATCAAAACGTGCTCCTAGGAAGGGCTTTGATGTCAGTCACTTAATGTTAGGGTGAGTTAAGGTCCTCTGTTTTTTCTCCTAGGGGTATTTGCATATTAAGACTATTTTTTTCTTGTGAATAAAAGGCTGAGTACCTTTTCTCCTAAAGCAGATTTTTTTTTCTTCTTACAGAATTTTAAGGAATTAGCGAGCAGCGGATGGTGAGGAAGGTATTTGGGGAGCCGGAGGCCCTGCTGGCCTGTCTAAAATCATAAACCACCTTAGTGGAACCTTTTCTCCCTAAAGAACCAAGGCAGATTGCACTGTATCCTCAGCACTCCTCCTGTTCTTACTCATCGCAGACACCTATTATCTGTTTGAGCATGAGCAAGTCACTTCATCTCTTGCAGTTTCTTCAAATGTAAGATGAGGGACCCCAAATTTATGATCCTATAGCATCCCGCCCTCCCCAGTCACTATCATAGGTAGTGGTATAATGGGGAAAAAAAAAGGCAGGGACAATGTCAGCCTCTGCCTTGGCAATAGTATAGGAGATTTAGGAAGGATCAGTGGTGTGAGGCATAACAAGGCTTAGACCTACTTCTTTTAATGCTGGTTGGTGGAGATACCCTATAGGATAAAGTTGGAAGGGACCATAGAGACTATACAGTTCAAATTCTTCATTTTCTATGGAGTCCCCAGGGTGACTCCCTCCCACATGGGCATCTGAGACAGGGTATCTTAATTCAGGCCACTTCTGTGGGTGCACACACACTCAACAAAACCCAAACCAAAATGAAAAACAATCTATAGCTTATGAATCTCCACCAACATGTTCACTTTTATTAGTTAGCCAGGACACAATTTGTTGAAAGCCAAGGCATTTTAATGAAACAGCATGGTAAGAAAGATAGCAATGAAACATTTTCCCCATAAACACAGGAGGCTCACTGTCACAAACACAGGAGGGAAGACGAACACATCAAGGGCATATACACAGGGAGCGTGGGTAGCCAGGGCCGCTTTGAAGGGGCAGCTCCAGCCTCTGGCTCTCTAGGCACCGAGGGTCTCTGGTCTGGGGAGGTCATCACGCTGCTCCCTAGGGGCTGCTTTCTGCTGCTTTTAATTAGATGCCTCTTGGGAAGCTTTTCACAGGTCCTGGTCTTGGTTAGGACACAAAGCTGGGGCACTTTTCTCGGCTTTGGCTCTGGCTTCAGCCTGAGCCTTCAGCTGAGATGCTGCCTCTTCCCAATAAGAAAAAGAGGAGTGGGCTTTGCCGTGTGTCTGAGCTTGGAGCCCAGAGATCTAATTAAGCTTCTCCTTGAAAGAGAGTCTCCAGTAGGTGGGTGCCTCCACTTTCTTTCCTCTCAGTCTCTTCTTAACCCCTTACAAGCTAGCTTCTAACCTCATCACTCCACAGATACTGCTTTCTACAACGTTATTCAGGACCTCTGAATTGCCAAGTCCAAATTCTTGATCCCTCTGCAGCCTTTGACACTTCAACCACCTTCTTCTCCTAAATACTCTCTTTTCTCTAGGTTTTCACAACACTACTCTCTCCTAGTTCTCCTCCCCCCTATCAGACAGCTACTCCTTCTCAGTCCCCTTTGTTGGATTTTCATCCAGGTCATAACATGCAACAGTAGCGGTCCCTCAGGATTCTGAACCTCTTTTCTTTTCCCTCTATCCTACTTAATTTGATGGTCCCATCAGTTTCCCTGGATTTAATGACCATATCTATGCTGATGATTCTCGAATGTTCTTGTCCTACCCTAACTTCTCTGCTGACCTACAATATTTCATCTTTCAGACATCTTGAACTGGATGCTCAATTGTTGTTGTTTTTGTCAATCTCTGACTCTTGGTAATCCCATTTGGGGTTTTCTTGGCAAAGATACTAGAGTGGTTTGCCATTTCCTTCTCCAGCTCATTTGATAGATGAGGAAACTGAGGCAAACAGAGTTAAGTGACTTGCCCAGGGTCACAGAGCTAGGCAGTGTCTGGGGCCAGACTGAACTCAGGAAGAGGAGTCTTCCTGATTCTAGATTCTATCCATTGGACCACCTAGCTGTCCCAATATTCAATAGACATCTTTAACTCAACGGGTTCAAAACTGAACTTGTTATCCCCGCCCCAACCCTCCTCTACCTTTCAATTTCCCCTTTATTGTTGAAGGCAATACTATCCCCCCAGTCCTTCAGGTTGGGAGGCCAGGTCTTATCCTCAACTCCTCACTGTCCCTCACCTCCATATCCAATCTGCAGCATCTCTTGAATACAGCCTCGTCTCTCCTTTAATACTGCCACCACCCTAGGGCAGGTGCTCACAATCTTCCACTTGGACTATTTCAAGAGCCTGGAGGTGGGTCTGCCTGTTTCAAGTCTCCACACTCCTGTGTATCCTCCATTCAGCCACCAAAATGATTTCCCGACAGGACGGTCCCACTATGTTCCTCCCTCCCCTGCAACTGCATTCAATAAACTCCTTTGTCTCCAGGATCAAATACATCTCTATTTGGTGTTCATCGGCCTTCATGACCCAACTCTCCCTACACCTTAGTCCCTGCCAAGTACTCTTCAGTCCAGTGATGCTGGCCTCCTTTCTGCCTCTTCATCTCTTAGCTATGGGCATTTTCTCCAACTCTCCTACATAACTGGGACTCCCTTCTCATTTCTGTGTCAGACTTCCTCAGCTTCCTTCAAGTCCCAATGAAAATCCCATCTTCTATAGGAAAAGCTTTTTTCAACACTACTTAATTCCAGTCCCTTCTCTCTGTTAATTATTTTCTGTTTATTCTCTATCTAGCTGGTTTTGTATATATTTGTTTGCTTGTTGTTTCCATTATCTTGAGAACTCATTGAGGCTGGTAACTATCTTTTGCTTCTTTTTGTATCCCTAGCACTTAGTACAGTGCCTGGTAAATAGTAGGTATTTAATAAATGTTTACTGACTCTAACTGCCTGGATTCTTCTCTTTTAGAAGAAAGACAAGCTCATACTTACCCAGGACCACACTAGTGAAAAACTCTTAGCTTCTCTCTTCCCTCTAGGAGAGTCTGTTATTTCTCAGAGCCATGGCTATGATAAGCCTTTTCAAAAGGAAAGCTTTGTTTTCAGGAGTCAAGATTTTTTGGAACAAAAAAACCATCTAGTCAACTAAGTAATGCACATGGGCATTCAGTCTATTGCTTCAACACAATTTCCTGCTCACCAAGGACAATGTCTCTGCCCAAACCTCTATTTGACATCAGATTAGAAAGTCCTTACAATCCCTTCTTAATGTCTAATCATCAAATTAAACCTATTTATAACCAGTGACTTATATGAGTTGGTGCTCGATAAATTCTAATTGAGATGGATTAAATTGAATCTGTCTCCCTTTGGCAGTTAAGTAGCACAGTGGATAGAGCACTGTGTTTAGAAGCAGGAAGACTTCTCTTCCTAAGTTCAAATCTGGCCTCAGACACTTTCTAGCTGTGTGACCTTGGACAAGTCACTTCACCCTATTTGCTTCAGTTTCTTCATCTGTAAAATGAGATGGAGAAGGAAATGGTAAATAACTCAAGTATATTTGCTAGGAAGACCCCAAATGGGGTCACAAAGAACTGTACACAACTAAACAACAATAACAACTCTTCACTCTGTTCCTAAATTCAACAAAAATATTCTAATAGAGGACTTGCTTTCCTGAAGGAAATGTCTTAGGCAGGATAACTTGTCATATGATGATGACTTACTATATTGTCATCCTGTAATCAATGACTGATATGAGAATTTGAGTTGCAGCAATCAGTTTTCCATAGGGAGAGTTGGAGAAGTCAGAGCTGGAGAAGTTGACCACCCGGGTTCTAAACTTTCTGTTAGGAAACCAACTCCTGAATTTGCTACAAGACCCTTCCAAAGGGGATGCTTTTGAACCATGCCCTTCAATATCCTTACACCAGTGAGAGAGAGGTAGGCACAACTTGATCTGCTGAGAAAATAATTGAAGCACAAACAACCTGACTGAAAGCATGGCTCCCTTCTTAGATTACTCAATTACATCACTTAAGTATTTGTACCTGCTTAGAATTTCCCTTCCTGTGTACTCATGGGATTCCATAAGTCCTCCCTCCCACCTATCATGTCCTCATACTCATCCTTTTCATTCCCAAATGCCTGTTTCTAGAACCAAACTATGATTTTTTCCTTTCTGAGCAAATAGTATAACCTGGACCCTGGGCAAGCGGCATGTAGTGTGATTGTTTTGGAGGCAGAGAGTGGAGGAAACAGAGCAGGATGGGAGATGAGTTTGCCCTAGCCTATCATTTGGTAGTTTCTGAATTAATCTTATTAACTAGGACTAAGCCTCATTGTTCCTATGACTCTGAAGGATTGTAAATGGTATCAATACCCTCTAAATTCGACACCCTAGGGCAAAGCTCCAATTATCTTGCCTTAGTTACACCTAGGGCCTGACTTAGAGGTTATATAAATACCACACAGCCCATGCAGTTCTGGCTGTGTTTATGTACCTATCTGTCTTTGTGTCTTGGGATATAATTCTGTTCCAGAGTGAAACCTCTTTGAAGTCAGGTACTGAGTAGTTTTAGTTGAACAGTGCTTAGCATAGTTGTCATTTGCATTTGTTCCTTAATAAAGATTTGAGACCGACAATCCTTTTCAGAGAGGTGTACTAGAAAAAAATGTTAGATTTGTAGTTAGAAGACCTGAGTTTGAGCCCAAGATCTGTGAAGCAACCTGCTCTCTGGATCTCAGACTTCTCCTTTGTAACAGGATGGGAAGTTGGACCGGGGCATGTAGCTCTGAATCCCATGAGCTTATGTATGAACACAGGAAAAAGATCCTGGGCTATGAAGGATCTCAGAGGTTATTTTGGTTTAACCCTCTCACTTTACAGATGAGGAAACTGAGGCCCAGAGAGAGAGGTTAAAGCCACACTGGTAGTTAAGTAGTACAGTTGGGATTTGAATCTAGGCAGTTGGACTCCAAAGTCTGCATTTTTTCCTTACTCGATGATTCTCTTTTCCCTCCCAAACATTACCTTGTCATTCTTCTATTCGGTTCTCCTCACCTGCTTGTTCAGTCCTTTCAATCACATCCTACTCTTCATGACCCCATTTGGGATTTTCTTGGCAAAGATACTAGAGTTGTTTGCCATTTCCTTCTACAGCTCATTTTACAGATGAGGAAACTGAGGCAAGCAGGGTTAAGTGACTTGCCTAGGTTCATACAGGTAGTCAATATTTGAGGCTAGATTTGAACTCAGGTCTTGGCACTCTATTGTATCACCTGGTTGCCCCTCATCACCTGCTAGAGGCCACCAGAGATATCTGACATTCCTAAACACATTGTTTCCCCTGCCACAAGAGCCGACAGGGCCAATTTTATGAAGGAGGCTCGAGTAGGGGATACTTTGCCCTCACTTTTCCAAATACACCCTAGAGATTAAGAGACTGCCTGTTAAGTCCATGAAGAGTGTATCAGATCTAGAAATAGAACCCAGGTCTCCTGTCTCCCAGACCATCATTAGCAATACTGACACATCAGGGATGCTGTAGTCGGGCTGCCCTGGGTGGAGAAATCCCTCTCCCCTCTGAGAAGCATGGATGCAGCAGCTCAGGGAATGTCTAACAGTGTTTACATTCCTCCTGGCGAGACTGCCTAGCAGGAGGCATCCTTGTCACAAGAAGCTTTAAAACTTGCTCAGGGGGTGTGACTGAATGACAGATGAACAAGCTAGCTTAGTCTTATTATTAATGTCCCAGGCTCCACTTGGGGAAGTCAGCTTCCCCAAGGGTGACGGGGAGTGGAGAGACAGAGAATGTGTCCCCTTGGAGAGCCTGTAGTCAGTTAGAAAGCTGAAATAGTATCACCTGTGGAAGAAGGTCTAGGGAGAAACCCAGCTGGCTGGGTTCATTAAGCAAAGGAATAAGAGACTGTAAGCCAGCTAAGGAAATTCCCAAGTGTTCGGAATTAGGAAACCTGAGCATTATTTTAGGCTTGCTGTGTGACTCGGGACAAATCACTTAACACCTCTGATTGTTGTTTGTGAACTGATAAAAGCTTCTATTTAGCAAAATGGTACCATGGAAAGAAATCTGGCTCCAGAGTCAGAGGACTTTAAATCCTACCTCCCTGGGCCTCGATTTCTTATTTGTAAAATGAGGGGTTGGACCAGACAGTCTCTGAGTTCATTTCCAGTCTTCTAAATATAATCCTAACAACCTAGGGTGGTAGGTGCTATTAGTATCCACATTTTATAGATAAGGAAACTGAGACTGAGAGGGGTTAAATGACCTACCCAGGGGCAGTAAGGGGATTTAAGGGGTATTTTATGTTTAATTTTCTGGCTCTGATTCCAGTGGTCTGTCTCTTATACCTCCTAATGGATGCTTAATAAATGGAGAAGACTCTTGGGAATAAAGTATGTAGGAGCTAAGAGGGAGAATCTTATCACAGTTTCATGGATCTGGGAATGAGATGGTTTGGGGGGCTCCCTTTGTTCACGACCTCGATGTACACCCAGAAAAGGCCAGGGTGCTGCAAGCTAGGGCTGGGTAAGAGAAAAGCCATGTCCTGAGGTCAGGGCAAGAGGCCACTGATTACAATGGGAAGGACTTGGGTTAGAAAAGCAATATGAGCCAACAGCACAGTCTCTGAATGGGAGTTAGGGCTAGGAGAGCCTTGGGGAGGTGGGGTTAACTAAAGGAGAAAAAAGTCTTTGGTTATAAAAAATGACGAATATGAACAATTCAGGGAAATATGGGAGGACTCATATGAAGCGATGCAGAGAGAAGAAAGACGAGCACAAAGAACGATTTGCCGACGACAGCTATGGAAATAAAGACAGCCTTAAAGGACCACAAAACTCAGGTCAGATTTAATGGATCATGGTGGTACTATTTCCCCCCCTCCTCGAACCGCCCCATTATTTCACTGGTACATATAGCATGCACTTGACAAAGGCTTTCTCATTCACAGAGGCAACTTGTGGCATTGGGTAGTATGCTGGGCTTAGAGTCGGGAAGACCTGAGTTCAAATCCTCCCTCAGACTTTTGTATGACCACCCAAGTCAATTATCTTCTTTCTGACTCTGTTTCCTCATCTGTAAAATGGGGATAATAACAGCACCTGTAAGGAGTGAGTGAGGTAATATTTGTAAGGTGCTTAGCACAAAGTAGGTGCTCAATAAATGCTTCTTTCCTTCCTTATGTAATTTCTCTGAAACCTCTAGTTTTAGAGAATTGCCTGAAGGCACTAAGATTTTAGATGACTTACTCAGGGAGCAGCTAGGTAGTACAGTGGATAGAGTTCTGGAACTGGAGTCAGGAAGACTCATCTTTCTGAGTTCAAATCTGGCCTCAGACACTACCTGTGTGACCCTGGGCAAGTCACTTTACCCTGTTTGCCTTAGTTTCGCCATCTGTAAAATGAGTTAAAAAAGGAAATGGCAAACCACTCCAGTCTCTCTGCCAAGAAAACCCCAAATGGGGTCATCAAGAGTCAGACAGAACTAAACAACAACAGGCCAGGGTCAAACAACCAAGTGTGTGTAAGAAACTGGACTTGAACTTAGGTCTGACCCCAGAACCAATTAATTGTCTATCCATTATATCCATTACATGATGACTTCTCTCTTGTTGGCACTCACTTGTTGAAGTTCAAGCCAACAGCCTCTTATTCTGTCTTTCTTTCTTTTTTTTGGGGGGGGCAGGTGAGGCAATTGGTGTTATGTGACTTGTCCAGTCACATTATTATATGAGGTCCACAAAAACATGTCGGATCCCTGTCCTCAAGAAGCTTCTAATCTCAAAAGAAGACTGAGAGGGGTCCATACATAATTACAATTCAAGAACAGATTACCAGGGTGATGTGGAAGCAAGACAAACTGAAGTCCTATTTATTGTCATCATCACCACCACCACCAGCAGTAAGTGTCAAGTGTCTGAGGCTGGATTTGAACTCAGGTCCTCCTGACTCTGGGGCTGGTGCTCCATCCATTGTGCCACCTAGCTGCCCCTGAAGCCGCTTATTCTTTCAACAAACAAATTGCAAAAGCATAAGGTGGCATGGGGTAGGAGGCTAGCTTTAGATGAAGGCAAAGGACCTGGGTTCAGATCTTGTCTATCTGTAGATGACCTTGGACAAGTCACAACTTCTCTGAACCTCAGCTTCCTAAATAAGGGGGTTGGATTAGATGGTGGCTGAGGTCCCCTCTGGCTCTAAACTTCTGATCAGTGATCCTACATGAATTTAAGCTGTCAGGACCCCAGGCATCTCTCTAAGAGCACAGTGGCAGTGAAAAGAGCCTTTATTAGGAAACAAAGGACCCAGGTTCTAATCCTGTTTCTGCCACTTACCAACTGTTTCTAACCTTGGGTACCTAACCTTCCCCCACCTCAGTTTCCTTATCTATAAAATGAGGGAGTTGGGCCATAAGACCTCTTTGTAAAACCCCTTCTGACTTTAAGTCTAATTCTGTTATTCTCTGACCCTAGAAGTCACAGATGATTTGCTGATCTGCCCCAGTGAAGTGAGTTTTCTAAACAGATGAAATCACAGATCTGGATCAAAAAAAAAAAAAAGGTTGATTGGACTACTCATGCTAATCTCTCATTTATGTCATTTTGCTAAGCTGTTTTCAGAGAATGTTAGTATATATGTTTATTTAGATTCATTTACTGAGGCAAAAACAACCCCTTCCCCCTCCCCACTAAAAATATAATCACCAATTAGACAAAAGGACCCTGACTTTATCAGATGGTTTATTAGATGAAACATGGCCCATGGTGAGAGGGATGGACTCAATGACATTATTTTTTTCTTTTGAAGTTTTATTGATATCATTTTTTTGCCATATCACTGTCATTCCTGAACATGTGCTTCTCTAACCCCTCCCCAGTGAGTGATCCCTTGTAACAGCAACAACAAAAATTTAAAGGAAGAAAAAATATCGGTTCAGTAAAACCAACCAACAGGACCACTGAGGGGCTGTGCATTTGTGTGTGTGTGTGTGTGTGTGTGTGTGTGTGTGTGTAGGCATGCTCAATGTTGCATCTCCATGATCTCTGATTTCTGGACTTCACAATTATGATCCAATAGATAGAGAATGGGCTTGGAATCAGAAAGATGAATTCAAATACAGCCTCAGACGCTTACTTTGTGACCCTGGATAAGTCACTTAATCTGTGCTTGCCTCAGTTTCCTCACTATAAAATGGGAACAATAACAGCCCCTACCTCCCAGGGTTGTGGTGAAAATCAATTAAGATAATATTCGTAAAGTGCTTAGCTCAGTGCTTGGCACATAGTAGGTGCTATATAAATGAGATGATGCTGGTGATGCTGCTGCTGGTGGTGATGATGACAATAAATAGGACTCAGTTTGTCTTGCTTCCACATCACCCTGGAAATCTGTTCTTGAATTGTAATTATGTATGGACCCCTCTTAGTCTTCTTTTGAGATTAGAAACATCTTGAGGACAGGGATCCGACACGTTTTTGTGGACCTCATATAATAAATGATCCTTAACTCCTCTTCCAATACAAAGTATGGTCCCTTCCCCAGCTTCCATGCCTGCCCCTTTCAGATTGCCTTCCATCTGCTCTGTATACATCTTCTTTGTATCTTGTTATCTACATGTTATTTACATTAGAATGTATGTTCCTTGAAGGCAGGACTGTTTCTGTCACTCTTTGTATCCTCAGAGCTTAGCACAGTGCTTGGCACTGTACAAGGATTTTAAAAAATGAATGTTGACTGACTGATTGACTGACACTGGCTTTCAGTCCTTCCAAGCTCCAGTTATAGCGTTAAGGGTTGGGTGGCCTTTGAGAATAATTTTCATCTACCAACATCCCTATCTCCTAGGAAATAAGCAGTGCTAGGTACTAAAGCAAACTATTATTGCCACCATCATTATTATTGTTATTTTAATTGTTAAGAGGGGGAGGGAGGTGGGAGAGGGCCAAGGCCTCTGAATTTGCAGGCAACAGATGGACAATAGCTGGACTCATCCTGGCTGAAGAAACAGCTGCTGCCTCCTGATGAGTGTGCTTAGGAAAGGGCCAATTAACTTCTAGTCTTTAGCCTTCTTCAGGATAGCATGACCTCCTGAGCAGCCAACCACTGAGCCAATGATGCCCTGGGCCAGAGGGAAGATTCTAGGCTCATCGGTGCTGAGCCAATCCCAGGCCAGGAGCAGGGGACCTCTCTGAAAGGGGGAGTGAACTGAAGGGATCAGATGGGCAGGCAGAGGAATGGTGGGACTTGGGGTAGAGTCTTTACCCATATATCTACACCTAAGACGAGCTATTAGACACTGGACCAACCATACCCTTCTCAAGTCACTTGTGTCTGGCTTGGTCCTTGAAGGCAGAGGCTTTAGAAGCCAAGAAGGATAGGAAAGAAGGCACTGATATTGCTGCTTCTTTCTGGAGGTGGCTAAATGGTGCAGTGGGCAGAGAACAGGACCTTGAGTCAGGAAGTCCTGAATTAAAATCCGGCTTCAGATACTTAGTGGCCATGTGAGCAAGTCATAAAACCTGCTCCATCTATAAAATGATGGATAACGACAGCATTTACCTCTCAGTATTCTTGTGATGAGAAAGTGAGTTAAAGTTTTTCAGAGTATTTTTCAAACATTTAAACACAAAGTACTACCTTAGTACTACTACCACCACCATCACCACCACTACTATCTTCCCCACCTCTTCCTTCTCCAACTACTACTAGTATGACTATTGTTGTTGTTGTTTGTCTTGGGAGGGATTCTAAGTAGACTGCAGGCTCAATATCAATTGACAATGTGACAGGGCAGCCACAAATGGAGTTGTGGCATCATCCAGGCACTTCACTGTGCCTAGAAGCATAGAGAGTCAGCTTCTAAGTCAGGATGACCTGTGTTTGAGACTTCCAACACTTACTGATCATATGATCCTAGGCAGGTCACTTCCCTTTCAGGGCTACCTTTCTAAGACTATAAGTTGCAGGAAGAGATGCTGGTCTTAATTGGTGGAGGGAGTGTTATTCTTTGGGAATTTCCTTATACCGTTTAAATCAATCAATCAACAAGCATTTATTTAGTACCTACTATGTGCCAAGCACTGTGCTAGGTTCTGGTGACATGAAAATGAAAATGAGATGATTCCTGCCTTCAAGGAACTTACAGTCAAATTTTGGGTCTGGAGCAAATTTAAAAAAAAAATACATCTTTTATATGGAAGGTGAAATTCCACTGTTCTTGACCCCAGCTAGGTTTTGTTCTAGAATACTGTGCTGATTTCTAGGTGTCACATTTAGGAAGGATATTAACAAGCTGGAATACATCTAGAAAAGATATTAACAAGCTAGAACACATCTAGAACATGACAAGGGGAACCGGAAGCCATCCTGGATGAAGTTGAAGGAAGTGGGATTGTTTGAGAGAATAGAGAATGGAGAAAAGAAAATGTAAGGGGGATATGGTCATTGTCTTCAAGGCTAGTATGTGGAAGAGGAATAGGTAAACTTAGCCACAGGGTGAGGGGCAGAACCAGGAGTGATGGGGGGAAGAGGAGCAGGTTTCAGTTTAATGAAAGGAAAGGAAAAGATCTCTAATCATTAGAGCTGTCCCCAACTGAACGGACTGCCCCGAGGAGGTAATGAATGGGTTTCCCCTGCTGGAGACTTTCAAGCAGACTCTGGATGGCCACTTGTCAGGGATGTTGAGGACAGGATTTGTTCTGGTGAGAATTAGATTAGATGGACTCTGATGTCCCTTGTGAATCTAGGACTGCATCTCTGTGATTTCCTTCTTCTGACACCTGTGAAAATGTTTACAGCTAAAATCCTGTGGCCAGAGCAATGGATTTGGAATCAAATCCTGCTTCAGACGCTTATTAACTGGGCAAGTCATTTAACTTCTCTCACCTTCAGTTTTCTCACCCATAAAATGGGGACAATAATAGAACTTATCCCTCAGGATTGTTGTGAGGATCAAATAAGAACAAGGACATAAAGCACTTTGTAAATCATAGAGTTATATCAGTGTGAGTGAATTACATTTGATGGTGGACCTTGAGGTGGCTCAGTAGATAGAGCACCAGGCTTGAAGTCATGAAGACTCATCTTGGTGAGTTCAAATCTGACCTCAGACACTTACTAGTTACAAGTCACTTAACCCTCATTGCCCTGCAAAGAAAAAGAAAAAGAAAAAGAAAAAGAAAAGAGGGTGATGCATATAGACACTGGAAGGGGTAATGTCTGAGGAAAAAAGGAAACATCGTCCTTCTGGGAAAAGAGAACTGAATTGTCATTCAGAAGACCTGGTTTCGAGTCTCAGCCTTAGGGCTTTGAGTAAGGGCACCTTTCTGGACCTCAGTTTCTTCCTCTGTAAAATGAGGGGATAGGGATTGATGTTTAAGTTTCTTCCAGCTCTAAGTATTTTGATTTTGGGTTATTACTTTCTTGATCTTCTTTAATCTTAATGTCTTCCCTCTGAGAATATCTCCCATTTATCAGTTTTTTTGTTTGTTCATAGATGTTTTAATGTTTCCTTACCCATTAGACTGTGATTGCTTTTAGTTCAGGGACTATTTTTCTTTTTTTGGCCTTTCTTTGTATCCATAGTCCTTAGCACAGTGCCTAGCAAATGGTAGGCAATTGATTAAGGCTTGTTGACTTGACTAAGTACAAGGGCATAGTGAACAGTGTCCTCATTCTGACTCTAGCTTGCCTTCCTGTTTGATTGTGGGCACATTCTAGAAACGTCGGGGATTAGACCAGGAAGGGATCTCAGGGTAAAAATGCAAAATCTCGGCCTGGCATTAAGAGCTGACTTCAGTATGGTTCCCGTCTATTTCTCCAGTCTTATTTCCCATTTTTTCCCTTTCTTCACTCTCCAATTTGATCAAACTTGGTCTGTTAGCCATTCCACTTTCATCTCATCTCATCTCCCACCACCAGGCATTTGCACAATTTGCCCTTCCATGTCTGGAATGCACTGTGATCCCAACTTTCATCTTAAGGAATCCCCAACTTCTCTCAAAGTACAAGTTGCATATTTCTCTTAGAGGAGACCTTTCCTGATTATTCCAGCTGTAAGCATTTCCTTTGTCTCAAAATTGCTTTGTATCTAATTAGTATTTACCTTTCTGCTGTATTGACTTTGCTAGCTGTGAGTGCCTTCCCGACAAAAATACCTGTATTTATTTTGCAATTGTATCCATTCTTGTACATACTTATATGTGTACACATTGACTCCCCAGCGAGCATGTAAGCTCCCTGAGGGCAGGGCACTCCTTTCTATTCCTATCTCTGAGTGCAGTGCATGGTATGCAGTAGGCCCTTAATAAAAGCTTGCTGATTGATCAACCCTGTTCCTGTCTTATTATTTCAATATAATATAAGCTTCTCGATGGCAAGTACAGTTTCAGTTTTTGTCTTTGAGTGCTTAAAATTTTATACAGTGACTTTTTGTGGTTGATTTCATTGTGATTTGGTGGTTTCACTGGGATTTCATTGGTTTAGAGAATTTCAGGTGAAGCAGCTCCCCTTACCCAAGGCAGACCAGCAACTGTCCCCCACTTATAGTGGTTGGGCCACTGAGATGTCATGTGACTCTCTCAGGGTCACACAGGCAGTAGATGTCAGAAGCAGGACTTGAAAGGCAGCTGGGGGTTGCTGATACTGGAGTTTGGAAGTCCTGAGTTTTAGATCTTAACTCTGATACTAGCTATGTCAAGTTGCACATTTATTAAGTGCTTACTATGTACTAATTGGAGAATACAAATACAAGCAGAAAGAAAGACAGTCCCTGCCCTCAGAAAGCTTATATTCTAATAGGGAAGACAATACAAAAAAGGAAGCTAAAGGTTGGGGAGGCAGCAGTAGAACCTGGAGAGGAATGAAGACCAAGCTGGCCTGGGTACTTTCCTCAAAATGGAGATCCTGGCAGGAATCTGGCCATCAAAGGAGGGGCCTGCAAGGCAGAATGTAGTCCCAGTGTGAGAAACCCAAGGCTGTAGTGAACCTGAAGGGGGAGGAGGCTTCCCTGGCATGGTGGAGAATGTCTGCAGTGTGAGGAGTAGAGTCCAGAGAGCCAGAGGGTGTGATGCTGCGCAAGAGACATGAGAAGAGGGGGCAGCTAGGTGGCACAGTGGATAAAGCACCAGCCCTATATTCAGAAAGACCTGAGTTCAAATCCGGCCTCAGACACTTGACACTTACTAGCTGTGTGACCCTGGGCAAGTAATTTAACCCTCATTGCCCTGCAAGAAAAAAAAAAAAAGAGACATGAGAAGAATGAACTTTGTGATCTCAAGAGTCCCTTCCACCTCCATAGTCCTATAGACCAGGATGCTTCCATTTCTCATGCATAGTGGATGCTTAATAAATGTGTGTTGAATTGAAGGCCAGATAACATGATACCGTGATTTTCCAGAGAAGGAAACTGAGGCTCAGAGAAAAGAGAAATCCTCTCTCCAGCTCTCATTTTCTGACTCCAAGTCTAACTCTTGGAGCCCTGGAGAAAGCCCCATCCTGGGGAGGGGGAAGTAGAGCAAGAATGATGCCTAGTAAGGCCATAGCAGCTTGGAAGCTCTATTTTTAAAGCACAATGATAATTTAACTGATAAACACGGGAAGCGGTGTCAAGATGGCAGGAAATTGCCTCACTATCAAACTAGTCCTTTGTACAGTGCTCAAAAGAAACTAATTAAAGGGATTTTTCTTTAAAGCCTGTTTGACCCAGACATTTCATAATGGCTTTGGGAACCAATCCTAAAACTCAAACTGAAAACTTCACTTGAAGCCTGAATTATTAACGTGTGCATGAAATATGATATTGAATATTTAGCCTCAGAATGCTAGGGTGGGTGGGGGGAAAATCCATCTCTCTGGGGTTTGCCCAGAGAGCACTAGGAATCTAGGTTTCTTTTTCCTTCCTTCCTTCTTTTTTTTTATAAAGGAATCGGCGTAAAACATACATCACAAAACTTGATGTTTAATCTGAACTCCAGCACATAGATGGCAAAGACAAATTTTAAAGAGAATTTTTCACAGCTAATACATAAAATATGATCCCTGCTGTCTCCCTCTTTAAACAGCTTTGTTAAATAGTTGGTCGAACGATGTTTCCTGGCTGCCATGAGATGATTAGGGACTAGTCATATTTATATAGGGAATTTTACTGGATGATCTCCAACTTCTTCACAAATATCAATCTATTTCTGACTTGTAGTGCCATTAAGGCAAGAAAACATGATGGGGTAGAAAAAAAAGCCAGACCGGGAAATCAAGGAACCTGTGTTCCAGCCCCAGCTCTGCCTCAAATCCATTCTGGGCCATCACTGTTCCCCACCCCCTGGGACTTCCCTCAGTCCCCTCCTCTCTCAAATAATAACAATAACTAGCATTTATATGCTACTTAAATGCTTTTGAAGCCCCTCGCAACAACCCTGGAAGGTGGGTGCTATTATTATCTCTATTTTACAGATGAGGAAACTGAGTCTAAGAGAAGTGAAATGACTTGTGTAAGGACATAAAGTAAGTGTCTGAATCAAGATTTTGAACTCAGATCTTCCTGATCTTATAATCTATGTCGTAGTTGAGAGTACCACTCATGTACAAGTGGTCGGCTACTTGTATATCTCAATGTGTTCTTGGGACAGAATTCCTATTTCAAAGCTCTGCCATGGCAGAGGTGGAATCTGGGTGCTGGAAGGTTTTATTAGCCTTTCCTATCAAGCCAAAGTAGTGTTAAGTAAGAGCTTTGGGAGGGACCACATACTTGGCATTCAAGGAGCAAACTAGTCAAGCTCAGAAAGGCTCATCACCAAAAGGACAATCATCAGGTAATGAAATTTTTTGATGGCAACAATTAATCAATCAGCAATTTATTCATTAAGCTTGAACTATTTCTCAGATGCTGGGGGTACAAAGGCAAACAAGAAACAAACAAACAAAACACCCTATTGGAGGAGACTGACCCATGTAAGTATATTCAAAATTAATACAATAAGCACAAGGTGATTTGGAGAGTGGAGGCACTAGCTGGTGTGTGTGTGTGTGTGTGTGTGTGTGTGTAGTGGATCAGGAAGGTGTCATGTGAGAGATGCCATTAAAGCTGAGCTTTGAAGGAAACTAGAGATTGTAAGAAGAGGTGAGGACAGAATGTATTCTGGACAATGTGGGACAACAGCCTGTGCGAAAAGAATCGTGGGCTTTCAGTTTGCATGACTCCAGTGCAATTCTTTAAGTACTATGGAAGCATTTTCTATGTGCCAAATTCTAAGAGGAGTACAGAGAATCCAGAAACAGAAAGGGCACAGTCATTGATCTTAAAGACCTTAGATTCTACATGCTCATGGAGAAGTAAATACAAGGCATTTTGGAGAAGGAAAAAGAGCTCTAACAAAGAGGAGGGGAGGGGAAACAGGGAAGGCTTCTGAAAAGGAGGTTCCCCTGAGCTAAGCTCTGAAGAAAGATAAGCATTCTGAAATATGGATTTGAGGAGTCAATGTATTCCAGGCATTCACAAGTGGCTTCTCTGAAGGCTAGAGATGGAATGTCAAGCTTAAGAAAGGCAACGGTTGTACAATGGAAAGACCACTGGCTCTGGGGTCAGAGGACCAGGGTTCAAATTTCTCCTCTTCCCTTTATTACCTGTGTCACTTTAGGAAGCCTCAACCTCCCTGGGTTTCAGTTTCCTTATCTATAAAAAGAACTGGAGAAGGAAATGGCAAATCACTCCAATGTCTTTGCCAAGAAAACCCCCCATGGGGCCATGAAGAGTTGACTATGCCTGAACAACGACAAAAAGAGGAAAATAGCTCCTGAGAGTCCTTCTAGCTCTAGACCTAAGCTGGACAAATCAGCCTCTTCATCTGCAAAATCAAAAGGCTGAACTTGATGGCCCCAGAGGCCCTTCTGGGTTTCAATCTATGGGTCTATGGCCTTCCTATGTGTGCATCCTTGGGCAATTCACTTAACTTCCTTTGGCCTCAGTCTGCCCATCTTTAAAAGGAAGGAGCTGGTCTGGATGGCATCTGAATTGATTTAGTCCACACCAGTAGCCTAACTTCCCATGAAGAGTAATAACTTGAAATAAAGTTATAACGATAAGCTATGCATTGCAGAGGGCCTTAAACGGCAAGCAAAATTGGAAATTTATCCCAGAAACTAGGGAACCCAGAAAGCTTTTGATCTGAAGAGTGACACAGTCAGTCCCTTCCTTTCTTCTTCTTCTTCTTCTTCTTCTTCTTCTTCTTCTTCTTCTTCTTCTTCTTCTTCTTCTTCTTCTTCTTCTTCTTCTTCTTCTTCTTCTTCTTCTTCTCCTTCTCCTTCTCCTTCTCCTTCTCCTTCTCCTCCTTCTCCTTCTCCTTCTCCTTCTCCTCCTTCTCCTTCTCCTTCTTCTTCTTCCTCTTCCTCTTCTTCTTCTTCTTCTTCTTCTTCTTCTCCTCCTCCTCCTCCTCCTCCTCCTTCTTCTTTTTGGGGCAATGAGGATTAAGTGACTTGCCCAGGGTCACACAGCTAGTAAATGTCAAGTGTCTGAGGCCAGATTTGAACTCAGGTCCTCCTGAATCCAGGGCTGGTGTTTTATCCACTGCACCACTTAGCTGCAACCCCCCCTCCTCCTTTCTGAAGATCATTTCTGAAGTCCTTTAGAGGATGGATGGGAGAGGGGAAAGACTGGAAGCAGAGAGACCAATGAGGAGTCTTTGCCAGTAGTCCAGAGCTAACAATGGAGAATCCACACCAACAAGGCCATCTGATCCTCTGAAGCATTTGAAATAGCTGGAGAATTGTCCCTAGAAATGGCATTCCTAAAGTGGGATCATTGGTACAGACAACTGACTATGCACTGCTTTTCACTGACGTCATGAAGCTGACTATTTACCAAACCCAGTTAAGGAGGGAGACAGCAGCGATTATGTTCTGCCGAGTTTTCCTGTTCAAACATAGAATCACAGACTATAGGCAGATGTTCTGTGTCACCATTTGAAAGGAGTGGGCAAGGTGTTGAGACATAAAAAACAGGAGCTCAGGTGGCCTCCCTCAGATGGAAAGAAAAAACAGTCACAAAATGCAGAATGATCAGAATAACTCAGCTAAGGCTGAAATACAAGGGGCCATCCTGCCTTAAAGCAAGCTATACCTGAATGGTATGCTAAGCTTAGTGCAAAAGGTGGGAAGACTGAAGATCAGAATTAGTCATTGAAGGATATAATAACCTGCTCTTCCCTAGGAAGAAGGAAGGTGGTACTAACCCTGAGATCATAGGTTCCAAGATTTAGCACTGGAAGGAACCCCAGAAGCTATCTAGTCACGTCCCCTCATTTTACAAAGTGGGAAACCAAGGCCCACAGTATTAAGAGACTTGGCAGTGGTTATAAGTGGAATAGCTGAGATTGGAAGCCAGGTCTTTTGAATTCTGAGTCAGTGATTGTTTTTTTTGTTGTTGTTGTTGTTTTGTTTTTTTACACTACCATGATGGTCTAGGAAAGATCAGAGTCAGCCTGGGACTCTGGCTAGGGTTAATCATCCCCTGAGTTGCCGTCGAGCCCCAGGGCAGATTTTCTGACTGTTAATTTTTTGATGGACTTTTTCCCCTCTGGTGTCAGGGTCTGGGATGGGGGATGGAAGAAATGGGAGAGCAGAAGCTTTTATCAGATGGAACAATTAACATGTTAAACAAAGTCAAGTCTCTTGGGAAATCAGAGGGAAAGTGAAGCCAGAGGCACATAGTAGGGGTTCAATAAATACTTGTTGATTGATTAATTGATCCACAGATGGTTCTTTCAGTCTCTTCCCCCAGGCCTGGATTTCACTCTATTCTTCTCCCAGAGTGAGTGGGAGGATGTTCCTTTTGCTTCTTTTAGAATTGGCTTGTGAATCATCTCTTAAATCTTTCAAAGAACTTGAGGAGGAGAGGAGTATAATGGACAGCCCCACTTAGCTTGCCTTTCTGTAACCCAATTCTTCTATTTCAGTGATGTCTCAGGTCTTAATTCTTGTGTTTTTATCCCAGTCAGTGAGGTATTGTGGAAGGACCACTAAATTTGTATTCAGAGGACTTGGGCTTAAATCTTTGCTCCTCACTAGCTGCTTGTGTCCTGGTTGTTGTTCAATCATTTCAGTCCTGTCCAACTCTTGGTGATCCCACTTGGGGTTTTCTTTGAAAAGGTACTGGAATGGTTTGCCATTTCCTCCTCCAGCTTATTTTATAGATGAGGAGACTGAGGCAAGCAGGGTTAAATGACTTGCCCAGGTTCATATAGCTAGCGTCTGAGGTTGGATTTGAATTCAGATCCTCCTGACTCTAGGTCCAGGGCTCTATCCACTCTGCTCCCTAGCTGTTTCTATTAGCTATGTGACACTCGGCAAATCACTGAACCTTTCTGATCTTCAGTTTCTTCATCTATAAGATGGAGGAAGGAGTGGACTATTATAGAATCATAGCTTTAGAGCTGGCAGACCCTTGTAGAAGTACAAGAAATGGGTAGTTGTCTCCTCTCAATGTGGATATAACAGTCAGTCATACTTCCCCTGACCTGTTTGTAGGACAAAGGTCTCAGATCCCCTCCTCCCCCTCAGGTTAGCAAGGTCGCATGGTTCAAGGAGCCCAGGTCTCAATAAGGTCCTCTCCAGAGTTGTGTCCATATAAGGAAGTATAAGGTCCACTCCTGAGTTATGCCCATACAAGGAAGAGGGGTGGGAATACTGCGTTCTGATTAGTTTTTGCGTGTAGATTGTAACCCCACCAGTGATGAAAAGGGGGAGGGTCCATTTGCCTTAGGGACTAGGGTATAAAACAGGGCCTGTGAGCCCCCTTTCTGGGCACCCACTAGCTGCACACTAGGGTGCCTCCTTCTCTGGAGAATGAAATAAAGAGCCTTTGTCACCTCGCTGCTGAGTTCCTGAGCATTATTGAGAAGAGGATGAATTTTTCCCTCACAGAAGTCATCTGGCCCAATGACGAAGATAAAGCCAAAAACCAATGTAAAAAAAAAAGTCCAAATAGGATTTGAACTCAGGTCTTCAATTCTTCCCGTACTCTACAATCCAGCCAAAGTGTCCTTTTTGCTGTTCCTCATACAGGGCACTCCTCTGCTGGATTTTGTGCCTTGGAACCAACAGCCATCCCTATGCCTGGAGTGCACACTCTCTTCATTTCCGCCTCAGAGAGTCAAGAAACACATTTTACAGGTGTGTGCCTTTTCAGCATTCAACTGCCCTCAGCTTCAACTCTTTGCTCTCTCTGTCTGCATTTAGCCCCCTTAGATGTGTTTATTTTGTATTCGTTCTGCTTGTCCTTATTCTATATATGTGTAAAATACATGTTGTCTCCTCCACAGAAGTTCTTTACATTTCAATTTCAGAGAATTCTGGGTAGCGTGAACTGCTATAGAGTGAAGTGAGCAGGACCGGAACAAACATTTATGTAAGGACAAAAAGATGATGAAGAACAAAACATTTTCAAGACTTAGGAACTCTCATCAATTCAGCCAATCATGACTTCAGACCACTAATGGTGAAGCAGCCTGCTCCCCACCTCTTTTCAGATATGGGATGGACTCGGGATTCAGAAAGAGGAAGAAGTTTTCGGATATAGCTTTTGTGTTCAGTCATTTGGTTTAACTTTGTTCGTGTGTTACAAGGTTTTGTTTTGAGCTGTTTTCTTTTTCTCGGTTTAGTAGCAGGGCCAAGAGAAAGGGGAGGGTTAGCAACAGAGATGTCCCAAATAAAAGAACTATTGCAACATTGTAGAAGAGAAGAGAACAGAAGGAAATATAGACAAGGTAGGCAGCTTTGAAAGTGTTGTTAAGGATTGATTGTATACTTAAGGGGGAAAAAAAAGCTAGTGGTAGGAAATGGAAATTCTCAGTCTCATAGAAAATCTTTTGGTATTCCACAATATTTATGGAAATGTTCTTATTTGGTATTCAGAATAAAAATAATTTAATAACAATATAAGCTTTTTGAGAGTAGGGATTCTTGCTTTCTCTCTCCTTCCCTCCCTTCTTCCCTCTCTCCTTCCTTCCTCCATTCCTCCCTCTCTCCTCCCTCCCTTCTCTCTCTCTCTCTCTCTCTCTCTCTCTCTCTCTCTCTCTCTCTCTCTCTCTCCTGCCTATGTAGTGTCTGGCCCATTGTAGGACCTTAATAAATGCTCATTGACAAATCCATTGATTGACTAATTCTAATTTCACCTCTAGGGCTCCTGCCACTGCACCATAACTGGATGATCTTTGTGCTGCCTTTCAGCTATCAATCCTGAGGCATTCTCACCGAGGAGTCTTTTTACAAAGAAGTATGTTGTCCCAAACGCATCATTCATGCTACTCCCCCACCCCCACCCCCACCTCCATCTCTCTGATTTTCTCTTCTAACCTTTAAACAACCCAGAGGCTACATGATGTAGTAGATGGAGAGAACATTGGACTTAGAATTGGGACAAAAAGAGAGGAAAGTTCCAGACTCAATTTTTCTACTAACTAGCTGTATAAAAATCCTTTGCTCTCTCTGGGTTTGTCCTCTGTAAAAGGGGACAGTTGTGTTTTAAAGTCCCTTTTATCTTCTAAACAGTTTGTGATCTCCCTGGGCATCTATTTTCCCACCTGGAAAATAGGAGTGATAAAGACCCACACTACTTACCTCCCAGGATTATGGGGAGCAAAAGCACCTTGTGAACTTTAAATGCATAACGTTCAAATTAAAGTTTAAAACCATATCTGTGGGGCAGCTAGGTGGCGCAGTGGATAGAGCACCGGCCCTGGAGTCAGGAGTACCTGGGTTCAAATCCGGCCTCAGACACTTAACACTTACTAGCTGTGTGACCCTGGGCAAGTCACTTAACCCCAATTGCCTCATTAAAAAAACAAAAAAACAAAAAAAACAAAAAAACCCCATATCCGTGTGAATTCTAATCCGGTGTATTTTCTTGGCCTTCCTCTGTGTAGATGTGGATTTCTTTCTAGACAGGAGCTATTTCCTTTAAATTGTCGCCCCTCTTCCTTATTATAGATTTATTCTTGTTTCGCCACCGTTCTTAGACCTAGGAAGGATGGGTAAAGAGCATCCTTGACTCTAATGCTATTTGTGTGACCTTGGGTAGGTCATTACATTTCTCTGGACCTCAGTTTCCTCATATGTTAAATGAAGGTCGTTGGCCTGGATGACCTCTCAGGGTCCTTTCCTGCACTAGAGCCATGGACCCATCATCCCATAAATCCTGATGTATTTACCAACTGGGCAAACTTGAGCCCATCCCTTCCCTTTTCTGGGCTTCAATTCACCCATCTCATAAATGGTGGACTTTAGGATTTCTGAGCTCCCGCCAGTTCCAAGCTGTTGGCCCGTGGCTGAGGATCTGTTCGGATATTCCATCCAACCTGGCCTCCCAGCTCTCTTCATGCTTGCCCACAGCATTCCATCTCGTGCCACCACGCCTTTGACCTGCCTGTCCCCCATGCCAGCAATGCTCTCCTTCCTTCTTTCTGCCTCTGAGGATCCTCGTTTTCCTCCAAGGCTCACCTCAGGTAGCATCTCTTCCAGAGAATGTTCTCCTAACCCCAAGTGTTACTATCTTCTCTCTCCTGAAGCTGTTTTGTATTTAGTGGTGTATCCCCCACCAACAGAGACTCTCTCCTACCTATGTTGGAATCTGCAGCACATAGCATGGTGCCTGGCCCATAGCAGGTGCTTAATCAAAGTTTATTGAATTTAAGTTACTTGAGGGCTGTTCTTCTTCCTTCTCCCTGCATTCTATCCACTGTACTACCTAGTCCCTGGTCCTGTTATAGAATCATAGATTTAGAACTAGAAGGGACCCCCTAGAGACCATATAGTCTCTGGGCTCTTAACTTTTTGTGTCATGGAGCCCTTTGGCAGTAGTCTGGTGAAATACAGGGATCCCATCTCAGAATAATATTTTTAAATCAAATTAAAATACACAGGATTTCAAAAGGAAGCAATTATATTAAATTAGTCATATTAACACATTGTTAAGCATGATATAATTATATCATATCATGTTATAAATAAATGTAACATCATATTAAAATGATTATCAACTATATAAGAATACCAGCTTAAGAATTCCTGATCTATACCAACAGCCTCATTTTTTTCTTAATTTTATTTTTCAATGAACTATTTTCTCTCCCTCTCCTCCCCTTTTTGTTGAATAAAATTGAAACCAATATTCATAGTCAAACAAAACAAAATTTCCACATAGGCCATGACCAAAAAATAAGTCTCATTCTGCATCTTGAGTTCATTATCGCTCTGTCAGGAGGTAGGGAGTGTGCTTTGTTACTGGTCCCCTGGAGTCTCAACTGCTCAATGAATGGATCAGAATTCTTAAGTCTTTCCTAGTTGTTTGTCTTTCCAATGTCATCTTGTATAAATTATTGTCCTGACTCAGTTTCCTTCCCTCTATATCAGTTGGTTCAAATCTTCCTCAGTTTCACTGAAACTGTCCCTTTCCTCATATCTTTACAGCACAATAATTTTCTATTACATTCATATACTGTAATTTTTTCAGCCATTCCCCAGCTGAGGGACCCTCTTCCCCTTTAAAAAAAATTACCACTAAAAAAAGAGCTGTTAGGAATATATTAGTACACATGGGTCCTTTTCCTCTTTCTTTTACCTCTTTAGAGCATAGAACTAATAGTGCCATCTCTGGTTCAAAGGATACCAAGAGCCTCATTTTAGCAATAACAAAACTAGAAGAGGTTAAAAGACCCAACCAAAGCTACACAAGGAAGGACAGAGACAGGATTTGAACCCTAACCCCAGGAGGACAAAGTCATTATTCTTTAGGCATCTTGCTTGTTGGATATGAAAGTGTTAACAAACTCGGGTTACTTACAAAGGTAGGATTTTGCTGTTTTTTTTTTTTTTTTTTGCCCCCTGCTCTTCTCTCCCGTGGCCTGTGGAAGATTTTCTAAGCTCTTTTCTTTCCTTTTCCTCTTTTCTCATGCCTTCTCTGCATTTCCCCCAGGAAAGTCTGATTTCCAGACTGTCGGCCCTATCAGAGCCACGGGGAAAGGCCTCTCCTTCCCAGCCCCCTCCTGCCTTTATTAGCAGGCAGCTTGGTTTGTGCCCCTGCTAGCTTTGTAAAGGTCCTTTCCTGGCATTATCTCTCTCTCCCTGTTGGTTGTCCTTTATCTTGCTCCCTGCAAGCTCCGACCGTTCCAGCATATCCTTGTTTAGTTCCCAACACAGATTACTCCTTATTATTAGTGTAATCCTTGTCTTCATCTAGAGCCCTGCTTGGAGGAACTCAAAGCACTTTATCTCCCTCTTTCTCCAACCTGCTTTGTATAGTGGTAATTGAGGGGATTTCAGTGAAAGAGTGGGAGAGGAGTATTTATCTTCTCTTATAAATGAGGAAACTGAGGCCTCGAAAGTATACAGGGCTAGTCCAAGGTCAGTGGCAGACCTAGGAGCTGGGCCCAGTCACCCAGATCTGTCCAGCTTTGGGTATACTTCTTGGTTCTTCCACTTTAAAAAGTTCCAACTCTTTTTATTTTTTTCCCATGTGATAGAAAAAGAAAAATAAACAAAAAGTATCAGAAAGTCCAGAGTTGAAATCCAGTATTAGATGCTATCTAGCTGTGTAACCTTCCCCTCCCTGAAGGCAGGACTCTCATTTTTGTTTGTTTGTTTGTTTTTTTTGTGGGGCAATGAGGGTTAAGTGACTTGCCCAAGGTCACACAGCTAGTAAGGGTCAAGTGTCTGAGGCCAGATTTGAACTCAGGTCCTCCTGAATCCAGGGCCGGTGCTCTATCCACTGCGCCACCTAGCTGCCCTTCTGATATGCGTTTGTTGACTGATTTTGTAGGTTCCTTTACTCAAATACACCTCCTACTAGGCAGTGTAGGAAAATATTTTGTGTGTGAATTAAATCATATTTTAACAATGGCAGGAGACTGTGCTATTTAAAGGATCCTTATGGTAAATCCTTTCATAAAACAATGCATTTTCTATGGTGCAAATAACCATTTGCATAATTTATCGGTTTTGTATATTTGGACTGTCATAGATCAGGTTTTTTGGCTGATTGGTATTTGGCGGGGGGGGGGGGGGGGGGGGGGGGGGGGGTCAGGGCATAATTCAATTACATTCTTTTCTTCATTTTAGAGACAGGGAAACTAGGGCTCAGAAGCCTCAAAGAAAACCAGCATTTTTTCTGGTTTCTAACACTTAAGTCACTGGCCATGTGGTGACAGAGGCTTAGCACGGCACACCTTTCTTTTGCTGATTTTTTTCTTAATTAACCCTTTGCAGCCCCATCCCTCTATGATGGCTGCCATTCCTATGGTAGGCCAATGTGTCTTGGCTCATCATTTTAAGAACTCCTTTCGCCAAGAAGGCTTTATTTTTTGCCAGGTGATATTGTCTCAAATTTTCCTAGGAAGTCTGCTCCAAGCAGCTCGCCATGAATCCCCCTAGACCTGGAGTCCATTGATCTCTGCACAGACTCTGCTGCCTCTTCCTTGACTTCTCCTCACCCTTCCTCCCTCCCAGTGTCTTTCTCTGCCTCTCTGAGTTGAACAGTCGACAGGCTTTCTTTTATCTCCTCTGGCAGTGATGGGGGCCTGCTCTGCACGCCAAGAGACAAGTTAGAGCCTGGACTGAGGGGGACACTTAAGCTGCCTAGCTTGGAGAGACAAGGAGCTGGCAGCTGAGCTGTGGCTGCATCCGCCAAGGATGCTCAGGAGGAAACCAAGTCTCCCGGGGTTATTTGATGGATCAGCTGCATAATTGCAGCTTAATCCCCACTGCAAAGCCTTTCTCTGGAACTTAGCAGCCTTCCCAGGCAAGGGAAATTTGGTCGCACAAGGACTGGCTGCTATAGCCCCAACCTGAATTTATGGGGCTGTCCTTGAATACGAAATCGCTGCCAGAGATATATCTCCCGGGCTATCTGCAGGGAGTGGGTATATCTGATTAATCTGGGCAGCGCCTGGAACAACTCTGCTCAGGAAGCAGACCCAGAGATCTATTGCCTTCTCTTTGCCTGGGAAATTCTTCTAGCCCGCCTCCAATCTATGGCCAGTGTCAACCACTTAGCCTAGAGAGAGGTGCCATGACCTGCTCAGGCTGTGGGCAGTAATAATACTTGGCATTTATTGAGTACCATCCTCCTGAGATCCTCTTTCCAAAGGGCTTTGTTTAAGCTGATCTCATTGAGAGTAAGGGACAACAGCGGGCTGGGGAGACAGGGAGAGATGGAGATGGATTTGGGCTTCCTCCTTGGATGGTGGATACCATTCAGTCCCAGACCCTGCAGTAAATCTGAGGCCTTTGGTGAAAACTTAGGTTTCTCTGACTTCTGGTCTCTCTTGCGTCAAATACAAGTATTACAGAGCAGCCATTGGATAGATCTTGGCGTTTGCAGAGGGGAGTTTTTATTTGCTAGACAGCTGGCTTTCAGGGTCCTAACCCTGGCTGATCTGGACCATTTGCCCTTCTCACCTCACATTGTGATCTGTTAACCTCCATCTACCCTAAGCCTTTTCTAGCCCTGTTTGTTAGAGTAGGCGCAGGAGGCAAGAATGGAATTTTTATGACGTTGTATTGCTGGGAGTGACATTAAAGTCTCCTGATGATTTATCTCTCCCGGGGGGTTTTCCCTTCCCAATATGAGTCTGTCTCCTCCTTGCCTGATACACTACCCTAGCCTGAGACTTACTGTAAAGGCACTTTGAGCGTGGAGGCCCTGGGGAACGTGAGTGAGTGAGAAAGTGTGAGAGAGATTTATGTCCAGAGTCGGATCAGAGATTTCAGCGCCACTATTATTTGGGAACTTGTACCTGCCAGATGACCATGACAAGGCAGATAGAGACAGAGAAGATGCAGCTAGCTAGCTCACAGTTAAGAGAGATAATTGGGCCTCTGGGTAGATCTCTCTTGGTCTGGTTGTCATCATAGCGACATACTCATCTCTTTTTGAATGCAAAGCCAAACCTTCTTTTGATTCCCCAGCCCCACCCCCACCTCCACCCAGGTCTCCTTTTTTCTCCCCATCCACAGTTTCTCCATCAGCGTGGCCAGAGCCAAGTAGGGCACAGGATAGCCTGAGAGTGTAGAAGAGGAGGGGATTCTGGGTGGGTGAAGAGGATTCAGTGACCCTCTTCTCCACCTCTTTAGGAATACTGACTCTTGTGCTAATTCACTGTGTGACCTTGGGTAAATCATAGCTCCTTCCACCACTCAGTTCTCTCATCTGTGAAATAAAAGGTTTAAACTAGATCAGGGGTTCTTGAACTGTGGTCCATGGGTAGACTGGGGGGGGGTTGTCTGTGAATATGGATGGGGAAAATTGTTTCTTTATTTTCACTTTCCTTTGCAAACCGATTTATTTTATTTTATGCATTGAAAAACATTGTTCTAAGAAGGGATCCATAGGCTTCATGAGACTGACTACCCAAAGGGCCCATGGCATAAAAAATCCCCTAGACTGGATAATCTCTAAGGGCCCTTCCAATTTTGGATCCTATGGAAGCTGTGGTTAAAAGAGAGCAGCAGCTGAGAGGTAGTGTCGCCTTTGGGAGCACAGGCTAGGATGCATGATTCTTTCATCTGATCAGAATGATGGTCATTCTCAGGGCTTTTCCCACCTTGTCCCAGTCTACTCCAAGCCAGGAAAATGGCCTCCTGAGAGTTTCCTCCTGGGACAAGATATGTGCACTCAGTTTATCCCAACAGAGGGAGCTATTGGACAGACTTTCCAGGTCCACCCAAGGTAGCCACTCACCTCAGCTTCAGGAACCCTGTTTCCACTGTGGCAGCAGGCCTACCCCTCCTCCTCTTGGGTAAAAGACTGAGAAAAAGAGAGTATGGCTGATTTTCTCTCTTAACAACCCCTGATGGACTTGTATTTTGTATAAACGTGACCATAGCCAGCTATGAACTTGGGAACAAAAGATAAAGTGAGGTTTCACATTGAACTCATGAAATTCCATTGTACCAATCCACAAATTTTGGTCATAAATAGATTTTTAAAATACCTAATTCTCCTCTTGCCTTTTCCCTCCTCCCCATGTGGGCCCCATATGTGTCTTCCCCCATTAGAATATGAGCCCCTAGAGAGTCGGGAGAGTTTTGCTTTTCTATTTGTAGGTCCATCAATTAGCATGTTGGTTTGCATGCAGTAAATGCTTCAAAAGTAAATCCTTATTTATTGACTTATTCATTTATTCTCCATTTATGTTTTAACTGTTCTTTTAATACTCTGACCTCAGTTTCTTTAGCTGTAAAGTGAAAGGGTTAGATTAGATCCGGATTTTTTTTTTAAGGCAATTGGGGTTAAGTGACTTGCTCAAGATCACACAGCCAGTAAGTGTCAAGTGTCTGAGGCTAGATTTGAACTCAGGTCCTCCTGAATATAGGACTGGTGCTTTATCCACTGCACCACCTAACTGCCCCATAGATTCAGATTTTTTAACCTGGGATATGTAAATAACAAAAAAAAGATGACTATATTTCTTTTTAAAATTTTAAAACTTTTGATTATATTTCAATATAATTGGCTTCCTTTGTAACTCAATGTATTTTATTTTTAGCCCTTTAACAGTTTGATTCAGGAAAGGGGTCTACAGGCTTCACTAGACACTGCCCAAGGGGTCCATGTCATAGACACATTAAGAACCATTGAGCCAGATAAATCAAAAGTGTTGGGCTCTGTGACTGAGTCCTGGAGAGGGCTGGACTTGACGTCAGAGAGAATTGGGCTCAGGCTCGGGATCTTCCTCTAACATCTACTGATTATGGAACCCTGGCTGAGACACAACTTCTAAATGCCCTAAATATGAATCTACATTTGTGAAGGGAGAGGGTCCCCCACATCAGGTATTTCCACTCAGGTGAATTCACTGTTCTGTATTCCTCACCCCACCCACCCCCTAAAAAAAAATCCTGGCACAAACTTTTTCATAATACTGTGAGCAAAGTGATTTGTGGTCCTACTTTAATGCATGTTTAAATGGTCTACTTTTCCAGGTTAATTATACTTTTTTAAAAGTTATATTTCTTTCTTTTAAATTTACTTTTTGTTACATTTTAAGTTCTGAACTACATCCCTGCCTTCCTCCCCAACCCACACTACAGAAGGTCACCATTTGATACCTCTCTCTGTTTCTTTCTCTCTTTGTGTCTCTCTCTGTCTCTGCTTGTCTCTGTCTCTCTCTTGCTTTCTGTCTCTTTCTCTGTGTCCTCTCTGTCTCTCTCTTTTACATTTACCTTTATCTATGTCTATAACTACATGTTGGATATAGATATATGTAAAACCATACTATACACACTTCTATTTATCAGTTCTTTTTCTGGAGGTGGACGGCATTTTTCTTCATGGTTCCTTTGTAGTTCAATTGGAGTATTTATAATACTCAGAATAACTTAGTCATTCACAGTTATTCTTCAAACAATATTGCTGTTAGTGAATATGTTCTTCTGGTTCTGCTCATTACACTCTTCATTATTTCATGCAAGTCTTTCCATGTTTTTCTAAAACCAACCTCTTCATTCTTTCTTACAGTACAGTAGTATTCCATCACAATCATATACCAAAACATATTCAGCCATTCCCCAACTGTTGGGCATCTCCTCAATTTCCAGTTCTTTGCCACCACAAAGAGAGCTGTTATAAATATTTTAGAACATGTGGGTTCTTTTTATTTTTCCCTGATCACGTTGGGAATAGACCTAGTATTGATATTGATGGGTCAAAGAGTACACATAGTTTTATAACTCTTTGGGCATAATTCCAGATTGCTTTTCAAAATAGGTGCTTATTTTGCCTTACTCACCTTCACACACTCTTCCATCCTGCCAGATAGAAATTTTTTGCTGTTCTTCACCCAAAACAATCCACATCCCCTCTTTGACCATAACTCCTGAACTCCAGCCCATGACTGGAATTCAATTCCTCCTTTCTTCTGACTCTTAAGAGCACCAGTGTCCTTCAAGAGTCAAATGCTGGGGCAGCTAGGTGGTGCAGTGGATAAAGCACTGGCCCTGGATTTGGGAGGACCTGAGTTCAAATCTGACCTCAGACACTTGACGCTTACTAGCTGTGTGACTCTGGGCAAGTCACTTAACCCTCATTGACCCGCAAAAAAAAGAGAGAGAGAGAGAGAGAGAGAGATAGTCAAATGCCACTTGCTCCATAACGTCTTTCCTGATTCCCAAATTGCTAGTACCTCCCCCCAAAACTACCTTGTATTTTCTTGATATGTTTTTTATATAATTATATATGCAAAAGTTGCTACCCTCATACAAGTTCCTTTCGAGAAGAGGCTGTTTCACATTTACATAGCACTTACTATGGGCCAGGCACTGTGCTAAGTGATTTACAAATATTATCTCATTTGCTCCTCACAAAATCTCTAGGAGATCAATACAATTACAATCCCCATTTTAAAGTTGAGGAAATTGAGAAAGACAGAGGTTAAATAACTTGCCCAGGGTCACCCTTATGGTGTATGAGCTGAATTTGAACTCAGGTCTTCTTGACTCCATTCACAGAGCCACCTCAAGCCTCCTAGTTCTAGCTTTGGTGTCCAATGGAAAGGTAAGATGCCTCTGCCATTGGGTATGACTCCAGCTCTGGCTCAGACTCTTGTTTTCTACTTTTTCTGAGGCAAGTCTTGGGAAGTAGGTGTGGAAGTGCAGAAGGAACTTTTTCTGGTCAAATAGTTGATGTTCTAGGACACGGTTGACCTGACACAGCCTGGGGAATTTAAGGTTCACAGCCTGCTAGGAGCAGGAGAGAAAGAAAGGCACACCGAGAAGGAATAAGGCTATAATTGAGACATAGCCTGTGACTATCCTCTTCTGTGCTTCCTAACCTGACTGTGTTCTACCTTTTCAGTCTTGTACATTAACCTCCCTGCATGTACTGTACACTCAGGGACACCAGCCTCTGTGCTGTTCGTTGCACAGAATACTCCTGCCCCAGATTCTGAACATTTTTTCTGGCCATCCCCCCACATCTGGAATGTCCTTCCTCTTCACCTCTGCCTCCGAGTTTCTTAGCTTCTTTCAAGTCCCAGGTAAAATCACACCTTCTGAGGAAGGCTTTCCTGAAGCCCCTTAATCCCTTTCTTGATTATCTCCCATTTATCCTGTTCAGGGTATCTCGTTTGCACATAGTCACTTTCATGTTGTTTTCCACCTCAGACTGTGAGCTCCTCAAGAACAAGCCTTTCACCTTTCTTTGTATCTTCCCCCGTCAGAAACTTAGCACAGCTCCTGGCACACAGTAGGCATTTCATAAATGCTTGTTGGCTGACTGTATCCTTCTCAAGGGTCAAGATGCTGCAGCCCATCCATGAGACTAGAATAATGGAGGGACATCTCAGAGCACCACAGTTTAGAGTGGAAGACAAACCATTCTCTCAATAGATACCAAGGAGTCTGAATTATTTGCTGGTGTGAATGTAAAGTAGACCTCTGGGATTTTCTGGGCAAATTTTCTAGGCAGAGGCAAACAATTCCCCCTGAGGAGGATCTGAGGCCCCAGTGCACTAGAATCATGGAAGCTTTTTTATTCTCATTCCCCAGAAGAGGAGTTGGGATGTTGGTGAAGTGTCTCCCAAGCTTGCCTCTGGTTTTCATGCTAGAGGCTGTTTGGAGTGAGAGAAGGAGGGAGGAATAGAGATGGAGAAGAGTTTGGTAGAGGGGACATCAAATATCAGCATTGGAAAGGATGGATCTTCGGAGGTCCCTTAGTGTAACTTCTTAACTGATGCTGGCATCTCTCTATGGCAAGTCCCATAGGAAATCATCCTACTACTCTTCGGAGGCTGCACGGTGGTGGTGTGGAAAGAGCATTAGATTTAGAGTCAGCAGACTTCTGTTTCTGCAACAGCTTCACTTACAAATGTCTTTTCCCCACCCCTACCTTCCTAAGGAGTTCAGCCAAACTAGCCAACAATCAACCAAGGCTGACAGCATATGCCACATTCCACATCCATCATCCTCTGCCTTGGAAAAAAAAGGGAGGAGATAAACACATATCAAAAACAAACACTATTCTGAACTTTGCAAACACACATAGGACAGTTTCCAGATGCAAAATAAAACAAAAAAGGTGAATAATAAGTGAAACTACAAATCTCTATTATGTAGAACTGCCTATGTATCTATGTATGTGGGTATTGTATGTATGCATCCAGAAAGCAAGTTCTACATAATAGATATTTGCATATATACTTTTATTTATATTCTAGCATTCCAGACTGTCAACATCTTGTGTGTGTGTGAGTGTGTGTGTGTGTGTGTGTGTGTGTGTGTGTGTGTGCATGCATCTGGGTGTATCAATATATGGACATGTATTTCAAGATATATTGAAAACTACCTTGCTTGTCTCAGTTTTCTTCTATACATTTTTTAAATACCAGAAAATCCTGCTTTTTATGGCACTTAGCTTGTGATAAATCAAATCAAATGTTAAGGTAAAGACTCAAAGTCTCAGGAGATAGTAACACCCAGGGAGAGGGAGGGACTGATTTTCACATTTCCCCATCTCCCCTCCAGGCTTACCAGTGTCTTGTCTCAGCTCTGCTATACACATAGGCCATGTCCTGGGCCTTAGTTGTCTGATGGGTGAGATAGAAATCGTAACATTTAGCCAGTCCATCTAGTATCAGATGCTAGTCTGGGAGTAGATGCCTGAGTGACCAGCTTTGGCCTGGTGGAAGCATAAGGTGCCCCTGTCGTTGGGTCAAAAGTGTTTTCTTCCCACCCCTTGCTTTAAAAATTCTATAGGACAAGTCTTGGGAAGGAACGGAGGCTGCCCAGAAGATGTGGCTGAGTTCTCGGCAGCAGCTGATGATGTAAGACAAGATTTCTTGACCCAGCCTGGGTTTAGAGACTAGTAGAAGAGGGGGAAAATGAAAAGCACGTGGAGCAGGGAACAGTTTGTAAATAAAGAGCTACACTCAGTTTTATTCCCCATCAGGATGTGGTGGTGGGAGACCAGGGCTTGGGCCTTTCCTTTTCTTCTTGTTCTCTTTGTTTTTCACCATCTCTATTCCTTTTCTTCATCATCTTTGTTTTCTTCGTTCTTCTTCATCTTTGTCTTCCTTTGCTTTCTTCTTTATCTTTTGTTTTCCTTCTGCTTTCATATTCACTTCTTTCCTTTCATCTTTTTCTTCATTCTTATCCATTTTTATCTTCTTTCTCCTTCCTTCTTTTTCATCTTTCTCATCTTATTTATTCATCTTCACCATCATTATCATCATTGCCATCCTTCTCCTCCTCTTTTTTTTAATGTCCTTCTTTTTTGTCTCCTCCTCCTTCTTCATCTCCTCCTCCTCCTCCTCCTTCTCCTCCACCTCCTTCTTCTTCTCCTTCTCCTCCTCCTCCTTCATCTCCTCTTTCTTCTTCTCCTACTTCATCATCACCATCATCTTCTCCTCCTCTTCCTTCTTCTCCTCTTCTTCCCCCTCCTCCTTCTTATTCTCCTCTTCCTCCTCCTTCTCCTTCCATTGAAGACAATCAAAAGTACATATTAAATAAACTACCTGGGACAGAGTTGGTAAATTATTCCCTAGCTAAAGTTTCCTGGGTCTACTGTGGCCCCTGATTCCATAAACTCTCAAATCTGGCTGCCAAATGAGAACATTACTTCTTCATCTATAACTTGACCCCATCAAATTGAATATTGTCCATATGGACCCCCCCAAACAGAGCTCACCCCTCTATTTATAATGCCACACTCATTCTTGGCTAATAAAAATCACTCCATCAACAGAGTGCCATGAAATCACTGGAGGAAACCCTAGGCAGCTGCTTTGGAGGGAGCACTAAGCAGCTGCTTCTTTGCCTAAGGTAGGAGAATAAAAGAAAGACCTTTTCAAAGATATTATTATAGTTGTACCCATCATCTAAATAGATATAGATATAGATGTATGTACATATGTATACATATATAATAATAATTATTAAACCAGACACCTACCTAGTTTGTCCGCTATTTATATCAAAGATGCCGCCCGCCCCCCTCCTTCACACAGCCCAGCTGAAAGCTTGATGGGAATGAACCAAGATGTTGCCTTTCGTTTCAAGGTTTGGAGGAAATGAAAGGCAGAAGGCAAGAGACAACTTCAAGTATGAAGGAGTTGTCTTCTCGCCTTCACTTTTCTTAGTCAAAAGACCTAGCCCTTCCCCATAGTTAAAAGCAAAGTCCTAATCACTTAGCTAAGAATAAAGGCCACTTCCTGCCCCACCACCAATCTGACCCCCAACTACCTTTCCCATCTAACTGCTTATTACTCTTTTATACTCGACCTTCCAGACAAACCAGGCCACTTTTTTTTGGGGGGGGGGGATGGGGAAGCAATGAGGGTTAATTGACTTGCCCAAGGTCACACAACTAGTAAGTGTCAAGTGCCTGAAGCCAGATTTGAACTCAGGTCCTCCTGAATCCAGGGCTAGTGCTTTATCCACTGTCACCCAGCTTTCCTGGGCCACTCTTTCTAAATAAACCTTACATTTTCCTGCCTTCAAGCCTTGTCTTCACCTGGAATACCTTCCCTGCTCATTTCTGCCCATTAATGATTTATCCTCCAAGGCTCAAGGGACCATCTCCGTGAAATTCCCTTTATTATTTCCCCGTTCTCCCTTCCTGGTTAGATGTAATCTCTTCCTTTTCTGAAGCCCAATAGCCCCTTGGGGTGCTTCTAGCTTGTGTCTATGTAATGCTGCTGCTGCTAACAACAATAATAAAACAGTATTTATATAAACCCTTAAGGGTTACTAAGCCCTTGGCATATGTTATTTCATTTGATCCTCACAACAACCTAGTGAGATAGGTGATTATTATTATCTACTTTTTATGCTAGGGGGCTAGAAGAAATTAAATGACTTCTCCAATTAAATAGCTAGTCAATGTCTGAGGCAGAATTTGAACTGAGATTCTTCTGACTCCAGGCTCAGTGCACTAACCACAATACTACCTAGCTACCTCAGTGTTTTGTTATAACTAAGTGTGCGTTAGTCTTATCTCCTCCTGCTTAAAGGAGGATATTTACTTAGTGTTCAATAATATTTTTTGTCATGAATAACTAAAAATCTCAGGGCTTCGAAGAGTTGCAAAGGACTTCATAGGCTTCCAGCTCAATATCCTCCTTTTTCCAGAGGGGGAACCTGATTCCCAGAGAAGGTGAAGGGAGATTTGCTAAGGTAATGTAGTAAGTACCGGACTCAGGATTTGAATTCCGGTTTGATGATTCCCAGTTTCGTCTTGTTCACAGTGTACCAACCTGCTCTGATGATCCACTCTCCAGTTATAAAATAAGGCCATTTCACTTTCGAGAATTCCTCAAGACCTGCACAATTTCCACCTTTCCCTGTCCTTGTGTATTTTTATTTCCCTAAACCCACACCCCTGCCCATTCATCCTAGATTCTAGGCACGTTACATCAAATGTACTCTGTAGCAGGAAGGTGAAGTTGCTTCTTGCAAGAATCGATCTCCCCCATGTGTTTGCACTGAAAACTCTTTTAACCACCTCTTCCCAGGGAGGCCCAGCTGAGCTGCAAGACTTCTGTTAGGGTGAGGGAGAAGGAGCTCTAGGATTTTTGAAAATAATCCATTTCTGGTCCAATTATAATAGATTTTTAAACCACTAACTAGTGGTGTGACCCTGGGTCAGTCATTTATCTTCTCTGAGCTTCTGTTCTGCTCTGTAGGATGCTCAGCTTAGACAGACTGATTTCTGATGTCCCTTCCAGCTCTCATGTTGTGTGACTCCAGGTTTCGATGTGGGTTTGCTTCAGACTGAAGCTCTATGAAACCCTCCATCTTTCTTGCTTAACTTGGTTTGTATAGGGCTCTTAGCACAGGACGATGTGTAAGACATTTAATAGCGCTAATGTAACAAAGATGGAGTGATTGAACTCCAGAGAGTCCCAAGGAGAAACTGGAAGAGAAAGGGGGATGGAGGGATTCAAAGCAGAAGACCAGTCCCCTTAGAGGAACAGAGAGATTCCTTCCAAAAGCAAAACTGCTCTTGCAACCAAATATCCCCAAAATCTGATCTCTGAAGAGTTTGCCTTGTTTATATGGATCAGTTACTGGGGCTTATCTCCATAAGATGAAGCATGGTAGGGGGAGGGAACAGAACAAATATTTATGGTATTTTTTTTTTTGCTGGTCAATGAGGGTTAAATGACTTGCCCAGGGTCACACAGCTAGTAAGTATCAAATGTCTGAGGTCAGATTTGAACTCAGGTCCTCCTGAATCCAGGGCCGGTGCTCTATCCATTGTGCCACCTAGCTGCCCCCAGAACAAATATTTATTAAACACCTGTTATATGCCAAGCATTGTTGCAGGATGAGGGCCAGGGTTTTGTAAAAGTGAGAATGGGTGGGTCACCTCCTCATCTGGGGCAACCAGATCATTGTGGATTGTCTGTCTTCCTCTTTAACATAATTTGAACTAGGTACCTTACTATAGTAATTCACCCTGAGGAATACATCTTCAAAATGGGAGTTCAAAATTTTCTATGCACATTTATTCCAGAACTACTGGGAGGTTTTACTTCAAGGACCTATAATTCCATCATTGAAGCTCCTCTAGGTGGTCTCTGACAGTAGCTATGGCGAGAAAATTCACCCTTGTGTCACCAAACTGGTGATGAACCTCTCTCTGGGATTAACTAAGCTGGTCCTTGGACAAGAAGCATAAGGTTCATCATGGGATCCTACTGTGAGGAAGCCCCCATGTACATGTGAGCTGGTGGGTTCTTTCAAGATGAACTGAATTGCTCTTCTTCCAAGGATGTTTCTGGCCAAAACTCAAACACTCTCTGACACATCTGGTTCTTGTTACTATCAGGTGCCCAGAAGGGCTGGACAATTGGCAGACGAATTGGACAGGGCAGAAGTGAAGGGGGTAGGGCAGAGCGGCAAGACTGTGAGGGAACCTTAGAGAGAAGAGAAAAATTTGGGAGTGGGGTGGGGAGGCCTGCAGGTTGGAAAAGAGATCCTTGAAGAGAACCAGCGAACCATGGGATGAAATGACCCTTCTTTTACTGTTAGTGAAAATTGTATGCTATTATTATTGCATGCCTTAAGTATTTGTGCTATCTAAAAATTGTATGGTCAGCTTAGCACAGGGCCTGTGAATGGCACAGGCACGTTGATAAATGTGCATTGAATTGAATTGGCCACTTCTCTGAGGAGCAGGAGCCAATCTGCAAGTCACCTTGAGAAATGGGAACAGGATGGAGATAAGAAACTGGGTTGGGACAAACAGGAAATGTTCATAGGACCAAGGGGGACCACTCTGTTAGAATTGCAGAGGGGTCTGCCCAGAACCAAGTGCCAGGTAGACCCCTCACCTTCCCCATTTTGTGGAACCTCAACTTGGTCCTAAAGGAAAACAGTAGAGCTGTAGAGGTGGGTGGAGGGGGGAAGTAGGGTGGAGTTCTTACTCCTCACTCCTCCCATCCCCCCAAATGTCAGCCTTGATCATGGTTGAAAGTGCTCAATTGGGACAAAATGAAATGGAAACATTCTCTATGCTTATGGAAACCCAAATATTTTAAACTTCTGTCTCTTCATTTGTTTCTATTTGCTTAAAAAATCTTTAATAACTCTTCACTCTCTCTCATACTCTTATATCTAGTCAGCCATTAAATCCCGACATTCCTACCTGCAAAACCATCTCTTGTAAATGACCACTTCTTTCCTCTGACACTACAGTCATCCTGGTGCAGGCCTTCATCAATAGCAATCAAGACAATGGCCTGCTGGTATGTCTCCTTGACTCACCCCAGTCCATCCTCTACTCAGCTGTCTTTGACTCAGCTGTTAAACTCATCACCCTAGAACTCAAAGCTGATCCTAACCCTGACCCCCATTTAATCAGCTCCAGTGGCTCCCTATTGCCTCCAGGAACAAATATAAAATGATCTGCTTGTCTTTGAAAGCCCTTTCTAGTCTTCTTATACCTAACACCCTATCATATATTCTGATTTCATGATACTAGCTTCCATGGTGTTCCTCCCACATGACACCCCAAGTGCCAAATAGGCTGTCCCCCATTCCTGGAATGTTCTCCCTATTTATCTCTACCTCCTGGCTTCCTTAAAATCCCAGCTAAAACCAAATCATCTTTCTCTGCCCCCCCCTTAATTCTAATGCTTGCCCTCTATTATTTCTGACTTGTTATGTATATAGCTTGTTTGTACATAGTTGTTTGCATGTTGTCTCTCCCATTAGACTGTGAGCTCATTGAGAATAGGGACTGTTTTTCCTCTTTTCCTTTTATTCTCAGCACTTAGCATAGTGGTTGGGCAATTAATAAATGCAAATTGACTGACTGATTGAGTAAAGTTTTTAACCTTGACTATGCATCAATCGAATCATAGGATTACCATAGACTTAGATCTGGAGAGACCTTAGAAGACAATTGGTCTACCCTGCTCATTTTACAGATGAAGAAACTGAGACCTTGGGAAATTAAGTGACTTACCCAAAGTCACACAGCCCAGATTCTTTCCAACATTATATCCATTAGCCACATTGTCTAGAATAGGGGTTGTTTTCTTCCAAGCTTAAGTCCAGAAGATTGGGAGAATCTAGGTATCCCAGAGGTTGGGCAAGGGCCAGTGATAGTGTAGACAGAGGGGTCACCAACTCAACAATTTAAGGTTCAGTACATTACTGAAAAAAATCCTAAGAAAGGAAAGGAACCTGAGGTCCTAGTGTGTCTTTCCTACCTGAGATATTTCTTCATCAACCAGACCCACATCGCTTCTCACACAGGAAGTTTGAGTGAGTAGGAGGCATCTCAGATTGCATCCCAGGAGACCTAGACTTTGGCTTCAGTTTTCCCTCTGACTCCTTGTGTTACCTTTGGAAAAAGCTGTTTTACATTTCTTGGCCTCTGTCTCCTGATCTATAACATGAAAATCTAGAATTAAGGTCAAGGTAGCATTGGTAGATGAGTACTGTGTAATGGAAGTCGAACAGGGTTTCTCTGATTAACTTAACGAGCCCTCAAAGCAACCTGAAATGATTACAAGGTCTGGACCAAACTCTTCCCTCCTTTATTTAGAAGGTTGGTGTTCAGGAATCTCAGTGTCCTTGAATTCCCTTCTCAAGCAGAGTTCAAGTACATGCCTTCCATTGCCATGTGCTTCTGCTGTAAGTCACCTTTGTTCTTCCTGGTTAGGTGGGTGGTGGTGAGAGAAGTCTCTCCCATTCTACTCCTTTTTTTTTTTTGTATTCTGATATAGAAATCCAAGGTACAGAAAATGCCTTTAAAGTGTCTTAGGACCCTCACTACCCTGCAAAAAATAAAATAAAAATAAAATAAAGTGTCTTAGGAGTAAGTTGTTCCTTAATTCACTCTTAGAGGTCACAGAGAGTGAGGTTCCTCTAACAAGAGTCCATCCTCCTGAACCTCAGTCAAGCAATTATCAGTAAGTCTCCCTGGTAACTAGGGACCAATCAGAGAAGTTCCCTCTGACCTCTTAGTGAGTGGCTTGGTGTGAGTCTCTCAGCAAGTGTCTGATACACATGGAATTCCCTGGTAGCTTCTGCTTTCCATCACTTGAGGTGCTGATCTACTTGTCACTCTCCCCTTCCCCCATCACAACTGGATAACTTGGAATAAGAGGAGGGGAGTTCAAATCTCTCCCTGTTACTTTTTTTTTTTTTTTTTTGCGGGGCAATGGGGGTTAAGTGACTTGCCCAGGGTCACACAGCTAGTAAGTGTCAAGTGTCTGAGGCCGGATTTGAACTCAGGTCCTCCTGAATCCAGGGCCGGTGCTTTTTCCACTGAGCCACCTAGCCGCCCCTCCCTGTTACTTTCTAACTTTGTTACCTGGGACAGGGGATTTCCCCCATTTAGAGCCTCAGTTCTCCTCTCTGTAAATGGGGAGGTAGGTTGGACCAGATGACCTCTAAGATCCCCTTCAGCTCTGATACTTTTTGCAGCCCACACCCTCCTCCCATGATTCCCTCACTCCCACCTGTCTCTGCCCATCCCATCCCACCCCCAAAACCAGTTTGATCCCTTGGCCATTCTCTGGGGAAGTCTCTAATTCCCCAAAGGGAATCAGATCTGTATGATTTCCTCGTGCGTATCAGTGGATCAGGATGGGTTACTCAGCAGCAACACAAGCCGGTAGCAGGACTTGGAGCCTTTAAGACAGAGATATTTAAAAAAAAAAACACAAAAAACCCACACACAAAACCCCCCCCCAACAACAGCAGTAATCATCCTTCCTCCACTGGGGGGCCAGGCTTGCCTCACAGGGAGATAATTTACCTCTAAGAGGCTTTATGGCTCCCCTGGGTCAACAGAGGCTGCCGCACAGGTGCCTATTGCTTTAACTGGGGCCCTCTCTGTCCCTTCTCTTACCTCCCACTGGCCCTGCTTCTCTGGCTCAGTAGTTTTCCTTTAGGGACAAGCGTCTCCAACAAAAGGCAAACGGCTTTTCATTTCTCTCTTTCTGTTCTTGTCTCTCTGAGTCGCCCAGGATTGAGAGCTGGAAGGGACGTTAGAGATTCCTAGTCCATCGCTTTCCTTTTACTGATGGGGCGAGATGGGGGGGGGGACTGGCTTAAAGGCACCAGGAACTAGGGAAGAGAGGCAAGTTTCAACCTGAGCACACTAACTCCAAACCTGGGGCTTCTTTGTCATTGTGACTCGGTACCTGTGCCTCTCTGCCTCTGTCTCTGTCTCTCCCTCCCATTCTCCCTTGTTCTGTCTTAATCTTTCTTCTCTCTCTGTCATTCTCTCTCCCTCTCTTATATTCTCTCATTCTTTCTCTTGTTCTCTTCACTCCCTCATTTTCTCTTGTTGTCTCACTCTTGTTCTTGCTCTTTCCCTCTCATTCTCTTTTTTCTTCACTCTCACTCGAAGAGTTCTCTTTCATTTGTTCTCTTTCATTCCTTCTCTTCCTCTGTCATTCTCTATCTCCCCCTTGTTCTCTCTCATTTTTTCTCTCCCTCTTTCATTCTCTCTCCTCCTCTCTCTCATTCTTTCTCTTGCTCTCTTTCACTCTCTTACTCTCTCTTGCCCTTGTTCTTGCTCTCTCTCATTCTCTTTTTTCATTTTCACTCTCTTCTCTCTCTCCCTCTCTCCCTTGCTCTCTTTTATTCTTTCTCTTCTTCTGTCATTCTCTCTCTCCCTCCCTCTCCCTCTGTCTCCTCTCTGTCTCTCTCTGTCTCTCTGCCCCTCTCTGTCTCCTCTCCTTCATCTCTGTCTCTCTTTGTCTCTCTGTTTCTACATTTCTTCCTCTCTGTCTCACTCCTGCTACTTCCAAGGCATTCTCCCCCTTTCTTCTTCTTCTCTCCTCTTAGGCAGTTGGTCTAGGCAGAGAAAATGCCCAAACTATTGCCTTACAAGAAGTCCCAGGCCACATAGGTTGACTGGATGGTTACTAGCCTGCTGAGCCCTCTTTTCCACCTTTCTCTTGTTTCTTAGGACCATTTGAGAGTTCCTGAAATCTTTTCCTTGGGAAAGGAAAGAATAGCACAATTCCTTGGGTCAGGTGTCAGTGAAATAGATGGCCACTATGAGTGATATATCAGGAAATGTCCTCTTGAAAGAGATTCCTAAATCCTTGCTCACTCTCTCAAAAACTCTCCAATGGAATGGGGTCTCATCAGTTCAGGAGTTTCTCTAATGCAGATTGCAACCCACCCATGTCTGCCCATCCTGTGGGACTCTTGTCCATAAATTCACCCAGGGAGTTCACTGAAAGTTATTGGAGGCCTTTCTTGCCTTTTGCTGACATTAGGAGGGTGACACTAAGGACTCTGACCATCCCCATGTCATTCTTCTGAGACATGACCAGCTCATTTGTTAAACTGTCATTTACTTTCTTGCTGACATCCTTAACTCCTACTCTTTGGAGTTCTTAGTTGACTAAATGTTGCTCTTCATACCCACCATGCTCTTCTCCATTGCTCTCCTGGTGATACCCACATTTTTTGGAGAGGATAAGTCTCACTGTGTTTTATTCATACTGGTAAAATATCTCGAAGCTAGGTCTTTGCTTTCATGGGAAGCTTGGGGTTGGTAGAAGAGCTTTATGATTTCCTGAAAGCCATCTGGCCCACTCCTCCTCTTATTCAACGTTAGGCCCAGCTCTTTGTAAATATGTACCATCTGTCTAAATATACATATTATTCAACAAACTCTAGAGAGTGTCCAAAATCCATGTTCAATCCAGGACTGGCACTTTATCCACCATACCACCTAGCTGCCCCATAAACTCCAGTGGCTCCCTATTACTTCCAGGACCAAAGATACAAATCTTCTGTTCAGCTTTAAAGCCCTTTATAATCTTCTCTCTTTCTAACTTTCCAAACATCTTACATCTTATATCCATCTACCTACTCCTCTATCTGGTGACACTGGCCTCCTTGCTGGTCCTTAAACAAGACCTTCCACCTCTTAGCTCCAAGCATTTTCTCCGATGTTCTTCATGTCTGGAATTCTCTCCCTCCTCTTCTCTTCCTCTTGCCCTCTTTGATTCCTGAGGCCCAGATAAAATTCCACTTTCTCCAAGAAGCTTCCCTTGATTCCCCGGCCCCCCCCAATTCTCGTGCCTTCCCTCTGTTGCTTTTCTCTGGTTTATCTTCTCCAATGATCGTACATAGTCATTTGCATGTCATTGCCCCCATTGGTCTTTGAGATCCTTCAGAGTAGCATGGCCTTTCTTTGTATTCTAGCAGTGCCTGGCACATAGTAGTCACTTGAGAGATGATTATTGACTGACTGACTGACACACTTATATTATCATCTCTCTACTCAATACATATATTTGACTGATTTTTACTTCCTCCCAGCATCCCCTAGAGGATGGTTCTTACAGATGAGCTTGGTACTTCCCATTCCCAGAGAATCTAAAGGAAAGGAGTAAATTCCTTCTCATACTTTTACTTTACCCAATCATTAGATAGAGTACAGGGCCTGGAATTAGGAAGTCCTGAATTCAAATCTGGCCTCAGATACTAAGCTACTAAGGTAGCTGTTTGACCTTGGGCAAGTCACTTAACCCCAATTGCCTTAAACATCTGGGGCCATCTCCAGTCATCCTTATGTATACCTTGCCAGTGGATCCAGATGGCTCTGGAGAAGAGTGAGGCTAGTGACCTTGCACAGCCTTTCCTCACTTAAATCCAATTCACTGAAAGTCATGACATCACTCTGATGTCATAGTCTTCTTCCAAACAAAAGCCTCAGTTAATAATAACAGCACCAACCTCCCAGAGTTGTGAAGATCAAATAAGACAATATAAACAGCACTTGAGGGGGGCAGCCAGATGGCGCAGTGGATAGAGCACCGGCCCTGGATTCAGGAGTACCTGAGTTCAAATCCAGCCTCAGACACTTAACACTTACTAGCTGTGTGACCCTGGACAAGTCACTTAACCCCAATTGCCCCTCAAAAAAACCCAAAACAAAACAAAACAAAAAAGCACTTGGCACAGTGCCTAGCACAGATTAGGTGCTCCATAAATGCTTATTTTCTTCCATCCATCCGTGTGTGTGTGTGTGTGTATGTGTGTGTGTAAAGTGCTTTGCAAACCACAAAAGAATATATTAATATATAATATAAATACATTCAATATATTTATTAATTATTATATAAATTTATAAAATATATCTTCTTTTAAGGTTTGAAATGCACTTTTACATAGTCTCTCTTCTTTGTTCTATAGATTAGGAAACAGAATCAGGGAGGGAAAAACCTGAGGTCACACAGTAAGGTAGTCTGTTGAACTGGTCTTAGAATTAAGGTTTTCTGAGTCTCCGCCTCATAACCTTTGCATTCACTTTGTTGCCCAACTCAGCAGCATGTACTGTGGTCTCTTTTTGTAGGTGGGCAGCCCCTGGCCAAAGGCAGAGGAGTGAGTGCTTCATTAGCAGCAGGAGGCAGTTGTCCAGCTCCCTCTCCTGCCTTTCCATCTGGCATTCTGCCAAGTGCATATCCACCTGCAGAGGAACTCCCCCCTCCAGAGCTCACCCACCCAGAACCTTGGGTTGCTGCTAAATTAACTTCAAACAGAGACAGAGGGCAGCCTGCAGGTGGGAATCATCCAAACCATTTCAGGGAGGGTTCAATCCAACCTCTGCTGATCAGAGGAATGTCCCTATAGGCTGGTATGTCTATAGAGGCAGTCCCTGACCACGGGGCTAGGTTTGTGTAGTCTCATGGTTGCTCTTTTTCTTTCTCTTTCTCTCTTTTCCTCTTTCTTAATTTTCCTCTGAACCCTTCCTCTTTGCCCTCGGAGAGCCATCCCATATAACAATTTTTTTAAAAGAAAAAATAACAGACCAAGCCAATCAGCACATCAAAACACTCTAAGGACACATGCAACCACTTCAAAGAAGTGTGTGTGTGTGTGTGTGTGTGTGTGTGTGTGTGTGCATGTGTGGAGTCTGTAGGTTTCTTTTCATCCTATTCATCTGGTGATAGACAAACCTTTTATACTACTGAACACAGTCAGGAAGAAGTCTTTACTCCAGGACCAGTCCAGATAAGGATTGTGCCTATGCTCCTAGTCAAATGTTTGCTGTATTGTCATGTATTGTGTTGTTGTATTGTATTGTGTGTATTTGTTGTTTTGTGTTGTACTATATTGTATTGTGTATTGTTGTGCTACCTTATGTTGTGTGGGCTTGTGGTGTGTTCGAAAATCTCTGCATTTGGACTCAGAGGACCTGGGTTTGAATACTGATTAGATGATCTCTAAGATTCTTTCCGACATTATGATCTTATTTGTAATTTTGGGGAGGAGTCATGGGATGAGGGAGTAAGAGAATTTAGAGGTAGACAGGACCTTGGAGATTAGGTTGCTCAGGAATACTCATGGTACCATGCAAGGAGTGTTGGAATTATAGTCAAATCAGCCCAGATTCACATCTTGGCTGGGACACTGACTAGTTTTGTGACTTTGGTCCAATCACTTAATCTCATTGGGTCCTAGTTTGCTAAATGGTAGGAATAAGGGGGTTAGAAACCCAAATCCTCAGGGTTATTCCTAGAACCCAGAGAATAGCAGTTGGCTACTTTCTGAGGACCTGGCACAACAGTGTGAGTGACAATTAGAGAAATAGAGAGGTTATCACATACAGATGAGGAAACTGAGGCACATAGAGCTTCATTTTACTGAGGAAGAAATGAACTATGCACTTGGAATGGTGGAAAGAATCCCAGTTGGAGATTCTGAGGTACCGGTTTCAAAACCCGGCTCTTTTACTTATTAGCTTTGACCTCAGTCTCCTCTTCTATAAGAAGAAGGAGCTATAATGGATGGCTTCTAAATCACGTTCATGACTCACTTACCAACTCTGTAAGATTAAGGAGCTAGAAATCCAATGTTGCTATAAATGGACACTCAGAAAGAAGTGATTTTGGTAAGATTTTAACCCATTCCCTCTGACTCCAAACCCAGTGCTCTTCCCAATATACCACGATGCCTCTCATAAGTGAAGAGCTTTCAGTCTAGTCCTACTCATGGGGCCTTGCTTCTACCCTCCTCTTCATTGGCCCATTGTCAGTCATGCTCTGAGCTCCCAACCCAGTCTTGCTACCCTGTCTCCAGAAGCTTCTCTCCTCTCTTTCATCCTTTTCTCTGTCCCTGACACTTCCCATTCTGCCCCAGTGCTTAAGTGAAGCTGGATGAATGAATGATAAAGCATCTATTAATAGTATACTCTGTGCCATGCTAATGATAAATACACACACAGACACCCTTGAAAAACAAACAACAATAAAGTTGTCCTTTCCCTCAAGTAGCTTGCATTCTCATAGGAGAAGATAAAAAATATAAGGAGGTGGTGGCCAGGGAAAGATGCTCTGGTCTGGTTAGTTGAGCAGTTGCTTGGCATGTCCCTTCTAGGAATAATTGTGTTGATTTGATTACAGTTATGGCAAGAGGGGGTAGGGAAGGCAAAGTCTGTGGGCATCTCTATGGCATAAAGATGGGCCTGATGAATTATGGAAGACTCTCCAGTCAGAAGCAGTGACATTAATTCTAGTCTTTTGGGACAACTTTCCATCATTTGTTTAATGTACCTCTGGGTCTCAGCCTCTTAGCCCATAAAATGAGGGATATAGATTGGAGGATGTCTAAGGTCTCTCTGCCTCTGTCTCTCTCCTCTCTTGGGGAAGGGAGCCTGAGAAACAATGCCCCTGTTTTCTGGAGGGGGGAGATGGTGTTTTATTCTTCTTGACATCCCCTCTCATAGTACCTAAGAAAGTGCTGGCTCTATTCTAGGTGCTCAAAAAAGGCTTGTTGATTGTTTGATGAAGGGATGAGAATTGTAGCATTTCTTCTCAAGCCTTCTCTGACCTCACTGCTCTGAATGCCCCCAATACTGTGTTTGTGGACCACACGATTTAGGACTTAATATACCCTGTCCTATTAGAAAGGCAACACATTGAAATGGCTAGGGTATACACTTGGAGTTGGGAAGACCTGGGTTCAAATCCTGCCTCTGACACTGACTAGCTGTGTGACCTTGAGCAAGTCTGAGACCCTCTCTGGGCTTTGGTTTATAGCAACACAAGATTTTAAAGCCTGAAGGGACTTTAGAGATAAAAACTTGTAATGCCTATTTGAAAACCATAGAGTGTTATAGAAGTGTTAGCTCATCACCATCATCACCACCACCACCATCAACATCGTGTAGTATGGTGCCTTCAAGAAAAGGAAACTGAGTCCCAAGTTCATAAATGGCCTTACCAGGTTCCAAACACAGAAATTCTGATAAGAAATTAAGGATTCCTTCCACTATTCTGAGCTGCTCCATTCATCTGTTAAATGAGGAAATTGGATCAGATCTCAGTTCCTTCCAGTCAGAAAAAAAGGCATTCTGTGTGCACTGGAGGGTGGAGATGGCGTCTTATTCTTTTTGACATCCCCCCACGGTGCCTAACTTAGTGCTGGCTCTATTCTAGGTGCACAGCAAAGGCTTGTTGATTGATTGATGAAGGGGTGAGAGCTGTAGCATCTCTTCTTTCCTTCCTCCTTCATTAACACCCCCGCTCCTGCCTTCCCTCCCATCTTGCAGCTCCTGGTGGTGTTTCCGTCTATCTTTTGCTCTTTCAATTCATTTAATAATTGTATTGATTTGTCATTTATCATCTAGAATAGGTTCATGTCTCAACTCCCAAAATATACTGGGGGGAAAAGTAAATACTAATAAATAAAATAATAAGCACAGTGTATGCAGGAACTAATGGACTTATTTACTTCTCCCCCTTTAATGTGATGTATAGACAAGCTGTCCAGCTTAACATGAATCACTCTGGGATGGGAAGGAAATTTAAACATGTTGGTATGAGCCCCCATCATTTCCTCACTGTTCACAGCTCTTTTTCCCTTTCTCCCAGGAATACTGACCTTCAATTTGGAATTGAGTAATTTTCTAGTTAGAATCTTTCCACTGTAGATTTTAACAAACAAAAAGTATTCCTTTATTTCTTTTAAATTTTTAAAATGTTTCTGTTTTTATTTTTTTACAATTCTCTTCCTTTCCAATAGACATCCCTACCTACTATGAATAGATTCCTCCCCAGTAAACAAGAAATACAACCAAAGAAAATGACCAGACACATTGCATGTTTGACAGTGAATGCCCCATTCTCCATCTGCAGCCCTCCACTTCTCTAACAAGAAAGATTTGGAGTTAGAGAACCTAGATTTCTTTGAATTGTTGGAGTCACATAGCATCTCTGGGTCTCAGTTTCTTCAGACTGTAAAATAGGGATTTTGGGTTACAAGACTCATCTTCCTGAATTCAAATCTGGCCTCAGACACTGATTGACTGTTCGACCCTGGGAAAGTCACTTCACTCTGTTTGCCTTACTTTCCTCATCTATAAAAATGAGCTAAAGAAGGAAATGGCAAACTATTCTGGTGTCTTTGCCAAGAAAGCCCCAAATGGGGTCACAAAGAGTCAGAAACAACTGAAATGGCTGAACAACAAATGCTGGATAATCATTCACTTGCTACCCATAAAACATGAACGTCCTCTAAGATTTTGTCCTAATTCCTTTTCTTTTCCCTTTCTACATTCTATCTCATTAATTTCATTTGTGCCTATGGATTCAAGTATCACCTCTATATAGATGAATTTCCTCATCTGAGAATTTCCCAAAGCAATGAAATCAGAGGTCTAGTCCCTCTCCCCAGTACTTAGCATGGTGCTTTATCATATAGTAGGCACTTAATAAATGCTTGCTGATTCATTGATTGCTACAAGGATGAACAACATAGTTTTAAGAAGCTTTTATACTAGTAGAGGAGATAAGATATATTCATAAATCTCCATAATAAAAAGCACAATATTAAGCATCCCATGAGAGAGACACCCCAAAAGTGCTCTGGGGTTCAGAGATGGGGGATCAGTTCTAGTCGGGAGGCTCAGGAAAGGCTTCAGGGTGGATGTTGCCTCCTGAACTGGGTCTTGAAGGATGGTTAGGATTTCAACAGACAGAGATTCATAGGCACGACATTCCTGGTGGAGGGTAGGGCATGAACAAAGACCTTGAAGCACATAAGCAAAGGTACACTCTTGTAGACCCTTCTGGTTTGGTGAATGGGTATTCTCTCATCAGTTTCAATTCTGCACTTTGGTACCAACACCTGTTGCAAATCTTGCTCCTTTTTTTCTCAATGAGTTTCAACACCTTTTGTAATTAGATTAGGCATAGGAACTGGATGTATCATCATTGGCATAGGGGATCCCAAGACAAGGAAACTCCATTCACCTTTGTAGTGCTACATACTTTCTCTGCAATTTGTAATCTCAGAGATTTGCCTGCATTCAACAGGCATTTTCCAAATGTGCCAGAAACATAAATTATAAGTCTAGATGTGTGAGAGCAGCCACCATTTGCTCTGATTGGTTTCCACTCCACCGTCATCATAGAGATTGCTTCAGCTTTGGTACGCATGCTTCATCAGTGCAGTCAGTTGCTTCTGACCTTCTGGTTGGAGGACTAAAGGGCAGAGCAAAAATTCCTCCCAAAGCCTTCCTTTATAGGGAACTCAAAATCACAGCCATCTCTTCATTTGTCACCAGCTGCTCTGCTTGGTTTTGACTCCACCACCACGACTATCATCATGTCCTCAAACTGAATACTCTCTGGGACCTTCCTTTTAGCTTTATTTTATGTATTGTCTTCCCCAATTAGACTCTAATCATCTTGAGGGCAAGCTTCTCTTTTCCTTATTTGTATTCCCATAGTAGATGCTTCATACAAGTTTATCAAATTATATCACTCGAAGAGAAATATGAGTTCTGTTTTGGACATATTGAGTTTGGGGCATTGAAGGGACATCCAGGTAGAGAGAACCAACAGTCAAGGATACCCACTTCAGGTTTTAAGTGCTATGGGACTGGAGTTTCAGGAGAGAGACTGGGGCACCTCACCACAATTAGAACAGAGAGGTAGTGTGAGGGAGTGGAAAGAACACTGGATTTGAAATCAGTAGAAATTTGGATTTGAGTCCTGGCTCTGACACTTGCTAGTGGTATCATCCTGGAGAAGTCACTTACTTGCTCTGAACCTCAGTTTTCTTTTCTGTAAATGGGAATAATAATTTTTGCATGATCTCCCTCATAAGGTGGAGAGAAGTACTTTGTAAACCTTAAAAAACACTTTAGAACTCTTGACCTTTAGTCTTTTCCAAGTTATATTAGGACAAACCCTGTCTGTTAGTAACTCCTCAAATATAACAAAGGCTCAATGACCTCACTGTGAAAGAACACTGACTCTAGGTGAGGGAACCTAGGTTCAAATTCAAGGTCACTTACAACCTGGGTAACTTTGGGAAAATCACTCAGGCTACTTGGGCTTTGGTTTCTTTTTCTGTAAAACACAGGAATTGTACTACATCTATGATCTCATGATCCTACATAGTGTTATCTCAATTGGGACAGATTGCATAGTCTATGAAACTCTTTTCTTTGTCTTCCCATAACTTGTGCCTCAGGAGCTAGACTCAACATGCTAGGGGTTTTCTTCACCTTCTCTTGTGTGGAGGACATGATCTTTCCTTTGGTTATTACAAACTTTTACCTAATGCCCAGGCCTTCTTCTTCACTCCAGTCATCCAGTCTCATTGCTTGTTTACTAGGTGTTGCAGTCAGCTCACACCCATCATGCACCTCTTCACTGCCTTCTGGTTGATGCTGATTTTCAATTTTTCAGAGATTGTCGTGTTTTGTGATTGCAGCCATGGAATAGCATTGGTAAGAGAGGGCTATTAAAAAGATGAACATCGAAATAAAAATGTTCAAATGTTTTACCTGTTGCCTTAGGTTCTGAGTTGCTCCTTCATAAGGAGGGGGGAGGGAGGGAAAGGGAGAGAGAAGAGAAGAGAGAAAGAGAGGGGGAGAGATAAATGAGAGAGGGAGAATGTCCTAAAAAAATCAATTGAGGGAATATTGAGGATGTTTAGTGAAGAGAGAACTTGGGGAGGAGGCACAGGATCATAGACTTTGAATTCCAAGGGATTTTAGACATCATTTAGTTCAACCTCCTTGTTTCACATTATCAGTAACCTGGGAACCAGGAATCACAAGCAACTTCCTCAGTTACCCAGGAAATAAGGGGCAGAGGTGGGATTCTAACCCAAGTCTTTTGACTAGAAATGTGGGGCTTATATTGGAGAGTTGTCACATGTATAAGAGAAGGGGTAGGCTTGTTTTCCTTAGCCCCTGCAGAGAGAAGTAGAGCCAGTAGGTAGACAGAAAGAGGCAGATTTTGTCTTAAAATCATGAAAAGCTTCCCAACCATTGGAGTTATTATCTTTGGAATAGGCTTTAAGCTCCTCAAGAAACAGGGATTGTTTCCTTTTTTCCTCTTATCTCCAGCATTTGAGAGACAAGGAAAACTGATCTGCAGAATGGGAGCCCAAGACTTGGGTTCAGATCCTGCCCCTGATGCTCACTTAACCTTTCACTAAGATAAGTTGCAGAAGTGGTGCCTACCTGCATTGGTAGAGGGAGTTTCCTCCCCTAGGAGTTCCCTATACACCAATAAAATCGTGGGTGCAGTCTCTGTCTCCAGTGCCTAGTAGAGCATCTGCATAGACAGGTGCCTAATGAACATCTGCTGATTGATTAATAGTGAGTTTCCTGTTACCAGAGGTGTTCAAGCAAAGAATTGATGACTGTTGGTCAGATATTGTTAGGAGGATTAATGCATTGGGGAGGGGAATCGATGATGTCTGGGGTCATCTCATCTCTAGGAGAAGTATTATGGTTTGGCAGAAAGAATGCTGGATTGGATTTAGGGTCGGCGGACCCTGGGCTCAAATCCCACCTTGAGCACTTCTTCCCAGTGTGATCTTAGGCAAATGACTAAAACCGTCTAGGTCTCCGTTTCCTTATCTGTGAAATGAAGGTCTTTTGTTTGTTTGTTTGTTTTTCAGTGAGGCAATTGGGGTTAAGTGACTTGCCTAGGGTCACACAGCTAGTAAGTGTCAAGTGTCTGAGGCCAGATTTGAACTCAGGTCCTCCTGACTCCAGGGCTGGTGCTCTATCCACTGAGCCACCTAGCTGCCCCCAAAATGAAAGTCTTGAACTTTAAGGTCTCTTCCATCCCTAACTATGTGGTCCTGTAAACTCTGCAATTGTGCAATCTGACGAGTCTCTGCCTTCTTTTACTTTCTTTGGGGCTGAGGGAGCCAGATCACTCCTCACTGCTAGGGACCCTGCATCTTCCAGGGGCCCACATCCAGCAAGCAGGCCCTCCAAGTTCCTTCCAGTTGAAATCAATAGCTGCCGAGAAAAATGCATCTTAATTTCAGTTATGGCCTCTCCCCAGCAAGGACCACTTAAGAATCAGTCTCCAACCACAGACTTAATGTGTCCTAGTTCTGTTGTTTAGTAAAGCTTGCTGGAGAAAAGGGAAAACCATTAGCAAGCTGGAAGACAGAGAGAGAGAGAGAGAGAGAGAGAGAGAGAGAGACAGATAGGGAGGCGACCTACCTTACAGCCTAGGGGATGGAGGGCGAGAGGGAGTCCGAGGATGCTTGCCAGAACCTGATTGGTCATTCTACCACTGAGGGAAGTTGGAAGGGAAGGGAAGGGGAGGGTGTCATTGATGGAAAGGAGAGGAAGTGGAAAGAGAACCCTTCTCCTAGTGCCTGGGGAATTGTTTTCTAATTGCTGAATGTCCCATTCTAAATCTACAAGGAGGCTATCGATTTTCTTTTCAGCAGCACTGGGCGAATGCAATCATTTACTCGGGGAACATCAGGTTTGCACAGATCCTGGGAAATGTATGAGGTCACTCTGATTACATCTTTCCCTGACAGTCTGTGATGACTCCAAATGGCTCTTCTGGCCTGGAATGGAAAACCCATGAATTAGGATGTTTTCCGAATGCATCAGGGATCTCCTGACCTGTCCACCCCCAACACACTCTATTTTTCTGATTCTGTCAGGCCATTGGGTCTAGAAGAAAGGACTCCTGGGCTCCCAATCCAGAGTCTCTCTCCTGAACCCTGGGAAATATCACTGATTTTCTCTAGACATCAATCTTTCCCATCTATAAAATGGAGAGAATGATATTACCTCCTAAAAGAAGAGTTTTAAAAGGGAAGGGGAGAAGGGAGCAAAATACCCATGGAATCAAAAGTTGTCAGAGTTGAAAGTATCTCAGTGGTCACCTAGTTCCACCCTCTCTCTTTATAGCAGAGAAGACTAAGACCCAGAGAAAGCCACATAGTACTGTGTAAAACACACTAAATCTGAAATGGAGGGACATGGGTTCAAATCTTGTCTCTGACGCTTATTGTATGTGTAACTTAGGGTAAATCACTTAACTCTCCTGGGTCTTGGTTTCCCCACATGTAAAATGAAGGTGTTGGAACATATGATCTTTGGGATTCCTTCCAGGTCATGTATGATCCTATGAGAAGCATGAAGTAAATTGGCCAAGGTCAACGTAAGAAGGATGAGGACCCATGATAGCTGACTTCCATTCTAGGGTTTTTTTGTGGGGCAATGCTGGTTAAGAGACTTGTCCAGGGCCACTCAGCTAGTAAGTGTCAAGTGTCTGAGGCCGGATTTGAGCTCAGGTCCTCCTGAATCCAGGGCCAGTGCTCTATCCACTGTGCCACCTAGCTGTCCCTCCATTCTAGTTTTATGACTCCATGGTGTATAGGAGAGAATTCTGGACTAGAAAAAGGAAGACCTGAGTTCTAGGTCTAGATCACAAAATATTGAAATTGGAAATCACCCTAGACAGCAACTAGTCCAATAATCTCATTAGTCCTGATTTTGTTTGACACTAGACTCAGGCTATTGGAATGTAAACTCTTTGAGGGCAGACAGGGATTGTCTTTGACTTTGTATTTGTAACCCCAGGATTTACCACAGTGCTTGGTACATGGAAATTGATGGTCTTCATTTCTTTCTTTCCTTCCTTCCTTCCTTCCTTCCTTCCTTCCTTCCTTCCTTCCTTCCTTCCTTCCTTCCTTCCTTCCTTCCTTCCTTCCTTCCTTCCTTTCTCCCTCCCTCCCTCCCTTCCTTCCTCCCTCCCTCCCTCCCTCCCTCCCTTCCTTCCTTCCTTCCTTCCTTCCTTCCTTCCTTCCTTCCTTCCTTCCTTCCATTCATTTATTTTCTCATTTGTACAATGGAGATGACAGTTTCTGTCCTGGTTACTGTGACAATAAAGTGAAATCATGGGTTTGAAAGCATGTTAAAACCCCTGAGGGACCTTGTGAGGATGAAAGATTGTTATTATTCTGAACTTTTAATTCCTTCTCTTCCACCCTAGTCCCAAACTCTTTCACACAGCAGTTTGGAACTGGCAGGCCAGGCCAGGTAGGGGGAAGGTAAGGTATTTTTACCTCGTATTATTTTTATTAAATGTCACAATGGCTTGGGAGCACTTGGGATCTGAGGGAACAAATCAATGAAAATAATTATAGTGAACATCGCTCCCCTCTCTTCTCCTTCCCCCCCACATACTCTCCTGTATTAACAAAGCATCTCCCTCTAATGCACCCCAGCAGTCTACCAGCCCCAGGAGAGTCAGGGCTACAGTGCTTTTTCTCCTTTCTCACCTCCCCCACTCTCTCCTTTTTGTCTCTCTCTGCCTTTCCTCCCTCCCTCAATGTCTCTCTCTCTCTCTCTCTCTCTCTCTCTCTCTCTCTCTCTCTCTCTCTCTCTCTCTCTCTCTCTCTCTCCCCCTGTCTGTCTCTCTCTGCCTCTATCTCTGTCTCTGTCTGTCTCTCCTTCCCTCTTCCTCCCTCCCTCCATCCCTCTCTCTCTCTCAATCTTTTTTCACTTTGCTTCTCCTTTTTTATGACTCTTCCTTTTTGCCTCCTATTTGTCACTTTCTCTCTTCCCTCTCCTATCTCTTTATTTCTTATTTTATCTCTCTCTCCCATTATCTTCTCATATCTGTAGCCCTCTTAATCTCTTTTCCCTGTCCATCTCTCTCTTCTCCCTCTCTTCCTTTCACGTCTTTTTCCCTTCTCTCTCTTACCAATCTCTTTCCTCTATGTACTTGACACTGTCATTTCCCTATATCTCCTCTCTCCTTTCTCTCACTACTTGTGCTCTTTTTTTGTATCTCGTTTTCATTTACTTTCCCTCTGTGCCTTCCCCTCCCCCTCCTCCCATCTTTTTCCTTTGCCCTTTTTCTGTCTTTCCCTCTGTCTCTCCTTTTTTTTTGCTCTCTCCCCTCCCCTCTCTCCTTATTCTTCTATTTCTCCTTGCTTCTCTGTCTCTATGTCTATCTGTCTCTATCTGATTTTCTTTCTATTGTTCTTTCTTTCAATCTCTCTCTATCCCTGTCATTCTGTTTCTTTTTTCTCTGTCTCTCTCTGTATTTCTAATTCTGCGTTTGTCTCTTTCTTCCTCCTCCTTCCTGTCTTACTGTCTCTCTCCCTCTTCCAACAGCACTGGGTTGGAGGCAGCTCTGCTGAGGACTTGGGAGCAGCATCAGCAGCAGGAGGAGGCCAGGAGTTGGAGACTGTAAAACTGCTCCCCCAGGGTAAAGGCAATCAGGAAGGGGTCTTGGCCACTTAATTCTTATTACCCACTTATGCCTTAGTGAGGACCTGCTCCCTACTGAGCTGGCTCAGCACCTCCTTCCTGAGATTGGGAGATAGCCAGGAAGAATGACCAAGGCTGCATGAATTGAGGCTGAGTCCACCAAGGCTGGTGACTCTTTCTCAGGAAATCATTTAGCTGCTGCTTTCCTCTCCCAACACCTCCGTGTGACCCTTGCTCCCTACACTACTTGGGGTGATGTCATTAGCAGTTCTGTGCCATTAGCTGGGCACAGGGGTCAGGAAACAGAACTAGATCATGTTTGGGGTGGGCACAGGAGTGCTGAGATAAATTGAATGGGACAGCCAGGGGCTGGCTGAGAGGGTTGGGATAAGGAAGAAACAAAGCCAATGTCCCTTTTAGTGGCCTCCTCCCTCATTGTCCCTCAGGCCTCACGTGCTTAATGGCAAAGCTTGGGAAAAGTGGTTCAAATCCCCTTTGACTGTGTTTGTAAGAGGCATTTTCATAATGGCTGGAGCAGCTTCTGGTGGAAGGTGCCTAAGGCTGGGCTGTTAAATGGGCATCAGCTTCTTCTTTCTGAGGGAGCTGGGGGGAGGCAGCTGCTATTGGAAGAGCCATACTTCCCTGGATGGAGCTAGCAATGATTTCTCTACCTCTGGATGGAAAAGGGAGCTGTCCACATTGATCAGACCAGCCTGTTAGGCTCAATCCTGCCGCAGCTGGAAACAACTAGACTTGAACACAGAACTGCAACAGATGGTGTGGAAACAAGAGGATTATAAAATCATAGATTAAGAGATGGAAAGAATTGTATTCCCATCCACCCACCCCACCCCCTTTCCCAGAGCGAAAGCATAAAGCACTGGGCTTGGAATCAGGGAGCCTCATCTTCCTGAGTTCAGTCTGACTCCAGACACTATCTAGCTGTGTGACCCTGGGCAAGTCACTTAACCCTTTTGGCCTCAGTTTCCTTATTTGTAAAATGAGCTGGAGAAGGAAATGGCAAACCACTCCAGTGTCTGTTCCAAGCAAACCCCAAATGGGGTTATGAAGAATCAGATACAACTGAAATGACTCAACAGCAAAAGCAAACAATGTTCAAGGAATAGCAGCAAGAATTTGGAGTAAGACAACGGGTTGGATTCTAATAATAGAATCACAGATTAAGTGACTTGTCCAGGGTCATAAGATCATGCATTTAGCTTGGAAGGGACCTTAGAAGCCCAACCATTTTACTTTACAGATGAAGGGTCAGTGACTTGCCCAGGACAACTCAGGCAGTAAACTTCAGAGGTGGGATTAAAACCAACCCCCCCCCCATGTCTTTGTGACTTTGTCGAAGTCATTTCAATTTCCTCCTCTGTACAATAAAGGGCCTGGGCTATGTGATCTCAAAGGGTCCTGCCAGCTCTAAATACTCTGAAGTTGCCCCAGAACTTCCTTTGAAAGAGGGACAAGACCCAATTTCAATTCATCAAAACTCATTGAACTCATCATTCAAAGCCCAGGTTGATACCATATCTTATAGAAGGTCTTTCTTAGTCACTTAATTGATGCCATTCCCAACCCCCCAGTTCCCTCTTCAGTTGATTAATGTCACTTTGTATAGTCTTTACATTGTAGAAACAGTAGAGCATGTATGGTGAGTGGAGTTCAGGAATCAGAGTCAAGAAGACCTGGGTTCAAGTCTCACCTCTTGACACCTTCTGGCTGGTTGACCCTGGGAAAGTCACCTAACCTTTTAGGGCTCTGGGCAGCTGTAAGTGACAGAAGGAGTTTCCTCACCAGGAACTTTGTACAAGAGTGAAATCATAGCAAAAATAAAAGCTCTTTATGTTCTCATATCTATGTATGTATTCTAACCTCAGGAGAATGAACATTCTTTAAAGGCAGGGATTATTTTCTTTTTTCTTCTTGTCTTTATGTTCTGAGTACATAGCACAGTTTTGCAAATAGATAGTTAATAACAATGCTGCTGTTTCTGTTTAGTCCTTTCAGTCGTGTCTGACTCTTTGTGACCTCATTTTTTGTTTTGGTGGTAATGATACTGTAGTGATTCCCCATTTCCTTCTCCAGCTCATTTGACAGATAAAAAAACTGGGGCAAACAGGGTTAAATGACTTGCCCAGGATCATACATCTAGTAAATACTGAAAGCCAGATTTGAACTTAAGAAGGTGAGTTGGGGCAGCTAGGTGGCACAGTGGATAAAGCACCAGCCCTGAATTCAAATCCAGCCTCAGACATTTGACGCTTACTAGCTGTGTGACCCTGGGCAAGTCGCTTAACTCTCATTTCCCTGCAAAAAAGAAAAAAAAAGGTGAGTCTTCCTGATTCCAAGCCTAGTGCTCTATCCACTGCACGACTGAGTTGCCCTTAATAACAATAGCTTGGGGAGAAGCTAGGTGGTGCATTGGATAGAGCACTGGCCCTGGATTCAGGAGGACCTGAGTTCAAATCTGGCCTCAGACACTTAACACTTACTAGCTGTGTGACCCTGGGCAAGTCACTTAACCCCAATTGCCTCACAAAAAAATAACAATAGCTTGCATTTATATAATATTTTAAGCTTTGCAAAGCACTTTGCAAATAGCTCATCTTGTCCTCTGCAACAACCCTGAGAGGTCAGTGCTATTATAACCCCCATTTTGCAGATGAGGAAACTGAGGCTGAAAGTGGTGAAGTGACTTGCTCAGGGTCACACAGCTAGCAAGTGTCTGAAGCCAGATTTGAACTAGGTTCTCCTGACTTCAAGTCCAGCCCTCGTTCTACTGTCCCACCTAGTTGCCTCTTTGAAAAGCACTTGTTAAAATAAATGGAATCACCTTTCTCCATCTTGTTAAAATTCTCCAGCTTCTCTGCTTGCCTCTGTGGATGCCATATTTTTTTTTGGACCCTAAATCTGGACATATGGCTAATCAACTTTGCCTCAGCCCCACAACTGCAAATAAATAAGATTATAGCTTTAGAACTCACCGGGACTTCACATTTTTTTTTTTAATGTAAAACATTACCATATCAGTCATGTTAACTAGTCTAACCCTTTCTTTCTTTCTTCCTTCCTTCCTTCCTTCCTTCCTTCCTTCCTTCCTTCCTTCCTTCCTTCCTTCCTTCCTTCCTTCCTTCCTTCCTTCCTTCCTTCCTTCCTTCCTTCCTTCCTTCCTTTCTTTCTTTCTTTCTTTCTTTCTTTCTTTCTTTCTTTCTTTCTTTCTTTCTTTCTTTCTTTCTTTCCAAAGGAGGAAGCCAAGGCCCAGAGGTTAGATGTAATTTGTCCCAAGTCAAACCAGTAGGTAAACTGAGTATAGATTTGAACCCAGGTACTCTGGAGGCCAGAGTTAACAAATTTTCCAATACCCAGTACAGGGCTCGAAGCAACTGGCTCATGTTGGCCCATTTGGGTCATATTTAGAATCAATCACTGCTTTTATCACATGCATACATACCAACTGCATGGCTTAGAATATATATATATATACACATATACATATACATATATATATATTTAACTAATACAGATCTACATAGGAGTGCTTCTTCACTTTGAAGTTCTCCATTTTTCATGGGTTTTCTTTTTTTTTTTGGTGACATAGGTGTATTTTTATTAAAATCCTTAACGGATTGAATTCATTTAGCTACTTCTATCTCAAATAAAATAATGCATGTAAAGCACTTTACACACTTCAAAACCCTATTTAAATGTCAGCTATTATTATTATTTGCCAAACTGTTGGGATTCCTTCTCTGACCCAGATTTAGTCTATGATGGCAGGGGGAAAGAGGTTGAAATCAAAGGCAGACTTAAGGAATTTGCTGAATCTGTTTCAGAGTAGGTCAGCAGTAGTTTAGTCCTTACCAATTCCTGGAGCTGGGGAGATCTTGGCAATGCCAAGCCAACAGAAACTCCAGACTTAATTTATGAATGAGGCCCAGAAAACAAAGAGATTTTTACTTTTCAGTAAAGCATAGAATGATAGAACCATAAGGGACCTTGTAGGACATTCTCCTCTTTTTTTTTTTTTTTTTTTTTTGCAGGGCAATGAGGGTTAAGTGACTTGCCCAGGGCCACACAGCTAGTAAGTGTCAAGTGTCTGGGGTCAGATTTGAACTTAGGTCCTCCTGAATCCAGGGCCGGTGCTTTATCCACTGTGCCACCTAGCTGCCCCATTCTCCTCATTTTGTAGGGGACAGTGAGGCCTACAGAAGGGAAATGATTTGTTCAAGGTCACCCAACTATTAAAGTAGCAGTCTGATCAGAAACAATTAAACTCAGTAATCCAGTGTTTGTTGATAAATTCAAGAAAATGTTACTTGGAAGAAAAATTCTCTGTTTGTAAAGAATTGCAGTGAAAACTGGAGTGCAGTTTGGCAGAAATTAGGTTTAGACCATCATCCCACATCATATAGCTCAATAAACTCAAAAGGGATATGTGGCCTAAATATTAAAAGGACATTGTATCAGAAAAAAAATAATTAGAAGTGAATAAGGTCAAGTACCTTTTACAGCTCTGGCTAGGGGGAAGAATTCTTAACTGCATGAAAAATAGATGTGATCACAAAGGATAAAATAAATAATGTCAATTGCATGGAGTTAAAAAGCTTCTGTACAAACAAAATCAATGCACCTAGGATTAGAAGACACACAGAGACTCCACTGCTAGATATATACAACAAAGATATCAAAGATAGAAAGGTTCCTATATATGCCAAAATATTTATGGTGGCACTTTCTGTGGTGGCAAATAACTGGAAACAAAGGAGATACCCATTGTTTAGAAAACAAATTATAGTAATAGATATAATGAATGAATCAATGAATAAAAAAAATTAAAAATCTTACCACATGCCAAGTGCCATGTTAAGCCCTGGGGATAAAAGTATAAATGCAAAGGCAAGACCTTCCTTTAAGATTTCCAATCTATTGGGGGGTGGGAGGGACAACATACATAGCAGAGTGGTGGAAAGGGAAAGACACTGGTTGAGAAAGCTATAGGGGTTGTGAGTGGTGTAAAAAGAGGAGTAGATTAATACATCCTCTCCAGGAACAGTAGCAAGAGTTGATGTGATCATAGTTCATGGTTTCAGAACTGGGGGGTGGGGTAGGGGTGGGAGAGAACAGGTTAAGGAAAGGGCTGTGAGGTGGTTGATAAGGAAGTTATGGAGGAGGTGGTTGGAAGTAGAGAAAGAAGAAAAGCACTGGCTCCCTATAACCTCTAGGACCAAATACCACCATATGACCTTCTCTGTTTAGCTTTTTTTTTTTTTTTTTGTGAGGCAATGAGGGTTAAGTGACTTGCCCAAGGTCACACAGCTAGTAAGTGTCAAATGATTCCAGGAGTGGTGCTTTATTCACTTTGCCACCTAGCTGCCCCCTCTGTTTAGCTTTTAAAGCCCTTCACAACCTTGCCCCCAGTATCTCTTTGCAGACACATTGAGTATTACTTCCTTTTTTGCATTCTGTGATTTGTTCAGACTAGCTTTCTTGCTGCTTCCTTAACATGAAACTCCATTTCCTATCTCCTCGCCTTTGCCTTGGCTAGCTCATGACTGGGATGCCCTCCCTCCTCACCTCTGCCCTCATAGAATGAATTCTTTTCTCCTTCATGAAGCAAATCAAACACCCACCTTCTAAATGAAGCCTCTCCTGATCCCCTCAATGGCTAATTTCTTCCCTCCAAAACTACCTTGTAGTTATCTAATTTATATTTATTTGCATTTATTAATCATATACTAATTTATATCTTTTTGCCCACCCCTATAGAATAGAAATTCTTTCTAAATAAGGCTTGTTTCACCTATTGTATTTATATCTGCATTTGCCCATACTACTAACACAATGCCTTGTACATAGCAGGTACTTAGTAAATACTTGGTGATTGTTTGGTTAATTTTTTTCGCCTCTTTTTCTTTTGTTGAAAAGAATGAGTTGCTGGGGAGGGGAAGGAGAAAGGATACAGCTGGAAATGAAGGTGATGTAAAAGCAAAAATTATCAATAATAACAAAACATAAAAAAATAGCAGTTTCTGGAGCTGAAATAATAATGATGCTTCAAGGACCTTTCTCTGAGCGCTGTAAGCAGCCACCTGGACATAAACTGCATAGCCTCAGCTGGGCACTAATGTCACTAATGGCTGCTGGGGACACTGGGACAAAGGATGTGAGAAAATCTGGGCCATATGGTTATGGTGCTTATATATTACATTACCCTGTTGACACAAAGCAAGAGGGACTTGAGGCTGGGGCTGGAGCTACATGGGACTTTGTTGATAGACACATTGTGATATTGGTAAGGATGGCAGGGGTGGAGTTGAAGGACCCCGGTTAGAATTTCATTTCTCCCACTTACTCTCTGTGTCCCAGATGCAGCAAGTGACGCAGTGGACAGAGTGCTGAATGGGGAGCCAACAAGTCCCAAATTCAAATGTGACCTCAGACGCTTCGAAGTCATTTTACCCTGGGTAAGTCACTTAATCTTTCTTAGCCCCGGTTTCTTCAACTTTAAAATGAAGATAATAATACCTGTCTTAGGAATTTTTTCTTGTGAGGACCAAATGAAACAATATTTGTAAAAGTTCTTAGCACAGTGCCTGGTGCGTTGTAGGCACTACATGAATGCTTATTCCTTACCTTTTTCCTTTACTCAGTTCCTCATCTGTAAAATGAAGAGTGGATATCATCTATGAGCCCATTCTACTGATAATTTATGATCCTTCTCTTCCTTTTCCTCTCCATCACCAACATCATCTTCCTCCTCCTGCTGCTCCTGCTCTTGATGCTTCTCTCTCTTCCCCCACCCCTGTTCCCTTGGAGCAGACCATCCTGCTGCTTCTTTTGTGAAACAGGGACTGAAGAGACCCCCCCCCCCGACTTGCTATGACTAAAGTTGGTAATCTATGATCCTGTGATCCTTCTGTGATCATATAACTCCCCATCTCTGTTTCTCTTTTATCTCTTTCTTTATCTCTCTGTCTCTATTTCTATCCTCTCTCTGTTTATATCTCTCTTCTCACTTTGCCTCTCCCACTGTCTCTGTCTCTCTCTTCTATCTCAGTGATGCAGCCTCAGTAAAAACATACAAAAATGTTATAGGAGAAAGAATACTGACCTTGAAGTCTGGAGACAGGGGTGCAAATACAGCCTCTGCCACTTAATTGCTGTGTTATTTTGGACACCTTACCAATTAATTTCCCATTTATAAAACTAAAAGGTTGAATCAGATACCCTCTCAGGTTCATTTCAGCCCCAGTCCTATTATCCTAAGGTGTTACTTCTATCAACCCTGGAGTCATAACTAGGATGGGGGAGTTGGGCTATTTTTTTTAGTGAAGCAATTGGGGTTAAGTGACTTGCCCAGGGTCACACAGCTAGTAAGTGTTAAATGTCTGAGGCTGAATTTGAACTCAGGTACTCCTGACTCCAGGGCCGGTGCTCTATCCACTGTGCCATCTAGTTGCCCCCTGGGCTATTGTTCTTAGATGCTGAAATCTGAGGGTGGTGACAACACATCCTACTTCAACAGGGTAGAAACAATTGAACTTAATTAATAAGAGGAATTTGTTTAAAAAGGAAGCTGCCAGATGCTCAAGGCAGACAGACCCCCTAGCTGGGCTTTAGCTCATCCTAGTCCTATACCCATCCTTTTGGTACCCCCCTGGGGACTTTATCTCCCCTCTCAACTGCATTTACCTAAATAATTTGATTGGTGGAAATATTCTATATTATTTGCCCATGATGGCTCTCCAACCTGACACCACATCCATCCGTCTGTCACCCTCCCCCTTCCTCCAACCAGTCTGGGGACAGTCTGGTTGCCCAATCCTCTTTCATACATATTAGAGACTCTGAGATCCTGTGTGTGTCTCAGGAAGACTCGAGTGGGAGCAAAGCCCTATAAATGGATAGATGCTCTAGTAGCCCAGTCGCCAAACTCTAGGCTGATTGATCCATGATACCTGTTGGTAGTGTGACTTTGGGGAAAGTCACTGTGGAAAGCTCCCTGTGAGCTTCCTTTCCATGCAAAGAGGGATGGAATTGTAGGCAGGGGACATGGTTTCACCTGGTTGTTATGGGATCGTAAAGCTGGAAGGGACCTCAGAGACCATCCAGTCCAACTCTCTCATCGTGCAAATGAGGAAACTGAGGTCCAGGGAAATGAAACGATTTGCCCACGGTCACAGAAGCAGCAACCATCAGATGTAGGAATTGAACTCAGGTCTTCTGACTCCAGAATCAGTGTCCTTTCCACTATACCAAGGATTCTTTTTTTTTTTTTTTTTTTTAGTGAGGCAATTGGGGTTAAGTGACTTGCCCAGGGTCACACAGCTAGTAAGTGTTAAGTGTCTGAGGCTGGATTTGAACTCAGGTCCTCCTGAATCCAGGGCCAGTGTTCTATCCACTGTGCCACCTAGCTGCCCCTTATACCAAGGATTCTTAATTCACCACCCCAGAAGAGGTGCCTAGATTTCAGGGGGCGGTCTGTGAACTTGGATGGTAAAAACAAAAATACCCTCATTTTAACATAATTGGTTTTCATTGCAATCCTATGTATTTTATTTCATGCATTTCAAAATATTATTCTGGGGGCAGCTAGGTGGTGCAGTGGATAAAACATCGGCCCTGGATTCAGGAGGACCTGAGTTCAAATGCGGCCTCAGACACTTGACACTTACTAGCTGTGTGACCCTGGGCAAATCACTTAACCCTCATTGCTCCGCAAAAAGAAATATTCTGAAGATTTACATGAACTGATGCAAAGTGAAGTGAACAGAATCAGGAAAATATTGCGCGCAGTGACAGAACATTGTATCATGATCAATTGTGAAAGGCAGCTATTCTCAGCAATGCAATGATCCTAAGATAATCCCAAAGGACTCATGATGACCCATACGATGTGTCTCCAGAGGGAAAAAAAAAGCTGATATTGTTTGAATACAGACTGAAACATGCTATTTCCACTTTCTTTCCTTCATTCTTTTTCTTTTATTCAAGTCTTCTTGTACAAAATGACTAATATGGCAATGTTTTACACGACTGTTTTTGTATAATCTATATCTGATTTCTTACATCTCAGAGAGGGAGGGAAGGAGGATTAGAATTTGGAACTCAAAACTTTTTTAAAAAACAAATGTAAAAAAATTGTTTTAACATGTAATTTGTGTGGGGGGGTTGGAATAAAATCTGTTATTTTTTTTATATCCCACATTACAAGCTTTACCAAATGGTCAGAGGAGTGCATGCCAAAGAAAAGGTTCAGAACCCATATTATATAGTATTATTCAACCTTTCATAGCTCTGTGAAAGTTGACTTCCAGAGCCTCTGTTTTCACATCTACCAAATGAAAAGGGGAAAGGGAAAGGGATCTTTCAGGGATCTCACTGGCTTCCTTCAACTCTAAATCTTGTGAATTTCTACTTTTGATGGCACATGAGGCATGAATTCCGGATCAGGTCAGCCTTTTCAGAGGATCTAGACCAAATGAGAACACTGGGGCCACTTTCTTTTTGTTTGTTTGTTTTGTAACGATTGGAATGACGCCACCTGCTAGAGACTTACTGTAGAAGAGTTCCGCCCATGAAGCGAAGGTCTTTGAGGGCAAGACCAGGAGTCTTTTCTTTGGCGTGAGGAAGTGACGCTGGCGAGTGGGAGGAGGAAGGAAGAGACTGACGCTCAGTCTCTCTCTCTTTCCGGAGGACTCTGGTGGAGAGTAGAGCTAGAAATGTGCTCTCCCTTTAATAGATAGGAATCTAGGCCTTTCTTCTCTCTTTATCAAATTCTTATTCTCCTTAATAAATGCTTAAAAGTCTAACTCTTGCTAAAGCTTATAATTTATTGGCGACCACCTATTAGATATTTTAGACAGTTTAGCTAGAATTTTAGCCCTTAACAGTTTGTTTGTTTTTTGGGCAGGGCAATGAGGGTTAAGTGACTTGCCCAGGGTCACACAGCTGGCAAGTGTCAAGTGCCTGAGACCAGATTTGAACTCAGGTCCTCCTGCATCCAGGGCCGGTGTTTTATCCACTGCGCCACCTAGCTGTGGGGCCACTTTCAATCTAAAATCTGCCAACCTCCTCCCTTCTACCTGACTCAGGGATGCCTGGGTCAGGGATGCCTCTAGGGCCCAGGAAGACATCCCCACTTTCTTCCTCAGTGTATTATTCAGCTATTGCAATTGATTCTTCCTCAGACACCAATTTGGGGGATGACTTAAGGTGATGCAGAGGGGAGGTAGTTAGTGTCTTCCTTCCTTTTGTCAAAGGGAGATTCTGCAGAAAGACCAACAGGTCGATGCTGTTCAATAACAACATTAGGAGAAAAGATACCCTTGCATTGGATTCAAGCTAACAAGGGAGATAGCAGAGGAATCTTTCTCTCTCTCAGGAGACATGGAAGTAGAAGTTAAAGATGTTTTTGATTGATATTCTTTTACTGAACAGAGTTGGGGACAGGGGGTGGGACTAGGAAAACATAGCTTCTGGTTTGGGCTCTGATATGAATAAGTATTTGTTAGTAACAAGTAACTAATACTGACTATTTAATAAGAGGCTAACAAGCTCTGTGGTCTTGAATTACTCACTTGCTTTTCCTGGACCTTTCTCCCCTTCTGTGAGATGAGAGATTTGGTCTATTGTTGTTCAGTTATATTAATTACGTCCAACTCTTCATGATCTTATTTGGGGTAAAGATTCTGGAGTGGCTTGCCACTTCCTTCTCTAACTCATTTTACAGATGAGAAAACAGAGACAAACAGGTTAAGTGACTTGCCCAGGGTCATCCAACTAGTAAGTGTCTGAGACAGGATTTGAACCCAGGTCTTCCTGACTTCAGGCCCAACCCTCTATGCACTATGGTACCACCTACTTGAACAACTCTAAGGCACTGGGGACTGAACCTGTGTTTTCATTGTTTTAGAGAACTCCCAGATGAGGAAACTCCCTCTTTCAGTGTAGGTAGGCACCTCCTTTGCAACCTGGAGAGTTGCCTAGAGCACTGAGAGGTTGAGTGACTTGCCCAGGGTCACACATAACCAGTGGATATAAGAAACGTGGACTTGAACCTAGGTCTTTCTTGCTTCCAAAGCTAACACTTTTCCCTTATAGCTCACATATTCTATGGCTCTATCCAATTTAGTAAGTATGTGTTAAGTGTTGACTGTGTATAAGAACTCATGTGAGGCCCAAAGGATACAAACCAAAAAAGTATTTCCCACCTTTGAGTCATTTATTGTATAAGCCCACATACCTCTCTCTGAACATGGGTTCCACCAGTATCCTCTTTTCATTCCTGGGAGAGGGATACATAGCTGAAAGGATGTGTTAGTAAATGTTTAACAACCGGCTCTTGGGAGGGAAGAGGGGGATACTATTGATTCCCTTTTAAGCTTATTCTACATTAAGATTTTCTTCATCACTTTCTTAAGTCTAGAAATCAGCAAAGCAATAAATCAAGTCCCTGGTGTGCATCCTTTGTTGATTTCCAAACTGCAAATGCTCATACTGAAAATTGAATAGTGGGCTCTTGATAGCCAGGTCTGAGCTGGCTCTAGCATGCTCTTGGATGGAGGTCAGGGCTAGCTGAAGAGATAGAGGACCAGAGAGGCAAGGGAGTGTTTTATGACATGGCAGATGACAGAACTAGACAATGAGCCAGTTCTGACTGTCCTCTGAGGCTTCACTACTGCTAACTGCACAGCTCTGCCTGCTGAGAACTCAGAACAGTGTGTGCTGCCAGGGTGGGATGGACTTTTTTGATTTGATTGCCTCATTTTGGTTTTGAAAGAGAGACAAGAGCTTTGAGAGCCCTTCTTGTGGAGGAGCCTGTTGATTTTTTCACTTACCTCTAGAATCATAGAATTATGACCTCCTAGAATGTTAGAGCAGGAAGGGTCCTCAAAGCTTACCCGGTCCAGCCCCCTCACTTTATGGAGTATGAAACTGAGGCTCAGAAGGAGAACAGTTTGCCCAGGGTCACACAGCTGGTTAATGGAAGAATTGAGACTAGAACCCAGGCTTCCAATGCCTTCTTCAAGGCATTGAGAATCTTCCAGCTCTGTCTGTGGTGTTCTAGAATTTAATTCAACACACATCTCTATATTCAGTGCCCACTGTGCAGTGGGATGCAAAAGCGGGGATACCACAAATCACTCTCCCTATTTACGGAGTTTACACTCTAATGGAGAGGAATAGCATGAACACAAATAAATACAAAATACACAAGAAATAAATACAAAGTAATTGGGGGTGCCTAAGTGCAACAATGCTAACTTTCTTGTAGGAGGTGGTACTTGAGGCAAGTCATGAAAAGGGAGAACATTCCAGGCATAAGGAACAGGCTATTCAAAGGCTTGGAGGTGGGAGATGAACACTGTATACAAGAAGCAACAAATAGGCAAGTTTTGTTAGAACATAGAGTTGTACCTGGGGGATAAGGATAGGGAATAAATATATGATTTCATTGGTATTAATTAAGAATTCCCAGGTGAGGAACCTTGCTCTAATAATGCAGGCCTTCTTTGAAACACTTAGGTATAGAGAAATTTAATAATTTTCTTAGGGCTGCACAGCCAATACAAACCAATCTAATAGTTACTTATTTATTTTGAGGATTTTTTTTTTTAAGTGAGGCAATTGGAGTTAAGTGACTTGCCCAGGGTCACACAGCTAGTAAGTGTTAAGTGTCTGAGGCCGGATTTGAACTCAGGTACTCCTGACTCCAGGGCCGGTGCTCTATCCACTGCGCCACCTAGCTGCCCCTACTTATTTATTTTAATTTTTAAAAATTTATTTTTTATTTATGGGATAAAACAGCATGTCCATAACATAATATAATAAAAAATGATTGCACATGAAACTGTAAATTGATTATATACAATTTGCTATATTTAAATATATAATAAAGTTATGTCAATTTCTTTTCCCTCCTTCCCTCCCCACTAGAAATGGCTACCATTAGATGCAAATATGTATATGTATATACACACACACACATATATAGCATGTGTATGTATATATGTATATATTTACACATACATATATATGTAAATCATTCTATACATACTTCTATTTATCAATTCTTTCTCAGGATTCAGATAGTGTCTTCCTTCATAATTAATTTGGTTATTTTTTATGTGTGTGAGGCAATGGGGGTTAAATGACTTGCCTAGGGTCACAGAGCTAGTAAATGTCAAGTGTCTGAGGCTGGATTTGAACTCAGGTCTTCCTGAATCCAGGGCCAGTGCTTTATCCACTAAGCCACCTAGCTGCCCCCAATTTGGATATTTATAATAGTTATTTCTAATAATTATAAATATCCAAATTAACCAAAAACTAGTCTTTATTATGTGCCTGGCAATGTGTTAGGTCCTGGGGATACAATTACCAAAAAGAAGAAGAAGAAGAAGAAGAAGAAGAAGAAGAAGAAGAAGAAGAAGAAGAAGAAGAAGAAGAAATCACTACCTATAACAAGTTTACATTTTAATAACATTAAGTATTGGAGGTGGGACTCAAGTCCAGACCTTCTTGATTTCAAGGTTGGCTCTCTAACCACTATACTTCACTGAAAATGTGAATTAGAGCCAGATTATAAAGGGTTTTAAAAGCCAAACAAAGGAGTTTGTGAGGTAATAGTGAGCCACTGAGGATTCTTGAATGGGGGAAGGGCATGTGCTTTAAGAATATCAATTTGGCATCTGTGTGAAATATGTATTAGAGAGGAGAGGACAATCTTTGCTAGGAATGGAAAGAAAACAAATCCATCTTTTTAGAACTCTTAAAGCATCCTAAGAGGGAAAGAAAACAAATGACTCTAATGTAGTCCTGGCTACAGGTCACCGGAAGGCAGTGTTTGTCATATAATGTCATGGTCCTCTATAGTCTTTGCTAATTAAGGAACCATAAGACATTTATCCATTCTTTGGGAACCAAACAAAACGTGCAAAATGTGGGGTAAAAGAAAGTGTTGTTGATGCATATTAAGTGTATGTGACCCTGCATAGAATATATATTTTTTTATGCCAAGCAACTTGTTGGCTTCCTAATATGTTTATTTTGGGATGTTTGCTAATATGTTTAAAGCTCTGCAAGCAGCACCTAGTTATGCCTGAGATACCACTTCCATTTTAAACTGATAATATCCTTGGTTTTTAACTCCTTTCCTCCCCATGAATACTGCACTGCAGGGTGTGTCCTCAGCCCAGGAGACTGTGTTACTATCATTGCTTGTTCTGTTCTCAGTGGGGATATAGGACAGCTGGTTCCTGAGGCTCTGTGTGAATGATTTACAGGCTAGAGAGACTCTGATATGCACCTGTCCCTTCCCCCCCCCCACCCAAATGCACACACCACCTATCCTCCCTTAGGAATCCTCATGAGCAGCCCTCTTTGAGATTATACCAGTGATCTCTACTCATTCATTTACTCCTTCTCTGTCAAAATACAGTGCAAAATGCACTTGGTTTACTGCATGGTTTTTCCTTCCTTTCTTTTCTCTCTTCCTTCCTTCCTTCTTTCCTTCCTTCCTTCCTTCCTTCCTTCCTTCCTTCCTTCCTTCCTTCCTTCCTTCCTTCCTTCCTTCCTTCCTTCCTTCCTTCCTTCCTTCCTTCCTTCTTTCCTTTTTTCCTCCCTCCCTCCCTCTGTCTCTCCTATATGTATATAGGTGTGTATTTGTATATATCTATATATGGAAGGAGACAGAGATAAACAGAGTGGGGAGAAAGACAGAGAGTGAAATAGAGAAACACAGACTGAGAAACAGAGAGTAGGAGAGAGACAGAGTAAAAGGCAGATCTGGGATAAGAACTCACTGTTTGACAAAAATGGAAAATAGTATGGCAGAAACTAGGCATAGACCAACATCTTACACTATACCAAAGTAAAGGCAAAATGGGTACATGATCTAGACATAAAGGGTGATACCACAGGAAAATTAGAAAAGGAAGGAATAGTTTACTTGTCAGATCTATGGATAGGGGAAGTATTTATGATCAAGCATGAAGTAGATAACATTATGAAATGAAAAATGGATCATTTTGATTACATTAAATTAAAAGGTTTTGGACAAACAAAACCAATGCAACCAAAATAAGAAGGAAAGCAGAAAGCTGGTGAATAATTTTTACAGCCAGTTTTTCTGATAAAGGCCTCATTTCTAAAATATATAGGGAACTGAATCAAATTTATAAGAATACAAGTCATTCCCCAATTGAGAAATGGTCAAAGGATGTGAACATGGCATTTTCAGATGAAGAAATTAAAGCTATCTACAGCCATATGAAAACAACATTCTCACTCACTACTGATTAGAGAAATGCCCATTAAAACTACTCTAGGTTCCACCTCATACCTATCCAATTGGCTGATGTGACAAAAAGGGAAAATGATAAATGATGGAGAAGATATGGGAAAATTGGAAAACTAATGCATTGTTGGTGGAGTTGTGAACTGATACAACCATTCTGGAGAGCAATTTGGAATCATGCCCAAAAGGCTATAAAACTGTGCATACCCTTTGACCCAGCAATACCACTACTAGGTTAGTACCCCAAAGAGATCATAAAAAAGGGAAAAGAATTCACATGTACAAAATATTTATAGCTGCTCTTTTTGTGGTGGCAAAGAATTGGAAATTGAGGGGATGTTCATCTATTGAGGAATGGATCAACAAGTTGTGGTAGATGAATATAATAGAATACTATTGTACTGTAAGATTTCAGAAAAACCTGGAAAGACTTGCATGAATTGATGCTGAATAAAATGAGCATAACCAAGAGAATATTGTACATAGTATCAACAACATTGTGTGATGATCAACTGTGATAGACTTGGCTCTTCTCAGCAATACAATCATTCAAGACAATGTCAAAAGACTCATGTTGGAAAATGCTTTCCACATCCAGGAAAAGAACTATAGATTGAAGCACAATATTTTCACTTTTGTTGTTGTTGTTGTTGTTGTCATTGTTGTCTTCATTTCTTCATTCTTGTGTTTTTCCCCTTTTGTTCTGATTCTTCTCTCACAACATGACTAATGTGGAAATATGTTTAACATTATTGTAATGTATAACCTATAAAATTTTGCTTGCTGGGAGGTGGAGAAGGGATGGAGGGAGAAAAAATTGGAACTCACAATCTTACAAAAATGAATGTTGAAGGGGTAGCTAGGTGGCGCAGTAGATAGAGCACGGACCATGGAGTTAGGAGGACCTGAGTTCAAATCCAGCATCAGACATTTGACCCTGGGCGAGTCACTTAACCCCAATTGCCTCACCAAAAAAAAAATGATTGTTGAAAACCATCTTTCCATGTAATTGGAAAAATAAAATAAAAAAGAGAGGCAGAGAGGGAGGCAAGTAGACAGAGACACAACAAATATGAATCTGGAAACAGAGAGTAAAGGGTACTAGCAGTGAAGAGGACCAGGAAAGGCTTCCTGGAAGAAGTGTCAGTTGAGTTGAGTATTGGAAGGAGAACCTTCTAGGCAGGAGAAACAGACATTATAAAGACACAAAGACGGGAGTTAGACTATTGTGTTCCAATGTCAGAAAGTCAACCGATAAGTTTGGTTTGTATAATTCGTGGAGAGAATAGAATGTAAGAAGTTTAGAAAAGTAGGAAGATGGTGGGTTGTGATGAGCTTTCAATGCCAAACAAAGGACTTTCTATATAATTCTGGGGGTAATAAAGAACTCATGGAATTTAAAGAGCAAGAGAGTGACATTCATTTAATGAACATTTGTTTAATCACCTACTACATTCTAGGTCCTAGGGAGGATTCAAAAATACATGATAGGGTTATAGATCTAGAACAAATATTCCAGAGGACATATACCAGTCCTCTCCCTCTTCATTTTACAGATAAATAAGTTAAGGCCCAGAAAAGATAAGTGAGTTCCCCTAGGTCACACAGGTAATAAGTATCTGAGACTGGACTTGAACTTAGGATCCCCTGGTTGCAGAGCCTTGTACCCTTTTCACTCTACCAGACTGTCTTCCTCTATCCAGTCTAAATCCTCACCCATTTTACATTAGTCATGGTTCTTGCCCTTAGAGAAATGTGCGTGGACTGTTCATATAACAAGAATGACATATAACCAATGGATGGTTCATCAGCTCCAAAGGATAGTCATAGAATGTTCAGAGAATTTGAGGAAGGTTCCCCAAATTTGAGGTAGACCCCCTGGGACAAATATATTGGCCAGCATGGGTAAAAGTTACTCAAGATGGCCAGACATGGATGGGTTGTTGGAAACTCCCACATAGATGATATTGCAGCTCCATTTGACCCCTGGAGTGTGATTTCTGTTACATGGGGCCATCTCTAATTAGTTTGGGAACTCTCTGACACCAGCAACTTGGTATATCCTTGGCATCACCCCTCATTATCAATAAGAAGTCCCCAGTCTATGGATATTCATGCTTGGGAGAGATGGAATGGCCTCAGAGCCAAAATATGACCTATCCATTCATTCCTAGCACTGTAGCTAGCACTGAGCTGCATTTAATTAGTGTCAGAGGTTAGGATTTCCAGCAAAGGCTAGAGGTAGGCTAGCTCTTTTCCTATTGAAACTCCCACAAGAAGACTATAGGAAACCTTGGGCAGGAAAGAAATAATAGTAGAGGCCCTTGGGGCTATCCTCAATGTGTTGGGTTCCAATGGGGATATTTCTACAAGTGGCAGGAAAAACATTGGAAGCTTGAACCACCATTTCCATGAGAGTCTCCTGGGGAGATGACTGATATCTAGGGATTCATTGTTGCATTGTAATGGATTCAGTTGGCAGGGCCTGGCTGAAGCTGTCCAGGCCACTCTTTCTTTACCCACAGGAGAAGAGGGGACATGCAGATAGAGACAGCTAGGACTGATGAGTATCTATAGGTGCAGTCCTTGACTCCAGAAGAACTCTACCCACCCCTCTGCATTTAACTTCATCTGAACTAGTTGAGTAGAATAGTAAGAGGCCAAAGGTCTTCCTTTGTATAAAACTATAGAGTCTCTAATAGTTATGGTCATCCTATCATCAGGTTGGGCCTATACAGAACTGACTGTCTGGGATCAGTTATGTGTGGGCTTTATTTTCCTGAGTTAGACAAAGCAGTGACCCCAGAACATGTTTCTCCTTGAGCTGTTCCAGTATGAGTGGGCATGTCCACCTACCTGGTTTGTATGCTTCCAATAAACTCTGTAGTTAGAATGTCTGAGGGGGAGACTGTCTCTGTACATTGCAATCCCAGGCCTGAGTTGGGCTGACCTTAGGGATCAGTCAGTTCAATTCTTATTTTACAAATGACAGAACTGAGGACTGTTATGGGGAAATGACTTGCCTTAGGTCACAGAGCTAATGAAGAGAAAATCTGGAATTTGAACCATGGTCCTCTGACTCCCAGTCCCACACTTGCTCTATGGCTTCTTGCTGAGAATCCATTAACATCTCTTAGGGCACATCTCAACCTTCCTTTGTTTTTCTCCCAGCATCCTGCCTAGCAGAGGAGTTTAAACAGAGGTATCAGCTATCTGCCATGGCAGGGGTGATGAGATATGAACATGAATCAACTCTAGGCTAGGAGTTCCATTTGAAACATGTCACCCATAGCCCTGCCCTCTCTCACTGGCTTCCTAACCCTCTAGCCAGTGAGGAAGTATAGTTAGGATGTTATGATGTCTCAGAGCAAAGGAAATCCACAGTGCATTCCATTTCAGTAATCAACTCCCCTCCCCCCCATCCCATCTTGCCTGGGAAGCCTGGGTAGTCATTTTAATTTTCCGCTAAGCTTTTAGATTTCCTTAATCAGATAAGGAGATCCGTATGTGCGCCTCTGTGTACTTGTGTGTGTATGAGTGCCCTTTATATGCATTCCCTTCCTCTCTTATAATGACTCTCTCCTTCTCCAGAAAGCCTAATGGAGTCTAGAATAAGGAAGAATAATAATTCCATTAGCAGGCCAAGAGTTTGTCTCCAAAGAGCTTTTGACAGCTCAGACCGCTTCATTTGGGGGCCCCATTTTAGAAGGTGCCCTGGGTCTCTCTCTCTCTCTCTCTCTCTCTCTCTCTCTCTCTCTCTCTCTCTCTCTCTCTCTCTCCCCCCCCCCGCCCCCATCATCCTCCTCCCCTGGAAAGAATGCTTTTTCTGGTCTCTCCTTTGTTGTTCTTTAGATACTCACATAACCTAGCATAGAGCAGTTTCTGGCCGAGGGATACTGAATGTAGGAAAAAGCATAATTGGATAAAGAGTTATTTTGGTGGCTGGCAGGAGCTGCGGCAATGCCTGAAGAGGTACAAAGCAGCTGGGGGAGAGAAACAAATAAGCCTCTAATATCTTATCTTTTAATACTTGTTGTTGAGATGCTGTTGTCTCTTCTCCCTGAGCATGTCAGCCTGAGGAGGTGTACCCAAGCTGAGCAGCATCAGCAGCTTCCTCCCAAATGATAGTCTGAGCATCTTCAGGGGCCCAAGTAGGGGGAAGGGAGGGAAGGAGGAAGAAGAAAAGTAAGGGGAGGAGAAGGGAGAGGAAGAGGAGGATCCCCTTCTCTTGATCTATTGAGCTGGGTGGGGATGGGGTAGACCCTGACCATAGCACTAGACCAGATTTAGGGAAACCTTGATTAACAACTATGAACTCACTCAGATGGGGAAATCTGAAGAACCATGGGTTCCAGCAACTTCTCTTTAACAGGATTGTAGATTTTACAAATGAAGAAGCTGAGGCCCATAGAAATTAAGTGACTCCAGGACAGCTAGGTGGCGCAGTGGATAAAGCACTGGCCCTGGATTCTGGAGTACCTGAGTTCAAATCTGGCCTCAGACACTTGACACTTACTAGCTGAGTGACCTTGGGCAAGTCACTTAACTCCCATTGCCCACCAAAAAAAAAGAAAAAAAAAGAAAAGAAATTAAGCGACTCCACAGGATTCAGATTTAAAGCTGGAAGAGAATTGGGAAGCCATTGGGCATAGGTCCTTCATTTTGCAAATGAGGAAACTGAGGCCCAGAGAGATTAATAGGATCATAGCTTTAAAGTTGGAAGGAATCTCAGTGGCCATGCAGTCTGTTCCCCTCCTTTTCAGATGAGGAAACTGAGGCCCAGAAAGGTCAAATGAATTCAGAAGATCAAAGATTTATAGCCTGAAAGCATCATTGAGCCTAACTCTGTCATTTTACATATTAGAAAACTGAGGTCCAAAGAGTTAAGTGGCTTCATGAGATCCTTGATTTAAAGCTAGAAGGGATCCTAAAGATCATTGAGTCCAATATCCTGATTTTATAGACAAGGAAATGGCAGTTTGCCCAAAGCCACACGAGTAGCAAATGACAGTGAGGATTTGAACCCAGATCCTCCAAACACAGTACATTTTCCTCTGTAATTTGCTATCTCTCTTTTCCTCCTCTATAGCCTTTCCTCATATCCATTGGCATGAGAAGAGTTAGAGATATCATGTCGTGGTAAGAACACCAGATTTGTAACAGTATTAAAACTCAGTTTTGCCACTGTGTGACTTTGGGAAAGTCCATTACCCTCTCTGAGCCAGTGTTCTTCATTCTCGTAGGAGAAGTTAAGGCTAGGGGATCTTCAAGGTTTCTCCCAGCTCTGACTTCCCGTGGTTTTAAGGATGTCTGTGTGTGAGACAGCTAAGAAGGACAGTATTCATTGCATGAATTGTCTCTTCACTGTAAGAACCCTGCCTGGGATGCTAAGGGACTAGCTTGGATGCTCATCTCTCTTCCTTAGCGCCTCTCATTCCACATTCCATAGCCATCCCTTTGCTGACTCTCCACCTTTCAGTCACTTAGCCCCAGGTCTATACATCAATTTTTTTTTTAAAGCAGGAATGGGAGGTGGAGGAGAGATAATTATGTCTTCCCTGCCTAAAGGAAGGAGACTGGACCATATGATTTCTTCAGGTGTCTTCCAGCTCTAAGATCTACGATTCTATGAATATTTATCGGGTACCTACTATGGTCAAGTCTTGGTGCTGGGTACTGTGAGGAAAAACAAAGATGAAATACACACAGTCCTTTCACTCATGTAAGTAGCTTACGAGCTAGCTGATGTAGAAGATAAGATTGGTTTGGGGCAGGATCTGTAATTCCATTGGCACAGGGGAGAACAAATGAGAAAGCTCCTCTTGCGGATGTGCAACAGCACCTGCTGCATAATTTATAGGCATGGAGGCTTGCCTTGCTCACCTACGGGCTTGCCTAGGGTCACACAGTCAGTATATGGCAGAAGAACTGAGTTCTTCCTAACTCCCAGGCTGGATTTCTCTCTTATCCCATGCTGTCCCTTGAGGTAAGTTATATTCCTATGGGTAGAAAATAAACAGCGTAGGGCAGGATCTAAGGACCCATGGAAGGGCACACATGGATAGGACTAGAAAGAACCCTGCATTTTGAATCTTGGCTCTGACGCTTACCACCTGTGTGACCTTGGGCAAAGTCACTTCGCACTTTTCTTGTCTGTAAAATGACCTCTAAGGTCCTCAATGAATCAAAATGTATGATTCTGTGGATAATATGGCTGACTCGGGCCCCACTATCTCAGGACCAGGCCTGTTGGATCTTCCTTCCCTTAGGATTCCCTAGTACCCCAACGTGGGTGGAGTCTCCTTTTGCCACCTGGACCTAGGGCCAACCTGACAGCTGATTTGAAATACAGCCTACAAGAGAGGGCTTAGATTTGTCTCTGCTCCCCTGGCACCAGAAGGCAGATGAGGAAAAAAATGGGTGCATATTACAGACAAAGAGCTTTTAGGGGGATGTCAGTAAAAACTTCCTAACTAGCTGGGCTTGAATCAAATCAACAAGCCTGTATTAAGTGCTGGCTATGTGCTAAGCCCTGGGGAAAGAAAGAAAGGGGGAGAAGGCATGACAATAGTCATGTACTAACAAGCTATAGGATACTCTGTTGTTGTTGTCTGTCCTTCATTATCAAAAAAGACCATAACAGATGTCATGACTTGCACTGAATAGGATTTAAGTGAGAGAGGGCTGTGCAAGGTCACCAACCTTACTCTCTCCTCCAGGGCCATCTGGGTCTAGTGGAAAGATATACATCAGGATGACTGGAGATGGCCCTGGGGCTTTTAAGGCAATTGGGGTTAAGTGACTTGCCCAGGGTCACACAGCTAGTAAATGTCAGAGGTGAGATTTGAACTCAGGTCCTTATGATTCCAAGGCCAGTGCTTTATCCACTGTGCACCCAGCTGCTCCAGGATACATTGGGGATAAAGAACAGAAGGAGGTGAGCAGGACTAAGGGAGATGGGGACACATTTCCTGTAGAGAGGGGGGCTTTAGCTGGGAGCCCAGGGCTACCATGGAAGAAAGTCTGGGTGACCATTGATTGGGATCTCCTTGAAGGGATTCCTTCCTGGGGTTGGGTCGGATAAATGGACCCTTCCAGCTCTGAGACTTTGCGATTTTGTTGGCATCCTAGCCCCACGTTCCTTCCACTACAAGGCACTGTCTCCCTGTGGATGCTGGGATGAACAGGGAGGGAGGGGGAGATAGATAGAACTGAGCCAGCAGCAGAGTCTGAGGTTCAAAATCTTGAGGTGGGAGAGACCTCAGAGGTCATCTCTCATCAGCCTTAGTGCCAGCCCAGTGCCGAGCATGGTGCAGATGCTTAATTAAAAATGCCTCCACCAGAGGGGCAGAGTAGAGATAACACGGTCTCTGGACTCAGAAAACCTGGTTTCAGATTCCGCCTCTGATGCTGACTTCCTGTGAGGCTTTGGGCAAGTGACCTGGGCCTCAAAGGGAGGGGGTTGGGCTACATAACCTTTTAAAGTCCCTTCCAGATCTATGCATCACCCTGGTTGTCCTGCAGGAAAAGGCCAAGAGGAGGGATTGGACGCCCAAGGTGATTGATTAGCTCTCTACACCTAGCAAGGAGGGAAAAAAACCCAAACCAGGAAAGCAGAACAAGGCGGGTCCTTGCGGCAGGTCAGCGGGATGAGTGCCGTCTTCAGGCTTTTTCTGTCCCTTAGGGTGGAGGGGAAGAACTCAGGGGAGAGGTCTAGGGCCTGGATCCAGCCTCTGACCTGGGGGCTCTTTGGTCCCTGAAGATTTAAGGCCCAGGTGGGAAGGCTGAGGTTCCTAACAGTAATTGGCTTCCTGGTCTCATTAGCACAGCCTGACACCAGCCTTCCCTCCCCTTCCCCCACCCCATCAGTCATCCTGCCTCCATTACCCAGCCCAAGTGGAAAATCCCCTCCCTCTTAGGGGAATCAGAGAGTCTCTCTACCCCTCCCTCCCTGCTAATGGGGCTGGCAGCTGTCCCCAAGCAGTGTCTGCAGAGTGGGAATTGGTCAGAGGAGAAAGAGAAGCGGGTTTGGCCGCCTCTGCCCACCTCCACCCCCCCAACTTTGTTTACATCATCTTGGGATGTCAGGGAGGGACTGGAAAGAAACTCTTAGGATCATAGGCTCAGAGCCAGGAGGGACCTTAAAGGCCTTTGCATCCAACTTGCTCCATTTGCAAATGAGGAAATGGAGCTCTAGGGAGGGGAAGTGAGTTGCCCAAGGTCACACAGTAGTTGGAGGGGAGATTTTAAGTTGGATCTTCCTCTGATTTCAGAGCCAGTGTTCTTTCTGTTCTGTGTTGGCATTCTCCAGTCAGGAATGCTTCCCTGGTGGTCAGACCATAGCTCAGCTGGTGGTCAGATCTCAGGGGGGGTTTTAATCTGTCTCTTTGTCTCTCCTTCCCTTCCTTACCTGTGACCACAGAACTATGGTATGGGTGGACCTTGGAGAGCCTCATGGGCCCTCCCCAACTCCCACCCCCAGGATATTTTACAAGGACTGAAGCTCTACAATATGGTTTTAAAAATAATGATTTTAGTAATCATTTGAACTTGGTGGGAGGTAATGGGAAAGGATGGAGGTTGATCAGAGAAGGCATGAACATGTTCTCTCCTGAGCATCTCTGTAATGATAATTCCAGTTTGGGGATATCCCTTGAGATAGGAATATTTTCAAGGACATTCAAATCTCCTACTTTCTATGAGCACAGAGATGTGATCCTACCCTGACCCCCCATACCTAAAAGAACCAAGGTCCATCCTCAACCCACTACAATTACTTAATCAATAAGCATTTTGTTGTTGTGACCATGTTTGGGGATTTCTTGGCAAAGAGACTGGGGTGGTTTGCCATTTCCTTTCCAGCTCATTTTGCAAATGAAGAAACTGAGGCAAAGAGGGTTAAATGACTTGACCAAGGTCACATAGCTGGTGAGTATCTGAGGCTGCATTTGAACTCAGGTCCTCCTGACTCCAGGGCTGGCGCTCTATCCACAGCACCCCAGAATAATGGAAGCATTTATATAGTGCTTTAAGGTTTATAAGCACTTTACAAGTACCTCATTTGATTCTCACAACAACTTTAAGAGGTAGCTGCTATTATTATTCCCACTTTAAAGAAAAGGAAACTGAGATAGAGCTTAAGTGACTTGCCCAAGGTCACACAGCTAGTAGGTGCTTGAGACTGGATATGAACTTGGGTCTTGCTGGCTCCTGGTCAAACCCTGTGGGCATTTGCACCCATTATAGACCACTGTTTTTGTTGTTATTCTTTCATTTTCAAAGAGGACCAATGACATGGTGGGGTGTCTTGACTCTGGAGTGAATGGTATTTAAGCGAGGCAGAGTTTCACAAAAGTATGCTCTGAGTACAAAGGTGTGAATGAAACAGCTGCCCTCAAGGAGTTTCTATTCTATAGGTGGAGAAGACATGTATACATTATAAATACAGCACAGAATTTGGATGTTGGGGGGGACCTCAGTGGCTGTGGAGCCTAACACCTAAGAGAAAGGGATCTCCACTAGAATATACCTGACAAGGGGGTATACATCCTCTGTCTGATGTTTTGCAAGGAGGGAGAAGCCACCACTTCTTGAGGCATTCCATTCCACTTTGGGACACCCTGCTCTAATTGTTAGGAAGTTTTCCCCTTACATCAAATTGGGATCTTTTCAAACTTCTACCCATTGTTCCTGGTTCTCCCCTCCTGGGGTCAAAAAAGAACCAGAAAAGAACAAGAATTTTTCCTCCACATGACAGGCCCTCAAAATCAGAAGAAATCTGGCATGTCCCCTCTGAATCTTCTCTTCTCCAGGTTAAGCATGTCCAATTCCTTTAACCAATCCTCCTATGTTATTGTTTGTGAAATTGTTTTGGTCATGTTCAACTCTTTGTGACTCCACTTGGGATTTTCTTGGCAGAGATACTGGAGTGCTTTTTCATTTCCTTCTCCAGCTCATTTTGCAGATGAAGAAACTGAAGGAAAAAGGGTGAAGTGATTTGTCCAAAGTCACACAGCTAGTAAGTGTCTGTGGCTGGATTCAAACTCAGGAAGATGAGTCTTCCTAATAGTAGGGCTGGTGCTTTGTGCCCCATGGCACCACCTAGCTGCCCACACCCCTGTTAAGGGCCTTCATTATCCTACTTGCTTTTCTCTGAATACTCTCCAGCTTATCAATGTCCTTCTTAAACGGGGATGGCCAAAATTGAACATGAGATTCCAGATGAGGTCTCATGTGAGTAGAGTCCATAGGGACCATCACATCCTCCCTATGTCTCATAGCTCTGCTCCTCTTAATGTGGCCAAGATACCATTGCCTTTTCCCCCTACCATATCATGCTATCCAATCACCTGAATTTGCATCCACTAAAATTCCCAGATACTTTTCAGAAATTCTGTCTATCCATGCCCTCTTCCATCTTGCGCAGAATAAGTATAGGAAAACCAATTCTAAACCAATATAAGGCAAATTGGTGGGAATCAGGGTGAAAGGGAGGTGCTGGGAGCTAGAGGCACCATGGAAGGCCTCATGTTAAGTTTGTCCTGCAGAAAACAGGCCACTTGGCCCAATCCTGGTTGACACGCTAGCTTCCAGGATGCTCCCTTATATTTCCCTAACCCACTCTCTACTCATCAACTCATCCCTTCTTTTCAACCTGCTTTATACATATATATGTATATATATGTATGTATGTACATATATAGCTATATTGGAATATATATGTATATGTGTTTATCCATATCTATACATCTCTATATCTCTATCCATACAACCATCCATCCATCTATCTATCTACACATCAATTTTAAAATCAGGTTGATACATATATCTGATTTTAAAGAAAAAATATATAGATATATAAAATATACATATATATGTGTCTATATGTCTATATGTGTGTATTTTTTAATATACAAATGTGATGAGTAAAATCTAATATGTGTGTCCTTACCTGCCGCGCTGGCCCCCCCCCCCCCGCCTCCCAGTGTGGGGGGAGAACTGGGTGAGGTTAACTTATAAATTCAGCAACAATTTAGGCTTTTAAGCATTTATTAAAGCATGTTAGAAGTTGATAAAGAGAGAGAGAGCACATGTCTCTGAAAGAATGGAAAAATCCTAACCCAGATCTACATGAGAGAAAAAGAGAAAACCTGTCTACCCTGGCCTGCTTCTTCTGCCACCATGAGCTTTTTCCCAAATGAAAAAAATAGCAATCCTCAGTCTCTTTCAGCAGAAACTCTCTTCGGGACAGGAAGAGGGGTGGTCCCCACACATAGCTCCAAGCTAATTGGCTGGTAGCATTCAAGTCCATTGATTGACACGACTTGAAGGCAGTCCATGAACTGTGAGGTAACCTCCGGAAACTGGGATCCATGCTCTCTAATAATATTCTCACACCAGACCTGTTAATCCAGGGGGATAGGGTGAGCTCTATTTCCAAAAGCCCTGAACTCTAGATTCACAGTGACATGGTTTAGTCCTGGGGAAGCCTGGCCCAGAAGAGAAGAGTCAGGCTCCTCTTGAATTCTACCATTATCCAAAGATACAGTCCTGGGGACAGTTTCTTAAACCAAACTTAGGGTTGGCTGATGTCCAGTATCTCCCCAAAAGTCATCAATAGGGTCTCCTTTAGAAAAGTACTCCATTCATAAAGCAAATGGGGTATAATATAGCCATCCACTTCCTCCTCCACAAAAGAAATTATGAAAACCCTAAAGACTCATAAAACATTGACAAATCCTGACAATATGAATCAGTAACCCGTAACAGCGATTATTCTCTCCCTGGAGGTTGATACTTAAAACATTAAGCATTTCCTGGGCTTGTTGAACATGTTTACTTCCATTCGAGCTCTTCTTTCTGAGTAACTGGACTGTTCTGATGATGATCATCTTCTCCAAGAAGTTGCCATGGTTTTATGGCTCACTTGCTGCTGAACAGCTAGCACCATGACCCAGGAGTGTCTGACCTTTTGAGTTCATGAGGTGACCTTCAAGGCCAGGAACGTTCTCCTCAAGATTACTTTTCAGTCTCCTGTACTTAGAGAAAGGAACATGAAGCAGAAGAGGCATCCTTGTCAGAAAGCCAGTGTCAGGTTCACCTTGACAAGAATATGGTCTCTTTGATGTTTGATACAAATACTCTGACTGCCAAGACATAGAAGAAAGATGTTATTGGGATCCTGAGCCACATGGTAAGAAAACAGGAAGAAGAGAGAGGGATGAGAAGTTGTCTCTTCCTTCAAAGTCTACCAAGTGGGCAGCTCTTGCTGTTCAGTCACCAATTTTCTTTGATTTGGTCTCTCACCACCAAGTGGTGGGGTGTCCCATGGGGACCAACCTCTTCTAAATAAGCCTTTGCTTGTGCACAAGGTCAAAACACATGTCTCAATGCAAGTGGCCAGGATCAGCATTAGAAACACTCCATGGGATGGTCCCCATGGCCCACTCCCAAGCACACTCCATGGATTAGGTTCTAATTAAACCCCTCCATATAGCCTTATCTTGCTGTCAGACTTCAGGACTGCCAGTGGACCAATAGGTGGATGATCCTAGTCTGACCTTTCCTTCTTTATTTTCTTTGGTGGGGCAATGAGGGTTAAGTGACTTGCCCAGAGTCACACAGCTAGTAAGTGTCAAATGTCTGAGCCTGGATTTGAACTCAGGTCCTCCTGAATTCAGAGCTGGTGCTTTATCCACTGTGCCACCTAGCTGCCCCCTGACTTTTCCTTCTTTACCTAAGACTATAGAATCATGAAATTTTGGTTGGGAAATGGACCTTGAAGATCATTTAATCCAATTTTAATCCAATTCTCCAACTTTTTCCTGCACTGGGAGTATACACACACACACACACACACACACACACACACACACACCTTTTTATTATTGTTTTACTATGGTCCCTTTTTCAAAGTTTAAATAATTTCAGGCTTGCCCATCTCCAAGGATAGCAAGAAAATTAACATTGACTGGGCTATGGATGTTCATACAATCACAGAATTATGGATTTGGACCACCTGGTCCGATTCATTCATTTTACAGAGGTGGAAATTCAGGCCCAATGAGATTCATGAAGAAGAAATGGAGGCCCAAATGAAGTCAGTGAAGATGCATTAAAATCACTTCCAGCTCTGACATTCGCTAGTTCTAAGAATCCTCAGCACCGTTTTCCCACCACAAACTTGAGAGTGTCTGGGTGTGGTTGTATGGTCTGAGGGTAGAGTTAGGTAGGGTTCCTCTTCTCATCTCTGTGCCAGAGCTCCTTGCCTGTCACACCCCTCATTCCCTACTGCTTTGAATCAGTGCCCACTCTCTCTCTTTTTTTGGCTGGGCAATGAGGGTTAAGTGACTTGCCCAGGGTCACACAGCTAGTAAGTGTCAAGCGTCTGAGGCCAGATTTGAACTCAGGTCCTCCTGAATCCAGGGTTGGTGCTTTAACCACTGCGCCACCTAGCTGCTCCAGTGCCCACTCTTTCAAGAAGCCCCAGGCTCTTTGTGGGGATGGGCATGATGTGTATTCTGCTTCAGGGCCCTAGTATGCTCAGCTGGTTGGTTGTTTTCATGTCTCTCACTGTCTCTAAGAAAGAGCTGTGGATTTGGAGTCAGAGGTTGTTGTTCAGTCATTTCAGTTGTGACCAACTCTTTGTGACCCCAACTGGAGTATTCTGGGCAAAGAGACTGCAGTGGTTTGCGATTTGCTTCTTCATCTCATTTTATTGCTAAGGAAACCAAGGTAAACAGGCTAAAGTGACTTGCCCAGGGTCACATAGCTAGTAAGTGTCTGAGGATTGATTTGAACTCAGGTCTTTCTGATTCCAGACCAGGCGCTCTATCCACTGTGCTACCTAGGAGTCAGAGGACCTGGATTCAAATTCTAGTCTCTGTACTTGTGTGAATTGAGACCATCTTTGGTTCTCAGTTTCTAACCTGAGGTTTACTAGAACCTTAAAATGCCAGCACCAGAAATGATCTTAGTTTAAGTAGTTCAGTCCCATCACTCGGTCCTGTTTTCTCCTTAGTTACTTCTTTGGCCTCAGTTTCTCTTTAGTGACTTCACGAAGCCTCATTTTCTCACCTATGAAATGAAGAGATTGGGACTCAAAAGTCCCTTTCAGTTTTAAATCTACAATTGTAGGATTGTATGACCATTGATAGCTTAGTTAACATGAATTTTCTTCCTATCTATTTTCTAGAGGAAGAGATAGAATTTTAGACCGTTGAAGTGAGTGACTAGTCCAAGATTATGCCAATAATCAGTGTCAGATCTGGTACCTGAACCAAGGTCCCCTGACTCCTGGGCAAAATTCTTTTCTGTGTACCATGCTTTCTCTCTCCCTTGATAAAACCAGCCTGGTATCTCCCCCTAGAAAATAGCTCCTCAGAGGCAGTGGATAGAGCAATGGGCCTAGAATCAAGAAGACCTAAGTTCAAATATAGTCTCAGACACTTACTAGCTGAGTGACCTTGGGCAAGTCACTTAACTTCTGCTTGCCTCAGTTTCATCAAGTGTAAAATAGGCACGATAATAACACCTGCCTCCCAAAGTTGTTGTAAAATAATATTTGTAAAAAGTACTTGGCACATGATAAATGTTTGTTGACTGACTTGCCCGCACAGGTAGTAAATAGAGGTTAGAAACAGGCTCATTGAATCCATGACAGGATCTTGTTTTCCCTTTCCCAGACCATTCTTTTCTCAACCTGGCTGGCATCTGGGTCAGGGAAAGGGATGGAGGGAAAAGCTGTGGGTTTGTGGGGAGCAGGTGTTCCTTCCCATTCAAAACATCTGTCTCCACTCTGATCTGATTACTCCAGCCATCTCTCTCCTGGTTAAAACTTACCTTTATTTCATGGGCTTATGGACTGGAGGATTGAAGACTATGAGGGGTATGGTGGGGAGATAAGAGGGAGAAGAATAGGGAGAGGGGTATGCGTGGGAGGATGGCTGTGGGGGGGGCGGTCATCATAGGTTCATCAATTTAGAACTGGAAAGGACTTCAGAAGCTATGTCAGGCAACCTTCATATTAGATAGATGAGGAAATTAACAGGCTGAGTGATTGATAAAAAATGAAGTCAGAGTTTGAAACGAGGTCCATTGACTTAAAATTCATGAGTTTTTCATGGCTTCTTTGACATGGATCAGAGAATCACAGATTTAGAGCTAGGAGGGACCTAGTCCAATCCAACCCCATCAGTTTGCAAAGGAGGAAACTTAGGGGTGTAATTTGTTTTTCTTTCTCATGGTTTTCTCTTTTGTTCTGACTCTCCTTTTACAACATGACTAATATGGAAATATGTATAACATGATTATATGTGTATGTCTCTATATAGAGACACACATATGTGTATACACATACATATGCGTATTCATATGCATACACACAATATACATATACAAATGAAAACACATAAATCTGCTTTCTGTCTTGGAGGGGGAAGGGAAGAGAGGAAGGGAGGAAAATTTGGAACTCGAAATCTTACAGAAATATATGTTGAAAACAACTTTACATGTAATTGGAAAATAAAATACTACTAAATGAAAAAAAGGAGCAAACAGGACCAGGGAAGGGAAGTGACTTGCCCACAGTCACACAGGTATCATGTAGCAGAGCCATAGTTTGAACCAAAGTCTTCTGTCTCTAAATCCAATATTCCCTTAAGCCAGAGGTAGCAACAGGTTCTGCTTTGAAATATTTAACATTGCCACTAAACAATAACTCATATTTCTCCAATGCTTTAAAATGTATAATGTGCTTTCTTCTCAACAACCCTGTGAGATATAGGAGTGCAAATATGTGTACCCCAATTTTAAATATAAGGAAACTGAAAGAGATTCCAAGAGATGAAGCCACTCATCCAATATTACATAACTATTAAGTGTCTGGAGTTGGGAGGGGGCTCAGAGGTCATCTAAATCCAACCCTTCCCCCTCACCCAAACCTAAATTTACTCAGGAAGTACCTGGCATTTGAACTCAGATCTTCTGACTCCAACATCAATAGATACCCCATGTCACCATTTCCATCCGTAGATATAAGTACAAATACTGCCAAGCTCCATTTCCTCTACCCAAGATGATAAGGCAAGAGTGTCAGGCAGAGTTGGTGGGTCATCTTGTGGTTGGCTGATGTCAGCCTTCCTTGGTCAGAGGAAAGACTCATTGGATGCAATATCTTATAACTCTTAAGAAGCAAAAATTAATATTCTTTTCTATGGTGTCGTATCAAAAGGAATCTGGGCTTTGAGAGATGGGGAATGGGGGTAGATGAGTACTACTCTGCAGCAACTGAAAGATGAGGCAGGGATGAAGGTTTTGGTGACTAGGAGTCATGAAGGATTATTAGGATTATAGATTAAGAGGGGAGGGGTTAGAGGTTATCTAGCTCAATGCCTTCATTTTGTAAATGAAGAAACTGAGTCACGGAATGGTTAAGTGATTCAGAGAGTCAGCATTCCTAATATAGGACTTTCCCCTTTATACCACACTGACGGTTGCTTGATTTTTCTCCCTTTCCACAGGCCTTTGGTCAATCTAGCAGGAGATTTAAGTTCTGGATTCATCTTTCTAATGGGTTGCTATAAAACAGACCCAGGCTTACCTCCCCCCACCACCATATAGAAGTCTCCCTGCTGGTGAAGGAGGAACTCAATATGGAGAGTTTGTCTTTCTGGATGGGGCCCAACTTAATTCACCTCATGCTGTCAATATTCCTAGCAACAGCAGACTTGGTGTCCTTGGGGAAAACCCAGGAGTGATTCCATACCAGCTTGAGGAATACACTGCAATCCATCAGTCAGCAAGTATTTACTGAGAACCATGAAGAGCCCAGTGGGGTGGGGACAGTCAAAGAAGAAAGAGCTTACTTTCTACCCTAAAGAGGCTCTGCTCTCGTTTGGGGCTGGAGATGAATTGGAGACACCTTCATTGTATGCTGCCCCTTTGGGGACAGTCTGTGACATTATCTTATCCAGACCCCAATAATAGAAAGGATGAATATTGATCTGGCTGGGACAGAATACTAAGAGTCCTAGTTTCTGGCCCCCACTCTGCTTCTTAAATGACTTAAATCGAGTCATTTAAATAAAGCCTCAGTTCTTTTTTTCTTTGTAAAATAAAGACATTGGATCAAATGGATTCTAAAGTCACTTTTGAGCTCAATAAATAGAGGCTTACCCAGGATTGGGGGCAGAGTCATAACTAGGAATTCTGCCACAGGGAGTAAAATCAATTGTTTGAGGCATTGGGGAAGGAACTGCCTTCCTTCTGTGCCGTCTCCTAAATGTCTGGCCTCTGATTCCACAAGGGTTTTTGGTGGGGGAGGGGAAATAGGGTTAGGTCCTAGAAGAGATAATTAAATTGTAGGTGTAGTATTCAGGGGAGAAGAGGAAGCCTGCCCCTCCTCCATCAGTCCTGGGGCATAACTCTGCTCCTCCAAACTTGTTAAAGAGCACTAGATAGAAGAGGGTTGGGAGGAATTTGGTCTCTAGACCAAAGTGAAAAAGAAACTCATCTCTCCAAGATATTAGTGCCTAGTGCAAAATCCTAGCTGTCCTTCCCTATTTATGGTTATGGACAGAAATATGGACAAATCGATCTGTGTCAGCCCCTTCAAGACTTGGGGGTTCTGCTAGGAGAGGAAACTGTTGATAGAGTATAAAAATATTGTAGTGTGTGTGTGTGTGTGTGTGTGTGTGTGTGTGTGTGAGTGAGTGAGTGAGTGTCTATGGGAGGAGAGGGGGGGTTGTTCTTTCAGCAAATTGGATTTACTTTTTAAATGGGCCGATGAACAGTCCCACTAATTCAGGGAACTGCAGAGACAGCAGCATCTGTTAGCTCCACCGGCAAAACAATCAGGAATCAAAATGCTAACCAACAAAGGCAAGGGCTGGCTCACTTCATCATGAGGGCCAAGAATAACCCAGCCTTGGTAAGTGGGGCCGCCACTCAGGCACAGAGTCAAAGAAGTAGCAGAACTAGGTGCTCCCACCTTCAGAGATCCACCTCTGCTCATCAGCCCCTGTCCTTTCCCCACCCTGGATGGATCAGCTCTTCAGTGAGCTCTAAATATGAAATACTCAATGGGGGTGAACATGGGGGAGTGGATGGACCAGGAGATGGATGGGCCAGACAACAGAGGGCAGAGGGGCTGTGTTTTTGAATCTCAACTTTGCCAGAGACCCTCTCTGACACTTCAGGGTATGGCTGAGTTCCTCTGGGTCATGTTTTTTCTATCAATATTCAATCAACCAATCAATTATTACTTAATAAGTACCTACTTTGTGTCAGCCACCGTGGATACAAAACCAAAAGGGAATTGAGTTCTGCAAAATGGAATGAAAAGGCCCTTGCTGGTTCAGAGGATGTTGGATTTTTTGAACTGGTAGGGACTTTAGAGGTCTAGTTCAAACCCTTCATTTTATAGGGGAAGAAACCTAGTCCTAGAGAAGGGAAGTTACTTGCATAAAGCCCCCCAGTAGTAAGAGAAACAAAATTTGAATTCAGATTCTTTGATTCTATACCCAGTGGTCTTTCTACTCTAGGGATTAGGACTGGATTTATAATTTCATTTTTATAGAGAATGTCTAGGTGAGGAAACTCCCACTACCAATGCAGGTCAGCCCTTTCTCTGCCATTTATAATTTTAAAGAGTTTTTGAGAGCACTCAGGAAGTCAAGTAAGTGACTTTTCCAGGATCACACGGCCAGTAGGTATCAGAGGTGGGACTGGGTGGCTTTGAGAGCATCTTGGAATCTCTGCTCAGATTGTTCTGAATCCTTCCACTGAGGCCCCTCATGCTTGGGGCTGCCTGATCACCCCCCAAGACCATTAAGGATATGTGACTAGACTGAGAGGCTACATGGGTTATAATAATAACCGGCCCTATTTAGACAGCCCCTCCCCCTCAGGAGAGCCTAGCCCTTCGGGAGCATTAGTGGGTGGCACAAATCATTTATTTATTACCCAGCACTTAGGCAGCTCTCTGGGTTGCTACCCAGCTCTCTGAGCCCTCCCCTGCCTTACCTTGGCAGGGTTCCATGAGGCCCTGAGCCACATCAAGGCTTGGAGCAGTGGAGGAAGGAGAGGTCAGTAGGGGTGGTCAGTTAATGCTGTCCTGGACTGCATTAAGAGAGGTCCAGTGTAGCAGAAAGGGAGACTGTCCTCTATCCTGGTCAGGGCCCAGCTGGGGTATTGGATGCAAGGCAGGACACACCATTTTTGGAAAGGACAATGGTAAACTGAAGACACACTAGAAGAGGGGGGAGGGCAGCTGGGGAGTATTGCTGTTTGGTGATTAGCTGAAGGAACCAATGGGGTCTATACTGCAGAAAAGAACTAGGTGGTGGTGGTGATGGAGGGAGGGGTGTGTGCATGATGGATGTCCTCAGCTATCTGAAGAGCTGTTATGTGGAAGAGGGATTGGGTTTGTACTGCCTCATTCCCCAAAGCAGAACTGACATCATGATCACAACATAAAGGATCTAGAGCTGGAAGGAGCCTCAGGTCATTAGCCCAACCCCCTCACTTTACAGATGAGGAGGAAGAGACCTTGAAAGGTGGTGAAGTGCCTTGTCCAAGGTTCTGAAAGTAGCTGAATGCAGAGCTCATGGAGTGTTTGCTATGGACCAGGCATTGTGTTAAGGCCTGGGGAGGCACATGGAAGTAAACTAGACAGTCATGCCCTTAAGGGGTTTATGAGGATCAGCAAGGCTTGTGCTTCTTGGTCATAGAGGGAAGAACTCGCATCACAGACCTGGGAACTGGAAGGAACATCATGGTCACTTTCTCACCCTTGCATTAACAATTACCCAACAGGCTGTGATGGAGGCCAAGGGCTTTGTGCAAGGAGGTGAGAGAAAGAGGGGAAGAGAGAGAAAGAGGGGGAGAGAGAGAGAGAGAGAGAGAGAGAGAGAGAAAGAGAGAGAGAGAGAGAGAGAAGGAGGAGGAGGAGGAGGAGGAGGAGGAGGAGGAGGAGAAGAAGAAGAAGAAGAAGAAGAAGAAGAAGAAGAAGAAGAAGAAGAAGAAGAAGAAAGAGGAAGAGGAGGAGGAGGAGGAGAGGGAGAGGGGGGAAGGGAGGAAGGGAGGGAGGAAGAGAGAAGGAGGGACGGAGAATAGATAGGTGATATACTATATAGGTAGACAGATATGGATGAGATAGGTAGAGACAGATGGAGACAGATAGATACAGAAGATATATATAGATGGATAGAGACAGACACAGACAAAGAAACACAGATAAAGACAAAGAGATAAAGAGACATACATATATAGAAAAATGGGTAGATAGACAGAGACACAGATAGACAGATAGACAGATAGAGACAGACAGATATAGATAGACAGACAGATGGGAAATATACAGTGGCAGAGAGAGATACATAGTTAGCTAGACCCAACCTTTATTAAGTACTTAACTATGTGCCAGGCTCTATTCTGAACTCTGGGGCTACAAATACAAAGAAGCAAGACAATTCCTACCCTCAAGGAGCTTACATTCAAGATGGCAGCAAGTGACATAGCCAGAGTATGACCTTGGGTTCCAGGACATAGTGGATCAGCAGGAAGGTTTGCACCTCTTTCTTTTAGACCAAGACTGCCTCCCTGGGAACAATGAGTGGGGATTTCTGAAAGGTAAGCCTAGGTACAGGAGGGAGGGGGTGGAATTGGAATGACCATGTGTTAGAGATGTTGTAAAGGGCAGTTTGGGGTCAGTTGGACTCAATGGCCTCTGAGGTCCCTTTCAGCTTCAACGACGTTGTGATGGTGTAAGAGAGGCCAAGGAGGCTGATGCCCCTGGGGGTGGGGGTGGGGGTAGAAATGTCAGACTGAGGTACAGGCATCAGATGATGATGTGTTGTGATGGCCAACAGGCCTAAGGTTTAGAGATTCCTCTCAGTGTGACAGGCTTTGTGACACCTTCTGTTTGCCTTTTCTGGTGGGGAATGCTCCCAGAGGTCTTCACCTTTCTATCCTTTATTTTAGCACCCAGAGGATGGGTGCAGATATCCTACAGGCCTTGGCAACCTTAACTTAAACCATTACCTATCAGTTATAGGAATTAAGGCTTGAAGGACTCTTAGAGATCACATAGAGAAACCCTCTCATTTTACAGGGGAGGAAGAGGCTTGGTAAGGTTAAGTCACTTATCCAAGGTCACACAGCAATTAGGTGGCAGAGAAAGAATTTGCAAACAGGTCTTTAGATCCAATTTTTGTTCATTATACTACCCTGCCTTTTCCATTCTTTACACACACACACACACACACACACACACACACACACACACACACACACACACACACGATTTCTACATTACCTTCATTTGTGATTTTTTCCTTTCTCTACTTAACCCAGTGGGCCATTCTTTGTGACAAAGAATAATAATAAAAACAAAGAATTTTTTAGAAGAACAAATGACAAAGAACACAAAAAGAAAAAGAATAAACCTAATTCAGCAAAAGCAACTAGTATAATCTCTGGAGTCAAGAGATCAGGGTTCAAGTCCCATTTCTGATACTTACCTGTGTGACCTTGGGTAAATGACAACTACCCCTGCCCTTAGTTTTCTCATTTGTAAAATGAAGGGGTGTGAATAGTTGGTCTGTGTTATCCTTTCTAACTCTAAAGTTATAATAACTATGATCAATAGAATCTGACAGCATATTTAATATTCTACACCCATAGTCTCCCAAAATTGTAGTGGGTGGTAGGGCTAGGATTTGAACCCACAACCTCTGACTCCAAGTGTATGTCTCCCCACTGTACCACAATGATTCATGCAAGCTGGAAACTGACCTACAATCATAAAGATAGTTTATTAATTTCCAGTGGGGGTTAGACCTTTCTAGGATACCTCTCTTCTTCCTCGTCCTCCTCCTCCCCTTCTCCTCTTTCTCTTCTTCCTTCTCCTTATTTTTACTAGCAATGTGGATCATTTACATTTACATGGTCTTTGCACCTTGTGTCTCAAGGAAGGGAAAGTAAAGACCTCTTGGTTTCTCTGGCATGCTATTATGCCCCTTGATTCCTACTGTGTAGTTTTATTGGAAGTCACCTCTCTTCACTGTATGTCAGTGTCCTTGCTTGTGAAGGGGGAAGAAGAAACCTCCCTGCCCTGCCTCCCAACTCTTCCTGCTTCCAGGATGTGGGGAGAATGGAAGAGCCCCTCTTGGTTTGGAAAATAGAGGGAGAAATTCTCTGTGGGCGAGTTTGCCCTTCCCCATGAAAAAACAACTGACCAATAAGCCTGTGTGATGGTCCAAAAAACTCACTGGGGGATAGTGATGGTTGTCTAGCTTCTCTGCCTCTGCACTTCACCTGGATCTGGGTCCTATTGTGGAGGTGGACTAAGATGTCCCACCCATTGATTAGGAGGAGTGATGAATACCTGTCAGAATTTGAGTGGGGCAAGGCTTGGATGTGTCCTTTTGCTCATTCATATCTAGGGACTTCCTTCTTCTTTCCATGGGATGAAGAACCTCTCCCTCCCTCTCCCTTCCACCACTGCCAACTGAGATCCAGTTATAACCTGGTCCCTTTGGCAACAGAGCCTGGGTTTGCTCTGGAGCCATCATCCACTGATCCTCTTTCCTCCACTGTCCCTGCCCCTGGATATCCCATGTTACCTCTTAAGCCTTTTTTTTTTGCCTGAATTAAAACATGCTGTAATAAAAGTCTATAGTTTTAAGCATTACTGGCTAGTCTGACTCTTGCTGAAATTTCCCCAAATCCCCAAACTATAGAAATGGATGGAGGGAGCTTCTCTGGTTTACAGATGAGGAAAGGATGCACAAGAGAGTAGGTTTAGCTTAATATTCTTTATTTGGAATGTTGTAAAGGCCATCCTATTTTAGGTAGGCTTTGGGCCAAATGCCCTCTGAGGCTTCTTCCAATTCACATTCTATGTGATTGCAGAGTGAATGGGCGACATAAGAAAGTATAGGATCATATCCAGAGCAAGAAGGGACCCTAGAGGCTAATTAGCACAACAATATCTTCATTTTACAGATGAAGAAACTGAGGCCCAGAGTGGTCACACAGCTAGGATCTGTAAAGGTTATCATTCAACTCAGGTCTTTCTTATTCAAAGTTCAGCATCTTATCGACTCTACCATATAGATTTGCTGTTATTAAGTCATTTCAGTCATGACCCCATTTGGGGCATGAGAAACTGTGAAATGGTCTGCCATTTCCTTTTCCAGCTCATTTGACAGACGAGGAACCTGAGACAAACAGTTAAATGACTTGCCTAGGGCCACACGGCTAGTAAGTGGCTGAGACTCCAGAAGATGAGTCTTTCTGATTCCAAACTTGAATTCAAATCTGGCCTCAGACCCTTGACATTTACTAGCTGTGTGATCCTGGGCAAGTCACTTAACCCTCACTGCCCTGCAAAAAAGAATACAATTTAGAGTATGTAGAAACCAGCTTATACTAGCACTAGAGTCTATTGTTAAATTTTCAGTGTGAGCATTTATATCTCAAAAATCAGGAAATGCTACCAATCAGGGCTTGATTTATTATTTTGTTGACAGTATAGTCAGGAAAGTGATAAAGAAAACCATAATAATAGATTAAATTTAAAACAGTGTTTTGCGTACATTTCCCACCCCTAGAGACTTGTTTGCTAACCATTTACCACCACACTCCTGGACACAATCCCTATGTGGATAGGGGCTCTTGAAGTTGAGGACACTTTCAAGAGATGTTATGCTCTAGAATGGCTTGTGAAGGTGTTGTTGATGAGACTAGGAAGCTTTCCAAATCCTTCTAAAGAATTAAAAATATAACCAGTGTAAAATAAGACAACCAGGGATAGAATTTTCAAAACACCTCAGAGGTTCTGGCTTCACAAGACACATGGAGTCTAAGGATTAAAAAAAACAGCAGAAGGGGGAATTTTCCAAGTTTCTTAAGCACTCTGCAAGGGAGAGGCACATTATCTGACTTCCACAAGTATTTCATTCATGAGAAGGGTTTACGGTTGTCTCTAGTGGTGCAGAAGTGCTTCTTCAGGCACCAACCTGGATGAAATAGATCTCAAATCCATATATCTCCCTTTATCCTAATTCCATGCTCACCAGGCAGCCAGATACAATTTCCCAGGTACCTTGATACCAGAAGGAGGGATACTTAATAATTCACAAGAGTATTCTAGTAATTGGAAAGGTCTATTTCTCACCCCCATCCCCACTATAAATGAATAAATTACCTTTCTGATTGTAGGCCAGTTTCCTTGCTTGCATGAATCATTGTGGTGCAAGGGGAAATATACACTTGTAGTCAGAGGTTGTGGGTTTGAATCTTGGCCCTGCCACCCACTACAATGGAGACCTTGTACAAGTCATGTCACTTCTCTCTGTCTCTGTTTCCCCATCTGTAAAACGAGGGGGGTTGATCAAGACAAACTAGATCCCTTCTGGCTTTAAATCTATCATCCTCCAAACTGATTATTACTGGTTGAAAGGGTAAGATTCAGTTCCTGAACCTGTCAAGCTGAGAACACATACTGGATCATGTTCATATCACCAAAGGGCAGCTAGCTCTCTTGTGAGCCACTGAATTTGCCTGCCAGTCTCTGTCCCTTTTTATCCCATCTTGACTATCCCAGAAGGGTTTGAATGTGCCCACAGGCTTGGAGCTCATACTTTGTTTTGTGTTTCTCTAGTAGCTCTCTGTCTGAGAGCTCACAGCAAGGGGGTGGAGTAGGGAAGGTTGCCATTTTTACATCCAGTTCAATCCAATAAACGTGTATTAAGCACCTACTATGCACCAGTATCGAATAAATAGTGGCCCCCAAATCTTACTAATTGGCTGCTCTGTCTTCATCGGGTGAGTGCTGTTACTCCCTCCCTTGTTCCCCCAGATGGCTTCCTCATCTGAAGGCACTGTAGGGGAGTAGCTAAAATGCTGGATTTAGAGCAGGAAGACCTAGGTTCAGGTCCCACTGTTGACACTTGCTGGCTGTTTGCCCACAAGCAAATTCCTTAAGCTCTCTGACCTTCAGTTCCCTTTTCTGTAAAATGGGGATAATTCAACTAGTAGCACCTCCTTCACAGGGTGGTCATGAGCATCCCAGGATCATTGATTTAGAGCTAGTCCAACACCTTCATTTTGTAAATGAAAACTGAGGGCCAGAGAGATACAGAAACTTGCCTGGTCATCTAGCCAGTAAGTAACAGAGCACAGATACAAAATCAGTTCCTTTGATTCTCCTTCTTCTTTCCTTTGCATCATTCTTCTGGGAAAGAAAGTACCTAGAAAAACTTAAGGAAAACAAATGTCAATCATCATTACCACCATCACCATCATCATCATTCCGGTTTTTCTTATTGTCTTCTGGGGAGGGGGTTTCTGATGCTTCTTCCTTGCATTCCCCCTCCAATATGTGTCCTACAAACCATTGTGGGGGCTCAGTGGAGGGTTCTGGCCATATTGACTTTTACCACCCCAGGATTGGCTTGTGGTGACATCAGACTTGCCAAATTGCCTTTCTCTCTGTCCCCCACCTCCCTTCACCCCACCCCAGCCTGCATCAGCAATTGCTGGGACTGAATAATTTATTGATCTCATTTATTCCTCCCTTCCCAGCTTTTAGTGCCTCTCAAAGCCCCACCGCAGTCCATTCCTCACTCCCCAGTAGCCTTGGACACTGTCCTCCCTTCTGCTTTGGCCTCCCGAAAGCTACTTTAGGGTTATGGGGGTAGCTGAATGGGTCATCAATTATTCAGGTGCTGCCAGACCTGGGGCTAGGCCAGGCCAGATGTGGGGGATTGGCCTGGTTGGGGGGCTGGGTTTATCTCACCATGGAGGGAGGGTGGTAATGCATCAACATCTCTGCTGGCAGCTGACATTCAGGCTTCTGTTTGACCAAGAGATGCTCAAATGGAGAATTGGAATCTCACAGTTGGAATGGATCTCAGATACCATCAAGTCCAACCTGTTCCTGAAATATGAATCACCTATAAAAATAACAATTTCATTTACATTTTAAAGTACAATATTAGAGCAAGTGTTTTCTACTTTCAACCACTGTTTTCCAGAATCAAGTCCTTAATTAGATAATTCCATTGTAAGCCCCTCAAGGGCATATCCTATGCTCTACACCTCCTTTTATTGCTCCTAATGTCTGATGGGTGCTGGAGCACAATTATAGGGCTTGCCCAAAGTCACATGCCTAGTAAGTGGCAGAGCTAGGATTTGAACCCACACCTGACTCTTAAAGGATGTTTAATAAATTATTTTATCTGATGATGAGCAAGGCAAGCTGAGAGGGTGGGGGAGGGAATGGGGGAGTTCTAATGCTCCCGCTGTAGCTCTGGCAGAGGGCCAGGACTCAGAGTAAAGACTCCTCCATCTACTCTAAGCCCCTCCCAGCCAGGCTGATCAGGTAAATTCCATTTTGTGGGATTGGAGTTCTGTCCATGGTGATGAATTATGTATATTCTGGCTCCTTGATGAGGGACCTGCTTCTTACTGGGATGCTAAAGGGAACTCTTGGTTAGTTCCCAGTGACTCGGGCCTGTTTCAAAGATGACTGAAAGTCAGAGAGATGGACTCTTGTCTGGGATCCTCCCTCTCTCTTGAATGCCAATGGAAAAGTTCCTTTTCATCGTTAGTCTCTTCAGGAGTCAAATGGAACCCAAGAGTAGATTCCTTTCTCCCTATACCAGGGGTTCTTGACCTGGGATTTCAAGAAGTCTATGAACTTAGATGGGGAAAAATAACCTGAATTTCAATATAATTTGTTTCCATTTATGGTTTTTTAAAATTTTTATATATTTAAAACCATGATTCTCGGAAGGGATCCATAGGTTTTACCAGACTGCCAAAGAGGTCCAGGACACACAAAAAGTTAAAAACCTCTACCCTATAACCTCAGACAGTATGATACAATGGATAGAGAGTTGGCCTTAGTGGTAGGGAGACCTAAATTCAAGACCAACCTCAGCAAATTATTTCACATCTCAAGTCTTCTAAGCAGTGTTGTAAGTCTAAGTTGCCTGCAAGGTGCCAACCTTCTGCATGGAGAGAGTTTCCTCACTGGAGTTCCATATAACTCTGAAATCAGAGTCCCTACCTAGCTTGTGTTGGTCTTCCTTCTGGGAGAGGGCCTCTGGGGCAAAAGACAGCTGGGATTTGGCAATCTAGTTGGATGTAGGGGGATATGGGGGAGGAGAACACTTCCCTCCACAATTCCCCAAGAGTCAGTTGAGGTGAGCTGATAAGATGTTTTGCCTAATTCCACTGCTTTCTGAAAGACTCCTTCCCAGATTCAAGATAAGTTGGTGGCAGGCTTTTAAAAACATTTTGAGGTACTAATTAATAATTTAACTCCATTCAAATATAATACTATCTCCCTGTAGCTTGTGGATTATTATTTTCCCACCCATCCAGCAGATTGTCCATCTTCCACTCAGTGGCTTTTATCTGATGTTTGTCCCAATCCTGCCCTGGGAGAATTTCCCTGTGAAGCAAGGGCCTTGGGGGAATGATGATAAATGGGATGTCCTGGAAGGGCTTTGAGACATCTGGAATTGGTTACCTGGAGGATGAGGTAGCAGAGTACATGGGAATGAACAACTTTCTGGGCTGAATGAAGCACAGTCTGATATGGAAGCAGGGGGATGGACCACATAACCTCTAGAGGGTCTTTAAGCATCTGGAGAATCAGTCTTGTGGAAAAACTAAGGATATTTGGAAGGATAAGTAAACCTGTGGTCATCGTAGAAGGCCCAGTGGGATCTGGGAATCAGGCTTTTTGGGCAAGGCTTTCTTTTTCTTCATTTCTCTAAATATACAGGTGTAACTAGGGCAGCTTAAATGAGTCTTTTACCAGGGCAGAAAATTTAAAGAGCCCAATAGCAGAGTCCTGGGGAAACTTATTTTCCTGCCTGCACTGTTCTTGTGGCAGTAGCTTTATCCTTAAATAGAAGGTAGTTCTTTCTCTATCAGCTTAGAAATCTCCTCCCTTCCTCATTCTTCTCCTCCTTTCCCTTTCCCTCCTTTCCTATCCTCTCCCTCCCTTCCCCTCCCCTCTCCTCTGGATTTCATGAGGATGAGAGATACAATATGTGAGCCTGACATTTATTTTTTCTTCTTGTTTTGCGTCTTTGGTGTGTATGTGTCATAGAATCTTAGTATAGTAGGATCATAGATTTAGATAAGTCCCTGTAATTTATAGATATAGATAAGGAAACTGAGGCCTAGAGAGGTTAAATAGTGGCTAGGTAGCATAGTGGATAGAATATTAGTCTTGGAGTTAGGAAGACCTCTGTTCAAATCCTGGCTCAAATACTTACTAGCTATGTGACCCTGGGCAAGTCATGCTCAGTTTACTAATCTGTAAAGTGGGCATAAGAATACCTGCAGTATTTATTTCACATAGGTGTTGTGAGATTCAAACAGGATAAATGCTTGACATTTTTTAGAAAATAAAATTAATATTTATAGCAGCTCCTTTCTGGTGGCAAAGAATTTGAAATTGAAGGGATGTTTATCAATTGGGGAATGGCTGAACAAATTGTGGTATGTGATTGTGATGGAACACTATTGTGCTATAAGAAATGATGAGCAGGATGCTCTAAGAAAAACCTGGAAAGACTTATATGAGTGGATGCAAAATGAAATGTACTGTGTATAAAGTAACAGCAATAGTGTAAGATGATCAACTGTGAATGACTTGGCTGCTATTAGCAGTACAATGATCCAAGACAATTCTGAAGGATTTAGGATAAAAAATGCTATCCATCCTCAGAGAAAGAACTGATGGTGTCTGAATATGGATTGAAGCATTTTTTTAAAAGTTTGTTTTTCTTGAGTTTTTTGTCTGTTTTCTTTCAAAACCTGACCTATATGGAAATGTTTTGCATGACTATACTTATACAACTTATACTGAATTGCTTACCTTTTTTTGGGGCAATGAGGGTTAAGTGACTTGCCCAGGGTCACACAGCTAGTAAGTGTCAAGTGTTTGAGGTTGGATTTGACCTCAGGTCCTCCTGAATCCACTGTACCACCTACCTGCCCCCGAATTGCTTGCTTTATTAAAGGGGGGGCACTGTGAGGAGGGAAGAAGGAAGAAAATTTGGAACACAAAGTTTTAAAAATGGATGTTAAAGGGGGCAGCTAGGTGGCAGAGTGGATAAAGCACCGGCCCTGGATTCAGGAGGACCTGAGTTCAAATCTGGCCTCAGACACTTGACACTTACTAGCTGTGTGACCCTGGGCAAGTCACTTAACCCTCATTGCCCTGCAAAAAAAAATGGATGTTAAAATTGTTTTCATATGTAATTGGGGGAAATAAAATTCTAAAAAAATAAAAATAAAATTTAATTTTAAATTAAGTTAAATTAAATTTTTTTTTTAGTGAGGCAATTAGGGTTAAGTGACTTGCCCAGGGTCACACAGCTAGTAAGTGTTAAGTGTCTGAGGCCGGATTTGAACTCAGGTACTCCTGATTCCAGGGCCGGTGCTCTATCCACTGCGCCACCTAGCCGCCCCCAAGTTAAATTAAATTTTAAAAATCAAACAAGATAAGGTAGATAAAGCATTTTTTAAACCTTAAAGCACAAGTAGTTGTTACTGTGGTTGATTTGCCCAATATAACACAACTAGTAAGTGTCTGAGGAAGGATTCGAATCCAGGCCTTCCTGACTCCAAGTCCTGTGCCTAGGTCACTGACTTCAATTTCATACTAATTTCTTGGGTGAAGGAGGCAGAGAGAGAAAAGCAGAGGGAGGCTATTGACTTCTTCTCTATCATAACTTCCTAGCTCCCAATCTGTGATGAGGCTCTAGGGGTTCCCCCTCCCCTTGCCCAGGAGATCAGAGACCTTCACCCTTTCCCCATATCTTCCCCTACCCTCTCCCACAGGCTGCTGCCATAGGCTTGTTCCACCTTGGCCAGTGCCCATGCTAATGAGTTGCTAATGTAGGCAAATCACATCAGCTGCATAAAGAAGGTATTTGGGGACATGGCCCATCAGCTTGAGTCACTGGCTGGTCCCTTTCCCCTGCTTTGGTTTTAATCAGCTTGAGATCTTTCCTGTCACTTCTCATTATGGCCAATGCCCCAAGTACCTGCCACTGGGTTTCGAGGCCTAACAGGCCATTATCTTCTCCTGGGGGTCTCAGGGGAGGCTCTGGCCCAGGTGTTCAGCATGGGGGAGTCCCTTGGCTTGGGGCAGGTTGGAACTCAGGAATTCTCAGCTCTAACGAGAAGGGTTTTGTCTCACCTGTTCTCCATCTCCTTTGAATAAGCTTAGGAAAAAAGGCTTCTGGGAACAACCCTGATCTGTCACCCAAAGCCAATAGCCCTTTAGTATCTCTGAGATTCAATTCCTTCTGTCAAATTCTGAGGCAGCCTGGTGCTGTGTAAATAGAAGTGGTCTTGGAGTCAGAAGACTCCTGGGTTCATATCCAAGCTCTTTCACTTACTAGCTGTGTGACTTTAAATATGTAACTTAGACTCTTTGAGCCACAATTTCCTCATCTGTAAAATGTGTGTGGGGAGTTGTACTTGATTACTTCTAAGGTTCCTTCTAACTTAAAATCTACGAGCAGATAACCTCAGGATCCCTTTCCAAGTGCAGTATTTTATGACCTTGGCAAACTGTGAAAGTATACTGGTAAAAGTTTAACAGTGCACTTCTCAGAAAAAATAAGGTACCCACAACATGCTCATAAGTTTCATCAGTAGCATTTTCTCCATTACTTTCTCAAGTCTACCAAACCCACAAAACAAGCAATCAAATCCTGATTGATAGCATTTGCTTTTTCTTAGGTGTCGATTTAATCTGACTCCAGAACACCCCTATTTGGACCAACTGTAATAGTGCCCATTTGGGGACCATCCACAGAGAAGGAAAGAGGGATGAGGGATAGGTTGTATTTCCCCATCTCTGGACATTAGGCCCAATCCCCTTTGCCATGCTGGACTCAGAAAAAGCATCAAGCCTTAATAGAGGGTTTAGAGAACTGTGGTAAAGACAGAAAAGCCATCTACCTCATCCCTTGTAATGAAATGGCTAGGGGATCCTAGATTTAGAACTGGAAGGGTCCCCAGGGGTCATCTAATCCAATCCCCTCATTTGACACATGAGGCAACTGAATGAATGAATGAATGACAATTTATTAAATGGCAAATATGTGCAAGTCACTGGGGTAAATGCTAAGGATCTAAATAGAAAAATAGACATAGCCCTTCCTGTCAAGGAGCTCTCATTCTAAAGTTGGGAATGGGGGGCAGGGAAGATAACACATATAGATTTTGACTACAAATCCTATGTAAAGGCCTTGTGGTTCTTGGCAGCTCCACAGGAATGGAGGCACGGAAAGATCCTAGCCTGAGAGCTGCAAAGGATTCCAGGGAGCCAAATAGTCAAACAACCTCCTTTATAGATGAGAAACTGAGGCACAATGAGATTGTAATTTTCTCTAGGGCACACAGGTAGTAAGTAGCAGAGACAATATTCAAGTCCAAGAATCATTCTATTAAGCCAGGGTGGTGGGGCAGCAAAGTGGAGCAGTGGATAAAGCATTGGCCTTGGATTCAGGAGGATCTGAGTTCAATTCTGGCCTTATACACTTTACACTTACTAGCTGTGTGACTTTGGGCAAGTCACTTAATCTTCATTGTCCTGCCAAAAAACAAACAAACAAAAAAACAACCAAAACAACCAAACAAAAAAATCCTAAACCAGGATGGTTCTTCTTTGGGTAAAGAGGTAATAACAGTTGAGATTTGAACTTAACCTCTGATTCCCCATCTATGGTTAATTTTGAATTGTTCTATTCAGTCCACAGCTACCACCAAACACATGAAAGGCAGCTGGGCAAAGGCTGACCGTATCATCAGAGACAGAATGGGTTGTGGGCTCCTCAGCTCTTGAAAGGAGGCCCATTGGAAGAGAGACAAGGAAAAAGCCTGGGATTTGGCTACAAGGGCTGGCCCCCTTCCCACCAGGGGCTGTATCTTTACCCACACTTTCAGAGAAAGTCAGGAGGCAGAATGGGGATGCAATATACCCTCTCATCAAAGACAAGCAACAATGAAATTAACCATCAGGACCAGCCGCTGTCATTTGGCTCATCCTCCCCCAGACCCTGAGATTTCAATCCATGTCCTCCTGCCTGGTTTGTGCTGGCACTAGTTCTTCCTAGTGCCAGCTGCCCCTGACCTTCTCCATTCCAGCTGCCTCTCCCCTTCCACTTGGCAACTCTCTCCCTGATAGCAATTCTCCACTGCCAAGAATGAAGGAGGTAGGATTGCCCAGTGCTAGGAATTATAGGTAAAGAGAAGCTGAACTGCTGTGTGACCTTGGGAAAGACAGGAAAAGGAAGAATGACATTTGTCCCTCTCTCTGACAAGGCCACCTTGGGTGTGGGGAAGATGATTTTGATAGAGTTTTTAGAGTATTCTCCAGCCTTAGCTAAGAGGCTGGGTGAACACAAGTGGGAAATAGTGTATGATTGTGGACAGGGAATGGTGCTGGCTGTGTCCAGAGACCTGGGTACTAATTTGGCTGCCTCACTGAGTGCTCTCTGTCACCTTGAGCAAGTCCCCTATCCTCTCTAGAGCCTCAATTTCCTCCAGGAAGTCAGACACAGGGATATTTAAGGTCCCATCTAGCCCTGACATTCTCTAGCTTTATGATTCTGTTTTCTATTCACAGCCTAACTTGACATTGCTAAATGGTGTTGTTATGCTCCCTCCACACCTTTCCCACCTCCAGGTCCTATACTGGATTAGACTGTGGACTAGCTTCCAGTGAATATGATGTGACTAGATAAAAAGCACATAAAAACAAAGGACACATGCAGATACTAATTCCAGGTCCCAGAGTACTAGCCTCAGTACTCCTCCTCCCCCACTAAATAGCCATCTATGGCTCCCTATTACCCATCCTATCAAATACAAATTCCCCAGGCTGACCTTTGAGAGCCTCCCTCCATTAATTCCTCCTCAGCCTGCTTGACAGTCCCTCCTCCCCAGTCTTATCTGTCTCTTATGATGCACCAATCTAAAGTCAGGTTTTCCATTGTTAATCTGCTTATGTCACTCTTTCTCAGTTTGCCTACTCACAATTCTGATTCTCAGCACTTAACCTTTTCCTGGTCTGCAAGATAATCCTTTCCCTGCCCTTCCCTCCTCTTTTCTCCTCTCCTCTCCTCCCCTCCATTTTCCTCCCTTCCCTTCCTCTATATTCTCCTCCTTTCCTTTTTTTCCTCCTCCTAGACATTCCTACGTTTCTTTTTGCTTATCATATATTATCCAGCTTGGTGGGACAGTGGACTTGAAGTCAGGAAGATAGCTTCCTCAGTTCAAATCTGGCCTTAGACACTCTGTGACCCTGGGCAAATTTCTTAATCCTGTTTGCCTTGATTGTCTCATTTGGAAAAGTAACTGAAGAAGGAAATGACAAATCAATCAGTATCTCTGTCAAGAAAACCCCAAATAGGGTCCTGAATTATTCTGGGCATATCATGTATCTTTCTATTTCCTTTAGGAGCTGAGTCTTCATGGGGAATATTTAGCCAAGAGAAGAGAAGAATTGGAGAGGGAGAGGAAGAGAAAAGGGAAAAGAGACCTTGATGGATTGGTTTCTTCAAGTATCCCAAGGGCTGCCAAATAGAAAGGAGAATAGGACTTGGACTGCTTGGCTCCCAAGTAATGTGTAGAAGGGGCAACTAGACAGATTTTGACTCAAAAAAGGGCAAAATGGTCGCACAATGACCAGTATCCCAAAGTAGAATGAACTGCCTCTAGATATGTGAGTAGATCTTCCCCTGGGTGGCATTGAGTAAGCTGCTTTCTTTCCTGGACCTCAGTTTCCTCCAAGGGAGAAACTAAAAAGTAGCCAAGGTGGGAGAATTTTGGCCTTGACTGCTGGAAATGGAATTGAAGGGGGAATAAGAGGGTCCCTGAGCTCCTGAATCTCCACTGCTGGGTTAATTAGGTTCTGGCTCCTATTGCCCTTGCTGACCTCATTTAATGACTGGCTGCCCTAGTGGGAGTCTAGAGGTAGTGGGATTCATCTCTCAGATGTAGGGTGGCTTGTCTTGGATCTTATCCTGAGGACTTTCCTCCAATCTAAGACCAGAATAGCCACCATTGAGAATGAGGTTTAATGGGGGCAGAGGGAAGAGATTAGCTGTTCCTTGCCCTCTACCCTCCTTGGGGAAAAGATTCCCAGGACTGCAGTTCAGAGAGAAGTATTATTGAAAAGGTCCATTAAGGATTCAGTAATGGAGGGAAGAAGGCAGGGGTGGAACAGGAGGGAAGAGTGCGGGGTGGGGAGGATGTCATAGGACTAGTAGTTTAGACCCCATTTTTTAACTCCTCAGGATGATTGGATAAAAGGCCCTGTGGGAGTGGCAGAGAGAGACAGCTTCAGTAAAGTGATGAGAGGACCCTGTTGCCCCTAGGGAGAAACTTCAGACTAGAATTGTGAAGGCCAGCAAGCTTTGCCAGTCCAGTCCATCTCTGCCCTTCTCATTAACCCTTTCCATTTCCAAATCCTAGTGATCTTCTGGAATCTACAACTCCACTACTCCCTCCATAGGCTCTTTCCAAGCCCTCCTAGGGTACTAGGAGGAGTTGTCACTGGGCAATAAGGAAAACCCCTAGCATCTGAGGTAGCAAGTTCAATGGAAAGAGAATTTAATTTGGTTTTTGGCAGTCTGGGCTAAAATCTTGCCTTTGTCCTTTACTTGCTGTATGACCTTGGGCCTACTCTGGGCATCCTCAGTATAATAAAGGAGTTAGAGAGGATTATGGGATATTAGATAGAGAGCTAGACTTGGATTTCAAAGACTCAGGTTCAAGTCTTGTGTCTGCTGCTGCTGTTGCTGCTGCTGCTACTACTACCACTACCACTACTACTACTACTACTACTACCATCTAGCACTTTGAAATTCACAAATAATGTTACCAATATTATCTCATTTTATTCTCACAACAACACTAGGAAATAGGTGCTGTCATTTTAGAAGTCAGGAAACTGAGACCATGAGAACTTAAATGATTTGCCCATGGCCACAAAGCTAGGAAGAATTGGGGGCAGGATTTGAACTCAGATCTTCCTGATTTTAGGGGCAGTGATTTACCCACTGGCACACACTGGTAATGTGACTCTGAGCAAGTCACAAACTCTCAAGTAGTTTCTTCACTGACAATGAAATCAATGATCTAGTTAAAAAATAAAAACAAAAAAGATGTGATAATCTATAAGTTTCCTTCCAGTTTAGATATTCTAGATCTCTATAAATGGCAGGATACTGTGAGAGAGGAAGCCTGATGTGTGGTTGAAAAACTCCTGCACTTAAGGAATCAAGAGACTCTTGGTGAAACATGGAGTAGACCTAACAAAGACTGATAAAAAAATCCAAACAAGTACTTGTCAGGAGCCTTGTAAATATAATCAAAACGGTTTAAACTGAAAAAGAAGTGTGTGTATGGGGGAGAGACAATTCTCTACATATACTGTCTCTACAAAGCTAGCTACCCAGCAAGTAGCTACAGGAGAAAAGAGAAAGAAGAATAGCAGTAGAGATGCTCCCTTAAATTGCTGGAGACAAAAAAATCTCAAAAAGGAGACAGCCAACAACCCGTGGGTTCAGATTCTACACACAGAAGCACAAAGAGAAGCTCACAAACCCAGTGAGCTAGAGACTCAATCCAAGGAGATGATTTGTCCTCATTGGTGTGGGAGGGGATTCATGGCTGGAATGTTCCTCTGGAAGTGGATGACTTATTTCAAAGAAACAAGGTAGGAAATTGGGCTGCATAAAATCGGACTGTAAATTAATAAGATAGATTTGTTCAAGGAAGTCTAGAAGCCGGATCAGGGAAGCAACATGGCTGCTTTTTAAGTTAAGATCAACAGAGGCAGAAACTGAAGTGATATTGTTGTTGGACTCTTCACCACAGAGGGATGCTTTTTTGTTGTTGTTGTTGTTGTTTTGTTTTTTTGCAGGGCAGTGAGGGTTAAGTGACTTGCCCAGGGTCACACAGCTAGTTAAGAGTCAAGTGTCTGAGGCTGGATTTGAACTCAGGTCCTCTTGAATCCAAAGCCAGTGCTTTATCCACTGTGCCACCTAGCTGCTCCAGAGGAATGCTTTTGATCCACTTTGTCCTGTTTCCAACAAATTATTTGTTGAAGTCTCTTGGGTTTTTATTTTGGACAAGTTGGAGAGCTAAGAAGTTGGTTAAGGGGCAGATAGGTGGTGCAATGGATAAAGCACTGGTTCTGGATTTAGGAGAACTTCAAACACTTGACACTTACTAGCTGTGTGACTCTGGGCAAGTCACTTAACCCCCATTACCCTGGAAAAAAAGAAAAGAAAAAAATCCCACCCAAATCAAACCAAAACAAAAAAGATGTTGGTTAAAATGTTGGGGTGAGACCCGGGGGCAGCTAGGTGGCACAGTGGATAAAGCACCAGCCCTGGATTTAGGAGAACTTCAAACACTTGACACTTACTAGCTGTGTGACTCTGGGCAAGTCACTTAACCCCCATTACCCTGGAAAAAAAGAAAAGAAAAAAATCCCACCCAAATCAAACCAAAACAAAAAAGATGTTGGTTAAAATGTTGGGGTGAGACCCGGGGGCAGCTAGGTGGCACAGTGGATAAAGCACCAGCCCTGGATTCAGGAGGACCTGAGTTCAAATCCGACCTCAGACACTTGACACTTACTAGCTGTGTGACCCTGGGCAAGTCACTTAACCCCCATTGCCCCGCCAAAACAAAACAAAACAAAACAAAACAAAAATGTTGGGGTGATCAGTAATAGTCAAGTGCTTTGAGAAGTGGATGAATGAACAAACACGGAAAAAAAAAGGTCGTTCATAGTTTCTTTGTACCTTGGAAGGAGGTCTCTAGTGGGTTGCTTCAGGGGTTTGTCCTCCGATCTGTCCTATTCAACATTTTTTTTGTCAATCACTTGTATAAAGGTCTGTTAAGCATACTTGTAAAATTTGCAGAGAAAATGAAGAAACCTGATCCCCCTCCTCCAAAATGATGAATCACATATCCTTCCTCCCAGTAAATAAAGGGTTGGGATGGGACCACTGGGCACTTAATAAACTCTTGACTTGACTTGACTTGTGTCACTCCGCTGCCCCTATTAAAATTGCTATGTTTGGCCCCTAAAGGTAGAAATAGGAACAATGGATGAAATTTGCAGAGGAGAAAGGTCTGGCAGATAGCTCAGTGGAAAGAGCATTGTAGAAAACCCAGGTTCAAATCCTACCTGTGACACTTATGACTGGGTTGACATTGGATAAGTCACTTTGCCCCCTCTGGGCCTCAGTTTTTCATCTGCAAAATGAGTCGGGTAAGACTAGATGACTTTAAAGACCTCTTCCAGCTCTGGATGTAGGATCCGATGAAGTAGTGGGTTCCTCTTCAGAGAATGACTTCAAGTCAACGCTGATAGATGGTGACTTGTCAGAGATGTTGGAGAAGGTGCTCTTATTCATTTAATGGGCTGGGATGGATGATTTTCCTTCTGACTTAAAGATTCTGTACCTCTATGATTCTGAGAGATCTGTGTTCAAATGCTAACTACAGCACTCAATATCTGGATGATCATGGACTGACTGTATCACTTTTCTGAGCCTCAGTTTCCTTATCTCTAATATGGATAATATTCATACTATAGTACACAGTTCATAGGGCTGTTGTGAAGAAAGTGATGTGTGGAAAGTGGACTGAATCTGGAGTCAGAGGATGTGGGATTTGCTACATACTCTCAGTGTTCTTTTGAGTTTATTGGGCCCAATTTCTTCTCAGTAAAATGAGAAGTTTGGATTAATCCTCTGAGATCCTTCCCAATGACCTCAAAAATGAAAAGGGCAAGGACAGAGATGAGATTTTGCCTGAGTCCCAGATGGGATACTCTTCAGGACATAGCAGGAAGAGGGGGTCCAGCATGGTCTTGGGAGAGGCTGAACCCTGGAGTTGGAGCATCATGATCCCAAAGTCTCGCTCCTCTCTCTAGCTTTGATGAGTGGGCCTCCTTTCCTTTCTGCCAGGTCATATTGCCTCCTTACACCATGTGTCTTCCTTCTCTGGAGGAGAAAACACTGGCAATCTGAGATTCTAGGGGATGGAGAGACGCCTGGGTTTGGGGGAGAGCCTTCTCTGATTCTATGAGCAGAGAGGCCACCCAAAAGGGTGAGGCTTAGGTTTGGTAGAAAACGGTTCATTTGGAGTCTAACAAAGGGAAAGGATCTTTGGTGCATCAGACCTTTATGAAGACTGGATGGGAGGGGTATGGATGGAAAAAAGATGGGTTTGGGCAGGGTTCTGGGAAGAGAGCAGGACTCCAAGAACCATTGAGTAGACAAGGGACAGGCTTGAGGATGGCCAAGCTAGGGTACCCCCTAATCCTGAAATACCCCATTACTTTGATCCAGACCAGGAAACAGAACCCTAGTTTCTTTCACAGTTTGGTTCAAACACCCCTTACTATAAGAAGGCTTTCCTTATGACCCCACTGTGCCCACTACTCCCTCTAAATGTATTTTACATTCATACATACATACATACATAGACTCATGCACGTTTTTGCCAATAAGCTTAGGGGCTGTTTGCTTTTGACTTTTTCTCCCCCAAGTCTGGCATGGCTCCTGGTACTTAATAAATTCTCTGTCATTGATTGAGTCTGGGTTACTGCTACTTACTTCCCTGAGGGACAGGGGGTGGGGGTAGGGCACAGTAGATAGAGCACTAGCCCTGAAGTCAGGAGGATCTGAGTTCAAATCTCAGCTCAGACACTTCCTAGCTGTGGGACCCTGGGCAAGTCACTTATTCCCAATTGCCTTTAACAATGGGGCCATCTCTACTAGTCCTGATGTATATCCTGCCACTGTATCTGAATGGCTCTGAAGGAGAGAGTGAGACTGGTGACCTTGCACAGCCCTCCCTCACTTAAATCCAAGTCATGACATCACCCAGATGTCATGGTCCTCTTTGAGAACAAAGGACAAACAACAACAACTACAACCTCAGGGGAAAGAGCCAATGGGACATATTCTTCCATTTCTCCTTGGCCCCAGGGCATGTATGAGCTTCATCACCCCCCTCTTACCTCTTCTCTTATACCCTGGAAAAAAGGCACATTAAGGCCACCTTCTCTTTGCTAGCAGGCCCACATGAGGTAGGCATGGTGGCACTGCAGAAGGTTGCTGACTCCTTCTTTCCCTTCCCCTCCACTGCCTGCCTACCTGCTGAGCCTTCTTATCTGCCAGTCCCCACATCTGCAATCAATTTCCCTGGGTACCTCTGCTCCCCACTGTTTGCTAATTGCTTATGATCCCCTCCCACCTCAGAATAGAGAGACAGGTCACCTTGGTGTAGCTCTTCCCTCATCCTAGAGAGAGAAAGGCTAGAGTGTAGGGGTGGGGGAAGGATAGGGCTTCCAGGTGCCAGGACAGCAGGTTTCCAGAGCCTTGGGAACATGGGCAATGGGGGGTTAGTAATAAAGAGGGACCAGAATGTTGATTCTACCATCACTCCCTAGACCCCCACTCATTCCCAGTAGGGCTCTGTTTTGGCTGATGAATCATTAGATGCAGATGCCAGGGCTGGCCTCCCCCAGAGATCACTGGGACAATGTGCCTGATAAGCATTGGGAGCTTTGTCTCTCCTTGGGCAAGAGGGGCAGGGACTCAGCTCTTAGAGTGTCATTCTACTGTGGTATGATGAAAACATGCTCACTGTCTGTGGCCAGGGAGCTGTCTTTCCCTAGGAAGGGCAGAAGGGAGGAGGGTGACCAAGGGAAGCTGGGGAATTTCTCTGGGATTATATTGCTTATGGGCAAGAATAATTTATACACAGCACTTTACAGTTTTTAAAGGGATATACATACATACATGCATTTAGACAGATAAATAGATGATAGATAAATAGATGATAGATAGATAGATAGATAGATAGATAGATAGATAGATAGATAGATAGATAGATCTAGAGGGTGCAGTGAATAGAACACTGAACCCGGAATCAGGAAGACTCATCTTCCTGAGTTTCAATCTAGCTTCAGACACTTACTAGCTGTGTGACCCTGAGTGTGTGCCTCAGTTTCCTCATCTGTCAAATGAGCTAGAAAAGGAACCAGCAAACCCTTCCAGTATCTCTGCCAAGAAAAACCCAAATGGGGTCACAGAGTCAGACACAACTGAAAAATGACTGAACAGTAGCATTTATATGTAGATATGTATACACATATGTATATATCATGTTTATAAAGCAACATTTTATACATACTTTATATCCTTAAAGGTAGAGTAGTGCCTCTGCTACATTGTGGCTGTGTGACCTTGGGTGAGCCACCTAAGCTCCTGATACTTTAGACGACTCTCTAAGACAAGCAACTTACATTTATATGAGAAGTTTCTTTACCTGGGAGTTCTCTAGAGCAAGGCTTCTGAAAGTTTTTCCACTTGTGAACCCTTTTTTACCAAGGAAATTTTAATGCGACCCCAGGCATATAAATTTATAAAATATGTATATATAACCTTTTACTGTTGCCAAATTATTTTGTGACCCCCATGTTCAGTTACATATGGGGTTAAACCCACAGTTTAAGAAGCTAGTCTCTATGGAAACAAAATCATAAATCCATTCCCAATCCCTATCTTTATACACATTATCAAATTGATTCAACAACCCTGGAAGGTAGGTGCTATTTATCCATTTTTCAGATAAGGAAACAGACTCAGAGAAATTTGTGCCATGCTCAGTGTCGCACAACTAGTTACTACTACTATTACTACTACTACTGCTGCTGCTGCTGTTACTACTACCGCTACTACTACTGTTACGACTACTACTAGCTGTACTACTACAGTACTACTAACAGTGGTAGTAGTGTCACTTTCTGTTGCTGCTACTGCTACTACTTGTGTTGTGTATTGAATCATTTTTCAGTCATGTCCAACTCTCCATGACCCCATTTTGGGATTTTCTTGGTGGAGATTTTGGGGTGGTTTGCCATTTCCTTCTTCAGCTCAATTGCTAGATGAGAAACTGAGGCAGACAGGGTTAAGTGACTTGCCCAGGGTCACACAGCTAGTAAGTATCTGACGCTGGATTTGAATGCAAGAAGGTGAGTTTTCCTCACTCCAGGCCCAGGATTCTATCCACTGTGCCACCGACCTGCATATTACTATGACAACTACAACTACAACTTCAACTTCAACTACTTCAACTACTGCTACTGCTACTACTACTAATACTACTATTACTACCACCACCAGCACCACCACCACTATGCATTTATATAGTGTTTTTAGTTCTGTGAAGCATTTTACATGCAGTACTTTATTTTCTCTCACAACAACCCTGGGAGATTGGTGCTATTATCATCCCTATTTTACAGATAAGGAAACTGAGGCTGAGAGTAGTGTTCAGAGTCCTAAATTGAAGGCAGAATTCTGAGCTCAGGTCTCAAAAACTCCAGGTCTAGCACTCTATCTACTTTGAGACACTGCTTCTCTAAGAAATTGGATAAAGTGACTTCTCAAGCTTCACTCCTTGTTCGGTGGTTCTGTTTCCTGATACAAAAGATTCTTCATGAACAACTGGAAGAGAGCTCAGAAGCCATTTAGGGTAATCCCTTCTTTTTATAGATGAGGAAATTGAGCGCCAGGGAGGTGAACTTTCTACCTGTGTGATTTGCCCAAGGTCACTCAGGTAGCGAGTGTCAAAGGCAGGATTTAAACTTAGATCATTTGGTTGAAATTCAGGACACTAATACTTATTATGATCTTTTACAAATGATCATTATCTTAGCAACACAGAGACTAGCCATCCAACCAACTCCCTTCACCTCAACCCCCACCCCAATTTTTTGCCCTCCTTTTCCTTCTCCTCTCCAAATACACATGCATCCTTGCCATTAATAACAAATAGTCGGGGCAGCTAGGTGGCGCAGTGGATAGAACACCAGCCCTGGAGTCAGGAGTACCTGAGTTCAAATCCGACCTCAGACACTTAACACTTGCTAGCTGTGTGACCCTGGGCAAGTCACTTAACCCCAATTGCCTCACTAAAAAAAAAATAGTTTCCACTCTTTTTGTTCCCACTACTGAGTGAGTCTTCATGGAATTTCTGGGAAACAGGCAGAAGTTCACCCTATTTTCCTGAAGGAAACACAAGGACTTAAGACAGTAAAGAATTTGACCTGTCACTTTACTGCAAGATTCTTTTTTAACTACATCTGTAAACCAAGAATTATTCTCCCTGTGGAAATGAGATGGAACTAAACCAAACACACTGTATCCATTCCCAGGAGGCCAGAACATGGGGTAGAGATGGATCTCACAGACTTGGACCCCTGTCTTCTTTCTGTCTACTGGTCCTCCCTGAGACTGTAGGTCGTATGCTACATTGTCTTCTGGGAGTTTCCAGCCCTGAACTGGACTTCGATGACTCTGGAAGAGAGAATGAGGCCAATGACTGTGCAAGTCTACTTCACTTAAATCCAATTCATGCACAAGACATCACCTTGTGATGTCATTGATCTTCTTTAAAAAGAAACAGCAAACAATGACATCCCTGAATAAAGTGAAAGGAAGAGGAAATTGGGCACTCATCCTAGATATTACAGAATCATGGAATCTCAGCACTTTACATATCTTCAGAGACCATCTGGTCTAACCTGAATCTTAGCAAGAATCCCAGCTATGATCCCTCGAACCCTCCCTGAGGCTCCCTTGTTCTCCCTCCATCTCACCTCCTCTCCAATCTGTGATGACTCTCCTCCTCCTCTCATTAGCCTCTCATGAATGGAATTTTCTCTTCTCAGACTCATGGATAATCAGAACCTCCACTGAAATGGAGAGTAGAGGTGGGGGCTAGGAGAAAGCTGCCTGATCTCTTCATTCTAGGTCAGAGCCAGATGACAAATCATTATAATGTCCACAATATTGAGAGAAATTATTAACTTAGGTTTCCAACATGGTGGAGGTGGTGTTGGTTAGGGGATAGAGTAGACAGTAGCATGGTACAATGTGGTGCAAGCAGCAGGAATCTAGAAATACTTTCTCTTCTCTCCTTTCCTGGGGCTAGATCCCCTTTCTAGTAACTCTAAAGCCAATTTCTCTACTTGTGGTCACTCAGAAGCCAAGACTTGAATTGAAGAGCACAGCTCATAGCTTCCACCCTTTTCTTTCTACTATCTAGTTGTAATGGGAGGATTTGGGATGATGAGCAGTAAGGGATGAAGGGTGAGTGGAAGCTTAAACAGGTGAATTCTCAAAATGAATAGTGAGATCTCTTATCAATATATCTTTCTTTCCAACCCCAAGCTCAGAGGTAAATGGCATCCTATATAGCCATTTACATAAATTATTCAGTAGAAAATGGCCATGATGCTGAAGTTATTGAGCAAAAGATAGAGGAGGACTTTTGTAGGAAAGCTAGAGAAAGAAATAGAGCAGAAAGAGAAAGAGAAAGAGAAAAGGAAGCAAAGAAGGAAGGATAAAAAAAGAGGAGGAGAAAGTTTGGCATAGTGGATTGGCTCCTGGGTTTGGTGTCTGGAAGATCTTGATTCAAATCTTGCCTTTGACATGTATTAAATGTCTTCCTGGGGTAATATTAGTTCAAAGGCTAGTGTTGACTTTGTGGGGCTAGGCTCAATTGATGTGACTGGAATGAACTCTGCAACTTGCTTTGGACTTGGGATGGAAGTAAATATTTTGAGGCAGATGTCCCTGTCTCCCTTCAATTGAGTTGGGGTAGTGGGGAATCACATCCCTCCTCCCTTATGGAAATAAAGGGATTGCTTCACACAGACAAGTCAGACAGCTTGGAAAGTTATAGGGTGAATTTATTATAAACTTAAAAGGAAAAGCAAGCTATATGTAAGAGACAGTCACAGTTTCATACACAACCCCTTTTCTCTGTTCTACTTTGTATATGGAAATGTTCCTTTTATTTGGTGTTTATTAAATTCAAATTTTAAAAACCCCAATTGCTAAAGACTTAACTATGATCAAGGCAAAAACCAATGAATGACTCCAGAATCTAATGAAGAAGCATGCTATCCTTGATAGAAGAGCTATAGGCACAGAACAAGAAATACATTTTCAGACATAAGCTATGGGCAGATTTATTTTGTATTACTATATTTGTTGCAAGGGAAGGCTGCTTCTCTCTTTGTCTGTCTCTGTCTCTGTCTGTCTCTGTCTCTCTGTCTCTATCTCTGTCTCTCTTTGTGTCTCTGTGTCTCCCTCCCTCTTTTTCTTTTTTCTTTGTAGGGGGAGAGTTATTGCGAGAGTAGAAGAAAACAAATACAAGGGTGTTGAATTTAACAAAATAAACAGAAGCTAGCAGAAGGAAGTTCAGAAGGGAACACAAACAAGCAGTGAAGTGTTAGAACTACCATGTTAAATTTTAATTATGCAAAAAAGGAAGCAGTAAGTGGTGGGGGAAAACCTTGTATATGACAGAAATGCAGTTTCATACAATCCCCCCTTGTTTTTCTTTGTATACGGATATGGTAATTCTCGCCTATATTTGTTTTAAAATTCATAATAACAAGACAATTAAAAACCGTTAAGCAAAAGTGTTTCTATTTTGTCCTAGGGGCAGTAGGAAACAATCAAAGCTTCAAGAGTAGGAGAGTGTCATAGTCAGACCATTGCTTTAGGAATATCAATTAGTTGGTGGTATGTGGAATGGATTGGAGCAGCTAGACCAAAGTGGAGTGAAGGGGACAGTGAAAAAAGATAAAATATAGGGGCAGCTAGGTGGCGCAGTGGATAGAGCACCAGCCCTGGAGTCAGGATTACCTGAGTTCAAATCCGGCCTCAGACACTTAACACTTACTAGCTGTGTGACCCTGGGCAAGTCACTTAACCCCAATTGCCTCACTTGAAAAAAAAAAGATAAAATATAGGCAGAACTGAAAAGATTTTGCAAATGACTGGATAAGTCCTGACAAGCTTGCCTTGCAGGAAAGGGATGGGTCTCCAGTGCCAGGTTTGTACCTTTCACTAAGCCTGAAGTATATCAGTGGATAATCATACACCCACTCCGCAGTCATTAAATGCATTATCCAAACTTTGGGGTACCTTGACAACATAGCCAGAAACACATGAGATGCCCCTAAGAACACATATAGGTGGAACATGGTTTCCTGGTTGCATTCTGGTGGCAGAGCTAAGCTCCGGGCTGGTGTTGTCTTTGTGGGGCTAGGTTTAATTGGTGTGACTTGAATGGACTCTAGACATACTCTGAATCTGGGCTGGAAGTTAAAGATGATTTAGCCATCAGCTGGGGACAGTAGGGACATAGAGGTATTACTGAGCTGGAGAGCTAGAATATAGACATTGTGGCTGATTAGTTAGTGCCAGGTTCAGGCAGATGTTTGATACTGCAAACTGGAGTTCCATTTCATGGGCATCTGAGTCAAGAGCAGGTGAGGTAAGTCACAGAGCAGACAAGGGTGGAACAGAAACCTCATAATTCTCCTCCAAGGGGGAAGTCTCATGGATGGTGGAAAGTTCATAGTCAGGAATGAAGTCTAATGAATAAGAGGAACAAGGAGGGGTGAGGAGAAAGATGGATACAGACACAGAGAGAAAGAGAGAAAGCAGGAACCAGTATTTCTGTTGGGATGAATTGAACTGACCAGAGGGTATCTGTAAGATACTAAATTTTGACAAGAAGCCTGGAATTTTCCAGGAAGCTTTACTTCCTAAAGGGTCTTGGGGAATCCCTCAGGGGGTCAGATAGCATCAGAGCTCTGTCTCCAGTAGTCTAGATCTAAGGGTAGGAACCACCTTAGGTCACATGATCACAGAAAGCCCAGACACCTCAACTAAATCAATCAACAGAGTAAAGAAATTTTTTCCTACAACCTAACCACAATGTTCGAATAATCCCTTAATCAATTGGAAAGGATTATAGTGCTTTGGCCATTGGGTGAAGGCAGATGAGACTGAAGAGGAAACACCTTATGACTGGCTGACAGGATTAGAAATATCTCTGGGGCTGTAAATAGAGTAAACCAGTGAACCAATCCAATTCAATAGTGGAAGATCACAAGTCTGGGACCTGAGGATTCCAATGTCAGAGTTAGAGACAATCCCTAAGGGGAAAAATACCCTTTGGAGAAAGAGAGAGTTTTTCTGTCTCCTCTGCCCCACCTCCACCAACTATATACTATGTCTGTCATTGAAGAGAGTGGACCAAATAGCAGACAGGATCAGAGAATCTGGACCAGAAGGAGGCAGCATATCCACCTGGGATCAGAATGACACACAGAGGACAAAGTGATGTGGAAAGTCACTCTAGGAAGGATACATTTTCTAGGAGCATGATCTTTTGCATCAGAGAAGAATGCAATCTATAGACTAAAAAATAAAAAAGAATTCCAAGCCATAAACCTGTAGGAGTTGAGCTACATTTTTGCCACACATACATTCTAAATGTCTACCTCCTTATCATGACTATAAATTTGAGCCTATTCTTCCCATGGACCTGTGTGTCTTTGTGGGAGAGTGTGTCCCAAGCTTTTGAGGGTACTGCTTTCACTATTATTATGACACAACTCTTTTACTATATACAACTATTCTTACTATGACACCATAGTGTCATTTAGTTAACTGGCTGACTTTTAATGGGAAGCACACTAGAGGGGCTCATTGAGTATTGAAACTCAAGGTTATCCCTTGAATGCTAATAGCAGTAGTAAGTCAATGTGGGAAAATCCAAGCCACAAATGTGAGTGTGAGTTGGTAGAGTCGTCCAGAGAACTTGTAACTCGGGAATTCTGTGAGTTGGGCAAGAGAAATAGTGCTACATGATCACAATTGAGAGGGACCTCTACTGGAGCAAGAAGTACAAGATATTTCCTAAGCCCAGGGGCTTTGATGCCTTCTCCCTGCTTGTATGCCACCCTTGCAGATAGGGCATGACTTATTTATTCCCCGCTGTCTCCCCCAAGCCCACCCTCCCTTTAAACTTCCCTATGTTTCTTTAGACTACCATCACCCTTCCAATCAAAAAGGCATACGACCTTGGAATCATTCTCAAATCTTCATTCTCAGCCACCTCCAACATCCAATCTATTGCCAGATCTTGTCAATTCTACTTTACTAACATCTTGCTCATGTCTTCTTCTCTTCATTCACAAAGCTGCCACCCTAGTTACCTCATGCCTAGTTACTACAGCCTCCTAACTAGACTCCTGGTTTCTAATATGCCCCTTTTCTAATCTATCCTCCACACAGATGCCAAAATAATCTTATAAAAAGACTACATTTTACCATGTGACTCCTGTACTTGAGAACCTTCAGTGGCACCTTCTTGGATTAAAGACTGGATTGAACCAAATGGCCTCTGAAGACCTTTCTAGCTCTAAACTCTGAGATCATCTAGTTCAATCCCTTCATATTACTGATGAGGATCAGTTGGCCCTAGGGATGGGAAGTTATTTGCTTGGGGTCACACATGTAGTAAGTAAGTAGTAGAGGTAACATTCACACTGTTTCTCATAGTGTCCCTGGGATAAAATACAAACTTAACTTGGCATTTAAAGCTTTCTCTGGAGAAGCCAGGTGGTGCAGTAGATAACCACCCCTGGAATCAGGTAGGACCTGAGTTCAGATATGGCCTCAGATACTTTATTACCTTAGTTCTGTGACCATGGACAAGTCACAGCACCGAATGCTTTTTTTTTTTTAAAGAGCCTTCAGGGGGCAGCTAGGTTGCACAGTGGATAGAGCACTGGTCCTGGAGTCAGGAGTACCTGAGTTCAAATCTAGCCTCAGACACTTAACACTTACTAGCTGTGTGACCCTGGGCAAGTCACTTAACCCCAATTGCCTCACTAAAAAAAAAAAGAGCCTTTTACAATTTAGCTACAGCCTTTTTTGGGGAGGAGAGGGAAGGTGGTACAGGGCAGGGGGTAGGGGTGGCCAGGGTGGGACTAAGGCACATTATTCCTTTTCACATACTCTATGTTCTGGTCAAACTGGACTTTTCCTTCTCCTGGTTGCCTTTATTACTTTTATATGCTCTCTCTTTTTCAACTGTACCTATCTTCATATTTACACAGAAAGATGTTTTATGTGAGGGAATGAATGGCTCACCCCAAAATGAGGGACTTGATAAGGAATGTGGGTGGTATAGAGCAAAGATTCTTAACCTTCTTTGTGTCATGAACCCAGTAAATATTTAAAAACAAACTTTCTGGGGAGAAAATTTATGCATAACACACTTTTAAGTTTAATGTACATTATTAACATTTTCCCCATCACTTTCTTTAGTCTAGACAACAAAATAATAAGTCAATTTCTGATTTATAATGTTTGTCAGTTTTCGAGGTGTGAAAGCTCACACTGAAAATATAACATTCCTGTCTATCCAGCTCCATCAAGCTGCCTCCATCACACTGTTGCACAGACCTCTTTGACAGTATAGTGAAACCTATGGACTCCTTTTCAAAATCATGTTTTTTGACTTTACTCATAATAGAAGGAAGTGCTAAATTTCAGTTAGAGAATAGTGAAAAGAAGGGTGTAATTTTTTTTTTACTATCTAGGTTCATAGACTTCTTGAAATTTATCCATGAGCCCCTAGACTACAGGGTGAGAATCCTGGTAAATCTCTGGAATTGGTACCAGGTAGTAGGAAGATTTGTACCTTAAGGTCTTTGGTTCTATGCATCATTAAACTCTAGTTCATAATCTCTGAATCTCCCCAAGGACAGCTCTAGATAAAGTCCTCATTAGTTCTCCTGGATGGCTGCTCTGATAAAATACCAAGCAAGAATCTAGATTCTAACCCTAAATTAGCTTTCTATTATGTGATAGTAGCAGCAGTGATCTTGCCTATTGCTGAAACCTGACCACCATAGGCTCTTGACAGTGACCAGATTATTCATGAACCTGGAAGTGCAGAGGAAGGGAAGCAGATTATCCTGGTCATGGGAAGCATAGTGCCCATGCTATCATTATAAAGGTGTAATTCTTCCTTTATCTTTGGCTGTTCATCTCCATTACCATTATTGGAAAAAATCAGTTGAGCAGGATCCAATCCAATCAATGAACATTTATTAAGCACATACAATGTGCTAGGCACTGTGCTAAGCATTGGGGATACAATAAAAAGGAAGATAGCCCTTACCCTCAATGAGTTTATAATTTAATGGGATACAACATACAAAAGGGAGCAGCAAAGTGATTATAAGGGAAGTGGGGTCATCAGGGGTTTCCCAGAGTGGAGGCATCTTACTTCATGGAGTTGAATTCAGGCAGGGGAGCAGATGCACAGTGAAGAGATCTATCTGAGAGTCTGGTTTCTGCCTTTTATAAAGGAAGGTATTAGGAGGATTTCCCCTCGAGATAGAAGGGAAGGAAAACTGAAGGAGGTGGAGTCAATAAAGGGTTGGCTTAGCAGCAATGGCGATTTTAGAAGTGATGAATTTATCCTGGGAGAGGCATCTTGAAACCAGGCAGGGCAGCAGATGGGAAGTGGAGAATCAGTGGGGCTGTTGCCTGGAGGACACTGGATTCTCTGAAGCTGCCTGGAGGTAGTGGATAAAGGTAGAGGCTTTGAGGCTGACGTTCCCAAGCTGATCTTTTTCTGTGGCTGTAAAGCTGATATCAAGCCTAAATTTGTCTCTTTGTTATTTCTTGTCCTTACTCCCTGTCCTGCCCTCTGGGTCCAAATAGAACAAATCTTATCCTTGTTCCACATGACAATCCTTTGAACACTTGGCAACAGTTATCCTGTTCCCCTTGAGTCGTCTCTTTGCTAGATAAAACATACCCAGCTCCTTGACCTCCTCCTTATGTGATATGATTTCAAGACCCTTTGCCATTTGGTTGTATTCTTCTGGATGCTATCCAGGTTATTAAAATGTCCACCAAAGGTGATTCATGCTTCATTGATCAAGAGATGTTGACATGGGCAGCCTTCAGTTAGTAAAGGTCTCTGGGTGAGCTGAGGTTAACTTCAGGGCATCTGAGCCAAGGACAGCATAAAGGTGCTCAGACTATGACAGGGTAAGATTGGAAGCCAAAACTCCCAGGAGAAGGCAAGCTGAATAGGCAAAAGGGAAACTGTGGTATAGCAGAAAATGTGCATGTAAGGCATTTGGAACCAAGAGACTATTGGTTTTGTGTTTTGGCTGTGACAGAATAGCAGTTGTGTGACTTTGGGTAAGTCACTTATCAGGGCTGTATTTTACCTGTGGACTTTCTCTGGGTATAAGGAATAGCCAAGATTATTGAATCACTTGGTAAATATTTCCATTTCCAGCTCTTCGAGTGTGGAATTGATAAAGGACAGTTTTGAGACTGAGTGAGTAGAGCAGATGTCAGGATTAAAGATGCTTTACAAAACTGTAATGATTTTTACAAGCAGCCCAGAAGTGTTGGCCAGCTCAAAACATGGTGAAATGGTTTTCTGTCTTCTAAATGACCCCCTACTTTCCCTGTCAAGTTTCAGAAGAAAGTGCAAGGGAGCATGCACCAGGAAACCCAAAACAGTGACTGGCAATTAGTTGCCTGAGTGCTAGCAAGGGGACTGAACTCACAAGCTTGAGCTTTACTTTGAGCATCTCTCTGTCCTTCCAAATTCCCTGCAAAGCATCCCAGACATGCATGTTAAAAAATGAAACCAACTGGTGCAGTTTGGAAAAGTGTCTGCCTAAGTCTCTGTCTCCATGGCAAAGCAGATACTATGCAAGGAGGAGGAAACTGAGGCAAGAAGCTTAAATGACTTGCCCAGAGTTGCAAAGATAGTATGCAGTATAACCAGGATTTGAACCCGGGTTCTTTGAGGGCAAATCCACCATTCTTTCCACCATGTCATTAATGTCACTCTTTCACTCACTCACTCACTCACTCACTCACTCACTCACTCACTCACTCACTCACTCACTCACACTTCCTTTCCCACCAAATTACCCTGTATTTACTTTGTATATATTTTGCATTCCTCTTCAGGGCTGGCCCTGTTCCTGGAGTGCTCTACCACTTCACCTTACATACACAGTAAACATTTAATAAATGCTTATTGAAAAATTGACCTCTGCTGCCATGAACCTCTAGCTTTCTTCCAGAGTTTTTTTCCTCATAGAATCATAGATCTAGAGCTGGAAGGGATTTAGGGTACATAGAATTCCATCTTCTTATTTTAGAAATTGAGGAAACTGAGGCACAAGGGTGTTAAGTGACTTGCCCAAGATCACACAGCTCTTGAGTGTGACCTTGGTGGGATTTGAACCCAGGCCATCTTCCTGCTTTCTATTCACTGCCTCCCTAAACAATTTCATCATAAAAGGGCTCAAGCTCTTCATTTTCTGATTCAAAGTCAGACAGATGCCTTTTCCATTAAGCCATGGGTTGTCCAGTTTTTAGGGCTCTTTCCCAAATTGAAAATCTCTCTCTGTCTCTCTGTCTCTCTCTGTCTCTCTTTCCTTCTTCTCTCTCTCTCCCTGTTCCTTTTCTCCTCCCTCTTTCATTCATTGCTATAAGGGATGACTCTCAATAATGGAGGAGGGAGGGATATATTTGGAAATGTGGGTGAAGTAAAAACAAGAGATATAAACTATATGTGTGTATAGAATATGTATAGAATGTATGTACACACACATATATGTATATGTGTATATGTCTGCATGTATATATATATGTGTATATGTGTGTACATGTGTGTGTGTGTGTGTGTGTGTGTGTGTGTATGAGAGGGGGGTATGGTGATGTCTAAGGGCTCTTGCATTTCCACATCTCTGGGGTTCACAAACAGGAACCTAGGCTTGGGTAACAGTATGAACAGAAGGAATCATGACCAGTAAACAGGGCTTAAATAGAACTCAAGGGCACAGGTCTCAGGTAGAGAAGTGCCTAAGCAAGGTAGAAATCAGGCCAAGATTAGAAGCAGCATGCAGGTCCTTTTCTAGGAGAGTGAGTTGTGCCAACAGACTCCCTGAAAAGTGTCTCTTTTTGAAAGCTCCTTTCCTAGTCTGATCCTTTGAGTAAAAAGCACTGAATAGCTGGAGAATCCAGGATTTAGGGCCTAAATGGGTCCTTTTTCTCCATTTATAAGTGTTGATTGTGTTATAAGGGCAGAGAACAAGATAGCTAAGTGAGACCTGATGGATCAGGGCTTTACAGGCAGCCCCTCCCAGGGTAGGGGAGAATGATGTTGTCCTGGACTCAGAAAGGGGCTCATTCATTCATTCATTCATTCATTCATTCATTCATTCATTCATTCCTCTGCCCAAAGAAGTATAAGTTTTGGTCGATTAAACCTTACAAGATATCGTGGGGTTGGGGGACTAGATTCCCGCCCCCCTGCCTTCCCCACTTATTTATCTTTTTTTTCTTCAGGAAAAACTCAGATAATTAACTTTAATTTCATTAATGATTTTTTAAAATAGAGCTCTGAAAAACCAGACTTTGATAAAGCTCATTGGGATTCTAATGATGTACTCGACTATTCCCAAAACCCAAATCACTCTGACTCTTACTGATTGGTCAATAGTAGGACCCAACTCAGGGGCAGCTAGCTGGCACAGTGGATAAAGCACTGGCCCTGGATTCAGGAGGACCTGAGTTCAAATCCTATCTCAGACACTTGACACTAGGTGTGTGACCCTGGGCAAGTCACTTAACTCCCATTGCCCTGCCAAAAAATAAAAAAGATAGTAGGACCCAGCTCAAGCCTCATTTGGTCATTGTTTGGGTTTTGATGGCTCAAAATGAGTATAAATAGCAATTGTTTCTGTTATACTTAGAATTCCTGAGGGGTTTCTCTTCCTGGATAGATTTTTTTTTTCTTTTAGGCAAATTAGGCCATCTCCTGTCTCATTTCTTACCTAGCCTTAAATCACCAAATCACTGAATGGGTGTTGCCTCAGATAAACTGAGAGCTGATAAAGACCTTAGCTTAAAAAGGCCAAGGTCTCTCCACTTCATCTGGGACCATCTCTAGGAGGCCTGACCCATATCTTGCCACTAGACTCAGATGACTCTGGAGGAGAGAGTGAGGCTGATGACTGCACAGCTCTGCCTCACTTAAATCCACTTATGAGTCAAGACTTCAAGCTCCTGATGCCATTGGTCCTCTTTGAGAACAAAGGATCAACAACAACATCCACTCATCCAACCATTTATTAAGCACCTACTGTATGTAGGGCACTGTAATAAGCACAGAAGCCACAGAGACAAAAATGAGATGGGTCTCTACCCTCAAGGAATTTATATTCCACTGGGGACGGTGTGGAGAGAAAAAGGGGATGCAACACATACTTAGATAAGCATATGCAAAGTAAATATGGAGTGATTTCCAGGGGGTGAGGGGAGAAAACTAATAATTTAGAAGACCATGACTTAAGTAGAAGGCAGTGCCTAGACTGAACATGGAGCAGAGCTAGAGATTTCCGGGGGCAGAGCTGAGGAAAGAGTGCATTCTAGACAGGGGGAACAACTCCTGGGGGAGATCAAACGGGTACCTCAAACAGCATTTAGACCTGTTTAGTTGGAACATAGAATTTGTGAAAAGGAGTAATGTGGGCCTCATGAAGTGTATTGAATGCCAAGCTGAAGAATTTTATTCTAGAGGCAATGGGGAACCACTGTACATACTTGAGCAGGGGAGGGATAGGGTTAGATTTGCGTTTGAGGAATATTGATTTATTAGCTATGTGGAAGATGTCTTGGAGATAGAAGAGACTGGAAACAGGGAGACCAGTTAGGTAAGAGATGATGAAGGGCTGGGGTGGACACCAGAGTGGAGAGAAAAGGATGGATTCAAGAGGTGTTTGAGATAAAGAATAGAGAAACCTTGGCAACTCACTATAGCATAAGGCAATGCGGTCTCATAAAAAAACAAACAAAAAAACCCCCCTAAACCCAATTCTGTACTGGAATTCAGGAAAACTGAGTTTGCATTTTGGCTCTGATATCACTTGGCTATGTGACTTTGGGTCAGTTACATAATCACTCTGAGCCTGTGTCCTTATCCATAACAATTGAATCAGTTACTTCACAGAGTTGTGAGGAAGTCATTTTTGTAAACTATAAAGTACTATAGAACTAAGAGAGCTATTATTACAGCAATGTCTTCATCTCCTTCATCTCAAGATGAGGGTTACAAGAATTACTGCTTCATCTTCAGGTCAGATGAGGCACTCAGGAGAATGAGGTTGAGTATGTAGCCTGTGGTCAGTCTAGAACCTCAGCCATAGTCTCACATGGACTAGATTCATTCTTATGAACCTCTAAATAATTACTCAGTGTTGGATTGTGCCCTTAACCCCCTTTCCTTTGAGATCATTAGAATCTGGTTCATATCTAGATATCCAAAGAAGGAAAGGCATTTTTGGTTCTCACCCAGACAAACACTGAGACTAACAGTAGAGTGAATATGGGCAGGTTTTGTTGAATCTGACAAAGAGTGAAATGGACTCTTTATCTAAATCCACAAACATCCCTTTCTTATTTTATGGTATTTATAGAACTACTTTGGATTGGTCCCCACAAAGGGGAAAGAATGAAAAGTTGTGAAAGAGAATTCAACAACCCTTACCTCCAGTAGTATACCTTCTTAGAATGTATGCTCCTTGAACGTAGACATTGCCCCCTCCCCTTTTCACTTTTGTCTTTGTGTCCTCAGCAGTTGACACAGATCCTGACACAAAGTAGATGTTTAATTAAAACTTGTTGATTGGTAGATTCTATATGCCTTCAGGACCTACACAGTCCACATAACTCATAGTGCCAGTGAAGTGATAAGTCTGATTTGCTCTTCCACTTGAGCATCTCCTGTGTCAGTGTTTCTTCCTCTTCTTGTCTCTGCCTGAAAATGACTTCAGTTCTCTTTTCATTGCTGTTCCTTCAGCAGGACTTCTTTGGAACACCTGTTTCCTCTCCCTTAGGAAAATTCTTTATTCTTTCTGTGTTTCCATCTGCTACTAGTTTCCCAATTCCCGATTTCCTGGAAAGTCTATATAATTCCTTGGGAGGAGAGCATAGGTGTGGCAAACATCTTTCCAGAGAACCAAATCTACACTATGTTTCTCTCTTTTAAAGTCCAGGCCTGAGGGTATTGTTCAGGGTTATGAACTGTTTGTGAATTTGGGTCCATGCGAGAGGAAAGAGCTCAGGGGGCAGCTAGGTGGCACAGTGGATAAATCACCAGCCCTGGATTCAGGAGGACCTGAGTTCAAATTTGGCCTCAGACACTTGATACTTACAAGCTGTGTGACGCACCCTGGGAAAGTCACTTAATACTCATTGCCCAGCCCCTAAAAATAAAACAAACAAACAAACAAAAGCATGTGTGAATAGGAGCTAATGCCAATAGAAGTTTGGGCAAGTCACTTAACCCTCATTGCCCTGCAAAAAAAAAAAAAAAAAAAAAAAAAAAGCAAAGACCTCAGAAGACTGTGCATAAGGGAAATTTGTACTCTGTTAAAGAATTCATACCTTGTCCAAGAGACCAAAGAGAGAAACGGCTTGTCCTTGGGCACACTCAGGCACAGCAATTCAAGCTTCAGCTTTGAACCATTCCACATATTAATCTCTTTACCATTAGATTAGTGTCCTCCGTTTGGGATGAGAGTCAGACAATCACAGCCCCAATGTTGTTGAATTACAAAGGGGATAAGAGAGGGTGGGGGTCTTTGTCCCTCTAATTCTGAGGCTTCCTTTGGGTGACAGAGAGGCATTCTGGCAACCCTGCCCTTCCTGGAGGAGAACCAGAGCCTCACCCTCAAAGTCTTAAAAGCACATTAATATTGTCTCAGTCAGTTATATGTCCTTATTAATGGGCTAGTTTCATTTTGATTATATTTTACAGTTGATTCTCTTGTGACATTGCACTATCCTTGTCCCAGAATCCCCAACCCAATCAACACAAAGTCAAAAAGACAAGGGTGGGGGCAGGATGTGATCCATCCTCCAGGGAAGGTCAATTTTCTTTCCAATTATTTCGGGGAAATCCCCTTCCCACCCCTTTCACTGCTTGTAACACTTTGGCTTCGCTCAGGAAAAACAGTAAGGAGCCTTCAGGGATTAGTGTATCATGATGGTTTGGTCAATAATAGGTGATAAAAAGGCAGTTTAGGGAGGATAAGGGGAGAAATTATAGACACACTTTCAAGTGACACTGAAAAATGGCAAAGATCAAACCCAACCAGGTCATGAAATACTGGTGGTGAAAAGACCCTTGGAGATCATCATGTCAGACCCTTTCTGTTTACAAAGGAGAAAACTAGGCCTCTGGAGTTGGTGACTTGCCCAAGGTCACCCAAGAAGCACAAAAGGTGAGATCTGAACCCAGAACTAGTGCTCTTTGCTTTTTGAAGATTATGAGGATTTAATTTTACTAGATAATAAGAAGGCAAAATAATGGCCAACAAAAAAGGGCAGAAGTTTATCCAAATGGCCACAAAAGTCTTAAAGGAGCATCTTTCTTTTTAAGATAATCCTGCCCTGTTCCACTTCATTAACTCTTTCTAGCAGTGTGTTGCAATGGAAAGACTACTGGGTCCAAGAATCAGGAGACCAGTTCTAAATATAACTCCATCAGTTACTATATTTGAGATTTCATTTCTCCCTGGAAGGTCTCAATTTCTTCTCTTGTAAAATGAAGGGGTTGGACTAGAATCTAGTTGCTAGATAATCTCAGAAGTCCCTTCCAGGTATAACAGTCCTGGTTTTAGCATTCACTGGATTCTAGCATTGAACATGCTTTGCAAACCTTAAAATGCTGGATAAATACCAGCTTGGAACATTCTGTGTTCAAAGACTGCTTCCATCTCTGATACCTGAGAGGAGGAATGTTCTGCTGCTTTCTTTTGGGGTGGGAGGAGGAGGGGAAAGAGTGCTATTTTAGAAATAATGGCTTATGTTTGTGTAGTATTGCGGTTTGCAAAGTGCTTTATATATGTTATGTCATTTGATCTCTGGCCAGGTCTCTGATAAAGACTTGGGAAAACATTGGGATGTTAAAATTAAGCAATTGGACATAGGTCATCCAAATCTCTTTTTACTATAGGTACTTTATAGATTAAAAACTATGCAGATTCTCAAGTCCATTTGGGAAAGTTAAGAATGCACAGAAAATAATAACTGTCAAAGATACAATTCTTTACATGTCTTCCACATTGCGTCCCCTACCCCTCCATCCAATATAGTAGATGTCACAGATTTGCAGGATTTTTAGAATGAGAAGGGACTTTGTAGAAACCATATAGTCCAACATCATACCCAATGCAGGAATTCCTTCTACAGTATCTTGGGCAGTTATCTAGCCTCTGTTTGGATCCTTCTAGTAAAAGGAGCTCACTACTTTGCAAGACTGGGCAATCTGGATAGTTAGAAATGTCTAACAATCTTATGTCTAACACAGTAGACTGAAATTTGTCTCTCTGTAACTTCCCACATTGCATAGAAAAAGGGTGAGTCCTGGCTACTCTGGTTTCTAGTACACATAAAGAGCTGAAATGGAACCAAAAGACAGCAAAGGAGGGAATAGAGCTCAAATCTTTTCAAAAAGAGGCTTGGGGTCAGAGTGGTCCAGGCCATTAGTATCTATCAAATCTTGCTTTGCTTTCTCACAAAACATGGGACCAGAATGAGTATCAGTGTCAGGAAGCTACTGAAGTCATAAACAATAGGCAGTGTTAAGGCCCCAGAAAACAAATCTTCAGCCAAATTGGCCCATTTCTTACAGAATTATTAAATTAGTGGATGAAGGAAACACATTAGGTATTACAGATATTGCTTTTAGAAGAACCTTTGATATAGTGTCTCACAAAATCTTCCAAGAGAAATGAATCCCTCTTGGGCTTGGACGAGAGCCTGGCTTGCACGGACCTGGAATCAGGGGCACAAGCAAGGGGGTGGGGAGGGCAGCAGAGGATGGGGACATGGAAATGTTATCAGGTTGATAAGCCAATGGGCCCAGGGGTAGCTGCCAAGGCTGGTGCTTGAAACAGATGTCACTTGGCATGTCTATGGGCATGGACAAGGAGAAAAAGAGAGTGAGGGGCTTGGGAAAGATTCCAGAGTTCAATACAGATAACTCACAATACTATCATAATCCAGCCCTCTGAGAAATGTGATCTTACAGTGTTATCCCTATTGTACAAACAAGGAAATGGAGGCTAACACAGAGGAAGTGTTAGCCTTGTTCCTGAAAGGCAGAAAAAGTCAAATTCAAGAGTGGCACAAGAACAGGGATGTAGCCCCTGTGTTGCTATGGAGAAGAGAAGCTTGAAGTGGTTTCTATCTCAGAGTGTACCAGTTGGTGGTGAGTTTTGATCTTGGAATACTCTGGCCTGAGAGACTGAAGCTGGCATGCTTTCACACATGGAAGGGAGACTGAAAGAAAGGCTGGAATATCTATGAAAGAAGCAAGTGTACCTCTCTGCCTCCCCTTGCCTCCACCACTCTTTCCTATTATCCTTTCCTCTCTCCAAAACAAAAAGTGAATGGATTCTGAATGCATGAGGATGAGATCAGACATGAGGAAGACCTTCCTGGTTGTGAAGCTTATTTAGTCAATCAGCAAGTTTTGGTCAATAAACATTTATTAAGCACCTACTGTGAGCCAGGCATTGTGCTAAGCACCAGGGATACAAAGAAGGTCAAAAACTCTTTAAGATGCTCACTGTCTAGGGGAAGAAGGGAAACAAGAGAAGAAGTGAGGAGAAGGGAGAGAAAATGGGGAGGGGAAAGGAGTATTTCATATAAAAAAAACAACAACAAAAAACAACAACTGGAGTTTAGTTGCCAGAAAGTCCTACATGAGGCCACAGAGTCAACCAGGTTGCTGAAAAATTGGGCACAGCCCTCAATCAGAGCTCTCAATTTGGGCTGCTCAAAATGGGCTGCTCAATCAGAACTCTCATGCCTAGAAGGAAGGAGGAGGAGCCAGGGAGGGAGAGAAAGAAAGAGAGGATGGTCCCACAGTTCCAAAGCATCGTATTGGTCACACTACATCTGTAGGGTGTGGTTCAGCACTGGACATTGACCAGCCTGTGCCCAGAGGAGGGTAATGACAGTAGCAAAGGTACTTAGCATCATGTACTGTAAAACTGGCCAAAGAAAATGACTATGTTTAGCCCCGAAAAGAGAACTATGGGAAGGGGAAAGGTTGGAACATGATGGGTCCTTGAAAGGTTATCACATGGAAGAGAGATAGAAGAGATTCTGTGCAATAAGAATAATTAGCTCCTCTTTATTTCTATAGTGTTGCCCTCATGGTAACCCAGGGAGACTAACATAAGTATTATTATCCACAACTTTCAGATGGAAAAAAATGAGGTTCAAAGAAGCCCTAGGATCTTAGATCTAGTGATGGAAGAGACATTAGAGTTAGGGAGTCCAATTTTCTCATTTTACAAATGAGGAAACTGAGGCTTAGAAATATCAAATTATTCAACCAACAAGCACCTTTTAAACAGTTGCTATGTGCCACTGTTCTAAAGGCTTGGGATTCAAAGAGAGGTAAAAGTAGTCCTTGCCCTCACATTCTAATGGGAGAGACTGCATGAAAATAACTGTGGACATACAAAATATATACAGTGTACACGGGAGATGTCAGACAAAGGCACCAGCTGTAAGGAGTGGGGAACCAAGAAAGACTTCATGCAAGAGGTGGGATTTGAGTCCAGTCTTGAACGAAGCCAGGGAAACCTGGAGGTGAGGGTTTGGAGGAGAATTTCAGGCATGTAGAACATCCAACGAAAGGGCAGGAATCAGGAAAATGGAACGTCTCATGGGAAGATGAGGGGAAAGAAAGGAGGGGGATGTCACTGCATTTTTTTTTTTTGGTTTTGGGGTGAGGCAATTGGGGTTAAGTGACTTGCCCAGGGTCACACAGCTAGTAAGTGTCAAGTGTCTGAGGCTAGGTTTTAACTCAGGTTCTCCTGATTCCAGGGCTGGTACTCTATCCACTATGCCTCCTAGCTGCCCAATGTCACCGCATTTTAGAGGATGTGGAGAGGAAAGTATCAGAAGATTAGAAAGATTGGAAGGGCCTAGGACTTTTAGAACCAAATAGAATGTTTTACATGTGATTTACATGTAGGGTAAGAGGGAGTCTATGGAGTTTATTGAGGTGAGGAGTGACATGGTTAGTTAGACCTGTGCTTTAGGAAAATCAGCACAGCAGCTGGAGGATTGATGTCAGGGAGAGGCGGGTTGCATAGCCATCAAAGAAGAGATATGAACCCAGGTCTTCCTGGTTGGTAGTCTATACCTCATAGGTAATACCATCAAAGCTTCAGCTAGATCTCAGGTTGTGTGTATGTTCAGCCCTTTCAGATGTGTCCAACTCTCCATGACCACATTTGGGTTTTTTTTTTTGTTGTTGTTGTTTTTTGTTTTTTTTTTAGTGAGGCAATTGGGATTAAGTGACTTTCCCAGGGTCACACAGCTAGTAAGTGTTAAGTGTCTGAGGCCGGATTTGAACTAAGGTCCTCCTGACTCCCGGGCCAGTGCTCTATCCACTGCACCATCTAGCTGCCCCGGGTTTTCTTGACAGAGATACTGGAGAGATTTGCGATGTCCTTCTCCAGCTCATTTTACAGATGAGGAAACTGAGGCAGAGGTTAAGTGACTTGCCCAGGGTTACACAGCTAGTAAATGTATGAGGCTGAATTTGAACTCATGAAGAGGAGTTTTCCTGACTCCAAGCCTGGCAGTCTATCCACTGAGCCACCTAGCTACCCCTAGATCCCAGGTTGGACCACAGAATGTTAGAACTCACTGTCTAATGCTTTTTTTTTTTTTTTTGGTGAGGCAATGAGGGTTAAGTGACTTACCCAAGGTGCCACAGCTAGTAAGTGTCAAGTTTCTGAGGCCAGATTTGAACTAGGGTTCTCCTGAATCTAGGGTCAGTGCATTATCTACTGCACTAACTAGTTGCCCCCTCTAATGCTTAAAAAAAAAAATTAGCTAGGTAGGTAGCCCAGTGGACAGAGGACTGATCCTGGATTTGGGAAGTTGCTCAGTTCAAATGTAGCCTCAAATACTTTACTAACTATGTGTCCTTTGGTAACTTATTCAATCTCTTTTTGCCTCAGTTTCTTGAACTGTAAAATGGGGATAATAATAGCACCTACTTCCCAGGATTATTGTGAGGATCAAATGAGATAATATTTGTAAAACACTTAGTACAATACCTTGTTGTTCAGTCATTTTCAATTGCTTCTGACTCTTTGTGATCCCATTTGGGGTTTTCTTGGCAAAGATACTGTAGTGCTTTGCCATTTCCTTCTCCAGCTCATTTGACAGATGAGGAAACTGAGGTAAACAGGGTAAAGTGAACTTGCCCGGTGTCACACAGCTAGTAAGTCTGAGACTAAATTTGAACTCAGGTCTTCCAGATTCTAGGCTCAGCACTCTATCCACTGAGCTACCTAGCTTCTCTAGTACAATGTCAAACATGTAATAAATGTTTAATAAACACTTCCTTCCTTCCTTCCTTTCTTTATAAGACGCTTGCTTCTCTAGCTCCAGGGAATAGAACAAGTGTCAGGAGAGTTGAATTAACAAGGACGCCTCTTTCAGTTCAATATGAATGAATACCTTTGTAATAATTTGGGTTGTCTGTAAGGAGATACAGGGGAGGGAATTATTCCCTGAAGTCCTTAAAATACAGGATAGTCAGGGGTTTCCCTTTATTCAGGTGACTTCCTGCTTCAGGGGCAGATGGAATCTCTGAATCACTTCCTAATTATTTTGGAGAAGTCAGTCCCTGGGACCTCTAATTAGTATTGAGACACAGACCTAGGGAGGAATGAGGGGGAAAGGGAAAGGGGAGCAGCGCAGTGCTGGTCAGGAATTAGGGAGATGGTCACACTTGGGAGGATTACCAAGGTGGCACCAAGAAGAAATGCAAAGTCCCCTTCTGAGCTTATGGAAAATAAATCAGCAAACATTTATCGAGTGCTGCATTCAGGGTTATGTAAGGTATTATAGGTGACATGAAGAAATAGGAGGAATTGTTCTTTTCCATAGAGAACTGCTAGCTTAGTTGGAGAGATAAGGTATACTTGCATTTATTCTGAGTTAACTCACGATATTCTAGTTAACTAATAATAAAGACACCACTATGAAAAGTGTCACAGGGTTAATTGCCAACGATTTGACAGCTGTCATCAGGTATCTGAAGGACTGTCACATGGAAGAAGGATTATTCTGCTTGCTTCCAAGGGACAGAACTGGGAGCAAAGAGAGAATGTTGCAGGGAGACCAATTTCTGCTTGATGCAAGGGAAAGGTTTCTTAACAAGAGATGGAGATCTGAAATGATAAAACAGATAATTTTGACAACAAATTTTAAAAGCTTTTACACAAAATCAATGAAGACAATTAGAAGGCAAATGACAGAGTGGGAAGAAATAGGGACGGGGACAGGTATTTTATCAGCATTTCTGTAATGTATGGTCTTACTGAGAGTTACCTAGAGCAATGAAAGGTTAAATGTCTTACTGAAAGTCACACAAGAGTTTGTGTCAGAGGCTATATTTGAACTCAGGTCTCCTTAGATTTGTATCCAATTCTCTCTCCATCCACTATTCCATGTTGCTTCTTTTAGGGGAAAGAAGAAATATTTGCATCAAATACAAGTGATAAAATCCTGATACCCAAACAATTGCCAAATACATATAAAAAAAGCTATTTCCTAGTAGATAAATGTTCAAGGACATAAACAATTGTCAAAGGAATTGTAAACTATGTGCTGACCCATTTTTAATTGGGGAGTGTTAGCTCGCCGCAATATTGGGTGGGGCAAGGAAGGAGACTGGCAGCCTCCCTCAAAATAGAACGGGATTTATTTTAACAAGAACGAATTAAAAAAAAAAAACCCAAAAACAAAACACAAACAGGATCAGTAGGATCAAGGGAAAGGAAATAAAATGGGGAAAGAGAAATTATACAACCTGAAAAAATACCACCGACAAGGAATCAGCTGAGAATATACCACAGCCTCTTCCAGTGCCTTCCAGCTTCCAGCTAGAATGCCGGACAAAAAAACCTCCCTTCTCCCAGCATCCCCACACACTCCCCAGCCAATTTGATGGCTGCTCTGACAATCATATGGCTGCCCTCACTAGGTTTCCAATCATTATAATTTTGCCAGGCCCATGTAGGCGTTGGCAATGACGGGAGGTGACAGCACCATGGCAACGGCTACAACCAGTGGGTGGAGCACTGTGCAGTTTTCAGAGCTCCAGTCCAGTGTGCACCAGGCATAAAAACCTCAAATAACAATTAATTCTTTACAACTATAAATAACTACATATAAACAGGTGCCCAATGTCTAATAAAAAGGGAAATTCAAATTATAATATTTGTGTCATTGTCACACCATGCAAATTGGCAAAGATGACAAAAATGGGAATTGTCATTGTTGGAGGGATTGAAGACAGGGACACTAAAGGTTGCTGGAAGTTGTCCACCATTTAAAGATCTTTTCATTGATGTGGTTGTAGTCATTATGTTTATTATTCTCCTGGATCTGCTTCTCTGCATCAGTTTATGCAAATCTTCTAATGTTGTTTAGAATTATGCATATTGGTACTTTTTTTACTGAACAATAATATTCCATTACACTTACATACCATAGTGCCTTTTTCTTTTCCAGCAACTGCCCAATCAATGGCACTTATTTTATTTCCAATTCTTTGCTACCACAAGGAAGCACAGGATGTATTTAATATATTTAATACAAGATATATTTAATATATAATGAACTTTAATAGTTTAAAATTGTACTATCTTTGGGGACACTTTGTATTTTGGTATATATGTCGGCTCTTTCCTTCTGTCTTTTGCCACCTTGGACTTTATGCCCAGTAATTAATGGGTCAGTGAGGTATGGACAATTTAGTCATTTATATAATTACAGATAGATTCCAATTACAAAAGAAAGTCTTGGAGAATATATAATGAAACATTCCTTTTTCCTTATGGCAGAGGAGCGGGGAATTACCAGGAGGGAGTACTACCCTATCTCATGCTGTTACTTTATTGACCCTTTGTCACAAGAGAGAGTTCTATCTGGAGTGGGGAGGGGTGGAATTACTGTGATATAAAACCAAAATGCATCAATAAACCACTGAAAAAACTTTTAAATATGAGAAATCCAAAAATGATGAGAGGAAAGGAGAATAGGGATGAAGAAGTGTGGAAATGGAGACAAAGGTGTGGCCTGTGGTGCCCAGAGAAGGTTACATGGAGGAGAACCTTGAGCTGAACCTCAAAGGATGGGTAGGGAGAGCAAGAATAAAGGAGTGGGCACTGAAGAGAAGATGAGAAAATGAAAGGTAAGCTAAGGAAACACAGAAGCAACTTTCTCCCATAGAGATAAAAGGTTTCTCCAGTGGTCCACAGAATGCTGAAGCTGGAAGTGAATCTTGGGGATTCAGGTTTGGTGTTGAACCTTCATTTTTTCAAAGGAAGAATCTATGGCTTCCAATGGGAAGGTAATTCACCTGAGGCCCCACATTTGCTCATGGCCAAGCTCACTCTACTGACTTATATTTGATAACCTACACTCATTAGCTTGTGACTTCCTTAAGGGCAAAAGCAGTATTTACCTTTCTTTTTATCCCTGGAGTTTAGCACAGTGCCTGACACATAGTAGGCATTTAACAAATACTTTGTGATTGACTGATTCATTTTTCCATTGTTCTTATGGTAGAGTTGTAACTAGTGCAGGGTGAACAGGATTTTTTTCCCCCCACAGGGCACCAACACTTAGAGGGTGCAAAACAATGTTTGGATTCCTTTAACAGGTAGAAACAGTTGAGCCTGGTACTTCATTAGCAAGAATCCTAAAGCACCCAAATAGATCTAGGATCCCATTAATTTGGGAGATACCTCATGTGATAACATTTACAGCCCAATCATGGCTGCTCATCCTGTGTAACTCCTGCTCATATCCTCTCCAACGTTTGACACTCGAGGTCCACGTAACATGCTGGAGTTCTCCCTCCCCTTCCTCTGGCATAGAGACCGTACCAATGGAATACTTTGCTTGTCCATCTGTTATCTCTTGCTTTTCTTTCTGTCATAAAATTTCCTTGGTGTAAGAAGGAAATAAGCTTTTATTAAGCACCTACTATGTGCTAGGTGCTGTTCTAAGGACATTACAAATATTATCTCTTTTGACCTTCACAACAACTCTGTTAGATATGTGTTATTATTATTCCCATATTGTAGTTGAAAAACTGAGGCAGACTGAGGCAAAGTGACTTGCTCAGGGTCACAAAGCCAATAAATGTCTAAGGCCAGATTTGAACTCTGGTCTTCTTGACTCCAGACCTAGCACTCTATTCACTGTGCCACATAGCTACCTCTAAAAGGATCCATTAGTCCTGTTTTTTGGAATTCTTTATCACATCCTGCTCCCACTCACCTTGGGACTCTCCATTGCCCTCTATGCAAGGCTCATCTTTAGCTCTTCAGAGGCAATGTTGTACTAGGTCTTACCAATAAACAGCAACACATCAAAAGAAAGCTAGGGTTAGTAGTTGAAATAAGAAGCTGCCAGATGGTGGGCTTCTCAGCCACTGACCTTCCCCCACAAAAACAAAAACAAAAACAAACAAAAAACCAGGCTCTCTTCTCCTCCGCCAGCTCCTGCCCAGTCCTCCTCTTCTTCAACAGCCACCCCATGGTGCTTTGTGTCCCAAAGCCTGAAGTTTCTCTTGGTGCTTGCCAAAATTCTTAGTTATGCCTCTGCCTAGTCATCCTGAGAAGAAGTTGATTATTCAGGCATTTCGTTTCTCCAGAGCTGTAAGGAGGGGATTTGACAACAAAGAGGAGTTGTGTATGTGTGAATATGTGTGTGCATGCACAAATGCTTCTGTGCGTGTGTGTGTGTCAGTGTGAGTACAAATGCCTTTGAGAATGTATGAACCAGCTTCTGTTCATGCCTGTGGGCACACACAAATGTTTGTGTGTGCCTGCACATATGTATGTGTGTGTATGCACTTGGGCCTGGAGGCAAGGAGTGGCTATAAATCACTGCTCTCTGGCTGCAATAACCCTGTCAGGCAGACAAATCTCCAAACAGGCCCTGGGCCCCAGGGCTCCCATACACATTCATTCCCTCTATGGATCCCCTGCCAGTTCCCCTTGTAATGGGATTTATACTCAGTTATAGGACAGGCTGGGATGGGATTTCACAGACATTGATCTCACAGAGGGCGGCTCCCTGACTCCATGCTGTGGAGGGCTGCACTTCCCCCCCTTCCACTAACCTCCCATCTAGGGTCAAAGGATATTCTTCCATCCCTGATAGCCAGACCTTGGAGGGCTCTGGGGTTGTCCATCCATGGGGGTTCCTGGGTTTGGACTTAGGGAAATAGGAAGGTTTCAAGTTTCTATGGCAACTGTCTTTCTAAGGCAAGGGGAGCAAAGTAAACACTTAGACTGAGGCGGTATCAGTGGGGTAGGGGCTGGACCTTCGAGTCCTGGCAGAATTATCTCTATGGTCTTAGCCTCTGCTGCTGGGCAAGCAGGAAGGGGAGGTCATATTAATGGCTGACCTGGTCGTTTTAGAGCAGCTCAGTGGGGTAGTGGTTAGAGCACTGGCCTTGATGGAGTCAGAAAGATTTGAGTAAGAATCCTGACTTAGATACTGTGTGATTTGGGGCAAGTACATCTATAAAATGGGAATAATAATAGCATCTGCTTACCTAATATTAGCACCTAATGATCATGTTGTTGTGAGCATCAGACGGTATCACTTATGGAAAGTGCTTCGCAAATTTTAAAGCCCTATACAAATGATTACTGATCTTGTCTTGTGTCATACACATCATTTTGTATATATTATGCTATATGATACAATATGATATGACATTAAATTGTATTCTATAATATTATATTTTATTATATTATATTACATCATGTTATATTAATTACTTAGGCCAAGATTGCCCTGATATGACTGCCTTTCGCCATTGAACAGGAATCTCTTCTAGAAGACTCTGCCCCACATCAGCCTGGGAGGTACTAACCCCCTGGTTCAACCCTTAACCCAGAGAAATGCTGAAAGTTTTACAAGCAGAGATTTCTTCACATCTGACCTGACTCTCCAGTAGAAGATCCACTCCTGATACTTTAGCATAGATAATTGAAAGTGTATAGTAAGCTCCATGCTTCCATCCCTTTCCCCTTTCCCCTTCTCCCCCTCTCCCCACCCCCATGCACCCTGGGGCCCACTTCAAATGTTTGTGATTTCAGCAGGGTGTACTTTTTTTTTTAAGTGAGGCAATTGGGGTTAAGTGACTTGCCCAGGGTCACACAGCCAGTAAGTGTTAAGTGTCTGAGGCCGGATCTGAACTCAGGTACTCCTGACTCCAGGGCCAGTGCTCTATCCACTGTGCCACCTAGCTGCCCCAGCAGGGTGTATTTTTCCTCCACTGACCCAGGTGGAAGCCCCTCTACCTGATGGCAAACCAAACCATGCACCTTCCTATGGCCAACGTAGAGACAAGCCTTTTCGGTTATGGCTAGTCTACTCTGGTCCTTAAAGAACAGACATATTCCATTTCCAGGCCCTTGCTTGAAGTCTTTCCCAGTTTAATAGAACCTGCCAATATATGGGCCCTCCTGCCATAGTCACGGGTCACAAAACAGTGTAATCAGCAGCCGTACCTCTTGATAAATGCCAGCCAAGGTGACCCTGAGTCAGTGAATGAGGGATCCTTGGCTAGAATGTTCACAGGGCAGGAGAGGGGTTTGAGGCTGCTGAGTGGTGAGTGGGTGTTTGAGTAGGGGGTACAATTCTTAATCTTGCCCTGGACCTCTGGCTAATTATTTGAACTAGTGATTGTCCCTGCTCCTCTCAGACCCTCAGTCTTCCACTGTGTGAAATGGGGGTAGATCATCACCCTATGACTTCCCTGGGCCTTGGGGGAGGAGGAATTAAACTAAATGATGGTAATAGGGCTGGGCAAATAGACAAGTGCTGTCTAAATGCTAAGTAATAATGTCTGAGTGAGCCAAGCCCTCACCATCTAGCAGAGAGCAAATCCAATCGTTATAATTGTTGATGGATCAATTATAGTGACTATCCATAGAGAGCTGTGCCAGGTCCCCTAGTCCCTGGGGATACCTTGGTTTGCATCATCCCTTATTCCTGTTCCAGCACACATCCTTTAGCAGCACTGGGAACGCTTCTGTAGAATAAAGACTCTCCCCTTTCCTCATTCCACTGAGAAAACATATAGGGGTGGCTTAGGGTGAGGAAAGAGGGCAGCTCTTATTTGGAGCTGACACCAACCCTGACATCATCGATGTTTCATATATACCTGTTGATGGATTGGGTGTGATTTTTGACTTGATGACCTCTAAAGTCTGTTCCAACATTAGGAGGTGATGGTTCTTTAGTATGATTTTTCTGAAGTGTAGGAAGACTTCTTGGAGGAGGAGGACTCTCAAGAGCTATTTGGAGAATTTGAAGAGGAGGGTTTAGAGGAGTGTGAGCTGAAGGGATCCTGCTGAAAGGAAGTGCTTCAAGCACAGAAGCTGCACTGTGGGAAAGGAAAAGACTTGAGATGAACAGAGAGGGTAAGAGTGTGAATGGAAAAGAAAAGGTGGAAGAGGGTGGGGGAATATCTTGGAATGATCCGGGTGACCCTAGGGCATTCATTTAAATCCCCGCGTCTAGTAAAAGTGAAAGAGGATCCTCTTCTCTTCATCAATTACAAAACAAAAACCTCTGACTGTCTCTTATGCAAGTATGGCTTTGTCAGAATGACTTGCCCATGCATCAACAATCCAGAGCCCAGGACACTCTCCTCCATGTCTCCGTGTATCACATCCTTTTTCTAGGCTTAAGTCTCCTTCTTTGTAAATTGAGAGAAGAGAAGCAGACTAAATATTTTTAAAGTCTTTTTTGGCTCTGACAATTAGCTAGCTGGTGCACTGATTTGGAAGTTGCTAAGACCTGAGTTGGAATATCGATACAGACATTTAACAGTTATGCCTAGGTTCCTTCATCTGTTAAATTAAGGGGTTAGACTTGATGACCTTTACGATTCTTTCTAGTTCTAAATCTATGAAATTATGACTCTAGGATTTATTCCTTTGGAGAGAATGCTATTCCTGGGTCCCTCAGAGTTTGGTTTTTGTTGTTGTTGTTGTTGTTTTGTTTTGTTTTGCAGGGCAATGGGGGTTAAGTGACTTGCCCAGGGTCACACAGCTAGGAAGTGTCAAGTGTCTGAGGCTGGATTTGAACTCAGGTCCTCCTGGATCCAGGGCCGGTGCTCTATCCACTGCGCCACCTAGCTGCCCTCTCCCTCAGAGTTTTGAGTGTGGGTTTACCTTCCGGGAAGGTAAGTCCCTCTATGCTGTAAGGAGTGAAGGAGAGATGATGATTAGTCAGATATCTTGTAGAGGGGATTGCTCTTTAAGAATGATTGGATGGGGGGCAGCTAGGTGACACAGTGGATAGAGCACCGGCCCTGGAGTCAGGAGGACCTGAGTTCAAATCTGGTGTCAGATACTTAACATTTACTAGCTGTGTGACCCTGGGCAAGTCACTTAACCCCAATTGCCTCACTAAAAAAACAAAAAAACAAAAAACAAAGAATGATTGGATGATGGGGGCAGCTAGGTGGTGTAGTAGATAAAGCATCAGCCCTGGATTCAGGAGGACCAACCAGAGTTCAAATCTGACCTCAGACACTTGACACTTACTAGCTGTGTGGCCCTGGGCAAGTCACTTAACCCTCATTGCCCTGCAAAAAACTAAATTAATTAAAAAGAATGACTGCATGGCTTCTGAAGGCCTTTCTAGTTCTGAGTCTGTGATTTTGTGAAGTGTAGACTCTGGTAGGCAGTAGGTATCTTAAATTTAACACCATCGGGGCAGCTAGGTGGCACAGTGGATAAAGCACCAGCCCTGGATTCAGGAAGACCTGAGTTCAAATCTGGCCTGAGACACTTGACACTTACTAGCTGTGTGGCCCTGGGTAAGTCACTTAACCCTCATTGCTGGGGGAGGGGAAATTAACACCCTCCCCTATTTCCCCCTTCCCCCCCCCCATTAAGAAAGAAGTTAAAGATAGATCTGAACAGAATTTTAGAATAGTTAAGATTTCTGGTGATTATTGAATGGAAAAGGAAAGAAATATACATATTTCTTGGCCATGTACTATGCATTTTAAAACCGATGATGTACTAGGGAAATATGTGTCCTGGCTCCTTGTGAATTGGGCACCTCTTCCTCCACAACTGATTTCTAGGCATGTATCAAAGAAACCAGACCTTGATCTCAGAAGGCTACCCAGTCAGATATAGATCAGTAAGGAATGTAAGCGATGGATCCTAAGCCACTTCTTTTTTCTTTTCCTTTTTTTTTTTAAGATCTGTGATTTCTTTAGGGTGCGGAACTCATAGTATGAAAATTCCTTCCACCAATTGAGATCTGAAATTCATCTGTAACAATATCCTATAGAGAGGAGCCTGAGAAAGCAAGAAGTTCAATGACTCTTTCATGGTCATTCAGTTAGTATGTATAAGCTCTTTGAAGGTAATAACTCTTTATTTTTATCTTTACATCTCCACACTCAATAAGAACTTAATAAATACTGCATTCATGTGTGTGTACATGTGTGAGCATGTGCATGTGTGTGCGTACCAAGCTAATATTATAGGGAACTACCAGTTAGAACGTGTGAGACTGTTATGCAATTTATAGCCATTAGAGGGTAGATGGGGGGAGGAGGTGGAATGAACAGGTTAAATAACTTGCCCAAACATATACATCTAGAGCTGGAAGGGCTCCCAGAGGCTATCTATCTGGGTTCCTTCCCTCTCTCACGTTGAAGATGAGAAAGTGAAGCCCAAAGAAGCTGCGATTTGTCCAAGATGACAAACCTAATTATTCTAGATTCAGAGCCAGGGTACTTTCTGTGCTTTTATGGTCCCCAGTATGTGTCATAGGCAGGACTAGAACCAGGGTCTTCCCCATCATAAAGCTTTCTCTGTCTGCTGTGCCCACTGTCTCTGCTAGCAACAAATGCAATATTTAATCGCCAGGACAAAGGTCTGGCATTTAAATGCCTCCTGACTGATCAGCTCCCACGGTCACCTGTCTGCCTGTCTAATTGACTCCCTGACTTCAGCCTGCCCTTTCCCATCCGGGCTTCACTCATTTGATTAGTGTGGCCGTGAATCTGAGAGAAGATGCAGACTGACAGATCACATACACACACCTAGAAATGGGGGTTTGGAAGCAGAGTGGTCTCTTTTGAATTGGGGGTCATTCAGAGTCACAGAGATCCCAATTAGGTACTGTCTTTCAGAACTTTTCAACCCTTCTCCCCCCCCCCCAAACCCCAATCCCAGAGCAGAAGGAAAATTCTGCCAGCTGGGGAACAAGTTGCGTCCAGCCCACGGTGATAGCATAGAGCAGGGTGTTTGATAAAAGAGGCTGCTCTGGAGGCAGTGAGCTCCCAGCTAAACAGGCTGAACGACCACATATTGGGGGGTTCTACAGAAGAGATTCCTACACCAGAAGGGAAGTTTGACCAAATGAACTCTAAAGCCCCATAGGGCTCCAAGAGTCTCTGATTGTCTGAGAGGGGATAGGGAGTTCCCAGCTACCAACCAGAGACAGGTTAGAGGCCAATGAAAGTCAACAGGTTAAGAATAAACAGGATCAAGGAGGGGCAGAATAATGAAGGACTTCCCAGAATAGGAACTTCTAGGTCTAAGAAGCACTGATTTGCATGGCTCCCGGAGGCCCAGCCTCCCCTCCTCTAACTTGATTTAAATTTCAATGTCAATAACTTTCCTGGCAAGAGGAGGGCACTAGTGTTGCCAAACAGTACAGTACATTAAGTTTCTCCAGCTAGAGACAGACTCTTGGTCCTGAGTCCCCTCCCTGCACATCTACAGAGTTCTTCCTGGACACCTGTTTTGTCCTTCCTTCTGGCATTCCTGAGATAATGTGTTGTTGTTGTTGTTTTTTAATGGCTGTTCACTGTGTTGTCTTGACTGATTTAATTCAAGGCTTCTGAATGGGCAGAGTGATATGAAGTGATATTTTCAGAGAGCCAAAAGTTCCTTTTTGCCCTCCTTCCCACCCCTCAAAAATGTCAACAGAATTAATGAAACTTCTCCATTAGGTATTCATTCATTTGACTAGAGACATTGCTGATTACAGTGCAAATATGTGACCTTATCAATCTATCCTGTATATAGCTCACTTATACTTATTTATTTGCTTTGTAAAAAACAGAAACCTGTCCCTCACAGAAACAGGAACAGAGTGAGGTATGCCCAGCAAGACAAGCAACCATTTTTATTCTGATTAACAACCCATTATATGCGCTGCATGGGTACCTCTCAAGGGAAGTTCAACCCAGACTTGGGGAAGGAGAATATTTAAGCAGTTGGGGGGGGGGAGAGTGTTCTGCAGTCCCTGAACAATTAATTTTTATGTCTTTAATAATAAGTCAGTCAGGTCCGAATTAATTCCCTGCTCCCTGGTTTGCAACAGGATGCTCTTAATTCTATTTGCACAATACAAATCAGCAAACAATGTGATAGGGGATGTGAAGCAGGAAGTCTCTGGGAGTCTTTGCAGATAAGGCTATCTCTTGAAAGGTTCATGAAACCCCAAATGTCTCAGGAGAAGCCTGCCTGGTTGTATTTTTATTGTCCTCAGGCATTTCTGACTATTTGCATATCCAGCCAGGTAGATAACTGCCACCAAAAAGGACATTTGTTGTGTTAGGCCAGGTTTTCATACAGATCCTCTGGAAAAAAGGGAATCCTAGTAAAGTTTGAACAGCTTGTTGTCTCTTCCATTAGATTGTGAAGTTGAAGGCAGAGAGGGACTTTCTCTTCTTTTTATAAACCCATCACTTCACAATGCCTGGCACATAGTTGGTGCTTAATAAATATTTACTTACTCAATGACTACCAGATTCTTTCTTAAGGGGTGGGGATGGAGAGAAAAACTGAAAGAATTGTTAGGGTTAGAGGAGGGATGTCATTAAAAGACTCAAAATGAGGAGGATGGAGACCCCTAAAGACAACTTCACCAACTTGCCGATTATGCCCAAGGTCACAGAGTAAATCTCAGTTCCAACATTGCTCTGTGGTCTTTGGAAAGTTACTTCATGCAGTTTTCTCAGCTGTAAGCTTGGGTTAATAATTTCTGTGCTTCATTATAAAGTTGTGAGGAAAGGGCCTTATAAAACATCACCTAAATGCTTTATTGCTGTTATTATTGATTTATTGTTATTATTATTAGGTCTGGCTGACCCAGAGACTGTAAAGGTCTCCACTTTGAAGATGAGGGTCAGAGTCATTTTCAGAGAGGAGCCCCTTAGGCAGGGGCACAGATAAACATTGTCCCTTTGACTCGTTGTGCACCCCAGCCATCCTGTGGAGAAGAGACTGCTGGGATTGGAAGCAACACCTCCAGAAAGAGAGAGATAAAGGAAGAGTGACTAGAGGCTGATTCCCTTGCTCTGCTTCTGGAGCCCTATGGGTAATTATTCATCCTTAAACTGATGACCTGGTCTTCAGCCAGTAGGTAATATATTACCTGACATCCTTGATAACTGTTTAAAGGGTTTATTTAACCATCAGATTTTTATCAGCTCCCTCAGCCTCCATTATCTATTGAGCCTTTAAGCCAATGGACCTCTAAACTTTGCTTGGATCTGCTCAGATGTTAGTTGCAATAATGTCCTTCGGCTCTGTGACCTACTAACACCCTTCTTTCCTCCCTCTTTCAAGGTGATTAAGCTCTGTGTGTGTGTGTGTGTGTGTGTGTGTGTGTCTGTATGTATGTGTCCATTTGTGTCCTACAAGTGATTGAAAGACCAGGAGACCATTTCTGATTTCTGCTCTATTAATGAGGTGACTGTATGACCTAGAGTAAGTCACTTAACCTTTCTCCAAACTCAATTTCCTTCTCTTGTAAAATGAGGATAATATGTGACCTGCCTTAGGCAATGCATACTAAAGGCACTTTGTAATCCTTAAATGATCTATTGTAAGGGGTTATTTTAATTATCTTTGTTATTAGGAGGAAATAATGTTCTAGGCAGGCTAGGGAGGAAGAAGAAAGGAGGAGAACCTAAGTCCAGGATGACACACCCCCTAGATATATTATGCTTAGATAATTGACTGGTTGCTGTAGTGCTGAAATTGGTTTTAATACCAGGCAGGTTAGACCCTGGATAAAATTGCGAGGTAGGGTGTCTTTGTTCTCCCTTCTCATTGTCTCTTCCCTTTTCTTTCTCCTGGAGTTTTCCTCCCCCATCTTTATATTGTGCCCCATTCCCAGGCCCCACAGCTCTTAAAGAATCTCTTTGAAAATTTTAAATTTATAAGAACTTAAGGTGGTAGGTAGCCATCCTCAGGATCTCTGCATTTAGACTGAACTCTGGAATAATGAAAACCTGCTGAGAACAAAAGGAAAAGCAGAAAAGTGAATGGTTAAATTTCAGGCACTAGACTGAGGGGTAGTTTGTTTTCATCATAGATCTGGTTGTTGTCCAGAATGATGTCACTACTTTGGACTCAAGGCACATTGTATCTGACTGTGATTGATCATACTGTTATGGGCCCAGGCCACCCCAGAAGTTCTCTGGAGTACCTCAAAGAACCTTTTCCTTGAGAAACTAAACCAAAGGACAAACACACCTAAAGAGGTAAGTGGAACCGGATCTCAACTGAGCTAGCTCCAGGACCACCACCCTTTATTCCAGTCTCCCTCACCCCTGGGGAGATAAAATTAGGTGTGGCTGCTGCCTCTGTGGCCTGAGGAGCAGAGAGATAGCTTGAGAGATCCACAGCCACCCCTCACACCTCACAACTCCTCCAGCCACCACCAGTGGGGGATGGTCCTCCTTCAATAGGGGAACTTTCCACAGTCCGACGATCACCTCATTGGACCACCATCAGACCTCTATAAACGTATCTGCCTATCTCCTGCTTGAGGAGATTGGTATCTCAGAGCCATGCTCTGTGCCATGCCTTCTCCCCATGAGAAGAAGTCCAAAGATTTTTCTCTTGGTTTCCCTTCCCCAGCCCCTAAATAAACTATTATCTTATTCTATTGGTTTTGTGTACAAGAGGGTGTAATTCTTTAAAGAGGAATTCCTAAGGACCCTTACCCCAAACCCCCTACCCTATTTTCCCACAACATGAACAATATGAACTCAGAAGGCTCTACCACAGGTTAGGCGAAAGTTGTCCACATTTGAAGTGAATTCTCTAAACTTGCACATCTCACATTTCTTTGGAGCTACTTCAATTCTGCTTTGCTCATAGAGCCCAGCTACTTCTATGATTCAGGCAGGGCCATCCTGTGTCAGCATCTCCCATGTCATGCAATCAATTCCAAAGTTCTTCAGAGACCTTGAGAGTGTTCTTGTATTGCTTTTTCTCACCATCATGTGAGTCCATGTGATTCTTCTAGTCCAATCCCCTCATTTTAAATATGAAGACACTGAGGCCCAAAGGTTAAGTGACTTGTTCAAGGTCACACAAGTCTTTAGGTGTCAGTGCTAGTGCCAGTATTTAATGGAGGCTTCTGTGACTAAAAGTTAAACAACGGGGCAGCTAGGTGGCGCAGTGGATAGAGCACCGGCCCTGGAGTCAGGAGTACCTGAGTTCAAATCCGGCCTCAGACACTTGGCACTTACTAGCTGTGTGACTCTGGGTAAGTCATTTAACTGTCATTGCCCTGCAAAAAAAAAAAAAAAAGGTAAAAGTTAAGCAACCTGCGTTGAGAGTTCTTTTCCATTGAACCATCCTTATTTATTTACTTATTTATTTATTTTTGCTATATGACTCAAGCTCTCAGCCGTTGTCTCTAATCACCCCTAGATTAGGGTTGGGGTCTCTGGAGAATTGGCCATCTTGTCTCCAAACTCTCTCTTTGGCCAGAGAGCACAGCCAAATATGAATCAAGAATGATCATCCCAGACTTCAGGCTTGAAGGAGTCACTCTTGTTGGATATAAAATGATGTAGTATAATGGACAGTGCTTAGAGTCAAAAGACCTAGGATTGTAATTTACCTCCTGGATATACATGGTACATCAGTGTTGGAAGGGATTTCAGAAGCCACCTTATCCAAGCCATACATTGACCTTGGGAGATAGTATGATGTGACAGTGCATAGAGTGCTAGGCTGGGAGTTGCAAAGCTTTGGGTTTGAATCCAGCCTTACATGCCCACTGTCTAGGTGATGTTAGGTGGCCCAGTGGATAGAGCTTTAGGTTTGGAGTCAGGAAGATATGAGTTCAAGACACTTATAAGTGATGTGACTCAGGGCAAGTCACCTAACCACTCTATGCCTTGGTTTCCTTATCTGTAGTATGGGAATAGGGATTGAACCTGTGATTTTGTTATTAGAGGGAACTCCCTCTACCAATATAGGTCAGCACATGCTCTGCAAATTAGAGTCTCGAAGGGTTGCCTAAAGCAGAGTTGTCAAAGCCACTATTGTCCCCCAATACTTTCCACCACAGATTAAAATGTGACTGGGAAATCTTTAACAAAATAAATAAAAATATAATAGAAAATAGTTAATATTGATATGGGGTTTGCTACATCAATATGTATACTATCTAGTGGTCCCAGATTCTATTTGTTTGACCCCTTTGGCTTAAAACACTGAGAGGTTAAATGTCTTAACCTGGGGCCACACAGCCAGCATGTGTCAGGACTTAAGACCAGGACCTCTAGGCTCGAAGGTCAACCCCTAAATCGCTATTTCACCTGGTTGTCACAGGAGAATGGGGATGAAGATGATAATGGTGGTGGAGAATATGATGAGGATGGTGGAGATTATGATGGTAGTAATGAAAATGATGATGGTGGTGGTGGTGATGGTGGTGGTGATAGTGGAGGTGGTGATGGTGGCGGTGATGGTGGTGGTGGTGAAAATGATGACAGGGATGATGGTGATAGTGGTGGTATGATGGTGGTAATGAAAATGGCGACGATAATGGGGGTGGTGGATATTATGATGGCAGAAATAAAAATCATAATGATGGAGGTGGGGGGTGGTGGTAGTGATGATGATACTATTCTGCCTATCATAAGAGATTGTTGCTGGTTTTAAGCATTGTTAAAGTCTTAATCATAAGTGTGAGCTATAAATGTATGACTCAGAGGAGAAGGGAGGAAAGAATAGTTAGTTGTACCACCTGCAGGAGCTAACCTACACCTGAGGGTTGACTCTAAAATCCTAGGTATGCAAATTCTCCACCAACACCAAGGAAGGTAAGGATGGGGGGAGGCACCTCTCCCCCTTTCTCACCTTTTCACCTCGTACCCACACTTTCCCTATAAGAATACTGGTTTCTCTTTAAGGATTCATTCTCTTCCAGGCTGATTCAGGGCATTCATTTCTACCTGATTTCACTTGGGTAAATATACTGGTGGAGGGGCCTTGGTGGGAGGTTCTTGAAGCCAATTACCCCAGGCACTGCATCTGCCTGAGACAGGTGGGCATAGGAGCCAGGTGAAACCCTGGAGGACTCCCTTATCCCTTTCTGTGTCTGAAACTGAGTGTCCCAGGTCCTGCATCCTCCATCCCTACCTTAGTCTTGCTCTCTGAGGGGGGAGGAGGAGAGGGCAGAGGGGAGAGAAGGGGGAGGTGGTGGAGGCCTCAGACCTCCCCTCAGCTACCTCAGACAACCAGGGCAGCATGCTTAGAGCGGAGAGGAGTAGGGATACTCCTCAGAAAGAAGTGAATGGAGAAAAAGAGGCTCCAAAATTAAGAATAAAAAGTTGGGCCCAAAGCAGTCCTCACTACATGAGTGTGAGGAATAGTGGCCTAGATACCCTTGGGTGTGCACAAAAACAAAGCCCCATACCACACAACTTCACACTACACACATGAACACAAATATGGAGGCCACACTTATATGCCCCAACATATATCTCAGAGCTGTACAATGCCCACAAGCTCACACCATATAACTCCTCCCCATATATCAAGCAACAAGCATTTATTAAGCACCTACTGTGTACTATACACTGTGCTAGGTCCAAGGGATATAGATAGAATGAATGAAATAATCCCTACTTGAATGGAACTTGCATACTAATGGAGGAGAGGGGGAAATAAATACACATATAAATATATACATCCTAAAAATAAAGTGAGTAAATACAACAGCTTAGTTAAATACAAGGGAGTTAAGGGAGGGAGGGCACTAGGCATTGGAGAGATAAGGAAAAACTTCCTCCAGAAAGTAGGGATGGAGCTGGATCTTAATTTGGGGGGGGGGCAATGAGGGTTAAGTGACTTGCCCAGGGTCACACAGCTAGTGTCAAGTGTCAGGCTGGATTTGAACTCAGGTTCTCCTGAAGCCAGGGCCTGTGCTTTATCCACTGTGCCACCTAGCTGCCCCTGAATCTTAAATTAAGAGAGGGATGTTATAAGATGGGGTGAGGAAGGAGTGTATTCCAGTTTTGGAGAGGTCATGTACCACTTAGCTATACATATAACACACAATTTCACACAAGGAAATATTCAGGAGTGTGCTGATAAATATTTAACAACCAGCTCTCTGGAAAATAGAAAATATATAGCATGACACATTTTTTTCCATTTAATCTGCATTATTAATATTTTCTTCGCTTTCTTAAGTCTAGAATTCAACAAAACTATAAATCAGACGCTGATATGCAACGTTTGCCAATTTCTCAGGTGTAAATGCTCACACTGAAAATTTAACAGTCAACTCTGGGGAATGGATTTGAGCTGGTTCCAGCACACCTCTGCTTCATACATCCCTCACATACATACACCTATCACAGCTATACCCAAAGTCAGGCCACGTGACTCTCTTAATATATTCCCCTCTGATTTATAAGCAAAGAAAACACAGTTCTCCACAGACTCATATAGCACACAATACCACCCCTCCCCAATACTTCATAGCTTCTCACACATAAGGGTATTTATAGACCCACCCATGCACATACACCTGACAGAAAAATTGTTAATACCAAATGTAATATTAATTGCCACTCCCTTAAAAGATCCTAGTGATGTCAAGATTTCAGTAATGCCCCTGTATTCCTGCTCTTAAGCTATTTATTCCCAATTAGGTAATGCTGAACCACACCCTATGTCCCTCTTACCCTGGTATTTTACCTTGTAAGGGAACCTACCCTGAACTGGATCTCAGCTCCTGATGTGTCCTTCCATTGGGATTCATGGCATGAAGTGCAAAACAACCATAATGAAGTGGTTTTCCTTGCCTGGATTTCCAAGAGCTGCTGGTGTCTCATGACCAGGTCTTGCTACCTCACCTATCTTCTCCCTCTCTCTTCCTAAAATATAAAATCATTTTCATCAGTCTCTTTGGTTGGAAAAAATCCACTGGACATCCCCCCAAGGTGGCAGGTTTGATATCCTGTTATCTCAATCAAAAATACTTTATTCCTCAATTCATGAGTTTGATTTATTCCAGGACTTGGTACACCACACAACTCTATTTAGCCCTGTGAAGTAAAGAGAAACTTATTCTAGTTATGACAAGGCAGAGAGAGGACAATGGGCTCTTCCTTCACACTTTCCCACACCCAAGAATGTATAGTGAAGGAAGGAGACCCTCTCTTTCCATTCTTCTACTTTTTTTTTTTTTTTGGTGAGGCAATTGGGGTTAAGTGACTTGCCCAGGGTCACACAGCTAGGAAGTGTCAGGTGTCTCGGGCCAGATTTGAACTCAAGTCTTTCTGAATCCAGGGCCAGTGCTCTATCCACTGTGCCACCTATCTGCCTCTCATTCTTCCACTTTCTGATAACTTAAGAACTTTCTGAGGCTGATTTTATCTGGGGATTTGTGTTTATGGGTTCATAAATGTCTCTGTGTCCTCTCAGAACCCAGTGTCTTTGGCTTGTATCCTCCATAAGACTGTCAGGATCTTACATGAGGGTCTTGGGGCAGGAATATGTCTCCTCTCTTCTTTAGACTGGGATCTCCTTGAGGGTAGGGACTGTCTCCATCATTTCTCTCCATCAAACTGGAAGTTCCCCCAAGATGAGGATCCTGTCTCCTTCATTACCCCCAGTGACACATTTTCCTGACCTTGATTCAGAGTAGACAAAGCTGTGGGTGTTCTCCAGCTAGACCTGGAGTAGAGCCCTGTCAATTGCCCTCATTATTTACTTTGGCTCTCTTTGGTGTGAACTTCATTGACTGATGAAGGCATAAGGCCTGGGCCATAGTAAGTGCTTAATACATTTATTAAATCTCCTTGAGGGAAGGGACTGCCTTTTACTTTTTTTTTTTTTGTATCCTCAGGACTTAGCACAGTGCCTGGCACATAGCAGGTGCTTAATAAATGCGTATTGATTGATTGACTGACTGACCAATATAGTCAGGTCCCAGAGCTATTGCTGCTGAACATCCTGATAATTCAGACTAGTAGGTGTCTCTTACCATAGTTGAATAAGAGAAGGATCAATTACTTCTTCAGCTGAGTGTGTGTGTGTGTGTGTGTGTGTGTGTGTGTGTGTGTGTGAAGAAGCTCCCTCCATTGACACAGATAACAGCTCATCTATGCCTTAGATAAAGTTTAGGAGATTGGTGGAAATGACACTGGCTTAAGTGAGACTTTTATTTTTCTGAATATACCTCTTTATTTCCTTGTTTTCATCTGTTAGATAGAAGCTCCTTAGGGCAGGGGTTGATGCATCCTTTTTCATTTTCTTTTTTTCATTTTTTTCTTAAATTTTTTTTGATATATCCTTTTTTCTGATGTATCTCTAGCATAGAGTACCAACTTAGCAAATGCTTTATTGATTGCCTGAGATAATGAATGGTTAGGTAACATTTCCAGGAGTCCACAGCCAGTAAGTGTCAAATGCAGAATTTGAACCCAAGTCTTCCTGACTCCAAGTCTATACCACATTTTCTCTAATTGCAGTCTGAGAGCTAGAAAGGATCTTCAAGGCCATCTTGTCTCCTCCCTCCAAACATTTCCCAGATAAGGAACTTGAACCTCAAGACTTGAATTGACTTGTTCAATGTGTCCAAAGTAGAGTTCATTCTCTTCCCTCCTGGTCCTCTCCTGAACTTCCCTATTTCTGTCAAGGGCAGCAGCATCTTCCAGTCACCCAGATTCACAACCTTAAGAGTTACCCTGGACTTCTCAGTCTCCCTCACTTCCCACACTGGCTCATTGGCCAAACCTTGTCTATCTTACTTCCCTAGAATCTCTTGAACCTGTCCTCTTTCCCCTTACACAACTATACCAGACTCTCATCTCTTCCCTTTGGCCTCCCTCCTTCCAGTGCCTCTCCTCTCCCCTTCTCCCCATCCTTAACACGTGTCAGTGAGATACACCTAAAGCACAGCTCTGGCTATATTACTCCCCTGGTCAATAAACTCAGTGACTCTCTATTGCCTTTAGCATCAAATACAAACACTAGCATTCGAAGCCCTTCACCACACTGTTCCCCCCTTCCTTTTCATGCTCATTGTGTTCGGTCTAGCCAAACCATCCTCCTTGCTTTTTTTTTCTTTTCCGTAAGGTACTTTCTCTCTCCTCTCTTAGACTTTTGCCTGGTCTGTCCTTGCCTAGAATGCTCTCCTTCCTCACCTTTGCTTTTCCAAATCCAAATCTCCTTTGTTTCTCAGTTTGAATCCCACCTCTTGTATGATGACATTTCCTCATTTCCCTCACTCCCAGCTTCCAGTGTCTCCCTAGAATGGATTTCCTTGCCTTTATTTTACATAGACTTAAATACATCCATGTCATCTTCCTAATAGAATGCAAACTCTTTGAGAGCAATGTCTGTTCCCTTCATCCATAGCACAATGGCTGGCACATAGAAGTCATTGAATAAAAACTAGTTGGTCAATTGATTGTTCAAGGTCACAAGAGTTGGCCCAGCCAGGAGTCAAACTCAAGCCCTCTGTCTCCAAATCGGGGGCTCTTTCTACTGGCCCATACCAAATGTCTGAGATTGGGATGGGGAAATCCATCAGAAAATGAAAGGTGGAGGCACTTAGGTGGCACAGTGGATAGTGTGATGGATATAATCTAATGGCTGTGTCTAAAATCTAATGTGTGGTCACCTTAAATTAGAAACTCATAGCACCAGTCTTTGGGGCATTAAGCATTTCTTAAAGTATATTAGGGGTTAGTAAAGACAACACATAGAGAAAGAAAAAGCCTAGCTCCCTGCACCTTCTGCTCCTATCTCGACCTCCAATGGAAAAGGAAGATCCTCAGTCTCCTAGAGCAGAAGCTCCCTGCGGACCGGAAGAGGGGCAGTCCCCACACACAGCTCCAAGCTAATTGGCTGGTAGCATTGATTGACATGACTTACAGATGGAACTTCCCGATGCCAGGCAGCTTCCTGAAGCTAATCACATGCTTTCTCCTCAGGGGGGCATTACCCTGGTTGTCACAATGTCTTTCTCAGCAGGGGGGTAGAACTCTGATTCTCACAATAGAGTACCATCCTGAGTTAGGAGGACCCACGTTCAAATCTGGCCTTAGACACTTATTAGTTATATGACCCTGGGCCAGTCACTGTATCCTGATTGCCTCACCTAAAAAAACAGAGATTGGAAAAGGGGAAAATTGAGACAGAAGATAAAGACGGGGGATAAACTCCATGAAAAATTTAGACAATCCCATAATCAATTTGAAAAGGTCATAGAACTTTTTGAATTTCATTGGATGAAAGGCAGATGATGGCACAGGGGAAGACTGAGACAGAATGGGGAAAATTAGGTAGGGGTGAAGGAAGTGGGGAAGAACTAAATGAAGGATAGGGAGGAAGACTGGGAAAAGGAAGGGAGTAGAATATTTAAATAACTGAAATAAGTCATTAGCTGAGGTACTAGACTCTAAGCTTTTTTGTAATAATTTGCAGAGGGACAATGACAATAAGCCCTCTTTCTTCTAATATTGTTTTTTTCTCTTCCCTATCCACTATCACAGAATCTTTTCAATAAAAGAAATTAATTGAAAAATAAAGAAAAGTAAGGAGCCTATCAGGAAAATTAAAATAAAAACAGGCTATTCCAGCAGGACAGGATAATACTGGGTGTAATTTCACCCAACTGGGTAGGGAGGGGAAGATAATCAGCCTCTGTGGGGAGGGCCTGAGACACTCCATCATTGGGAAGAATGAAATCTAAAACCTCACTGATCTGAATTCTATTTCATTCTTTTTTCTTTTCTTTTCTTTTCTTTTCTTTTCTTTTCTTTTCTTTTCTTTTCTTTTCTTTTCTTTTCTTTTCTTTTCTTTTCTTTTCTTTTCTTTTCCTTTCCTTTCCTTTCTTTTCCTTTCTTTTCTTTTCTGTTCTTTTCTTTTCTTTCTTTCCCTTTCTTTCTTTCTTCCTTTCTTTATTTTTTTGGCAGTGCAATGAGGGTTAAGTGACTTGCCCAGGGTCACACAGCTAGTAAGTGTCAAGTGTCTGAGGCTGGATTTCAACTCAGCTCCTCCTGATTCCAGGGCCAGTGCTCTATCCACTGCACTACCTAGCTGCCCCTCTATTTCATTCTTTATAGAAGTCCAGAGGAAGGGAATGATGTCATCATCCTATTTTATAGATGGAAAGACTGAGGTAGCATCATCTGAATTTGGAGTCTGAAAGGTGGGTAATCCCACAATCAATTTTAAAAGATCATAGAGTTTTTCGGCTGTCAGATGAAAGGCTGATGATGCTGCAGAGGAAGCATAGTGTATTTGGTTGGGAAGATAAAGTCACACCTCCAGGAATAGTCAGTTCAGGTAAGAGCCCAGTCAAGCAATTGAGTGGGATGGGAAGTACACCCACCGACCCCTGTAATTGAGACTCGAGGAGAAAGGAGGCCAAAGCACTGATTTTATTTCTTTCAAAAGAAAGGTGTACCACACTCACTGGGACAACCAGGAGGTGTGACACACCGAGATTAGGAAACCAGGCAGTTTTTATACTCTTTACAGACATCTAATTTGAGCAAAATGTGGTAATTGGGTTAATACTATATGTTCAGCAATAAATCTTTCTCCTGGGTTGTTCAGCGATAAGTCTCTCTCCTGGGATGTTCAGCGATAAGTCTCTCTCCTGGGTCAGAGTGCCCCAACCTTAGGGGTTCAGCCAGAGGTTATTTTGCAAAATTTCTTGTTTCAGGAACAATTTATCATATCTAAATTATGTCATGGTGCAGACCCTATGAAGCAATTTTTAAGTTGATATGCCTATATTTAGAAAGGGGGATAGAGAAATAGGGGGCTTTAAGGGGCTTTAAGACTTTGAGATCAGATCAGTAGGCCAAAGGGCGGCACTTTCTATATCAGTGGAGAGTCATATCCCTATGTCCCTCTCACAATGAACTTATTACTGGTTAAGAATTCTACCTTCAGGCCCCTGAGAGAGAATTGCTCTGAAAGAGAATTTCTCCTCTCTTCCCCTACCCAATGACCATTTTACCTGAGAAAAAGAAAAATGGGAGATATACCAAGAACAAATAGAAAGACCCCCACACACACACACCAAAAAAAGAGATGCTATTCCCAGGAGAAGAGAAACAGACATAGCAACAGATAGGGACACAGAACGGCTGTCTATGAAAGGAAACAGATTAAAGGAGCATGACCCCTTATACCAGAAAATAATTTGAATTGTAGACTCAAAAAAACCTTTCAGTTTTTATGTCACATATTTAACACATGTGTTCACTAGACATGTGGTTCACTATCTTTGTACTTTAAAATTGTGCCCACTCTTCCCATGTACTTTGGGTGTGTTTGTGGGAGAGTGTGTTCCAGACTTTTAGGGGGATTATTTTTGGGGCAACTAGTCTTATTAGGCTATCTTAGTAAAATATTTCTGCCACAGAGATAATTAAATCTGATTAACGGGAAGCTCACTGCTAGGGGCTCCTGAGCAGCAGGACTAGAAACCTAACCCCTCAGGGGTGCTCTTAGAACCCTGATAATAATAGAAGTCAGCTAACCTCTTGGGACCTCAACCTTTGAGTTTGAATGGTCCCAAATGAGTTGCTACATCGATAGCCAGGATCTGTTTAGTTTTCTCCAGACTTTGGAACAATCCGATCAGACTACAGATAACAAGGTTTCAATAGTGATATTTTAATAATTGACTAACAGAATCACAGATTCAGAGTAGGAAAGGATCTTAGAGGTCAGTCAAGCCAATACTATTATTTTACTAATAAAGAAACTGAAATTGAAGTTAAAAGGGTTATTTTTTTTTATTTTGGAGGTCATAGACATGTTAAGTGGGAGGGTTAGATTTGAATCCAGAGTCTCTAACTTCAAAGTCAGTGCTTTTTCCATTGTAGCATCCTGTTTTCCTTATTTTATCTATGCTGCCTGGAGCATAGTAGATGTTTAATAAATTCTTGTCAATTGATTGTGACTCCCTCCCCTCCCCCAAAAAACACACTTGAGGAGGGGATATGATTTGGGCACTTTCCCTGTTAGTACCTCAGTGTTCCCCATAGGAAAATGGAACTTACAGAATGATATGGTGTATAGAATACTGGATGTAGCTCTTCAGACACTAATGGTGATGCTGTGACCTTTGGCAAATCACCTAACCTCTTTGTGCTTTCTTTTCCTCATTTGTAAAATGAGAAGGGTGGACTCAATAGTCAGTAGGTACCTTTGAGCTCTCAAAGTATGATCCTATGCTCTGTTCTATGGCAGAGACACAGTAGGGCCTTGTGGTGTTGGGGGAAGGCAGAGGTTCAGAGAAAAACATATATAATAATAAAAAAAACCCACAGAGAATTAAAATGGAGATTTACAGAGAGATAGAGAGAGACATACAGAGAGAAGCAGAAAGGTATCCCAAGAGAGTGACACAGAGGCTGAGTTTGAGGCTATTAAGCTGAGAGAGGGGGAACCAGACTCTGGATCAGAGCTGTCAAGGTTCTTAAGTCTTGTCCAATTATCCACTAATGACTCACAATGAATAGATTAGGTAGGGGAATATGGACAAGCGACTTTTAATTACTGTGCAGACGAATGGTGGAAACCTGGAGACGATTAGCGCCCAGTGACTGATGGAGGGAGGGAGGGAGGTGGGAAGCTGTTGGTCGTCCATACCCCATAAGCTCTGCTCTGCCATCTGACAGCTGCTCTGGGCTTTGAGGGGCCAGGCAGCAGAAGGATGGGCCAAGGAAGCTGGGGAAAACACGACTGCCAAAGTTGAAGCTCCCAGCTTGGGATCTGGGATAGCCCAATCCGAAGCCTAGGAACTGCAGGAGGGAAATGAAGGATTAGCATTTGCAGGATGATGAGACCTTTAAAATATGAGATTCCTGGTGGAGGGGAGGGAAAGAGTTGAATGGGGAAGGATGGAGATGTAGTTATGTGTGTTATTTTATTCTTGGGAAAGGAACCTCAAAGTTCACTTAATCCAGCCTCCATTTTAAAGGCTATACTTCCACAGGCCAATGAGATCTAGGACTGTGGAGCAACATTTCCTATTTCCTTTTTTTCTTCCTACTGTCACCTAGAAGGCATCATAGTATAGTAGATGGAGAGGCAGCCTTAGAAACAGGCAGACCTGGATTCAAGTCACATCTTTGAGACATGACCGATTCACCTTGGGCAAGTCACTTAACCTCTTAGTGCTCTATACCCCAGCTTCTTAAACTGTGTGGTTTAACTTTATGTGGAGGTTGTGAAAAAATTCGGCAATGGTAAAAAGTTATGTATACCTATTTTATATGCCTCTATACCTGGGGTTGTGTAAAAATTTCTCAGGTGAAAAGGGGGCACAAGTGGAAAGTTTTAAGAAGCCCTGGTCTAGACAACTCTTTTAGACTCTATATTGCAGAGAATGTGTTTTTCTATTTGGTAGAGGGAATTTCCTCATCTGAGAGTTCTACACAGCCATGAAATCATAGGTCTATTCTCTATTCCTCTGAGAATTAGTAAATGACCTGAAGCCTTGGACATTTGATTTCCAATAGTATGCCACTTATTCCCTTCTCAGGCAAGGCCACTTAAACCATTCAAACTAGAAGCTTGTTCATATTGAGCAGCCCAGAGTCCTGGAGAGAGACCTCGATGCTTGGTTTCGAATCTTGATATGGTACTTATTAGCTGTTCATCCTGGAGCAAGGTACCAGCCTCTCCAAGCCTCAGTTTCCTCACCTGTAGAATAGTCACACTACCTACCTTAGACACACTACTTACATCATAGGGTTCTTATAAAGAAAGTGCATTTCTGAATTTTAAGGTGTTGCATATGGGTTAGCCTCTTCTTTAAAGGATTGCGGAGTCTGATATGGCTGATTTTAGCATTTAGAAAAGTTCCTTGGATCACAGGATCATAGGGTTAGCACTGGCAGGGACTTAGAGGCTATTTAGGTCAACCCCTTGGTTTACTAGATGAAGAAACTAAGGCCCAAGAAGGTTAAGTGGCTTGTCCTACTTTGAATAGATGTAAGTCAAGATATGAACTCAAGTCTCCTGACCTAAAATCTATTACTTTTCCCACTATACTATACTGCCTCTGTAGTTCTATTTTTTATTTATACTTAATCTTTTTTTTTTTTTTTTGTGGGGCAATGAGGGTTCAGTGACTTGCCCAGGGTCACACAGTTAGTAAGTGTCAAGTGTCTGAGGCTGGATTTGAACTCAGGTCCTCCTGAATCCAGGGCCAGTGCTTTATCCACTGAGCCACCTAGCTGTCCCCTATACTCAATCTTTTAAAATTGTAATATATTGAACATATGCATTTTAAATCACCTAAGATGTGCTGGCCTCGGTGCTAGGATTCTAAATACAAAGAATGAAATGATTTCTACTCACAAGAAGCTTATATGCTAATAAAGACAGAAAATGTGATTGGATTTCACAATTAAGAGATCATTGATCACCTTCTGTTTCAGTTAAATGATAAGGTCAGAAATCAGATTAAAAGGACTTGAAGGGAGGGGCGGCTAGGTGGCGCAGTGGATAAAGCACTGGCCCTGGATTCAGGAGTTCCTGAGTTCAAATCCAGCCTCAGACACTTAACACTTACTAGCTGTGTGACCCTGGGCAAGTCACTTAACCCCATTACCCCGTAAAATAAATAAATAAATAAATAAATAAAAGGACTTGAAGGGGACAGCTAGGTGGCACAGCGAATAAAGCACCACCCCTGGATTCAAAAGGACCTGAGTTCAAACTTGGCCTCAGACACTTGACACTTACTAGCTGTGTCACCCTGGGCAAGTTACTTAACCCTCATTGCCCTGCCCCCACCCCCCCAAAAAAAGGATTGAAAAGTAATCGTGAAGTGAAGAAATAGGGACAAGGAATATAAATAGGTTTCTTCTAGGAGTTTAGCAATGAAAGGAAGGAGAGATTTAGGATGGTATCTGGAAAACAAAGGCTTTTAAAAATATAAGGAGATCTAGGCATGTTTATAATCAGTAGTAAAGAAGACTATGAATAAGAAGAGAGTGAAAATTAGGGAGAGAGAGTGTGCAAATGATCAAAAGGCAAAGTCCCAGAGGAGACATCGAGGAATGGAATCAAAGTCATTGTTGATCAAGTGGCATTGATTGCAGAATTAGGTGAATTGGGTTTAAGTTCAAAGAGTGTTAGATGAGACACAAGACCCTGTTAATGTGAGAGACTTCAAAGAGGGAGGCTGTGTTGACATATCCTATGGTTATCTTAGCATCTAGCTTATAAAATTTTATAATTTCTCAATAAAGATTGTTTGACAATAATGATGCCATATATATTCCCACTTCATTGACCAGTAATTTGGTCAATTTCATAGCCCATGCTAGACTATCTCAAGTCCTGAGACACAATGGCATACTGGTATGTGACATGGCACACACCTTACATATGGAGAGCATAAAAAAAGGTTAAGGTAAGCTCTGGTTGGTGACTTAATGGACTAGGACCAAGAGAGCAACTAATGAAGAGGGGTCTAAAAATGCCATCGTCTAGCAGGCAAAGAGCTTGAGTGTAGGGAAGTCAGCTAACACAACCATGAGAAGAGTTAAGCAGATGCAATGGATTAAAGCAACGTGCCCAGGAATTACAAGAGTATGACTATCAAAGAGGAATTATCGAAAGTGAAGTTCAATGCCCAAACAGCAATTGTGTCTTTTCCCCCTCTAATCCAGAGGTTTTTCTGTGAAATTGGATGGGAAAAATACATCTTCATTTCAACATAATTCATTTCCTTTGTGTTTTATTTTCCTCTTTACTGTGTTTTCTTTTGCTCGTTCACAAATGTTATTCTGAGGAATCTATAGGATTCACCAGACTGCTGTCCAAAGGGTCCAGGGTACAAAGAAGGCTAAGATCTTAAGTGCATGGATGGCACAAGACAGAGATAATCATGCCATACCCACATTTCATCTTTTAAAGTTTATGAATATGTTTTTATAAATATGACCTCATTGGATATATATGACAACCCTGTGAGGTAGGGAGGGGAGGAATTACTATTTCCATTTTATAGTTAAGGAAACTGAGGCTCAGAAGGGTTAAGTGACTATGGGGGACAACAATGAACACCCATGCCACTCTTCCTTGGTGCCTATGGAACTCAAAGAGAAGATTTCATGCCTTAAGTTTCTCCCGGCCCCTGCCTCCACCTGAGGTCCCTTACATAATACTATCCTGGGAGATGGCAACAATAAAGTCCCTTGTTAGGTCATGGGGACCCGGCTGGCAGTTTTCTATCCAAGCCTCCTGAGGAATATAAAACCCTTCACTATGAGAGGATTGGCCCCTTGGAACAAAAGAGCATTGACATGTCCTGCTAGTGGTTTCCATTTCATCCTGGCTTTCCAGGGCCTAGCATACTCCCGAGGGCAGAAATGCCATTGGGCTGTAACTATGCTAAGAGTATGACTGACCAGGACTTTCTCCACCATCTCTAAGAGAGCTTCCTTGTGCCTGAATTACCCTGAGTATTCTTGCAATAAATCTTTCCTAGGGCTGTTAATGGTCTCCATGTCTTCCAGTGAACATTTGAACTCTCTCATGCCCATACAGCTGGTCTGAGGGCTAGGAGATTTCTTAGTAAGCAATGGTCCCAGGTACTGTGGCAAATCAGGGATTAGAACCCAGTCCAGGCCTTTTTGTTTGGGGTCAAGTGACTTGCCCAGTGTCACACAGCTAGTAAGTGTCAAGTGTCTGAGGTCACATTTGAACTCAGGTCCTCCTGAATCCAGGGCTGGTGCTTTATCCACTGTGCCACCTAGGTGCCCCCGGTGCAGGCCTTTTTGACATCAAATCCTGTGCCCTTTCCACTCTATGACCAGACCTCTTGGAGTTCTCAGATAAAAGGGACAATGATTTATCCGACAACCAAATTTCTCTCCACCAGGGTCTTTTATTAATTTAATTTTAATTTTTTATATCTTTTATTGTTTTCACCAGGGTCTTCTGAAGGAGGGTTTAAAAGAACTTACAGCTGGGGCAAATGCTCTGCATTCCTACCCAAGCTGCCATTCCTTCTTATCCCTTTTCTCCTAAAGCAGCCTAAGCCTGGTCGCATGCCCTTCGTATGAGGTTGTACCCAACCTATTTGCCATCCATCTGACCATGAATCCTAGAGAGTTTCCCTTGCTTTATATGCTCTTGAGAGGGTTTGAATTGTGCAGTATTTGAGCTAAGGTCAACTATTAAAGTTGGGAGTTCTTGTGTTTTTAAGAACCTGGCTGTGGTGCTTGAGTTGGGAAATGTGGGCAGGCAACCTGAACTTTCTTTGGTCTCCTAGGCGAACATTAAGGGCCTTTGGTGTGATTTTTCTATCATTGCGATTTTCCCACCAAGAGCCTTGCGGTAATAGCTGGATGTTGACCTTGATCTAGGAACTAATCACTGTTCTTAGACAGCTTTTTAAAAGGTGAGAAAGCAGACTTTGGGAAGAGAAATAGGGTTGCATTAATTAGGAGGCATTTGTTCAGGGCTCATTATACTGCCTGCCCATTCCAATCCCTACATACTTGCTTTTGTGACATTGGGTAAATCATTTGATCTTTCTGGGACTCCGCTGTACATCTATAGAATGAGGGTAATACTGCTTATGATTCCACCTGAAGGAAGGAAACTGGAAGAGGTAATCTCTTGAGGTTTCTTTCAGCTCTAAGGTCAGTGTTTCCTTTTATGGCTGGGGAGAGTTCAGTAGAATATACACTAAACAGCAGGGGTAATATTTGAATCCAGACCCTTTGACTCTAGGAACAAGCCTCTTTCCTATGTACCACTGACTTCAGTGGAGTTTGGTCTGGAGGCAGATGGATAAAGGAGATAACTTCCCAAGGTCCCCTCCATTAGCAGGATGGGACAGGCTGCTGGAAGGAGAGGTGGGGAAGGGAAGGAGAGGAAAGATGGAGGCGCAGTGATATGGAAGGCATCTGCTGGTCCATGATCAGGGATGAGCTCACTTCAGGGTGGAATAAAAACTCATTTCTCACTGTTCTCTGAGATGAGGGGATATTGAACTATAGCCTGGCAGGCTCAATGTATAGCTGAGAGCCTAGGTTCCTACCCTTGGGGGCATCAGATTCCCTGATTGTGGCCAGTGCTCAGAGCTCCATTCTCTGTGGTCCCCACCTCCCCTTAGATGCAAGAAAGTCTATCTCCCCCCTGGGCTTTCCTGGCCCCCTCTCCTCCATCCCTTCCCTGCTGTCACATTTTCTGGGCTCAGCACTGTTTGCATCTCTCTCTGGACAGAGAGGCTCTCACCTATACTGAAATCTTATCCTTTTCCAATGGTTTCTAGCTTCCCACCCTACTTTGATTGGAAGAGACCAGGATATAACTCAATCCCCAGCTTTTAGAACTAGAGTTTTTGGCTGGGATAGGACAGGACTGATATTTCTTCCCACTTTCCCTCCACCATCAATAGAGTGCAGACCAAGACATAAGCATAAGGATCAGCATACTTAGATCTGGCCAGATTAAGTACCTCAAACTCACCGCAGGGACTGAGACCTTCATTACAACATCTCCCACAGAAAATGGCACATGTGGCAATTTCCTCCTTAGCACCCAAGGCAAAATGTCTTATGCCTCCTAAGGCAGCTCAGCTTAACTCTGCTCACATATCCTCCAGAGAGGAAAATAGAGTAGTCCTTAATTCCAGTAACCAGCTGCCATTGTCCCTCTGTTCGAATGAGTGCCATACAAGGGGTCACATCTTCCTCTGCCCTCTCTCAATACCAGATGTAGTGGCCAGGGATTAAAAGGACTCCCTTCCTAATTATTGCCACAGCTGCCACTTCTAGTGTCTTTTTTTTTTTTTTGCAGGGCAATGAGGGTTAAGTGACTTGCCCAGGGTCACACAGCTAGTAAATGTCAAGTGTCTGAAGCCAGATTTGAACTCAGGTCCTCCTGAATCCAGGGCCAGTGCTCTATCCACTGTGCCACCTAGCTGCCCCCTACAGCTGCCACTTCTGAAGTGGGCCAAGGCCAAGAAGGGTTTGTAAAGTTTTAGCAACCCTGGATTAATGCATGACAGAGAGGGTTGGGTTCCGGAGGTATGGTCATAAAAGAATGCTGGGGTGGTGGTGAAGTGGCCTATAGAAAACAGTCATGCCCCAAGGCCAGGCTGCTTCTTTTCTAATCTATTTTCCCTGACTTATGATTTGTTGGTCTCTGGATTTGGACTGCGGCTTTCAACCTTTCCATGACTTTTTCTTGCCCCTGAGATTTGGTTACCCATGAACGTGTGCTTGATCAAGCATGGTATCGAGTTTGCTCTCTCAGACCTTGTGCCACCCCCTCTCTCTCTAGCAAAGTTCTCTCCCATGGAGCCTTAAATTACATCTAATAGCATTCCCATCCTCTCCAAGAGCAAAATCTGACAGGTACATATCCCCCCTCACCACCAGGTTTCTTCAAGGAGCCAAGGTTGTGAGCAGAGAACAAGCCTTCTCTTCCTTCATCTGTTTTCTCCATCCTGAATCACTATAATCTTAGATAATTTTTGATCCTGACACTGTAGTTGAAGCAGGGGTTTGGGGGGGTCATTGTTAGGGTGAGGGGCAAGAAGTACAGGAGACCCAGTTTCAAGTTTCTACCATTGACTTGCTATGTAATCTTTTTTTCTTTAGACTTTTATTTTCCAAATTACATGTAAAAGCAAATTTCAACATCATTTTTTTTAAACTTTGTGTTCCAATTTCTCTTCCTCCCTCCCCTCCTACCCCCACCCCCAAGAACTCAAACAATTCAACATAAATTGTATATGAGTAGACATGGAAAACAATTCTACATTATCTAGGTTGTGAGAGAAAACAGATAAAAATAAAACTTTAGATTAAGAAATTGTAAAATAAAAATGTGTTTCAGTCTGTTTTCAGATACCATCAGTTCTTTCTCTGTAGATGGACTGCAATTTTTATAAGTCCTTCAGAGTTATATTGGATCATTGCCTTGCTGAAAATAACCACGAGCTTCCCAGCAGATCATCTTACAATAATGCTGTTATTTTGTATACAGTACATTTCTCTCTGCTTCAGTTCATGTGGGTCTTTCCAGGTTTTTCTGATAGCATCCTGTTTATCATAATTTTTATATAGTACCTTGAACTTGACAGAGAATTTTCTTCACAATATCCCAGCAGAGTAGGTACCATACATTTTGATATCGTAGTCATTCATCATAACTTTCCCTCCATCCCATTCCCTTCCAATGATATTTACTCTGTTGTCTATCTTATTTTACCCTAATCCTCCTCATAAGTGTTTTGCTACTGAATGCCCCCTCCCCTGCTCTACTCTCCCTTCATTCACCCTTTCCTCCTTATCCTCTTCCCCTCCTACTTTCCTGTAGGGCTAAATAGATTACTCTTCCCAATTGGGTGTGTGCGTTATTCCCTCCTTGAGCCCACTCTGATGACGTTAAGGCCTTTGAGCTAATTCTGTTTTTTTCAATTTTTCTTCTTTTCTCCCTCCTCAACTCTCCTTATGAAATCAAGCAATTCAATATATGTCATACATGTGGTGTTATGCAGAACATCTTCACCTTCCTCAAAAGTGTTTTGCTTTTTACAGCTCTCTCCCCCAAACTTCTCTTCCCTCCTTCCCCTCTTTTCCCCACCCTCCCCCATCTCCTTCTCCCACTTTTCCTCAGGGCAAAAATATATTACTATACCTACTTGAGTATGTATGTTATTCCCTCTTTGAGCCAATTCTGATGATGGTGAGGTTCACTCCTTCCCCCTCTCCTTCCCCCTCTCCTTCCCCCTTTCCTTCCCCCTCTTCCCCTCCCCTCCATAGGCTTTTTTCTTGTTTCCTTCATGTGGGCTTGCTATGTAATCTTGAGAATCATTGACTCTTTTCATCTTCTATTAAATGAGGGAAATGATAACCTTACACACGTATTGTGAGGATCAAAGGAGAAAAAGCCTCAAAAGAAATGAAATCAGTATGCATATTTTATTCTTTTGCATAATAACTTTCCACCAAAATCTTACTCCAATGCTCCCTCATAGTATGGAGGTGACATTAGGCTCTTGAAAGTTAATCTGTGTTGCTCTAGGCAGTCCAAATAAGCTAGAAGACTTTTAGTATGGCTCTGTCTATTCTCTGCAGACCAGCCCCCAGGGGTCCACTGAAATTCATTGTTAAGCAGAAGGTGAGATAGATTTTTCAGTCACATCAATTCACCAAGATTGTTTATTAAGGCAAAGAAGGGATAAAATTTATATGAGTGGAGGGGATGCCCACTGAAATAATTGATTTGTGAAGTACCCTTTTATTATATTTCCACTGAAGTCCTCCCCAGATATCTTCTTTTAGCAGGGAAGTTATCTAATAATATGTAGGCAGATAACAAGCTCTGGTGGATCCAACAAAACTGAAGAGACTCTGAGGTTCAACCCAGGGATAAAGTATATGGTTGTTGTCTGAGCATCAACCTAGCTAAAATTGTAAAGCCTCATCATGGCTAAAACAGCTCATGGAAATAGTAATAGCAGCTGGCATTTATATAACATTTTAAGGTTTGCAAATTGCTTTACAAACTATCTTATTTCTCCTCACAACAACCCTGGGAAGTAGGTACTATTATTATCCCCATTTTACAGATGATGAAACTGAACCATACAGTTATTAAGTTACTTGATCAGGACCACACAACTAGTTAATAAATATCTGAGGTTAGATTTTTACTCAGGGATACCTGATTCTAGGAGCAATGGTCTATCTACTGCATTACTTAGCATCCTCTAATCAAAATAAAAAAGACATTTTGATTTGTTTTTTGGGAAGGAGTAACCATACCGATGAATTATTATATTCATATTATACCAAGTGCCCTCATTATCATCCCAGTTGATTTTTGGAAGTAGGAAATTAGTGTTTGGAAAGTCTAATACTATGAATAGGGAAAAGTACACATTTCTTAGAGCTGAGCATGTTTTTTTCCTGAACCAAATGGTATGAGTTTGGGGTCCTGGGAGAACATGTTTATATGGGAAATAGTACCCTCCTAACCCATTTGGGACTGAAGGAGTTCTCTGGGGCCCTTGCACTAAAGACACTCTTGGGGAAGAGGTCTAGAGAAGTTAGAGGATTACCTGTCCATGGTTCTGAACCATGTAAAACATCAGCCCCCAGAACTCTATTCAATTCAATTCAATTCAATTTCATTCAACAAATATCTATTGAGTACCTATTCCATGCTAGGAGAGAGGCAGTGTGGCATAGTTGATAGAGAACTGCAGTCAGGAAGTCCTGTGATATATACTGGTAGTTTGACCCTGGGAAAGTCAGTTATCCTCTCAGTGTTCCTGACAACTTCCTAAGACCACATTGTAATGTAGAATAAGTGCTATTCTGTATTAATAGAGGAAATTCATCATCTGGAGTTATCTACCCCAATGATATCACAGATCTGCTAAAATGCACCAGGCATTGTTCTAGGTGCTAGGGATGGAGAAACAAAAATAAAAAAGACTTGGATCTCATGGAGCTTGCAATCTCCTGGTTGGAGTATGGCAGGGTACAACGCATGGACACATAAATAAAGTAAATGAAACAAATTTAAGTAATACTCTTAGCAACTAGGTAGATGAGGCTTTCATAGGAGGCAGGTAGCTCTTGGGCTAAATCTGGAAGGAAGCTAGGGGATCTTAGACATGAAGGGGAGGGGCAGGTGCATTCCAGGCAGAGGTGACAGCCTTCACAGAGGTACAAAGATAGGAGACTGAATGTTGAGTTTGTGGAGCAGCTAGTAGGCCAATTTGGTTGGAGCATTAAATATGCAAAGGGGAATAATATGAAATAACTAATATGAAATAGTCAACATTTGGTTATTCATTCCAGTTAAGGAAAGAGTGGGAAGGGAGTCAAGGGAGAGGAAGAGAAGATTGTATAGATAATTCAAAAGAGCTCATAATAATAAAAAAAATGATTTCTATTTGTTTTTGGAGTTGAAATTAATGTGTGTCAGTGCCCCCAACAGTTTCATTCCTAATTATACATATTTGTCTCATGCCATCATTATCATTAATAACAATAACTCACATTTTATAGCACTTTAAAATTTATAAATGCTTTGTTCACAACAACCCAGAGAAGTGCATCTTCCCTGAGCTCACAGTGACAGTGACTGAGGGCAGAAGGTCCTAGACTTGGTCTTGGATAAGGTTATAACTTGCAAATCTACAGGGAAATAACTGAAAGTTAACTGAGTTTGTGCTCCTTTTGCATGTCTTGAAAAAAGGCTTGCCCGAGGCCACTCCACTGGTAGTCTGGGTTGGAGATTGAAGAGGAATTATATTTGTAGAACATTTAGCAAAGAACAAAAGATTTAACTATAGAAGGGGAAGGATATTCAGTGAGAGTTTTTAGTGGAGACAGTAAGTTGAAGGTTGGTGTTGGTCACACTGCTGGGTCTATTGTTCAAAGCCTTAAGGCTCAGCTGCAGTTCCTCCTGAGTTTGATCAGAAAGCTGTATTAAATGGCCTGAGTCTTAATCTCCCCAGCCAAATAAGGAACAAGGATAATTTCGATACTTTTAAAAGGGATAAAAGGAATAAGCATTTAAGTGCCTACTATGTGTCAGATACTGTACAAAGCACTCTACAAATAGTAACTCATTTGATCCTCACAACAACCTTAGGATGTAGGTACTATTATTATCCCCATTTTACAGTAGAGGAAAGTGAGGCAAATAGGAGTTTGTGACTAGCCTAAATTCATACAGCTAGTAAGTGTCTCAAGTGAGATATGAATTCAGTTTTTCCTAAATTCAAGTCTAGTATTCCATCTAATCTCACTAAAGGAAATGAAATAGTTCCCAATCCATGTAGTGGAGGGTCACTGGTAGATATCTCCTACAACATGGGAACTTTTCTCTGTGAAAGAAAAAATTCTCCATTGTGGGGAGATCGACAGATTTTTTACCTAAAACTGAGATCCCTTGGGCCTTTATATCTCACCTATATTCTTCTTTACCTTCCTCATATAATAGTTTAGGAATAATAGAGAGGGTAATGGAGTAAGGAACACCCTTCCCAATTTTACAGATGGGGTCAAATGAATCTTAGAAATATAGATGAATGCAGCAAGAAAACTTCAGAATTAGATCTTGACCCCATATTTCTAATTCAATGCCCTTTCTACCAAAATTAACATGTAAAATTATATCTGAAGCAGGATAACCCAAATACCAAATAAGAAAAGGAGATCAGAGAATAAAGAGATTGGTGCAAACTGGGGGAAGTCAAGGACAACTTTATGGAGGAGATAGGACTTGAACTGAGCCTTGAAGGATGGACAGAATTTAGATAGACATGTAGGAATACTAAGGGTATTGAAGGTTGGAAGAAAATTGTTATGCAAGGGTAATTTTCAGCTTCATGAACCAACCAATGAACCAATATTTCCATATTTATTGAACACTTCCTATAAGGAAGCTTTCTAAAAGAATTCACCATCTTCATTCTGCAAGGCCTAACTCATTTTATAAGTTCAGAAAAAAAATACAATATGATATGTCTGTGTATATTCTTCTTCCACATGCCCCACTTGTTCCTTTTTACTCCCACCTCATCTTATCTTTCCTCTTTCTGATCAACATAATACTTTGAGACTTTGAATTGTTCATATATATGTATGCATATATGCAAACATATATGTATATAATTTAATATTATATATATATATGCATGTATATTTCTCTAGTTACCTTGTATGTTAATCTTTACTGTTGTATTTTTGTGAATGTAAGTAGTTTGGGATTACAGAAAGTTGAAATAATCTCCTAACTGCAAATAATGAATCCCATGAAGTAGTCACTTTATCTCAATTCACACTTCATATTTCCATGGGACTGGAACCAATTACTATATTTTATATAATTATAACTTCAAATAGTGAGAAATTAAATACATTCATCCACTTCATGGAACTCATTCACATTAGTCGGGACCTAGTTTTATTTCATTTGGGGCCCAGCCTACTGTCCTCCTGCAGTGTTTGTTTTAGATATGTGTACTGATGGGCTGCCCATCCAACTGTATGCCATAGTCTGGGCAATACATCTTTTTTCCTATGTAGATTGTTAGACCAACATCTTTTGAGCAATCACATACCTCATCTATAAAGCATTACAGCAATCTGGGGTTTGATACAATCAGTAAATCTTATGCTCAAATGGGAGTGTCTGGAGGAGTTTCTCAATGCCTTGGGGATTCCTTTTTCATTCTGACACTCCATAGCACACCCTCCATTACATCTTTGGGCAGCATATGTCTCCCTGATTTCTGCCTCATGTGGTATTGAGAATCAGAAGATCCATGAATCAGTATTTCTTTGTGCTTGTGGCTATAAAGAAATGTTGTATTATCTTAGAATATTCATAGGAGACATCTTGGTAGAGAAGAGTCCTTTGAGATTTCATTTTTCTCCAAATGCTGGAGGAGATGTGGAAAAATAGGCACACTAATAGTCTGCTGGTATAGCTGTAAACTTGTCCAACCATTCTGAAGAACAATTTGGAACCATTTACAAAGTTGTGTCTAAAAAACTATGCATATCCTTTGACCTAGTAATACCACTATTAGGTCTACATTGCAAGGAGATCAAAGAAAAAAAGGAAAATGACTCATATGTATCAAAATATTTATAGCATTTTTTTGTAGTGGTAAAGAATTGGAAACTGGTAGGATGGCTATCATTTGGGTAATGGCTGACCAAGTTATGGCATATAAATGTGATGGAATATTATTGTGCTATAAGAAAAGATGAAGAAGATGGTTTAAGAAAAACCTGCAAAGATATATATGAACTGCTGTAAAGTGAAGTGAGTAGAACCAGGAAAATAATCTACAAAGTAAAAGCAATATTATAAAGAAAAATAACTATGAAAGACTTAGTAACTCTGATTGATATAATGATTAATAACTACTCCTAAGGACTTGATGAAAAGCTATTCACCTCCAGAGAGAACTGATGGACTTAGAGTGCAGGCTGAAGCATATTTTTTCTTTTATTTTTTCTTGCTTTATTTCAGAACATGTTTAATGCAGAAATATGTTTTACATGATTTGATATATATAATAGTAATCACATTTCTTGCATTCTCAATAGTGGGGGAGGGAGTGAAGAATGGAGAGAATTTGGACCTGAAAATAAAAGTTAGAAAGATTTATGTACTGCAATTTATCAGTTCAAAATATTTGTAATGTATAAAATATAGTATTTTTGTTTGTAAAAATAGTTCATTTTCCTCTATTATATAAAATTTATTTTAAAATATCAACAAATAGAAAACACGATTGTATCTGATATTCATTCTTTATGATCTTAAGTCAATTGTGTGACTGAAAATTTGCCTGGCTCTAGAAAATAGCATGCAAAAGGGTGTCTTCTGCCTTCCCATTTTTTCATCAAAGATACCCTCAATATACACATAGTCAATTTTTCACAAATTTAATAGAAGTGAGAAAGTATGCTTATAGACCATGGTAATTAATGTTTTCTAGATCATCTCTGTGTGTATATAAAATAATACTATCATGATTTTTTTTCTGATTAGTGGCTATCTTCTTATTCAGATGCATTGAAAATTTATTCTTCAATGCTTTCAAAATTTTACCTTCTACAGAATGCTTTTTTTCTATATATACTTAGTCTAATCGAACTATTCTTCCTGTTTTCATCTTTTTTTGTTCTGATTTTCATTTATTCATTTAGTCCATTAGGGTTTGAGGTGTTGGATTCCAAATATGGTAGTTCTACGGTCATAGATGAGAAAACCTATTTGTTCTGACAGAACTGTTTGGTTTTGCATCTCTTTGCTATCCAGAGTTGGGATGGTCATTTAGCAAGAGGAAAAGATAACAAATAGACTAAGTGCAACACTGGTACTCTAGGAATGTTAAAAGACTTAGCGGAAGGAAACCCCTGGGTTGGGTAGATTCTCTATGGTGGACCTATCGAAGCACCTTGATGAGAAATACACAGAAAGGGAAGGCAGGGAGGGTTTGCAATCTGTATTGGTAGAGAGATAGGATACAATGAATATATAATAGATGATCAAAAAATGTTTGATGGCTATAATTGAAATTGTAGCTCCATTGTGTTGGCAGATCTCTCTATTGAATCTATCTCTAGGTGGAGAAACTGAGGCTTATCAATTCAGAACCAAGTGAGGACTCATGATCTCATTGATATAGAGCTGGATGGGACTTAGGAGGTTATTTAATCTAACTCCCTCATTTTAAGGGTGTGGAAACTGAAGCCATAAATAACAGAGGTGGGAATGGAATCTAGGTCTTCTGACTCAGGCGGACTTTTGACTCCAATGCACTTTCTACTATATCATGCTGCCCTGGTTTGCTTTAAGAAACTGATCCTCCCTTTATTCCCATAAACCACTTAACCTCTTACTTGGAGCATGAGTCATATTTCTGCTAGCACCTTTGTTCCAGGTTTGGGGGAGAATCAAATTACATTAATATGAAATCACCACTTAATAGTTAGAAGGTACTCCTTTCTCTTTTCCTCTTTAGCTGGTCTGATACTCCCGGGAAAGGGGAAGGATGAGGATAGGAAGCATTGAGGAAGAAGAGGATTACTTTAGAATTGTGGATTTTGAGCAGGGAATCCTCTCCCTTCATTCTACAGAGAAGGAAACTGAGGTTTAAAGGGGTTAAATTACTTGCTCAGGGCCATATAGCTATTAAGTGCATGAGGTGAGGTTTGAATTTAGGTCTTCCTGATTCCAAGTCTGGTATTCTATCCATTATGTCAGAATGGGAAGGGGATAGTGGAGAAAGAATAAGACTTGGGGATATTGAGGGCAAGAGACTATAAAGGCTGGAATGGGAAAGAGTGGGTAGAGGTGGCAATGAGATTGGGTACTATTTAAGGGGAAAGTGAAGGGAGGAAGGAGGGCAAAGAGAGTGATAATAGAAAGAAAGCAGTCAATGAGAGGTAAATAGTGGAGCAAAAGAGAAAGAAGGGGCCAGAAAAAATGGAGGGCAAGGGAGGGGCACAAAGAAGGAGGATAATAGAAGGGAGTAGTGCAAGGTGAGAAGAGGAGAAAAGGAGAGAGAAACCACTCCAATATCTTTGCCAAGAAAACCCCCAAAATTGGGTCACAGAGAGTCAGATATGACTGAAGAGATAGGAAGGAGGAAAAAGGAGGAGGGAATATAATGCAAGAACACCGAGTCTAGTGTCAGCAACCAGGCTTCCCTGTTCTGGACTTCTATAAAATGAGTGGTTTCAATATCGCTGGTCCTTAATAATTTTTGTGTCCTGCACCCCTCTGATGGTCTAGTGAAGCCTTTGAACCTCATTTCAGAATAATGTTCTTAAATGCATCTTAAATTTTGCAAGATAAAACACATCTGATAATGGAAACCAATTATATGAAAATAATAGTCATCAGAATATATGACAACAAGAGCAAGATAATGGGACCCAAGGTAAAAACCTTTGGGCTAGGGGGTCTCTAAGATACCTTTAACTTCTGATATTTTATGATTCTTTGAAGAGAAAAGTAAATGGGGGCGGGTAGGGATGAAGGAAGGAACAGGGACAGAGAGAGATAAGGGGGGTGGAGGGAGGAAGGAAGAGTGAAAGGGGATGAATGGGGGGTTGGATAAAAGAAGGGATAGGAAGGAAGAAAAAAGGAGAAGAGCAAGCAAGGACAGAGGAGATGATACAGCAGGATAAGGAGGGAAGAGAGAAGAGAGGAGGAATAGAAGAAAGAGAAAGGAGTAGGAGAAAGAGGGAAAGGGAGGAAATATGGGGTGCAAAGGAAAAGCAGGGAGATAGGTAAGTGGAGAAAAGGATGGGAGGAGGGAGATCTGAGGAGGATACTCTGAATGCATTAAGAAGTGGGGGTAGTGACTGCATGTTGGTGTTGGGCCCCATTGAGATTCATCTGAGTGCCCCAGAAGCCTTTGGGGTTTCATGTAGTTTCATAAAACATATTAAGAACATTTGCTATTTTTTCGAACCAGAAAATGAAATGTTTGAAACATATTACCTGACAGGTTTTTGCTGTGTGTATTTCCCCTTGGGTCACTATTACCCAGACTTCTGATAGCATTTCTTACCAGCTTCTCTCCTACCCTCCCTGCTCCAGTCACTGCCTCTTCCCCAAAGGCCCTGGGGGCACTCAATGAATTTGTCCTCCCTTCCTAAACCAGGAGAAATCCCTAATCCTCAAGTGCTCCCTGGAAAATAGTCAATTTGGCTCAGGTCTCAGATGACATGATTGTTGCCTTCAAATATCTGAAGGCTTGTCATGTGGAAGGAGAAGAGGAAACAAGACTTGTTCTATTTCTTTTCAGAGGCCAGAACCAATTGTCACAGGGTACAGGTTAACTGTTATAGCTGTCCCACTAATGAAAAATATTTCTTTCAGAGAGAAGTGAGTTCCTTGTCACTGGAAGTGTGCAAGCTTAGCCTCGATGCCTAGAAGTCTTTAGAATTCTAGATTGAGTTGTTTGTCATCTCAGAGTTTCCTGGGAGCACTGAGAGGTTAAGGAATTTGTTCAGCATCACACAGCCAATAGGCAGCAGGGGCAGGACTTGAATTTGGGTCTTGCTGGCTTTATGTGTAGCTCTCTATCCATGCAAGGCTACAACTTAGAAAGTGAATACACAAATACATACACACATATATACATATGTGTATACACTATATATAGAATTCAGTTGTGTTCATATGTATATATACATACACAGAAGATCAAAGTTTCTTGTATAATACTTTGATTCTTCATATTTTGGCATATATGTTGATTGCCAAATTTATCGTTCAAAAAAGATTTTTTTAAAAAGATCTAGGTTCTAGTCTAGATTCTGCCTTTTTGTATGGTCTTGGGAAAGTCATCTCCCATACTAAGCCTGATATCCCCCTCTCCTCCCTTCATCCTCGTCAAATGACAGGATTGGGTTCACTGCTCTCTTGTGATAATATTCACAACAGACTTTTGTAGGCTGCTTTGAAGTTTCCAAACTGCTTTGTAGACATTATCACACTTGAACTTCACAGCAGTCCCATTAGTTCGGTATTTGTGTTCTAGTTTTACAGAGGAAGAAGCCGAGGTTCCCAGAGCTTAAGCGATTCTCCCAGGGCTACACTATCATAAGTGGGAGAGGTGGGACTCAAACCCAAGCAGGGCTTCCTGACTTCCAGCCCAACACTCCATTCACTTCCTAGACCGCCTCCGACTCTAACATTTTCGGACTCCCCGCTTGTGTCCCGGGGAGGGTCCCAGACATGGAAAATGAGAGGCCGTGAGAGGAAAGAGATACCTATGCAGACAGGGCTCATTTTCCCTGAGGGGGAGGGTCTTTGCTTTTTGTCTGGAAGAGGAAGACCCTCTTGTCCCAGAAATCCCCTCCCTCCCTTCTGCCCCTCACCCCAGGACAAGGCTTAGGATGCTAAGGCACATCCCAACCTCCAGAGGATCTCGGGTCGATAAACTCTTTAAGGAGCCCTGTGAGAGTCAAGCTCAATGCAGCCTCTATCGATCCCTCTTTTGATGCCGATTAGTGCCTCTCACCTACTCGGGGCATGGGGAGCCCCGCTCTAATGCACTGCTGAACTCGGATTAAACTGCGATCTCCCTGAGAGGCGGGGGCGGAAGGGGGGAGGAGCTGACAGAGGGGGAAGCCTCTTCTTGCTTCTACAGAACAACCAAGGATAGGAACCTGGGGTTGGGGGTGGGGGCAGGGGCGGGCTGCTGTGGTCTTGAGGCCGAGGAGGGAAGAAAACTGTTTCCCTCGTGTAAGGAACCTAAGAGTGGATAGGGTGCTGAGGCTAGTCATTAGGACCTGAGTTCAAATTCAACCTCGGACCCCAGGCAAATCACTTAACTCGTCTGCTTTGGTTTTCTTATCTGTAAAATAGCGATGGTGATGGTGATGATAATGATAGCATCTATTTCACAGAGTTAGGAGGATCAAATGAGATATTTGTAAAGCATCTGGCCTGACACACAGTAGGTGCTTTAATAAATCTTGGTTCCTTTCTCCTTCCCTTTCCCCTCCTCAATCAATCTCCAGAGACTGCAATCAGAAAGGAGTTCTAAGAAGGGAGGGAGGAGTGTGATGGAAAGAACACTGGACTAAGAACTGGGAGACCTACATCATAGCCTCCCTTTGATTTAGTTGTCTGACTTTGAGTGAGCACTTTCTCCCCTGCAACCCATTTTTTCCCTGGAGGGGAACCTAGCACAGTGCCTGACACATAGTAGGTACTTAATTCAAGCTTGTTATTGAATGGACTTCTGATGCCCCTTCCAGGCCTCATAAAAATAGCTCACATTTACACATATCATATTGTTTTCACAAATATCCTGGTAGGATCCTCTTCATTATTGTACTAAGGGTGGTGGTATAGAATCAGGGATTTGAACAGAAAGTTGCCATTTACTAGCTGTGTGATCTTGAGTAAGTCACTTCCTCTTTTGAAGTCTTGTCCCTCAACCATAGAATGAGAAGTTTAGAGTAGATTATCTCTAAGGTTCCATGTGAGCCTAAGATATTATATTCAAGAGGATAGCTACATGGATTAATCTGGATTCATGTAGTACTTCCTTCCCTGCCTTCCCTCACTAGAGAAGTCCTGAGCCCAAGAGGGCTTGGAGACAGCTGCTGGTGCTTCCTCTCCCTTGCAAATTTTATATGTTTATACATATATGCATGCATACATGGATATATGCATATCCATATGTACATGTATAATACACATATATACATGTGTGTATACACACTTCTTTCTTTCTATCTATCTATCTATCTATCTATCTATCTATCTATCTATCTATCTATCTATCAGTGTATAGAGCACTGGGCCTGGAGTCAGAAAATTTCATCTCGCTGAGTTCAAATCTTGCCTTAGACACTAATTTTATGACCCTAGGCAAGTTGCTTAACCCTGTTTGACTCAGTTTCCTCATCTGTCAAATGTGCTGGAGAAGGAAATGGCAAAGCACTCCAGGATCTTTGATAAGAAAACCCCCAAAAGGGACCTGAAGAGTCAGACACAACCAAAAAATGACTGAACAACAGCAACAATATATAAAATAACAATCACTATAGATACATAGTATAGATACGTAGTATCTATAGTGTATGTGTGTGTATAATATGTTTCATATATAATGTGCATGTATATTCTCCTGGTGGAATATAAACTCTCTGAGAGAAGGACCGTTGATTTTTGTTTCTGTATTCTCAGTGCCTGACAGAATACTAATCACAGAGGAGTAACTTAATAAATGTTTATTAATTTAAAGGTTGGTCTGTTAGGAGGGGATAAGGAGGGGAGGAAAAAGGAGAAGAGGAAATGGGAGTGAGAGGAGGGGAGAAGAGAAAGGTAGAAGAAGGAGAAAGGAAAAGGGGGAGAGGAGAGGAAAGGAAGGGAGAGAAGGACAGAATGGAGAAGTAGGAAGGAGGAGAAGCAGCAAGGGGAGTAAAGATGAATGAAGAGAACAGGGAGTGTGGACTGAAGAGATAAAAGGACAGGAGCACTGTGTGGAATCTAGGGGTGGGTACTTTCTTCATTTTGCCCCTAAAGTTTTCCCCCTCTTCCCATTCCTTTTCATAAATGATTGACCCTTCTTATTTGGTCTGGCTGCTGATTAAAGCAGGAATGGCATCAGGCCGTAAGTGGGAGGGGAGGCCTCATTAATGTGCTCAATAACTGTTTATTTAGATATTAAGTGCTAATTCAGTGGGAGTCTGGAGAGCTGGCTAGAGTAAAAGATGGGGGGGGGTTGTTGTTACAATTAGTACTGATTCAGATGCCTTCCCATATCTGTGTCCCCATGGGCTTTAGGGGCAGGGCATCCAGCGTCTCAGAGACAACCTGTAGGCCTCAGCTTTTACTCTTTGAGGGTGAGGAAGGTGATAAAGAGTTCTTCCCTCCAGTTCCCTTGAGAGGAGGGAGAGGGGAACTCTCTCAGGGCCTCCTTTGGGCATCTAGGGAATATGGGGCTCCCATTCCTCTTTCCCTAGCCCAAATGCCAAGAGCATCTCCTTTGTATTGTAGGGTCAGAGCTCTAGAGTTGGAAGGAATCCTAGACATCATCTAGTCTATGCCCCACATTTTATATATGAGGTAAATGAGACTCAGTGATGAAGTGACTTGCCCAAAGTTCTCTGGGTGCCATTGCCTTGCACTGGACTCAAGCTAAGGAGGAGGGGAAACATTTCTCCTGGGCTACACAGAATTTCTGGGGACACTGTGAGCCTGATGAACACTACCCACCCCTCTCTATCTCCATCTTGAAGTGAGAAGAAAGAGAACAGAAGGGTTCTTGAACTCCTCTCTTCAATTTTCTCCTTTTTTTTGCGGGGCAATGAGGGTTAAGTGACTTGCCCAGGGTCACACAGCTAGTAAGTGTCAAGTGTCTGAGGCTGGATTTGAACTCAGGTCCTCCTGAATCTAGGACTGGTGCTTTATCACTGTGCCACCTAGCTGCCTCCCTCTCTTCAACTTCTTAAAGTGCTCAAGAGCTCCAAACACAGCATCAGAAGACTAGGTTTGGGGCCCTACCTTCTCTAGCTGTGGGGATTTCCCCTTTCTGAATTTCTGCTTCCTCATTTTTAAGATGGGGATAATAATCTTTATACACTGGCCTCCCTGGGCTGTTGGGAGTAGATAACATTTAGAGGCAGCTAAATAGTGCAGTGATAGAGCGTGAGTCCTGCAGTTAGGAAGCCCCCAGTTCCAATCCTGCTTTAGATACTTACTAGCTATGTGACCCTGGACAAGTCACTTAATCCTGTTTGCCTCAGTTTCCTCATCTGTCCAACAAGCTGGAGAAGGAAATGGCAAACTGTTCCAGGATCTTTGCCGAGAAAACCCTAAATGGGGTCATGAAGAGGTCAGCCACACTGACAAACGACTTAACAAAAGGGCTTATCTGGGGTAAACTATCATTATTAAGGTTCTAGATAAATATGAGCTATTATTGCTACTCATAGTTCAAGGTCTGCTTCAAATGCCAGCCACGTGAAGCTTTCCCTGCTCTCCCACCTCCCCTCCCCCCAACCAGGTATCTCTTACAAGGCCCAGTAACAATAGCCAAAGTTTATACAACACTTCAGTATTTTCTTAGCACTCTACATAGCTTATTTCATTGGGTCCTCTCAACAATCAGGTAAGGTGGGTGCTTTTAGTGTCCCCATTTTACAAGTGAGAAAACTCAGGCAATGAAAGTTAAGTGGATTTGCTCACAGTCAAGCAGCTGATTAGTGCTAGCAGTAGGACTTGAGCCCATGTCTACTCCAGTTGCCGCTATAGGGTTCAGTAGATGTTGTGTGGAGGATTTCACAGGCATTAGGATTGTGAGAACTGTGATGTAGTGAGTAGAAAGCCCAGCCTTGAAACTAGGAAACCCCAACTCAATTTCTACCCCTGATTTATATGGTGGCATATATGACCTTGGATGAATCTATCAATGCCCTTGACAATACTCTGCAAGGAGTTTGCTAATTGGGGAGTTCAATTTACTAAGGACATCATCAGTCCAGCCCTATCTTTGTCCTAAAATTGTCACATCTACAATCAGAGGGGAAAAAAAAAGCAACCAAGCCAGTCAAGGCAAATCACTTAATCTCCTTTAGCCTCAGTTTCCTCATTTGTAAAATAAGGTTAGATGGCTTTAGAGATTCCTTCCAAATTTCCATTGGTAACTATGCAAGGTCAAGAGATCTTGAGGAAGGTCCCCCCAGTCTTTAGCTAGATCTCTTGTTTTGGAAATATGGGAGGACATGTACAAGGGTCACATAGTAGGGGTGGGGATGGCTTAGCTGAAATCTGCATCCCTGGAGGAAATTAACACATCAGTGAAATCTCATGGATTGCACTAATGAGGATTTGGAGTTATGACCTTAGAGATTGTTTAACATGGGGGTTCTTAACCTGTTTGTGGTCATGGACCCCTTTGGCAGGATCCGGATGCTTCTAAATAATGAAGGAAATGTTAAATTTCAGTTGGAATTGAGTGCAAATTAGGCTGTAATTTTCCCCCATACAAGTTCATGGACCCCTAAAACCAATCCACAAACCCCCAGTCCAGGGACCCCAGGTTGAGAGGCCCTGAATGCCAATCCAATCCAACCCTTTCTGTTATGGAGGAGAGTAAAGAGTGTTGATGAAATGATGTGGCCGCTTTCACCCAGGCAGTAAGTGGGAGAGTCGGGATAGGAATCCTGTCTTCTGATTCCAAATGCAATGAGGCCAAGACTGAGAGAAGGCATTCCAGGTTGAGGCAGTGGAAGGATGAAAAGGCTTGATTGGTGAATGGTGAATAGTCCAATGAGGCTGAAAGTTTGGAGGGGTGGTGGTGGTGAAGAGGAAGAGTGGGAGGTTAGGCAAGAAGGTTATTGCCAAAAGCCAGACTGCAGGAGCCGGTTAGATAGCTCGAACTTTGGAAACACAATGAGAAGTTACTGAAGACTTAGGGGTGGCAGAAGCCAGGAAGCCTGTGGGGAAAGGGATTCTATGTTTTCAAAAGATCATTTTCTTTTCCTGTGAAAATCAAGCCTGAGGACAGGATGGATTGGAGTAAGGATGTGAGAAGGAAGCTGTCCAGGGAATTAGAGCCTGTGTGCCACATGTTACAAGGACTGAATAATTCATCCAGGAGAGGTCCAAGGGCCAGGCAGCTCTGCTCTGGGCTGTGAAGGCCTCCGCTTCTCTAGTCCCTGCCCCAGATGGCACAAAGCTTAGGTTTTTGAAAGACAGAGGCTCAAGGCAATGGTGTAAACATAGGGGTGAGGAAGAGGGAGGAGGGGCACTCTTCATTCATTGTCTGGTTTCTACTTCCCATTTTGTTCAGAGGTCTCATGTGTTGGGTTGTTCCTTACTCCCTTGCTCCCTCAAGCCCCCAAGAAAGTGGGGACCTTTAAGAGTTCTCTGCTAAATGGTGACTGGGAGCAAGAATAATGTGTTGAAGAGTTAGGAGTGAAGGAGAAAGGATATAGAGTATCAAGAAATCATGTGCCTGGAAACCCAAGACGTCTATATTATCACTTAGGGCCTCTTTATCCCACTCAAAATATCACCTATTCTTATCCCATACCCTCCAACTGGGGCCCATCCCCCAGCCCATCTCCTTCAGCCCACCTCCTTCATTTTCCTCAGAACCTAACACTCTTCTCAATCACTCTGTCCCTCTTTGTTACCTTACCATCCAAGTCGATCCTTTCTACTTTCCCGAGACCCCTCATTATCCCCTCCACCATCAGTATGGACAGTGCCCTTTCCAAACCCTGGTGCATCGGGTGGATCTTAAGATTTGGAACAGGACAAATGCCGAGAGAATCCACAGACCACATTATGTTTGTTTTTGTTTTGAAGGGAATGATTCCAATGTCCATCCAGACAGCTTTGAAGGGAATAGAAGAAGAGACATCACTGAGGGGCTGTGAACAGAAGGGAGCCAGGATCCCTCAGCCTCGTAACTGTGCCTCCCTCCTTCCCAAGGTGATGGGACTCAGGGACTTCAAAGCTGTAATTGCCTTATACCAGCTGATGGCTGCTTCTCCCCTTCTAGGAGCTCGTTCCTTCAGAGACACCCCACACACACTCACACACACACGTACACTAGCTGGATTTGCTGGCCCTTAGGGACTGCGGTGATGCAAAGGTTGGGGTATGGATGTGAGTGGGGGTGTGGACAGTCTTGGCTCTGGCCTCATCTCGGCCTGGTCCAGAGAGACAAAGTGCTGACTCCACAGCAGCCCTGCCTGCTGCTGCTCATCACAGGAAGGCCAGGATGAAGGATGAGCTGAAGACTGGGAGCTCGGTCTGGGCTGCGCTGAAACACCAGCACCGCCTCCGGCCCCTTCCCCAGCCCAGCCAGTGCGCACGTCCCCCACCCCCATCCCAGGCACTGTAGCCAGGTAGCCTCCGACCACTTCCTCTTGTTCTACCTTGTGGAGCCTTTGTACTAGTCAGTCCCCCCCACCATTCACCTCCTGGTAGGACCCAGCGCCCCCTCCTTCGCGCCCCTCAGTCCAGTCAAATCACTGGGGCGGAAGAGCTAATCAGGGCAGGACTCGCAGCTGCCTGGGGCGGGCGGACAGGCCGGACATCGCGGAGCTCCGACTTCGCTGGGCGCCGGGCTGAGCTCACCTCATTGCCGATCCCCCCCCCCCCCCCCCACCCCCCTTGCCGCCTCCTCCGGCCAAAAGAAGCAATTTTATCCATGAGCGAGTCTGCATAATCCCCTGTCGGGCCTGAAGAAGCGGGGCCTGGGGGGGGGGGGGGGAGGGTGCTGGATCAGTCACGGAGAGCATCCCGGACCTGGGGGTAGGAGGAGAGGAGGAAGGCCTCTACCCCATCCGGATCCCGATCCCGGTGAAGCCAGGCCTGAAGTCACAGGGCAGAGATGGGGGAAGGGGTGTCAAAAGAGAGGCTGGGGAGGATCTGCTTCAAGGAGGGGGCAGGGGTGGGAAGGAAGCACTTCGAACCAACCCATGGCTACACTCACTAGCACCTGGAGTCTCCAAGCAGTTAGAAAGCAATAACAAACAAAACAAAAAACCCAACAACACCTCCCTCTAGGGTCTTCTAAAGTTTCTTCTAAAACTGTGTTTGCTCTTTCTCTCTCTCTCTCCATTCCATCTACCCTTCACCCATCTTCAGAATTTCTACTAGTTTCCACAATTTCTTTTTTTCCCTTCCCTTCCTTCTTTCCTTTCTGGCAATGGGGGTTAAGTGACTTGCCCAGGATCACACAACTACTAAGTGTCAAGTGTCTGAGGCAGGATTTGAACTCAGGCCTTCCTGAACCAGGGCTGGTGTTTTATCCACCATGCCACCTAGGTGCCCCCCACCCCCCAAGCAATTCTTGAGAAAGTGAGTCCTGGGTCCAGGTGGGACTCCTGTGATCATCTCCTATGTTTCCCATCCTTTAGCCTCAATTACAAACCCCTTCTCCCCATCAGAGCCTCATCAGAGCTTCCCTCTGGATGGGAAGACAACCCAAGGACTGTTAATAAGTGATGCAGGGGCAGCTAGGTGGCACAGTGGATAGAGCACTGACCCTGGAATCAGGAGGACCTGAGTTCAAATCCGGCCTCAGACACTTAACACTTGCTAGCTGTGTGACCCTGGGCAAGTCACTTAACCCAATTGCCTCACTAAAAAAAAAAAAAAGAAAAGAAGAATAAGTGATACAGCATTCCTCTAGGGGACTACCAAAAATCTGGCAAATCTCTCCCTTTCTCTCTTTTCTTGCTGTGAGCAGTGACCTCTCTAAACACTTGGAAAATCTAAGCACTAAGTGGCTTCCCCAGAAGGTGCTCTATTTTTTTTTAAACAATGTGATAAGAAGGATCAGAAAAACATCCTCAGTCTATCACCACAAAAGCAATGGGGGGGGGGGCGCGTAGGACTGCCTCTCCTCTTCTTCTTTTTATCCAGCTTCTTCATTTGTGCCCCTGATATCCGCCCCCCCTGCCCTGCTCCCACCGGCCAGTCCAATTCCTACCCATCCTTCCACACTCAACTCAAGGTATTGCCATCTCTTCAAGGAAGTTTTCCTTCCTCTTGTTCCATTCCTTTCCACCTGCAGCCTATATCCTTCCAGAGTTACACATTCTGCTTTGTATATTTGTGCCCACTTTGTTTTGTGGTGGACTCCCCAAGGACAAGGACTGTTAAAAGACATTTTACAGGTTTTCCACAGCTCTGGCAATGGGCTTAGGGTACACAATAAGTGCTTGCTGATAAATTTATTTCAAGTTTGTGATGAACTAATGAGATTTAGCAGATAGACCCACCTGGAGATCAATCTAGACTGATTGAATCAAGTGAGAGTGATTAACAGCTGACTATAGCCTACTTCAAGTTAACTGGATTGTAATCACACCTTGAGACACCTTCAGAACCAATGATTTGGTGATGCCAACCAATCAGCTTGAAGCAGTGTGTAAGGACCGCCTCTGTTCCAGACCTATAAAAAGCTTCCACAATCAGTTTGCTGGAAGAGAGTTCCTGATTATAAGCAGGCTTGTGGAGGAGGACTTGAGTAAGAACCAAACCAGGCTGGAACTCTAGCTAGGTAGGACTTCTTTTTCTTAACTTTCTGAACTCTTTGTAAATATCTGTATGCTTTAATAAATGTTTAATGCCCAAAGACTGGTGCTGAAGCTTCTAATTTAAGACGACCACAATTTAGATTTTAAACATCACAACTTGATGTCATTTCAATAAAAGTGTTGAATCAGGAGTAGCACTCCTGGGGAGAACAGGAGAAAGCTCTTTTCCCTTCTCAGGAATGGGAGACTAGGAAAGTCTTCGACATGTAGGAGGTGGAAAATCCCATTGGAAATATGGAGATGGTACTTCTTGTTCTTGTTCTTCTTTTGTGGGGCAATGAGGGTTAAGTGACTTGCCTAGGGTCACACAAGTATCTGAGGTGAGATTTGAACTCAGGTCCCCCTGAATCCAGGGTTGGTGCTTCATCCACTGTGCCACCTAGCTGCCCCTGACATGGTACTTCTTGGCCTAATATCCTGGGTCTGTCAGTCAACAAGCATTTACTAACTGCCTATTATGTTCCAGGCACTGTGCCATGTCTGGGGAAAAAATCTCTAAGCATTTTAACTCCTAACCCACCCAGAAGAAAAGTAGGGGCGTTTGGGGGCCTTTCCTTTTACTGAGTGGGCCTGGGTAAGATAATATTTTATTTTTTTGTGAGGCAATTGGGGTTAAGTGACTTGCCCAGGGTCACCACAGCCTAATAAGTGTTAAGTGTCTGGGTCGGATTTGAACTCGGGTCCTCCTGAATCCAGGGCCAATGCTCTATCCACTGTGCCACCTAGCAGCTCCATAAGATAAATATTTTAGTTGTGGGAATCACATTCATTTAGTCCAATCCCAGTATTTTACAGATTAAGAATAGGCCCCAAGAGATAAAGTGAATTGTCCTGTACCCTGTCCTTGGTCCTTGTTCTGGTCATCAATCACAACAAACCTTTATAGTATTCATTTATTTCCCTGGACTGAATTTATTTTTATATTTATAGCCCTAGTATTTAGCACACAGTAAGCGTGTACTAAATGTCCGTTCATTTATTCATTATATCTACTAGGTGCAGTGAAATAGAGATAACAGAAATTTGAAAACTGATATGGTTCACACTCTCAAAGAGCTTACAGTCTAGAGAGGATATTAAATAGAAACCAATAGCTTTAAAATGAATTAGAATCTAACTGAGTATGTATTAGATGCTTAAAAGATTTTAATTTTCCAAGTGAAGGAAGGATGCCATTTGTTGTGGAAGATATTCCTTATTTTAGCATTGCATGGGGTAGATGGCCTCAGAGCTCCCTTAACCATTGAGATTCTATTATGGTCCATCTCCCCACCTCTAAGGCAGGACTGTACAATGTTATCTTTCTCTTCTAGTGAGTAATAAGAACATTCCCCCGAGTACTGCTGTCCAACCTCCCAGCCCTGACTATACCATCCTAAGAACCATCCCACCCAAGTTTAAACTTATAGGGTACCTTTGGGGTCAGGGAGGGAGGGAAGATTGGAGTTAGGGTATCTTCTGAGCATACTCATAGGATCAGAGCCTGGGGTTCTCTTCTGATTTTATAGACTCTCAGTCTGATGGGGGGAGAGAGGTGGGATAGGGAAAGTGTAGGGAAACCTATGTGGAGAGTCTTTGAGCCTTGGCAGGTGTCCTTTTGACTCAATGGATAAAAGTATCCCCTAGCTCCTCTATCATGTGGATAGAGGACTACGGGTTATTTTTTTTTTGGGGGGGGGGAGTGGGATGGGGGTGGGAGGTCCTGTTGTGGCACCATGGAGAATTGTCCTTGATATAATCAACACTGGAGAGAATGCTTTGAGGGAAGAACACATGGTTAGGGTTGAGGGAACCTCTTGCTGCTCACAACCTTGAATTAAAAATGGGGGTAGGGGCAGAGATAGCAGATGGAGTCTCTTTGGATGTGTTTATGGGGAGGAGCGGCACTGACCCAGAATTCCAATGGCTGGCTAGGCATGAATGAAGACAGAAGCACTGGCACATTTCAATCCCAACACCTGCGGTTGGGTGGGGTAGTCGTGCTTTCTCTTTTTCTTCTATATCTCTGTATCTCTGGCTTCTGTCTCTTATTCTATGGCCTTCACTGCCCTCTGCTGGCTGGTGGAAGAGGAACAGCTTTTGGAGGTGGAGGCTAGGAGGAAGGAGAGTAGAGAGAAGGATTAGGAAGTAAGCGAGAGGAGCATATAAGAAATGCTTTGGGTTTCCAGGTAGGATGAGGCCCAGGGGAGCCTTTGGGGAGAAAACATTATTCATACCTTAGCCTGTTACTGACTGTGTGAGCAAATAGTGGTGGTGGGAGACAGTGGTGTCACCTCCCCTATACCCCAAGAAAGAAGGGATTTTGCTCTGAGTCTTCATGGAGCCCCACTTTCCACCTCTACTCCCAGCTAAAAGGCTCACACACAGATATCAAGCAGGACACCAGTTCTGATACACCCATCTCTTGTGACATACACTCGTACCGTTGGTTGTTCCATTGGCCTTCCCCCACTCTCAGTCAGAGAACCCTGATGCCTTTTGCCCTGAACTGTAGATCTGTCACTGTCCAGTGCTCCGTGTCACACACAGGTACCTCTTCCTTCTTCCAATGTTCTCCAGGCTTCTGGAAGTGTGACAGATTGAAGGAAGATGGTTCCACTAAGAGATTTCTGTAATTATCAACCTCGGATAATTTTAATTAAAATGCTTTGCATCCTTAGCTCTTAATTTTTAAAAAATGATTATAAATGTTATTATTAAAGAAAAATCCTTGAAGTGGAATTCATACATACATCTCTTCTCAGACTGAGGTAAGTGGGCGTGGGGGTGGGGTGGGGAATCCAGCAGACTAGGACTGACTCTGCAGCTCTCCTGGTTGAAGGGGCTGGGTGGGGAGGGGAGGGGAGGCTCCTCAGGAAAGAGAAAAGTGAGAGGGAGGACTAGGATCATTGTCTGGGGATGAAGTGGGGAAAGGAGTGAAGGAAAGGGAATAGGGGAGGAGAGGGGAAGGGAAAGGGAGAGTAACCATCCAACTCAGTCAAATGAAGATATAAAGGAATCTCATTCCCTTATGGTTGAAGTGACTTGTGATTATCCTCCCCTGCTTCGTAGCCAGACTGGCACAGCTTTAAACCATTGAAATGTCTTTTCCAGGTGCTTCCTGTGGTCACTCCCCTTCCAATTGCTGGCTCTTCTTTTAGCCCAAATTCGCGAGGTCCCTGCCCTTTCTTGCTAGTTGGCTCTATTTTAGCCTCAGGCTGGGAGCTGGCCATGCTGCCTCACTGCCTCCACTTTTGTCTCTACTTCCCCACTCAGACCAAAGTGGATGGAGAGATAGGAGGCGTCCTTTTGGTTTGAACCCCAGTGACTCAACAAACATTTTCCCCCCAGTGCTTACTATGTGCCTGGTACTGTGCAAGGCACTGGAGAGACCAAGTGCAGGTCAAAACTATTTTCATAATAACGTTAAGGAATTATTTTCCTGTTAAAATGCTCTCCGCTTTCCCAACCACATATCTGTGTGAGGCTGGATTTTCTTTGTATACTTGAACCAAAACAACATAACACAGGAGATTGAAAAAACAGATATGAGACTCTAGCTGTCTTCTATTGAAACCAGACATCAAAGGTTTTTACAAAAATGTATAAAACAATGCTCCTCTTCTTACTAATTTTAAATTGGAATGTATATTTTTATTTTAAGAAGTTATTATGTATGGGGGCAGTTAGGTGGTGCAGTGGATAAAGCACCGGCCCTGGATTCAGGAGGACCTGAGTTCAAATCCAGCCTCAGACACTTAGACACTCATTAGCTGTGTGACCCTGTGCAAATCACTTAACCCTTATTGCCCTGCCCCCCCACAAAAGTTATTATATAGGGGGCAGCTAGGTGGCGAAGTGGATTAAAGCACTGGCCCTGGATTCAGAAGTACTGAGTTCAAATCCGGCCTCAGACACTTGACACTTACTAGTTGTGTGACCCTGAGAAAAGTCACTTAACCCCCATTGCCCTGCTAAAATAAAAACAAATTAAACTCAAAAAAAGTTATTATATAATGCATTCATGATAGCTATTTTAAATAAATAAATAAATAAGTAGATAGATAGAAATAGATGTTTTAAAGTGCTTTGATTTCTAATTTGGTGAATGACCATATGTAAAGGGCAAACGAGATGATACAGTGGATAGAGCCCTGGGCTTATATCAGGAAGACTGATCTTCCTGAGTTAAAATCTGGCCTTGGACACTCATTAGCTATGTGGACTCTGGGAAGTCACTTACCCCTGTTTGCCCTCAGTTTCCTCATCTGTCAAATGAGCTGGAAAGGAAATGGCAAATCACTGCAGTATCTCTGCTGAGAACCATCCCTCCCCCAGCCTCACAAAAAATCGGGCACATAGAGTCGGACACAACCAAAATGACCCAACAGCAAAAATGCCAATAACTATTAACTCACATAAATTAAAACTCTTTGGGATCTTCAATAATTTTCAAGAGTACAAATGGGTCTTGAGGTTAAAAATAAAATGAACAACTCTAAGTATAATGGGAAGACTGTTAAAACAGAGGAAAGACAATTAGCTTTGAAGTTAGAGAGTTTAGATGCAAAGCCATTTCTTCTCATTAACTGTGGGACCTTGGACAAGTCATTCCTCCTTTCTCTACCTCATCTGTAAAATGAAGTAGGGAGAAAGGGCATCCTCATGGAGTGGATGGAGTACAGTCCTTGGAGTCCAAGATCAGAGTTCAACTTTGGTCTCTTACACAGTTATCTATGTGACCATTTATGGGCAAGGTCACCTAACTTTTCAATGTCCCCATTTCTCTTTATAAGGTTTTAAATTGAACAATCTGCAACTGTGGAGAAAGTTTCCTAGCAACAAGTTCCACACACAAATGAAACAAAGGTTGGGGTCAAAGAAAAAAAAAGCGGAATGAATGCAATAGGTAACCCTCTAAATGTTCAGTGCTTATACAACCCACACACACACCACACACACACACACACACACACACACACAACCTTATCTATGTTTGGGGAAGATGCTAGATTGTTAGGCCAGTAATACAATAGATCAGTAAGACTCAAAGGAAAACTTGTGGACCAGGTTAAAAATATCTGTATTCTATATTTTATCTATATACTATGCTTCTGTACTGAATTGTTTCCATTTGCATTTCCCCCCCCCCCCCCCCCATAATTCTCAGTAAACCTTTTAAAACCCTGACCTTGTCTAGGTTGAATGTAGAGAGATAAAAGAAAAAATGGTGAGATGAGCCCAGAAGAGTCAGGGGAAATATTCCCTTTTCTTCTGAGGTCACGGTTTAAGTTAGTAGTAGTGGAGAGAAAAAGAAGGAAAAAACCCATTAGGGGAAGGGTCTTAAGGGCTCAGTTGGGAGCTGTTCTAGGACTCTGGGGGCCCTCTCTTTATATAGAAAATACTTATAATGCCTGTGGGCAAAAGAGACACCGTTAATGGGATGTAGGCATTACTACCAGGGCTGGCAAGAGAGGGAGGAGAGGGGTGATGCTTACCACATAAGAGGGGAGCTTAGAAGAGAAAGATATGGGTAAGAAAGACAGGAGAATAATGGGTAACAGTGGACTGGGGAGAAACTTAAAAGGAAAAGAAATCCTATAGTGTAAAGAAGACTTAATATGCTACAAATCAAAATACTTAGACTCTATCTTGGCTTTGCCACCAACTTATTTGTGACTTTAGACTTCACCCTCTCTGGAGCTCAGTCACCTCAACTTTGTAAAGCAAAGTTTTCAGTTGATAAATATTCAAAGGATCAAACCAGGCGTATCTTGGAAGAAGAAACACAAAATGATGAAACCACACACACACAAAAGTTGTTGCAGTTCTTTCAAAATCAGAGCAAGCCAAAGAAAACAACTTCGAGACACCATTTTTGCATCCACTAAACAGACAAAGATAGTTAAAGAGTGATAACATTCAATGCTGGTGTGACTGTGGAAAACCAGGTAGTTATTAGCCTGCTGGTGGAGCAGCGAATTGTGCAATCTTTTGGAAAAAGCAATATGAGAATTATATAAGAAGCAAAAAAAAATCCTTTGAGGCAATGGTTTTATTGCTAGCCCTGTACTGTAAAGATGTCATTGACAGAGGGGGGGAAACTATATGTATAAAAATATCTTAGCCGCTATATTTCTAGCAACAAAAAATGAAACAGTCCATGTGTCTAATAATTGGGTAATGGTTGAACAAATAGCAGTATGTGAATAAAATAGATATTATTATGTCATGATAAATGAGAAATATGAAGAATACAAAGGAATATTAGAAGACATGGAGAGATATAGTGAGAAAGGTAACACAGGAAGAATAAAACATATACCAACTATAACTACATAATTAATAATAGCAGGAAATTGAAAAGGGGAAATATAGTTAGAAGGGGACAGAAAACAAATGGGATTGTTTTGCTGCTACCTTGTAAGATTAAACTTTTTAAATAATCACAAAATAATGTAGTTTATAGTTTTATTTGAAATAGCATTATTATTTTGTCAAACTTGAGTGTTTGCATGTGTTAGTGATTTTAAAATTTATGATTAAAATGTAAAATGAAGTGTTTGGATTTTTGTTCAGTTGTTTGCAGTTGTGCCTGACTCTTTGTGAGCCCATTTGTGGTTTTCTTGGAAAGATAATAGAGTGTTTGCCATTTCCTTCTATAGCTCATTTTATAGATGAGGAAAACTGAGGCATGCCAAGTTAAATGACTGTCCAGGGTTACACAGCTAGTACTGAGGCTGGATTTGAATTCATATGTTCCTGACTCCAGACCTGGTGTTCTATCTACTGCACTACCACATAGCTGCCCAAGTATATAAATCATCTCTTCTAGCTATTGACACGTGCTGGGCAGGACCTCCTACATTCTCTGAACCTTCATTTACCCCACTAATCATTTGAGTCAGCTTGTCAGTTAATATTGTTTTCTTATATACCTACCATGAGTGGTAGGTAGAGCTTAATTAGGGATAGTGTGAGATGATATTAAAATAATAGCTACCTTTTAAAATAGCACTTCAACATTTGAAAGGCACTTAAATATTATTTTATCCTCCAAAAACTCTAAGAAGTAGATATTAATATGCCCATTTTACACATGAGAAATTTAGGCAAACAAGATGAAATGACTTGCCCAGGATAACACAGATAGTAAGTACCAAAGATGGATTTGAACTCAGATCTTCCTGACTGCAGGTCAGGATTCAACCAAATCCACCACCTAGCTGCCTAAGATAGTTATCTAGTAAGAAGTTGTCATTGTAGGTTGACTTTGGGACTTTGTCTGAGGGGAAACTGGGTTCAAATTCCACCCTCTAACAATAATTTACTGAGACTTAGATAATAATGCTTAGAATTATCTACTAAGCTACCAATATAGTGTGATTTGCATGTCTGTGGGATAGAGAATTCTCACATCAAGTTACAGATCCTTGAGGAGATAAAGGACATCTCTCTGCCTTTGGCAGGACTCCAACTTGAATCGCTAGCAGGGCCAACCAAAGTGTAATCAGAATGTAAGTGAAGGTGGGGAAAAATAATCTGGTACATCTGTTACACCTTCTCCTTTGTCCCCTTTAGCAAAACCCAGCACTCAGTGACAGTCAAGCTTCCCATAGAACCTCACTTTTGGAAGTTTGCTAGTCTTACTTTGGGGGATTGTTCTAGGCAACAGAAATCCCCTCCCCACCCTGCCCACCCCAACTAAAACTACCAACTGAAGGAGAGGTTGACAAAGAAAACCATGATTAACTCCTTCTTGTGTTAAAGTAGAAGTGATAGCAGAGTATCTATCTATAGGGACACCAAAAAACTGCAGAATAACAGTAGCTCAAAAGAAATGTGAGATGTGCAAATTTAGAGCCATCTCCACTCCAAATGTTCCTATAGACTATTTGTGCCTGCCCTGTGGCAGAGCCTCCCAAGCTCATATTAGGCTGACTTAGTCAGACACGCTGTCCAATGTAGTGATGTCATTTTGGTCCTCTAGGACCTAGCTTCTTAAACTCTGGGTCTCAACCCCATATGGGGTCACATAACTGAAGGTGGGGGGTCATATAACTGAATGTGGGGGTCATGAAAAATTTGGCAACAGTAAAAGGTAATGTGTATTTATTTTATATACCCATATATCCAGGGTCACATTAAAATTTCTAGGGCAAAAAGGGGTGGGGAGCAGGAAAAGTTTAAAAAGCCCTGCTCCAGGAGAATGAGGAACAACAACCAACCAACCAACCAAAAGCAACTTTAAATGGTTTTCCCTTTAATATGTGTGAATTCTCTCAGGACATGGTCAAGGAAGGGCTTATTATTCCCATTTTACAGATGGGGGAAAGTGGGCTCAAAGAAGTATTCATTTCCCCAAGGTCATACAGATACTAAGTGGGAGAGTCAAATTTGAACACAGAACTTTTCACCCTGATCGAATGCTCCTTCCAGCCCTTGAATGACTTTACTTCACTAAGAATCAGTTCATATAAATCTTCCCATATTTCTCTGAATTCTTCAAACACTTCTTGCTGCAAAAATCTTTCATGTTTTGTTGTTAATGGCATCATTTTCATCATAGCAACATAAATTTAGAGCTCCAAAGGACCTTAGGGGACATCAGGTCCAAACTTCTCATGTTACAGATTAGGAAACTGAGGCACAAAGAGATTAAAAGGTTGTCCATGGTTACAGAGCTAGCATCTAAGGCAGAATTTCAACTTGGATATTCCTGATTTCTAGTCCAATGCCCCATCTACTTCCTCTTCTGTATTTGATAAGCTATAGATTTTTTTTCTCCCTATCTATTCCTTCATTTTATGGCACCAACTCTGTTTTCCATTCTTTGAATACCATTATGAATATTTTAGTACATATTGGATCTTTATTTCTGTCTTTGATTTTCTTGGAGTAGACGAGAAGGGTTACATGGAGAGTTATGGATCTAAAGCCAGAAATTTACAGATGACAAAACTGATGCCCAGAAAAATTAAGTAATTTGCCCAAATGGCAAAACTGGACCTTCAACCCTGTTTCTTTTTTTCTATTTTTTTAGGGCAATGAGGGTTAAATGACTTGCTCAGGGTCACACGGCTAGTGTCTGAGGGCAGATTTGAACTCAGGTACACCTGAATCCAGGGCCAGTGCTTTATCCACTGTGCCACCTAGCTGCCCCCAACCCTGTTTCTTTGACTCTCAATCCTGCTTTCTTTCCACTGAACTACATAGAACATGAACAATTTATCCTTTCTCTTGCATCATTCTGTTATGGAGTCCAAAGTTCTGCCAATAATGTGTCAGTGTGTTTTCTTCCAATAGCTTCCCAAACACTGACTATTCCCATATTTCATTATCTTTGTCAATTTACAATGTGAAAGTGAAAACTAAGATTTGTTTTAATATTCATTTTTTCTTAATATTGGCGATTTGGAGCATGTTTTTACATGGTCACTTGTGATTTTTAATTCTCTTTTGAAAACTGATCATCTCCTTTGGCCAGTTAGCTACTGGGGGGAATTAGAATGATTCTTATCTTTCTGTTTTAGTTGTAAATTTCTATTTGTAGAGATTTTTTTTGAGCAAAGAGTAAATAATTTCAAGCAGAGTGATTATGGGATATGAGGTTGTGTTTGTCCTTTGTTCTTGAAGAGGACTGTGACATTGGGGTGATGTCTTACTTGCACTGAATTGGATTTAAGTGAGGGTGGGCTGTGCACGGTCACCAACCTTACTCTTCCTCCAGAACCATCTGGCTCAGTGGCAAGATAGATATCAGGACAACTGGAGATGGCCCCATATGTTTAAGGCAACTGGGGTTAAGTGACTTTGCAAAGTGTCACATAGCTATAAGTGTCTAGGGTGCAAATTTGAACTCAGGTCTTCCCAAGTTCAGGATCAATTCTCTATCCACTGTACCACCTAGCCATCCCATGGGATGTGAAGGGTGAGAGTTGGATGAAGGGCTTTCTTCTTGGGGAAGGAGTAGAATCCAATGGCACTACAACTTAATTCACCTATAGCTGTGAAAATTTTGTTTACTCTCTCAGCACCTGACACAAGAAGACGATGGGTGTATTAAAAGAAGGAATATTGGCTTTGGAGTCAAAGATCAAGGGATCAAATCCTGGCTCTTTCTACTTACCATTTGTGTGACCTTGGGAAAATTACTTAGGATCTTAGGGTTTGAGTTTCCTCATATATTAAAATGAGGGGTGATGACTTAGATGACCTCTAATATCTCTTCTGACTCTAAATCTGGTATCTTGTGATCCATTTCCTTTGGGAGAATAAAAAAGATCCTTTGAAAAGGGCACAGTGCTTCTGGAGAGAGAACTGTTGGCAGGGGCCATGGTGATATCAGTGTATGGCTATTAAGGAGCTCATACTTGGCAAGTAACCACAGAAAAAGCTGGAAGTTGGGCGGTAAGGCATCTGGGGAGGCAGAGGAGAGATGGGGAAATTGGAACATTCTAACATCCTTCTTCTTGCCAGAAGTGACTGTCATTCTGCAGAATAAAGGGAAGAGATGCTGGAAGCAATCTAGAGACACCTCTAGAAAAAACAGCTTTCTCCTTCAACTAAGGGTGTGCCTCATTTAGACTTACGCAAAGATGACAGTCATAAAGGGCAAAGAGGGAGACAATAGAAAATTAGGAAGTATTTAATACCATTGGAAGGGTTTCTAAGACTCTGAGTGTCCCAACTGCACTGGAAAAAAGGTCAGTAGAGAAACAACATTTGCCCCTGGCATTAACTGACGTTATACTTTGTCCTCAACCACTCCATTTGCACATGATTTATTGAGAATCTTAGAATATTACTAGATGGTCACCAATAAGTTAGGGTGCAGTCCCTCACTGAGGAAACCCAACTCTGTAACAGGAAGAACTGGCAAATAGAGGAGGATATAACACCCATCCATCCCCTGCCTGAGAGGTGACTCTGAGGGAGCAGAAGTAGAGGAACTTCTGTTATCTCTAGGCTAAGGTTTTCTATCCTTTCTGAAAGAACACAATGGCACTTCAGCTGAAAAGCACACTACAGTACCCCACTTGAGAGAGCAGAGTAATTAGTGAAGCCTAATACTGGGGGTGGTAGAGACTATAGCTGTCCATCCAGAGCAATCGTGGAGAGTCCAATAGATAGACCCATCCAACATCGATCCAGTATCCTCTGAGGAGCCAGGTCAATGGCTGAATAGTCTCCCCAGGCCCACACATCCAGTAATGGCACCATGTCTTGTTAGCAACAAACCTAGTTCAGAAATCTGTCCAAATGAAATGTCATACTCTGCGAGGAGCCAGCCCAGCCTAGAAGTAGAGTGACTTACTCATCATTGACACAAATGACCCAACCTAGAGGGAACCTCATGACGACTCTCCAGAGAGAAAAAGGACAGCAGGTTTCTGTTCTTCAGTAATTATATATTACCTTGGCCACATGTGTTCCTTCTGTGCGTGCTTTGATATCTTTGTGCTTTAAATGTGTTCCCACTCACCACTTTCTTAGACTGTGCATCTTTATGGGAGGGTATACCCCAAGGAGTTTGGAAAAAATGCTTTGTAACTACTGTTTTCGTTATGTCATTGGAAAATGTCTTTCTAAGAGTTTCTACTGAAGTCCATTGGCTGATTGTTATGAGGAATGCACCAATGGGGCTCATAATCTATGGTGACAGAAATAGTCATCTACAGGTTACCATTATAACTCTGATGTCCTAACCTGCCAATGAGAATGGGAGTAGAGGGAACGAGCCCATGGGAGATCCTATATCTACAATATGAGTGAGTTGGACTAGACAACCTCTAAGTTCTCTTCTAGCTCTGCAATTCCATGATTCTACAGGGTGGGCCAAAAGTCACGAAGGGGTTTCAGTGTTTAATAATTCCTTTTTAAAATTAAAATTCATAATACCATAGCATCATATTCAGATATATGTAGGAAATGAATTTATATTATGTGTGAAAAATAACATTTTCGTAAATGGTGAAAAATAAAGAAAAATAATTTTTGAAAAGCTTTTAAAACTTCATGACTTCTGGTCCAGCCTGTATGATTCCGTGTCTTCAAATATCCTCAAGGACCCAAGGTATTGGAATAATTATTTTAAAAATCTAATAAGCCTTTTCGATATACAAGCAATGAAGCCCTGGAGGATATTTTTAAATTCATCTAATCTGTACTAGTCTTCATTTGTTTACTCATTTATGAATAAAAAACTTATTAAGCTTGGTTTTTTGTCCTTTATTTTTGAAGAGCACCAATGACATCATGGGATGATGTCTTAACTCAAGCGTGAATTGGATTTAAGTGAGGCAGGACGTGCACAGAGTCATCAGCCTCATTCTCTCTTTATTGAAGTCCCGTGGCAGGACAAAAGTCAAGACAACTGGCAATGGACCAAGATGCAGTGGATGACCTTAGTGTCTTCCATGTTTGATCAAAGCTCTAAGCATTCCACAGTACTTGCTTCAGCTGCCATCATGGCTGTTGGAATCAATTGTTCTCCTCTACCCATTTCATTGGGGGGAATCTTTGCATGTTTGGGATAGACATCCCTCTAATTCACTGACAGGTCTGAGACCTGTTCATCAGCCTCTACCTGGTTTAGCCTATCTGCTGAGATTGTGCACTATGGTGTGGCACTGTGCATGCTGCAGATTTTGGATCCACATGAGAGGAATGATTATTTCTCTCTCATATTAATAGTCAATTATTAAAATTGGGGAGACCTAAGCTTTTCCCCACCCTGTTCCTATTTCCTTGTCCAATCCCTCATGGACAGGGCTGATGGAAGATAGGATTAACATTCTCCTCATTCTAGGTATTCTTATTCCACTCAACTAGATTAGACCTCTGATCTAAGGTGAAACTCCTTCTTCTCAGGCTTGGGTAGGGGATAAATTATTTGAAATAGACTGCCCAAGGCAGGGGTAACTTAGAAGTAAATGACATCACCAAGTTCAATTAGATAGACCATCGATTCCACCCCTCATTGTAATATTCATTCTTTCATTAGTTGGTAAACAATCAGAGTTGATTGCACCCTAAGAAACACCCATCTCCAGGGCATAGAGGACCATGAGCCTGCTGGCCATGGTTGTCTTTGGCACCATAAGAGTGTCGCTAACCTTTTATTAAAAATGCCGGCATAATTACCAAAAGGTCTAATTATCAGAATTATGTGTCTCAGACATTTTTAAACATCACACACAGATGAGAGTTGAGTGGCAGGTGAAGACCAAAGGTGGATGAGCAGTCCTGAAAAGGGCTCAGCAAGCATTCACTCCAGAGGTACTAGTCCTCCTTGAATACCCTCCACATGCCATTTATTAAGCACTCAAGATATAGGAGATTCTCTACTAAAGATCTGCCCGGATGCCTCATGATGTGAATGTGGCCCCAGGGTTTTCAAGGGCCAGGCTTTGGCAGGTCTTAAGTCTCTGGAAATGGTTCTGAGAATGGGGCTGGTTATGGATGGTACATCTCTCATTCAACTAGCAAAGTCTGTAGAAGCTCAGCATTACATTGGCCTTATGGTATTGAATTTCATTTTTCACCCATAGTAACTCTTGAAAACTATGTGCTAAGCACAGAGAGACTATCATTATTTGTTAGTGACCAATTATAACAGAGATCTCGAAGCAGAAATATAAGATCCTTGAAGGGAAGATACTTTTTTTTTCAACTTTTGTTATTGCCCCAGGGGGTGCTAGGATATAGGCATGATGTCAATCCCCATCTTGTGGATCTCAGGGTAGCAGGTCATCCCTCTAAACTGGCATTGCCAGTGTAGTAAAGTAACCCTGGTCTGACTAACTTTTTTTTTTTAATCTTGGATTCCCTTTTCACAATGTGGTGATGCTATGTATCCTTTCTCAAAACAATATTTTTAACGAATCAGCCCAAATTCATAGGCTATAAGGGAAAACTACTTTGAAATCACCATATATTTATTCTTACAAAACAAGCATATACAAAAACATATGCATGCATATGTGTGTATATATACATACATACACACAAAACATACCCCACAAGTTCACAGAACTCAGTTCAAAAACATTTGGTCTAAAGAGATTGGTTGTACCAACAATCAAATCCTTTGGCCAGTGCCCTTACCCGTTAGCAATTCTCTTTACCTCATAGCTGTCAATTAAGTATCCTCATGTCAATTTCATTAAAGAAGTTTAATTGGACTATATAAAAAGTAATTTAAAAACAGAAGCATAACTCCCATGTGCCTGGAACTATACTTTCCCCCAATTAATCCCTGGACTCTGCCATAGAGAGGCAGAAATCCTTTCTAGGTTGGAGTCTGTCTCTCTTTTGTTTCCAAAACCATGGACTTGAGCTAACCTGGAAGTCTGTTCTCTTATGTTTTACTTCTCATCTCCCTATGAAAGGCAGGAGAACATGTGAAACTTGTGTGTTTGAAGACTGCTGGGCATTCCTTAGTGATACTTAGAGACTGCAAGCTACTTGAGAAAAACAGGGCAGTAAAATTACATACCTAGGTCTGAGAAATATTTTATATTGCTCACCAATTGTTTTTCTAGGTAAGAGGCTCTTACTATTTCTAGTTGCTGAGCTGAATGAGAATTGTTTGCTCTGCTGCTCATTGCTTGTTGTATTCCTAATCAATTGGAAGTTTTCTGTGTGTGTGTTTTTTCCTCCCCATGGGATATGGGCAGGCCAAGGCATGGTGAAATATTCTCCCTATAACCTACCTTCTTTGTCTTGAAAGTCCCCCTGCTTAGAGTTAGAATTCTGTAAATCTTGCCTAAATCTGACCAAACCTTCAGGAATCATTTATTTAGGAGGTCCAAAGTCTTTCTGGGAGACATAGGCTTGGGGAAAAAAGCATAGAATTCCCTCAGATGAGGTCCATTAAATGTCACAATTACATATACCGCATCATTATTTATACTTTATTCATGGATGTCATCTAGCTACATGGTAACAACTTTTCCAGTGTCTCTGAAGACCTAAATTATCTTGGTCACTGGCCAAATAGTCTTGGCATCTCTATCATGAGCTTCTGATAGTTCTGTACCCAGTTTAAACTTAGAGATAGATTACACAGTGGATAGAGGGTTGGCCAGGCGTCAGGAAGACCTGACTTCAAATCCTCCCCCCCCCCACACACACACACTAGCTGTTTGACCCTGGGTCAAGTCACTTAGTCTCAGTTTCCTAATTTGTAAAATGAGGATAAAAATAGTGCTTACCTCACAGGGTTGTTTTGAAGATTACGTGTGATAACATAAATAAAGAATATTATAAAACTTTTAAACATCTACAGAAATGCTAATAATAATAATAAACCTCCTGGGAGATTTAGCCCAGGGGACATTGGTATATTGGGCTGGCTCTTATGATCTCCAGAGCCAAATGCACAAGCAAATCAAAGCTTGATTATTATTTTGTTAATTGTTTAGACTTAAGAAGTGATGGACAATATGCTAATAATGCGGATTTGAGTTAATTATTTATCTGCTACATATCCCTCCCCTCACACAAGAGTCAGTTGTTAAATATTTCTCAACACACTCCTTTTCAGGGGTGAAAAGGATATAATTTACCCCAGACAAGCAACATTACTTTTAAAAAATATCCTCGTAAATACCTTTTGATGTTTGTCTGCCTCAGTTTCCTCATCTATAAAATGAGTATAATATTAGCTCTACTCCCAGGGTTGTTTTTTTTTCTTTCTTCTTTTTTTTTTCAGGGCAATGGGGGTTAAGTGATTTGCCCAGGTCACCACAGCTAGTAAGTGTCTGAGGCTGGGTTTGAACTCAGGTCCTCCTGAATCCAAGACTGGCTGCCCTTATCCTCTGTGCACCCTAGCTGCCCCCAAGGTTGTTTTGAAGAAAAAATAAGATAATATTTGTAAAGCAAGACTTTTGAAAACCCTTAAACGTGCTAATATAAAATGCTATTATTGTTGTTGGTTATTAATGGACACTTTGAGAAATTTAATTCTATTTAATACAGAGGGTAATCAATGGGACTTAATCATCTCACCTATTAAAAATGATGCTTAGCTTCCCTAATTATCTGACACCTATTGCGTTTAAATATTAATGGAAAAAAATAGGTTACATTTTTCATAGGTGAAAAATATCAATAACTTTCTCGATTATACAGATAATTTCACTGCCCCCCAAATAATAATAAATACCTGTTGAATTTAAACTGAAGCATTATAGTATAAATATGTGAAACAGCAGACTTCTTCTATAGCACTTTAAGGTTTTCAAAGCCCTTGTTTTACAAAATATGATCTCATTTTATCCTCAAAACAGCTCTGAGAGGTAGGAGGTATTATTATCCTCATTTTCTAGATGAGGAAATTGAGGCAGACCAAGACATCAACAGGTATTTATGAGGATATTAAAAAACCGTAATGGTGCTTGTCTGGGTAAATTATAAGCTTTGCACCCTTGAAAAGGAGTGTGTTGATAAATATTCTTCATATAAGGAATAAAATTTGATTCCTGCCCACACACAGATTTCTATCCAATAGAGGATATCATCATTGTCATTAATACTAATGCTACTGAGGGGGGCAGCTAGGTGGCTCAGTGGATAAAGCACTGGCCCTGATTCAGACGGACCTGAGTTCAATCTAGCCTCAGACACTTGACACTTACTAGCTGTGTGACCCCGAGCAAGTCACTTAACCCTCATTGGCCCTCAAAAAATAAACAAAAACCAAAAAAAAATCATTAAAGAATACTAATGCTACTAATGAAACATCAATAATTATCAATAATTAACAGTGCTAATAATAATGTTGAAAATCATAAATTTTAACCTTGAGGCTATTAAGTCCAGTCCTCTCATTTTGTAGATAAGGAACCTGAAAGCCAGAGAGGTCAATAACTTGTTCAGCATCACACAGCTAGTACCAAGAGTCTGAGGCAGGATTTGAATCCAGTCTCTCTTGATTAAGTACAGATAAAGAAAGACTGAACTTTGCAGGTTTGTTTTGGAAACACAGGTGTTTTCTGATGGCAATTCAGGCCCTGGTCATTGCTACCAGAAAACTATAGAAGGGTTATCCTTAAGGAGCTTGGACTTCCCGATCATTGTCTAGTATGCAGGGACTCTGGGGGTGGATGGAAGAAGAAGGGAGGGGGACATGCAGTACAATGAGTTACTTTGGGCAGTAAAAACCTGATGCCCACAGAATCTCTAGTAAGACATGCCAGTGGCTAGAATTGTATATCAGAAGCTCTCTTTCATAAACTGTTAGAAGACAGATCAGTTGTGGTTGCTTTTAAATCATTATTCAGTCCTGTCTGACTCTTTGTGAGCCCACTTGGAGTTTTCTTTGCAAAGATACTTGAGTAGTTTCCTTTTCCAGCTTATTTGAAAGGTGAGGAAACTGAGGCAAACAGGGTCACACAGCTAATAAGTGAGGCTAAATTTAAACTCGGGTCTTTCTAACTCTGGGTCTGGCGCTCAGGCCACTGCACCATCTAGTTGCCTGATAACAGATTCCCATACTATAAATACAGACCTGCAATTATCCTGTAGATCTCAGCCCTGAAACTGCACTGGAAATGGACTGTGATTATAGACTGAAATGTTGTCTACCATTTTCTGGACATAACATGGATTCATAAAAAATTGAATGATAATAATAAAAAAGATTTCCTCTTCCACAAAAATCCAAATTTCCAAGCTTATCTCGAATGAAAAGCTTAAAAAACAGAGAGACTTGATCAGAGATCAAAATGATGTTGCAGTAGGAGTAGGGGTGTGCTGGTAAATGTTTAACAAGTAGCTATCAGAAAAAAATGCAAGGTGCACTTTAAGTTTAATCATTATTAATATTTTCTTCATTACTTTCTTAAATCTGTACAATGAAAAAAATGATAAATCAAGCTTTGATTTGTAGAATCATCCAATTTGGGAAATGCAAATAGTCACAATGAAAATTAAGCATTAGTCCTGGACAAGCAACATCCCAGAACCTGGCATGCACTTGAAATTTAAAAGACATTATTAAAAAGGACCTTCGGGGGCAGCTAGGTGGTGAAGTGGATAAAGTACTGGCCCTGGATTCAGGAGGACCTGAGTTCAAATCTGGCCTCAGACACTTGACACTATCTGTGTGACCCTGGGAAAGTCACTTAACCCTCATTGCCCCGCAAAAAAAAAAAAAAAAAAAAAAAAAAAAAAAAGGACCTTCAGTGAAGGTAAGAAGGAAGAACCTGACAATTCAGCAAGTGTATTTATTCCAAGACAGTAGAAGCTGGCTCAAGCATAGTCCTAGTCTGCCCAACTGGCTGTTCGACCTTGGATAAGTTTCCTAACTGATCAATGTCTCCAGGAAATTCTCGAAGACTTTAATTTGCAGTAGTTTGCTGATTTCATTGCGAGAGTTTCCCAAACCAATGAATTCACAAATCTCAGCTACAGCACTCCCCGTTCAATCCCCCCACAAAAACCCAGTAGGGGTCTAATTATAATAGCTCCCTGGATATTTTTCCTAAGGATCTAACCAAGTTCCTTATCCCTTGCACTATGAGGAGGGGGAGAAGCTTCCCCCTGTTTTCAATCCTGCTCAGTTCTAACCCCCAACAATCCCTCCTGCATCCAGCCAACCGGGACCTCCAGTACCCTAGAATCCAGCACGCACTTTAAATCTGAAATGCCTTATTAGAAAGGACCTTCAAACATAATGCATTTTTTTTTAAATGAGAGGGGAAAATAAGGGAGAGAAGGAAGAATCTGAAAATTAAACAAACTCATTTATTCCAAGGTGTGGACGAGGACTGTCCCCGCAGTCAGTTTCCCTCGGAAATCAAAGGACTGGGGAGACTTTAATCAGCCTTTGACAATTATTCTCCACTTTGAAGGTGGGGAGAGAAGGGAGGCAGGAAAGGAGACTCTGTTGTCATTCCAGTTCGGGGTTTCAGGCGAGGATGGTGACAGCTGTGACAGATGTGCCTAATTGGGAGGGAGGGAAGAAGAGATTCAGCTCCGAGGAGGGGAGACAATAGGACGGGAAGGGACTGAAGGAGAGGGAAGGGGAGGGTGGACTCCCACACAGGATGCACGCCTGCTTCTTCTGCCCACCTGGGAATTCCCTTTATGTGTGCAGGGCTTTAGGTCTCCTTGTTTAGCATCTAAGAGCTCATTAGACCCATCTAGCTGTGGTGGTGACTGGCTGTGGGTGGACGTGGGGGAACAGGGAGTGCTGTAGCTGAGGCAAGGTGGGAGAGCGTAGAGGGTTGTGGGCCAGTTGGGTGGTTGTTGTGATGCTCAGATGGATGGAAAACTCTTAGAGAACTTGGAATCACTATATATACATGTCACTTGGTTTAATTTTGTTTTCTTATGAGAAGCAGCAAGGAAGAGTGGAAAGAATACTGGACCTGGGGGCAGGAGAAAGCTAAGCTTGATTCCTGCCTTTGACATTTGCCAGTTGTGTGACCATAGACAAATCACTTAATCTCTCTGAGCTTCAATGAATGATGAATGAATTATGGATGGATGGATGGATGGATAGAAAAGCATTCATTACATCCTATGTGCCAAGCACTGTGGTACTTTTGCAAAACCAAAAACAATCCCTGCCCTCAAGGAACTTACATTCTTTTTTTTTTTAATTCTTTTTTTTTCAGGGTAATGAGGGTTAAGTGACTTGCCCAGGGTCACACAGCTAGTAAATATCAGGTGTCTGAGGCTGAATTTGAACTCAGATCTTCTTGAATCCAGGATTAGTGCTCTATCTACTGAGCCACCTAGCTGCCCCCAGAACTTACATTCTAATAGGGAATGAAGGCAACACAATACCTATAGCACCCGATTCATAGGATTATTATGACTCTGAGTTAATATATGTAAATAATAAGTAGTATGTAATATATTTAACATAAATAATATACAAGCACATATTAACATATAAGTACAATATAGACATTATATGATATAAGTAAATATATAATATTAATGATATAAAATACATAACATAGTGCATTATAGAAAATAAATAATATACCATATATAATAAGATAAGTAATACATACAATACTAAGCAATTGGTGTTCAGTCACTCAGTCATATCTGACTCTTCATGACTCCATGGACCATGCTCTCCATGGGTTTTTCTTGACAAAGCTGGAGGATTTTGCCACTTTCTTTTCCAATGGATTAAGGCAAACAGAGGTTAAGTGACCTGCCCAGGGTCACATAGCTATCAAGTGTCTGTCTGGATTTGAACTCAGGTGTTCCTGACTCCAGACCCAGCATTCTATATATACTGAGCAACCTAGCTGTCAATAAACAATGTAGAATATATTTATATGTTTTAATTATGTAATATATAACATAATTATTCTATTATACATTGTTGTATATAATATATTATATAAAATGTTATACTTACCTTATATATAAATATAAACATGTATGGATTATATATACTATATATTACATATAAAAATAATTATATATTATGTATAATATTATACTTGCCTTATATATAAATACAAACATGTATTATAGATATACCATATATTACATATAATATATATGCTATATCTACTATACCATACAGGGTATACTATATACTATAGTACTATATAGATACCCATGTGTATATATTTGTGTATTATGTACACACATGTATGTGTGTATGTATACACACACACATATACATACTAGGTAAATGCTAACTCTCGAAACCTATGTGACCAGGGCAGCATCCTGCACTGGAAAACAAGGGCTACAACCAACCAGGATGAAGCCCTCCCCAATGCTGGGCTTGGTGTAAAGTTCATCAGAGGAATGGTCTCTCTGCTCCAAAGGCAGCTTGGAGCTGCCTCTCCTTGTCCCTCGGGCTACTTGGTGTCTGCTCCCTTCAGGGGAGAGTCAGGGATATAATAACCGGAGGCAAATCCCTTTCCCTCTGGGGACCTCACTTCCTTTGATACAATGATGGGGCTGGATTGGCTATGCTCTGGAGTCCCTTACAGTTCTGACAGTTGATGGTTCTGTGCTCAGTGGTCCTGGGGTACTGGAGGTGGGGCTGGGACATGGAGTTCTATGGGGAAATCCCAAGGTTTACTCCCTGAGCTCTCAGCTAGAAATGGTGCATTTCCTCTGAGCCCTTTAGGCACTGGGAGCCCCTCAGACATTTTTCATTCCCCACTCTGGACTGTATTTCTTATATGGGGTAAGGTCTTCAACTCTTTGGGCCTCAGTTTCCTCATCTGAAAAGTGAGAAGCTTGGATGCAATGGTCTCCCCTCCAGTTCTAAGTTTTGGGGGCCATGAGTCCAAAGGAGGGAAAATCCAGAGGGTCAGGCTGGCTCCTACCCACAGTCACCCAGTTAGTCCCACCAAGCCAGGGAACTCTTTTCTTTCTTTCTTTTTTCTTTCCTTTTCTTTCGTTCTTTTTTTTTTTTTTTTTTGCCCATGGTCACACAGCTAGTAAATGTCAAGTGTCTGAGGCTGCATTTGAACTCAGGTGCTCCTGAATCCAGGGCTGGTGCTTTATCCACTGTGCTACCTAGCTTCCCCCCAAGCCAGGGAACTCTTGAGGGCTATTGATTTTGCAGCAGCCTCTCCTTTGGCATTGGTGCAGGTCTTCAGAGGGAACTGATTGGGCTTTGGAGATTCCCCCTGTAGCAGGAGCGACAGAGCCCATTTTTCTCAGCTGTCAAATAATCCCTTCGGGAGCTGTTCTTCTCCCTCTCTATTCTCTGCCTCCACTCCACCCCACCCCCTGCCCTTCCAGCAGACGTCTGCCTTCTGATTAAGGACGTTTGCATGAGCAGGAGATCTTGGTACCTTCTTACCACCTGCTCCTGTGGCTCTCTCCCCACCTGAAGCCATAAATACATATGCAAAGGCCCATATATTAATTTTGTGTTTGAACACTGAGCCAGAGCCTGTAGCGGAGAGAGGGGATTAGGCCTTGACTGTGGGTGGGAGGCAGCAGATGGTATGATTGGTTTTACCTGTTGCTAATTTGTTAGGCAACAATTCCTTGTTTGTGCTTAATTGCACCAGGAGCCAGGGATTCCAGGCAGACATTCTTCAGAGCTGAGCTGGGCTCAAGGGTGACACGTGGATGAGACTGGAACCTCCCTGTGCCCCAGCCTCCCTCCCGGGGCCCTTCAACCCTCTGGCAGCAGCTCAGTGTTGCATCTCAGAAGGCTGGCAGTCTGAATACCACCTGAGGCTTAGCGAGGGCTTAGCTGGAACCTTGAATAAACCTATCAATTTCTCTTTGGGTCACTTTTCTTATCTGTAAAATGGGTCTAAATAACACCTGCCCTGTCTATCACCTACAAGTACTGTGGAGCTGTTGGTGTCATAAGCGGACAAAGAGCTTGTCTTGGAGTCAGGAACACCTGAGTTCAAGTCCCGCTTTCGAGATCTAATGACCATGTGGCCCTGGATAAGTCACTATCTAAGTTATTAAAAAAGAGTAGGTGCAGATTTGCATTGGGAGAGGGAGTTTCCTCACCCCCAGAATTCCCTATACTAATGAAATCACAGTTTGAATCTCCCCCCACTTACCCCTATATAAACAATAATAGCTAGCAAGTATGTAATATCTTAGGTTTTTAACATTTTTTTAAAAGTTTGAGTTCCAAATTCTCTCCCTTTCTTCAGCTCCTCCCTCACCCACTGAGAAGGCAAGCACTTTAATTTTGCAAAGTGCTTTCATTTGAATCTCACAGCAACAATAATAATAACCAGCACTTAGATTATGCCTTGAGGTTTGCAGAATACTCTGCAAATATTATCTTATTTTATCCTCACAACAGTTCTGAGACATAGGTGCTATCAATATTCCCATTTTACAGATGAGGCAAATAGAGGTGAAGGGATTTGCCCAGGGTTACCCACCTAGTATTTTAGGTTGGATTTGAACTAAGGTCTTCCAGACTCCATGTCCAGCCCCGTCTCCACTTTGCAACACTATGAGGTCATTCGGTATTATTAACCCCATTTTGTAAATGAGGAAACGGGGCCCAAAGAGAATGACTAGCCCCCAGGGTTCCACAGCTGTGGTGATATAGCAAGGGAAAGAATTTGAAAGTTCCTTGAAAGATATGTAAGATCATGGGAGCAAAGTGTTATTCTAGGACATATAGCTCCAAGGGAACTTCCTCCCTTGAGAGAGGAGTAGGAGGCTAGAGAGGTTGTGACTTGCCCATTGTTTTCAATATCATGGATGAGGACGGGAAATATCTAGCCCATTTTCTAGAAAGGAAAAACTGAGGCTGAGTGTGAATATCTAGGAGTGGAAATAAGAATGCATCCTTACCCTGGGGAGACATTAGGCCAGACAACAGCCTGCCTTCATTTCTGGACTTCCCTGAGGGATAAATACAGTTGTCAAAAGAAATGGGAAGAATGCCAGAAAGCTGATGGAATACCATCAGCTTGGAATTAACTTTCAAGGACTAAGCAACTTGGAAGAAAGAATGAGAGTCACAGTTTGGCATTGGGAGTGAGGTACTTGGAGCAAGAAGACGTGGGCTCAGATCTCCCCTCCAATGCTTATGCCCTGAGCAACCTTAGACAGACCACTTGGTATATTTAAGCCTCAGTTTCCCCACCTGTGAAATAAAAGGGGCAGATTCAACGGCTTCTTAATTACCTCCCAGCTCTAATCAACAATCCTATTCAGCCATCCTAGGCAAAGAGAGCTGATCAAGCCCCTTTGGAAAGTGGGGACAATCACATGTGCCTAACCCCAACCCCAGCCTGTGATAAGAATAATGATGAATTTTTCCATGTTTCTCCATTTCCTTGTATGCTGCCCTCTTCTATTTAATTTGGTGATTAGTCCCCCAAAGGAGGTCCCCTGGTCTTTTCCTCTGGTAACCTGAAATCACTTCTACTGTCTATGGGGGTAGGAAGTATGTCCTCCTAAGGCTGGAGGGAACCCAGTCTTTCCCTTTTCCTTCCCTTCCAGTGATCTCCCTTCTCTCACACATCTTCACAGTGATATACCCTCATCTCATGCCTTTTAGAACAAAGGGACATTGGACCATACATCTAGAGCTGGCAGGGACCTCAGGCCATCTGCTCTAACCACCTCATTTTAGAGAGGAGGATACTAAAGCCAAGAGAGTTAAATGACTTGTCCAAGGTGATGCAGGTAGTAAATGGCAGTCTCTAGATTCAAATCCAGGTCTTCTGACTCCAAACCTGTGTCTCATCCCATTGGATCATGTGCTCTCCTGTTAGTCATCTCCGTTAACATGCTCTTCTGCCTATTCATGGTTTTAGAGATGATTCATCCTGGGTTCTTGAAAGCTCTGCCAGGGGAACTCACATCCCGGGATGTTCTATTATAGGTCTAGAGCAAATAGGGTCCCCAGAGGGCATTGAGTCCAACCCTTTCATTTTGCAGGTGAGGAAACTGAGGCTCAGTAAGGTTGACTTGTCCAAGGTGATGCAGGCAATAAGTGGCAGAACTTGGATTGGAACCCAGGTTCTCTCACTCCAAAATCAGTGTCCTTTCTACTATACCACACTCAGGTAGGGGAAAAGAAATATTTTCCGTGCCTATTGTCTGCTGCTGTTCAGTCATTTTAGTTGTGTCTGACTCTTCATGAGCCCATCTGGGGTTTTCTTGGCAAAGATACTGGAATGGTTTTGCCATTTCCTTCTCCAGCTCATTTTATAGGTAAACAGAGTTCAGTGACTTGCCCAGGGTCACACAGCCAGTAAGTGTCTGAGACAGGATACAAACTCAGATCTTCTTGACTCCTATCCAGCTCCCTATCCAAGGCACCATTCAGCTGTGACGAGGCACTGTCATTAGCAACTCCTGAAGACTGCCCAATAAGGTACCAAAAAACTGAGATCTGTATCAATAGAGAAATCCCAGTGGAGCTTATCCAAATAATGGATCTTTTCAAGTATTAAGTAAAGAAGCTCTTTAAAGTAGACAGTCCAGTGGATAGAGCACAGGACCTGGAGTCAGGAGAACCTGAATTCAAATCTGTCCTCAGACACTTACTAGCTGTTTGACCCTGGGCAAGTCACTTAACCCCAGTTGCATCCTCTGAAAAAAAAATAATGTACACAGCCATTTTACTATAGGGTGAGAAAATGGCTGCACCAAAGCTCTATAGTGATGGGTAGTTGATATGCACTGAGCCTTGTTCCTTAAGCCAGCTTGACACATCATTGTGTCCAACATTGTCTCTCTGTCTTGTCTTGCTTGTCTCAAAGTTCTAGTTCTAGTTTAAAACTGCTTCTCTCCCCGCCTACTCCCCCCACTTCTAGTCACCTGAATCTTGATAGGATCCTAAGGATCTAGATATACCCCTTGTCAAATAATTTTTATTTGATATAGTTCAATTCAATTCTAGCAACATTTATTAAGCACCTACTATATGCAAGCTGGGCAGCTAGGTGGCACAGTGGAGAGAGTGACAGTTCCAGAGTCAGGAAGACCCATCTTCCTGAGTTCAAATCTGACTTCTGACACTTCCTAGCTGTTTGATCCTGGGGCAGTCACTTCACCCTGCTTGCCTCAGTTTCTTCATCTGTCAAATGAATGGGAGAAGGGAATGGCTAACCTCTCCAGTATCTTTGTCAAGAAAACCCCAAATAGGGGTCACAAAGAGTCGGACTGGACTAAAACAACTGAACAATAATAACATATGCAAGACCCTGTGCCAGGCAATGTTCTATGATTCTGAGGCAATCTTTGCAGAGGAAACTAGAAGGTGAGTGTGGTCTTACACGACGGGGCAGAAAAACACACACACAGCCCATGTATATAATAAACTAAATGCTGGCAGTTGTGTTAATTCTTTTGATCTGGCACCTAGTATTCAGACCATAGCTTGAATTTAATCTCTCCAGTTTCTCTCTTCTCCAATCCATTCTTCATATGACTGCCAAAATAACCTTTCTAATGAGCAGATCCCACCATGCTACTCAATAGCCTTACATAGCTCTCTGTAGCCTTTATTTATGATCCTTGATAATCTAGCTCTGATCTACTTTCCAAACTTTATTTCGCATTGCTTTCTTTCAGATACCCTGTGTACTAGCTATAATAGGCTGTGAACTGTCCCCCAATTTCAACATATGGTCTCTCATCTCAGGGCATTAGAACAAGCTGTTTCTGTGTCTGGAATGCACTCCCTCCTCATCTCTGCCTTTTGGAATTCTTCAGCTCCTTCAATGAAGCTTTCCCTTATCCTCCCAGTTTAACTGTTCTTTCCCTCTTCAAAATTTCCTAGAGCATTTGGACTGTCTCCTTTATTGTCAACACTTCTTATCTTGTACTTATTTTTGAGCTTGTCTTAACTGCCCCCCCCCCCGAATTTAAGCTCCTTGAAGGCAGGGAGTGTGTGATAAAAAATAAAAAAGACTTGGTATCCTTAGTGCCCAGCACAGTGAGTGTCTTACACACAGTAAGTTCTTAAGACATATTCATTGCATCACTCTGGATCTAGTTAGATTTTGTTCATTGTTCTAATTTGTGGATCTCTTTGGATCCTGTTTGTGTCATTCAGTGGGTTAGCTTCATGTCATCTAAACTTTGATAAGCACGTTATTTGTGTATTCATTGTAGTCATCAATAGAGATGCTAAGCAGAACAGGGTCAAGAAGAGATCCCTGGGGCACCGTACTAGAGACATCCTTCCAGTTTACCATTGGTTCATGAATTACTAAGCCTTGGATCTGGTCATATAATCAGCTTTGCATCTAATTTTGTTTCATCTAAGTCTACAAGGCTCTAAGGAGAGAGTGTCAAATGTTCTGTTGATATCCACGTAAACTACCATGACAGTATTCCTCTGATCTATTCATTTAGCAACCCGGCCAAAAAAAAAAAAAAAGGAAATGTGGTTAGTTTGGCATGATGTGTCCTTAATGAACCCATGATGACTCATATTAGGCATTTCTTCTTTTTCTAAGTGATCACAAGCCCTCCCATTAATAAGGCTTTCTAAACATTTTGTTAGGAATTGAGGTCAAGTTGCTGGCTTAGAAATTTGAGAATCAATTTTATTCCTCCTATTCAATCAGCAAAAATTTATCCAGTGCCTACTATGTGCCAGATTCTATGCTAGGCAGCAGATGTACATATACAAAAGTGAGACAAGACCCTGCCCTCAGGGGCTTTACATTCTAATAGGATAAAAGAACACATATTAGGGGACAGAGAAGAGAAATTTGGTTTGAAGAATCACAGGGATAGTGAGTGGAGCAAGGAACAAGAACGCTTTGTCATATCCAGTAGCAAAGGTAGGATGGATTGGGTTGTTCCCAGAGTAAGAGCAAGTGGTAGAAGGCAGGTTGGGTGGGATGGAGTGGGGCTACGTGCACTGTAGCAGGGAAGATGGCAAGATTCCCATGTATGGTTGAACCTGGAGTTGTGGTGAATGTCTGGGTAGAATATGAAGGGTCTTGAAAACTAGGACACCATCACCCATCTCCATTGATGTGGTGCTTTTGTTTGACATGATTTTTGTAAGATCATTGACCGTGGCTAAGCAATGACATCTGTGAGCTATTTTGCTGCCTCATGAGGTGACTCTTCAAGGAATTGTGACTTGGAATCATTGAGGATGGCCCTGACTATTTTCTCATTAAGTTGGGGCTTAAATTACCTGTTAACCAGTTTTCCTCCATAATTTCAATTGGGAAGAACATATTTTCTTGGTAATAGGAGTTAAAAAGGCTTTGCAGAGTTCCACTACTTCTCATTATCGCTAAGTGCCATTCCATCTACCCCAAGCAGTAGAATCATCTTCTCTTTCATCTTTTTCTTCTTCCCAAAATAGATTGTTAAGAAGCACTTCCTGTTGTTCTCAGCATCATTGCAAGACTCAGTGTGGTCTGGGCTTAAGCTTTGACACCATTCTTGTTAAAGGAGTACCCATCCTCACTTACTTGCCTTTGCTTTCCTCTGCCATATTTTCTGGTGCTATCTTGGGTGATATGATTCTTGTATATCCACACTGGATTCTTTTGTTTTGTTTTGTTTTGTTTTGTTTCTCCACATGGGACTTTTAAGACATCTCCCCATAGGTCGTTCCTCATCAAGATCACCTGCACCTATGCAATCAAATGTTCATTTTCAAGAGTTTCTTGGCACTCTTTAATCAATTTCTCCTATAGAATCTGTCAACTCGATAAGTATTTTTAAATGCCTACTATGTGGCAGGTACTCTGCTAAGGGCGGGGGTATCCTCCCTGTCCTTTCTATGAAATCTGAGATTGACTCTTTCAAAATCTTAGGTGCATTTTAGACCATGCATGGCATTTAGATCAGTTAATGATCCTGAATTGAATTCAATCAAACAAACATTTATCAAACACCTACTGTGTACCAAGGACTGTGCTAAGTCCCAGAGAGAAAAAGACAAAGGTGAAACTGCCCCTTCCCTCACTCAATCAGTCAATCAGTCAATCAATCTGCATTTATTATGTGCCTACTATGTTCCAGGCACTATGCTAAGTGCTGGGAATGCAAAGACAAAAATGGAAACAGTCTTGATCTTCTTTCAGGAGAAATAGTATTTTGTACGCATGTACGTATGTGTATGTCTGTTTCAAGGGGATAGCATGGATATATACATGAATATATTGTGTAAACTATGTGTGTGCATTTATACATATGTGTATTGTAAGGTCCAAAATTATCCAATTTGCAAGAAAAAACATTGAGACAGAACTCTGAGCCAATAACCATTTTTAAAGGGACTTAAAGCCCTTCAATGAATGGGATCTCAGATCTTCCCCTCTTCCCCAAGGGCCTTAGTTTTATAGCAATTGATACCCAGAGACTCAGAAGAAGCAAAGTAACATACAGTCTTACTGGTATGCATTACTTTTCTCCCTCCGGGGGGACCATAAATGATGCATCAGCATGGATGATCACAGGATGGACAAGGCAAGAGTCACCTCCCCTGACTAAGTGGCCATAAGATGGGACCCTCCTCATGTTGGGCAAGAGAGAGTGGTCCAGAGATACAAAAATAAGTTGGTGGCCTTTTCTCTATCACGTCAAGATTCTCAACCACACTGAGCATGGTCATGAACTGTTGTAGTCCTCCAGTTAGCACTCTTGTGGTTAGGCGAATGAACTTTGTAATGACCAGTGACCTTTATAACAGGTTATTTAACAATGAACTTACAGCTTGTAGTTTAAAGTTTGGGACCTAATATAAGAAAGAATCTATCTAATGTATTTCTGTTATCTAAGCTATGTAAAATGTCTATTAATATTTCAATTCCAATTATAATGATTGGAATGATGCCACCTGCTGGAGACTTACTGTAGGAAAGCTCCAACATGAGGAGAGGGCCTCTGAGGGCAGGACCATGCAGCTTTTCTTTGGCGTCAGGAAGTGACGTTGGCTGGTGGGAGGAAGAAAGGGGAGGCTGGCGCTCTGACTCGCTCTCTTTCCTGAGGACTCTGGTGGAGAAGGAAGCTAGAAATGTGCTCTCCCTTTAATAGATAGATAAATCTAGGCCTTTCTCTTTCTCTTTACCAAATTCTTATTCTCCTTAATAAATGCTTTAAAGTCTAACTCTTGCTAAAGCTTATAATTTATTGGCGACCACTCATTAGATATTTTAGACAGTATAGCTAGAATTTTAGCTCTTAACACGATACTCATGTTAGTTGACTAGACTGACTAAATGTTTATTAAGAGATAAGTATAACACTAATTGCTAACAATCACTACCCCTGTGGAATCACACTAAGCTGATTAATACAGATTGGAGATAAGTTTGGAATAAAATAAATCATTTCTCTCAGAATGTATATACATATATATATATATGTGTGTGTGTGTAGAAAATGTATATTATATATGTGTGTGTGTGTGTGTCTGGAGAGAGAGAGAGAGAGAGAGAGAGAGAGAGAGAGAGAGAGAGAGAGAGAGAATGAATATAGGTATTTTGGGGAGGACTTACATCAACATGTAGAAAGATTAGAAAAGGTTTCTTGTAGAAACTGGTACTTGAGCTGAATCTTGATGGAAACCCAGGGTTCCAAGAGGTAGAGAGGAGGGAAGTAGTGCATAACAGGCATGGGATGGAGTTGGGAAATGGAATGTCAAGTGTGTGGAATAGCAATTGGGCCAAGATGGCTAGATCACAGAACTCATTCTACTGGGAGGATAAACCATGTACATAGATATATAACTAAAAAGTAAATATACTTTATACTTATATGTATGAGATATAAACATATAAAATATATGTGTATATTTATGTATGCATGTTTGTATACATACATATATAAATAAATACCTATGTCTATATCTAGATAGATATATACACATTATAATAAGGACAAGGAAAAAAACCAAATGGGCAGTTAAGAAGGGATGGAACCCTTGACAAAAATATTGAAGAAAAGTAGCTAAGAGAGTATTCACAAACATTGATTAATGCCTCTCTTGTTTAAACTGGCCCATCTAGATATGGGCTTTGGAATCTTAAGGGAATGAGCTAATGAAATTATTAAAGTCTTTGTGCATGTATGTACACACAAACACACACATGTGCATGTTGTATTCAGTCATTTTAGTTGTGTCTGACCCCTTCTGGGGTTTTCTTGACTGAGATTCTGGAGTGGTTTGCCATTTCCTTATCCAGCTCATTTTACAGATGAGGAAACTGAAGCAAACAGGGTTAAGTGACTTTCCCAGGGTTATACCACTAGTAATTGTCTGAGGCCAGATTTGAACTTAGACTTTCCTGCTCTCTCTCTCTCTCTCTCTCTCTCTCTCTCTCTCTCTCTCTCTCTCTCTCCACATATTATACACGCACACACACACATACACATACACACACACACAAGTATAAAGTATATGCAGAGTATATACAGGGTTTCCCAAAACTTCCAAAAGGGAGCTTGCTCATCTGGGAATTTCCAGTGCCAATAAAGTTTAGGCCTAGTTCCTATCTCTTCCTCTCTCTCTATAGTAGGTACAATGTTGCCTTGTATGATCCTGGATCTTTGGCATTTAAACTCTCTCTCTTTTTTCTTTTTTTGGCTGTTTGTAGTATTTTTTCCTTTGACCCAGAAGCTCTACTATGACATTCCTAGGTGTTTTCTATTTGGTGTTTTTCCTTCCTGGGACAAGTGTAACTTGGAGGGAGTCTGAAAGTCCATTGACATATAACAGGGAACCGTGTGTGGCTTGCAACCTCCTCCCTTACCTTCCTCCCCCTCACCCCCAAGCCAAAGTCTTCTTTAGCACTTAGTATAGTAAATTTCATATGGAAAGGACTTAATAAACTTTTGTTGAATTAATGAATAAATTTTATGTATTTGGTAAACACTTGAAAACTAAGAAAATCTGTAAGAATTTCTGTGCTGAGCTAGATTTGGAAACGTATATAATTGGTCTGGTGGGGACACAATATGGGAAATAACCAAGGAAGGTAAGAAAGATGCAGGGAGGAAGATCTAGAGTCAGCAAAGGCTTCAGGGAAAACAGAAGGGCAGCCAAGGAAGGAAATCAAAAAAGCTGAGAGACCTGAAGCTGCCAAAGGGGGTTAATGGAAATACGAAGGGCATTTTACAAATATATCAAGGGAAAAGAGATACTTGAACGCCGCCTGGCCCATTAATAAATGAGAAGGGAAATAAAATTAATGGTGATGATAAAAATGGCTGAGCTGCTGAAGTGCTTTGTAAAATTGGTCTTTAACAAGGAAAAAGAAAAAAATCAAGGAATAGGCAATTAGAAAGGGATGGAACCCTTGTCAAAAGAGTTGATGAAAGGCAGGTAAGAGAATACTCAAAAGCATCGACTAATGCCTATCTTGTCCAAATTGGCCCACCCGGATATGGGCTTTCGAATCTTAAGGGAATTAACTAATGAAATGATTAAAGCCTTGGCAGCAATTTTCTCTCTTCTTTCTCTTCTCTTCTCTTCTCTTCTCTTCTCTTCTCTTCTCTTCTCTTCTCTTCTCTTCTCTTCTCTTCTCTTCTCTTCTCTTCTCTTCTCTTCTCTTCTCTTCTCTTCTCTTCTCTCTTTTCTTCCATTCCCCCTCTTTTTCCTTCCTTCTTTCCTTCCCCCCTCCCTCCCTCTTTCCCCCCCCCTCTCCTCTCTGTTTCTTTCTTCCTTTCTTTCTATGATTAGCAGTTTCTTTTTGGTATCATTAGGACAGAGTTTATAGATTTCTATATTTTGTTGGTAAGATGAGACATGGATGCCCATAAAATTATCTACTCTCTTCTTTATTCTAGTTTCTGGTTGTCTGTTATTTATACCCTATTCTTAGTCTTCTTCTATGTGAATTGTTTGGTCCTATATCCCCGCCCCCCCCCCCCCAGGCCCCAGAAGTATGGATTGATACTAATAGCTATGGCTCATTAAATGGAGATTTCTACGCAATTTTGCAAACCAAAGTTGAAAGGTAAAGGTAAAGGGGATGGCAGTACTAGGAGTTGGGATTTGTCTTACTGCCCTTATCCCCTCTTCATTTTTCCAACCCAAGGGTTGCCCTATGCCTAAGTGAAATAGAAATAAACCCTGTGTGCTTGAAAGGGCTCTGGCAATGTCTGAGTGATTCTAGCTACTCCTTCTATAAGAACACACAGAAGAATGAATCAGCATCAAATTCTGTGGTCCCCTATTGCAGAAAGGGTATTTCCTCCAGAAGGCCAATGCTATCTGAATATCTATGAGGAAGGGGGAAAGAAAAAGCTGGGGGGGGGGAATCCTTTAGTTCCTTCCCATTAGCAAAGATTAATTTATCAAATTAACTTTTAATATACTAGAAATCAAATAACTATTCCCTACATTTATATAGACCATTATAGTTGTCAAAGCACTGTCAAATGTGTATCTCATTTAATTCACACAATAAGCATATTAGAAGCAATGTGGCATGCATGTCTAGACAGTATGCACCAGCTGAGTCAGGCAGACCTGAGTTCAAATCTTCCTCTTGATCCCTTCCGGCTATGCGACCTTACACAAATCACCTATTCTTGCAGTGCCTGGGAAATTCTCTAAATCTATAAAATGCAGGGAGAGGAGAGTTATGATCCACATTATGAGATGGAGTTTCCTCACTAGCAGCTCTTTATGTCAATGAAATCACAGCTGGTTGACACAGTCAAACAGGTAGGGTATCATTATGCCCAGGTTGTGTGTGTGTGTGTGTGTGTGTGTGTACAGGGCAATGAGGGTTAAGTGACTTGCCCAGGGTCATACAGGTAGTGTCAAGTGTCTGAGGCAGGATTTGAACTCAGGTCCTCCTGAATCGAAGGCTGTTGCTTTATCCACTGCGCCACCTAGCCGCCCCCCATTATGCCTGTTTTAAAGAAGAGAAAAATGAACTAGGAGAGATTAAGTAATTTACCCAAAGTCACGAAGAAAACAATCCTACAGTTTAGGAACTCAGGTCTTCTACTTTCCTATTCTTTCCACTACACTTAATAATTATGATGATGGTTGGCTTTTTACACGGCACTTACATAGTATATACTAGGAAGTTAGGTTGCCCAATGGTTAGGGTCTGAAGGCAGGAATAGAGCCCAGTTCAAATGCAGCCTCAGACTCTGACTAGCTGTGTGTGTCACCCTGGGTGAGTCATTTCAACATCAGTTTCCTAAAATGCAAAATGGGGATAATAAGATCAATGAAGATAATGAAGATCAAATATTTGTCAAGTGCTTAGCACAGTGCCTGGCACATAGTAAGAAAAGCTTGTTACCTTCCTTCCCTTAATTATAACACTTTTAGGTAAGATAACACAGGGATTAATGTCTCTGTTTCACAGATGAGCCGACTGAGGCTCAAAGAAATTTAAATAGACTTCCTATGTTTCAGTTTTAAATTGTGGAATAACTCCTGATCCTTTAGAGTGGAGGCCATTTCTACTCTGAGGTCCCTCTTAGAATGAACACAGGGGGCAGATCCAGGATGTTTCAATGGGAGAGTAAGTTCAAGTGGGAAATAGCAAGGTCAGTTTGTCTGGGAGGAAAGCCTGTAGTCATGGAGCTGGGTGGGAGGTGGGATGGGAAGGGGCCTGTGTAGGAAAAACAATGACTACAGGAACAAATTTCTACAGCTCTTCTGCTTGCTCTAATTATCCAATCAATCAAAAAGCAGCTATCAGGCTCTGTTTGTCAGACCATGCTTTGCAAAGGCAGCACGTCATGATGCAGTAGAATGAGGATAGAACAAAAGATAGGAAACCTGGGTTCAAATCCTGACTCTGCCACAGTCACCTTGGGCAAATCTCAGATTCTTACTGGGTCTCAGGTTACTGCTTTGTAAAATGGGGAGGTTGAACTAAATGACCTCTAAAGTCAATTCTTCTTCTCCTTCTCCTTCTCCTTCTCCTTCTCCTTCTCCTTCTCCTTCTCCTTCTCCTTCTCCTTCTCCTTCTCCTTCTCCTTCTCCTTCTCCTTCTCCTTCTCCTTCTCCTCCTCCTCCTCCTTCTCCTCCTCTTCCTCCTTCTTCTTTTTCTCCTTCTCCTCCTTCTCATCCTCCTTCTTCTCCTTATTATTTTTCTTCTCCGTATTCTTCTTCTCCTCCTCCTGTCTTCCTCTTCCTCCTTCTTCTTCATCATCATCATAATGACATTTTTCAGTTATGCACAACATTTTGCAAAGCCATTTGGGGTTTTAAAGATACTGGAGTGGTTTGCCATTTCCTTCTCCAGCTCATTTTACAGATGAGAACACTGAGGCAAACAGAGTTAAGTGACTTGTCTAGGGTCACGCAAGCTAGTAAGTATATGAGGCCAGATTTGAGGTCACCAAGATTCCTGATTGGGGCAGCTAGGTGGCGCAGTGGATAGAGCACTGGCCCTGGATTCAGGAGGACCTGAGTTCAAATCTGGCCTCAGATACTTAACACTTACTAGCTGTGTGACCCTGGGCAAGTCACTTAACCCCAATTGCCTCACAAAAAAACAAAAACAAAAACAAGATCCCTGATTCCAGGCTCACTTTATAACAACAATAGCAACAATATCCAACAAATGTTTATATGCCACTTACTGTGTGCCAGGCACTGTTCACAATTTTTATTTCATTTGGTCCTCCCAGCAACTTTGGGAGGTAGTTTCTATTATTATTCCCACTTTATACATGAGAAAACCAAGGCAAACAAAAGTTAAATGACTTCCTCCGTATCATACAGCTAGCAAGTATCCAAAGCCAGATTTGAACTCAGGTCTTCCTGACTGACCTAGTACTCTATCCACTGCACCATCCAGCTGCCCCAACATTGTATTGTATAGATAATGGTGGAGGATTTAGATAATGGTGTGGCCTTGTGGATACAGAGGCAGCCCTGAGTCAGGAATACCTGATTTCAACTGTATCTTCTGATATTTACCTATTGGCTACATCGACCCTCGCCAGGACACTCGATGTCTCTGTGTCCCAAGCAGTGCCCTGAGTAGGTGGCCATCAGCAATGGTAGAGGGCGATTCCTTATCAAGGAAGTCCTGTAAACCCATGAAATCCCAAGTCTATTTTAAAAAAAGAAGTTCCCCTCCAGCTCTATCAATCTCTAAGAGATCTGAGCTGGTTGGGAATCTCTGTTGACGTCTGTAATGAGCGGGGCGGGGCTCTGTGAACTTTCGAGGTAAATTATTACCTTTTGGGTGACAGGAAAACTGTTTTGGTGACATTTGATATAATGTTCCTATATCTCCCCTCTGGCTGGGGGGGAGGAGGGAGGAGGCTCCCACTGTCTCTTATGAGCTGCATGACCTTGTCTTTCTAGTATTCTTTTTGGGTGATTTTTCAGGATTATGCAGAAGCTTATCAGAAAAAAAAAAAAGAAGAAGTTTTCTGGTTGGGTGAGGTTTGCTGGGTATTTTAAGAGGAGAAATAAGGGCTTGGGCAGTTCCTGGTTCAGGTGGGGTGGATTTTTGCAGCGAACATTTGGAACCCGGAGGGCCCTTAGAGGCTACTGGGACTAACCCCTTCAGGAAACCTAGGTAGAGTAGGGTTAAATGACTTGGCTGGAATGACATAGATGGTAAATATCTGGGATGGACTTTGAACTCAGGTCTTGCTGGCTTCAAGTGTAACTGTTTATTTACCCAGTTGACCATGTTACCTCATAGGCTTAAGTCAAAAGGAACTTTAGAAATCTTACAAGTCTAATCTCCCTCATTTTGAAGATGGGGAAACTGAGGTCTAGGGTAGTTTCTGGGGAAGGATTTTAATTCAGATCTTTCTGACTCCAAGTCCAGTACTCCATTATGCTGACTTAAAGCTGCAGGGGGGAAAATGGACATTTAATGAAATTGAAGAATTTAAACTATTTTTTTGTTTGTTTTTTGTTTTGTTTTTTGGTGAGGCAATTGGGGTTAAGCGACTTGCCCAGGGTCACACGGCTAGTAATTGTTAAGTGTCTGAGGCCGAATCTGAACCAGGTCCTCCTGAATCCAGGGCCAGTGTTCCATCCACTGCGCTATCTAGCTGCCCCAATTAAAACTATTTTTGATTAAAAGAGCTTAGACATCTTTCAAGTCCAACCTCTTTGTTTTATAGATGAGGAAACTGAGGCACAGCGATTTGGCCAGGATCATACTGCTAGGATCTGAGTGGGATTTGAATCCAACTCTTCCTGACTCCAAAACAAGCCTTCAAATCCACTACTGACCCTTACGATGCCTGGAGCATCAGAGCATGGGGTGGGGGAGGCAATATCTCACAACACCAGCATTTTCAGGGCTTGGAATAACTTGCTCTCCTCCAATAGGGAGAAAGGCCTGAGACCCTAATGAGAAAGAATAATTCTCTCCTCTCTCCTGCACCCCACCTTGGCAGTGCATCACCTTAGATGAACTTTTCCATGACCCCAGCCCCAGTCCTTCTCAAGACAGTGGCTTCCCTGGCAACAGTTTCCCAGGCAGCAGCTTGAGTCTCTTCCTCCCCATCCTAGGATGGTTTCCTGGCACCTCTTCCCTCATGGGGCTTTGTATCCTGGAGTCAGGGGTTTCTTGTGGAGGTTTCTCTCACTATCTCCCTCCTGTTAAATGCTGATTTGAGACAGGAACCTTCCATACTTCTTGTCCCTGGTTCAGGTTTGTCGGGAAATTAGACAATCAACAGGCTGTATTGCTTCTTGGCAATTAATTCATACAATTCTTTAAGCTGATGATGGTTTGCAGAATGATTTTACTACAATAGATTCATGAGAGAGAGAGACAGCATGAATCATATCGTGCTCCCATTTTACAGAGGGGGAAATGATATGTCTATAGTCACAGAGTTAATAAGTATCAGCTTTCCATTTGAACCTAAGTCTCCTGCCTCTGCTTCCAAATTCAGCCCTCTTTTCATTACATTAGATTGACTTTCAGAATAGCAGAAAGCCTCTCCAGTCCAAAACAAATGTGGCTTGGTATAGACATGGGCACAGGTGGGACAAAGGATACAGGATAGGCTGGGACAACAGCAACCCTGGGCCCACCTTCCTAAATATGCTGTGTTTCCCCTCTTCCTCATTTTGTTTCCCCTTCTAAGAGTTTCTCCCCCACAAACAAGCTCTCAGAAGTGTGTATAATTTTGGTGTTAATCTCTCTGTGTGCTAATTAAATATTGATGGCTGTTAAATATTCATGGCACATTTCAGCTGGCAAGTTTGATGTCTCTGGGCCTCTGCAGCCTGCTGATGTGTTCTTTTGGCCAGTCACTCAATGTCCTCCCTCCCCTCCCAGCCCAGATGTTCACATCTGGACTATGGAATAGACCCCTTGGCTTTAGGAGAATTTTTTTTTTGGCTTGGTTCCTCTAGAGTCCTGGCCTGCTCTCCCTGCTTGCCTGTTTCCAAGTTTGATTGGCAGCTGTAGACATGGGCTCTGGAGAGCAGGGAGAGAAGGGATCCCTAACCTTGGGCATCCATCCATTTTGGGGGCAGCTGGATTGAGGTGGCTTTCATTCAGGGGCTGCTGACCTTCAGTATGGGAGTGGCCCAGGTAGCTAAGAGGGACCTTAAAGCATTGTCTCTCACTCCTTGATCCCACCTATCTGTGAAATCGGAATCTCTCTAGCTTCACATTCCCTATCTGTAGAAGGAGGATATCCTAGAATGTTCCCCTCATTATAAGCTCATGTGAAGGACTACATGAGATAACATATGCAGGTCACCAGTTCGAGAAGAGATAATCCTTGGAGAGAAGTAGGAGGGAGAAGGGGACACTGAATGTGGCTTCCTTCCCTGCGTACCATCCACCCTCATTCCAGGGATAGAGAGACCCTCTCATATCCAAGTTCCCCGGCACCATAGTCCAGGACAATTCTCTTGAGCCAACTTGTCATGGAATGTTCAGAGCTGAAATGGATCTATGTAGGCCAACAAGCCCAACCTCCTCATTTCACAGCTGAAGGAACTGAGACTGGATAGGCAGTGTGAATTTCTCAAATGAAAACAGAAAATTAGGGGTGGAGTAGGGCTTTACAATAATAACTAGTATTGGGGGCAGCTAGGTGGTGCAGTGGATAAGCACCAGCCCTGGAGTCAGGAGTACCTGAGTTCAAATCTGGCCTCAGACACTTAACACTTACTAGCTGTGTGACCCTGGGCAAGTCACTTAATCCCAATTGCCTCACTAAAAAAAACCTAATAATAATAATAATAATAACTAGTATTCATATAGGCCCTTTAAGGTTTACAAAGTGCTTTACATGTATTGTCGCATATGATCCTCACAAGTCTGGGAGATGGTACCTTGATAATGGTGGCGGTAGCGAGGATGATGATGTTAATTTTACAGATGAGGAAACCAGAGGGTCACACAGCTAGAAAGTGCCCAAGGCAAGATATGAACTCTGGTCTTTCCTGCCTCCAAGGCCAACATTTTATCCACTTCACCTCCTAGCTGCTTGGATTAGAAAATTAGTCATTAGCTTCCCTGACCCAGATATGCCTCTTTGATCAAGGCTTCCCTAAAGGAGTCACAGAAATAAGTCTTCATTTTTTTGTGTGTGGGGAAATGAGGGTTAAGTGACTTGTCCAGGGTCACACAGCTAGTAAGTGTCAAGTGTCTGAGACAGTATTTGAACTCAGGTTCTCCTGAATCCAGGACTGGTGCTTTATCCACTGTGCCACCTAGCTGCCCTGAAATAAGTTTTCATTTAACATGTACCCAGGTCAAAATGGACTTCAGGTCCAGGGGAAATGCTCTGCACTCAACTTTTTCCTCTTTGCTTACTTTACAGAGGAGAGGCTGGGTGCATTTTAATGCAAGGGGGTGAGGGAAGAGTTGGCAATTAAAAACAGCCAATGTAGGGCTTTGGCTATGTGATCTCATGTGGTCCTTCACATGAGCTTGCAATGAGGGTAAGATTCCAGGATATCTTCATTCTATAGATGGGGGAAACTGAGGCTCAGAGAGATTCCAATGTCACAGATAGGATGGCTCACAGAGTGAGAAACGATGCTTTAAGGGGAGAAGATTGGGCTTTCTCCTTCGGCCTCTGATTATAGGCCTAGATTATTTGCCTATTTGTCCTTTTCCATTTTAAGTGACTAGAAAACAGCATCCTAGTGATTCAGTGTCCCATCATTCAAGCATCCAAACATCTGTCTCCAGGTTCTCCAGTGAGCTCAGCATTGAAGTACCAAAGAGCAAGAGTGGCCTTTGGGACTCAAGCCTAGTGGTAGCTGAACCCAGGAATCATATGAGAAGGATGGTGCATTTGAATCTTAACATGGTGGGACCTCTGCTATATAGTTTAAACCCCCTCTCCCCAGAGTTGAGATTGTATCCCTGAGGCATTAGGGGGCAATACTTGTGCTTTTATTGTTGTTACAGCTTCAAAGTTAATATCCATTTATAAAAGCTAATTGAAATGAAGTATTTAAATGGAAGGAATCTTTAGTTACTGTCATCTAACAACTGGGGAAACAGAGGAAATGTAAGCTTGAGACAATGCAGTAAAGCAGAAAACCTCAAAGTCAATTCAGAGTACTCCCTAAAATGCTGAGGGGCAGATTTAACCAACTTGGATCTGGATGAATGAGCTATCAATCAATCAATCAATAATTGTCGAGCACCTACTATTTGCTAGGCACTGTGCTAAGTGCCAGGGATACAAAAAGAGGCAAAAGACAGTTTCTGCCCACAAGGAGCTTACAACTAATGGGTAATCTGATAGGTAGAGCATACTCACTACACATATAAGGAAATTCATCTTCAGAGAACATAGAAAGGCCTGGAAGCCTTAAGGGTGGTCTAGGTTTTTGCAGGTATATTAGCAGGTCGCATGGCAACGTCCATGACTTTGGAGGCTCTAGGGTCAGGCCAAGGATAAGAGCTGGAGATCCAGTATTTCACCCAAAGAATTATGGCTGGTGACTTTCTGATCATCCAGATGATATGAGGAGCTATGTCCACTCTAATGGCAGAGGGCATGGAGGGGGCCCACCATCTTTGGGATTGGTGTTCCTGAATATGGAATGGTGGTTCCTTCCTACAGGGGTGGCATGAAGGTTTCTCAGTAACCTCGGAAAATGGAGGGGGAAGGAAAAATCCTCTCCTCCCTTGCTGCCTTGGTGCTATGGAAATGTGGGGTGGGAGGGGAGGAAAAAGCCAACTTCTCTCAGTGAAACTCCTTTCTCTTTTCTTTGAAAAAGATAAGGGTGGCAGCTAGATGGTGCAGTGGTTAAAGCACCGGCCCTGGATTCAGGAGTACCTGAGTTCAAATCCAGCCTCAGATACTTGACACGTCCTAGCTGTGTGACCCTGGGCAAGTCACTTAACCTCCATTACCTGCAAAAAAAAAAAAAAAAAGAAGAAGAAGAAGAAGAAGAAAAAAAGGAAAAAGATAAGGGGAAAAAAACAGAGTGATACCTTTCACAACAATAGCTACTGGGAGAATTTGTAACCAAAAGGATTGGGAAGATCACAAAAGGTAAAATAAACAATTTTAATTCCATGAAATTGGAAAGATTTGGTACCAAAAAAATCAATGCAGCTAGGCTAAGGAAGAAGACTCAATTGACAAGGAAAGAAGCAAACTTTACATCAAGTATCTCTAAAGAAGGTTTGATATACAAGATTTTTAGGAATTAACACTAATAAACACTAATAAAGAGTGACTTCTCAGTGGTTAAATGGTCAAAAGATATGCACAAACATTGCCCAAAGGAAGAATTACAAACTAAGCAGCCACAAGGCAGAGTGCTTAAAATACTAATAAAAGAAGTATGAGTCAAAACATTTCTGAGGTTTCATCTCACACCCATCACATTGGCAAAGATGACAAAAGAGGAAAACAATGACTGTTGGATGGGCTGTCAGAAAATAAGCACACTAATACAGAATTGGTAAAGGGGCTGACGGCCCAACCCTTCAGGGGAAATCCCTCCTAACAATTTAGAATTATGGAAATAAATTGAGAAAAAAAGTGTCATGCCCTTTGACTCAGAACTCTCTCTTCTGGGTATATATGTAAAGGAGATCAAAGATAGAAAGAAAGGTCTTCTAAAACCTTTCAAAGCTGTTTTCTTCTATTATGTTATTGTCATCATCTAAGTTGTCCTCCTGCTTCTGCTCACTTCACTCTGCTTTAGTTCATAAAGGTCTTCCTAGTTTTCTCTGAAACTGTCCATTTCATCACCTCTTATGGCATAACAACCCCACTCCTATCCCAGATATTTGCAAGTTTTGACAACTATGGAAAGTAGTTCATAGCAGAACTTTTTCTTTTTTTATGGAAGCAAAGAACTAGAAGGAAAATGAATGTTTATTTCTAGATAAATTTTAGCACATATACACATACACACGTACACACGTACACATATATACATATATACATGCATAAGAAAAGTCTACTACAGAGCAAATAGAAAATCCTAAGGTTACAGAAATAGGATGAAAGACAAGGTATAGGGATCCTTAGGGTAGTACATTGGCAAGTCATATACCTTGGGGTTTAGAAAGAACAGTGGCAGGAAGTAAAAAGTAAAGCCTTCTCCCCTTGCTGGCTGGATACTGACTGTTCCTTTATTGTGGGAGGGAACCCAGAGTGCCAGCATTAGCAGAACCTCTGCATGGGCAAGAAGGTTGAAAGGGGAAAGTGTTCCTGATGGTCTGATCATCACATGGGATGTTTGCCAGGAGGGTAGGGATGGGAAGGAGGTGGTAGATAAGGACAGGCTGAGAATTAGCAAGAGAGAGGGGATGATCAAAGGAGCAATCTGTGAGAGGAGATAGGAGAGAATAGGATCAAGGGCAAAGATAGAAGTTTTGGCATTGGCAAGGGGAGAGTAGTTACTTCATCCTCTGAGACTAGGACAAAGGAAAAGGGGATGGGGAATGAGACTGACATGGTCTGAAGAATGGAAATGGAGATGAGAGGGATCTCTAGAACAGATTTGCCCAAAAGTCTGTCCCTAAAGTGTTATGAAGATCAAGTGAGATGATGACCTTTCCAAAACTTTCTCTCTCTCTACGTTTTGTCTTGGCAATTTCACTAACTCCTACTACATTAGCTCTTAGGAAATGACTCTGATGGCTCTATATACAATCCTGACCCTCTCTTCTGAGGTCCAGACACATATACAGAACTCTCTACAAGATATTTCCAATCAGATGTTTCTAGCAAAATTATATATTACTCCTCTTCACAAAATCAAAAGTCTAGCCAAACTGGGCTCCTTGCTCTTCTTCACACAGGATATCCCATCTTCCTTTTCTGTGTGTTTTATAGGTTGTCTCTCATTTCTAGAACACCCTCCTTCCTTTACTGCCTCCTAGAAGCCTTGTTTTTCTTCAGATCAGCCAACCCTTCCTCCAGGAAACCCTCAATGGCCTCCCCTTTGTTCTTATTTTTCCTTCTTCCATCTCAAACTGCATTTTAAAAAATTTATTGGTGTATAGGTTACATCCCTCAACAGAATGTAAGTTTTTTTGAGTGCAAAGATTTTTTTTGTTCTCTATCTCAGGACCCTGCACTATTTAATTGTCAAATCAAAATGAATTTCCGTTTTCACCTCTAGTATCCTTGCTTATCCCAATATGTGTATGATTGTTTCTGGTTTGGTCTCTTATGGTAGAAGAGAAGAGAGGGGGCCCCTGCAGACCTATGAGGTTCTTCCTATTCAAGAGCAAGACTAACCACCCTTTCCAGTCTTTTAACATCCTACTCCTCTCCACATAATCTATGATCCATACCCAATCTATGTGTATGACAATCTACGTTCCCTGAAAGAGATCTGCCATTTCTTGATGCCGTACCTTTTCACTGACTAGCCTTCCTGTACCTCGAAGGCTCTCTCTCCCCATCTTCACTTCCCGTCACCCCACTTTCTATAGGAAGCCTTTCCCGATGCTTCCTAATGTTACCACTTTCCTTTCATTTGATTTATCCTGTATATCTCTTGTTTTGTACATAATTGCTTGCATAATCTCTTCTCCATTAGACTGTGAGTTCTTTGAAGACAGGGACTATCTTTGGCTCTCTTTGCACTCCTACTGTTAAACAGAGTGCCTGGAATATAGTAGGCACTTAACAAATGCTTGTTGACCTGTACTCCTAAACTACCTGGGACTGAGCTACCACCATTCCTTGAAGAGTCCTTTAGCCTTGCTCTTGCCCAACTATATTTCCATTCTCATTTACTGACCTACCCTGCCCCCTTGTGTCCCTGACTGGGAATGCACCCACCTGAGACCACGAAGTGAGAATGGGTTCAGCTAACTCATAGCTCAAATTTGAACGTCCCCCATCTCCTCTCTGTGCCTCCGAAAAGTCCATCAGAACCCAGACTTTTAAGATGTCGAGACAAAGAAAGTGTTACCCAGTCTGAAAGCACAGTGCTTGAAAGAAATAGGAATCGTGACAGGGCACTGCCAGGCAGTAATTAGAGAGATAGATTGCTGGGTTTGGAACCAGTAAGTTGTTGTCGATCGGTCATTTTAGTCATGCCAGACTCTCTGTGACCCCATCTGGAGTTTTCTTGGCAAAGATACAGGAGTGGTTTGCCATTTCCTTCTCCAGCTTATTTGACAGATGAGGAAACTGAGGCAAACAGGGTGAAGTGACTTTCCCAGAGTCACACAGCTATGAAGTATCCAAGGCCATATTTGAACTCAGTCTGAATTGCAGTTTACAGGAGTGCTGATTGGGCATTTAACATTTACCTTTGTTTTGCACTGTTCAAACAACTCCTGATACATGTTGGCTGTTAAGATGAGCTAGGCTTGGTCTAATCCTCGTCTTTTCTTCTCTAGGGAAAAACAAAACAAAACGCCAAAAATACCTTGCCAACAGTTAGCATCACTCAGTGCCTCCAAGGCCCCTAGACTTCTCAAACTCATAGTGTTGTCCCTACATCTGGATATATCCATCTTGAAACTGATATCCTGTCACCTCACTCAGAAGCATCAGGGGGGTTGTGGGGAAGAACAAAGCCCATCTCTCACCCCCACCTCCACACAGGGAATCTAGAGGACACAGAACACCTATTTACCATACTGGAGAGATGGAGCAAAGATTAGAAGTTGTAGGCTGTCTCTATTTTTAACTAACACAGCACGTCTTCCTCTGTGCCTCAGGCCCTGTCATGGGGTAGGGGAAGAATCAAGGGACTTTTTGGTGTCATACCAAATGCTAAGTCCTTTTAGTTCTAGTTCACCACCTGGCTAAAAGCAGGCCTCCCAACACCCACGTAGTTGGCCAGAACTAGGAAAGATGACTCTGAGCACGTTCCATGGGATGGTCCTCATTGTATATGTAGATATTATATCCTATAATAGTAATAATAATAGCTGGAAGATAGGTGGTATAATTATCCTTATTTTACAGTTGAAGAAACTGAGGCAAGTAGAGGTTAAGTGCCTTTCCCAATGTCATACAACTAGAATGTGTTTGAGGTTAGATTTGAACCCAGAACTTCCCAACTCCAAGCCCAGTGATCCATCCCCCACACCACTTGAAAGATAGACTCCTTGAAGGCAAGGGACTGTATCATTTTTGTATTGATATCAATGTCTGGCATGTAGTAGGTACCTAAGAAATGCTTATTAGGCAGCTAGGTGGCGCAGTGGATAAAGCACTGGCCCTGGATTTAGGAGGAGCTGAGTTCAAATCTGACCTCAGACATTTGACACTTACTAGCTGTGTGACCCTGGGAAAGTCACTTAACCCTCATTGCCCCTCAAAATACCCAAAACAAACAAACAAAAAACAACAACAAAAGAAGTGCCTATTGATTGTGTGATAGTGGAAAGTGCTAGATTTGGGATAAAAATGTTTGAATTTTGGCTTTGATATTTATTAAATTTGCAACCTTGGGCAAATAACTCACCTCCCCTGGGCCACAGTTCTTAGCTGTATGATGGGGGCTGATGGGTGAGATGATCTTTCTGGTCTAAATCTTTGAGTGCTATGGGACCACTTAAGATTGGGAGGAGATCCTGAGCAGCCTCCATGTGTCCTGAGGGCACAACCTCTCTCCAGTCAGACCCAGGTTCATGGTCTCAGTCAGTGCTGACCTCTACCCTCTATCTCTCTTATTCCCCCATATCCAATCAGGTGCCAGTTCTCATGGATTTGCCTCTACCATCTCTCTGGCAACCACTCTCTTCTCTCCACTCACAGTTGCCTAGTTCAGCCTTTATCTCTTCTATGGATTATTCCAAAGGTCAACTTCATCCCACTGATTCTGGTCTCTCCCCTGTCCAGTCCATCCTTCACACAGCCGCTTAAGTAATCATATGAAGACACAAGCATGACTATATCACTTTCCTATTTAAAAAAAAGTCTTTAGCATCCCCCTACTGCTTCTAGGATAAAATAAAAACATCAGTTAAATCTGTTACTTGGCATTTAGGGGTCAATTTGGGTCCAATGTATTGTTCTAGACTTACCTTGAATTATTTTCTTGTAGGCAATTTGAATTTCAGTCAAACTGGTGGCCCAAATGTTTCAGAAAAATGGATTTTTTTCCCCTAGAAGAGTTGAATTTTTATCTTCTGCTTCCATGTTTTGATAAAGGCCGCTTGAACCTGCTCTCCAGAGCTGATTGTTAAATCTTCAGTGTGACCATTTACAACCTAGAAATCTGAAATCCCCACAAATAAGGACTTGATATATTGTTTTGTTGGGTGTTAAGAAAGTGACAGAGAAAATGCTGGTAATGATGCAGATTCAATTTAAATGTGTCAAGGACACATTTGTATTTGTTTCTTCTGTAAAGCTTGTTGTATGTTAACAACACACTCCTGGTTGTTCCCTATACCTGGGGTGTGCTGCTTCCTCATCTCTGACTTAAAATTCTTTTTTTTCTTGAAGAGTCACCTTAGGGCCCTCTTCCTCTATGAAGCCTTTCTCAGTCTCCTATCTTCTCAGACCTCTCCTGCTTTCAAATGACCTTTTATTGCCTCATCTGTATACTTATAATACCTCTTGAGTGGAAAGCAAGCTACCAGAGAGCAGGAACTATTACATTTTGCCTTTGTATCTCCTTCACCTAGTATAAGAAGGGGCGTACAACAGTTTCTATAGAGCTGGCCCTGGAGTCAAGAAGACCAAGGGGCAAGCCTCATCTTGAGTATGGAACTATGGACAAATCATTTAAGCTCTTAGTACCCTGGTTGTTGTTTAGTCATTTTGGTCATGTCCAACTCTTCATGATCCCATCGGGGGTTTTCTTGGTAGAGATACTGGAGCAGTTTGCCATTTCCTTCTCCAGCTCATTTAACAGATGAGGAAACTGAGGCAAACAGGGTTAAGTGACTTTGTCAGGGTCACAGACTGCCAATTATCTGCATTTGAAATCAGGTCTTCTTATCTCCAGGCCCGGAACGCTATCCACTAGGCCACTGAGCTGCCTTAGGCAAGTTGCTAAGACTATCAACTGCAGGGTAGGTGCTGACCTACTTCTGTGGAGGGAGCTCCCCAGCCAAGGAAAGGCAGGTTTTATCTCCTTGTGCCCCTTCATTCCCTAGTGCCAAGCTCGATGCTTGACCTATAAAGAAGGCACTTCTTAAATGTTTGTCTGAACTGAATTAAATTAAAGTCATCTATTCCCTCCCCCAGCCTTTGAGCAGGTCCATTCATGCAACATCTCAGACCAAGGCAGACGTGCCTGCGATTTGAACTCAAGATGGGATCCAGGATGTGGGAGTTTAAAACCAAATCATGCCTAGACCAGCAGTACAACTTTGGGCAAGCCATTTTCCCTCCCTTGGCTCCATATTTTCCACCAATAAAAGGGGGAAATCTTGGCCCCACTTACTTCACTGATGTTTCATAAATATATGGTGAAAAAAGCAGATGTAAAGAACTCAAAAGGGAAAACACCACCCAGTACTATAAGTGTAAATTCATGATACACCAGATAGAACACTGGGGACTGGAAGGTAGGAGATGTGGGTTTGAATCCTGGATCTATTCCTTAATAACTGTGAAAACTGGGACAAGTCTGAGCCTCAATTTCCCCTTCTGTAAAATCAAGGGATTGGGCTGGATGATTTGTCAGGACCTTCCCAATCTGATAGTCTATGTTTCAGTGACTATTCTATGACTATATCCTCTTCTTTTCCCACCCCCACAGAGAAAAAAATCTATACCCTTCCTCAATTCCCATTGTCTCCCTCTGAAGATTTATGCATAGATTCTGACTTGGGGTGACATGTAGGAATCTCCCAATGAGAATCATGCCCGACTAGAGATAAACAGAAAGTCCATCATTGTGGGGAAATAGAGTCTCCATCCAGGTGTGAAGCAATTAAATGTCAGTGTGAGAACTTTTCACAGCATCTGTGTTTACAGTTGCTTTTGGGAGAGAATAGCCAATCATGTTTGGTCTAGTGACAGAAAAGTCTGATAGGATCTAGACCTATAAGACCTAAAGACAAAAGAGATGAACAACTCTTCATTTGCTGATGATCATTTGGTGCATTAGCTGTGTGATCCTGGGTGAGTCACTTAAAACTTATTTGCCTCAGTTTCCTCATTTGTCAAATGAGCTGGAGAAGGAAATGTCAAACCACCTCAGTATCTTTACCAAGAAAATCTGAAATGGGGCACAAAGAGTCAGACATGATTGAAATGACTAAACAACAGACACAACAAACAGCAAACACAAAATCATTGCAGAATCTCAGAATGTCAGTGTTAGAAAGGACATTAGACTCACAAAATGAGACAGCAGGCAAGGATCCTAGACCAGAGAATTAAGCACATGGAATACTAGAGTGAACTTGAGGACACAGAATGTCAGAGCAGGGAGAGACCAGAGAGCAGAGAATGTTCAAACACAGAGAGAATGTTCAAACACAGACTGCTGGGGCTGGAAAGAATTTTAGGACGTAAAATGTTAGAACAGTGAATGTCAAAGCTGTAAGGTTTCTTAGAACAGAGAGTGTTAGAACATGTAATCTTGAGTTTCTATCAACTGCCTCTTTTCCATCTGCTTGCATACATGCACAAGTCTCCCCCATCCTTTAAAAAAAACCTAACTTATTAGAATCTAACATACCTTCAAGCAATTGTCCTATATCTCTCTCTTTCCCAGCCAGACTCCTGGGGTGTTTCCATTGCTTCCACTTCCTCTGCTCTCTCTCATTTTTAAACCCTCTGCAATCTGACTTCTCAGCTGATACTGCTTTCCCCAAAGGTATCAATGATCTCTTACTCACCAGATCTGATGCCCTTTTCATTTCCTCTTGACAGCTCTATAGTATTTAATACTATTGACCATCCTCTCTTCTGGGATACTATCTTTTCTCAGGGCTTTCATACCAATCTTCTCTCTTGGTTGTCCTCCTATTTATCTGGGTACTTCTCATTTCCTTTGTTGGATTACCATCTATATGATGCTTCTTACTTTGGGTGAATCCCAAGGGTCTCTCCTGGACCTATTCTCATTTCTCTGTCTCTCCCTTGGTGATCTTGCCAGCTCCCAGGCAACTTAACTTAGTTAATTGCAATCTATGCAGATGACTCTCAGATGTCCATATCTAGCCCTGATCTGTTGAGTTCCAGTCCTGATTCCTCCACTGTTTATTGGACACTTTGAACTGGATATCCCATATGCATCTCAAATCTGTCATGTAAAAAAAAAAAGACAGAGTACATTATCTTTCCCCTCAAACCTAACCCTCTTCTGAGCTTCCCTACATCTCTAGATAACACTATCATCCTTTCAGTCACAATCTTTGTCATCTTCAACTTGCCACTCACCCTTACTCAACATATCCTATCCGTGATCACATCTTACCATTTCTACTTCCACAACATTTCTTGTTTACATCCCCTTATTTCTACTTACTCGTCCACCACCCTGGTTCAGACCCTCATCCCCCTTTTGCATGGACTGTTATTGCAGCGGCCTCCTAGTTGCTCTCTTTTCCTTCAGAATGTCCCTATTCCAATACATCTTCCATGCTGCTGCCAAAGTAATTGTCCTAAAGTTTAGGTCTGACCATGAGTCTTCTGCTTAAGGAACTCCCATGCCTCTCTGTAATTGTTGTTGTTATTTCTGTCATTCAGCTGTGTCTGACTCTTTGTGACCTCATTTAGGGTTTTCTTTGTAAAGATATTGAAGTGTTTTGCCATTTCCTTCTCCAGCTCATTTTTCTCAGATGAGGAAACTGAGGCAAATAGGGCTAAGTGACACATTCAAGGTCACACAGCTAGCAAGTGTCTGAGGCCAGATTTTAACTCAGGGCTTCCTGACTCCAGGGCTGGTGCTCTATCCACTATGCCACCTAGCTTCGCTCCCTATACTTTTAGGATCAAATAAAAACTCCTCTCTTAAGCCCTTCACATCTCTCTCCTAACCACAGATCCAGAAACAAGAGTTCAGGGGGCAGCTAGATAGCACAGTGGATAAAGCACCGGCCCTGGATTCAGGAGGACCTGAGTTCAAATCCGGCCTCAGACACTTGACACTTACTAGCTGTGTGACCCTGGGCAAGTCACTTAACCCCCATTGCCCCGCAAAAAAAAAACAAACAAAAAAAAATTAAAAAAAAAAGAGTTCATATCAAAGTTTTCTAGCAGCTAAACATACTTGGAAGACCACATAGAGGAGAATATCAGGCAGAGCATAACTACATATTCATGAGCACTGGGCTTTCCATACTTCTGCAGAAATTTCCAATATAATTTCCTTTTAGAAATGACTATGGTTCTTTGAACAGAATGGCTAATTTTTTAAAAGTAGCTCTAATCACCACAAGAACTCCTTTTAAAGTTGTCCATAACATTGAAGTGTGCCCGTACTGCTGAGAGTTAAAAACAATGAATTCCTAAGAAGAATAATTTCAAGGTGATCTGATCACATCATGGGCTTAACTAAGTGCTTTCCTATTTGGATTTTTAAAGATAACTTTTGTTTTGCAAACTGAAGTAACATTTGACAAAGCTGTGCTTTTTTTATGGAAAACTTTAAAAATGAACTAACAGTGATTTGTTAACATAAAACAAAAGAAAATAGAGTAAGCCGTGGTATTAAAGTTCAGAGAGCAGTACCTCAAATTTGCAAAAGCCTGTGGCTTTGAAATGATGAAATACCATCATCCTGGTAATCAAATCACACATTAGCATTGTCTGACTCTAGCATCTCATGTCACTTAAAAGGTTTCTATTATGGAAAAAGACCAGTAAGTTCGTTCCTGCATGCTGCTGCCACTCTTCTGCTTCTGGTTGTCCTTGGTGTCCCTTGGGAGTACAAAAGAAGTCTGGTTTTCTATTATTGTAGAGGCTGGGGTATTCCTTCTTAATTAATGTAATATAATTAATGTAAAGGCATGATGAAGTTTTAAATATGTAAAATCCATGGTTTAGCTGAAAGAAGGAGAAGGAGTAAGAGAAAATTCAATCTTTCCCATTCCCTACCTTATCCCCAGGGCAGTTCCCTCTCAGTAATCCATCATTTGGGGCCAGCTAGGGGATGCAGTGGATGGATATATTGGGTGCTGGGCCTGGAGTCAGAAAGAACTGAGTTTAAATTCAACCTCTGATACTTCCTAGCTGTGTGACCCTGGGCAAGTCACTTAACACTGTTTAACTCAGTTTCCTCATCTGTAAAATGAGCTGGAAAAGGAAATGGCAAAACCACTTCAGTATCTCTGTCAAGAAAACCCTAAATGCAGTCATGAAGGGTCAGACATGAGTGAAAACAACAATAACAAGTCCATCATCACTAGATTTGACCATTATTCCACTGGATTGATAATCCAACCAGACTTTCTGAGTTATATATACACTCAAAGGTGTGTCTGCTTCTTTTAGTCAATCACAAGATAATTACTTGGGGGTGGTGGTGGTAGTGGTGTCATCTGTCTACCCATGAATCCAAGCAGTTTGTTCCTCTCAAACTGATAAAGGGTTTATCTGCACCAGTTTATACTTCTGATTAACTGCTGTTTTAATTTGATTGATTGATTCAAATGAGCCACCTGGGCCTTTTGCCATTATCCTAATTGTTATCATATTAATTTAATTACTTTAAACTGTTACAAATAGTTTTTTTAGCTTGCTTTGTTTTCTCAGGACCTAAGACAGTATCTTGTTCAGAGCAGGGCATTTATTCATGTTAATGAATGTTTACATATTATTAATTAGTTGAACAATTTGGGGGTCAGGAGGTAGTGAGTTCCCCTTCTTTGGAGGTCTTCAAGTAAAAATTGCATGATGGTCATTTCTCTGGTATGTTGTAGAGGGGAATCTTAATCAAGGAATGAATTGAATTATATGGTCTCCAGGGGTCCTTTCCAACTCTGAGATTTTGGAAATGTAAAAGAGATGGAATTCCTCTCCTTATGGTCCAGCCTTGTACTGAGAAAGTACACTTGTTTTGGGAGTCTGAAGCTACGGTTTCTAATTCTAGTTCTGCCAGTAAGGCACCGAGGTTTGAGTCTCATTTTCCTCTCCTGTAAAAGGATTTGTAATAAATGCTCTCTACAATTTGTTCCAGCTTTGACATTCTATGTTCTGACATTCTCTCTTTTAACATCATTCGAACTGTGTCATTCATTTTATGTTCCAACATTCTATGTTGTAAGGTACCTTCTGGCTCTTTATGTTTCAGAAGTCTGTCTTCTAAGGCAGAAGTGTAAAATATGGCATCTGTGGCCAATGGGTGTCCCACAAAACTAAACAGAGTGCAATCTGAAGATGAAAATGTAATTGAGAAATGTTTAACAAAATAAATAAAAAAATATAATAAAACATAGATTAAGTTATGGCTTTCTAAGTCAGTATGCAGCCCCTACTTTTGTGACCCCCTGTTTCTGTTTGAGTTTTATACCACTACCTTGTGGCTCTAACATTCTATGTTCAAGGTCTGGGACAGCTAGGTGGCACAGTGGATAAAGGACCGGCCCTGGATTCAGGAGGACCTGAGTTCAAATTTAGCCTCAGACACTTGACACTTACTAGTTGTGTGACCCTGGGCAAGTCACTTAACCCTCATTTCCCCGCAAAAAAGACTATAGTGTAAGGTCCCTTCTGGTATTGCTATTCATTCAATCAAACAAAAAGTACTTTAAGTGTTTTTTATTTGTTAGGTATGATACAAATTGCTGGGGTTACAAAGATCAAAATGAAGTAGTCTTTGCTTTGAAGAACTGTATCAAGAAAGACAACAGGTGTGTGTATATGTGTATGTGTGTATATATATAAATCATAAATCTTGTATATGCATATATAAGATTTATGCAAAATAAGATATAATTTGGGGGGGGTGTTGACAATGACATTAATAAAAATGTCGAATAGTTCAGGGCCAGGCATAAATCCTTGGGACACTCCACTGAAAATCTGCTACACTGACATTAAACCTTTAACCAATACTCATTGAGTTATGCCTATGGTCATATGATGGATTTATCTCCATCTTCTCTATGAGGATAGCTTGAGATACTTTGAGAAAAGCTTGAAAAAAATTGAGGAAAACTCTATTGACATCATTCCCTTTATTTACTAATTCAGTAATCTTGTCAGAAAAAGAAATGAGGTTAGTTTGGCATGGCCCATTCCTGGATGAAGTCATGTTGTAATCATCACTTACATTTCTAGATCGTTGCCAACCATCTCTTGAATGAGTCATTCTAGAATATTCGTGGAGATTGAGGTCATGCTAACAGGCCTCTATTTTGCAAACTCTCTTCTCTTCCCTTTTCTGTAAAAACTGGGATATTTTATCTTTCTCCAGTCCTATGGTACCTCTCCTGTTTTTCATAATATTTTCAATATTGGTGACAGTAAATCAACCATCTCTTTTGCCAGTTCTTTCAAAACCTTTGGCAGATGTAGTTCATCTGGGTCAGGTGGTTTGAATTCATGAAGGGCAGCCAGGTGCTTTCTTATAATTTTCACATTTATCTTAGCTATTAATTCCAAGTTAATCATTTTTGTTCTGATGTGTCCAGGTTAAAGGTCATTCTCCTTGGAAGAAAAATAAAAATAAAAATAAAAACTGATCACTATTGTTTTCTTTCTGTCATCTCTCTGACAGTTGACAGTGTCCAATCTGTGATAAACAAAAGTCATATTCAGAGGTATGCTGGAGCCAGGTCAAACCAGCTTGAGAGAGCTGATTGTCAAATTTTCAATTTGAACATGTATAACTCAGAAATCAGCAAACACTACTAATCAGGGCTTGATTTATTGTTTTGTTAATTGTGTAGACTTAAGTCATGGAGAAAATGTTAATAATGCAGATCCTACATATGAGTTCCCCCAACCACCTTTGGAGAGCTGGTTGATAAACATTTGCTAGCATTCCCCTGGTGCTATTCTCTTTTTAAGCCTACTTTTCCTTCTAATAATACTTTAAAAGTCCCATTGTTGTCGCCATTACCTTCCTTTACCATGCTCAGCTCATTCTGAGGTTTAGTTTTTCTAATGGTATTTTTTTATGGATGTCACACTCATATTCATTCTCTGTTACCTACTTGGCTTGCTTCCATCTTCTGTATGTTTCTTTTTCAACTTTCAGCTGGTCAGTGAGTTCCCTGTGCATCCACATTAGTGCCTTCAAACATAACCCTTTTCCCCTCCTAGATGGCATTTCTTCCCTTTGTATCTGATGAACCTTGTAAGTTCCAAAATTTCTGAGTTTCTTATTCAGTTTTCCAGAGGGCTGTATAGCTTTTTAGAGAAGGAATTAAAGAGGCAGATCTGACTTTCCAGAAGATATGAACAAAGGGAGTTGCTTTGAGATCCAAGGTGAGTGTGAAATATCTGTTTAGAAGTTCTATGAACTTGTCTTTACTTCCCAGGAGAGTATACTGGGCATGTTGGATTATTATTTTGTGTTTGAAGTAAACAATTTAATTTTATGTTTTTTTAAACAATTCTATTGAGCTGAAGGAAATAAATAGCTGTCCTATACCTTATATCTATTTTGTATGTCACGTGGGTGGACTGGATTATAAAGAGGCAAGACCTTGAAGGATGCATGGACATTTCCTATCACTTTTAATCTTGGAGAAGCTTGGAGTGAGTTTGTTTCTGGCGTTGCATGATATTGTGTGACCCTGGGCAAGTTACTTAATCTCTGCCTCCTGCAGTTTCCTTATCTATAAAATGAGGGTGATAATAATACCTACCTTCCTGTATTGTTGTGAAGATCAAATGAAATAATATTTATAAAGAACATAGAAAATCTTAAAGGCTACATATTATTTTTATTATTACTATGCAATGATGAAAAGTCTTCAAATTGGTTGTGGAACTGAATGAATAAGCAACTCAGAGACTGCTTATTTAGACCTGAATGTGTATACAAAAGGCATGGTCTCCCCATTGCTCTCTTTTCTTTTCGAAACTATGAGAAGGCAAGACTATTTAAAGCTTAATTTAAGGGCCATTGAAGGAGGCACAGCATACCCCATGCTCCACCTGGCAATGTAGGCTTGGCGTGATGTCTTCTTTCTCTTTTTCTGTTAGTTCTTTCCTAGCTTCAGGTGAGTGACTCCTGAGATTGAATTTTCCAGGCAGCGGCCCTGGGATTTGGGGATATCTAGAGGTTCTTTCAGAGGTCCTTTTTGATGGCTAGAGCTATGGAGGTAGTAGCAGTTGTGACTAGGGTAATAGCGACCTATGGCAATGAAAGAGGCAGCAAATGAATATGGAAAGAGAGAAACACCAAGGATATATAGACATAAGTGATCATCTCCAAAGGGAAGCTCACTCCTGGATCCCAGACACCTGTCCCCCAGGACAGCTCTATAAGTGCTGGATATGGACTCAAGAAACACATTACCTCAGAGCCACATGTAAGGGGTAGTTGGTGAAGACTTCATAATGGAAGCAAAGGACTCCCAGTGGCAAGAATCACAAGATACCTTCTGCCCTGTGTGTTCTCTACATGTTGTCTCACTACCTTTGTACTTAACTTTGAGCTCATTCTGCCCAGGGACCTTTCATGTGAAAGGGGAGAATTCTCCCTAGGTTTGGAAGGAATGTTTATTATACCAACTGCATTTACTATACTTCCTTTGCAAATATATTTTATAACAGCTAATTATCTCTGGATAGCTCATTGTTAATGAGGAGTACACCAATGAGGGCTTGTAAGATGAGAAACCTAGACCCTCAGAATTATCCCTGGGGCACCAAGAGTGGTGGTAGTTACTTCTTTGGGTCCCAAATCTTTGAATGAGTCTAAGTAGGTAGGTGAGCTCAGAGGGAGTTCTGCACATGTATTGAATACTAGTACATTTTCTATAAGTGACACTGTTGGCCCCTTTTGGGGACCCTCCAATTTGTCAATGTCCTTCCTCAAATGTGGTCAGACCAGGGCCAAATACAGTAAGACTTGATTATCATTTATAGCTTGGTATGAATTTTTGCTTATGTCTAATCTCTCCCAGGTATTCTTGCTTTTTAAATGCCTTTTTTTTCTCAAAGGCTTTGTCCATGTTTAAGGAATCTCTTGCTTCATTGAACAGACAGGAGAACCTTCTTAGTGTCTGTGAAATCAAAGGGGTGGATTGGACCAAAAAGAAGGTGTTCCCAAGAAATTAGTAGTGGTGGGGGTGGAGAAGTGGGGCTGCATTGCAAAATCAGCTTTTTAATTGACTGTTCTTTTGGAAGAGAGTATAAATTCTCTCCTGCCCCACCCCAATCATGTCATCTTTCTTCTATGAACAGTCATTATCTTTGAGATATTTAATAGTTTTCAGTTCCCCATTTCCAGTTCCATCACCCAAACATTCCTCACATTCCAACCAATATACAAAATGACCCTGAAGCAAGAAAAGAGGCAGGTATATCCTGTTGTCTCAGAAAAGGGAAAGGACTCAGAATCTTTCCAAACTGGCAGTTCTAAGGAATGTCTATCATCAACATTTTCCCACGGATACCTGAGGCAACTCAGGAGTAATGTTGGCCCTGCCTACCTCTTCCCCCCAGATCTCCTTTGGTCTCAGTACCAAAGGACTTATATCAAGAGGGGATCATCTTGGTCGACCCTCATTATTTTACAGGTAGAGAAATTTGACCAAGGTCACAAAGATAGTAAATGATTGGAATCCAGGTCTTCTGCCTTGCACTATGCTGTTTCCCATGGGGAGTACTTCTCCCACCCAGAGTTCCTACAGAAGAAGGGAAAATCCCTAATCCATTCTCCCATACTAAGAAGTCTTTTGTATAATCTGATTTAGAGAGGGTGGAGGTCCTCCCTATGAAAATGAATGAGAAGAGTATATCATCTGTCCTGTTTACCCATTCCAGGGTAAGTAGGGGGTTCTGGCAACAGTCACTTTATGTCCTTTTCCTTTAGTGATAGAGTGACTAGGATTTTGCCATGGCACTGGCCACACCCCTAGGAGACTTGGGATTTGTTCTAGGCTGGCCTAGTAGAAACAAAGATTATCTTTAGGAGAAGAGAGAGCTCAAAAGTCGAGTCAATGTAGAGTCCAGAAAAAGAGTCAGAGGCAAGAAGTATGTCCAGTTATTGGGAGACCATAGTCAATGACAAGCAATCTTTAGGTTGCAATGAGAGGGTAGACATAGTCTCACATTTTCCTAAGATTTATTTGCTATAAAGGACATTGGAGGTCATTGATAGGGAAACTAAATCTCAGAGAGATTCGGGGCCTTGCCCAAAGTCAGAAAGCCAGTGAAAGGCAGATTTAGAAGTCAAACACAAGTCTCTGGATTTCCCAGCTCAATGCTTCTGGGGTAAGAGTGTTGGATTTGAGGTGTGACAAGATCTGGGTTCAAATCTTGACTCTGCTACTTATAGAGTCATCAATTTAGAGCTTGAAGAGACCTCAGAGGCCATGGGATACATCCCCCTCATTTTACAGGTGAAGAAAGTGGGGCTCAGTTATAGGGTGGCCTTGGGGAACCTCTTTGGGCCTCAGTCTCTTCATCTGTAAAATGAGGGGGTTGGACACAACATCTTTTGACATCCCTTCCAGTTCTCAATCTATGTTCCAATAATTTGATGACCTCTAGGTTCCTTATGGCTCAAAATCCTTAGATCCTTTGAGAAGCCCATGAATGTTGTTATTGTTTAGTTGTGTCCAAGTCTTCATGACCCCATTTGGGGTTTTCTTGGCAAAGATACTGGAGTGGTTTGCCATTTCCTTCTCCAGCTCATTTGAGGAAACTGAGGCAAACAGCATGAAGTTGTGGTGGGATATGAGACCCCAAGAAACTTAAAAGACCCCCAACCTCTAAGAAGTCTTAAACTTTAGACACTGAAACTAAAGATTTCAGAAATAAAAACCAACCCTTTTTCTCACCTCAGGAATGTGATGTTGACAGGACACATGGACTATGGGTCATGCAGACCCTGGGATATTAAGAGACATTTCTATATATGATGTAAACACTGATACACATATCAAGGTTTTCAAAGATGATATGCGAGTTCCATACATTCAAGGTATGGATTCCATGTACACTTGTGACTGATAGCTCCTCACTCCACCCCCAAAATATACCCTCTCCAGTTATTTTGCAATCTCCTCACTTGGCACAGAGCCTTCTTTGTCTGAAATGTATAAAAGATCAATTCTCCTTTCATTCAGAAAGATGGTCTCCATCTTGATTCTCTTCTGGCCATGTATGCCTCTCTCCTAATAAATCTCTCTATTTTACAAGATTTGCTGTGAGTCTGCCAATTCTTTGGATCAGCCGGGCCCCTGAACCAGCTCCCATGTCAAAGTGACTAGCCCAGGGTCACAAAATTAGTAAGTGTCTGAGGCTAGATTTGAATTCAGGTCTTCCTGACTCCAGGCCTGGCACTCCATCCATTGCACCACCTAGCTGCCCTAACCTAAGAACAGAGGAGTATGTGAGTATATGTGTTGGAGGTTGTCAGACTCCCTCATTTTTTTCTCCTCTATTTCTTGAAAGGGAAGAAGCTATGTTAATATGGCAATGAACATTGGACACAGCCCAAACACCTGACCTCTTGTTTTTTTGTTTTTGTTTTTTTGTTTTGTGGGGCAATGGGAGCTAAGTGACTTGCCCAGGGTCACACAGCTGGTAAGTGTCAAGTGTCTGTGGCCAGATTTGAACTCAGGTACTCCTGAATCCAGGGCTGGTGCTTTATCCACTGCGCCACCTAGCTGCCCCAACACCTGACCTCTTGGAGATGCACACAGTGGGGAAGGAAATATGGAAGGAAGGAAGGAAGGAGGAAGGAAGGAAGGAAGAGGAAGGAAGGAAGGAAGGAAGGAAGGAAGGAAGGAGGAAGGAAGGAAGGAAGATCCAAAGATTTAGGATTAGAAGGGATTTCAAAGCCAAGTGCCTCATTTTAAAGACGGGGAAGCCAAGGCCAAGAGGCTAAATGATTTGCATGGGGTCACCCAGCTTGTAAATGTCTAAGGCAGCATTTGAATGAAGGTTTTCTTGACTCCAAATCTGGGGCTTTAGTTACTTCCTATATCATGCTTCTACTGGAAGTCACTCCATAGGTCATCTCGTCTGTTTCATTAGAGAAGTGACTTGCCTAAGGTCACATAAGTCATTAGCATCAAAGGCAGGATAGGATGCCAGGTTGTGTCACTGTGGAGCTCACTATGCCATAATCATCTCACCATGATCTCTGAAGATGGGAATTGGGGGACCAAGAAGAAGAGAGAGAAGGAGGAGGAGGAGGAGATGAGCACAATATATTCATGATAAAAGGTCTGGCCTGTACCTTCTCCCCCTTAAGGCCATGGCTTACTGATTCCAACCACCTCCTCCTCTTTACAGCCACCTCTCACTGGTTAATGAAGCTTGGTTAATGAAGAAGAACCTCACCCACTGCAGGTTTCCCTTCCTGGATCTGCTGATAAATTCAGCCACTGTGGCTTGGTCTTCTTTGCATCACCCTTGGTCACATTTTCCTGTTTGTGAAGTCCCATAGCCCCTTGCCGTGACCTGATAGCATCAGAGGCCTCTGTGGCCCCTTCATTGGGGTTTTTGATCTCTTTCCTCTCTCACTAGTGATTCCCCCTTATCACTAGTCCTCACTCTCTCCCTTGTCTTTCCTTTCCTACCTAGGAGAGGGTACGAGCATCACTCTTTCCTAGGTGTAGTCATGCCTTCAGAACCATAGTGACTAAATTGGATGCTTTGATGTTTTCTTGCTACCTGGGTCTAAAGATACATCATGAGGCATGCACCCAAACTTAATCCTGGCTCTTCTATTTATTGCCAGTAGGAACTTTACTCTTAGGCCCAGAGGTGCCTCAATTTCCACAGATGAAAAATGAAAGAGTTAGGCTAGATGGACAAACTTTGAGTTTTCCCCTAGATATAAATTCTTGGTTCCTATGAACAATTAACAGTGAAAATCACATTATTGCCTGTCTTTTTTGATTCTATAGAGTCACTCTATATAGAAACTTTGGATGGGAAAATGCATTTTATGCTAATTTAATTAATATTTTAATCTATTTTATATGGATATAATATGGGTTTTTATGAACACATGAGGATTGGGGTGGTGTTTTTATCCTTTACCTGACACTTCTCTCCAGGGCTGACCTGGAGGTAATTCAAACTGCCTCAAGCCAATTGTTAAATTTTCAGTGTGAGTATTTATACCTTGGAAATCCTGAAACCCTATAAATCAGGACCCAATTTATTGTTTTGTTGATTGGCTAGACTTAAGAAAGTGTGGTAGAAAATGTTAATAAGAAAGTGTGGTAGAAAATGTTAATAATGCAGTTTAATCTTAAAAAGTTTGTTGTGATTATGCATATGTATATATGTGTATTATATGTATATATATGTGTGTGTATGTGTAAATATACATATATGTGTATGTATATGAAGATCTTGTTGTTAAACATTTATTAACACACCCCAGCTCTTCTCCCATTACCCAGTCCACTCTATCCAATATATCAAGACTGTCTCTCCTACAGTACTTTCTATTCCTTCCTTGGACCTCCAATTAAGGTGCCCATGATCCCCCATCTCTTCATTTCCCACCAAGTTGCACCCTAGATCTCTTCATCCTTCCCAAGAAACCTTTTCATCCTGGAATGTATGCCTTAGAAGTACCCTCCACATCTGTGGCCCTTCATTTGGATTGGGCTACTCAAAGAACCTCCATTAAAGATGGGTGGTAGTTATTATTATTATTATTATTATTATTATTATTATTATTATTATTATTATTTACCCCCAACACAGTTTCTGACACATAGAAATGCTTCATAAATACTTGTCAGCTGATTTCTCTATATTTACATTGTTGTGGACCAAACCATGAGCCCATGAAGTGGTCCCAAGCCACTCCACCTGGCCTCCCATCCTATACCAAAAGGGTCAAGCAACCTATTCCCACCCATGGGTGAGAAAGGGCTCCAGCCTTCTCTACTCCTTTAAGAGAGGTAAATAAATCCCAAGTACAAATGCTTTTAAAATATGGTCTTATGATGCTGGCCTGTGGCCAGGGTCCCCAGGGCCCCCATGTTCATAGACCAATTCAGCCCTCTTGGCTCTCTTATCCACTTATAGCCCCTAGGATACTGGGCCCTGACCCCAAAGGAAGGGTTATACTCAGGGGTGGGAGGATAAATGAAGAAGGGATAGTCTCTGGTTCTGTGGCCTTATTTTCAGCCTGACCTTTAACCTTCCCTCTGCCTCCAACTTCTTTTCTTTCTCTTCCCTCCCAAGTCCTCTGTGAGTGGGTTTTCAACACGAAAGGGCTCCTCCTACTTTTTGGGCTCTCATCTCCTTCCTGTGGTTATTTTAGGGGCTGACTGCTGGAGCTGGCCACATCCTCCTGAGTCAATTTTCCCTTCCCAACCCCCACAGGGCAGCATCAAGCGTTTGAACGCCTTCTCTGGCCTTTGACTCCAGCTCCCATCTACATTTGCCTCCTTGCCTTCACTAGATGAGCAAGCTGGCTCTTCCCATCAATACCCCGCCCCCCCCCACCCCGGGTATTCTCAGACTCTTTTTCCCAGGATCCCAGGTGTTTTGTTTCATGGTTGAAATGCATTTATCTGGGCTAAGCTCAAAAGATCCTGCTATCTTAGCCAGAACAAACTGAATGGAGAGGTATTTGTTGGCCCATAAATAAGATGAATTCACAGATAGCAACTGAAACTGGAGCCCAAAGTCACCATTCTGGGGAAATTTCATCCACGGCCTCTTTCCTCTCTGCTCAACAGGAAATGGTCATGCTACATGGGAGGATGTTTGGAGGACAGAGACTCCAAGTGCCTTAGAAACAGAGGTTTCCATATGACCCAAGTCCAATGTGTGAAGAATAGTCTCTAAATGTTTTTTTTTTTTTTTTGGTGTGACAGTTGGAACAGGTGGCTTCAGTCCCCTGCTGTGGCTTTGTTGCTAATTTAGGTCAGCTTGGTGCTACCAAGCTACAAGGTCAGCTACAGAACTCATCCATCCCAAAGGTCATCTCATCCCATTCCCTGTCCTCAGGGCCCCTATCTTACTTTAGAGTCAGAGACTCTGGGTTCAAATCCTGACTTTCCAACTTACTACCTGTGTGGCTTTGAACAAGTCCCTTTTTCTGGGCCAAGTTCCTTCTCTATCAAAAGAGCGAGGTGCAAACAGATGGATTCTAAAGAACTTTCCCAGCTCTCAATCGACTATGCGATGAGTATCCATCTCCTTGGACCAAATTATCTAGGCCTCAGCTTTCCCATCTCAGGAGAGAATGCCAATACTTTTAGGGACCTGAGCCAGAATATGCTTTGGAAAGTATTTGTCCTGTTAGGTCAACTTTTAAAATGCTTGTCTGGGCCTATTTGAGATGAATTAACTTGGGTGGAGGTAGGGGTACCTCCACCCATCTGTCAGCGTGCCCATGCCATATCCTGCTTCTTGGTTGGGTCTTGATCTACTGCAATCCTTCCAACCCTCCAGCAGAGATTCACATCCCAGATTGGGGAGTTTTCACATACTGAGTTGTGGGATGTGTGGGAAAGGGTCTGGCCCCAAGTCTAATCAAGGAATGGGCTGAATCCAAGGGCAGGTTTTCGACCTTGCCTTGGAGTCCTGGTACCATCATAGGGCCCTGAATGCTATCAATCAAAGAGTAAACATTTATTATGTGGCAGGCACTGTGCTAAGTGCACAGTCATCTGAGATCTGTCCCCACTGCCTCTAATACATGATCTACAGGAGTGGGGTGATGATATTCATTCAGTATCTAGCATTGTAATGATATGGATTCAGAAAAGGTGACAAATGGAAAACAGGATTCTGGGGGCAGGGGTTTGTCCACTCACCATCTCCAGTATGCCCAGTGGTCTTTAAAGGCTTCAAAGTCTCAATAATGCTTTTTAAAAAAAAATATTTATTTTTAAATTTTTTTTGTGGGGCAAAGAAGGTTAAGTGACTTGTCCAAGGTCACACATCTAGTACGTGCCAAGTGTCTGAGGCCATATTTGAACTCAGGTCCTCCTGAATCCAGGGCTGGGGCTCTATCCACTGCACTACCTAGCTGCCCCCTCAATAATGCTTTATTGTTGGATGAACCCTTTCTCCTTAATAATCTCAGAAGCCATCTGTCAGACTAGACCAGAGTGGGTAACTTTTTTTTTTTACATTGTCTAGTGAAGCCTATGGACCCCTTCTCAGGATAAAGTTTTAAATGCATAAAATAAAATGCCTAAGATTAAAAAGGAAACTAAACCAAATATGTATATGTATTCATATATATATTTATGTAATGTACACCCATGTATATTTCCCCTACTCTATCTCTTCTCCTACCCTCTCCCTACCTACTTTCTCTTAATCTCTGGAGTGAGGAATGGTTCTAAGGAAAGCTGATCTCTACTGTCAGCCTCAAATACATATATAGATAGATATTGTAGGTATATGTAGGTATGTATTGTATAACATACATTTATCTATAGATCTGGCTTCAGATAGATGTATGTTACATATCTATATCTCTATAGATAGATAGAAATAAAGAGATATAGATATATAGATATGTAGATACTATATAGCTAATATATACCTGTGTATCATATATCTATAATATCTGTTTATATGTATCTAAAGTATAGATAGATATAGATTATAGATATACCACTTATGGGTTAGATAGATATGTAGATATAGATAACATATCTCTATATAGATAACATTATCTATAATATAAATTATAGATAATATGTATGTGTATATATACATATATATCTATGTGTGTATCTCATCTATCTATCTATCTATCTATCTATCTATCTATCTATCTATCCATCCATCCATATACCTATCTATCCATCTATCTATCTTCCTCTAGGCTGAGGGTCCATGAACTTACTATATAGTAGGTAACTTATTATAGAGCTCTGGTAACTTGACAGGGAGGAAATGAAATTCTCGTGTATCAGAGGCCCATATGGCTACAGGTCATCAAGTGTACAGGTACAAAGATATTGGAGGATTTGGCTTGGTTGTCTCTGCTCTACCATCCTCTGGGTTGCCAGCTATCACAATGTTTCCTAGGTGAGACATCACTAGGAATTCTCATGCCTGGGGCTGAATTTGTAGGCGGAGATGAGGAGAGTTGTTAGTTCAGATGGAGGGACAGGACAAACCCTGGGAATGTTGGAAGAGTGAAGGACTCAGGGTGAAGAGGAAAGTCCCCTGGTCTTGCAGCATTCCATGGCAATGGTTGGGAGGAGGAGAAGAAACAAGGAGGTGTAGAAAATTCTGTGTCCCAGTTGGACAGAAGCCATCGAGAGGGCAACACCCTGGAAGAGGGATCAGGTTGACTGGGACAGGATAAGGCAGAGGAATGGGAGTCTTTAGGGGTCTGTGGGCCCCAGGAAATGGGTAGGGTCCCCCAGTGCTATAATACTCTTCCTCACTCCAAGAATGTCAATCAGAGTGATGTCCTGGCAAAGGTGAAGCTCCTCTCACTTTCCCCTCAACATTCCACAAATGAGAAGGGGGCAAAAGGATTCACTGGGAATGAGGAGACTCACAGAGGAAATTTGGATATAACCCCATTGGGCAAACCTCAGGGGAGGTAAATGGGGACAGTGGCCTCCAGGGCATTCGGCAGCCCCTCATTGCCTCATGGTATAAGGTCTAAGAAGACCAGGAATGCTGAGAAGGGGGCAGGAATTAGTGCAAGCCCAAGTCTCATGTAAGAGATAAATAATGTAAGGAAGGAGTAAAGTTGGGCACAGAAACACACACACACACACACACACACACACACACACATCCAGATCTAGGATTTCATACTTACTGAGAACTCCTAGTGAAGAAATGGATTCTCTCACTGCAGAAGAGCAACTCCTCTGCATGTGTGATAGTCTGAGAGAGTTCTTATTAGTCTTGGAACTTGAATCTAGGTCTATTGGAAGCTGAGCTAGGGTCTCTGTCTGCTTCTGCATGTTGAGATACACAAAGAGATAGACAAAGAAACAAACGTATCAAACATATACACATATATACAGAAAACACACATATATGTATATATGTGTATGTAATATATATATATATATATATATATATATATATGGAGAGAGAGAAGGAAAGAGAGAGACAGAGAGAGAGAGAAGGAGGAAAGAGGAGAGAGAGAGACACAGAGACAGAGAGAGACAGAGAGAGACACACACAGAGACAGAGAGACAGAGACAGAGACAGAGAAACAGAGAGACAGAGAGAGTAGCTAGGTAGGGTGTTGGAGCTGGAGACAGGGAGATCTGAATTCAAATTCAACCTGAGACCATTACTGATTATGTAACTCTAGACAAGTCACTTAATTTCTGTTTGCCTTAGTTTCTTCATTTGTAAAGTGGGGATTAAAAATAGTACTTGCCAGGGGGAAGCTAGGTAGTGAAGTGAATAAAGCTACGACCCTGGATTCAGGAGGACCTGAGTTCAAATCCAGCCTCTGACACTTGACACTTACTAGCTATGTGACCCTGGGAAAGTCACTTTAACCCTCATTGCCCTGCAAAAAAACCCAAAACAACAACAACAACAAATAGCACTTACCTCTCAGAGTTGAGGGTAAAATGAAGTAATATGTGTAAAGTGTTTTGTACATTGTAAAGTGCTATATAAATGAAAGTTATTATTATTTGTTAGAATTATTATATACACATATGCATACATATTAACAGATGTGTATACTATGTATATAAAGATGTGTTGATATGTACACAATTGCCATACCAATATATGAATATATTCCCATATGATTACACATGTATATTATAAACCTATAACACCCATATTATGCACATACTATATATGTACAATTATATAATATTTATCTGCCTATATATTTTTGTTGTTCAGTCATTTTGATAGTGTATGACTCTTTGACCCTATTTGGGATTTTCTTAGCAAAGAAACTGGAGTGGATTGCCCTTTCCTTCTCCCACTCATTTTACAGATTTGGAAACTGAGGCGAACAGGGTTAAATGACTATATAAACAACATACACACAATTTATATGACTAAATATGAACCTGCATGCCTATTTTAATATAGATATAAAACATGTATGTATGCATATTATACACATTCTGTACACACATATGTACATGTATGTGTATGGCTTAAAATGTTACTAAGACTTTTGGGGCTACCCTGTATATATGTGTATACATACACTCCTCAATTAGACCTGGGAGGTAGGTACTCCTTTTACAAATGAAGATGAGGAGCCAGAGACTGAGATCCTGACAGGTTAAGTGATTAGTCCCTGGCCACACAGCTAGGAAGGGTTAGAGACAGACTTTGAACTCAGCCATCGCCAGATTCTATCAAGCATTCCTTCTGCCCGAACCACCTCAAACTTGTGCATCAATTGCTCCTCTGGGAGACTTGTTGAACACTTTGAAGATCCCTCTTTATGGGAGCACAGTGGCCTAGTAACTAGGGTTATCTACCTTGCAACCCATCACCTTATTTGCTTTCTTGCTCTGCATGTCTACCCTTAGACCTCCAGGACTTAAGTCATACTTTCCTGTCAAACTCCCTTGCTCCTTGGCTTACCAGCTATTATCTCTCTCTCTCTCTTCTTTTTTTCCCAGGGCAGTTGGGGTTAAGTGACTTGCCCAGGGTCACACAGCTAGTAAGTGTTAAGTGTCTGAGTTCGGATTTGAACTCAGGTCCTCCTGAATCCAGGGCCAGTGGTCTATCCACTGTGCCACCTAGCTGCCCCCCTCTCTTTCTCCCTTCTTCCTTTTTTCTCTTTCTCTCTCCCCTCCCTCCTTTTCTCTCTTTCTCCCTCCTTCCCCCATCTTCTTCCTGCTGCTCTCCTTTTCCTTCCCTCCTTTTATCTCCCTCTTTCTCCTTTTCCCTCCCTCCCCCTCTCTCCTTTCTCTGTCTCTCTTCTCTCTTCTCCCCCTCCCCCTCTCTTCTCCCTCTTTTTCTTCCTCCCGCCCCCATTCATTTTCATTGATATTTCTCTGATGTATCTCTCCTTCTATCCCCTACTTGCCTTCTTTCTCTTAATCTCTGGAGTGAGGAATTTTTACAGAAAGGCTGATCTTCACTCTCATCCTCAAATAACTGTTAATCCTCTGCCAAATTCTGGCTGACATCTGCTACCCTTCCCCTTCCTCTTCTGTGATCCCTCCTCTTCTCCTTCTTCATCCCACCTCCATTCCACAAAAAGTCAAGGGATAGGGCAGCATGTGTCCCAGAGCTTCAGTGGCTTGTCCAAATTTACACAGCTAATCAGTTACAGAAGCAAGACTCAAACCCAAGTCTCCAGGACCATTGCTCTATCCAAACAATCTTATTGTGTGCTCATCGTGGCTTCTGTTTCTCTGTTTGAATGGAACCAATCACAAGATGGCAGATCCCATTGCTGAGTTCTTATCTATGAGATCGAGATGACTCAGCCATATCACTTGTGCTTGCTGCTGCATTCAGGAACAGTGAGTCAAGTGACAGTTGTGGGGGAAACAGGCCTGGGCTTCACATTGGGGTGTCTATCACCAGCATCCAGAACACAATGTGTTAGAAATGAAAGTTATAAACTCACTGTAAAAGCAACTAGAAGGAAATCTTTTCAATGATGCTAGGGGAAGAGCAGGGAGGGGTCTTGTTGTTTTAGTCTGAACACACACACACACACACACAATAACAGGGACAGCTCAGACATAATTTCATTTTCTTTTAACATTTTGCATTTTTATTGATATCTTTGTTTAAAATCACTGTCATTGACAAATGTATCTCTCATCCCCCTACCCAGTGACTCATAACCATGTAAGAAAGAACTTTAAAAGAAAGAAAGAGAAAAAGGAATGAGTCCAGAAAAACTAAGCTACACATTGAGGCAGTTGTTGATGCAGTGGATAGAATACTGGGCTTGGAATTAGGAAGAGCTGAGTTCAAATCTGTACTCAGACACTTACTAACTGTGTGATCTTGGGCAAGTCACTTAACTCCTATCTGCTTCAGTTCCTCATCTATAAAATGGGGACACAATGGAGAAGGAAATGGCAAGTCACTCCAGTATCTTTGCCACGAAAAGCCCATGGACAAGTTCATTGGTTCATGAAGAGTTGGATACGACTGAAAAACAAAACTACATATTAGTCAAGTTTAACAGTATATACAATGTCCCATACCCATGGTCCCCCAACTCTTCAAAGAAGGGAGAGAAGTATATTTCTTATCTCCTCCCTGGAGTCAAGTTTGCTTATTATAGATACAGATTGTTCAGTTATTTGTCGTGGTGGTGGTTGGTTTTTTCCATTGATATTGCTGTAGTCATCATGCATCATTTTCCTGATTCCACTGACGTCTCCTTGAATCAGCATATATGTCTTCTCATGCTTCTCTCCATTCTTCATAGTTGTCATTCATTATTGCATAATTGTATCCCATTATATTAATCTTGCACAGTTTATTTAGCCTTTCCTCAAACAAAGGACACCTATTTTGTCTCAAGTTCTTTGCTACAACAAAAAGTGTGGCTATTAACATTTTAGGGTACACATCTAGGACATGGATTTTATAAATATGGTTAATGTGGGAATCTTTTTGCTTCTCTGTCCATCCTTGGCTCCTGAAAGACTGACCAGAGTGAGCACTCAGCTTCCATCACTGATATTTGAAAGGTCAGAGAAAACAAGAGAAGTACTTGAACATTAGAAAAGGGCAAATGTCCTGATTTTTAAAAAGGAAGAGAACAGAGTTCAAAAATAATAGTACAGTGAGCTTAATGATGATTTCTGGAGAAATTAGAATAGATCATTAAAGAAATAGATAGTAGACACCGAGAAAAGAAAACAGTGATTACAAAGAGACCTCAAGGCATAATGTCCAAGAACTCCAGAATGCCAGAGATATGGTTTCTTTTTTCTTCTTTTTAGTGGGCAGGGAACCAAGAGAGAAAATAAATACTTGTTAATATAAAATACTCTGAAATAATGTGGTATATACAGAACTTTTCTTATGTCTCTTGTTTCCTTGGGGGTACATGTTGGCATTGTATTCCTCAATAGTTTATGAATTTCATTATTTCATGTGATCTGTGGTTTTGTCTATATAGAGAATCCCTCTACCTGTGCAAAACAAACAAACAAACAAACAAAACAACAAAAAAAACCTTATTGGACTTAGCAAGTGATGTGGGAGAGTTATTTTTGGGGGGTTGGGATAGTTTTTATGGCTGAAAAATACATCTACCTGCAGCCAACCAGGAATCAATGAGCTTCTCTGACTTTGAATGAGATGATACTGGGACTGCAGCCACTCATTAGTCAGGACTTGAAGCCTTTCCAACATGATGAGACCTGTCCAAGCTTGTGCTCTGCCACCATAGCCTTCTTCAGATGAGCTAATCCATATATCATGGGTTTGCAGTTCCTGGGAGCATGCATTAAGGCTGAGTTGTGGCCACCTGGTGAATACGATAAAATAAATGTTGTAGAATTGAAGTAAATGTTCAAGCCACTCTGGTGATCAGACTACTTTCAAGTGTTTTGCAAAGGTGTATAACAACATGGCACAGATACATACACACAGATCTGTCAGTCCATCCATGTATCTATTCATCTATTCATCTATCCATCATCTATCTATCTATCTATCTATCCATGTATGTATGTATGCATGTATGTATCACTCTATCTCTGTCCATCCATCCATGCATGTATGTATGCATGTATGCATATATCTATATATCTCCCTATCTATCTATCTTCATAATGCTTGTGACTCGGTGTGGTATTATAGCTATAACAGCGTGCCAGTCTTCAGAGCACCTACTGTGAGGGGGTATTGGGGAGAGAAACTCAGTGATAGTTTCTTTCTGGAGGCCATGTCCAATTACCTGTGATGGAGAGCTAATCAAATTATGGATCTTTATTTTTATTTAAATTTTTTTTAGCTTTTAACTATGCAAGTTTATTTTCTTTTTTTTTCAGATTAAACATTTTATTTATATTTTTCTGTTCCAATCTCTATCCCGCCTTCTCTCCTTCCCCTCCCCCCTTTCTGAGGTGGCAAACAATCCAATATGGGTGATACATATATGATCATGCAAAACATCACCATATTTATAACTTAATGAAAGAATGTGAAAAATAGCCTGCTTCAGTCTGTTCCATCAATATCAGTTCTTTTTTTGAAGTGGATAGTATGTTTCATCAGTATTCTTTTAGGATTGTCTTGGATTATTGTATTGTTGAGAATAGTCAAGTCATTCACAGTTCTTCATCAAATAATATTGCTGTCTCTGTGTACAGTGTTCTCTTGGTTCTGCTCACTTCCTAATACATCATTTCATACATGCCTTCCCAAGTTTTTGTTTTTGGGGTTTTGCGTTTTGGGGTTTTTTGCAGGGCAATGAGGGTTAAGTGACTTGCCCAGGGTTACACAGCTAGTTAAGTGTCAAGTGTCTGAGGCTGGATTTGAGTTCAGGTCCTCCTGAATCCAAGGCCAGTGCTTTATCCACTCCGCTACCTAGCTGCCCCCTTCCCAAGCTTTTTTGAAGTCATCCTGTTTGTCATTTCTTACTGCACAGTAATGTCCCATCACCATCATATACCACAGTTTGTTTAGCCATCCTCCAATTAATGGGCACTCCTTTGATTTCCAATACTTAGTCACTACAAAAAGAGCTGCTTTAAATATTTTTGTAGAAAGAGGTCTTTTTCTCTTTTGGGGGATGTCTTTGGGATATAAACCTGGCAGTGGTATTGCTGGATCAAAGGGTATGCACAATTCTATAGCCCTTTGGGCATAGTTCCCAATTGCTCCCCAGAATGGTTGGATCAGTTCACAATTCCACCAACAGTGGATTAGAGTAAAACCATGTATCTTTAGATCAACAGTTAGTGGAACCTCAGGGAAGCAGAAGTAGACTGTAAATTAGGAGACCTATATTTTAATTCCAGATATTCCACTGACTATTTTTGTCCCTTGAGGAAGTTCTCTCATCCTTCTAGGGCTTCCTTTTTTCCTTCTTCAGTAAAATGAGAGAGTTGAATTAGATTCTCTCTTAGGTCTCTTCTTGATCTAAAATTCTATGAATCATCAAATTTTTATTTCAAAGAGACTTCTGTGGTTATCCAGTTCTACCCATGTCCAAAAGGAAAACTACTATAATGCACTGGGCAAATAGTTAATTAGTGCTTACTTGAACCCATCCATCTGGGGTTGGAAAGAAAGGAAGCCTTTCCCTTCATAAGGCAACACAATTCATTTTGGCAGCTATATAGTGCAATGGATATAGTGCCAGCTCTCGAGTCAGGAGAACCTGTGTTCAAATCTGACCTCAGACACTTACTAGAAGTGTGACCTTGAGAAAGTCACTTTACCATGTTTTCCTCAGTTTCCTTATCTGTAAAATGAGCTGGAGAAAGAAGTGGCAAACCATTCCCATGTCTTTGCCAAGAAAATAGCAAACAGGGTCATAGTGAGTCTGACATAATTGAAACAATTCAATGACAACAATTATTAGGGATTTTTTTTTACCTCTGACATCAAGCCTAAATCTCCTTCTGTTCAACTTCCACTGATTGCTTAGGTCTCTGCCCTCTAGGGTCAAAGAGAATTAGCCTAATGACAATTATTGAAGGTAATTAGTATGTTCCCCACGAGCCTTCTCTTCTTCAGGCTAAATATTTCCAGTTCCTTCAGTAGGTCATCTTATGGCAAAGACTCCAGCATCTTTATCATGCTTCTAGGCATTATCTAACTGATGCAAGTCTTTCTTAAATTGTGATGCCCATAACTGAACACTATACAGGACTCCACAAGTGCTCTGACAAAGGACTAATCAAGAGAAGCAATCACCTGCTGATTCCTGGACGCTATACCCATCATATAATTATACCCTTCTTGAAGTTAGACCCCTCATATGAGCTTTTTCTAGCTTATGTCACATTATACTGTTGACTCATCTTAAGCTTGCAACAACCCAGATCTTTTTCAGACAAGCTATTGTCTATGCATTCCTCCCCTACTCTATACTTGTGTATTAATATATTTCCCCCAATAATTCCATGTTAAAACAATTTTTAAACCTTTTAAAAAGCAAGTACTGTGTGATAAGTTCTGTTAGGCATTATAGAGAATACAGAAAAAGCATGAGACATGCATCTCTGAAGTACTTTACAATGTATTTGAGGAGACTAGTTTAACACATGGGAAATACCATTTGATGACAGAAAACAGTATCTAAATACTAAAATACGTGATATAGAACATAATTTCTGCAGAAGTTGAGGAGAGAAGAAGAACAATAAGGGCTAGAATCAAAATGAATGGGATAGGTCTGAGTTGGTCCTTTAAGAATGAATAAGATTGGGGACAGCCAGATGGTTCAGTGGTTAAAGCACCGGCTCTGGATTCAGGAGGACCTGAGTTCAAATCCGGCCTCAGTCACTTGACACTTACTAGCTGTGTGACCCTGGGAAAGTCACTTAACCCCCATTGCCTGCAAAAAAAAAAAAGAATGAATAAGATTGGGACAAGTGGAAGGGAATATAGAGACCATTCTAATAAAGCTACTCAATATGTATACAGACATGGAATGGAGACTGAGCACAATAGTAGGAGTAATAGTTGTTGTAAGAATACCCACTCTGTACTTATGAAGGTGATTTTTTTAACCCAAGAAAAAATCTTTACATTTATCTATATTTAATTTTATCTTCTTCAACTCAGTGCTCCAGCCCATCAAGATATTTTTATATCCTGACTCTCTCCTTCACTGTTAGCTAGCTATCTCTCCCAGCTTTGTGTTGCTCCAGATGGGGCTGTCTCCCTACAATTGCCAGAGGATACTGTTCATTTATTACCAATTTTACTTACGGAAACTCAAGGAACAGTAGGGGAGGTATCCAAAATTCCTTCGGACATTCCTGAGTCTTTATGGGCCTCATCCCCTACTGAGGTGGGTCTCCTTAAATCTGCCATGCCTGTTACCTTTAAAGTTAATCTGGCTGCTAAACTTAGCCATGGCAGCATGCACGGTGAGAGGAGTTGAGAAACACGTGGTTGGTATTCAGCTTTGGGTGTGCTGGTTCTCGGCCTGGCAGGCAGTTTGGGATTCAGTGAGTTTTATAAAGGAAAATAGACTAAGTTTAGATCTAAGGTCATTCATCTGTATTTCTACTTCCCTATTTCCCTAGTTGGTATCACCTTTTGTTGTCTAATTAATTCCCAAGCAATAAAAACGAATCCCTCACAGATTATAGCTCAGAGGCTTCTTTTTCTTAGTGGTCTGGTATATATATGGGAAAAGTTAAAAGGGGGAGTTTAATGCTCAGTATATCCAATTTGGCTCTTACAGTGTCATCTGCAATTTTTTTTTGATAAGCATACCTATCTATAGCTTTATCCAGATCATTGATCAAAATGTTAAGCAGCGCTGGTTCAAGTACAGATCTCTGAGGCATTCCACCATTGACCTCATGTCAAGTTTAGAGTGGACTATTAACAGGTCTTCTTTGATCCCAGTCATTCATGCCATTTTGTAAACTTCTAATTATATTATCATCTCATTCTTGTCTCCTGAAATGCTCTGCTAAAATTTAGGTAAATTATACTTATGGTTGGGCAGCAATTGGCACTGTGTATGGAGTGCCAGGGCTGGAGTCAGCAAGACTCATCTTTGTGAGTTCAAGTCTGGCCTCAGATACTTACTACCTGTGTGACCCTGGGCAAATCACTTAGCCCTGTTTTGTATCAGTTTCCTCATATATAAAATGATCTGGAGTAGGAAGTGGCAAACCACTCCAGTATCTTTGCCGAGAAAATCCTAAATGGGGTCATGAAGAGTTGGACATTACTGAAAATGATCAAACAACAATATACCTATAGCATTCAGTAGCTCTGGGAGATAAAGCCTTGAGAGCTCTATATAATCACAGCTTCCTTTTTCTCGGTGTCTACTATCTATCTCTTTAATGCTTTATCTAGAATTTCTCCAGAATTCATCTCACTTATTGTGCTATCAAGCTCACTGTACTATTATTTGTGAACTCTGTTCTTTTCCTTTTTTTTTTTTTGAATATCAGGACATTTGTCCTTCTCTAAACTTTAAGTATTTCTCTTGTTTTCTCTGACCTTTCAAATATCATTGATGGCAGCTGAGTGCTCACATTGGTCAGTCTTTCAGAAGCCAAGGATGTTGTTCACCTGGGTCACATGACTTGAATTCATCTGCTTCATCTAGGTAACCATTTGTTATCTTTTGTCTTCTTGTTAGCCATTTTTGTTTGGTCCTCTGTAGGATGAAGACCATTTTCTTTGACTGACAAATAGAAAGAAAATACGAATTCAGCAGCTTGGCTTTCTGTTGTCAGTTTACATAGTCCCATCAATCCCAAGGATTGATCCCATTCCTTTGTTATTTTTTTTCTCCCAGTGCAGTTAAAAAAGACCAATGACAAAAACTCCCAAAGAAAAGCCCCTCGTTTTTGTTGCCCTTAGGTTGCATCATAAGCCTCAGTTAATTTTGAGCTTTAACACTGATGATGACACTATTTTTACAAGACTATGCCTGTCCTTGTATTCATCTTTCATACCTATCTTTTAAAAAGAAGTAGGCGGGAGCAAGAGGGGGTTGTTTTTCTTTTCTAGCTAGTTCAGTTTCATTTTCTGAGCATGGGTTAAGGTCTCTATTTCAAGCTTTGGTAATTTTGGGTATTTTATATTTTGTCACTATTTCTCTTTTTTTAATTTTAAAATTTTTATTTATTTATTTAAAATTTTTTTTTTCACTATTTCTCTTAAATTCATGTTTGGTGGCATGCAGTTGTATATAGTCAGTTCTGATAATTGCTTTTATTCTTTGTTGTGGTTCCACCTTGGGTTTTTTGGCAATTTGATGTTTTTTCCTCTTATTTTTAAATAGTTTAGCTAATAATTTAGCAATTTGCTAATCTCCTCAAAGAATCAGCTTTTAGTTTTGTTGACCAATTTCTAATGTCTTTTTTTGGGTTTCCAATTTATGTATTTCTCCTTTAATTTATTTATTTTGAATTGTTTTGTGATTCAAAACAGTTAATTGCATATCCAGGGCATTAACAATCTCATTTTAAATGTAATACTATGAAATATGTTTTTTCTATAAGAAATGATTTAGCTATATCCCAGAGAGTTTGGTGTATAGTATCATCAGTATCATGCTCTCTCACCTAGCTATTATTTGGTTCTCTGATTTGTTCTTTGATCTGCTGATTATACATCTCTTAATAAGTCTTCATTTTGGCCTGGATCTTTTGTTTGTGTTTCCTGTGTTAATTACTATTTTTATTATAGTGGCCTATAATTGATTTATTATAGTGGCCTTTTATTAGGATGTGTCCTATAAGTCAGTCAATTAACAAACATTTATTAAGTGCCTACTATGTGTCAGGAACTGTGCTAAACACAGGGGATACCAAAAAAAAAAAAAGGGAAATTATGATCCCTGACCTCAAAGAGCTTACAGTATACCAGGGGAAACAACATACATACAACTATGTTCAAATAAGATATATACAGGACAAATGAGATGATCAACAGATTTCATAAATGGTATGTTGTTTCTTTCCTTTTCTATTTATTTCTAATTTATCTACTCTATTATTAATTATCTATTAACATTTATTAATTATCTGCCTATTATTAATTTATCGATTTGATATTCAAGAGTCATTAGGGGCAGCTAGGTGGTGCAGTGGATAGAGCACTGGCCATGGATTCAGGAGGACCTGAGTTCAAATCTGGCCTCAGATACTTGACACTTACTAGGTGTGTGACCGTGGGCAAGTCACTTAATCCCAATTGCCTCACAAAACAAAAAAAAACCAAAAACCAAAAAACTACACACACACACACACACACACATACACACACAAAGAGTTGTTACACATTTATTAAGCACCTACTCTATGTCAGGCACTGTGCTAAGCTCTGGGGATACAAATACAAGAAGGGAAAGATACCCTGCCCTCAAGGACTTTCCCTTAAACATAGGGAAGACAAAACACAAAAGGAAACTGGAAAGAGTGAGGGAAAGGAAGATACCCAATAAAAAGCATGGTAAAGAAGTCAGCCAGAGAAATCTCAAAGTAATGCAGCCAAGGGAGAAATGAGGAGAGGTCTGAACTGGACTCTCTTCTTAAATGGAGATTCAGAGTTCATGGACCAATACCCCCATCAGAGACAAAATGGATAATGATAAAGTGGAAAACTAAAGCTGTTGAGATACTACAGGATGTTGAGCTTATTCCAAAAATGAGTTTCTAGGGGCTTGGAGGAGAAGTCAGCCAGACGAGTTCCAAATTAGTATAACTAATGAGAAACTCTCTAGTACATAGTCTATTTTCTAAAGGTACCATATAGTTTTGAAAAATATGTATATTCTTTAGTGTTACCATTTAGAAGATTCAAATAGTCTTTTAAGCCTAAATTCTTCAACAGTTTGTTCACTTGTGTTTCAACCTTTGATGCACATACGACTGGGTTTGTTGTTACAGATCCACTCTATTAAATGATAGATGATGTTAAGGGTTAAAATTCTAGCTAGTCTGTCTAAAATATCTAATGAGTGGTCGCCAATAAATTATAAGCTTTAGCAAGAGTTAGGTTTTTAAGCATTTATTAAGGAGAATAAGAATTTGGTAAAGAGAGAGAGAAAGGCCTAGATTCCTATCTATTAAAGGGAGAGCACATTTCTAGCTCCCTTCTCTGCCAGCGTCCTCAGGAAAAAGCCCCAGAGTCAGCGCCAGTCTCTTCCTTCCTCCTCCCACTAGTCCGCGTCACTTCCTCCCGCCAAAGGAAAGGCTCCTGGTCTTGCCCTCAAAGACCTTCGCTTCATGGGCAGAACTCTTCTACAGTAAGTATCCAGCAGGTGGCATCATTCCAATCGTTACAATGACATTTATATACAGGTCATAGGTTGATAGCTGGATGTGATATTACAGGTCATTTAATTCAACTCTTTCATTTTTCAGAATAGGAAACATGTTTAGAGTGGTTAAGTGCCTTATTGATCATCAGCTAGTGTTAATGAGATATGATGAAAACTACTGTCAAAGGGGGGGATTTGAAATAAGGTCTTCTTAACTCAAAGTCCAGTCCTTTTTCCATTTCCCAAGCTATATATCATAGATCATTCAGTATAAAACATTAACAAACATGCCTTTTGTAGACTGAATAAATAAGTCTTCTATGTAAATTATTTTTTCAAATGCATGTAGATTCTATTGGGATTACTACAATATAGATCCATTTAAAAGGATTACTGAATGAGCAGCTATATGGCACAGTGGATAGAGCATTGCCCCTGGAGTCAGGAGGACCTGAGTTCAAATCCAGCCTCAGACACTTGACACTTACTAACTGTGTGAACCTGGGCAAGTCACTTAACCCCAATTGCCTCATAAAAAGAGGGTTACTGAATTCTCCACAGATATTTTGTTATCATATATTTGTGTCAGTCAAAGAATACTAAAAGTACAAAATGTTACATAGGGATGGAGGAATTTCTTTGGCATTAAAATAAGAACTGTATATTTGAAAAGACTGGGTAATGTGACCTCTTTTGCACAGCTCCAGACCATCTATCTTAGTTCTTCTGAAAGACTTGGTCTTTGAAGGGTCACACTCTGGATTTGTCTCTGTGGCTGACTCTAGCCTGAGATAAGGTGACAGAGCTGCCATCATTATGAAGAGAACTCTTTGTTCTTCCCCTCCCCCATAATTTATAGGTACATTTAAATAACATTTCACTGGGGGGTTTGCAATTATTTTCTTATTTGCTTCTCCACGATAACCAAATGAAATAGCCAGGAAAAGTATTTTGAACCCCACTTTAAATATGAGGAATAATGGGGTCCAGAGAAGGGAATTAACTTGTCCAAGGTAATATAGCTTAATAAAAGGAGACATATTAAGGTCTCAGGAATCCCAACCCCATTCTCTTTTCATGACATCACACTGAGGTGTGTAGGGTTCCAGCAAGAACTGACCACCAGCTCAACAATGCAGGTGGCTGTGTATGAATGAGTCATTTAAATTATCACTAATAAGTTTAGCTATGATATTTCAGAAATTGGCTGGCCACTTCCTTCAGCTTCTATTTCAAGAGCAGATTGACAATAATGGGGAATTTGGGGGCTCTGGCAGGAGGGGCCCTGGGTTTCCAGGTATTGTTCAGTTGATTCATGGAAAGTGCATGGGAAGTGCACAGGAGGAAACCGTAGTACACTGTATGACTTGGGACATCCTACAGTCTTCAACTAGATGCCAGATCTGTAGTCCTCAGGAAAAAGCCAGTGGTGATTTATAGAAGCAGACAGACATCTTAGTGAAAAATGCTTTGGATTGGGATTCAGCAGACCCAGATTCTAGTCTGGACTCTGTCAGGAACTTTCTTTATGATTGTATTCAAGTCACTTCCCTTTGCTGGGCTTCAGATCCCTCCTCTGTAAAGGATACTGGATTAGATAACATCTTGGGTCCCTTCCAGCTCTGCTATTATATCCTTCAATAAATCAATCAGCAAGTATTTATTAAGTGTCTCCTAAATGCTGGGCATTGTATTAGGAGATGGAGACACAGAGATAAAAATGGAGCAATCCCTTTCATTAAGTAGTTTACATTTCATCCATCTATCCATCTACTCATCCATCCATTCATCTATCCATTCATCCATCCATTTACCCAATCATCCATCCATGCATCTACCCATCTATCCAATAACTTATGTATTAAGCATCTGGGGTTCTATGAAACATTGAGGAAATAACAAAAGGAAAGGAGAAAGTAAGACAGTCAGAGCAAAGTAAGTGAGATGAGGCAAAGTAAAATAAAAGGGTCAAGTAGAAAAGGGAACTGGCCATGTCATGGAAGGAAGGAAACAAGGAAGGAAGGAAACAGTGGGATGATTTTTAACAAAAGCTTCAAATATCCCAGAATAATTGGGTCACATATTCAATTGGATTTTTGAGGTCATCCTATCTCTATGACTTTGCAGTTTGCCCCTTATTTCTAGAATGCGTTCCCGTCTCACTCTCACCTCCTGAATTCTAGCTCCTTTCAAAGCTCAGCTCAAGTGACTTTTCTTCCAAGAAGACTTTCCTGATCACCCCAACTTCTAATGCTCCTCCTCCCCTCAGAAATTACTTTATATTTACTTTATTCACATGTGTATTAACTTTACTATCTAAATGTTGTTTCCCCCGATAAAATGTAAGATCCTGGAGGGTAGAAATTATTCCATTTTGGGCATTTCCTGGATCAGAGTAATGATTTAATAAGTACTTATTCGTTGATTAACTGATGTATCCATTCTAATAACTTTACAAAAGAGGAAACTAAGGTCCAGAGAGATAAAGTGACCTGTCCAGTGTTACACAGGTAATGAGTAGCAGAGTCAGGATTTGAATCCAGGTCCTTTTGTTTTCAAATTCAGTACTCTTTCTAACATGGTTAGCATTATCTCACTCTATCAGTATGTCAGTACGCATATGGATACCTGTTACACAGGTTGGTAGTTGTTATATCACCCCACAGAGGTCAACTGTAGCCTTGACAAATGATCTGTTTGTCTAAAAGCAAGCCAGTTTTCTGCCTGACTACAATGTTTTCACCATAAAAAAAATCAACCGAAAACGTCATTTTGTAGAGGTTCTAATTTGCAGAGAGCTTTGTATTCATCATCTCATTTGTAGGTGGAGAAGCTAAGACTCAGAGACTAACTCATGGATGATTGACTTGTCCAGAGTCACTCAGCTAATAAAGTGTCTGAAGCCAGGAAATAATTGAACCCTAGCCTTCTTGACGGCAAGATCACAATTCTATTCATTGCTCAACAGTTTGTCAGATGACTCTGAAAAATAATAGTGAAACCATAACTTTCAATCCTCCTACCAATGGGACTTCGAGACCACAAGCAAGGAAAGTGTGAAATGTAGAGTATTGGACAGTGGGTCAGGAGTCTTATTTGACTTTTAGGCTCTGATCTGCTACCATGGGGATAAATGATCTCACCTCATTGGACCCCACTGTCCTCACCTGTAGAGTGAGGGGGTTGGAACATACAATCTCTGGGGTTCCTTCTGATAGTCTGTGGTTATAGATCTACACTGGAATAGTGTCATTGCAAAGAGGCTTATTGAAACAGGCAGGCAATAACATTTATTAAGTGCCTACTATGTGCCAGGCACTGCGCTAAGTACTGGAAGTACCAAGAAAGGTAAAAGATACTTCTTGCTCTTAAGGAGTTCACAGTCCAGTGGGGGAGAGGACAGGTAAACCACAATGTACAAAAAAAGATATATGGGAGTAAAGGAAAGAAGGAAGGAAGCAAGCAAGGAAGGGAGGAAGAAAAGAGGAAAGGGAGGAAGGAAGAAAAGAAGGAAGGAAGAAAAAAGAAAAGAAGGAAGAAAACAAAGAAATGAGGGAAGGAAGGAAGGGAGGGAGGGAGGGAGGGAGGAAGAAAAGAGGAAAGGGAGAAGGGAAGAAAAGAAGGAAGGAAGGAGCAAAGTAAAAATGAAAAGGAATGAAAGAAAGAAAGGAGTAAAGGAAGGAAGGAGGGAGGGTAAGAAGGAAGGAAGGAGGAAAGGAGGGAGGAAGGAGGGAAGGAAGGAAAGAAAAAAGGGAAGAAGAAATAAATATTAACTAAACAACTACTACTCTCTGCCAGGTGCAGGGCTAAACACTTTACAAATATATGTCATTGATATTTATAACAATCCTGGGAGGTGGTATATTATCTCCATTTTACTCAAGGGAACTGAGACCGAGAGAGTTTAATTGACTTGTCTAGGGTCACAAAGTAAAGTCTCTGAGGGCAAATTTTGAAATCAAGGTCTTCCTGAGTCCAGGCCCAGTGCTCTTATCTATTGTTCCTCCTAGTTCCCTCTAGGCCAAATAAATTTATAGGATAAATTTGAAATAATCACCAGATAGAAGGCACTGGAAATCAGAATGTTAAGGAAATGTTGCCTGTTGAAGTCTAGATTTTTTTCTGGGACTTGAAGGAAGCCAGATGAGGAGAAAGAGTTTTCCAGGCATGGAGACAACCAGTGAAAATGCCTGGAGCCTCTGACATGCAATTTCTTATTCCAGGAATCACACTGAGGCCAAAGCATCTCAGAGATCATCCAGCACACCAAAAAGGACTTTTTAAAGTTATATTTCAGTATGATGCAAAAATAGAATACGAGAAACTCCAAAGGAGTTAACTCTCTCTCTCTCTCTCTCTCTCTCTCTCTCTCTCTCTCTCTCTCTCTCTCTCTCTCTCTCTCTCTCTCTCTCCTTCTCCCTCTCCTTCTCCCTCCCCCTCCCCCTCCCCATCCTTTTCCTCTGTCTCCCACTCCCTCTCTGCCCATCTCTCTCTCTTTCTCTGTCTGTCTGCCTGCCTGTCAGTCTCTCTATGCCTCTCTGTCTGCCTCCATCTCTCTACCTGTCTGTCTGTATTTCTGTCTCACTGTCTCTGTTTCCCTCTCTATTTTTCTCTCTGTCTCTTATCTCTCTCTTTGTCTCTTTCCATATTCATACATAAACACACACATGCATGCCTACATATATCCTGCATATACAGAGGTGTGTGTCATAGTAGATAGGGAGTCTGCCTCATGGTCAGGAAGACCTAGGTTCAAGGGCTGTCTCCAACACTATTCACTGTCTATGTGGCTTTGGGCAAGTCACTGAACCTAGTTCAGCCTCAGATTGTTTCCTTATCTGGAAAATGGGGGTCCTAACAGCATCTACATCAAAGGACTGTTGTAGATCAAAAGAGATAACATATATTAACCATTCTGCACATTTTGAAACACAAAAGTTGTTGTAGTTGTTATTATTATTATAAACCATCTATTCCAGGGGTGCTGACTTGTACTGATAGAAAGAGTTTTCTCATCTGGGAGCTCCCTGTATCAGTGACATCCCAGGTCCTGTACCTCTGCTCCCTGGGAGGCTGTGGACTAGAACTGGGATGTCATTGCCATGGGGAATTCCCAGATAAGGCATCTTGGTTGGCAGCTTCCTTGCAGCTTCTCATCTTAGCCAATTTCCTAGAACCCTATGACATAAATGCCTTACCCAGGCTCACACAGCTCGTATAATGAACTTGCCAGCTCCCAGGCCAGCTTTGTCAGTTACATCATGTTGCCACTTATTTTCTGGTTATCAAGCTTATATCTGAGCCTGAGTTTAAGAAAACATCCGGCTACACTAAGAAAAGTAAAATTTCCTGGCCTGAATGAATTCTGTTCCAGGGCACTGAAATACCATAGATTTGATCATAGAATTTGGCATGTGGTGTTGAGCATCCCATCTATGAGTCTCAGGGATATTTGAGGAATCATGGATAATAGAAGAAAGAGATGCTAAAGGCCTGGAAGGGAATAAACATTTATATAGTTCCTACTATGTGCCAGCCAATGGGCTAAGCACTATTTTAAAATATTGTCTTATTTGATCCTTAAAAAACAAAAACAAAAACAACACCCTGTAATGTAGGTGCAATTATCTCCATTTTACAGTTGAGGAAATTGAGGTTAGGTGACTTGCCCAAGGTCACACCTTGCCTCAGTATCTGAGGCTGGATTTGGACTTAGGTCTTCCTGATTCCAGGCCCCATACTCTGTCTATTATGCCACCAGCTCCCTAGAGACGGCCAATTTTTCCATTTCATTAAAGGGAACAAAGACTCTGCAATGATGTACCTCAAATTGAGGTCTGGAAAAATTCTAGAATGGATTATTAATTCAATTATTTGTGAGTGCTTAGAAAGGGAAGTGGGGCTTACTAGGAGCTCAATAAATCAGTGAGCATTTAGTCAACATCTACCATGAGCATGGCAATATGGCTACAAAGGCAAAGAATGAAACAACTTCCATTCAAGGAACTTTAGGATCTGGGCTCAAATCACATTTATGACATTTACTACCTTGTGACCTTGGTCCAACTACTTGGTGTCACATGACCTCAGCTTTCCTTTTCCTTCTAGGTGGCCTGTGAGGTCCCTTCCAGTTTCGGATATGTGTGCCTTTGATTCCACCATGGATTCATGAGAGACTGGTCATTTCAGGAAAAAGGCAACAATTCATGTTTTCCCTAATACCTAACAAAGTTCTCTTTGCTGGGGTATCTAATGATGGTGGATTGAACAGTATTAGATGGGAGAACCTTGGGAAGAGATTTATTTTTAAAAGAGATTGATTTTTTCCCTTTCTTTGCCAGCTAGGTGGCATAGTAGATAGAGTCCTGGGCCTGAAATCAAGAAGACCTGAATTCAAATCTGACCTCAGATACTTACTAGTTATATGACTCTTACCCTTTATTAGCCTCAGTATCCTCATCTGTAAAATGGGAGATAAGTTCAGCACCTACCTTATGGGATCACTGTGAGGATTAAATGAGATATTTGTAAAAGAGCAGTCAGCATGATGTTTAGCACACAGTAGGCTCATGATTATTTCTCTTTCCCTTTGTCCTTTGCATTCTTAGAGCTTAGTATTTAGAACTAGAACGTAGTAGGTTCAGAGTCACAAATATGACTTGATGTGTTGGTAAAGTTACTAAATGGCTATATCAGAAGAATATCATAGACATACATACAAAGGTCTGCAAACCATTTTGGCAATATTTCTTACAATATCCTCCTGTGGGTGGGATAATATAGTATATTGGGCTTGGATCATACATGGTAGACTGAATGCATTCTTCATTTTTGTCTGGTAAATATTTTTACCAATGACATAGATGAAGATTAAAAAGTCATGCTTATTAAATTTGTTGATGATACAAAGCCAGGAAGGATAGCAGATATGATGGACAACAGAAATGGGATCCCCAAAGCCCTCTCCATATCTTAAACAAGGAGCCAAATCTAACTAGATTACATTTAATAAGGATAAATGGAAAGTCATGCACTTAGGTTCAAAAGATCACCATTTTGAGTACTGGATGGAGATAATGTAGTCTTTCCATCATTTCAATGAAAAAAATACCTGGGAATTTCAATTGCCCTCTTGCTCAATGTGACCCTACTTGCCAACTTATGCAAAGACATGAAGAATCTTTGATTTTATCAGTGTAGGGGACTTCAAGATTGGGAACTCTATCAATGAGACAGGTTATATAGTAGGTCAAATGTTGGACTTGGAGTCAGGAAGATCTGAGATCAAATCTTACCTCAGACACTGGCTTTGTGACTCTGAACAAGTAAGTTAGTATCTCTCAGTTTCCTCATTTGTCAAATGGGGAAAATAATAGCACCTACCTCTCAGGGTTGCTATGAGGATCAAATGAAATGACATATGTATAGTGCTTTTCTCATCTTAAATCTCTATGTAAGACCCAACCTCTCTGTAATTTAGGACAGAAATCCCATGGAGTTGCTTGAGGTTCATAGAGAATTGCCCAAGGTCACACAACTCATAATTGCAAAAGGTAGGATTTGAAATCCGGTCTTCCTTACTTCATGTTCAATGCCTGGACAGAACTGTCCCTCTGGGTTCTTAAGATCATAGTTCTAGAACTGGAAGGGATCTTGAAAGCAATCTAGTTCAACCCCTTCATTTTACAGTTGAGGAAACTGAGGCTTGGGGATGTCAAGTGACTTTCACTCATGTTCTCCCAGACCTACAGTGTCAAAGATTGGATTTGAACAAAGATCCTCTGACTTTAGAGCCACTGCTTTCCATTGTGTTACATTTCCTTTCTAGTACAGAACACTTCTCAGTCTATGTTAATAAAAATATAGGGTAGGAAAGGGGAGTAACTGTCTGAACTACATTGTTCTCCTTTCTTGGCACTCCCATTTAGAAAGGACATTGAAAATCTGAAGTGGCCCCAGGGGAGGGTAACAATAATAATGATGAGATTCACTGGATGATTCATAGGAAGAATCTTTGGAAGAACTGAGAATGCTTTGGGGTTTTTTTTGTTTGTTTGTTTGTTTGTTTGGTCATTTTTTAGTTGTTAAAATGGGATTTTTATCACCCTATTTGGGATTTTTTTTGGCAAAGATACTGGAGTGGTTTGCTGTTTCCTGCTCCAGCTCATTTGATAGATGAGAAAAACAGGATTAAGTGACTTGCCCAGGGTAACAGAGACATAGGATGTCTTTTAACATAATGATCTCATCACCGGAAGTGCCCAAAAAGAGGAGGCAGTGTATGATAGTGGAGAGGTCAGTAGACTGGAATCAGAGCACCGGAGCCTGTTGAAATGCTAGTCCTTCCATTTTGCGCCTGTTTGACCTTGACTTCAGCTTCTGAGGTCTTAATTTTCTCTTCTGGGAAATGAGAGTATTGAACTGGATAATGTATAAGGTTTCTCCCTGCTCTGAATTTATGGCCCTGGGCTGAATGGCCACCTGTCAGAGGTGTCATAGCATGGAGTCCTTCAGAGGGTATAATCAATCAACAAGCACTTATCATGGACCTAATTTATATCAGACATGGTGCTAGGCACAGGGGGAACAGAAATAAAAACAACATACTCCCTGCCATTATGTTATATGGGCAAGACATTTATTTATTAACATCTACATAGTAGATACAAGCTGCTTTGTTTTCTGTTTTTGGTGAGGCAATTGGGGTTAAGTGACTTGCCCAAGGTCGCACAGCTAGTAAGTGTCAAGTGTCTGAAGGTAGGATTTAAACTCAGGTCCTCCTGACTCCAGGGCCGGTGCTCTATCCACTGTGCCACCTAGCTGCCCCATACAAGGTGCTTTTATTGGAAAGGGCTCTAGTGTCTGGGAGGAGTGGGGGGAGAAAGAAATATAAAGGTAGCAGAAGGACCTCATGTAGAATGTGATGTTTGAGTTGAGTTACAATGCATTCTAGGAGGAGGAAGTGAGGTAATAGTGTATTCCAAGCATGGAGAACAGTCAGTACAAAGACATAGCTATGGGAAATGGAGGGTCATGGTTGAGGAATACCAAGAAGTCTAGTCTGGGGGGTGGCTAGATAGCACAGTAGATAAAGCACCGGCCCTGAATTCAGAAGTACCTGAGTTCAGATCCAGCCTCGGACACTTGACACTTACTAGCTGTGTGACCCTGGGCAAGTCACTTAACCCCCATTGCCCCGCAAAAAAAAAAAAAAAAAAAAAAAAAAAGAAGTCTAGTCTGGCTGAAAGGCTGGATGTGGGAAGTGAAATGATATTTAACAGGACTGGAAGGGCTGGTTGTAGCCAGGTTGTGAATGACTTTACAACTCAGAGAATTGTTTATTTGCTCCTAAAGGCAATAGGGAGTCCATGGCGTGCCCTGGTCAGATTTGTGCTTTGGGGGGGAAGAGAGCACTTTAATCACTTGATCAAAGATTGAGAGACATGAGCCAGGAAGACCAATGAAGAGGCTTTTGTAAACAGGTGAGAGGTAGTGAGGTGTTAACTGGCATGCTGGCTATGTGAATAGAGAGAAGGGTATGGATGGAACAGAGCTTGTCAAGATAGAAATAAAATTTGGCAACTGACTGGATATGTGGGTGAGGGAAAGTGAGGACTTGAGAATAATGTCAATGTTATGAATCTGGGTAGCCCAATAAATAGCAGTTTTATTGGCAGAAATATAGAAGTTCAGAAGAGGTGTGGGTTTTTGAAGAAAGATAAGTTCTTTGGACATACTTAGTTTGAGAAATCCATGGGGCATCTAATTCAAAATTTCTAAAAGATGACAAATTGATGACCTGGCTCTGGAGATAAAGAAAAGAAAATGGAGCTGTCCCTATAGATTTGGACTCATCCACAGAGAGATGATAATTAAAGCTAACTAATGAGGTCATCAAGAGTGCAGAGAGAAGGGGCCAGACAGAGCTTTGGGTGCACGCCTACACTTAAGGAGTCTGTAATAGATTAACCAGCAAAGGAGATTGAAGAGGAACAGTCAGACAGGAAGGAAGAGAACCAGGAGAGAATAGTGTCATGAAAATCCAGAGGGAGGATACAGGATGAGAGATTGGCTAGCAATGACAAATATAGCAGAGAGGGTGAGAAAGAAGGATGAGGGAAGGCCACCAGCTTTGGAACTCTGTCTCTTGGGAGAGAGCAGTTTCAGTTTAATGAGGTTGGAAGCCAGATTGGAGATGGTTTAGAAGCAAATGAAAGGCTAGAAAGTAGAAGAATCAAGTACAGGCAGCTTTTTTCCCAAGGAATTTGTCTGATGACAAGAGAGGCATGGGATAATAGCTTTAGGGGACATTAGCACCTTGTGAAGGTGTTTTAACTATGAAGGGAAGAGGTGGGTGTGTTTCAAGGTGATATAAAAGGTTCTCACGCTGAGTTCTATGATTATTTGTGAGTTTTGATTGCTTAGTTAAAAGCACTTTAAATACCACTTTCAAAGGCAGTCAGTAAATAAGTATTTAAGTCTCCACTATGTGTCAGGCACTGTACTAAGCACTGAGAATGCAAAGAAACTTACCTGCTGTCAAGGAGCTCACAGTCTAATGGGGAGACAACAACTCTAATTGGGAGAAAACAACTATGTATAAACAAAAGGATAAATGGGAGATAAAATCAGGAGCTTGAGCCTGTCTAAAGTATAAGAACCCTCATGGTTCTGTCTGATCTCACTGCCTTTGATCCTGTCTAGGAAAACAATGTATCTGTAAGAACTAGTCTTTCTCCTCTCCATCTTCTCCATCCAGAGAGGAACCAATGGAAGAAACATTCTCTTTGGGAAAGTGATTCTAAATCACTGATCCCTCAGTTTTTCATCAATCCCAGAGCTGAGTGGTTGATTCTTCACTTCAGCAGATTCTTCTAGGGATGGACATCAATTCTATAGGTATCAGGACAGCCAGATGTATGAGGGTCTACCTATCTCTGTTAGTCTCCAGCCTCATCTTTTGCAAAACTGGTCTCTCTTAGTTTCTTTATTTCTGTAAATTGAGCTATCATTTTTTAAATCACATAGGGCTTTAACCTTGGAGTCAATTTTTACCCCTCTTTCTCCCTCAACCCTCATATTTATCAGTTGCCAAGTTGTCTGGGTTCTATTTCCATATTATTTCTCCTATCCACAGATTCTTTTCCATTCCCACTGTCATCATTTATTGACCCTACATCTTTTCCATAAACCTTCTTAATCTTTGGATTGGATGATGGCAATAGCCTCCTAACTGGGCTCTCTACCTCCAGTTTTTTGTGTGGGATTGGATTTCTTTTGTTGATTTATTTAGAATTTTTCTCTACCTTACAGGTAAAAACAAAGTGTAACATTGATTTTTAAAACATTAGTGTTCCAAATTCTCATCCTTCCTCCCTATTCCCCTTTTAAGAACTCAAGCAATTCAATATAAGTTATACATGTGTAGTCATGCAAAACTGGATTGGATTTCTTAATGCACAATTCCCTGCTAAAGTCTTGCTCCACTGCCTTCTTGGGAAACAGAGGTGTTCTTAGATTCTGGAAGCCTATGGAAGTGGAGCACAGGTCTTCATGGCACTGTAGGTAAGAGAGTGGTGGATTTGAAATCAGAATGCCTGGGTTCAAGTCTTACATCTGACACTTGTGTCTTGTATGACCTTAGTTAAGTTGATCTTTGGGCCTCGGATGACATTAAAGAAGATGTTTAAAATGGGAAGATATTAATTCATCTGCATTGCTGCTGCAACCTATGAAGCACAGCACCTTTTAATCTGACTTGCAGTTGAATATTTCTGTTGGTTGTCTACACCAATGGTGTCAAACTGAAAGAGAAATTGGGGCCACTAACTCTTACATAAGGATCCCTGCAGGCCATATTGACAAAGAAAACCATGTGTTTGCTTATATGTGGGTATGTGTATACATTTATTAATACAATGCATTAAAATCAGATGGAAACTACATTTTAATCTGGTTTTAGCTGCACTCAGGAGTGTTTTTACCAGTCTCTGGTCTATGGCATTATAATATGAGCTCCCTGACTGCCTTGTTTTTCTATTTGTAACCCCAGAACTTTGTATCTCCTGAGCTGTTAATATATGCTATTTCATCCATCCCTCCATCCCTCCATCCAACGAATCACTTACTCATTCACTCATTTAGTTTCCTTATCTGTGTAAGGAGGAGGTTAAACAAGATGTCCTCTATCATGGCATCCATATTTTTTTCTTATTCCTACTCTTTACAAGCTGTGAAAACTTTGAATATAGGCTAGGATTGAACTAACATCTGAGGGTCAACCTAGCCAAGTTTGGAAGGTCTCATCACCAAGATGTTGGCCACCAGGTAAAGAACTGTACAGGTAGATTAGCTCCTGATGCCATCTCTTGAGGAAAATTGCAGGGTTACAACATGCCATGAGCTCAGGGATACTGGTATCAATGCAATGGGACAATTTTGATCATGCTACTTGCCTGCTCAGAAATTTTTGGTGGCTCCCCATCACTTCCTGAATAAGGGCCAATATCAATAGCCTGGCATTCAAAACCCCTCAACACTTGAAATCCCTTCACTTTTAGAATCTTATCTCAAATTCCTCCTCTTTGGCAAATAATTGCTCCCCAAGCTCCTCCCTCCCACCCTCTCCCACCTCTGTAGCTTTACTCAGGGTGCTTTTCTCTATCTCAAATCCCCCTTTCCCTTGATCTCTCATTTATTTTTAAATATATATATATATATATATATGTGTGTGTGTGTGTGTGTGTAATACATCGCTTACAATTACATTAACATTTTAAACATTCATTTAAAATATTTACATTGTAAATTCTCTCCTTCTCTCACAACCCTCTCCTATCTTTTGAGAAGTCAAACAACATGATATTGCCTATACATGTGCAGTCATATGAAAAAACATTTCCATATGAGCCATGTTGCAGAAGGAAACACACACAAAAAACAAGAAAAATAAAGAAAATGAAAAAAGTCTGTTTCATTTTACACTCACAGTTCATCAGTTCTTTTCTTGAAGATGGATAGCATTTTTCATCATGAGTCCTTTGGAATAGTTTTGGATCATTGTTTTGATCACAGCAGCTAAGTTGTTCAAAGCTGACTGTCATTACAATATTGCTCTTACTGGTGCAGTGTGCTCCAGGTTCTGCTTACTTCATTATACAACAGTTCATATGAGATTTTTCAGTTTTTTTCTGAAACCATCTCACTCATCATTTTTATAGCACAGTAATACTACATCATAATAGTATACCATGGGGCAGCTAGGTGGCTAACTGGTTAAAGCACTGGCCCTGGATTCAGGAGGACCTGAGTTCAAATCTGGCCTCAGACACTTGACATTTACTAGTTGTATGACCCTGGGCAAGTCACTTAACCTTCATTGCCCTGCAAAAAAATAAAACAAACCAAAACAAAATAATAGTATACCACGACTTCCTCAGCCATTCCCTACATGATGGATATTCTCGCAATTTCCAGTTCTTTGTCACCACAAAAAGAGCTGCTTTAAGTGTTTTTGTACATATAGGTTTGTTTCCTTTTTAAAAGTCTCTTTGGGGTACAAGGATATTGCTGGGTCTAAGAGTATGCACAGTTTTTAGCCCTTTGAGCATAGTTACAAATTGTTTTCTTTTTTCTTTTTTTGATTCTAAAATTTATTTATTTAAAGTTTTGAGTTTCAAATTCTATCCCTCTCTCATTCCCTTCTTCTATACCTTCTCCTATCCCCAAGGTTGCAAGCAATGAGTACAGGTTATACATGCGCAATTATGTAAAACCTTAGCATATTAGTCATTTTACATAAAAAGTCTCAAGTAAAAAAAAGAGAAAGAACAAAATAGCATGCTTCAGTCTGTGTTTAATCAATATCAGTTCTTTCTCTGGAGGTGGATAATATGCTTTGTAAGGAATTGGTTGTGGTTTGGGGTTTCTGTGACCCCATCTTTGACTGGGATTGGAGGTCCTGGGCTTGCCTGTGCATGCTTGCTCATACCAGACACCCACATGCCTGCATGGGCCTGGCCAAATTATATAATGACAGGAAGCCTGGTGAGGGATGATCTTTGGTGTCCGGCAGCTGGGGAGCTAGCATTTGTAGAGTCACTTCTTATTTCTGTCAATCAGGGCTGCCAGCCAATTAGCTTGGGGCTGTGTGTGGTCAGCCCTTTGTCCTGTGAGAGAGGGGGCTTCTGGGAGAGAGAAGGGTGGAGAGAACACTGTGGTGTGAGTGGGAGAGGGAGAGAGATGTTGGAATGCTGAGCAGCTGATCCTCTTCAGAACAGCTGATTTCCAGGTGGTGGTGAGTTGTGGATTGTATATTTTTCCTTCCCCTATTCCCTTTTTCTTTCTCCCTAGTTCTATTAACCTTCCTTGCATTTTAAATTTGTTTCCATTAATATACCCTGTTTTGTTTTTTTTTAAAGAGGCTGTTAATCTCCTTTCTTACTCCAATATTACTGTGAGGCACCCAATTAACACTCCCTATATTAAATTTGGCCCTTAAAGCTCCATCATTAGTCCCTTGGGATTGTCTTGGATCATTGTATTGCTGAGAGTAGTTAAGTCATTCACAATTGCTCATAGAACAATAATGCTGTCGCTGTATACAATGTTCTCCTGATTCTGCTTAATTCACTATACATAAGTTCGTATGAGTCTTTCCATGTTTTTCTGAAATCATCCTGCTTGTCATTTCTTATAGCACAATAATATTCCATTATAATCATATACCACAGCTTGTTCAGTCTTTGCTCAACTGATGAACATTCCTTTGATTTCCAATCCTTAGCCACCACAAAGAGTTGCTATAAATATTTTTGTACAAATTTTCCCCTTTTCTCTTTTTTTACAATTACTATTGTTAACTGTTTCCCTCCATTCTATTCTCTTCCCCCATGATATTTATTATCTATCTTCTTTCACACTATCCCTCCTCAAAAGGGATTTGTTTCTGACTGCCCCCCTCCCCCAATCTGCCCTCCCTTCTTTTACTCCTCCTTATTTTCCCCCTTCCCCTCCTATTTTCCTACAGGGTTAGATAGATTACTCCACCCAATTGAATGTGTATGTTATTACCTCCTTGAGCCAATTCTGATGAGATTAAGGTCTTTGAGCCTATTCTGATGAGTGAAAGGTTCATTTACTGCCAAATTTAGATAGATTACTCCACCCAATTGGGTTTGTATGTTAATCCCTCCTTGAGCCAACTCTGATGAGATTAAGGTCCTTTAGCCTATTCTGAGGAGTGTAAGGTTCATTTGCCACCCTGCTCCTACCCCATCTCTTCCCCCACTCCATATGCCCTTTCCTGTTTCTTTCATGTGGGATTTCACCCCATTCAACTTTTCCCCTTCCCCCTTCCTCAGTGCATTCTTCCCACCCCTCAATTTTACCCTAAATATATCATCATGGGGTAGCTAGGTGACACAGTGGACAAAGAACCCACTCTGGGGGTGGAGCCAAGATGATGGAGAGAAGCCAGCAAGCTTCCTGAGCTCTCCTTCAGTTCCCTCAAAAAAAAAACCATTAAATCAAGCCTCTAAAAGGATTCTGAAACTACAGAACCTACATAAAGACAGAGAAACATAATCTTCCAACCTGAGATAATTTAGAAGACTTTAGGAAAGGTTGATCTCACTCAGGCAAAAAGGGAGTGCAGCACACCTCAGTGCAGTGCAGTGTGGAAGTGGTAGGAGCAAGTCAGCAGGAAGCTCTAGGCCACAGCCAAGCAACTGAGGCCCCTATATCCTGACTCAGCAAGCTGGTGGAACAGCAGGCCATTGCTGAGATCTACCAGCACCAGCTGAGAGGGCAGGCTGCCAGCTAGAAGACCACCCACAGGACAGGCGTGATCAGACATGGCCATCCCAGCATGCAGGAAGCAAGTGCAGGGAGCAAGTCTAGGGTGGTGATAAATCCATAATCCATAGAGGCCTCAGCATAGAAAGCTAGTGACATAGCCCCTATCCCCCAGAACAAGAAGTTTGAAACAGTGACCCTCAGGCCTCAGGAGCAGAACTCAACTTTTAAAAGAATAAGCTGTGGGGCAGCTAGATGGCGCAGTGGTTAAAGCGCTGGCCCTGGATTCAGGAGTACCTGAGTTCAAATCCAGCCTCAGACACTTAACACTTACTAGCTGTGTGGCCCTGGGCAAGTCACTTAACCTCCATTGCCCTGCAAAAAAAAAAAAAAAAAGAATAAGCTGCAAAATGAGTAAGAAACAATGAAAAAGCTCTTACCCTTGAGAGCTTCTGTGTTGACAGGAAAGAGACAAACACAAACTCAGATGAGGACAATACTATCAAACTGCCTACATGTGAAGCCTCAAGAGGGAACATGAATTGGTCTCAAGACCACAAAGCCTTCTTGGAAGAGCTTAAAAAGGATTTAGAAAATCAATCGAGAGATGTGGAAGAAAAAATGGGGAGAGAAATAAAAGCAGCACAAGAAAAGTATGATAAAAGAATCAGCAGCTTGGAAAAGGAATCACAAAAAATCAGCAGCTTGGTAAAGGAAGCAGAAAGAAATCAGCAGCTTGGAAAAGGAAGTAAAAAGATTGACTGAAGAAAACAATTCTTTAAAAAAAATCATTTGGCCAAATGGAAAAGGAGGTGCATAATCTGACTGAAGAAAACAATGCCTTAAAATTTGAATTGGACAGTTGGAAGCTAATGCCTCCATAAGACACCAGGAATCAGTCAAACAGAATAAAAAATAGAAGAAAATGTGAAATACCTCATTGGAAAGACAACTGACCTGCAAAAAAGATCCAGAAGAGACAATTTGAGAAGAATTGGACTGCCTGAAAGCCATGATCAGAAAAAAAAGTCTAGACACCATTTTCCAGGAAATTATCAAGGAGAATTACCATTATATTATAGAATCAAAGGATAAAATCATCATTGAAAAAACCCACCAATCACCTTCTGAAACAGACCCCAAAATGAAAATTCCAAGGAATATTGTAGCCAAATTCCAGAATTATCAGGTGAAGGAGAAAATACTCCAAGCAGCCAGAAAGAAGCAGTTTAAATATTATGGAGCCACAGTCAGGATTGCACAGGACCTGGCAGCTTCAACATTAAAGGATCACAAGGCTTGGAATATGATATTCCAGAAGGCAAAGGAGCTTGGATTGCAGCCAAGAATCTATTACCCACAGGGCAGCTAGGTGGTGCAGTGGATAGAGCACCAACCCTGGGTTCAGGAGAACCTGATTTCAAATCTGGCCTCAGAGACTTAACACTTACTAGCTGTGTGACCCCAGGCAAGTCACTTAACCCCAATTGCCTAACCAAAAAAAACCAAAAAACAAAAAACTATTACCCAGCAAAACTGATCATTCTCTTTCAGGGGAAAGGATGGACATTCAATGAAATAGAGGACTTTCAAGGTTTCCTGATGAAAAGACCAGAACTGAATAGAAAATTTGATCTTAACATACAAGACTCAAGAGAAGTTTAAAAAGGTAAACAGGGGAAAAAAGCTATTCAATATAGTTAAACTGTTTACATCCCTCTTGAGAACTGTGTATCTATTTGGGTAGACAGAAGGATTATACAGAGAGGGTATAAATATAATTTATCATTGATGTGATGATATAAAGAAAATCAAGGGGTTTAAAAAAGGAGTTTATGGGGAGAAGAGGAAAGGGGAGATGGAATGGGGTTAATTACATCATATGAAGAGGTGCAAAAAACCTATTACAATAGAGGAAAAGAAAGGAGGGATGAACATTGTTTCAACCTTACTCTCGTTAAATTCAATTCAAAGAGGGAATAACATATATGTTTATTTGGATCTACAAATTATTTTCAAGAATTGTAAGACTAGTTCGCAACTCCATCAACAGTACATCAGTGCCACAATTTTTTTTTCATCCCATTCAGCATTTGTCATTTTCCTTTTCTGTCATATTTTTCTTGGAAGCTTTGGATGTAGGAGCCCTGACATTGCTATCCTCTTCTGAGGGTGCAACTCAATCTTCCTCATCATTAAAGAAATTTTCTCTGAACCTCACATTTCTCTGTCTGCTCATCTTGCCTTTCTTTTGCTTGACTTTTAGCTTCTTAAAGTGGGGCACTATTTCCAGGCTGCAATGTCCCAAGCTTCAGGGGGTCCCAGGTAGTACAATTTAAGGAGGGACAGGTTCTTCACTCACCTTGCCTGTTCCCTGGTCTGTAGTTAACCCCAGGCCAACTTGCTAATTAACCAGACAGCAAAGCTTTGTGTGCTGTGGTTGTTAGCTCCAATGAGCCTGCGACCCTCCCACACCTGGGCCACTGCTACTCAAGCCTACTTCCTGGTTCCCAGCAGCAGTGAAAAACACAAATTCCACCTCGGCACCAGCAGAGACCCCTGTAATTTCCCCCTGCCAGCTGCTCAGCCCTCTCACCAGACTGTGAGCTTAGTTCCAGATGACACTGATGCTGTAGCTGATTCAGAGGCTCTGGGGGTCTCTTTCCCTGACTCAGCCTGCCTGAGACTGGATCTGCATCAGCATGACCATGGGGTTGGGCACCACTCCTGCCTCAGCAAAGCAGCCCCCTCTTACTGCCCTTCTAAGCTGTCTATGGCTGGAAAATGATCTCAGCACATTCTTTTGTGGGTTTTGCTGCTCCAGGAATTGTCCTATGGTATTATTTGGAGGGTTTTCAGAATGACCATGTTGTGAGTTCAAGAGCTTGCTGCCTTTCCTCCACCATCTTGGCTCCACCCTGGAAATCTACAAATTATTTTCAAGAATTGTAAGACTAGTTCGCAACTCCATCAACAGTACATCAGTGCCACAATTTTTTTTTCATCCCATTCAGCATTTGTCATTTTCCTTTTCTGTCATATTAGCCAATCTCATAGGTGTGAAGTGGTAGTGCAGAGTTGTTTTAATTTGCATTTCTCTAATCAATACTGATTTAGAGCATTTTAAAAGAATGTGACTCTTGTTAGCTTTTATTTCTTCTTCCAAAAAGGGCAGATCCGTATCCTTTGACAAGTTATCAACTAAGGAATGGCTCTTATTTTTCTTACAAATTTGACTCTGTTGCCTATATATTTGAGAAATGATATCTTTATTAGAGAAATGTTATATTTTCTCCCCAGTTTCCTGATTTTGTTCTAATTTTGACTACATTAATTTTCTGTAAACCCTTTTAAGTTTCATGTAAGCAAACTATACATTTTACTTCTTGTGATCCTCTCTATCTCGTTAGTTTGGTAATAAACTTTTCCCTTGTTTGTAGATGTGACAAGTAACATTTTTCCATGCTCCCCTAATTGATTTATGGTATCACTTTTTATGTCTAAATATTTTATCCATTTTGACCTTATTTTGGTATTCACTATGAGATGTTGGTCTATGCTGAGTATCTGTCTAACTGCTTTTTAATTTTCCCAGCAATTTCTATCAAAAGACGAGTTCTTACCCTCAAAGCTTGGATATTTGACTTTATGAAATACTAGATTACTAGGGTCATTTATTATCATGTATTGTTTGTCTAATCCATTCCACTCATCCACCACTCTGTTTCATAGCCAGTACCATATTGTTTTCATAATCACCACTTTGTAATATAGTTTGAAATCTGGTAGTCTTAGGCCTTTTTCCATAACTTTTTTTTCATTGATTCCCTTAATATTTTTGACCTTTTGTTCTTCCAAATGAATTTTGTTATGATTTTTTCTAGCTCTATTCAACAATTCTTTGGTAGAATGATTGGTATGGAACTGAATAAATAAATTAATTTAGGCAGAATTGTCATTTTTATTACATTGGCTCAGCCTGTCCATGAGCAATTAATATTTTTCCAATTGTTTAGTTCTGTCTTTATTTGTGTGAAAAATATTTTATAATTTTGTTCATGGATTTGCCTTGGCTAATAGACTAATAATCTCTTTCTGATGGATTTTGTTGGTAATGTATAAAATTGCTGATGGATTATGCACATTTGTTTTATTTGCTGCGACTATGCTAAGGTTGTTTCAACCAGTTTTTAATTAATTTTTCTAGTGTTCTTTTCTTTCCTTTTTCCCCAATTACATGTAAAGATATATATTTTTTTTAATTTCAAATTTTTCTCCCACTCTTCCTTCCCTCCCCATTGCTGAGGCCAGCAAGAAATCTCGTATAGGTTATACATTACAATCATGTTTAACGTATTTCTACATTAGTCATGTTGTAAGAGAAGAATCAGAACAAAAGGGAAAAATGCAAGAAAGAATAAACAAGGATAATAACAATAAAGAAAAAAAGTGAAAATAGCATGCTTTGATCCGCATTGAAACTCTATCGTCCTTTTTCTGAATGTGGAGAGTATTTTCCACCATAAGTCTTTTGGCATTGTCTTAGATCATTGTATTTTTTCTTTTTTAGATCATTGTATTTTTGAGAAGAGTTGAGTCTATCACAGTTGATCATCCCACAATCTTGTTGATACTGTGTACTCTTGGTTCTACTCATTTCACTCAGCATCAATTCATGTAAGTCTTTCCAGACTTTTCTGAAATCCATCTGCTTATCATTTCTTACAGCAGGAGAGTATTCCATTACATTCATATACCACAACTTGTTCAGCCATTCCCCAATTGATGGACATCCCCTGAATTTCCAATTCTTTGCTAACACACAAAAAAAAACCCAAATATAAATATTTTTGTACATGAATGATCTCTTTGGGATATAGACTTAGTAGTGGCTTTGCTGGGTCAAAGGACAAGCACAGTTTTAAAGACTTTTGGGCATAGTTCCAAATTGCTCTCCAGAATGGTTGGATCAGTTCACGGTTCCACCAACAGTGCATTAGTGTTCCAGTTTTCCCTCTTCTTCATCAATATTTACATTTTCCTTTTTTGTCATATTAGCCAATTGGATAGGCGTGAGATGGTACCTCAGGGTAGTTATAATCTGCATTTCTCTAATCAATAGTGATTGAAAACTTTTTTTTTTTAATATGGCTATAGCTTTAATTTTGTCATCCGAAAACTGCCTGTGCATATCCTTTGACCATTTCTCAATTGGGGAATGACTTGTATTCTTATATATTTTATTCAGTTCTCTATATATTTTAGATATGAGGCCTTTGTCAGAAACACTGTCCGTAAAAATTGTTTCCCAGCTTTCTGCTTTCCTTCTAATTTTGTTTGCATCAGTTTTGTTTGTGTAAAACTTTTCTAATTTAATGTATTCAAAATGATCCACTCTGCATTTCATAATGTTCTCTTTCTCATATTTGGTCATAAATCCTTCCTTTCTCCATACATCTGACAAGTAAACTACTCCTTCATTTTCTAATTTGCCTGTGGTATTATGTAGGGTTCTTTAACCATACTATCATATCATCTGCTAAGAGCAATAGTTTTGTTTCCTCATTGATAGTATTTCTAATAAAATATTGAAGAATGGTGGTGATAATGGACATCCTTGCTTCACCCCTGCATTTATTGCTATAATCATGATTGTTTTTCCTAGGGCATTGAGGGTTAAGTGACTTGCCCAGGATCACACAGCTAGGAAGGCCAGATTTGAACTCAGGTCCTCCTGAATTCAGGACAGGTGTTTATCCACTGTACCACCTAGCTGCCCCCTATAATCATGATTTTTATTTATTTATTTTTATTGATATGGTCAATTACAGTTTTCCTAACACTGAATCAGCCCTGCATTCCTAGTATAAAACCTACCTGGTCATAGTGTAGGATGTTTGTGATATATTGCTGTAATCTCCTTGCTAGTATTTAATTATTTTTGGCATCAATATCTATTAGGGAAATTGGTATATGGTTTTCTCTGTTTTTGTTCTCCCTAGTTTAGGTATCAAAACCATATTTGTGGGGGCAGCTAGGTGGCACAGTGGATAAAGCACCGGCCCTGGATTCAGGAGTACCTGAGTTCAAATCCGGCCCCAGACACTTGACACTTACTAGCTGTGTGACCCTGGGCAAGTCACTTAACCCCCATTGCCCTGCAAACAAACAAACAAACAAAAAACCAAAAACAAAAACCATATTTGTGTCACAAGAGAAATCTAACAAGATTCCTTCTTTACCTATTTATTAAATAGTTTATATAGTATTGAGATTAATTGTTCCTTAAATGTTTGGAAGAATTCACTTGTAAATATATTTATTCTTGGGGGCTTTCCCTTAGGGAGCTCAATTATGGAGTTCAATTTGTTTTTCTAAGATAGGGTTATTTATTCTGTTTCCTCTTTTGTTGATCTGGGCAATTTTTATGTTTGTAAACATTTAGACATTTCACTTAGATTGTCTGTTTTACTGACATACAATTGGGCAAAATAACTCCTAATAATTCCATTAATTTCATCTTCATTGTTGGTGTATTCACCCTTTTCATTTTTGATACAGATAATTTGGTTTCCTCCTTTCATTTAATAAAATTAACCAATGGTTTATCTATTTTATTTGTTGTTTCATAAAACTGACTTCTAGTTTTATTTATTAGTTCAATGGATTTTTTACCTTCAATTTTATTAACTTCTTTGATTTTCAGTATTTCCATTTTGGTGTTTAATTAGAGATTTTAAAATTTGTTCTTTTTCTAGTTGTTTTAAGTTGCATGCCAAATTCATTGATCTGTTCTTTCTTTTATTGATGTACACATCTAGAAACATACACTTCCCCCTATGTACTGCTTTGGCTGCATTCCACAGATTTTGGTAAGTTGTCTCATTGTTGTCATTCTTTTTTTTTTTTTTTTTTTTTTTTTTTTTTTTAGTGAGGCAATTGGGGTTAAGTGACTTGCCCAGGGTCACACAGCTAGTAAGTATTAAGTGTCTGAGGTTGGATTTGAACTCAGGTCCTCCTGATTGCAGGGCCGGTGCTCTATCCACTGCACCACCTAGCTGCCCTGTTGTCATTCTTTTTAATGAAATCATTGATTGATTCTATGATTTGTTCTTTGACCCACTCATTCTTTAGGATGAGATTATTTAATTTCTAATTAATTTTTAAATTATCTTTCCATGGCCCTATATTAAATGTAACTTTTATTGCATAATGATCTGAAAAAAGTACATTTAATACTTCTGCTTTCCTGCGTTTGTTTGTGAGGTTTTTATGCTCTAATACATGATCAATTTTTGTGAAGGTGAAATGTAGAGGTGAGAAAAAGTTATACTCCTCTTTGTTCCTATTCAATCTTCTACAGTGGTCTGTCATCTCTAACTTTTCTAAAAATTTATTCTTCTTAATAACTTTCTTTTGATTAGATTTATCTTGTTCTGAGAACACTTGTATAATTTTAATATTTCCATCTGTAATTCATTTAATTTTTCCTTTAAGAATTTGGATGCTGTACCATTTGATGCATATATGTTTAGTATTGCTATTACTTCATTGTCTATGGTGCCTTTTAGTAAGATATAATTCTACTGCTTATCTCTTTTAATTAGATCTATTTTTGCTTTTGCTTTGTCTGAGATCATGATTGCTACCCCTGCCCTTTTTTTTCCTATCTCAGCTGAAGTATAAGAGATTCTGCTCCAACCCCCTATTTTAACTCTGTATGTATCTCTCTGTTTAAAGTGTGTTTCCTGTAAGCAACATATTGTTGGATTCTGATTTCTAATCAATTCTGCTATCTCTTTCCATTTTTTTTGGTGGGGCAATGAGGGTTAAGTGACTTGCCCAGGGTCACAGAGCTAGTAAGTGTCAAGTGTCTGAGGTTGGATTTGAACTCAGATCCTCCTGACTCCAGGACCAGTGCTCTATCCACTGTCCCACCTAGCTGCCCCTCCTTCTATTTTTAGCATTCATTTCTTATTGCCTACAGGGAAGTAGTTTCTTTTCTTTTCTTTTTTCTTTTTTTTACAAGTGTTATCTCATTTTATTTTTAATTTTTTTTCAAGAGGCGCTTTGTTTTTTTATTTTATTTTTTTCCAATTACTTGTAAAGGTAGTTTTCAACATTCATTTTTATAAGATTTAGAGTAGGGAAGTAGTTTCTTTATCAGTGTGGTCAATTCCAGATCTAAATCATTCATTTCATCCTATCACTGAAAGGACCTCCCTTCCAAAGAAACTTTTCCCTTCCCAGACTCCTTTTAGTCATTCTCATCTAGATTTCTTGTCAATTTCCACAGACTCATGCTGTCTGTCTTTCCTGATGGCCCCTGATATAGGACCACAGTATTATAAATTTAGTAATAGAAGTATATTTAGAGATTATTGAACCCAAGTCTTGTCTTTTTTCTTTTTTTCTTTTTGGCTCAAGTGTACAATTTTAATATTACAGGAAACTCCCTATGAGGAAACTCCCCCACAGATATAGATTGACACCTGCTCTTGCATTCAGTCTGAGAATTGCCCAGGGCACTAAGAGGTTAAGTAGATTGATCAGTTGGTATGTGTTAGAGTCAGGGCTTGGACCCAAATTTTGCCTCTGAGACCAGTTCTCACCCTCAAACTAAAGGCTAAAATCTAAAGAAACTGAGGTCCAGAGAAGTCAGGTGAACAGTCCAACATTACTCAAAGAATAAGTAGGCAGTGTTGCGATTCAAATGTCCAGGTCATATGACCCCTGGCCATTCCACAGTGACTATACAGAGAGTCAAAGCACCCTGCTTCCCCTCCAAAACTCAGCATTTGGTGCTTTAGCTCCTCTTCCCTCCAGAGAGTTTTATATGTAAACTGTTTCAGATCAGGGAACCTGGGCATGTTTTTAATTCTTCTAGTGCCCATGCCAGAACTCTGCACATGGTGAGTCACTTTAGGGCAGCTGTGCTGGTACTTAATCTTTTTAATGGGAGGAAAGACGCTGGAGGAAATAGATGAGCAGAATTCCTAATATTATGGAACAACAAAGGAGACTTAAAACCTTCAGTCCTGGGGGCAAAGGGTCACTGATGAGAAGGAGCCTACAATACTGCCCTCCTCACTCTGCCACAAACATATGCACATATGTGTGGATGGTGACACATGGGTGGAAATGTACACACATGCATACATACCCTATGGCCATCTTCCCACCTCTGTGTCCCTTCTTCTCTATCTCCACTTCAAAAAAGCTTTAGCCCCTTTTAGAGATCAATTCAAGGATCATTTCCTGTTGGAAACCTTTCCTGATCTCTCTAGTTGCTGTCTAGATTGATTTGTATACATGTTGTCTCCTCCAATAGAACCTCAAGCTCTTTGGGAAGAGTCTGTCTCATTTTGATTGTTGTGTCTTCAGCAACCAGTACAGTGTCTGGCACACACTAGATGCTTAATAGATGCTTGTGGGTTCATTCTCTTCAGTGTTTCAAATATTGGAGTGTCTTGTATCTTTGGGATGGATTGTCAGTCAAATACAGAGAGCTAGAAGAGGCCACTAGAATACTGAAGATGCCCAGCTGTTAATACCTTCTCATCACCTCCAAATAGCCTTGCATTCATTGGATATATGTTTTGTAGACATTCATATGTAACTATTCTTCCTCTTCCAATGAGGTGAAATCTCTCCGAATGCAGGAATTGTTTCATCTTTGTGTACATTCAACTTCTAGTGAAGTGTGTGACTCAGAGGAAATTCTCAATATATGCTTGCTAATTAATTGGTGATCCAATAAGATGAAGAAAAAGGAGAATGAAAAGAGGAAGGGGAGAAAGATGGAGGAGAGGAGAAAGCAGCTTTCTTGGGTAGTCACTGCTTCCCACTGCTCCCCAACCCCGACGTGTTGTTTCCCACCACACCCACTTGTCAATAGTTAGAATCTAAGTGCACCACACATCTCTATAAGATCTTTATCTGGACCCTGCAGAGGGTGAGTTTTCCCCAGAACCTTACTCTCTTCGCAGGGAAAAGGAGTTTTCCATGTGGTCATTGCATCACAAATAACTTCCTTTCCTCTTGCAAGTCCCCCCACCTCTGCAGGGATGGGCAGGGAAAACCCCATGTGCTGGATTTAAATACCCCAGTCCTGGGGAGATGGGAAGCCAGCAGAACTTGAAGGTGCATCATCTTTAGAAGCCACAGCTCACTTCAAGATGCATCACATCTCCGTGGTCCTGCTATGTCTGCTGATTGTAACACTGGGGCCCCAAGATGGATTCAGCAGGAGTTGTAAGTATGAGGCTGATTACTTAGTTTCTCCCTGCTCCTATGCCACTGCTTAGAGAAGCAGAATGGACCCCTGTGTCTAGGACACTTCCCCAGAGAGCCTTGAGTTAATTCTCTCTGAAAAGAGGAAAGCCAGAGAGAAAGGGCACTTCTCAACTTGGGTTGGGGGTAGGTTGTGGGTAAGGGTCTATGACAAAGATAAGGTAGAATGAATCACTTCCTAGAGAATGGGGACCTTTTTGGCTCATTCTTCCTCTAGGCTGATAGACTTATAATTAAACCTGAAAAGAATGGTCTTAAATGTTATTGAGTCCAATTGTTTCATTTTACCCCAGAGGTTCCAGAGGGATTTGATGAACTGCTCCAGTTTGCAGTTTTGAAGTGATAGAAGGTCCCTTGCAGGGTTAGAACCTACATCTCCTCATTGCCTTTCCATGGCTACCTGCACAACAGTATGGCATCATCCCATTAGTGTAGGTGAGTGGGAAGGTTTCAGTCCAATACGTTGGGCAGGCAAACCCCTGAAGAGTCTGGCAGTTCTAAGCCCCTTGTCTCATCCAGAGAACACAGTTGATTTTCCTTAGGTACTTTCTCTTTTTCATTTCAACTTCTCTAAGAAGCTGATGATTTATGCCTCTGTAGTCCTGCTCAAACAATCCTCAAGCAGGGCACAATTTGGGAGATGCCCATATCACCCCAATGTAACCAGTGAGGTGAGCTGTTTCCTTGGCAAGAGATAAGGTACAGACTGTCTTCTGGTGTTTTCTTACAGTGGTTGACTCAAAGCCCACTTGCTGCTTTGACTTCATGAGGAGGAGCCTTCCACACCATCTCATCAAAACCCATAGTGTCACTAGCCCTTCCTGCCCCTACAAGGCTGTGCTGTAAGTTTCTTGTTCCAGATGTGGTTCCACAGTGATGGGGGCTCTGTAGATCTGTCTATGAGAAATGAAACTATCAATAAATAAGGGACAGCCAGGAGAATCTTAGGGAGGAAAACAACAACAACAACAACCATTTTAGCTGTTCAGGCACTAAGGGGTGCTCTTGGTTTAGAATCAATCCCTCTGACCTGGGGCTCAGTGGGATTAGAGCTCCAGATTAGGTACTGGAGGGAGGGGACTGGGTCCTCAGTTCCCTGCTCTGGAACATTTTTCATATAGGATTCTCTGAAGGGCAGAGGAGCCAGGAAAATAGGTAATGAGTTTTGTGGGAGAGAGGGAAATGCTTTGATCTTCTGAATAGCCTCTGTGAAGTAGCCAGAAGTCAGATGATGTGAAACAGGAAGTGTGATTCAGTGGTATTAGCTCAGGAGTCAGAGGAGCCCAGGGTTCCCCCACTGCATATTCTAGGGTGGGGGAGGGGCAGGCTACCACATTGGCTACTATTCTATTAAACACATGTGAGAGGCTACATCATTAACCTGGACTGAGTTGGGGAGGAATGGGAGGAAAAGAGGAAAAGATACAGATATAGGGGTGCTGAAGAGGTGAGGTTCCTATTTTATTGTCCAAGGATTAACTGTCTCCCATATATTCAACACTTTGGGGGATTTCATCTCAGGGCCCTGTTAGGAATAAAGCCTCTTTCTATTTGACTTTTCTTCTGATAATGGTCTTGGGAATTTCTCTTTGTCTCCATTCACAGGTTTACCCTGAAGAAGGGCAAAATATACTGTGCACATTATGAAGACAAATGGGTTCAGAAATACTTGAATAAAAGGAATACTGAAAATGATACTAGATCAATTTAAAGCCAAACTTGAGGTCCACTTCTAACCAGAAGATGATCCTGATTCCACCAGTTTTGATTGTGTGCCTCCTTCCTTTGTATATATTGCATATTTAATTGTCTTTGTCTCTGCTGTGAACCTAGTTAAAGTGTAAGCTCCTTGAGGAACTCCCCTTCCCCATTTTTGTCTTGTACCCCCAGCACCAATCACACTGTCTGGCACATAGCAGGGAATTGATGTGTGTTTGTTGACTTGAAGTCGAAATGGATTTCTAACAGAGGATGAAGATTATCTGGACAGTCAGAGACCTGTTTATCCTCTACTCCCTTACTGACAGCTTTGCCAATGGAGCTTGAACTAGGTCTCAATAAGCTATTTATCATATTTTATTTATTGACGGGTCTAAAACCTCTAATTTCTATAACCCGTCTTTTACTTGGACTCTACTTGGAAATGGAGGAGTAGTCTCAGTTGACCTCACAATGAGTGTCATGAGGCTACATAGGCTTGTTTGACTCGGAATAAACATAACTTATCTAACTTAGAGTGAAAACATGCTCTAACTCCAGCTCCTCTGTCTTTTGTGATTTGCATTGGTTCCTGGGCACGGTAATTATTAGAGCCTTAGGTAGAAAATCCCCATCTTCAGACAGGTACCCAATTCAGAAGGAGGGTCATCTGGGGTACACATAACCTGTGGGTACACTCCTCTTTATACTATGAGTATCAAATACTAGGGGGGCAGTTAGGTGGCGCAGTGGATAGAGCACTGGTCCTGGAGTCAGGAGGACCTGAGTTCAAAACCGTCCTCAGACACTTAACACTTACTAGCTGTGTGACCCTGGGCAAGTCACTTAACCCCAATTGCCTCACAAAAAATAAATAAATAATGAGCTAAAAAAAAATCAAATACTAGGGACAACATCATTATTCATTCTTCTAGCTTGACTTCATCCCTTCCAAATCAGCCTTGCAAACTCCTGTGGCAATCACAGACAGCACAATATCAGAGAATTCAAATTTTATGGGCCCTTAGTAAGTTTGGGGCAAATCATTTCCCTTCTCTGGGTCTTAGATTCTTCCCTTTTCAAAGGAGGGTTTGAGCTCAATTATCTCCCAGGTCCCTTTCAGTTCTAATATACAATGGGTAGATAAGTCTTCACTGTGTGATACTGACTGTCCAACATAATAGCTAGGTCCAATTCTGTTCTGCTCCACCAATCCTCCACAGAATCAGGGAAGGACCCCTGTAGGATTAGAATAATTTCAGGTCCTTCTTTACACCTTCCTTTCCCCTTAGGAGTAATCAAAATATCAAGAGCCCATACCCAAGATACTATACAGCATTTTCTTTGAGTGAAAAAAGGGGGGTATCTATTATCAGCTTTTCAGTGGACTCATGTCAAGTTGAATTATTTTGATGTAGTACCAAGGCCATGTCTCATGTCAGGGCTTCTAGACTCAAAGAACTTTATGGGTCAGGATATACTTAAAACCCTAACTCATAAGCCCCTCCTAATTTCTTTATTTTTACCAGAAAGTTAGAGGACACACTAATTCAAAACAAAGGACATTTAATCAAATAGCACAGCAAATATATATATTTTAAAAAGCTTCTCCTACTTCCCTATGGGAGGAAAACCACTTCTACAGGTAACCATATTATGAGTGTGGGAAAAGTACACATGCTGAGGTTACCTGTAACTTGGGAACATGCATAAACTACATGTTACTCAGAATTGCATAGAGATAGCACACTCTTGGGGAGAAATGTAGATAGGATTCCCATAGGGTTAGTATAACTCATGCTGCTGATGTTACAGAGCTGCTAATGTTTGCTGGTAATGTCACTGACTTGTTCTGTTTCTCTCTGTTGGGTACTGAATGCCTGAATGCTGACTCCCTAATCTCACTTGCATTGTCCCCTTCCTTGGTCTTCTGTTCTTTGACTGTGCTCTCTGCTACCATCTGATGGACTTTGGTTATCTGGTCTCTTTGGGTCTATCTGTTGCTCTTTGCCACCATCTACTGGACTGCAGTGGTTAGGAAAACCTCCCTGTGGCAGAAATAGCTACAAGTCCTAGCCAAGCAGCCAACTCATCTGAATACTCCAAGCTAAGATAAAATCTTTTCTTTCAATTGTCTTTCTCCTCATTGTTGGTTCTTAGTCTCCAGCCCCAGATAATTGTGTGAGTTGGGACTGGCGAATCCTTTCTAACTGCTGTCAAGTTCCTGATTGTGAATGGAAAATGCATTTCATGGACTTCTCTCTCCCAACTACCCTGCCACAAAATTCATAGGAGCTATTTAGTGAGCAGGGGTGCTGAAGTTCCCCTTGTAACTAAGATGTTCTTTGAATGACATGCCAATGAGCCCTAGGGAAAGCAGTCAGAGCTGTTGGCCTCTATAACTGGGCTAGGCTACGTTTCTTCATTTATTATGTGTGTGATCGTCTACTTGCACAGATTTTGAGGTTATACCTATAAAATTTTCCACAAGAATGTTTTCTCTCACCTCTTTCAAGTAACTAAGTAATGCACAAAGGCAATGTGGAACAGCGGAAAGAGCAGAATTCAGATCCAGATGACCTAGTATTGAATTCTAGTTCTGCCACTTAGTACCTGTATGACTTAGAAGAAATCACTTATTCTTCCTGGATATGTTTCCTCACTTGGGAGAGGGTTGGAATAGATGGCTTCTGAAGCCCCTTCCAGCCCCAAATCAATGAGTCTATAATCCTTAATGATACACAAGTGGAACATTTACAAACTCATCATTTACTAAGAAGGCTTCCTGATTGGCTGAGAGTGAGCCCAGGGTAAGAGGAATGAACCAATTCAGAGAGTAGAGGCAAATCCCCAGAGGAGCCATGTGGTTTTCCATTACAGAAGGTCCCATTAACAACTGGGCCCAAGAAGCAGTTAGAGGGGCAGCCTAGATGGAGACAGGATAGACAGAGCCAGGCCTTGGAAACTAGTCAAAGATTAGGTTACAAAACTTTGGTTCTGAATAGTTAAAAAATACTCTTAGCATACTATTTTTGAGAGCATACAGTTTCTTTTCCCTTGTAATGATTTAAATGAATAGATAATCTCATAGGCATGTGTGTCCCCTTCAGTGATGAAGATAACAACATATACATGCCTTCTTATTCTGCACAATTCTCTCTTTTTTTTTTTAGTGAGGCAATTGGGGTTAAGTGACTTGCCCAGGGTCACACAGCTAGTAAGTGTTAAGTATCTGAGGCTGGATTTGAACTCAGGTACTCCTGAAGCCAGGACCAGTGCTCTAGCCACTGCGCCACCTAGCTGCCCCTCTGCACAATACTTATTTGTGCTTTTCTCTAAGTTCATCACAGGATATCCACCCAATGTAGTGGGGTTCATCACTCTCTTGACACCACAAGGATACCAGCAGAACACACAGTCTGCTCATTGGTCCATCCACTAGAATTTAAGACTTTTGAAGACAGACTGTTTTTGCTTGTATCCCCAGTGCTTAACACAGTCTATAGCAGGGCTTCCACTTTTTCCATTTATGATCCCTTTTCTCCCAAGAAAGTTTTATGTGACTATCCAGGTATATAGGTTGCCAATTTTTTGTGACCTCCCACATTCAGTTATGTGACCCCATATGAGGTCATGACCCACAATTTAAGAAGCTGGGGTCTATTGTCAAATACTTGCTGCTAGGTGTACTGACTCCTTGTTATTGCTATATTAACAGCCCATTTTCTTTTTCCAATCATACATTTCTTGATGCATTTATTCACTATTTGTTATAAATCCTAATAATTGCAACCTTGTGGTATACATTGTATAGGGAAAAGTTTGGAAGGGAAAGACATAAGTTGGTGACACTATAGTAGCAAGAGAGAGTGACAATCATTCAATCAATCAATGAACAAGCATTTATTAAGTTCTTAGGAGTAAGAACTGAGCTTAGCATTGGGAATACAAAGAAAAAGTGACATAGTCCCTGCCCACAAAGAAAATTACATTCTGATGTAGGGGAGACAAGAATTATACTATACTATACTATACTATACTATACTATACTATACTATACTATACTATACTATACTATACTATACTATACTATACTATACTGTTATATTATGTTATGTTATGTTGTGTTGTGTTGTTATATATTATATGTCATGTCATGTCACAGCATATCATATCACATGATATCATCATATACACTGTAAGGATGCTATCTGTATGGGGCTAAAATTCTAGCTAGACTGTCTAAAAATCTAATGAGTGGTTGCCATAAATTATAAGCTTTAGCAAGAGTTTAGACTTTTAAGTATTTATTAAGGAGCATAAGAATTTGGTGAGGAGAGAGAAAGAGGCCAAGATTCCTTCATCTATCTATCTCAGGGAGCCAGCATCTCAGTTCCACTCAAACCAAGGTCCCAGTGAAAGAGAGCTCGATCTCCCCTTCTTCCTCCCAGAAGCCTCTCGTGAAACAGGAAACAGGGCTTTGCACACAGACACAGCTCCAAGCTAATTGGCTGATAGCTTTGATCTACAGTACCCATGCACAAACATCACTTCCTGATGCCAAAGCCACGGGGCTATATCCTCAGGCCAGAGCTCACAAAATGTTCCTCTCAACAGGGGGCATTATTCCAACTCTCACAACACTTATTATATATTATGTTATGTTACATTGCATTATATTAATTATGTTATATAATGTCATATCAAATCATCATTATAATATCATTATATCATTTCTTATTATATTGCATATATATAATGGTATGATTATGCAGAAAACACATTCAAAATTTAATATAGGGCTATTTAGGTAGGAAATGTTCTAGCCATTGGGTAGTGGCATGGGCAAGAACCAAAAAAAGCTTAATGAAGAATATGGTAATTGAGTTGGTTCTTCAAGGAAACCAGGGATTCTAAGAGGTAGAAAGAGGAGGGAATACATTCTAGGCATGGAGAGGAGAAATTGAGTAACGTTTGTGAGGAAGAGCAAGGATGTTGGATCACAGAGTTGTGTCTAAGAGAGGAGTAATATGTAAGAAGGCTGGAAAAGTTGATTGGGGTCCATTTATGAAAGGATTTTATGTTTGATCTGTTAATATGAATGTATAGGTCACCTGGAGTTGATGGAGGTGCCTTATCATTCAAGGGAGTTTTATGAAACCCTGGATTAATAGGATTAATAGGAACAAAATGCCCTTCAGTTAAATTCCAAACTGAACCCAGATGGTTAGCAGATTAGTCTCTACCTGGTGAATTCTTTTCCTCAGAATAGTAAGTTCCTATCTTATGGGAAAATTTGGATGTCCTCATCCTTGCCAAACCCTTTTTTGGAATCCTGTAATCTTATCATGGTGCTTTTTTATTTCCTCCATACTTGTTATAACTGAAATTGTTAAACTATTTTTGCTTCTGGGTTAAATTTATCATACAATTGAAGCTGATTACACTATGTAATCAACAGACAAAAAAACCCTTATATACCCTCAGATAGAGGGAGTCCCCTAGCTCCTTTAGAAAGGAGTCTTCAACATGATCATGCTTTTATTTCTTCTTGGGACAAAATAGATTGGTTTTATGTTTTCTTCTGTCTGTCTCTGATCTGGTTTATCCTGTAGGAGACATTGTGTTCTCTGATCTGGTTTTGTTCTGTGGGAGATATGTCTCTGTTCATTATTATTAATTTTTGTAGGAGTTATTATAAAATTTATTTCTCTGATCTGTTTATTATTTTTATAGGAGACAGGCAGATAAAAACTACATTTAATTTTCAACAGATCCTAGAGGGAACAGGGGGTCACTGGAGTTTATTGAGTACAAGATGGTGGCATGATAAGAGATGCATAAGAATAATCACTTTGGCAGCTGTGTAGAAAGTGGATTGAAATAGAGAAAGACTTGAGGCAGGAAACTAATTAATAGACTACTGCAGAGACCCAAGGGAGAAATGATGAGGGATTGAAATAAAGTGGTGGGTGTATAAGTGGAGAGAAGGGGGCATCTTCGAGAAATGCTTTGACGATTGAAATCATAAGATTTGGCAACTTCTTTGTCATGTGGAGTGAGTGAAAGTGGGGAGCTGAGAATGATGCTAAAGTTTTGAGCATGGATGACTGAAAGGATGGCGGTGCCTTTGGTAATAATAAGGGAGTTTGCAAGAGAGTTGAGTTTTGGGGGAAAAATAAGGAATTCTCTTTAGGAAATTTTGAGTTTGAGATGTTTCCAGACACCAGTATGAAATTTCCAATGGGCAGCTGCTGATACAGAACTGAAACTCAGGAGAAAGAACAAGACTAGACAAGAGATCTGGAAGTCATCTGCATAGAGATAGTTTTCACCTGCTTAATACCAACCATTATCACCACTGTAATCCCTGCTCTGGCTTTCCCTTCAAAGAGCTATCCGGTTTTGGCACAGTTTATTTGTGTGTAGCTAAACTTAATCTTTTTGATCTCCCTATTATAGCTCTAACTCCTCTATTGTGCTTCTAATTATGTGCTTTGTAGATACAAACAGGCTCGTTAACTGATTATATTCCTCAATGCCAAAATACTCTGGTTCTAATCTTGGTCTACCTCTAATAATTAAATCTCTATTAGCAAATTGTCTGGGAATAAAAGCTTCTTCCCCACCCCTTTCCTGCTTTAAATACTATAAACCCCCAAAAGTAGTCCTTGCTACTAAGGGAACTGGCAGAAGTCTGGATGTGCTCAGTATTGGGTTAGCAGGAGTTGAGGAGAAGGAGGAGGAGGAACAGGGAGAGGAGGAAGTGGTAGCAGGAGCCCTGGGATACTACTATATTGTTATGTTTAGCTGTTCCATGTCCATTAGTCTTTTTTTCAATCTTAATAGTATTTTATTTTTCCAGTTACATGTAAAGATAGTTTTCAACATTCATTTTTATAAGATTTTGAGTTCCATTTTTTTCTCCCTCCCTCCCTTCCCTCCCCACTCTGCAAGACAGTGACCAATTTAATATAGGTTATACATGTACAATAACATTAAACATATTTCCTTATAAGTTATGTTGTGAAAGAAGAATCAGAACAAAATGGAAAAACCTCAAGAAAGAGACCCCCCCCAAATGAAAATAATATGGTTCACTCTGCATTCAGATTCCACAGTTCTTTTTCTGGACATGGATAGCATTTCCATAATGAGTCCCTTGGAATTGTCTTGAATCATTGCATTGCTGAGAAGAGCTAAGTCTATCAGAGCTGATCATCACACAAAGTTGCTGTTACTGTGTACAATGTTCTCCTGGTTCTGCTTACTGCACCAATCTACTAAAGTCTTTCCAGGTTTTTCTGAAATCTAATTGCTCATCCTTTCTTTCTAATAGCACAATGGTATTCCATTGCATTTATATACCACAATTTGTTCAGCCATTCCCCAATTGATGGGCATCCACTCAATTTCCAATTCTTTGCCACCACAAAAAGAGCTGCTATAATTATTTTTGTACATGTTGGTTCTTTTCCCTTTTTAATGATCTCTTTGGGATACAGACCTAGTAGTGGTATTGATGGGTCAAAGGGTATGCAGTTTTATAGCCCTTTGCTCTCCAGAATGCTTGGATCAGTTCATAACTCTACCAACAATGTACTAGTATTCCACTTTTCCCACATCTCTAACATTTATCATTTTCCTTTTATTGTCATATTAGCCAATCTGATAGATATGAGGTGGTACCTCAGAATTGTTTTAATTTGCATTTCTCTAATCAATAGTGATTTAGAACATTTTCTCATATGGCAATAGATAGCTTTGATTTCTTCACCTGAAAACTGCCTGTTCGTGTCTTTTGACCATTTCTCAATTGGGGAATACATGTCCATTAGTCTTATCTAAAAACCAGTCTAAGAATCTTAAATTTTATTAAAAGAAGCATCACTTTCAGGAGTAAAGAGGCGAGTCCTGCTGAAGAAACTTTGGGCTGTTTAGAACATTTCTGGAGTACTGGGCTCATTTCTAGTAATGATGGTTTAGTAATGTTGCTGATATGTTAAAGAGGGTCTGGAGAAGGACAATAAGAAAAATGAGTAGATGACACAAAGAGCTAGTGAAGAAACTGGGGGCAGCTCAGTGGAGTAATGGATAGAGCACTTGGCCTAGAGTCCAGTCTCAGGTAGCTTCCTAAATTTGTGATCCTGGGCAAGATGCTTGACCTCTGTCAGTCTCAGTTTCCTTAACTATAGAATGAGCATAATAACAGCACTTACATCCCAGGATTATTTTGAGGGTCCTATGAAATATTTTTAAGTATTTAGCACAGTGCCTGGCACATAGTAGATGCTTAATAAATGTTTATTCTCTGTTTAGCTCAAGGAGCACAGGATAGCTGTCTTTGGGCACTTCCAGGTATATCTGTTTGGTCTCTGGGGCAGAACCTTGAGCAGTGGGTGGAAGTTACAGGGAGGCAGTTTAGGCTTGATATCAAGGGAAAATATCAACTGCAGCATGATAAAAACTATGCAAATATGGCATTAAAAGGAAATTTGGGAGGCTTTTGACCTGATTAATGAGGTAAAACTTAGTGCAAAGAGAATTAAAAGGAGTTTATTAAAATAAGCAAGGTAGCAACAAGTTGACAAGCTGATCACTAGAGATCAACAAGGGATTCAAGATGTAACCAGCTTTTATGAGTAACTTTTGTAATGAGATTAAAACAATTCAGAGAGGTCCACATCAGCAAAAGAGGCAGCTAGATGGTGCAGTGGATAGAGCACTGACCCTGGAGTCAGGAGGACTTGAGTTCAAATTTAAAAAAAAATTATTTTTATTTTTTGGTTATTATTTTTTGTATTGAATAGAATTTTATTTTCCAAAATATATGTAAAAACAAATTTTAACATCAATTTTTTAAAACTTTGTGTTCCAACTTCTCTTCCTTCCTCTATTCTTACTCCCCACCCACAAGAACTCAAGCAATTCAAAATAAGTTATACATGAATAGTCATGGAAAACATTCCCACATTAGCTAGGTTGTGAGAGAAAACAGTAAAAAAAAACCCCACAAAACTTCAGATTAAGGAATTGTCAAAGAGGAAAAAAAAATTTTAAAAATGTGTTTCCATCTGTTTTCAGATACTATCAGTTCTTTCTCTGTAGATGGGTTGCAATTTTCATAAGTCCTTCAGGGTTATATTGGATCATTGCCTTACTGAAAATAACCTACTTTGCTGGGCTATTATGAAGAAAATTCTCTGTCAAGTTTAAGGTACTATATACAGGTTATGATGAACAGGATACTATCAGAAAAACCTGGAAACACCTATATGAAGTGAAGCAGAGTGAAATGTACTGTATGTAAAATAACAGCAATAGTGTAAGATGATCTGCTGGGAAGCATATGGTTATTTTCAGCATGTGGCTATTTTGAGTTCAAATTCAACCTCAGTCACTTAATAGCTGTGTAATACTGAACAAGTCACTTAACCCCAATTGCCTTAAAAAACCATCTGGGGCCATCTCCAGTTGTCCTGATATATATACATATACATATACATATACATATACATATACATATACATATACATATACACATACACATACACATACACATACACATACACATACACATACACATACACATACACATACATATACATATACATATACATATACATATACATATACATATACACATACACATACACATACACATACATATACATATATGTATATACACATATATACATATATATCTCTTGCCACTGCACCCAACTATCTCTGGTGGCCTTGCATAGCCCTCACTTAAATCAAGATCACTGCAAGTCATCCCTGATGTCATGGTCCTCTTTGAGAATGAGGGACAAACAACAACATCAGAAAAAGGTGTGGACCATTACATCTCAGCTTCTCCTTGAGGTACCAAGTATATGACAGGTGGCTACATGATTGAAAGTTGGTAATTCAAAAACTGTAGACTGGGTGATGCCTCTCCCCACAATGATTGACAAATAGGTCTGGAAACAGTGAGTCAAGAGTCAGTGTAACTTTCAATGATGGAACTAGTTGCCTTAGGAGGTAGTGAATTATCTTTCACTTTATTTTTTTTCTCCAGGTTAGGCCCTTTTAATGTGTTATAAGACAGGGTGCTGAAAGAAGTGCCATTAGAAAACATTTGCCTTTTTTATTTATAGTCAAAATCTGGTGTAAAAATAAAATAAAAAAACTATTGCAGATATTTGTGGGGGGAAATGATTTTTTATATATGGAGTATAGTGTAATATATTTAAGACAACTCATAGACAAAAAGGTTAGCCCCCATATCTGTCACCCATCTCTGCAAAAAGCATATATGGTACATCCATCCAGTCAAAACCAGTACAATCTCTCCCTCAAGGTTTTTCCCAGAAGACCTTTGACCTTCATGTTTGTCTTGGAATGCCCTCAGAAGACACTGCCAATGATTAGATGATAGGATAAAACTCCTGGAGTATATTCAAGTAGCAGAAGAAAAGAAAAATGGAGGAGAAGGGGGCAGCTATGTGGTGCAGTGGATAAAGCACCGGCCCTGGATTCAGGAGGACCTGGATTCAAATCCTGTCTCAGACACTTGATACTTACTAGCTGTGTGACCCTGGGCAAGTCACTTAACCCTCATTGCCCTGCAAAATTTTTAATAAAAAATGGAGGAGAAGCTATTCAAACTTCATTTTCTTTTCTTGTTAGCTTGTTGTTTCCTCCTCCTCAGCCTCCTCAGAAACCACCCAACCTCCAAAATTTCCTCAGCCTCTGACAGCAAAGGCCCCTTGGGTTCTTATACTACTTCCTCTGCCACCATCATGACCACTACTATAGCCTCCAAAGATATTGGACTTGACCCAGTTCAGACTTACTTTGTTTCCATCAATCTTACTATCTTCTCCGGCCTCTTTCACAGCTTTAAGTATTTTCTGAGTTGAATTCTACAAAACCAAACTCTTTATATCAAAGTTTCTTAAACTATACGTAGTGACCCCATTTGAGGTCATGTAACTGAATGTGGGGGTCACAAATAATTTGGCAACAGTAAAAGGTTATTAAAACCTGTTTTATATAACTATGTACCTGGAGTTGCATAAAAATTTCTTGGGGAAAAGGAGTTGTGATCAGAAAAAATTTAAGAAGCCCTGCACTACCATTTGGAACTATAGCCAAAGGACTATAAAACCATGCATGCTCTCCAACCTAGCAATAACACTACCAGGTTGGTACCCTAAAAGAGATTTTTAAAAAGTTGAATTCAAAATTGGGGTGATACCCATAAATTGGGGAATGGCTGAACAAATTGTGGGATGAGATTAGGATGGAACCCTATTGCGCTTTAAGAAATGATGAGCGAGATGCTATCAGAAGGACTTATGAAAAATGCACTCCATCTACAAAGAAAGAACTGATGGTATCTGAATACAGATTGAAGTAAAAAAATTTGTTAGTTCTAATATGGAAACGTTTTGCATGATTGCGCATGTATAACTTATATTGAATTGCTTGAGTTTTTAAGGAGGGGTGGGAAGGGAGAGAGGAAGAGAATTGGGAACACAAAGTTTTAAAAAATCAATGTGAAAATTTATTTTTACATGCGGCTTGGGGAAAATTCTAAATAAAAAAATTTAATTTAATGTAAAAAAGCCCTGCTCTAGACCACCCTATGTCCCTGTTTGTGACCACCCTGGCACCAACAGAGCCATGAAAAGAATCTTTCAGTGTTTCTTCTGTCATGTCTTCAGACAGACCTTTAATGAGCAAAGGACCAGCTCCTTGTTGCCACATCATTTATATTCTATCCCCTTAGCTCCTGCTCAAAAGCTCTGCCTTCAATTTCTTTTTTTAATGTTTAAATTTTTTTTTAAATTCTGCCTTCAATTTCTATATTGTTATAAGAATTCAAAGTTTCTTTTGCATCTTCCACAGAAGCAAAATAATGAATAGATACCTTCTAGCTCAGCCTTGGTCCCTGTGGGACAAACTGACCAATGTTTCCTTCTCAAATACTTGCTGCAAACTTTTTGCAGTGGCACTGAAGGTCTGCTGGCTTGCTGTTATTCCCACTCCAGAAATTATTCTTCATGCCTCCTCACTTCTCTTCACCTTGACTTTTCTCCTCTGTGTAGTCCAGAACTTGGATTTGACCATCAATCCCAGTTCATTATTTCTCTTTCAGGGCCTTGTCTATATCTGCTTTTGTCTTAAATTGAACATGGGTAATTCATTTGGATGTCCATCCTTGGTGTAGACGAGTCTAACCTCCAAAGCATCTTTAAACCCTTCCTTGAGTTCCCCCTGAATTACTTTATAAGGCACATTATTGATGAAGAGCACCCTTAAATCTCAATATTTTTTTTTGTGTTTACTCTTGCCTCTTCCAGTTTCACCACTGAGTGCTGGAGTCTTTCCTGTGTCTTCAGTTCAGCCAGACTTCTTGGTGGCATCAATACAGATGTCCTCATCTCTAAGGTCCTTTTTTCAAAGACCTTTACATCACTTTTTAGCTCAGATGTGCTTTTGTTGAAGTTCAGGTTACCAGTGAAAAGATTTCAATTTGTCAATGCTTCAGCTGCCAATTTCTGTTTCTTAGATTTGGGGTCTGTTTGCCCATTTCCTTTCTCCTTTTCTCTGGTGCTTCTTTGATGGGCACCTGCTCTTCTACCTCTTCCTTTTCTTCATTTTCATATCCCTTCTCATGATCTGATTCCTTGGCTTTTGCAGCCAAGGGAAGCTTTTGTAGAAGTATCCTTCCCTTTGATAGGAATCTATAGATTCTTCTTCAAAGTCCTCATTTTCTTTATCATCATCACTTTCACCTTCTTCCTCATCCTCAGAGTCATATTTTGCTGAAGCTGCTCCCATTTTGGTGGCTCTGGGTGGTTCTTCTTCATCCTCCTCATCTTCACTGTGTTCTTCATATTTATTGTCCTCTTTCTTAGCTTTCTTTCATTTTGGCAATTGTAATGATTGGAATGACGCTACCTGCTGGAGACTTACTGTAGAAAAGCTGCGCCATGAGGCGAAAGTCTCTGAGGGCAAGACCATGGGTCTTTTCTTTGGCATCAGGAAGTGACGTTTGCAGGTGGGAGGAAGAAGGGGGAGCCAGGTGCTCTGTCTCTCTTTTCCTGGGGACGCTGGTGGAGAAGGGAACTAGAAATGTGCTCTCCCTTTAATAGATAGGAATCTAGGCCTTTTCTTCTCTCTTTACCAAATTCTTATTCTCCTTAATAAATGCTTAAAAGTCTAACTTTTGCTAAAGCTTATGATTTATTGGTGACCACTCATTAGATATTTTAGATAGACTAGCTAGAATTTTAGCCCTTAACACAATCCTTGGCATTCTTCCTGCCTGGCCACCCTTTTCTTGGGGAAGCTGCTTCTTTAGCTGGAGTGGCTCCCTTCTTGCCCAATGTGATGGCAGCTTTGGCTGAGTTATCCACTTTCTTGGCAAGGACCATGGCTACTTTCTTACAATAAGTCATAAAGGCTTTCTTGTTGGACAAAGGCTTTTCCATCTGATGATATTTTCTTTGCTGGTGAAGCCACAGCCTCCTTACTCTTCCTCTTAGGGACCACAACCTCTTTTCCATTGCTTTCTTCTTCATATTCTTACATGTCCTCATCCTCACTGTCTTCTTTCTCCTTTGAGAAAGGAGCCATTTTCTTTGGCTCATTTTTTTTCTTTCTTTTTTTTTGTAAGGCAATTGGGGTTAAGTGACTTGCCCAGGGTCACACAGCTAGTCAGTGTCAATTATCTGAGGCCAGATTTGAACTCAGGTAATCCTGAATCCAGGGCCAGTGCTCTATCCACTGCACCACCTAGCTGCCCCTCTTTGGCTCATTTTGATTTTTCACTTCACTGTGCTGATAATTTATGTGTGAGTAGGTGGTGTAGGGTGCAGATTCTACATCAGAGACCCAGGAAACATCAGTGGCAGAGGAGAATGTCGGGGGAGACCCCAGAAAGTCTTTCCTGATGGAGACTGAGACATCTCTCTCACTAAAGTTTAGATTAGATGTCCTCTGACATCCTTCCAGTTCTAGAGCTTTGAACATAGGAAACATCAAGCTTATACCCTTCTACTAAATTTGACTTTTCCTGGTCATCTTGGATGCTAGTGATTCTTCCCAGCTCCCACCCCAATTTTCTTGAATTCATTTTGACATGGTATAGTAGATTAGGAGATAGCTTCAGAGTCAAAAAGTCCTGGGTTTTAGTCTTGACTCAGGCAGAAACTGGCTATGGGATTCAACACAAGTCACTTAACTTTAGTGTCCATGGCAACTCTTTTAGACTACTAATTGCAGAGAAGGTGCCAACCTGCATTGGTGGGGGGAGGATCCTCATCTGGAAGTTCCTTATAGCAATTAAATAACAGGCCCAGTGCCTAGAACTGTTATATTTTGTGTGTATTTACATGTTTAGCACATGTAGGTTCTGGACATCTCTTCAAAAACTCCATTTTCATTGACAGCTTACCTCGCTAGAGCTTGACTTCTTGCTCACCCCTCAGAATTCTTGGGGTATCCTTGAGAGACTGGGTAGGGGTTAACTTTTTAAGGCTTCCTAACCTTCCACTGGTGTGTTTCCCTCCTGACGGTTAATAGATATCAATAAGTTATCCAGACTCAATGAGCTTTTAGAAAACAGTATTTACTAAGGTGGGATAGTTGGAACATTTTGTAGAAAAATATTTCTGCCCTGAAAAGATTCTGACACACTCTCCAAGTACCTACAGTATCTGGAGAAAGTGAGCTCAAGCTTGAGAGCACATGGAACAAATATGGTCACTCACTCACAGATTCTGAATGGCCTTTTTTTTTGCTTAAGATGTTTCCTTTAGTTACGGTCTATTTCTTCTGCTGGATTTCTTGTCCAGCCTTGAATTTGCCATTCCTCATAACATCTAGTCTATTCTCAGCTCCCAATAAAGACACTGCCACTAGCCATTATTTTCACAGGGATTCTGTTGGAATACCAGGGAAAAGTCCTAATCCTTTAACCTTCTGAAGTTTAAACATCCTCGTCTGGCCAAGGTAGGAGGGGAGGTGAGGAAGGAAACTGATCTTTTGGTCTCTCCTCCTCCCCAAGCATCACCTTCTCAGGGGCTTGGCTAGAGGCTTACACCATTAAGGTTCAGAATTCTTAATTCCATACTAACAAGTCCCACAGGGTATTACTATTAAATCCCTCAAACAACAGATTTCTGGCTGATAGGCAGGAGACAACCAGTCTTTATTCAGACCTAGTTCACGTTTCTGATTGATTCAATAGATATGTGTCTTCACCCAAAAAGAGAGACAAGGATACATAGGGCAGAGTGTGTGACCCTGAGTTCCTCAATCTTTCCATATGGCGACCTTTTGCCTTCCTCTCTAGCAAGTAAGCCCTTAGAGGGAAGATGTTGCTTTATTCTGATCTTTGTATTGCTACCACTTAGCACAGAACCTGGAACATGGTAGGTTCTTTATAAATGCTTGTTTACTGACGTATAACTTGTCTTATATGCCAAAGAGAGGTTTGTTGTTTTTTTTCCAGGTATATGCACCATTCAAGACTTTTTCAACTCTGAAATTCTGTGATTCTGTGTTGTTTCCAACAGGAATAGAAATTCTCCTGGCTTCTAATTCTTCTCTAGTCCTAGAAACATCTAACATAGCAGTGGGCACACAGAAGAGACATATTGTCACTAAATAAATGAATGAGGTTTTCCTCCTAGTAGCTAAAATGAGATGATGGTTTGACTTGGCTACAATTACTTGCAGATAGTGGAGTTCTTAACACACATCTTTTTGAGTGAGTACAAATTGGGCATCTGAGGACTTGGAAAGAAGATGCCATAAGTAATTCTGTGGGTAAAGGTTACAGGGCATTGGGATAGTGACTTCCCCAAGGACACTGGAGTAACTTGGAGAGAGAAGAGGTGTAAGGTCTTTTCTAGGATTTAGCAGATTCTTTGATTCAAAAAACCTTAAAGCGTTTGTAAGCCTTTCTTGTATCAAGCATTTGGGGAAAGTTGTCTGCCAATTGTGCCCTGCTAGGTCTCTCCTTGTGGCCTGATTTGGGTATGCAAACATTTGGAAGAGAAAACAGAATACTGAGGGCAAATGGGTGCCAGGATACCACCTGGGGGGGGCCTTGACTCCTTTCAACTTCCCATCCCTTGGGTAGTTTATCATCAGTAGCTTTATAATCAGTTCCATCAACTCCCCCAGCCAATTAATAAGACTTATTGGGGGTGGGGGGAGATAGGTGGCACAGTGGATAAAGTACTGGCCTTGGATTCAGGAGCACCTGAGTTCAAATCCAGCCTCAGACACTTGACACTTACTATCTGTGTGACCCTGGGCAAGTGACTTAACCCTCATTGCCCCTCCCCCCCAAAAGACTCTATGGGCTTATTTTGCTGGGTCTGGTTCTCTTGTTCTTGCTACCTCATCCTCCCACTCCCACCTCCAAATGCCCTGAGATCATTATACTAAGTAAAAAGATTCAACCCCATAGATTTATTAGACTGGGGGCAGCTAAGTGGTGCACTGGATAGAGCACCGGCCTTGGATTCAGGAGCACCTGAGTTCAAATCTAGCCTCAGACACTTAACACTTACTAGCTGTGTGACCCTGGGTAAGTCACTTAACCCCAGTTGCCTCACCAAAAAAACAACAACAACGAAAAGATTTATTAGACTGACAAGAGTAATGGATTTGGAATCAGGGGACCTGGCTTCTTATCTCAGCTTAGTCCCTTACAGCATATGTGACCTTGGGGAAGTCATTTCTCACCTTTGGATCATCATTTCTTCATCTGTAAAGTATCTCCTAGATTTAAATCTATAATTTTATCCTGACACTTCGTTCCTGAGATTCTTTCAGATAGAGTCAGCAATCTAATCTCTATAGATAATCCTATAGATAAGGATTGCACTTGTAATCTCATTGGTCTAGGGAATCTTAAATGAGGATGGTCCCTCCACTAATGGTTGGGAGCTTGCCTGCAACTTATAGAGAGTGGCACTGAATCAGACCTGATGCTTTTTAAAGTCCCTTACAGTTCTAAATCTATCATGCTATAACTCTGAGGGATTAAGGGATTTCCCATGGTTGGGTCTTCCCTGCTCCAAGGCCATTCATAATCCATGATTCCATACTGCCTCTATTGATAAAGATAAAGATAATGCATGTTCACAAAGTTACCCCATTTTTTTCTGCAGGGATACTTTCTGATAGAAAAGCTACCCTAAACAGATGGAGCTCATAGAAAGATCACAAGGGATGTCCAAGGCCATCTAGTCCAATGCAGAACCACCTTGTGATTATTTGACCTATTCTTAGGTGATGGATCCTGAGTCTGTGTGGGGAAGGAGAAAAAGAGGAGTGATTGGAACACTCTGAACTCCAAAGGCCCCCTGAGGGACCCTTGTTTGGGGAGATGTGATTTCCATGTGCTGCAGCCCTCAAGTAAAATATCATTAAGAACATGTGGTTTAGCACTTAGCACTACCCTACGTTTGCAAACATGCCTTTCCTCAGGGCCACATGTAGCTCCCCTTACACTGAGGACCAGGTCTGTGTGTGTGTGTGTGTGTGTGTATGATTGTTTGCGCATATTCATGCATATACACATGCATATGTGATAGAATGGAAAGAATTACTCAATCAGATCCAAAAGATGGGGGTAATGGATAAATTTAGGGGACAGGGAAGCCTCTTCCTGACCAAAATTTTACATCCTTTCATTCATCTTCTGAATTCAAGTACCATATCTCCAACTCTACCCACTGGGCATTTGCATTCAGATGTCCCATAGGTACCTCAAAATTAATGTGTTGAAGACAAAGCACCTCATCATCTCCCTGAGCCCCCCCCTTCTTCCTAACACTCATTTCTTTTGAGTACACCACCATTCTTCCAGTCACCAAGCTTATGAATAACAAATCGCTCTTGACTCTTCAGTCTCTCTCATTCCACATCGTCAAATCTTCTTGTTTACATTTCCTTCACATTTCTCACATCTGTACCTTTCTCTCTACTCACACTATGGCCACTTTAGTTTAGATCTTATTACCTCTGGATTACCGGAATACTTGGTCTAATTGGTCTCTCTGCCTCAAGTCTTTTTCATCTCCAACCAAATCTCCAAACATGTGTAGAGATTATAAAAACCACAAATGTGCTATTTATAAACAAACAAACAAAAACTTAGCACAGTACCTGGCAACAGTAGGCACTATATAAATGTTTATTCTCCCTACTCCCCTTCCCATAGTTTCCATAATGATATTCTTACATTGCAGGTTGTAACGCGTAAAAGTAAATGAGTGGTCACCTCATTCCTGTTCCCAGTGTGGGGAAAGCTAGCTAGGATTTACTTATAAATTTTAAGCTTCAGCAACATTTTAGGCATTAAGCATTTATTAAACTATTTTAAAGGTTAGCAAAGAGAAAACATGTGTCTCTGAAAGAATAGGAAAGCCTAGCTAAGATCTATGAGAGAGAGAGGAGAAAAAGCTGCCTCCACCTTTCAGACCCATGCTACCAAGAGGAAGTTCCTGAGTCTCTTCAAGCACAAGCTCCCTGCGGGTCAGGAAGAACAGGCGGTCCCCACACACTGCTCCAAGCTAATTGGCTGATAGCATTCAAGTCCATTGATTGACATGACTTGAAGATGGTCTATAAACTGAACGTTTTGATGTCAGAGTAAAATCCTCTGGAGGAAACAAGGCTTTGTGAGTTAACTTCAAGATGTTGGATTGACCTTAGAAAGGTCAACCCGTGCTCTCTAAGGGGGGGGGGGTGAGGTGGTGGCTGGTAATAATATTCTCACAAGGTCTAGCCATGTCACTTATACTCAAGAAGTTTCAGTGGATCCCATTGCCTTTAGGATAAATAAAAACACTTTTTTTGTCACAAACATCTGTCAAATTCTGTCTCAAGCTTATCTTTCCAGGCTGATCATATATTTTGTATGTAATACACATACATGTCATGCATTCTACCCTTCAGTAAAATTGGTTTAGTTGTTGGTATCCATATATAACCTTCTCACACTTCCGTGTCTTTGCTTTGTTTTGTTTTTTGTTTTTTGCTGGGCAATGAGGGTTAAGTGACTTGCCCTGGGTCACACAGCTAGTAAGTGTCAAGTGTCTGAGGCTGGATTTGAACTCGGGTCCTCCTGAATCCAGTGCTGGTGCTTTATCCACTGAGCCACCTAGCTGCCCCACACCTCCATGTCCACAGGATGACTACCTACTTCATGCAAAAAATGGTTTCTTTCAACTCCATTTATTGGTACCCTGGGCTGCTTCTAAGGCTCAGCTCAAGGACTATTTCTTTCAAAAGACCTTGCATTTACCTACTGGTAAACATGCCACATTTTAATGTGTGTATCCCTGAATAGGAACATGATAAATGCTCACTAATTACTGATTTTTGATTGATCTCCTTCCTCTCAGCTTTGGAAGAGCAAATTCTAAAACCAATAGCCCATTTACTACAACATAGTAAACTGAATTAATTTAAGTCTGACCTTCAGGTAGCTCAGAAATGAGAATTTCCTAGAATAATTAAATAATTCAAATACTTGATGAAAAACTGCCCCCTGTTTCAGTAAACAGGGTACAGGATCCTGAGGGCATAACAAAATTTCACAACCAATTGGAACAAAACTCTTGTCTGTCATCATTTCACTTTATGGCTTTTGAATTTTTTTTTCACCAGGTCTAAGGATGGATTTCTTAATAATTTTGTATAATGGATCCCTTTGACAATACAATTCTTATCCTGGTCATAGTTGGGCTGCCCTGAAACTGAGACAGGTACAATCAAGCCAAAATGCCACCAATACACTTCGTCATTCCTCTAGTGCCTGCTCTTCCTTCCACCTCTTGACCGTAGCACCCTCCCACACTGAGTGATTTATTCTCTCCATACATATATACACAAGAAAATGCAATTGCCAGGTTTTCCAAACAAAACTGTATTTTCTATGGCAATTTAGTCATCATATTGAAGCATCTTTTTCATAGTAACATTTTCCCAGAAGATTCAAAAATCATTCAAACAAATTCTTGACATTTTCTCTTGAGGTCAGGAGGAGAATTTCCCCCATTTTGAAGTGAAAAAGCTAAGGCCCATAGAGATTAAATGACTTTTGAAGGGTTGGTTACCAAAAATAAAATAAAATAAAGGCATAAATATTTATGGCACATTAAATTAAACAATAATAATCTAAATAAGAATAAACATATTTAAATTATAGTAGATGTATCAGAGAGAAGCTTTGGAAGACTGGAGGGAAATAATTCTTCAGTCGTGCTTTGGTGAGAAGTGAGGTCAGGGTAAGAGGAAGTGGTTTCAGTCTTCATTGGCTTCATGGTCTTGGCTTTCATATTGTCTAGATTCTTCATTAAATCTTGGACCCACTGATCCTTTGGATTAGCACAAATGTTGAGTCCACGTTTGGTCACCAAGCTGTGGAGGAAATAGACTTTATAAGAACCTTTGTTGAATGTCTTTGATTATTTAGCCAATGTGGCTAAATAAACCTATTCTCCACTCCAAACTTGACCCTCTCCAAAATTGGAATAGGAGAAGTAGGTGCATCAGGAGCTACTTTCAGGAGAATATGATGCCCAATACTTGTGGTGTTATCCTGGCTCTTGGGATAGTTTATAGAGATATCCCTACATTTAGGGAATAGATTAAGATAGTATCAGTAGTAATCTGAAGTATTTACATCTTGAGCTAGAGCAGATGGTTGGGGATTGAAGGAAAGAACCAAGCAAAGTATAGAGACCTATATACTGCATCTCTTTGTCTGTCCTCTTTTTCCACCAGCAATTCACTGCCAACTTACATGTCATCTCATTCCTACTGTGGATCCAAGAATCTTTTCTTGTTCTTGCCTGCCTTATTTGAAATAAATAAGTTACAGAGCTGTCTTTTTGGAGGTCCTTATATGAAATGATAGAATTATAGAATGACTTGCCAACTGTCACACAGAACATAAGCATCAGAGCTGGAATTTTAACCCAGCTCATCTGATTTCATTGCCAATATTCTATCAATCATTCGCATATGGCTGATCTTTACAAAAGAACACCAAACCAAGAGTCAAGAGAATGGGTTCTGCCACCAAATGACTGTGAACCTTTGGATAAGTCATTTACCTGCCATAGTTCTCATTATTCTCATCTATAAAATGAGCAGATTGGACTAGAGAGTTATCCTATGTATGCCTTTCCAATTCTTACATTCTGCAGTTCGAATATTCTGCTCTTGCCTTGTATTTGCTAATGTCAATAGTTCTGATATTGTTCCACATTCCATTTTTATCAATAGAATCAATTACATGGTATAGTCCCCTAACTAGTTCCTATGTGCAACCAAATTACTAAGTCAGCTCCATTTTCACTTCCCCAAGTGCCAAAGACTGATTCAATTCCTGCTGTTTACATTCCTTTCTCCCCTTGTATGTAGTCAGTGTCATATTGCATTAACTTACATCACCGCTTCCTTGGAGCACATGCTGCTGGTGGTTTTGTAGTTGACTAGGAGTTTCAAGGGTATCTTCTTACTGGTAAATTCAAAGCAGCAATTTTGCGGAGTAGAGACTGCATCTGAATCAATGAAGACAATATTTGTAAAGCATTTAGCACAGCATCTGGGACATGGTGGGCGATGGATACATATTTCTTCCCTCTCTCCCTCCCCTTAGAACAAAGCCCATGAGAAATGTTTAGGATGCTTTAATTTTTCCCCTTAAAGGTGAGTTATTCAAGAAAGGGAATCCAAGAGAAGGGTAGGCACAAAGATAATAACACTTCATTTCAAAATTCTCAGCCCTGACTCCCTTCTCCCCCTGCTTCAGGTCCAAGGACAAGAGTGAGTCCCAAGGAAGGGCTGAGGATGCTACCCTAAAGATGTAGGTGGGACATGATTCATGTCCTAGCTCATTTTTTTGCTGTTGCTCCACTTATGAAACGGAGAGGCTTCATATTAATTCCACCTCATTTCTACATGACGAGTTTCTGCAGTGCATTTAGGAGGCATAAGGTGAGTTGAGCTTTGTAGAGTCAGAACTTTGGAATTCAGTTATATGTCCCATATTATCAGAGACAGCTAGGTTGCATGGAGAATAGAGCCCTGGCCTTGGAGTCAGGAAGATGTGAATTCAAATCCAGCCTCCCCAAACTCACTAACTGTGTAAACCTGGTCAAGTCATTTGACCTCTATCTACCTCAGTTTCCTCAATTGAAAAATGGGGATAGGGGCAGCTAGGTTGTGTAGTGGATAAAGCACTGGTCCTGGAATCAGGAGGACCTGAATTCAAATCCAGCCTCAGGCACTTGAAACTTACTAGTTGTGTGATCCTGGGCAAGTCACTTAACCCTCATTGTCCCATAAAATAATGGAGATAATTCTACTTCCTGCTTCCTTGGGTTGTTATGAGATTCAAATGGAATATTTATGAAGCTTTTATTACAATGCCTCATACATAGTAGGCAATGAATAAGTGTGTGTTCCCTTCTTCTTCCCCTGTAGCAATTTAAAAAAACAGTTAATTTAATGTCAAGATCAAATTCTGGATTTCCGTGCAATATTTTGCAAAAGTTCCTAGAACTCAGCTCTAGAATTGCCCTTTGCATATATCAGAGGATTTATCTTTGAGAGAGTCACCCATTGCTTGTAGGGGATACTAGGGTGGAAGCCATGCTCAGTTTAAGATGGTTTGATAGGAAAAACTTTGGATAGGGAGTTAGGGGTCTTGAGGTTTAGTTCAAACTCCACCATTTACTAGCTGTTTCCTTTAGCAAGTCATTTTAAATGGCTCTGTTAAAAAAAAAGATTCCATGATGTCTAAGGTCCCTTATGATATTTAATGAAAACAAGATGAGGGCATGTATCTTATGGGTCCCTGGAAGAGAAGGGAAGGAGGGAAGGCAAAGGATACTTACCTGGTGAGGCATAGACTTGATAGATGAAATAAGCAGTGAGGAGGACCATGGACAGGACAGCTCCAGAGATCTTCATGGTACTGTCAGGAAGGAAGAAGGCTTTTGGATTATGTTCAACAGCTTCTAAGCTTCTGTCTGCCTTACTGATCATTTGTCTCTCTTTTCCTCCCTTTTAAAGGGAGAAGGAAATAAGGGGGAGCATCACTGGAGTCGTCAACGGGTGAAGAGTCTCCTAAATCTGCTGAGCACACAGTATGGATTTGGGGACTTCGCCAGGAAGTGAGAGAGGGAAGCTGTGGTTTTGAGTTATGCATGATTTCCAAGTTGGGCCTGAGATGTTAAGGTCATGGATGGAAAGAGCCCTACCCAAGATGACTCCAGGAAGTGAGCTGCCACAGCTATTCTGTGAGGCCCAACTTTTTCTAAAATCAAACATCTTCCTCAGAAAAGGAAGAAAGCAAGGAGACCAAGGTCAGAAAGGGGTCTGTAGAGATTTGAGGATCTTTCTGCTTCTGCCCTATGTCAGAGCAGAAGTTAGAAGCTTCTGGGTAAGGGAATAAAGGAGACCTTACTTGGGAAGGACTCTGGACTCTGCTAAAATAACTCCCAGTTCTTTAGGTTAGCCAGGTTAATGGATGATAGTGAGACAGTAGAAGAGATAGGTGACCTTCTCCGCTCAGATGCCTCTCTCCAAGAAATAGCTGGGAAGATGCGAAGGAGATTCTACAGTGGCATGCACAGGGTCCACCACACTAACAATGCCTTGAATATGTTTTCATTGCTATCCCTGATATGCTACATGCTCTTTCACACCTGCACGGTTTTGCTTAAGCTAATTTCTCTTCCTAGGATCCTTCTCTTCAATTATTTTTCTATTAACACCCTAACAGCCTTGACATTTAAGTCCCATTTTCCCCATATAGAAAATTGTAGTCAAACTTAAAAAATATAATTCTGAGAAAGAGTCCATAGGCTTTGCTGGGCTTCTTTTTTTCTTTTCTTTTTTCTTTTTTTTTTTTTTTTGGTGAGGCAATTGGGGTTAAGTGACTTGCCCAGGGTCACACAGCCAGTAAGTGTTAAGTGTCTGAGGCCGGATTTGAACTCAGGTCCTCCTGACTCCAGGGCTGGTGCTCTATCCACTGCACCATCTAGCTGCCCCCTTCACTGGGCTTCTAAAGGGTTCCAGGACACAAAAAAGCATAAGAATACTTGTTCTATGTTTCTCTCTTGATGATCTCATCCATTCTTATGACTTCAGTTTTTACCTTTATATAGATAATGCATACAGGCTTATATCAAGCCCTCAGTTTCTCTCCAGAGCTCCAGGCCCATATTTCCAATAACCTATTGGCCATATCCAACTAGATGTTCCCCTGGCATTTAAAACACAGAATATGACAAACTAAACTAATCTCCAACCCCCTTTCATAAATTCCCTGCTTCTAACTTCTTTATTTCTGTTGATAGCATCCCATCCTTCTGGTTACCGTGCTTAGAACTTCAAAGTTCCCTGACATTTACTCATCCCTGACATTTAAGCAGTCCTTTCCATTCTGCCACAATAATCCATCTTGCATAATCCCTTTTTTTGATCCTGATGCAACCACCTTATTTCCTGCCCCCATCTTCTTTTTACCTTGCCTTCTCATTAGTCTCCTTGTGTTCAGTAAATTTCCTTTAATTTATTTTTCCCACTTTTGCCCAAATTCTGTCTCTCATCATGTCACTTGAAAGTGTTCAGTGGCTTCCCAATCCTTATTGAATAAAATATCAATAGTGGCTATCATTCAATAGCCTCCTCTGTCCGGCTGTAATGTACATTTCTCATATTATAGAATCACAGATTACAGATTTGGGGCTCTCCTAGTCCTACCTATGTCCAATTTATAGAACAATCATATAAGATTCAGAGATTGTAAGTGACTTTTCAAGATCCCATGGGAAGTTAGTAAGAGAACTGGGATTTCAACCCAGGTCATCTGATTCCATATTCAACACCATTTTCATAGAGCCACATTGCCTCACTAACAGGATACCCAGTTGGACAGCTCCCCACCCTCAATTCTCCTTCTATTTTCTTACAGCACTTTGTCTTGTTTAGGAGACAGTATTATATAATATGAAGAACACTGAATATAGAGGCAGTGTTAGACAAGAGAAATTTTAAGGTCCTTTGCAGCTTTGACTTTCTATGTTTTTTTGTTTTGTTTTGTTTTGTTTTTATGGTGGATTTCATTGAAGAGAATTTCTGTTTCTGTTTTTGGAAGTACCATAACAAAGACATACTCCAAGTCATGTGAAATGAGTAGAGGCCACTCTTGGCTCTCACTTGATGAGTTTAAAAAATATATATATTGTTATCATCATCTTCAGAAGCTGCAACAGCATGATTAATTGCTGACTGATAACTCCTAGAAGTGTCTGCGGTTTCAGCTGCCCTCTCTATTGGTGCTGGGATATATTCTCAAGTGTTCATCAAACCTCACTGCCACTGCCACAGTTTTCTCATTTCCACCTCATGGAAAGGACCACCACCTCACTATATTTTCATTTCTCTTGCATTCAGTAAAACAATGCTTGATTGCTTTCCAGGTAAGTTTCTGTGGGATATAGTCCAATAGTTGATGGCCGCCATTTTATACAGCGGTACAATTTGCTGCTGGGAAGATATATTAATGGAAGGAATAAAAACCATTTTTCTAATGTAGCTTCACATGTTGCAGAGTTTGGGGAATTTGAAATTAATCCGTGGCCTTAAGGAGTTCCTTCTAATCTTGATATTTCCTTAGGACTTAGAGCTCCTGTGGAGAGGAATAATGAGTTTTTTTAAAGCTTTATTGATATCTTTTGTTCTTACATCAATTAAATTTTACCCATGTCTCTTTTGCTTTCCCTTGTCCATCTGAGAGCCTTTCCTCATAACAAAGAATGTTTTTGAAAGAAAAAGAAGAGAATTAAGATAATTAAAATCAATCAATACCTTTAAAACAGTGACACTATATACATATGTTCTACATCTGTGGAACCCCTGTTACTGCAAAGGAGGTGAGAGAGGTATATTCTCATATCTCTTCCCCAGGGCCAAATTTTTTCTTTGTAAGTTTGTGATATTTAAAAAAAATAATTTTGTGGTCGGCTTCTTACTTTTACATAGTTGTAGTCAGTATATATATATATAGTTTTCTTGTCTCTACTTCTTTTTCTTTTCTTTTTCTCTGTTTTTCTACTTCTCTCTGCATCACTTCATGTAGGTCTTCCCATGTTTCACTGTATTCATCAAATTTGTTGTTTCTTACAGTATATTAATATATGATAATTTGTTCAGTCTTTTCCCTATAAATGGCAGGTCTTTACTACCATATGAAATGCTGTTGGGTTTCTAAGTGGCAATTCAGTGGATAGAGTGCTGGGCCTAAAGTCAGGAAGATTTATTTCCTGAATTCAAATTTAGCCTTAGATACTTAGATGTTCTGGGTGAATCACTTAACGCTGTTAACCTCAGTTTCCTCATCTGTAAAATGAGATGGAGAAGGAAATGGCAAACTGGTCTAGTATCTTTGCCAAGAACTGCTCCTCCCCAAAAAAACCCCACAACTCAAGAAGAATTGGACATGATTGGAACAATTAAACAACAAAAAATGCTGCATAAATATTTTGGTGTGTAATATATTTGGTATTTTGATCAGTGACCTGCACTGATAAGCTGAGCAGTGGAGACTTTGGGTCAAAGAACATGGATATTTATTTGCATAATTCCAAACAGTTTTAAAAAATAGTTGTATTAATTTTCAGTTTCACCAACAATGCACCAGTAGTATGCATAAATGCCCACTAACACCTGCAATATTGACTATTTCTATCTTTTGTGTTCTTTGCCATTTTCCCCTATTGTGGGGCAAAACCATAAGGTAGTTTTGATTTGCATTTCTCCTAAAGGATCATTCTTCCATATAGTTGTTAATAGTTTGCAATTATTATTTTGAGAACTGTTCATATCTTTTGACACATTTATTAGGGAACAGTTCTTTGGGTACGTGCCAATGTCTGTGTGGATCTGTGTTTTTGTCTGCCTTATTGTCTGTCTCTCTGTCTCTTTATCTTCTCCATCTTGCTTTCTGTCTCTGAGAGAAGAAATAGTTAAAAATCCTTTTTATGAACTCTGCTAGATTTTCTCTGCGACAGTGGAGAACATGAATAGTGAACATATCCTATCTGTTGTATGCCTAGTTTAATATTAATGATGAGAATCATCAAATAAAATTATCTCTGTTGTCATATCTTTCATTTAACTTTGTATAATTTTGACATGTGCTTGTCACACAGTCGAAGAAAGAATTTAAGGTAGATTTTTCCCCTACTGACCTGACTTGTGTGTGTGTGTGTGTGTGTGTGTGTGTGTGTATTTAATAGTTATAAGACAAGAAAGCCAGTGGATTTGTATTCTTTACATGTTTTAATCATCATGTGTTAGAAGTGATGTGACCCTTGGGGGTCACATATCACTTGTGAAAATAAATCTGTTCCCTTTTGTTCCCTTTATTAAAACTGCCTTTAATCCATTTTTTATTATTTTCATAAAATTTGCATATATGGGGGAAAGCAGGCAAAAACTGGTTAGTTCATGTTCTCATGGACCCTTCTCCTTGGGAGGTGGGCATTATTGTTAAGATCCAAGAAGGTTTTTTCTATATTTTTGGTTATTTTCATTGAATCAACAACTTCAGTAAAACAAAATTTTTTTTAAATCTCATAAAATTACAAACCTTTAAAAATATGTCAATACCCAGTAGGAAGAGATAGAAAGAGAAACTAAGTGATCTAAGGGAGTTAAGGGATCAAGACACACACAGAACCTATAGAAGTATAAGCATAAAATGCTGTATTGACATAAAGGAAGACAAATAATTGGAGAAATATTCACTCTTCATGGTTAGGCTGTTCTTATTCTTATTACTTCTACTACTACTATTACTGTTGTTGCTGTGGTTGTTGTTGTTGTTACCAGAACTGTGATTTCATTGGTATAATGATTTCCTGATGAGCAACTTCTATGGAAGCCACAGCTTCCTTAGAATATATAGTCTTGGGGACAGCTAGGTGGCACAGTGGATAAAGCACTAGCCCTGGATTCAGAAGGATCTGAGTTCAAATCCAGTTTCAGACACTTGACACTCACTAGCTGTATGACCTTGGAAAAGTGACTTAACCCTCATTGCCCCACAAAAAAGCAAAAACAAACAAACAAAAACCCCACCAAGAATATATAGTCTTAGTGAGTTGCCCATAGCACTAAAAAGTTAGCTAAATTTCCCAGACACGTATAGTCAGTAAATACCAGAGCTGTGAACTGAAGTTTTCCTTACTTTCTTGTCAGCACTCTATTCACTGAAACACACTGCCTCGCTTTGAATGACAATGATTCTATCTAAATTAATTTAATTCATATCTAAACATTAAGTTGGTGCAGTGGTTAAAACACTGGATCTGTAGGGGCAGCTAGGTGACACAGTGGATAAAGCACCAGCCCTGGATTCAGGAAGATCTGAGTTCAAATCTGGCCTCAGACACTTGACACTTACTAGCTGTGTGACCCTGGGCAAGTCACTTAGCCCTCATTTCCCTACAAAAACAAAAAACAAAAAACAAAACAAAAACAAAAACAAAAAACCCACTGGATCTGAAGTCAGAAAGATCTGACTTCAAATCTGGCCTTAGATACCTACTAGCTTTATAATCTTGGACCTTAACTTCTATCTGCTTCAGTTTCCTTACCTGTAAAATGGAAATAATAATAATAATAACACCCACTTTCCAGGGTAGTTATATGATTCAAATGAGATAATATTTGTAAAATGCTTTGCAAACCTTAAAGCACTAAATAAATTCCAGTTTTTGTTATTATTATTAACTATACATGCCAGGCAAACTGCCAAAGGATTAATTTCTAGGATAAGAAAAACTAATCTGAAAAGCAAAAAATCAAGAATTTCAAGTGAAATTATAGGTAAATGAAGGAACCAAGGAGGAGGTAGCACTATTACAACTTTATCCAAACTATTTGATACTGGTTTAAAAACAAAAAACAAAAGAGAACAGAAAAGCATATCAATGGAACAGTGGATAAGCAGGACACAGACTATGAACTACTGGGGAAAAGACTCCTTATTCGATAATAATTTCTGAGAAAATTGAAAAACAATTTGGCAGCAATTAGGTTTAGAGGGCGATCTTATGCTTCATGCTTCAGTAAGTTCTGAATGGACATGGTACCTATAGATACAAGATCAAAATAGAAAAAGAGGGAGAAAGGAAGTACCTTTTATAACTAAAGGTATAAGAAAAATTCAAAATCAAAGAATAGATCATTAAGGACAAATATGACAATTTTTATTATAAAATATTACAAAGCTCCTGCACAAATAAAAGCAATGAAATTAGATTTTTAAGTGGATAATTATTGACTAGTGTGGGGAAAATGTTGAATCAAGTATCTGTGAAAAAACATGCTATCAAATGTATAGAAGGAATTCATTCAAATATATGTCCAAGGGCAATTCCCCAGTCAATAAATAGAGAAAGGAAATTTAAAAATAGCTTACAAAAGAAGACATATGAACCATCAACAATCATGTCAAAGAATGCTACAAATTACTACTAGTGAAAGGAATAAAAATTAAAAATTAAAAACAACTCTGAGTTTTTGCCTCATACCTCCAAAACTAGAAAATATGACAAAGGAGAGAAACAGTATTAGAAGAAATAGTATTAGAAGGTTTGTGGGAAGACAGGCTTGTAGAGGCTTGAAGATATAACAGCCAATTCTCAATTATTTTTGTATTTCTCATCAGCTCAACTAAGCAAACCCCTATTAAAAGTCTAATATGCATACATAATTGAGCTAGGCACAGAAGACACAAAATAATAATAGCTATCATTTATGTTACTAATATTAATAAAATTATAATAAATAATATATTAATAACAGTGCTTTGAGGTTTATGAAGTTTTTCACAAATACTATCTCATTTGATGCTGCCAACCATCCTGGGAGCTGGGTGATATACTAATTCCCATTTTTACTAGTGAGGAAACTGAGGCAAACAGAGGGGGAAGTGACTTGCTGAGGGTCACACAGCTGGTAAGTGTCTGAGGCCAGATTGGAACTCAGGTCTTCCCAACTCCAGGTCAATTTGTGCAAAGAACTTATATTATCCTGGGTAATATCCCTTTTCCATGCTTAATTATAATGAATGTTCCATGCCAAATTGACCTTATTCCAGAACCAATCTGTGGAGCCTTGGCTCTCTATCACTGTGAGGCTTTGAAAGCTGACAAAATAGGTAAGTCAAAGGCTTTTCTGGAAAGGAGTAATTAAAAGATAAAACATAGAGATGTTATCTGATTTTTACTCTCCATTTGGGGTTTTTAAGAATGTCCTTAAAACAAACAAAATATTAAAAAAAACCCCAAAACTTCTCTAACCAGACAGCTTGGCATGTTGCTTGCATTTCTCATAATAGTCACAGGAAGCTGGGAAAGTCCATGGACCACAGCAACACCATGCATAAAAATAAGTTGTGTAATCCAGCTGGAGAATGCCTGCATCTTATAGAAATGAGAAATTCTTTTTTTTTTTTTTTTTTTTTTTAGTGAGGCAATTGGGGTTAAGTGACTTGCCCAGGGTCACACAGCTAGTAAGTGTTAAGTGTCTGAGGCCGGATTTGAACTCAGGTACTCCTGACTCCAGGGCTGGTGCTCTATCCACTGCGCCACCTAGCTGCACCCCCCCTTTTTTTTTTTTAGTGAGAAATGAGAAATTCTTACAGCAGCAGGTGGTACAAGTCAACCTTCTCAAATCTGAAAGTAAGCAAGGAAAGTGAAACTGAACCAGGCTGTACTAGGCATAAGGCCATTCAATTCTTAGCCCTACATGACTGACAGGTAGATTTATCAATTCATTTCCCACCATTCATCCCAATATTTATTATAGAGAGAACAATGATTCTAGTGAGAAGTAGACAGGGGTGGGCTGGAGCCAACTGTTGCTGGCCCTTGGATTATTCAACATCAGTGTGAGCACTTAGCCCTTAGAAAGCAAAAGCTACAGAACAGCATGTGATTCCTGGTATGGTCAATTTTCTAGAATTAAGAAAGTAATGGAGAAAATATGAATAATACCGATTAACTTAAAAGTGTGTCTTGTGTTTCTGGAAGGTTGATTGTTAAACATTTACCAGCATACTTTTGGATATAGGGCAAAGGTTGATAGCTCTACCAGGCCTTTTTTAATTTGACCCTTTTCAACTGTAGCACCATCTTGATTCAAAATCAATTTGCATGGCAACCAGGGGGAAAGATGGAAGTTTGTTCACAGTATCTTTGCATTTTTGCAAAGTGGAATTCTTAGGCTCATTTTAGAGGACTCGTGTCCAACTCAAGGATGAGATAGGAGTTAAAGGAATTTTTATATCATAACTCATAAAAAAGTTTGCCATTGATAGTCATTTGCTCAATCTTGTTTAAGTGTGAACATACTGGTTTTGGGGGGGTCCCATGCTGACTTTGTCAGTTTGTGCATGATCCATTCAATGGAAGTGCTGAGTTAATGCCCCAACACTTAAAAAACAAAAAATATTGATAGCCATTGGCCCAATCCTGTTATACTCTGAGGATTTGCAATGTCTCTGAGGTATGTCCTATCTATGACTAAAATGGCACCTCCTTAGCTGAAAGGATGATAATTTTCCATAGTGAACTCCTTGCTTGCTCTCTATTTCCAGGTGGCAACTTCTTCCTCATACTTGAGTTGTACATCCTTGTTAGATGTCCTTCTGTTTACAAAAGGACCTTGAATTTTATCTCTATTTTTATTCAATAAGAGATTTAGTGATTAGCCTCTGAGTATGTTTGTTCTCTAATCTCTTCAGGGATGCTAGAATATTGTTGAGATGCATGGAGTTTGCAGATTACTAATGGGGCTTTGTATGCTTCCTATAAAAGTTTAATAAGTATTTTATATTATCCCAACTCATTCACTGCTCCACCCAATTGTTATTTTTTAGCAAGAGCCTCTTAACCTGGAATCTGTGAACTTTAAAAAAAATCATCATATTGTTGTTGAGTCATTTCAGTTGTGTCAAATGCTCCATGACCCCATTTTGAGTTTTCTTGGTAAAGATATTAGAGTGGTCTACCATTTCCTTCTCTAGATCATTTGACAGATGAGGAAACTGAGACATACAGGGATAAGTGACTTACGTAGGGTCACACAGCTACTAAGTGTTTAAGACCAGATTTGAACTCAGGTCCTTTTGACTTCAAGGCCAGACCTCTATCCTCTGTACCACCTAGCTGTCCCATTTGATAACCAACTGGAATTGACACTCACTAGCTCTGAGTTTGCTTTGCAACCCTATTAATTTTATTGTATGTCTTTAGAACATTGCCTTAGACAGGCATCCATAGGCTTGGCCAGACTACCAAAGGAAGGTATGACACACGCACAAAATTAAGAACCACCGCTCGATTGCTTTATTTGCAATATTATCAGGCCCACCAAATAGAAAGAATCCTTGGCTAGACCTTGATTCTTACAACAGCACAGTAAAATTTCAATATCCAACAGTAATATAGGAACAACTAATAATACATAAGCACACAATGAACAAAACCATGTAATTGCAGAGCAGCAGCATTATCTTACTCATTAGGATGAATTCAGACTGTCATATAAAATGTATCTTCCTGTATCTGTGGTATTAAATGAGGAAATTAACACAATTTTAATGTTCAATAAAATGTAACAGGTCATTTCATAAGGGGATTCCCAACAGGCAAAACATAATTAACAAGAGAATGTTTCTTAAAAAATTTCAAGGGTTTTTTAATTTAAGGGAAATTATATAATTTTGAAAATACCTGTGAGTTCTCCTTAAGTATCTTTGAAAAAATGCACAAAATCAATTCTTGACAAAGGTCCCCAACATTTAACCACTGAGTCACTGATAACCACTTGTTCAATCCAGTTATACTCTGAGGATCTAGGTCCAGATGTCCTCAACAAGAATAGGGAAGTAGGAGGAGGGAGGGGTACAGAGGGAAAGACACTGAATTCTGTTTTGTGCATATTGAATTTGAAATGATTATGGAGCATTCCAGTAGAGATGTCCAGCAAGCATTTGGAGATCTGGGGCCAGAACTTTTGAGATCAATGAAAGCTAGAGATAAGAGTTAATAGAATATCTTTCTTTTCACTTACTTAACTTTGTTGCTTTGAACTAATGTGTCATCTGGTTTGCCTGATTTAAAAAAATAAACATATTGGTAGGGATTTATGCTCTAATTTTAAGTCATTGTTGGTCTGTAAAATGCAACAACAGTTGAACAGCATTATGGGGGACCTATATGTGAAGGGAACCATTGATATTACACATATGTAGAACCTTTAGAATTCTGAAACTACCCACCCTACATACAGTATAATCATAGGAAATACAGTGGGAAGAGCAATGCATGTGGAATCAAAGGATCTGGTTTCTAATTTTAGATCTACTACATTTTTCTACTATGACCTTGAGTAATTCACTTCCCTGATTTGGACTCTAGTTTACTCATCTTTAACCTAAGAAAGTCTGGCTACATAATCTCTAACTCCCCTTCTAGTTCCTAATATATTAACCAGAATTCTTGAAAGCTTTTCTTTCTAATTCTGTCTCACCCACACTCCCCTCCAGATTTAGTCATAAAAGAGAAAACTGCTCCTTTCTTCTTTTTTCCTTCCTCCCTTCATTGTTCTTTCCTTCCCTCCCTCATGATTATCAGTAATGGTTGGGTATCTAACATAGATGAAGGAAAAATATTTGCTTTGTTGATTTACAATATCTGTTCTTCCATTAAGAAGAAAGTAACCTGCAAGTGCCAGGTATATTTGAAATGGTTTCAGTCTGATATTTTGCACTTATTTAATCATGGTCTTACAAATATCCCCTCTTCCCACTTTAAGCCCTCAGATAAGATAGGGATTTTTGGTGTTAAATGGAAAACCACTTAAAGAAGGCATCTCAAAGAGTAAGAAGAAATCGCTCATTAAAAATTGAATATTGACTAATAGCATGATGGACTTTTTCTTCACATGGGTGAAATGAGGCAAAGAAAAGTTGTGGATTAGAACTTTTAAAATGGTAAACTTATACTCTAATTTTAAAGTAGTGAGCTGTTATATTACTATAACTAACAGGGGGAGGAGATAGCAAGAGGTTCTTGGAGTGGTCCTTACTTTTTTGATGAAGTCCTGTGACTAGTTTAAAAAAAGCCTTGACTAAAAGAAAAAAAGGAAGATAGATATGGAAAAATAGTACAGGCAATTGTTATTTATTTATTTTTTTAGTGAGGCAATTGGGGTTAAGTGACTTGCCCAGGGTCACACAGCTAGTAAGTGTTAAGTGTCTGAGGCCGGATTTGAACTCAGGTACTCCTGACTCCAGGGCCAGTGCTCTATCCACTGCGCCACCTAGCTGTCCCAGGCAATTGTTATTGATGTGGCAAAAAAGAGTGCTGAAGACTTGGATACAAATCCTGACTCTACTACTTTTTTCCCCTTTGTGATCATAAGTAAGTCACTTAACTTCTCTGATCCTAGGGGACTGGACTATATAGCTTTTCCAGTTCCTTCCAGTTTTAAACCCATGATCCTATGAACTTTGGAACCTTTAATTTGTAGTAGGAAATTTTGTACAACACTTGCTAATTTATAGCAACTAAATCAGAAGGCACTCCTAACTGGGTTTTTAAAATTTGAAGAACTCTAAATACCAGAGAGGGTCCAAGGCTGAACTAATGTGTTTTGAACTAATACATTCATGACTCTTCAAATACTCAGCATTTCCTATGCTTCATAAATATTTGTTGTGATTAGAAGATGATCCCCAACCTTACTGAGAAAAAATCACCCAATAGAGAGTAGTACTAGTGACTTAGTTGACAGTTCTGGTTTCTTATTGAGAGTTTGATTCCTTAGAAGAATTATCTGAAATCTCCTTCCTACCTCATGAAAGGGAAAAAATGAAATCATGATATAGAATTAAGCACAAATTCTTGGGGCTGTACAAAACTGGGATAGTTTGCTTTAGGAGTGGTTGGCCTCTCATGGGAGGTCTTCCAGCACAGGATGGATATTCATTGTCCATTTACCCATTTTGTTATAGAGGCATGTCTTTTCCCATTTGTGCTGACTCAGATGACCACTCTGGTCCCTTTTTGACCCTGAAACTCAATGTTCCCATAGTCTAGCATTATTTGTAGAGAACATGTAATAGTCATTTGCCAGTACTTTCAAATTCTGTTCTCCTATCATTTGCTTGGTTTGCACCTTGAATTTCATCTAGCTTGAAGGGATGGCAGGTGGAAAGAAATTGACTTAGGAAGCAGGATCATTGCAAACTTTTGAAAGCTAAGAGGGGTCAATGAAAAACATGCTCTAGCCCTATACATTTGCTTAGATTTTAATGATGAAGTAACTCTTTAGGGAAAAGTTCTCTAAAAAGTAAATGAGAGACCAGCTGGAAGTTATGAAAAGGGAAATGACCAGAATATTTAGATTGGATTAGATATTATTGGATATTGTCAAGTACAACTCCAATATAAATATACTTACTTTTCCCTATGTAAATAAAAAAATAAAAACAAATAAAATTCAAGCCAAAGTAGACAAAATTAAGACTAATAGGGCAAATTTTAAACTTAGCGAATGAAGCTCAAAATAAAGCATTGTTTGAGTTTGCATATGACTGTGGGCATGATGTCTCCCTGTTATCAATCAACATAGGATCATGACACAGCTGAATTGTAGATTGATGTTGCTACTTGCTACATTTAATGTGAAATGGGTAAACAATCTGTGTCAGAGTTAAATATACCTTAATATATCTTATATTTTTCAATAACATTCATTTTGACAAATGCAATATAGTATCTTGGTTTCCAAATCTATTGCAACTTTTAAAAAGCTAAAGTAACTTGAGAAGATCTATAATCATTTAAATTTAACTGTCCCAAAATTAAATTTTCTCTTTTTAGGGAGGTAACATGTTTCCTCAAGACTCTTCTGTGATTGCAGTTGGTTATTGTGTTGATCTGAATTACTAAGTCTTTCACAATTGTTTGTCTTTACAATATTGCTATTATATAAATTGTTCTCATGGGTTTAATCGCTTTGCTTTGCATCAGTTTGTACAAGTTTTATTGGATTTGTCTGAAATTGTTTTTTATCATTTCTTATAATCCAATAGGATTTCATCACACTTATAAACCATAACTCGTTTGGTCATTCCCCAATTGATGGACACTCCATCAGTTTTCAATTCATTGGCACCACAATAAAAGGTGCTGTAAATATTTTTGTACAGTTAGGTCCTCTTCCCCTTTGCTCAGATTAAAATACATGCATGATTTGATAGTTTTTTGGGAATAATTCTAAATTGCTTTACAGAATGATTAGACCAGCTCACAGTTTCACTAACAGTACATTAATACCCCTTCCACCCTTTGCCTATCATCTTTCCAGAATTTGTCATTTTTCTTTTTTTGGTCATCTCTGCCATACTGATAATTGTAACTTGGCACCTCAGAGGTATTTTGATTTGTATTTCTTTAATTATTTAAAGCATTTTTTTCATATGACTATTGATAGATTTCTTCCTCTGAAAACCATTCACATCCCTTGATAATTTATCAATTGTGGAATGGCTCTTATTCTTATAAATTTACATAATTTTCCTATATTTCTTAGAAATGAAAACTTTATTAGAGATTTCTCACTCCCCAGCAGTTACTTGTTTCTTTTCTTATTGACAGTGCATTGGTACAAAAACTTTAAAATTTATGTAATCAAAAATTTCAATTTTGCTTTTTGTGAACCCTTCTATCTCTTATTTACCTATGAACTCTTCCCCTATCCATAGAGTTGACAGTTAATTTCTTCCATGATTCTCTGATTTGCTTATGATGTTTATGTGTAAATAATGAACTAATTTGGAGCTTTTATAAAGGTGTGAGGTGTTGGTTTATACCAATTTTCTTCCAGGTTGTCTTCCACTTTTCCCAACAGTTTTTATTTGTTTATTTGTTTTTGCCAAATAGTGACTTCTTTCCTCAGTGGCTGAGATTTTTGGGGTTAATCAAACACTTGATTACTATACTGCTTTGCTTCTATCTATTGTATACCTAATCTGTTCTACTAATCAACCTCTCAAAATTTCTTATCCAGTACCAGATTGTTTTAGAAGAGGCAGAGTAACTAGGGATCAAATTGCTAATATTCACTGGATTGTAAAGAAAGCAAGAGAATTCTAGAAAAATATATACTTTTACTTCATTGACTTCAATGTCATTTACTGCATTGACTACACTAAAGCATTTAACTGTGCAGATAACAATAAAATGTGGCAAGCCCTCATAGAGATAGTAGTACCAGATCATCTTTACTTGTCTTCTGAAGAACTTGTATATGGGCCAAGAAGGAACAGTTAGAACTGAACAGAGAACAACAGATTGGTTTAAGATTTGAAAAGGGATATGACAAGGCTATATGTTGTCACCTTATTTATTTAATTTAGATACAGATTACATCATGAAAAATGCCAAACTGGATGAATCAAAAGCCATAATTAAGGCTGCTAGGACAAATATAAACAATCTCACATATGTAGATAGTACCACTGTAATGGCAGAAAGTGAAGAAGAATTAAGAAGTTTCTTTGTGGGGGCAGCTAGGTGGCACAGTGGACAAAGCACTGGCCCTGGATTCAGGAGGACCTGAGTTCAAATCCGGCCTCAGAAACTTGACACTTACTAGCTGTGTGACCCTGGGCAAGTCACTTAACCCCCACTGCCTTGCAAAAAAAAAAAAAAAAAGAAGAAGAAGCTTCTTGATGGGGGTGAAAGAGGAGAGTGTAAAAGCTGTCTTGAAGCTTAACCAAAAAAAAGAAAAATATCTTGGAAACTGGTTCCATCATTCCTAGCAAATCGGGGGCAGAAGAAATGGAAGCAGTATCAGATTCTATATTCTTGGGCTCACGGAGCATTATAGATGGTGATTGCTTTCATAAAATTAAAAAAAAATGCTTGCTCCTTGGAAAGAAAGCTATAGCAAATCTGGATAGCCTATTAAAAAGCAGAAATATCATCTTGCCAAAAAAGGTCCATATAGTCAAAGCTATGGTTTTTCCATTAGCAAAGTGTGCTGTGAGAACTGGAGTATAAGAGAAACTGAGCATTTCAGTATCTACACTTTTAAACTGTGGTGCTGGAGAAGACTTTTGAGAGTCCCTTAGAGAGCAAAGAGATCAAATCAATCAATACTTAAAGAATTAACTCATACATTTCATTGGAAGGTCAAATACTAAAGCTGAATCTTAAATACTTTGGCCACATAATAAGAAGCCAAGACTTATTGGGAAACACCCTGATGTTGGGAGGAATTGAAAGCAAATGGAGAAAAGGGAGAATAGAGGAAGAAATGGTTGCATGCTGTCATGGAAGAAATGAACGTGAGCTTGGACAGACTTTGGGAGACGGTGAAGCAGAGGAGGGTCTGATATGCTATGGTCCTTGGAGTGGCAAAGAGTCAGATATGACTGAACAACTGAACAAAAAACAAATTGCTTTGAGGATTATGGTTTTGTAGCAAAATTTGAGATCTGCTACTACTGCCTTCCTTCTTTTTAACTTTATTATCATTAATTACCTAGATATCTTTATTTTTTTAAAAAGTGAAAAAATAGTTCTTCATAATGGATCTATAACTAGGTTGAAAAGGGAGGTAATCCATAGAACACTGACCTAGTGCAAGCATAGTCAAAGGAGATTATTAGTGTAAATACAAAACCACAAAGTTAGAACCCTAAAGCCAGGAAATATATCATTGGAATTTACAAATACTAGTACTGATGGAGATGGTTTGTCTTTTATGAATGTTTTTATTGACAATATTATGAAACCTATTAAATTAAGTTGTCATATTAAACATATACATTGGTAGAGTATGATAGTAAGAGAAAATTTTCCAGAGAAAATTTTATGGCTTTCATAAGCAAAAACAAGCTTGAAAGTCTGTAACATCAAGAGTATCTCTTGCACAGTATTTGGTCCATTACAGAATTGCTAAGTATTTTTAAAATGCTCATTTAATAGGAAAAATATTAGTTCTATTATACATACATATATATATATATATATGTGTGTGTGTCTGTGTGGTTAAAACATGCTTGGTTAAGCATATAGAAAGCAGTTTTCAAGAGTTCCATTTGAAGGCAATATGTTGGGATAGAAAATTACCCATATGTGAATTGATCTGATTAACCAAAAAACAAAAAAAACATTCTATATGACATTGAAAGTTGATGAAACAAATTTAGCTAAAGATGCTTATTTGATCACATCAAAACAACATGTTATAGGAACTCAATTGATGGCAATGCCACACCAAGGTAAATTTGAATATGATTTGTAGATTTCAAAAGTGAAAATGAAAATTATATAAGTCCAAAAATTGTATTGGAATCAATAGTGATGGAACATCATGATTGCATGATGAAACATAGACTTTTAAGCCTTGGTTTAAAATATGTGTCTCCCTCCCCCACATCAACATTGAATTTAGATAGATTGAAGTCCTCATATATAATCACTTGTATCAAGAAATTTGAGTGGAAAGCTAACATGCAGTTTGTTAATTGTTAAAAAAAAGAGTACTAATATTAAAAAAACAGCTTTTCATTAAAAAGGAAAAAGGCTCTTTAAAAACCTGTGTAACATGGGGGCAGAGAATAGGGCATTTTTCATATTCTTTTGAAATATCATCACTTTTTCATGCAAAAAGTACTTCAGATGGTATTTGAGCTTAAAAAAACCTACCATTTTTCTTAATGATAATAATGAAGTTGAAGCAAGCTCATTATGTCATGAAAATTTCCCTCTAAAATTTGCCTATTGGTACTTTGGAAAAACTTAATTCTCGAAATAAATCTTGAGTGCAAGATCCTCAATTTTCTTCTCTGACCTAGAAATGCAAAGCACATAAATTTAAGGTGATTATATTTCTGAAAAAAAAATGGAGCTATGAATATTATTTGAATATTTATTCAATTGAATCTTTGATCTCATCCCTTTGGAAGTTCCCTCACAACCCATTAATGCCTTTCCATTCAGTTCAACACTCACCCTTGTCCTCCCATAAATACACCATAGGAGTCCCACCTATCATACTAGAGGTCTACTTCAATTTCTCTTGACATTGGGAGGGTACAAGTGGAGCACTCAAGCTATCCATCTGTTATTGCTTATCCTTGCTAGGCAGGTAGGTGGTACAGTGGATAAAGCACTGGCCTTGGATTCAGTAGGACATGAGTCCAAATCCTCAGATGCTCGATGCTGGGCAAGTCATTTAACCACAACTACCTTAAACATCCAAGGCTATCTCCTATCATCCTGATGTATATCTTGCCACTGGACCCAGATGGCTCTGGAAAAGAGAGTGAGGTTGGTGACTTTGTATGGCTATCCCTCACTTAAATCTGATTCACTGCAAGTCATGACATCACCTCCTGATGTCATGGTACTCTTCAAGAATGAAGGACAAACAACAACACTGACTTACTCTTGACACATGATTATCTGGTCTTCTTTTCTTATTACACCTTTCACTTGAAGACATTTTTAACTTCTATTCTTTTTTTTAAAGTGAGGCAATTGGGGTTAAGTGACTTGCCCAGGGTCACATAGCTAGTAAGTGTCAAGTATCTGAGGCCGAATTTGAACTCAGGTCCTCCTGAATCCAGGGCCAGTGCTCTATCCATTGCACCACCTAGGTGCCCCCAACTTCTATTCTTCTTCAAAGTTCCTCATTAGTTATATGTTGCTTCCTACTCACACCAACTTCATACCTTTCCATTGCCCCATGTGGTATTCACTTTTCATTTTTCTGAACTTGTATTCCATGTATTTCTACCATATAACAATTAAAATGTTGTTATGAAAAAAGACAGACCTCCAAAGAATAGGTAAGTAAAGGCTTTGTCTCCCACTTCTTTGTAGAGATGGGGAACTATGGGTGTGGAAAACTTAATATAATGGAATTTATGTTTTTTTTCTATTTTTTGGTTTTGCCAAACTTTCCTCCTTCTTTAAAAAAAAAACTTTATTATAAGGGATATAAAGTAGTGATAAACAACCAACCTTGAAGCTTGGAGACCTGGTTCAATTTCTACCTCTCTGTGACAATGTGTACAAAGCTAGGTCTGAGATTCAGGAAGACATGAGTTCAAATGTGACCTCAGACACTTACTATCTGTATTACCCTAGCTGGGCAAGTCACCTAACCCTGTTGGCCTCAGTTTCCTCATCCATAAAATGATCTGGAGAAGGAAATGGCAAACCACTGTAGTATCTTTGCCAAAACAGAAAACCAAAACAAAACCAAAAAACAAAACAAATGGGGTCATGACTGAATGGGGACACCACTGAAACAACTGAACACCAACAACAATCAGTGTTTGAGATAATTATGACTATAATCTGCAAATCAATGACTAATCTTCACCACTAGGATTTTCTACATCCATGAACTTCCCATACCAATGAAATCAAAGGTCTATTCCTCCTCCTCACCTCTCTGGTGGTAGGTAGATGGAACAATGAATAGAAAACTGGATCTTGAATCAGAAAGACATGAATAAATATGTAGCCTCAGATACATACTTTCTATGTGATGCTGAGCGAGTTGTTTAATCTTTGTCTCAGTTCCCTTTTATAAATTTTTTAAAATGATTTCATTTTAAATTTATAGAATAAAAGAAGCATTTCCCTAATGTGGTATAATAAAAAAGATTATCACACATGGAACTGCAGATCTATTGTATACTGGTTATTCCTTTTAAATATTTAATAATGTTATCATGTAAATTTCTTTTTCTCCTCTTTTCTTCTTCCCTCCTCCTCCCACTCTAGAGATGGCTACCATTAGAGACAAATATGTATGTATGTATGTATATATATATATATATATACATATGTAAAATCATTCTATGCATACTTCTAGTTATCAGTTCTTTCTCTGGATGTACAATGGGGATGATAACAACACCTGCTTCTCAGGGTTGGTGTGAGAATAAAATGAAATAATATTTGTAAAGTGCTTTAAAAACCAGTGCTATCCAAATGCTTGCTATTATCATTACTATTATATGGGATGGCTCTCTGAGATAAGTAGAGGTGAGAGTTGAACTAAGAAATGTAGATTATATAAAAAATTCACCGATAAGAATTCATAATTTTAAAAGATGGACCTTTCTTTCTATAGAAAGTTTGGGGTTATTAAAGTAACTTTGGAACTCATACCTATACATAATGTGTAAGTCAGTGTGGACATAAACAATAGCTATTAATCTTTTTTTTTTTTTTTTTTTTGGCAAGGCAATGGGAGTTAAGTGACTTGCCCAGGGTCACACAGCTAGTAAATGTCAAGTGTCTGAGTCCAGATTTGAACTCAGGTCCTCCTGAATCCAGGGCTGGTGCATTATTCACTTGTGACACCTAGCTGCCCCCAGGCTATTACTTTTAATCCTGATTCTCCCTCCCCTTGAATAGATCATCCTTCCTTTTATTGACCATGCTTAACCATCTTGATCATCCTAGCTGTATGATAGCAGAATTAGCACTTGTCGGAAGACATTATCCTGGTTCTACTATTTGTCCTGTTTGGCCTTTGATAGGGCATCAACTCATTGAAATTTTGCCTCTGTGGAATGAGTGGGTTTGTCTAGACGATGTTTCAGGTGTCTTCCATCTCGGTATCCTAGAGACATATAATAGCACAGCATAAAGAGCTTCAAATTTAGATTCAGAGGACCTGAGTTTGAATCCTAGCTCTCCAGCACACTGTGTGACCTTGAGCAATTCACTTCTTCAGCAAATGACTCAGTTTCTAAATCTGGAAAATGAGAGGGTTGGCCTTGATGATTTATTAAGAGCTTTTATAGCACTAAACCTTTTGTTTCTGACCCTGAAACAACATCCTCCCTTCCTTCTTCCCACCTCCACTTCCAGATTTCTTTTTTAAAGATAAAACCACTTCCTTCCTTCCTGGGTATGAGTAATGTTGGAGTTTTCACTCACACAAGGGACAAGCAGTTGCTTTGCTGAATTACAGTTTCTGTTCTTTATAGTTAGAAAGTAAATCTGCAGATACAATGGATGTTTGAAGTGGTTTCAGCCTGAAATTTTGTATTTACCCAATAATGTTTTTTTCTAAATATGCCCCCTTCAAGCACTAGTAGAAGTTGGAGAGTATTACAATTGACTAGAAAACAATAGAAATGAATTCTCCAATAGTGTAAGGAAACTATCAAAGACAGTGAACGTTGACTAATGGAATCTTTCCCCTTTTCTTAGTGGATTGGAATAGGTAAATGTATTCTTTATTGTTTTCAATTGTCAAAAATATTATTGATACCTTTTATTTATATATTACCTTCATTTCCCAATACAGGTTGTCCCAAAAGTCTTAGTTCCATTTTAAAGTTATTTTAATTATTAAAGTTTATGATATCATGTATATCCTTCCCTCTATTCCAACCAGAGAGTCATCACTTATAATAATGAATTTTTTAAATAAAGAAAGAGGAGCAACTGTTCAGTAAAATCAATCAACATATTGATAGAGACTGACAATATATAGCGTTCTATTTCCATAGTGATTAACTTCCTTGAAGAAATCAGGATTCATTTTCCTATCTCTTACCTAAGATTGAACTTGGTCATTACCATCACACAGGGTTCAGCTTTGACTTTGATTTGCTCTTTCAATTTATGTTATTGAATTCATTGTGTATATCATTTTTCTGACTGTTGGTTATGATTTGCTTTCTATGCTTTTCTATATTCTTTTATATTCACCAATTCCAATGGTGCCATAATATTTATGCAATGGATATTCCACTGCTCAGAACATGTTCGAGAGATCCTACTTGCTACCAACCCATGTAAGGTGTTAGTGAGCCAGCTTCTGAAAGCAAAGGATGACTTTAATGGAGGGCCCTTCCTTTAGTCCAGGGAATTCACATCATTCTGTGACTGTTTCCTGACCACTTACTTAATGGTGAAGGAAAGCCTTTTAACTGGTCACTGAACTAGAACTGAGAGTGCATATAAAATGCTCTAATAGAGAAACTCAATCTCACTTTCCTGGTAATGATTGAGGGAATAGATGTTATAAGCCTCCAGGTTGTGAGAGGGGCCTCAAGACCTTTTTTCTCCACTAGTGATGACAAGTGCCCATGGATATATGGCCTTGCTGTTTCTTCTGTCCCTGTTGTGCTTATTCTCTCCTGTCACTTAGTCAATCAATAAACATTTTAAATGCCTACTATGTCCCAGGCACTGTGCTAAGTATTGGCAATACAAATATAAAAAGTATTGGCAATACAAATACAAAAAAGAGAAAGAGTTCCTGTCCTCAATGAGCTTACAATCTAATGGGGGCATGGAGAAGACAATACATAAAATGAAGCTGAAGAGGGAGGGATGGAGGAAAAGGGAAGGTAACTGGTATGGAAGGGATGACAGAGAAGTCCAGAAGAACGCAGCCTGCTAAGAAATGAAGAGATGGCCAGCCTGGTTAATTTCCCCTAACAGAAACTGAGTTCCTTGAGGATACAGGCTGTTTTCTTCTTGTCTTATATCCTTATCATCTAACATAGTCCCTAGCATATAATAGGGTGCTTAATAAATGTTTGTTAACTAACTTCTGGTCACTCTTGACAAGCAATGTAGAAGCTATAGTCAGTGACCCTTGCCCTTTGAGGTGGTTAGAAAACGTTTTTTTTTTTTAAATCTAATAAAAGGAGAAGGAAACTTCTCAATTTATTTTTTTCCTGGTGGGTTTGAAATCTCCAGTCAAGCCTTTGGCAAAACTCTGAAGTCACCATCCTGGTGACCAACTTTATAAGATAGCTGAAATATCCTCTATGTTCACACATGATCAGTGATGAGGTAGATGGAAATTTATGAATGGGCAGAAGTGAGAAAGATAAATGGAGAACTGTAAAAATAAGATCCAGAAAAAAAAGAGGATTCTGGCCATTCTCTGAAAAGGGAAGAAGAGATATGTGTTCCCCTGAGGCAATAGAGATAGGAAGGATTGGTTTGCACCAAACCTAGGTCAAAATCAACTCTAGTACTTTGCACCAAACCTAGGTCAAAATCAACTCTAGTACTTTCTATTTGTAATGGGTCTAATCTTTAGACAGCTTTTCCAGACATTAAGCCTAAATCTGCCTCTCTGAAACTTCTTCTCATTGCACAGTGGCTGGCACATAAGTGCTTAATGAATATTTATCCATCCATCCATCCACCCACCCACCCACCCATCTATCCATCCATCCATCCATCCATCTATCTATCTATCTATCTATCTATCTATCTATCTATCTATCTATCTATCTATCCATCATCTATCTATACAAAAATCTATCTACCTATCTACTTCTAGTCATGCCCACTGGTACCAAAAAAATACAAGTCAAGTTTGTCTTGTGAAGATAGCCTTTCGGATACTTAAGACAGTTATTATGCCCTGCTCCCATTTTCTTGCCTATACCCTAGTTCACTAGTTTGTCAGTCCCTGTCCTAAAATGCAGCTTTTTAAAACTGAACACAATGCTCTACACAATATATGTGCACACAAACATACACATATATGTTCTTTCTCTGTGTCTTTCTCTCTATACATGCTTATATGTATGCATGTTTATGTATGAATATATGTATACATATAATGCACATGTGTATGCATACACGCATACATCATCTGGATTGTATCTCCCACTGTAGAACAGGAGGACTATCAGCTATCTTATTTGGGGAACTATATCTCTCAATGCAGCCTAAGAGATCACTCACATATTTGCCTGGGACATCATATTATTGACTCATGTTGAGTTTATAATCCACTAAAACCTCCACATCTTTCCCACGTGACCCACTATCTAGATTTAAGTTCCCCATATTATAATTTCAAAGTTTATCTTTTTGGAACTTAAATGAAAGACTTTATCTTAGCAACTTGGGGTTTTACAAAACTTCCCTGCCTACATTCAGCAAACCATTTGTGCTAACTCATCACTTGGCATCTTTGGGGATAACAAAGTTCCTGGCTATTTCCAGCTGGCCACGTGGAACAAGTTGCTAAAGGGATTGCACTATGAGACGAGGAGACAACTCTTTCATTAGCCAATGAGTAGGAAGAACCATGGATGCAGGTATCTTTGAAGGGAGTCATCCCCTCTTAGTTATCTCTTCCTGGCTGCCAAGTGAGTGAAGGCTATTTATCTATCCTTGGAGGTGTAGGGTAGGATGGGGGAAAGGTAACTGCTTTTCCCCTGTCCAAAGCCCAGTGATTAATATGGTGTCTAGATTAGGCAATTGTCTAGGTGAGCTTGACTCTGGACATCAGGGTCTTTGGATGACTTTACTATTTGATGTTCCTTTCCCAAGAAAAGGTAACTAAACATCAATATCAGGTTGGAGCTGTCGTGGCTAAGAAGTAATCTTGTTATTTCAAAAGTCCAAAGCTTCTGGATCCCATGTTTGGAGATGACTGGAGTCAGGGGTTATTTCTTCATTGGAGAAGATGACTACCAATAAGAGGCTGAGTCTAACCCCTACCCTGGCTTTTCAGATGACAGAGATCTGGGATTGTTTGGACAGCACAAATCAGAGGAGGAATTTATAATACCTCTTCAGCAGTCTCATAAATTGCTTCATGTCCTATTGTTTAAATTTCATCCTCCCAGAATAGTATAACAATAATTATTATTGAGTTGTGCTTTTAACGTTTTCCATTAAGTATTTCTTTTATCCATATGGAATACATATCTTTCTTATGCCTAATTTTCATGGTGTGTTGAGTACTACCGCTCCCTTTGCTCTCCAGAGACTAGACATGAATAACAATTTAAGCTTTCAGTAATTTTCCATGTAATTTCCAAAGATATTTCCCCACATATTTGGAGATATAATAAGCCAGAATGTGAGAAAAGCATCAACATCTTTCATTAGTGGCCAGGCTTCCCCAGGACTGGACCCATTTGCCAAATTTGTTCTAAATTAGAGTGGCTCCTTAGTGGAAAGGGTGCAACAATCCAGCCACCCTTGACTCAGCACTGGTTCCAGTAGTTAGATCCCTATTAAATGTCATCTTAAATTTGGTCACATATTTTCGCTTTTAGAGAACTTTCTAGATCCAGACTTTGTCATCCAAGGCAATGTGGTACAATGGATAAAACAATGAATTAGAAGTCAGATAATATGGGTTCAATTCTCACTTGTGCCATTTACTACCTGTATGATCTTGGGCAAACTACTTACCTTTTCTGAGCCTCTGTTCCCTCATCTACAAAATGAGGGGCTTGACCTAGGTGAACTCTAAGGTCCCCTCCAGCTCAGGCTTCTAGTCAGAGATGCTCCTTTGTATTGTAGCCCTCAGCATGTGTGGAAAGTTTTAGAAAACTGACACATCCTGAGATTCATATCAAAATTGAGACTTAAACATCAGAGCATTAAGCAGTTTTCAGGCTTGCTCAATACAAGTTTTATATTTCACCTCAGCTTTGCATTGTCCACCCATTTCCCTGACAGTTCCATGTATCTTCCTGTACAGTCCAGGTGCTATTAATTGCTTCCTTTAGAGGAATGCTCAACCAAAGCCAAAGTTACAGTTTTTATAATCTCATAGCTACTTCACCCATTCAGGAACAACACATAGTTTCCACTGATGATAAAGGTCATTTCCTACCAAATGGAAACTCAGATAGGTTAAGGGGTTTGTGTAAGACTACAAAATAAATCCAGGGCTGAAAGCCAGGTCTTTTGGTTTCTGGTCTAGACAACTAAGCACCTGCACACATACCACCTGTCTTTATTCTTTCAGACTCTTTTAGGTTCCAGTAAATAGGGAAGAAACACTTAAGAGCAGGGCCAATTCTTTGCAACTGTGGATTCTCCCCACCAGCTGTGAGACTAACCAAAGGAACTGTTTTGGCATCTGATGTTTTTTCCTTGCATGCAACATTTTGCAAGGGGTGGGGGTTATTGCACAGTAGGAACTAGATCAGCTTTTGCTTTTTCCAATCCAATCATGCCATTACCCTTCCTAACATGATTCTCTTCTCTTGCTTAGACAGATAACTCAGCTTAGTTTTGTGGTAAGCAAGGAAAATTAGCATCATTGACTCTCCCTTCCTCTGCATCCCCATTCCCAGCTCTCTTCTTTCTGTCTCCCTCTCTCTTTCTCTCCCACTTCTCTCCCTTTTTTTCTCCCTCCCTCTCTCTCCCCCTTCTCTCTTCCTCCTTTTCTCTCTTCCTCTTCCTCCCATCCCACAGTCTTCTGCCAAGTAATTTACAAATCCAACTAAAACATTATGATATTTTTAGTCCATTAACTTGCCCTATGGGTTTCCATTCAGGGAAAGAACTGGGACTTCTTAGGATTGAACCTTGCAATGTAGGCTTTAGTTGATGACTTTGGTGCTATTTCATTGCATGACTTCAGGCAAGTCTCTCTGCCTTTCTATGAATCCCTTATACTGTGAGAACAATAGGTGCCACTTCCTTGGAGACAGAAGGGATGAACTGGTCTGAAAAGTAATTCGAAGTTTCAGTCCTTAAATGAACCTGTGATTTTACACACATGTAGTCATTCCCCTTAAGCAGAGAAAATTACAATGCTTTCTCAGCATGTGTGTGTTTTTTTTTATTCATGTCTTTCTACACACCCCCCATACCCACACTCACATCTGTGCCCTGCCCATACCTACATGCACCATGGTCATTTCCAAAATCAATAATGCTAGAGGCTGGATAGGCAGGTGGTCAGGGACCAGGATGTGAAACGAGAGTCTAAGCATTCTGCCAGAAGATGGAAGAGAAGATGAGAATAGTGGAAATGGAAGATGCTGGCATTTAAGTAAAGTGAAATAGACTGCTAGCTAGAGGGTCAGAAAGCATTCTCCCCTCTAATCAAAGCAGTTAGGGAGAGAGAGAAGGGCCCCACCCTTTACTGGGTGACAGCCACTTTCTGAATTCAAAACATGTGGTGAGCCACATTCAAAGCCTCAGGAGGTTTACCACGGGATAGGCCATGGCTGGGAGAGGGAGTTGAGAAACGGAAGTGGTGAGTGTGAAGAATGATTGATACACAGACACACTGCTAGCTCTTACAGGTGTCTGATACCTTCAGATTGGGGTGAGGATACTTGATTTGACAGCTACTTACATGAAATCTTTCTGAACCAGCTCACTTTCCCTCCTGCTTTCCTTTCACTGCTAATTTTTGGGTCAGAATGCCTTTGTGGAGATAAACCAGATGCATATGGAAGGATGCTGGGCTAGAGTTAATTGTATAGTAGGGAGACTGTCATTATTCACCAGAAAAAAAGAAATTTTCCATTCTTCAATTGATGCTATGGAGGAAAAGGAGAGTACAGTTTTAGAAGAATAGAAACATCCTGCTTTGGTGTCATAGGATTTTAGATGTAGAGTTAGAAGCAAACTTAGAGGTCATCTTGTCCAAACTCTTCATTTTGCAATGAGAAACTAAGGTCCAGAGAAATCAAGTGACCTTCCCAAGGTCAAATGGGTAATAAGTACCAGAAATGGGATTCAAAAACAGGACTTCTGATTTCACATCCAGCATACTTTTGCCATACTATATTGCCTGTTCATTGCCCTTAGGACCCTTAATTAATCCACTTACAAGGAAATCCCCCAAGTATAAAGCCCAAATGAAGTTCTACAGATCCACTTTCTCCTGTGGAATTGTGAGAGTATCTAAAACAATTGGACTCCTATCCTAGCATGTGATTAGTGTAGAGGTTTCTGGGATCGGAGCCATCCTTCTAGGACTTCTTCAGCCAGAAGAATTCTCTTTGCCTCCTTCTGGGAATTTCCAACAGAGATACAATCTGGGAATTCCCATTCCCTTCTCTTCAATCTCTTTCTCCCCCATCCCTACCCCAAGGGGAGAAATAGTGTCTTCTATGTCATCTGACTCAAAGAAAAGGTGAGAAGAAGGTCCCAGAGGAAATATGCTTCTCTGATTGCTCCCTTCTCCTCAGATGTTATACCTAAAACATAACTCTCTAAATGAAAAAATATCCATCACTTACAAAGGAAAATTTTAGCATGTGGATTACAAATATGAGACCATCTGAAATAAGATAACATGAAGAAATTAAAGAAACAATTGGTACTACTGCTAGATTTATATCCCAAAGACATCATCCAAAAGAGAAAAAGACCAATTTTTACGGAGGGTCTTTTTCTTTTTTGGTGGGGCAATGAGGGTTAAGTAACTTGTCCAGGGTCACACAGCTAGTAAGTGTCAAGTATCTGAGGCCGGATTTAAACTCAGGTCCTCCTGAATCTAAGGCCAGGGCTTTATCCATTGTGCCACTTAGACGCCCACAAGACCTATTTTTACAAAAATAGTAGTAACTCTTTTTGTGGTGGCTAAGAATTGGAAATCAAAGGATCGTCCATCAATTGGGGAATGGCTAAGCAAGCTGTGGTATATGATGGTGATGGAATGTTATTGTGCTATGATAAATGACAAGCAGGATGATTTCAAAAAGGCCTGGAAAGACTTGTATGAACTGATGTATAGTGAAGTGAGCAGAACCAGGAGAATATTGTGCACAGTGACAGCAATATTGTTTGATGAAGAACTATGAATGACTTCACTGTTCTCAGCAATACAATGATCCAAGACATTCCCAAAGGACTAATGATGAAGGAGACTATCCACCTCTGAAGAAAGAACTAATATTGATGGAACACAACTGAAGCATGCTATTTTTCACTTTCTTTCTTTTTTCTTTTATTTGCATTTTTTTGAACAAAATGACTAATATAGTAATATTTTACATAATTGTAAATGCATAACCTATACCTCATTGCTTACTGCCTCAGAAAGGGGGAAAGGGGAGGGAGAGAAGGAGGGATAAAATTTGGAACTCAAAACTTTAAATAAAAATGGTTATTATTTAAAAAAATGAAAGAGTTGGAAAGTATTCCTGTGTGACCTGTGACAAGTCATGTAGTTGCGTGTGTGTGTGTGTGTGTGTGTGTTTTGGATCGTCTTGCCTCCTTCTCCCCCTCCCCCAGGGCATTAGCTTAGATTTGATTAAATTTAACAAATATGGTGGGAAGAAGATTGTTTCCAGCATCAGAATACCTAGATTCAGATCTTATCTCTGATACTACCTGTGTGACCCTCTGTCAGTTCCCCTGCCTTTAGTTTCCCCAGCTATAAGCAGAATTGTAAAGAGATGGCATTCAAGCTGTGCCAGCTGTGTGCAGAACAAATGTTAATTCACACCACAAAGTATGCTGACATATAGCATACCCTCCCCTCACTTCTAAGGGTTCAGTATCTTTCTCAGAATGTTGAACCAATAAGAAGGGAAGAGATCTCCAGGGGAAGAGAGAAAGAAGAAAAAAAGAGTAGAGGGTCAACATTAGAACTATAGAGAACACCTCAAATGAGAGGAAAGAAGAGAGAAAGGAGCCATGGAAAGAGAAAAAAGAGTGGTCAGAGAGATAGAGGGGGCATCAAAAGAATGGGGAAACAAGTTTCTAGGAGTAGATGTTCAGCAATCTCTGGTACTGTAGAAAAGACAAGGGAGATGAGGATTTTGTATTTGACCCATGAAGTCATTGATGACTTTGGAAGAAGTTGGAGTTGGCAATGGAGTTGTTAAGAAGAGAGAGAGTCAATCAGATTGCAAGATGTAGGGAAGTAAATGAGTTGTCAGAAAGTAAAATCAATGTGTATACTCCTTTGGGACATTTTTTTCAATGCAAAGAAAGAAAAGATCAGTAGTTCAAATGGATCAATGCATAGAGTGTTAGACTTAGAGTTAGGAAGACCTGAGTTCAAATCCCACCTCAGACACTTCTTAGCTGTGTGCCTCTGGACAAACCACTTAACCTTTGCCTGCCTCAGTTTCATTTTTTATAAAATGGGGATAGTAATAGTTGTTGTGAAGATCAAATGAAATAACACATGCAAAGTGCTTTGCAAACCATAAAATAGGATTTAAATGCTATCTTATAATTTGAGTAATTATAATTATATCATATTAAATATAATCACATGAAATCTGTTAAAACTATATTTTATATAACATATTACAATATTATATATTGTTATAACAGTTAGCCTTTAAATACCATTTTCTTATTTGAATGATGGTGATTATAATATAAAAATGGTATAATCATATAGCATAATATTTTATTTCAGGTAATGCCACATTTTATTATATATAGTATATTATATGATATGTTACAATATAATAATAATAAGGCATAGGCAAGGTTTGTTTAAGTATTAGGTAAACTGTAGCATGTTTTTAGTTTCAGTGGAAGGAACCAATAGAGAGGGAATGATTGAAGATAAGGGCAGGAAGCATGTTTTATGTAAACTGGCACAGTGTCTCATGCCTCAGGAACTTAAGCAAATGTTTATCAAAAGGGAAATGCAAGAGGAAAGGAATGGAGTGGATAGAGTAGGGTCCCAGAGCACACTGAGAGCATAGAATCAAGAGCATGGGCTAATAGCTTTGGCAAGAAGAAGGGAAATTACTTGTTCCTCTGAGGCAGGAGAGAAGGTTGGATTAAAAAAATGAATTGGAAATTGCAATGAGGAACAAGGAATATGCTGACCCCTCTACCTCTATTTGGAAGCTGACAGGGATAGGAGGAGAATTCTCTTATTTAAAGATGTTGGGTGGTGGAGGAAGGACTGGTGTCATCATGAGGAAGCTAGATTTGGTAAAGACAGGCACTTGAAAGTCTGAGAGCAGAAAAAGTCAACAATTTGGGGAAATTCTGCTCATACTATTAGCTAGAAAGGGGGTGTAAATCTTAAGAAACTGATACCTAGGGGCAGCTAGGTGGCACAGTAGATAAAGCACGGGCCTTGGATTCAGGAGCACCTGAGTTCAAATCTGACCTCAGACACTTGACACTTACTAGCTGTGTGACTTTGGGCAAGTCACTTAACCCTCATTGCCCCACAAATAAAAGAGGCTGATACCTAAGCACACTGGAAGATAGCAAGGAAGAGTGGGTGGTATATCATCTAGTAGTACTCTAGAATCATAGATCCAGTACAGGAAGAGACCTTAGGGGCCTCCTAGTCCAACCACTTCAATTAACAGATGAAGAAACTGAGGCCTGAGGAGGATAAATAACTTACCTAGATTGACCCCAGTAGTTGGCATAAGAGTTGGTAATCAAATACAGTTCCTCTGACTTTCATTTCATTAGAAAACAACAACAATAACAACAGATTTTCACATTTATTCGCTTAAACAAAAATAAAATGAATGTCTTGGGAACAATTTTAAGGTCCAAAAATATGCCAAATTTATTTTAAGGCTTCCAATAGTTGATAGAGCATCTCCTTGCTACCTCCTTCAGTCTTCTCCATGGACCACAGTGATACAGTCCAAAGTGTGGTTTACACAGGAGGTTTTGAATACCATTTTATCTGTTCTTCCCCTAGTCATTCCCTTTCATGCCTGGATGCCCATGAGACTTCTGACATGGGCAATCAAAACCATTTTGGTCCTAACATTTCAGGAAGCAAAAGACATGTTTCCTTTTTTCCCTTTAGGAGTAGTGGGGTGGTACTTGACTAATTAACATAAAGTAATTCCCCCTAAATATTGTAACAATAGAACAATATTTGCTCTAAGAAAGGGCCAAGATTCAAGCCCTGCAATAGCCAGAGAGAAGGCTACCTATCTGTTGGAAATCAAGGAAATTCTGGATGCTGATAGCACTTTCATGTGGGCCAAGTGAGGCTTTGAGGGTGGAAGTCTTCCCAAATTATGTCTGATCTCAACAAGTCAAAAGGAAAAGGTCAAGTTTGTCATGGGTGGCCAAGGATTCCTTCTTTACCCTCTGATTCAACATTAATACCAGCCCCCACTTCCCCAAGCACTCAAGTACATCAGTCCCATGATCTATACTTGGTAAAGTATCTCTGACAAGGCAGGAATGACACCAATGGACAGAAAAAGTCAGATTCACAGACACATGATAATAAGTCCTTCCATCTATTCTATGAAATCTTATAAATTAATTTTAAAAGATACCCACACTTCTACTCTACACCTCAATCTATGTTAGAATGTCTCCAAAGGGTATTAAAAGAATTAAATAAGAAAAATAGGTGTCCCAATGGTAGATTGGTTGGGGTTTTTTGTTTGTTTTAAAGAAATTTTTACTTATGCATTTTTAACATCACCATAGATTTCCCTAACATCCTTTCCTCTCTTCCTTCTATAGAACCATCCCATATAGCAAATAAGATATTAAGACAAAAAGAAGAGGGAAATAATCAGTATAATTGATCATTATATAAAAAAAGTGAAAGCATTTGTGGACCTCTCACCTCTATAAAGGGAAGAGATGGGAGTGTCTCATCTTATTTCTTCTTCTGAGTCATGCTTGTTCTTTATAATTTTGCATTGTTGAATTTTATTTGGGGGGTGGGTTAAGAAAGTAACAATAAGGGAGGGTAAAGGGACTATACTAGTGTATAGAAAGGAGGAAGAATGAAATGGAACTTAAGATGTGTGTGAGAACACACATAAACAGAATAGTGTAGTAATACATTAAACTCAATAAGAAAAAAGATGGAGATAGAGAGAAGAGGGATTAAGGAGTAAGAATCACAACCTGACTAATGTGGAAATGTTTTGTATGACTATACATGTATAACTTATATTGAATTGCTTAAGTTTTTAAGGAGGGGGTTGGGAAGAAGGGAGGAAGAGAATTTGGAATACAAAGTTTTAAAAATCGATGTTAAAATTTGTTTTTACATGTAATTTGGGAAAAAGTAAAATTCTAAGATATAATTTAAAGAAGGAGTAAGAGGAGTATTGAGCAGAGATGGTCCTCAGCAAAATAAACTTCTCAATCCTGAAGGAATGAAGTTAAAAGGAAAAACAAAAGAAAATCAAAGAACTAAAATCTAAGTGGGGCATCTACCAAATAGGGAATGACTAAAAAACCTACCATATGAATATGCAGAAATATTTTTGAATTGTAAGAAATGACAGAAGAGAATCCTGGGTAGTATTAACTAATGCAGAGTGAAATGAACAGAACCAGAAGAACAATCTTGATAAAGACTGCCTTGAAAGACTTAAATTTCTATGATCAATGCAATGACCAACCCTGCCCCTAGAGGGCCTATGGAATCAGGATGAAATCAGAGATTTTAATTTTTGGACAAGGCTGCTATATGGATTCATTTTGATTTTTACAAAATGCTTGTTTGTTATAAGAGTTTCTCTCTTTTCTCTGTTTCTATTTATCTCTTTCTGTCCCCTCCCTTCCCCTATTCCTCTCCTCCCTTCTCTTCACCCCCCTCCCCTTATAGTCAATATGTGTAGAATTTGAACTCAGGTCTTCCTTGATCTGCAGCTATTTCTGAACCCACTCTGATACACCCTTCTCTTCAAAAGTGATAAAGAAGATTTAAAATGCTTTAAATGGTTTTAAACAGTTTTGAGAAAATGCCTTTTTTATTTTAGATTACAGTGTGGCATTTAAGCCAGGAAGATGTGTTTGAAGCGAACTAAGATATTTCCCACCTGTATGACCCAGAGCAAGTTATTTTGTCTCTCTGAGAATATTTCTTCATCTGTAAAATGAATTTAACAATAACCTCTAACTCCCTGGGTTTTTGCAAGAATCAAATAATACATTATATATAAAGTGCTTTGCAAATCTTAAAGAGCTACACCAACAGGAGCTGCTGCTGTTAACTGTTATCTTTGTTTTTATAGTTATTTGTATCCCTGTCTCCTCCCCAACTATATTGTAATATCCTTGAGGGTAGTAATTATCCATTCTTTTCATCTTTGTATACCCAGCATGCAACATTGTACCTTATAATAATGGTTTAATATTCTTTGGATCAAATGGAATTGGATTGGCCTTGGGCCTGTTCCTTCCCCTCTCTGGGCCTCAGGTTCCTCATCTGTACAATGGAGGGAGTGTGCAAGACATTCACTATAGTCTCAAAGGTAATATAATTCTATGAATTACAAGTAAACCCAAGCAGATTCCAGACATGAAGCTACAAGTCCTGACTTCCAGGTTACATTCCATCCATCAAGCCTGCTGACTGTATATCTATGATCTACTCAATAGCTTAGTTAAGTATGAAGGGCTTGTTGCCAGTGGATGACTGGCATATGGATTTTTCAATACTAGTGATTTTCATTGGCCATCTGTTAATTCATAGAGGAGTTGTGACTGGTGTTGATAAAGGGAAAATCCATGTTGAGGGAATTATAGATATGTACAGTATTTATTGTCTCATAGGATCTTTAACTTAGAGGTGGAAGGGACCTTAGAGGCCTTTAAGTTCAGCCTCTTCTGACTGGATAGATTAGGAAACAAAAGATTAAGTGGCCTGCCCAGGGTCACTTAGCTAGTTTCCCAGATGGGATTTGAAACTAAGACTTTCTGACTCCAAGTCCAATGCTCTATTCATCACACCACACTGCCTCCTCTGATGGGTCATTCTGCCAAGACACTGTGTTAAGTACTAGAGATACAAATAAAAGGTAAAATGGTTCCTGCTCTCCAAGGGTTTACACTCTACTCATGAAAATCATGAAGATAGAACACACACACACACAAACACACATGCACACACACACATATATGAAGGTAGAACATATATGTTTTGTCTTCATGTATATCATGAGTAGAATGTAAATATCTATTTATCTATCTATATATCCATCTAATTCACTCATTTTAGTCATGTCCAACTCTTCATGACCCCATTTGGGGTTTTCTTGGCAAAAATATTGGAGTGGTTTGTCATTTTCTTCTGCAACTCATTTTACAGATGAAAACACTAAGGACAATAGGTTTAAGTGACTTGCCCAGGTTCACCCAGCTGAGACCAGATTTGAACTCAGAAAAATTAGTCTTCCTTACTCCAGGTCTGACACTCTATCTACTGCATCACCTAGCTGGCCCAGAATATTAACTCTTGTTTATCCTGACTACAACCTATTTGTACACTGTGGTTCAATGTTGTCTCCCCCATTAAAACTCTTCCGGATGAGGGACTAGCAGTTTTTTGTCTTTTTTTGTATCCCCAACAATTACTTAGTAAAGTATCTGGCAAAGGTAGCCACTCAAATGCTTATTGACTAACTGATCTAGCTATACTAAGTGTGTGATCCTGGGCAACTTTCTAAAAGTCCTAACTGAAGGATTAGTTGGGAATTCCCTATGCCAATGAAATCCCAGGTCCAGTGTGAGTTTGTTTATTCTAGAGTGAGCAGATTCAAGATGCCACTTACCTAAACTTTGAGTAGAATCACAGACTAAAACCATCAGGAGGACTCTCTATTCCCTGAATTTGTCCTGCTCTAATGACTTTTGTTCAGTTGCAGGCTCTCCTCCATGTATAAACTGCATTCCCTTATTATCTCTACTTAGTCAAATTCTACTCTCCCTTCAAGGTTCGATTGAAATGCCTCCTACTCCATGAAGCCTTCTTGGATTGTGGCTAGGATCTAAGATGATTGCTTACTGTTATTACCCTTTGTCCCATACCCGTTGAATGTGTTCTCTCCTTCCTCAACCTTTCTTCTTTTGGTCTAGATTTGTCTAGATATCATCTTTGTTCTCATCACCCCCTATCTTGTATTACATTTCTAGGTGAACTTGACATATCTTCACTAGTAAACTCCTTGAAATTAATAATGGTTTATGAATTTTTAAATGTGAGCACATTGGAGAAGAAGGTGGCCTTAAAAACCATCATTTTAGAGTGGAGCAAACTGAGGTCCAGGAAAATGCAGTGATTTGCCCAAAGCTGCTGAGCAAATTTGCAGAAAAGATGGGATTGGAAAATGGGTGTTCTAACTCCTAATTCACTCAGTGAGTTAAGGGTGGGAAGTAGGGGTGGAGGCTGAGGTGGAGGGACAACTGGCTGGCTCTCAGCCATGGGGAAACTCCACTATCTACACATGGCTAGTGTGGGGAAGTCCCTTTGATGAACTCCAACTGAATTGGCTGCCTCCACCCTTCCCCTGACGTGGAAGGTCAGCTACACATTGCTAAGTCTTCTTCCCCAAAACAATTGCTTATCCTTTCTATGCATGGTGTTAGGTGAGTTCAGGGCATAGCAAATAAGATCTGGCTCTACTCTCTCAGGACCAGGCAGCCTACTTCTGTCCCTAAAGGGTTTTAGCTCATGCAAATATTTCATGATTCAAAGATGCACCAGCAAAAAGGGTTTCTTTCCTTTTCTGTACTCCCTCAAGTCATACCCACTATTTCCCCCCTTCTACACACACCATTAATGTGTTGGGTATCAAGGCTAGCTAGGGCTGTGCCTGCAGCAGGGACAATTGAGCATTTCCCCAAGGAGCCCAGAAGAGAAACATAGAGAAAACTTTGACTTAGTGATATTTGGCCCAGGGATAGGGATGTGGAGAATGGGAAGTGTTAGTCCCCCTGATCACTTGAGGATATTCCTTGTCCTTTACATGGAAGCATCTGAACCTACAGGTACTTCTGTGGGTAATCAGCAAGTACTCAGTTTGGATGATGATAATGATGAAAATATAAGCTCCTTTAGAATTGAGACTTTCTCTTTTGCCCATAAATCTCCAGTGCATGGCTCATGTTTAATAAATATTTGTTGATAGTGTGATGTTTAAAATCTAAATTGTGCTTGCCTTAAATTAGAAGCTTTAGCACCAGTCTTTGGGCATTAAACATTTATTAAAGCATACAGGTATTCACATGGAATTCAGAAAGTTAAGAAAATGCCTGTCTAGCCTTGAGTTCCAGCCCTGTCAGGTTCTTCCTCCAGTCCTCTGCCATGTGCCTGCTTCATTCACAAACTCTCTAGCAAGCTGATTGTGGAAGCTTTTTATAGATCTGGAACAGAGGTAGTCCTTACACACTGCTTCAAGCTGATTGGTTGGCATCATCCAAATCCATTGGTTTTGAAGGTGTTCTTAAATTGAGTTCACAGTCTAGCTTCTGAGAACAATACCTTCTTAAGGGATAGCCAGGTGTGATTACAGTCCAATTAACTTGAAGTAGGTTTAATCAGCAGTCAATCACTCTCACTTGATTCAATCAGTGTAGATTAATCTCCAGGTGGGTCTTTGAGTATCTGCTAAATCCCATTATTTCATCACAATAGATTGATTGGTGATGAAATCTTGTGAAAGCTCAGAGCGATCTCTACTTCCCATTTGACATGGTTTGGGGTATACTGCCTACCAAAATATGGCTTTCCATCATTGAAATTCTCAAGTGTTAGAACCATAGGATTTCAGTCAAAAGAAATATTAAATCTCATCTAGGGGGCAGCTAGGTGGAGCAGTGGATAAAGCACTGGCTTTGGATTCAGGAGGACTTGAGTTCAAATCCAGCCTCAGACACTTGACACTTATTAGCTGTGTGACCCTGGGCAAGTCACTTAACCCTCACTGCCCCCCTCCAAAAAAAAACCCAACAACAACAGTAGGTGGTTAAGTGACTTGCCTAGGGTCACAGAGCTAGTAAGTGTCTGAGGTGAGATTTGAACTCATGTCCTCCTGACTTCAGAACCAGTGCTCTATCCAATGGGCCACCTAGTTGCCCACAAGGATCTAGTCATAGGGGAAAAGAGGGTCTGTCACTGATTGCCCTTCATTGTCCTGGGCATTGAGAAAGACTAGGGACAGCCAGGGGCCAGGGCCTGAGTAGGAGAAGGCCTCCTTCCTTGAGATACTTGGTTATTCCTACATAAAAGTTGACATTCTGACCTAGGTTTCCTTCCTTTTTCATTTTTCTGAGCAAAAAATTCTAATTTCAGAGAAAGTCGGGTCTTTAAGAATAGTTCAGGGATCTGGAGTCAGCTTTGCTATTGCTTCTTACTACTTCCACCCGACTCCCTATGGCTTATTGCCTCAGCATCAACATGAAAATCATGCAGAGTCTCAAACCACAGTTTCCTAATTTCATTTCTTGGAAAACTCTTCAGAACCTCACCAGATGCTCAGTTGGTCTAGGAATCTCCTCACCGCACTTTTGTAGAAGATATTCCTACTGGTGACCTCCCTCCCTCCAGAGAACTCTCTTACTCTCCATAAAAGAGGTAAAAATATGGCCAATCAGTGAGGAAGTTGTTGAAGTTAGTTCTTAGGCTTTGTTTCCACATGAAGGTCTCCAGTGGTGGTTTCCCCTGCCACCTCAATCCTTATTGTTGGTGCCCTCAGCTGTCAGATCCATGACTTCAACAGTAAAGTGTCCTCAGTCCTTTTCTTTTCTCTTTTAAGGGTGGCATGGGTGCATTGCTAGAATGGGAAGGGACCTTAGATATCCGGTACTCTTGTACAGCTGGGGGAACTGAAAGAGAAGGAGGGAGGAGGGAGGGAGGGGGGGGAGGGAGAGGGAGGGAGAAAGGGACAGGGACAGGGACAGGGACAGGGATAGGGAGAGGACTTGGCCAAAGTTATATAGCTATTAATTGAGAGAACTAGAATCCAGGTCTCCTAACTCTCAGCCCAGGGCTCTCTATATCACAACATTGTTGGTCTTTGGACATTGAAAAGGTAGGAGGCAGGGAATGGAGTGGTGCTACTGGTAGTGGGAGGTGGTGGCTGTTCAGTCCAGCAAGTCATACAGCCAGAGGTCTGTGATAGATACTGAGGCTCTGAGCCTCTTTTCCAAACTCAAGGACTTATAGGTCATTTTCCTGGAAGACTTCCCCTTCCTTCTCTCAATATTCATCTAATCCAGCAGCCTTAGGAAAGTTCAAGGATTCTTAGACACTTCATGAGATGAGATGACTCTTAGGCAAGTGGTAAAGCCCAGATTGTCTTCCGGGTTTTCCTTACAGTAGATGATCTGAAGCCCTATGGTGCCCTCCCAGGCTCCTTAGGTCCTGATACTTAACCCCTCCATGGGTAGGGTGGCTGATGCCTTCTGTAGCTGCCCCTATAACCCTGCTCAAGCAGTCCCCAAGTAGGGCCTAACTGGGAGATGCCCACAACACCCCAGTATACTCACTGAGATGAAATGACTCTTAGGCAAGTGGCAAAGTCCAGATTGTCTTCTGAGTTTTTCTTACACAGGATGATCTGAGGCCTACCTGCTACTTTGTCTTCCTGAAGAGGCACCTTGAACATCCTCTCATCAAAGGTTAGATCTTTCTGCATCCAAAAGGCTGTGATATAAGTTTCTTTCCCCAGCCATGTTCCCCCCCCCCACCACACACACACACCTGAAATGAAACTGACCACAAATGAGGGACAGCCAGAAGTAAAAGATGGGAGTGGTTTTGATTTAGAATTGGTCCCTCCTTCCTGGGGCTCAGTTGAAGCCGAGCTCTGGACCAGCACTGGAAGAGGTGAACTGGGAGCTATTTCCTTGCTCTGAAGTAGTTCACATAAAGTACTATTGGAGGGGGGGTGGGAACAGAAGGGTCATGACAAGGTATACCAAGTTCTATCAGACAGACATCAGGGTGCATTGCTTCTCTGCATAGCCTCTGTGGGCTGATCAAGTGTGAGAGAACCTCAGATTTAAAATACAAACTGGGCCTTTTATTATTTGTATGAACTAAGATAAGTAACAACATTTCTGTGGGCTTCTTCCTGTAAGAAGAAGAGTTAGGACTAGATAATTTCTAAGGTCCTTTCCAGTGCTGAATCAATGAGTGTTTGTAGTTAAGACAGATAGGCTGGTAGGTTAGAAAAAAGACAATGTGCAACAAGACTTTTTTGTAGTTGTTTTCATCTGGGTGGTCCTCTATCATGTTGGGTACCATCCTATAAAGTGAGTGGGCATTCATAAGGGTTGAGTAGGAGAACCATAGGAGGGGAAGAAATCATGAAAGGAGGCTTGGGGAAGATTAAGTTGCATTGAGTCCAGGGGAATTTCTTCTCTCCCCATCAGGAATTTCTTCCCAGTGGAGAATCAGGAATCAGAATTATGAATCAGGTTCCAGTAACCATTTAGCTCCTTTCTCCAGATACAGGTCCTTAGCTTTCCTCTCTTGTCTCCATTCACAGTGAAGAGGGAGGTAGAGAACATTGTGTATAGCTTGAGGACCAATGAATGGGTTCAGGATTTCTTGATTAAAAGCTAAGACTCAGAAGACTGCTGAATCCCCTTAAAGTCCAACATGAGGGCTATTCCAAACCTCCCTTGCTAGTGTCCTACCTGTCATTATATTGTTCTTCAAGCTATGAGCACAACTATTCATTGTATTATGTCTAGTTGGTCACCATTCTGGTGACATATGCATAAGAATATCATTGTTTCTTAGAATTTTGCAAAGGCAAATGTCTCTTTTCCTCTGTGAAATGTAATTGAATCAATATTGCTTGCTAGGAAAAATATATCAGCACACATTTATTCATATTGTGCATTATATGTACAGCTGTATTAATTGTTTAGTCCTTTCTCCCACAATTAGAATGTTTGTGTCCTGGAAAGGTTTGTTTTTTTGTTTTGTCTTTTCCCCTATAGAATCTAAGTTAGCATTCATATTCAGAACCCCTAGGGGAAAAGTATAAACACCTCTGACTGAAAGCCTTTTGTGCTTATCTGGAAAGGACACCCAAGGCCATCCTCAGAGGCAGAACTCCCTCAAAGGAGGTTTGCCCATATGAATTAGATGCCCTGCTGTTTTGCTTTCATCCTTGAAATGAGACAAGAAAATCATCACCCTTAGTTTATCCAATTATAACATTATGAATAATGATCCTCTTGGGCTCAAATTTCCTCTTAGCTTTTGAGATTATAGTTTAGATCATTTATTAGCCCCTTGATAGTTGATCTTTAAGGGCAAGTGGATGGCACAATGGATGAAATGTCAGGACTAAAGTCAAGAATACTCACCTTCCTTAGTTTAAATATGGCCTCAAATACTTACTATATATGACTCTGGGCATGGCACTTCACACTATTTGTCTCAGTTTCCTTATCTGTAAAGTGAGCTGGAGAAGAAAATGGTAAACTCCTTCAGTATCTCTGCCAAGAAAATCCCAAATCAGGTCACAGAGAGTCAGACTCTTCTGCCTCCCGTGAGGCAGTAAACAATCAGATATAGGTTATGTATGTACAATTATGTAAAACATTACCATATTAGTCATTTTGTACAAGAAAACTCAAATAAAAGGAAAAAAGTGAAAGAAAGTGAGAAATAGCATGTTCAATAAAATCTATGTTTCTTCTATATCAGTTCTTTCTTTGGATGTGGATGTTTCATCATTAGTCCTTTGGTATCGTCTTAGATCATTGTATTGCTGAAAATAGTTAAGTCTTTCACAGTTCTTCATCAAACAATATTGCTGTGACTGTGCACAGTTCTCTCCTGGTTCTGCTCAGTTCACTATACATCAGTTCATACAAGTCTTTCCAGGCCTTTCTGAAATCACCTTGCTTGTCATTTCTTATAGCACAATAATATTACATCATCATATACTACAGCTTGTTCTGCCATTCCCCAGTTGATGGGCATTCCTTTGATTTCCAATTTTTAGCCACTACATAAAGAGCTACTACAAATATTTTTGTATAAATAGGTCAATAAAGTTGATCTTGAGTAAATTAGGATACATACCAATCTCATATTTTCATCTCTTTCAACCAATTACTGTGTTCACAGATCCCAAGACATAGATATTTTAACAGAAGGAGCTGATAACATTTTGCTCCCCACCAATCATCTTCCAATAAACACCAAAAAGGAAGGTTTATCTTAAATGTATATCGTATATGAGATTTTTTTCTGTATAAAAGGAAAAGCTTGGAAGGAGGTATCTCATCACCACTCCAATTTAGACTTAGATTTGGAAGACTACAACACCTCCATCTTGCCTTTAGCTGAACAGGGTATAGTGGGAAGAGAATAGGATCTGTAGTCTAGAGAACCCAGGTTCAAATTCCAGCTCTGCCAATTGCCTTTGTGAGTTTGGGGAGGTCACTTAACCTTTCTGAGCCTCATTTCACTGATTTCTACAATAAGGATGTTGGACTCACTAATCTCTATTATCTCTTTTAGCTTTAACTGTATAAACCTAGGAGAAAATATAATAAATGGAGAAAATAGATTATTTTCTTATATTAATAGCCAATTATATATATGGGACCCAAAGATCCTCCTTCTGATTATTAATAACCAATTATTAGTTGGTCTATTGTTTGTAGAGTTTTTTTCTCTCTATTTCCTTGTGAAGAACAGGGTTGACAAAGAGACATTCTCCCCAATCTGGCACAGGACCCAACACAACTGGGAGAGTTAATTTATGATTAATGGATAAGGAGAATCTAATCTAGGTTCATTGTTCAACTCTGGTAGGACTTGGTGGAGAATAGATTCTTTCATATAGATTGCTGGAGGTTGAATAGATCAAAGTTTCTTAAAATGGGTAGAGACCTCATATGGGCTTGCTTAACTGAATATGAGAGTTGAGAAAAATTTGGCTATGTGAATGGTTATGTATACCTATGTTATATACCTATTGCTGAGAATTAAATATAGTTTTTATCTGCCTGTTTCCTATAAACAGATCAGAGAAATTAATTTTATATCTCCTATAAAAATTAATAATAATAAACAGAGACATGTCTCCCACAGAACAAAACCAGATAAGAGAGCAACGTCTCCTACAGGATAAACCAGATCAGAGACATACAGGAAAAACATAATACCAATTTATTTTGTCCCAAGAAGAAAGAACCATGATCATATGGAGACCCTTCCCAAAAGGCCCCAGAGACTCCCTCTTTCTGAGGGTATATAAGTTGTTGGGGTTTTTTTTGTCCATTGGTTAGAGAGTGTTATCAGTTTCAATAATATGATAAATTCAATCCAGAAGCAAACGCAGTTTAACAATTTTAGTTATAACAAGTATGAAGGAAATACAGAAGCATCATGATAAGATTACAGTATTCCAAAAAAGGGTTTGGCCAGGATGAGGATGCCCAGATTCCCTCATAAGATAGAGACTTACTATCCTGAGGGAAAATAAGTCACCAAGTAGGGACTTTTATCCGCTAGTTACCTGGGTTCAGTTTGGAGTTCAGTTGAAGGACATTTTGTCCCTATTAACCCAGGGTTTCATAAAAAATACTTTTGGATAATAAGGCACCTACATCAAATCCAGGTGATGAACGTATAGTTCATATTAACACTATATACTGGGGCAGCTAGATGGCACAGTGGATAAAACACTGGCCCTGCATTCAGGAAGACTTGAGTTCAAATCCAGCCTCAGATACTTGACACTTACCAGCTATGTGATCCTGGACAAGTCACTTAACCCTCATCATCCAGCAAAAACAAAAACAATACATTATATACCCGGGGTTGCATAAAATTTTCTTGGGTAAAAAGGGGTCACAAGTGGAAAAAACTTTAAAAAGCCCTGTATAGATGGCCCCTCATTGGAATAAGCTCACCTCTCATTATAATATTCATTCTCTCATTAATTCTTAATCAATCAGAATTTATTTTCACCCTCAGTAATGCCCCCTTTTCCAAGGATACTTAAACATTCAGCAGCTGACTGTGGAGTATTTAGTTTCTGAGAGAACCACTGACCTCAATGTATTGATTATTTGCTATTCTAATTAATAAATTGATTACTAATTACTCAGAAACTGTCTCTCAGACTTTCCATTTGTTTCAAATACTAATAAATCTCATTTGGAAATGTACATCTTTGTGGACGTTCTCCTTTTCTTTTGTATGGCTGATGCTGAGATAACAAATAATCATTCATTGGTTAAATGTCTTTGCCAGAAAGTATAACAGTCTTCTTGTTTTTAATTGTCCTGAACTCCCATAGAGTGCAGAAAGGATCATAGTGAGGCTTTAGCAAGTAAGTTCTCCTTTCTTGTCCTCATTTTCCTTGCTTGTGTCTAAGGCACAATTACCACATTATAGCTTTCTTTGACACTTCATGGCACCACCAAATGTCCTGATATATAGGCTCATATATTTAGAGCTAGAAGGAATTGTAGAAGGCATCTACTTCAACCATGTTATTTTACAAATCAAGAAACTGAGCCTTAGAGAGTGACTTGCCCATGGTCACACAAGCAAATCAAGAAACTGAGCCTTAGATAATGACTTGCCCATGGTCACACAAGCAATTTTAACCTCTGTCCTAGCTAAAGTTCTTCACTGCCACATGCATATCTGAGCAGTTGTCATTGCTAATTGGCTATGCAATCCTGGGCAATTCACTTAACTTTTCTGAGCTGTAATTTCCTTAGCTGAAAACTAAAAGGAATGGGCAAGATGCCATTTGGAGTCCCTCACAGTTCTATATTTATGATCCCATGATCATTATTTCCTTCCTATTTTTTAGTTTCAACATATCAATCAATATGCATTTATTAAGCCTTGTACAAGAAACTGAGGTTACAAAGGGAAAAAAACATTGTCTCTGCCATCAAATATCTTACAGTTTACTCAGTCAGTCAATCGATTGATAGATGGATGGATGGATAGCTAGATGTAAAGATGCCTACATAGAATATATGCATATTATATATATGTGTGTGTATGTATGTATTATGCATGTACGCATGTGTATATACATATGTGTATATGTACACGCATGCATACATATATAACAACAATGGTACGGCAGTGATTAACATGTGACATGCCTTCAAAAGCTTGAAAAAGTAACAAGGAATCAAGATCCCAGGTTTAGTGGGGAAGGAAGCTAAGAAGCCATCTAGTCCAGTTCCTTTCATTTTTTCAGATGAAGAGAAGGCCAAGAGAAGTCAAAAGACTTGGTCAAGGTCACACAGGTAGTAAATGACAAAGGCAGGATTGGGATTTTCTACTCTCAATTTTGACTGAAAATGAGAAACTAGTTGGTAAAGTAGGAATGACAATCGTTTTAGAGATAGGAGACCACTAAATCCTAGTTTGTGTTAAAGAAAAGGGAAAATTCCAGGCAAATAAGTCACGTCTGATGCACTCCTTAGATTTTGTGAGAATGTATATCAAAATGTTAAAAGGAAGGATAGGTAGGCTCCAACAGCCTAATATTTTGTAGACATCAGCCCAAGAGGGATGACAGTAAGCACTTAAGAAAGAAATACTAAAGACATGAGTGAAAATGATTCCTCAAAGGAAGAAAAATGGGAGCTGTCTAGAGAGAGATGTGGCTCCACAAGGAAATCATGAACAGACTTTTAAAGAGATATGTAGAGGAAACAGAAGCAAAGGCAAGAAGGAAAGCAAATGAGGACAAATACAATGTGAAAATGCTGTCAAGAATGAGACAAACCATGGGGCAGCTAGGTGGCGCAGTGGATAGAGCACCGGCCCTGAAGTCAGGAGAACCTTAGTTCAAATCCAGCCTCAGACACTTAACACTTACTAGCTGTGTGACCCTGGGCAAGTCACTTAACCCTAATTGCCTCACCAAAAAAAAAAAAAAAGAATTAGACAAACCAAAATGAACTAAGGCTGATAAGAAATGCCAAGAAAAATATAAAATTTATAGGTTGAAGACTTTTTAAAGCTATGTTGGGGCCAACAGGACCACCAGTATAAGGATAGGATCAATTATTGAGGGTTGGGAGAGGGAGAGGGACAGATAGTTTGGGTGACAGTGAGAAGGATGAACCATTCAACTCCAACAACTTCACTTTTCTTTCCCAATGATAATGGTCTTTGATGTAGAATAGAGAGGGCAGCTAGGTGGTGCAATGCATAAAGCACTGACCCTGGATTCAGGAGGATCTGAGTTCAAATCCAGCCTCACACACTTGACACTTACTAGCTGTGTGACCCTGAGCAAGTCACTTAACTCATTTCCCTGCAAAAAAAAGAAAAAAGAAAAAGGAAGGAAGGAAGGAAGGAAGAATAAAACAAAAACAGTTGGAAATCTAAAGCTAATGAAGAAATAGCAATATAGATGCCTCAACATGCCTTTAGTGAGTCTCAGAAGAATCATATCCTTAGTTATTGAAACAACCGGTAGAGATGATGGCTATTTGTGATCTTAGAAAAACCTTGTAGAATGGGAGAGTTGCCACAAGACAGAAGGACAAATGCTCTTATTTTCAAAAAATGGGAAGAGAATAGTTTGCAGACCATAGGCCATTGAGTTTAACATCTCCATTTCTGGCAAAAATTTGGAATGCATTATTAAGTAAAAAGGTTAGTGAGCACTTCATAATGTTGGACAATAAACCAGTGATGACCTTTTATAGATTCATTGAGAATAGATCATTTCAGAAAAAAATTCATTTCCATTTTTCACAGAGTAATCAAACTGTTAAAGGGAATGCTATAGAAATAGCATGCAAAGATTTACATAAATCATATGATAAAATGTCTAAATGTGTCCATGCCAAAAATATAGAGATATCTGTTAGTATTAATAATAGTAATAAGTTTACAAAGCATTTCCCATATGTTATCTCATTTGATCCTCACAACAACCCTGAGAGGAATGAACCATAATTATCTTGACTTTACATATGGGGAAACTGAGGTTGAGCTATCTATCTTTGCTGATAATACAGAGAGATATTGATTAGATTTTATTATTGTTTTCATTATTGCTATTAAAAATAGTTCTGCAATGCATTTTTATGTTATCTCATTTGCTTCTCATAATAATTCCAAAAAATAGGTTCTATTACTTGACACTTACTAGCTGTGTGACCCTGGGCAAGTCACTTAACCCTCATTGCCCAACAATTTTTTTCTTTTTGCAGTGCAATGAGGGTTAAGTGACTTGCCCAGGGTTACTCAGCTACTAAGTGTCAAGTGTCTGAGACCAGATTTGAACTCAGATCCTCCTGAATCCAGGGCTGGTGTTCTATTCACTGTGCCACCTAGCTGCCCCTCAAAAACGACAACAACAAATTTTAAATAGTTACTACTAGTCTTAGTGATTTCAATGATTATAGTAATTTTCTGAGGAAATTGAATCTGAAAGACTTCCTCAGTGTCATACAATCAGTAAATAAATGAGATTTAAACTGAGTCCTTTGGAAAACAAACCTACTGCTCTTCATACCATGACATGAGCCCTGCTATTATAGAGCTTACACCCCAGGAAAGAACCATTGGACCTTAAAGTTGGAAGACTTTGGAGAGATCATCAAGTCCAACCATCATACTTGTCTTCAGAATCAGTCCTAATTAGGACAGCACACTGGCTTCAGAATCAAAAAGGTCAGAGTTCCAAATGTGCCTCACACATTTACCAGATTGTGAACCCAGGTAAACCATTTATTTACTCTCTAAGTTTCCTCATCTGTTAAATAATGAGGTTGAAAAAAAATAACGAGGTTGAGCTAGGTGTTCCCCAAGGTCCTTCTGCTTCCCTATGATGCTATTACCTGCATTAAGGAAAAAGGTAATAATAAAACCTAAAGGACTGTTATTTAGTCACATCTTAAATTTGTAAGAAGGTTATAAAATCTGGCCGGCAGGCCCCATGTACCTTCATAGAATTGCTTTGAGATAAAGCTCAGAAAATATAGATCCAGAGATCACCTAGTCCAATCTCTTTAGTTTATAAAAGAAAAAAAAAACTAAGTTCTTGAGATGGAAAATGATTCACCATGGGTTCCTTGGAAATAGGAGATCCTGGATTTGAACCCAGGTCCTCGTGAACCTAAAAAAATTCCTCTTTCTAACCATACAGCACTGCCTTCAAAACATGCCAAGATACTTGGCTGAAAGCCTAATGACATCACCGAAAAATGCTACCATAGTCTTACAACTAAAGGAAATTCCCAGGTTTTAGAAGGAATTACTGATGACCACTGGTGTATTTCAAATTCTTCAACTCCTTCAATGTTCAAAACTGACCTCACCAAAATAGTTCTCTTTCTTTTATTAAATAATATTTGTAGTAACCATGACCATATCCTATCATATCCTATGGTAGACAGAAGGATAGAGCTATGCCTCAGTGGTATTCAACTTGGAATATAGTTGAGCACTTTTCCCATGGAGCCCAGGATAAGAAAAATGACAGAGGGAATCTTCAGCATCCAGAGTTCCTAAACACTTGAAAACACTGACTCCAGTGGGGAGAGCAACTGACCTTGTAGGTATGTCTATGAATAAGTGGTCAGCACTGATCACTGCTAACATGAGTGATAATAATGAAATTATCTTGGGATAGTCATAAGCAGTATTTTTTCCCATTGAGTATGACTTGGAAATTACTCTTGGAAGATTGGGAGGTACAGGGCATTAAAGAAATATGTATTCGCTTCTATGAAATCCCTGACCCATAAAACTATATCATGTCAAAGCTTGGAGGGACATTAAAGCTCAGATAGTCTAACCTCATTTTCCAGAGGAGGTCTAGTGAAAGGCAGAACATTCCTGAGTTCAAATGTTTAATAATTGACAGAGCCACATTTTGAATCGAGGTCTTCTGACTTGAAACTCAGCTTGTTTTTTTTTTGTTTTTGTTTTTCCATATCATAATGCCTCCTGGGCAAATTCACAGAGATAGAAGCATATGGAATAATAAAAGAATGAGGGAAATGTAGATGTTTTGAAGGAGAGGAATATTAGATCAGGCTTGAAATATGGGGCATCGGCTGGGTGACCCTGGACAAGTTACTTAAACCCCATTGCCCTGCAAACAAAAGAAAAAGAAAGGAAGGAAGGAAGGAAGGAAGGAAGGAAGGAAGGAAGGAAGGAAGGAAGGAAGGAAGGAAGGAAGGAAGGAAGGAAGGAAGGGAGGGAGGGAGGGAGGGAGGGAGGGAGGGAGGAAGGAAGGAAGGAAGGAAGGAAGGAAGGAAGGAAGGAAGGAAGGAAGGAAGGGAGGGAGGGAGGAAGGAAGGAAGGAAGGAAGGAAGGAAGGAAGGAAGGAAGGAAGGAAGGAAGGAAGGAAGGAAGGAAGGAAGGAAGGAAGGAAGGAAGGAAGGAAGAAATATGGGGCATCAAAGTAGAAGATTCATCTGGATCAAATTTGCTACCCAGAATATGCCACTCTTCTTCCCAAACCTTTAAGCCAACTGAATAAAATCATGAAAGTGCAATATCAGTTGGCTTCACATCACATTTTTTTTTTGCAGGGCAATGATGGTTAAGTGACTCGCCCAGGGTCACACAGCTAGTAAGTTGTTAAGTGTCTGAGTCTGGATTTGAACTCAGGGCCTCCTGAATTTAGGGCCAATGCCTTATCCACTGTGCCACGTAGCTGCCCCCTAAGTCACATTTCTTTACTCTGCATCTTCTTAACTTTCCCTTGCAGCGAACCATAATGAGGAAGAAAAGGGCATCCTTTTTCCATTGACTCATTCCTCTTTATTAACCGGGAAATCCAGCAAAATAGGAACCCCATTACTGGGTCCCAGAGTCTGGCTGGGAAAAAGCCTGTTTCTTTCATCTCTGCCCTTAAAATCTTTCTGCTCCTTCTCCAGAATGGGAAAAAAAGAAGAGGAGAAGGCCTCTTGAATGTCACCATTCATTCCTTCTCCGACTTAGGTTGCATCCTTCCTTTTGTGTTGTTTAAAATCTAAATGTGGGTCCTATTCTGCCCCCCCCCACATTTTTTGGAGGAAGCTGGGTTTTTAAATCACTGATAAATTCAGCAAGAATTTAGGCTTTTAAAGATTTATTAAAATATATTATAAGTTAGTGGAGAGAGAGATTGAGAACAGATTCCTTATAGCATGGAAATCCTAGCTTAGATCTAATTCGTATAGCCAGAGAGAAAGAAACCAATTTCCTTTCCTAGCAGCCCATGTGAAATCTCTCACCACCAAGCCGGTGTCCAAACAACTAAAAGGGGCCCTCCTGTTCTCCATCTGCCACCATACGCCTATTCCTCACAAAAAGAGAGTGCTTCCATGAGTGAGCGTCAAATTCCTAGTTCCTCTCTCCCTCCCCCAAACGGGAGGCCCTTCAAGCTGATTGGCTGAGAGTGGTCCCTTGCTGATATCAGTAGTACATCGCCTCTGAGAACAACCACTCAGGGACAGCCAGGTGTGGTCCCCATCCAATCACCCTTAAGTAGGTACTTAGTTTCTCATTCTCACCCAATTCAAATAATACTAAATCAATCAGGTGGGATCCCTGCACACCTGCCAAATCCCATTACTTTATCACTCTTTTCTGGGCAAGATTTCTTTTTTTCCTTTTTAAAAATTTTCAGAGAAATCCAGGCACATGAAACTTACTTCCTGTGGTCTGCTCTGGCATGGCTATTCCCCTCATTGTCTTTTGCCTCAGTTGCAATGTGGAAATCATATAGTCACAGGTCACAAGTTCCCTCTCTCACTTCCTGGCAAACTTCAGAGCCCAGCTGTGTGATCAGCAGATTTGCTAGTCTCCTTATCATTCTTTCCCTGTGACCTCTCCAATGGAGGGGGAACCTCCTCCTCCCTTATCCTTTCCCTCTCCCAATCAAAGGGAGGAGAAGAGAACCGGACACTCAGTGAGGCCAAGAGAAGCTACTCCTCAAGCCTGACAGCACCATAAAGGTCTCCAGAGCTGTTCTGACCTTGGTTCTCATTGCTGCAGTCCTCTGCTGTCAAGTCTATGCCTCACCTGGTTAAGTGTCCTCCGTTCTTTATTCCCTCCTACCCAATGATGCCTTGGATTGAGTCACTCATTTCTGTGTTACCATCAGTATGAAAGGTGGGAGGGACCTTAGACACATATGGACCTCATTTTGCAGAAGGGAAAATTGAGGACCAAATAAAGAAATGATATGTCTAAGGTCACATATGGATAGTTGATAGTAGAGCTGGAGTAGAACCCAGCGTTCCTAATGGCCTTTCTGTCACTCAATAATTTCTTATTTTTTTTTTTGTGGGGCAATGAGGGTTAAGTGACTTTCCCAGTGTCACACTGCTAGTAAGTGTCAAGTGTCTGAGGCAAGATTTGAACTCACATACTCCTGAATCCAGAGCTGGTGCGTTATACACTCCTCAATACTTTCAATGTCTTTCCCAAGAATAGATTCCTTGATATAACTATCTCAGCCACACCTAGAATAATTGATGACCCACTTATGGAGAGCTTCCTCATTTGTGGTAACAATATTTTCTGGAACTGAAGAGAATAGTTCCTTTGCCATAGTTTCCTTGAAGGCCCAGAATTTTAACTTACCAATGAGTTTGAAATTGTATTGATTAAAGTGCTGATCTTCTCTGCTCCGATGGATAATGCCCATGGAGGACAGAAAGGTCACAGTGACATCTCCTCACCTGGCACCTGTTTGTCTGTAGATGCTAAAGGACAGATAACAGATTTCCTAAGCACCAGTGTTTAATTCATCGTGAAGACTTTTGTTTTGTTTTGTTTTTTTGTTGTTTTGTTTTTTTGTTTTTTAGCGAGGCAGTTGGGGTTAAGTGACTTGCCCAGGGTCACACAGCTAGTAAGTGTTAAGTGTCTGAGGCCGGATTTGAACTCAGGTATTCCTGACTCCAGAGCCAGTGCTCTATCCACTGCGCCATCTAGCTGCCCCGTGAAGACTTTTAATGATTAATTTTTCCTAATTATATTTTAGAAACTGATTAGGCTGGAATGGGATGCTATTCATGATTTTTTCCTATTTCTTTATGGTGATAAAACAGAGGGAAAGGCTTTAAGTGGCTTATCCTGTCTTAGTCTGGCACACCCAGTAGTTCTGGGAAAGGAAAGAGGGCTTGAAATTTCATATGAAGGCATTGATTCTCAATATCTTCCCTTCTTTTCCTTTCTCTTTCTTCAAACACTAATTAAAAAAATCATGAGGGGCAGCTAGGTGGCGCAGTGTATAAAGCACTGGTCCTGAAGTCAGGAGGACCTGAGTTCAAATTCAGCCTCAGACACTTAACACTTACTAGCTGTGTGACCCTAGGCAAATCACTTAACCCCAATTGCCTCACCAAAAAACAAAAAACAAAAGAACCCCCCCCCCAAAAAAAAATCATGAAGCATCCTAAACTGGTATCTCTTGGCCTCCTTTCAGATGATCATGACTCTCTAACACCCTGCTGCTACAACTTCACCAGTAGGAGGATCCCTCCAAAGCTGGTGGTGATCTATGAGACCACCAGCAGCCGATGTGCCTATGAAGCTGTGATGTAAGTTAACCAGACATTGCCCCCTTGTCCCCTGTACTGCAATACTGGCCATTCACTATGGGCATAGGGGGCTAGAGAAATGGAAACCAGATTTCACAGATAAACTTAAGAAATTATAGTAGGACAGGTTCAGATCTTTTTGTATAAAAATATGGGACCAGATGATATCTAAAGTCCCTTGCAGATTCTACTCTACTAAATGAGGAGCAAAGGAGGGACACAATTGACTTCACATGTAGGAAAACAGAAAAGACTAGATGGGTTTTGGGGGCTGGCTTTCTGTTAAACAGGGCAGAGTTAGGGTATGTCACTCATATCCCAACCCATAGTCAACCTAGAACTTCAACCTGATAATGGGGAAGCAGGCAGATGTAGGTGCTGGAGAGAGGGTCCTATCCACAAAGTCCAATGGAGAATAGGCCCTCTCTACCTGGATTTTTAGTTACCAACCCCTGCTAGAGAGGAGGGAGCACAAGATGGCTCTTGAGAGTAGTACCCATTGGTTTTTCTTTTTTAATCCCAATTTCTAGAATCCCAGGTTCTAGAATTCTAGGTCAGTTGTAGAGAGGAGGACAGGATTAGGGCAGGATGACTGACTCTTCTTGGAGGAATACACAAAACCACTCACCAAAAGTTCTTTCTTCCACAGAATGATCACAAGACAAGGCCTTCACATCTGTGCTAACCCAAAGGAGCACTGGGTCCAACATATTATGAATCAATTGGAGAACAATTAAACCAAGACCCAGAGTCCGTGAAGGCACCTGCTACTTCCTCTTACCTCTGCTTGCTTGGAGATCCAAGCAGGATAGAAGAATCATTGATTTTCCTTCCACCTGCAACAACTTCTCTGTGAAATTGTATTGTATTTTAAATGTTTTGTCTTATTCAAATTAATGGTGTTTAACAAAAATTTGTGCCTTAATCATCATTGTCATCATTATTTTTTGTAACCTATTCTTGGGTCAGAACTTCACCTCAATGCCTTAACATTATGATCTGTAAAATGGATGAGACTCCATTCTGCTTCATAAAGGTTTTTTGTGAGAATTGTATTGAGGGCCACAAGGAGAGCATGATTGCCTAGACTTATTCCCCAGGCATCTCCACCTGCACTTACATTCTCCATCACAGTGATTCTGAACTTTTGTCTACCAAAGTACAAACCTCACTCTTTAAATCTTGTTGTCTTCTCTCTCCTTGCCATCCATTTCAAGCCTATTCTCAATGTTCCACTCCATGTCCCCTGTTCCTACACTCGTGGCCTATGGAACTCCTGCTCTGTAATAAATAAACTTCTTTCCATTGTAGATATTTTTCTCATGTTCCTTTAGCTTTTTTAGCAGAGAAATCCATTTATCCAAATCATAGCAAAAGAGAAATCAAAAAAAGTATACATAAGAGCAAATTTACCAGATAACCCAAAGGAGAAATGGTTCCCGCAGATTGTGCACTAAGATGTGAAGGCAGAGAAGCTGCCCAGATAGTATCATAATCAGAAACTACATCAGCTCTTGTATAACAGGTACCCTCATGCATAAATGAGGAACCATCAGTATAGAAAATAAAATCTGGGTTCTCTAAGGGTGTGTCAAAAAGGTTGTCACGAGTTTTCTCAGCTATGTCAACTAGGGAGGTGTAGTCATGCAAAAGCTTCCATGAGAGTGGCAGGTCAGGGAGCAGTGTTGCTGGGTTAAGCACTGCACGATGATTTAAAGTGATTCTTTCATTTCCTAGTAGGGTTACTTCATATCTAGTGAGCCTTTGATCTGAAAAAGTTTGTGTCCTATGACGTAGTAAGAGAGCCTCAACTTCATGAGGGTACTACATGAATGGATCTAAGACTAGATCAGAGGCTTTTTCTACCAAAGGGCTGTAGCTGCCACTGCCCTAAAGCAAGGTGGTGCCCCAGCAGTTACAGAATCAAGTTGGTTGGAATTATAAGCTATTGGGCACTGGATAGAAGCTATTCCCTTCTGTTCATGTACAAAAAGAGTAAAAGATTTTATGTAGTCTGGGAGTCCTAGTGCTGGTGCTGATAACAATGCCCATTTTAATTCTGTTATAGCTGAAAGATGCTGGGAATCCTGCTGTAAAGGTTCTGGGACAGAATTTTTGCTTAGAGCTGTAAGAGGCTTAATAATTTCACCAAAAGAAGGTATCCATTGTCTGGAATATCCAGCTGCTCCCAGAATGGCCTTCAGCTGCTTCTTAGTAGAGGGAGCAGAAAGTTGTTTAATAGACTGGACACACTTAGGAGAGATGGACAAAGTGCCAGCAGTCAAAACAAAACCCAAATATTCCACCTGAGGTAGACAGCAATGTACTTTAGACTTAGAGACCTTATGGCCTCATTTGTGCAATTCTAATAACAGGTATCAGCTGTCTTCCTGGCAAATCTCAGCATTAGGTGCTGCCAGGAGTAAGTCATATACATGTTGGACTAAGGCAGAATCTTTAAAGGTAATGGAGGCTAAATCCTGATGCAAAATCTGAGAGAATAGTGTGGGACTGTCAACAAACCCCTGTGGGAGTCTGGTCCAAGTCCACTGTCTATTTATTCTTCCAGGTAAAGGCAAACAAATATTGGGAATCCTGATGTACTGGTATTGAAAAGAAAGCAGAGCAGAGATCTATCACTGTGAAGCATGTTGCTTCACATGAGATTGAGGAAATAATAATAGTAGGGTTTGGTACTAGAGGATGTCTAGGTATAAAATAAGAATTAATTGCTCACAGATCTTGTACAGAATAGTAAACAGGCTTGCCATCTGGCCCAGGCTTAGGATTTTTAACTGGCAAAATAGGGCTATTGCATGGGGAATAAGGGCATGGGACAATTGTGCTTTGCTTTGTCAAAGCCTCAATTGTAGGAGAAATTCTCTTAATGGCTTCTCTAGATTAAGGGATATTGTGGAATGGATGGTGGTAGGCCACTTTTAGTCTTAATAATAACAAGCAGAGCAGATTTAAGGAGACCTATGTCAATAGAAGAGGAAGCCCATAGGGATTCAGGAATATCTGAAGGGATTTGAAATGTATTCTGCACTGTTTCTTGAGTGTCTGAGATCAAAATTGGCAATAAGTGGACAGTATCCTCTGGCACTTCTGGGGAAATACTGGCATCTGGAGAACAAGATATGGTTGCTCTAAGTTTACAAAGGAGGTCACAGCCTACTAGGTTTGCAGGAGAGTCAGGCATAAGTAGGAATGAATGTTCTACTGTTAATGGGCCCAGATTCACTATGCAAGGGGTTAATTTTGCAACAGATTGCACTTTTCCTGAAACGCCCACTACATTTAGAAATCCAATAGGTTTGCTCACTAGGACTGATTTTGAGGCTCCTGTATCTAATAAAAAAATCATAATAAGGATCTCCAACCCTAATGGTTACATGGGGTTCCTCACTTTGGGGAGGGGAATGGACTGGAACAAGAGGGCTAAAAATTTCAGGGTCTGGAAAGGTAAAATCTTCAGATTCCACTGTCCTTCCCCCCCACCTCCCCATACACCATCAATCTTCTATATCTCTCTGATCTATACCCCTTTGAGAGTGCCTGTAACTGTTGTCATTCTGCTCACCTATATCTCTCTGAAAGGGTCTGTTTTGCCTCCGTCTGACTGTACCACCTGAAAAGATCTATCTATTTTGGTTCTGCCTCTCTGTATTACTCTGAGAGAAATTATATCTGCTTTCATTTTGCTCTCCTTTCATAATCCTACAAGATCACATAAATGTCCTTGTTTATGGCAGTAATGGCAAAATATAAGGGGTTCATAGTGATGCTGGGGTTGATAGTGATTCCCAATTGCCCAACCTCACTGCCTCTTTATTTCCTGTACTGCAGCTAAAATACCTTGTCTGTTCCTTTCCTCCCTCTCATTTCCTTCATAAATATATGTTGCTATTTCTTTAAGTCTTTCAGGACTCAAACTATTCAGCCTGGACACTGTCTTTCAAAATATTTCTGAATTTCTGGTAAGAGTTATGAGTATTATTTTCCCATATAGGGATGTAAAGAGTTTAACCTAATTGAGTAATCTTTTTTCCCCCTCTGTTTACATTTTTAAATTTCTCTTGACTCTTGTATGTTGAAATTGAATTTTCTATTCAGTTCTGGTCTTTTCATCAGGAAACATTGAAAGTCCCCTATGTCATTGAATGTCTATCTTTTCCCCTGAAAGAGAATGCTGGATAATAGATTCTTGGCTGCAGTCCAAGATCCTTTCCCTTCTGGAATATCATATTCCAAATCTTGCAGTCCTTTAATGTTGAAGCTGCCAGGTCCTGAGAAATCCTGACTGTGGCTCCATGATATTTGAATTGCTTCTTTCTGGCTGCTTGGAGTATTTTCTCCTTCACCTGATAATTCTGGAATTTGGCTACAATATTACTTTGTAGTTTTCCTTTTGGGGTCTCTTTCAGGAGGTGATCAGTGGATTCTTTCAATGATGATTTTATCCTCTGTATAATATCAGGGCAGTACTTCTTAATAATTTCCTGGAATATGATGTCTAAATTCTTTTTCTGATCATGGCTTTCAGTCAGTCCAATCAATGATTCTCAAATTGTCTCTTCTGGATGTGTTTTCCAGGTCAGTTGTCTTTCCAATGAGGTATTTCACATTTTCTTCTATTTGTTCATTCTTTTGATTCTGCTTGACTGATTCCTGGTGTCTCATGGATCCCTTATCTTCCAACTGTCCAATTTTAATTTTTAAGGCATTGTTTTCTTCAGTGAAATTATGCACCTTTTTTCCATTTGGCCAGATGAATTTTTTAAGGAATTGTTTTCTTCAGTTAATCTTTGTGCTTCCTTTTCTTTTTTTTAATAAAGTATTTTATTTTTTTCCAGTTACATGTAAAGATAGTTCTCAACTTTTGTTTATACAAGCTTTCCAATTTCAGATTTTTCTCCCTCCCTCTACTCCCTCCCCCCTCCTCTAGACAGCAGGTAATCTGATATTGGTTATATATATATATATATATATATATATATATATATATATATATATATAACATTAAACGTATTTCTGCATTAGTTGTGTTATAAGAGAAAAATTAGAGCAATGAGGAAAAACCTCAAAATATAAAAACAACAGCACCAAAACCAAAAGAAATAGTATGTTTCAATCATCATCTATACTCCACAGTTCTTTTTTTCCCCCTGGATTGGGAGATCCTCTTCCATTATGGGTCCCCTGGAAGTCTTCTGTACCATTGCATTGGTGAGAAGAATCTAGTCCATCACAGTAGATCAACACTCAATGTTGATGATACTGTGTACAGTGTTCTTCTGGTTCTGCTCATCTCACTCATCATCAGCTCACACAAGACCCTCCAGGTTTCTCTGAACTCTTCCTGCTCATCATTTCTTACAGCACAATAGTATTCCATTGTATTCATATACCACAACTTGTCCAGCCATTCCCCAATGGATGGGCACCCCCTCAACTTCCGATTCCTTGCCACCACGTAAAGAGCAGCTATAAATATTTTTGTACATGTGGTTCCCTTTCCCCTTTCCATGATTTCTTAGGGAAAAAGACCCAGAAGTGGTATTGCTGGGTCAAAGGGTATGCACAGCTTTATAGCCCTTTGGGCATAATTCCAAATTGCTCTCCAGAATGGTTGGATCAGTTCACAGCTCCACCAACAATGCATTAGTGTTCCAATTTTCCCACAGCTTCTCCAACATTTATTATTTTCCTTTTTTGTCATTTTAGCCAATCTGATAGGTGTCAGGTGGTACTTCAGAGTTATTTTAATTTGCATCTCTCTAATCATTAGTGATTTAGAGCATTTTTTCATATGGGAATAGATAGCTTTAATTTCTTCATCAGAAAACTGCCTGTTCATATCCTTTGACCATTTCTCAATTGGGGAATGACTTGGATTCTTATAAATTTGATTTAGTTCCCTATATATTTTAGAAATGAGGCCTTTATCAGAAGTACTGGCCATAAAAATTGTTTCCCAGCTTTCTGCCTCCCTTCTAATTTTGAATGCATCTGTGCTTCCTTTTCCAAGCTGCTGATTCTTTTTTCATAGTTTTCTTGTTTTGCTTTCATTTCTCTCCCCATTTTTCTTCTACCTCTCTCAAGTAATTTTTAAAATCCTTTTTGAGCTCTTCCAGGAAGGCTTTTTGTTCTTGAGACCAATGCACCTTCCCTCTTGAGGCTTCACACCTAGGCAATTTGAGAATATTGTCCTCATCTGAGTTTGTGTTTGCCTCTTCCCTGTTGATACAGAAGCTCTCAATGGAGAGGGCTCTTTTTGCTTCTTACTCATTACTGCAGCTTATTTATTTATTTTTTAATTTGAGGTCTGCTCTGGAGGCACCAGGGTCCCTGTTTTGAGCTTCTTGTCATGGGGTATAGGTGCTGTGTCACCAGCTTTTTACACTGAGGCCTTTATGGTGTGTGGAGATCCCCAACCCTGCACTTCCCATCTGACCACACTGGGATCAGTGGGCCTAGTCGAGCCTATCCTGTCCGTGGCCGTCCAGCTGGCAACCTGCCATTTTGGCTGGTGAAGGTGTGTTTTTCCACTGTCCTGCAGAGCCACCAGATGTTTGAGCCAGGATCCAGGGGTCTCAGCTGCTCAGCTGTGGCCCGCAGCTTCCTGCTAACTTGTCCCTACCCCCTCAGCGCTGCTCTGCTGCCCTGTGCTGCACCTCCCTTTTGCCTGAGTCAGACCAACCTTTCCTGAGGTGTTCTAAATTATCTCTGATTGGAAGACTGTTTCTCTATGTCTCTTTGCAGGTTTTGTAGTTTCAGAATCTGTCCAGAGGCTTGATTTAATGTTCTTTTTGAGGGAATAGAAGCAGAGCTCATGAAGCCTGCTGATTCCTCTCCGCCATCTTGAGGATGATTTTTTCATATGCTGTTTTTCACGTTCTTTCCTTTTTTCTTTTAATCAAGTTTTCTTGTAGAAAATGAAGAATCTGGTAATGTTTTACAAAATTGTATCTGTATAACCCATATTTGATTGCTTACTGCCTCAAGGAGGGGTAAGAGGAGGGAAGGAAGGATAAAAGTTGCAACTCAAAACTAGAAAAAAAAATGTTTATTACCTAAAAAAAAGAAAAGACACCTTTCTCCACTCCTTTGTAGAAGTGAGAGGCCCAAGGGTGTGGAAAATTGCATATATTTTCAGATTTTTTTGGTGTATGGATCACTTTTGATTTTTTTTTTCTCTTCCTCTTTTTTTATCCTTAAAAAATGTTCTTCATTATATTAAATTGCTCTGTCTGAGGGGGTTGGGAGAATGATACGAGGAGAAACTTGGGTGATGTAAAAGAGAAGACAAATAAAATATTTTTTAAAATCAAAGACAAAATTTCTCTGAGGCTCCTCTGACAGAGATTCTGTGACTTTAGGATTCTAAAGTAGACTGACAATGGAGAAAGTCATGTGGAAAACCAGCTCATTTTGAAGTAGATCGGGTAGGAGTCAAAATGGCAGGTGTTGGGGCAGCTAGGTGGCGCAGTGGATAGAGCCCCGGCCCTGGAGTCAGGAGTATCTGAGTTCAAATCCGGCCTCAGACACTTAACACACACTTACTAGCTGTGTGACCCTGGGCAAGTCACTTTACCCCAATTGCCTCACTAAAAAAAAAAAAAATGGCAGGGTTTGAAGAAGAAAGAGATGAACATTGGAGGCAGGATATTAGAACATTCTCATCTTTTTCCTAGTTGGTTTGCCCTGAAATGAAGAATTTTTTTTCCTCACCTAGGCAAGGAACAATAACAACCATGAGATTCTCACATCTTTTGGGGTCTACTGTCCCTTCCACCCCTCATCTTATCTCCCTCCTACCCTGGTAACTGTAGCATCCCCATATATACAAAAGAAAACACAGTTGTCATGTTTTATAAACAAAAATATATTGTCTATAGAAACTCAGTAATCATAATGCATCATAGTTTCCCATAAGAAGATTTATTATTACCATGGGTTCAGAGGATGACTTCTCTCCAAACAGTTAAAATAATTTTTGTAGATTTTCATACCAGTTTTCACAGCAATTCTTTGAGGTAGGCAGAAGAAGAATGGAATGTTACCCATTTTACACATACAGAAGCTAAAGCACTAAGAGGAAGTGTTTGACCCAAAGGTAAGTTTCACAAAAGCTAGAGCAAAGACATGAAATCTTTATGCACAAAAAGCAAAACGTTAACAAATGAAAGAGGACAAAATATATTTAGATTATAATAAAATATCTCAAAGATCAACTGTGGGAGGTGGGCAGGAAATAAATTATTCTCCAACCATTTTGGAATCATGATAAGCAGGGGGATGAGGAAGGGTCAGTAGCCTACCTGGCCTCTGGGTCTTGGCTTTCTGGTTGTCTAATTGGTTCATAATATGTTGGACCCACTGTTCCTTTGGCTTAGCAGAGATGTTGAGGCCTCGTTTTGTGATAAAGCTGTAGAGGAAAGAATACTTAGGGAGTGACTTTGTAGAATCAGCCCAGGAGGATGAAGCTTCATTCCCTCTGTACCTTGACCCTCCTAGAACTGGGATTACAAAAGGCAGCACAATGGGAATTGCTATCAAGAACATCCCATCTGCCTAAGTGTATCCTGGAATGTCCTACTCAGATACAAATATGAGCAGACTAAGGAAGAACTGTAGGTATTGACTGAAGATTCAAGTAGAGGGGACCCATCATTTTCCTCACTTTGTACCCCCTTCCTCCCACAGATACCTGTGTTCCCCTTTCCAGTCATTGAGATCCAGCTATGGATTAATTGGGGGTTGGGTTGCAGGTTGTGGGAAACATAACTCATCTCAAGTCAGGGACAAAAAACAACATTGAAACTTTTCTCCTTTCTTGGATTTGAAGTTAATTGCATCCCTCCTTGGGCCTTATATGGAAGGGTATAATGAAAATGTAGGGGGATGGAGGGACATTTAACCTATCTCTCTCCCTGCCTTCCCACCCCCATTCTATAGAGGAAGTCATTGAGGCCCAGAGAATGGAAATTCCTTGCCCAGAGCTACTCAGTGACAAAGTCAGATGTAGGCACTCAAGAGTGTCAGGTAAGAACAAAGGTGACTAACCTTGCTGAAAGAGCAGTAGATGGGTGTCAGCAGACATGGCTTCTAAAACCAGTTGGCTGTGCGACCTTTGGGGAAAGCACTTCAACTGTCTGGGCTTTCAATTCCTCCCTTGTCAAGTGATCTGGCTAGGCTAGATGTTCATTCACTGTGATAATCCCTCCTGCTCTAGCATTTTATACTTATAGGACAATTTCAAATGTGTGAATTAATTAATACAAGAGGAACTGATACACACATTGTTCATGGAGCTTGTTCTTTTCATCATAAGTAGCAATACCTCATTTTGCATCACTGCTCTGATTCTTTCTCTTGTAACAGGATTAATGCAGAAATAGGATTAATGTTATTATGTGTATATATATATGTGTGTGTGTATATATATATATATATATATGTATATGTATAGAGATACATAGATATAACCTATATCAGATTACCTGCTGTCTAGGGGAGGGGGGAGGGAGGGGTGGGAGGGAGAAAAAATCTGAAATTGTAAAGCTTGTATAAACAAAAGTTGAGAACTAAAATAAATAAATAAATAAATAAAATAGATTATGAAAAAAAAAAAGAAGTAGCAATACCTCAATTAGGAAAGTAGTTTTCATGTTTGACCACAAAAATGCCTGAAGGTCTGACCTTGTCATATTCCCGCCTCCTCTAGGTCAAATGTGACTTCTTCCTCTCCTGGTCCTTAGTGAATGACTATTGTAGAACAGCTAGATGAGGGACAAAAATTCGATTAACTTACATAATAGCTTTATTCTCACATGGGCTGCTGGTGCTCTTATAGGTTACCACCAAATTTGGAGGGATATTTCTGCTGGTGAAATGTAGGCAGCAAATGGTTGGGATGCCAGGACCATCTGAAAGAAGCCCAAGAACAATGGTTTAAGATGCTTTAGCATTTTTTCTCCTAAGCATGAGTATTTCAAGAGAGAGAAGGGAAAGGAAGGGAAGGTATAAGGACAACACTTCATCATTCTCAATTCCAAGCAGTGTTGTCTGTTCTCATACCTGCCAGAACAAGACTGAGAATGCTCTAGATGAGTGAACATATGCACGATCTGTGGCCCACCATAAAGTGCTCGAGCCCTTTTCCTTAATTATCTCACAAATAATATTGAGAAGCCTTGTTACCATGCTTTCCCATGTACACCTGCTGCGTTTCTAATATGCAATTAGGAAGCAGCAGTCATTAAAAGGATCCAAGATGAGTTGAAATTTGGGAATTCAGTAACTTAGCTCCAGTACAAACAGGTGCCAGATTTGGAAATGCCATTATGAGCTTCTTATTCCTATGCATGGGATTTGTGCTGACGTCTATAGGACTGAACTTTTACTGATGCAATGTCAAATTCACTGTCAGCTTAAATTTCTAGGCCCTCAAACAAAATATGGTGGAGGGCTTGGATTCCTATCCAGATTTAGAAACATCTTTGCCACACATCAAAAGAATTCTCCTCAAGTATGTCACTGATCATTGTAGGGTTTGCTGAGGGGGCAGCTAAGTTGAGGACCTTTAATTAAGACATTAACAGCATAGGGAAACAGATAGCTCACTGGACTGCATATAAGGAGACCTGGGTTAAGTTAGCCCCAGGTCTACCATTAACTAACTGTATGTAAACTTGGACATGTTACTATTTCTTTCTGGATCTCAATTTCCCCTTCTTTAAAAGATGAAGTCCCTTCCATCTCCGACATTTGAAGACAACACAGAAATCAAAGAGTATTTCCTCTGCATCTCTGGGTGGGAGTGAAAGAAGTAGGATCACTTACAGGGTGATGCATTGACTTGACAGCAGAGGGCAGCAATGATGACAACCAAGAACAGAACAGTTCCAGAAATTTTCATGGTGCTAGCAGGGAGAGGGCAGACTTGAGAACTGCATTCAGTAGCTTCCAAGTTTCTTGCTGCTAAATATGTAGCTCTCTTCTCTCTTTAATTGGGAGAAGGTTGAAGGGAGAGGAGGATACACAACAGTTGGGAGATGTCATGGAGAAAGAATGACAAGGAGATTTAAGTTAGCAGAGCAGACAGCTGGGCTTCGAGGAATTTTCCAGGAACTAAGAGAAGGAAGCAATGGCCTGTGACTCTGCATGACTTCTAGGCTAGTCCTGGGATAATAAGATCATGAAGGAAATGGCCATGCTTTGTCAAAGTTGACCTCAGAAATGAGCTCTCTGTGACATCTATTCTTTTTTTTCCCCCAATAGAGGCAGGTTTTATGTTGATTAATATTTTTATTTTTAATTTATGGAATAAAAAAGCATTTCCATAACAGTACAATAAAAAGATACAATTGCAAATCTACTAGGCACAACTTGCTAATACTTTCAAATATACCACAAGATTATCATGTAAATTTCTTTTTTCCCCTCCTCCCATAGAGATGGCTACCATCAGACACAAATAGGTGTGTGTATGTATGTATGTATGTGCATGCATATATACCCATACAGGTATGTGCATGTATATGTACACTGTGTATATGTATGTATATAGATATGTAAATGGATATATGAAATTATTCTATCCATGCTTCTATTTATCAGTTCTTTCTCTGGATGCACATAGCATCTTTCTTCATGTGTCCTTTATAGTTAATTTGGATATTGATAATATTTAAATTAACTTATTCACTCAGTCATTCTCAAAACAACATTGCTGTTACTGTATACAACGTTCTCTTGTTCCTACTCATCCACTCTTCATTATTTCATGCAAGTCTTTCCAGGTTTTTCTAAAATCATTGACCTCCTAACTTCTTATGGCACAACAGTATTCTATCACAATCATCTACCACATCTATCCCTAAAAGTCCCAGCTTTCTTTGTAATTAGAGATCTTTCCCAGAAAAGGAAGGAAGCAGGGAAACTGAGTTGAGAAAGGGGTGAATGATTCTGTTAAAATCTTTCCCCTTTTTCCAGGTTTGGAGAAGGAACAGGCAGATGTTAAGGACAGAGATGAAGGAAGCAGATTTTCTCCCAGCCAGACCCTGGACCCTGGTAATACAGTTCATAGTTGTGCCAGATCTCCAGGTTAATGAAGGGGAATGAGTCAGTGGAAATATGATGCCCTTTCCTTCCCTAGACTGGCTCCCTGTAGGGGAGCTGAAAGGATGGACAATAGGAAAATGTGGCTGGGAGACACATTCTAGAATGGCAGTTTAGACTTCATTCAGGAGGTTAAACTTTATTCACTCGGTACTAGGGAGCAGCTGAGGATTTTTTAAGTGGAAGACTAGCATGTTCTAAATGGCAGAGTTGTTTCAGCTGAGTCTGTCTCTATGCTGCCCTACTTTCTCAGCCTGGTCTTATACTACTCCCCTTCAGAACTTGGTCTCATAATTTCATAATGATGATTTTCCATCCTCAGTCTCATCCTGTCTTGTATCTCTGTGCCTTTTTGCTCAGGAAACAATGTGATATAGTATAAAGAACATCAAACTTTAATTAATCTTCCTTCAAATACAAGCGACCTCTGCCACTTACTAGAGTCTTCTTGTTGTTATTGTTCAGGTGCTTCTAGTTCTGTCCAATTCTTCCTGACCTCATTTGGGGTTTTCTTGGCAAAGATACTGGAGTGGTTTGCTATTTCCTTCTCTAGGTCATGTTACAGATGAGGAAACTGAGGCAAACAAGTTGAAGTGACTTGTCCAGGGTTCCACAGGTAGTAAATATCGGAGGCCAGATTTGAACTCACAAAGATGAGTCCTACTGATTTCAGGCCCAGCCTAGCTGCTTCACCTAGCTGCCCTGACCTTGGGAAAAATCACTTACCTTCACTATGTGTCAGTTTCCTCCTTGCTGAAATGAGGATGGACTGAGCTCTAAGGACACTTCCAGCTTTGACATTGTTTAATTTTATGACTTAGGGACTTTCTATTTATTTAACATGCAGTGCCCCTCAATCTCCCCAAGGGTAGTTTCTAAGCTATTTCCAATAGGACATATCTGTGCACCACCCAAAATGACTTCATCATCATTCACAAAAGCAGCATGTAATACTGGCTGATTACCCACGGAAATATCTTCAGGCTTGGATCCTCTCCCCACAGGCTGATGAAGATTCTTCCCTTTCATTTTACTATCTGGACTCCTTGGGAAAATGCTCAACTGTATTCCAGCTAGAGAATAGGGAATTCCTTTGTTCATAAGAGAGTTGTATTGGTGGCACCATTATACTTTCAAACAGGTACCATGTCATCTTTGTTATGGTAGAAAGAGGAGCCTATTTAAATTTGCAGGGACCTGGGTTCAAATCCTGGATCTCCTACTTCCTAGAAGCAGGCCATTCACTTGCCCTCGACAGGACTTAGTTTTATTTTCTAAAAACTAAGGATGTTGGAGTAGGTGATCATCAAGGCCCTTCAGCTCTAGATCACATGAATAGGGCATAGGAAGTATCAACAGGTACATGGTCTACTGCTCAGGATGCATAACCTTATCCAGCAGTTATTTAGCTTCTTAAAAGCACCCCAGTTTTTCTTCTTTTCACAAAATTAGGTCAAAGGATCATAGATACTAGACAGGAACCTTCCAAGTCATCAAGTCCACCCTCTCATATTACAGATAAGGAAACCAAGGTACAGGGCAGTTAAGTGACTTGCTCAGGATCACATATATGTAGAAAATATATGAGAAAATATTTCCACTCAAGTTGTCTCTCCTCCAATTCCAGTGACCTCTCCACTATTTTCATACTTATAGAAAAGATGCTTCTGAGGCTAGGGAAAAAGCATTGTGCTGAAACAGGAACCATTATTTAGTAAATATTTGTGGATTTCATCCAAAACCTTATATCACAAAGCAGCTTAGCTAAGGAGACCTGAATCCCAATCCCATTTCTGTTCCTAATTTTCTGTATGACCTTGGGCAAGTCAGTCACCTCTCAGATCCTCAGTTTGCTCCTCTGCAAAAAATAAATTATTAGCAGATCAAAGGCTACAGATGCTTCTGAGTGGCTAATGTATGTCCCTCCAAATTATTAAGAACCACTTCCCACAGTCATCCTCCCATGAAGAAGAAAATGGGAGAGAAGAAAGAGAAAAGCTGCCCAGTCTGCTGGAGAAAGGCCAGGAAGGCTGCCAAACTTGCAAGTCATGAGGTTTCATTCTAAGTACTTGCAGGAAGGTTTCTAGCCTCCAGATTCAAAAGTGACAGGGAAGGAGAAAGAATGCAAAACAAATTCATTCTCTGACCAAATTCTCTGAAGTCTCCATTGAAGTAAGATGGTCCTCTGGCTCAAATGTCCCAGGGGCCCTTTGTCAGTCAAATGCTACTTTGTATTTCATGATTCTCAATGGATCATAGTACTCATTTGTATAAATCCTTAACATTCCCAAGAGCTTTACATGCGCTATCCCATTCGATTCTCATGACTGAGAGACAAATACTATTATTATCACCCTCATTTTACAGATGAAGAAATCTGAAAGGAGGGCACTGAGAGATCTGAGGAATCTTTAATTATTCGTCCCTCTTCCCCCTTTCTACCTATACTTGGGTGGTGTGTAGCACATAGAGTGCTGAGCTTGGAATGAAGAACACTTGGAGTGGATGCTGCCTGTCACTTGTTGCTTGTGTGACTGAGGAAGTCAATCTACCTTGCTGAAGCTGAGGTCCCTCATCAGTAAACCTCACAAGCTTGTAGTCATTGGGAGGACCCAATGAGACAATTCATGCAAAGATTTAGGGAACTTTAAGGAGTTATACAAATATGAGAGGCATGAAACTCAAGTGGCATTTAGCTGAAAAGGGGTCTATGGGAGATCTGAATGAGAGGACCACCTCATTTTAGTGGAGACTTCAGACATGTATTTGATCTTGCTCTTGCAATCCATTTCTTTTGAATTTCACTTTTGGTTAACATTTACTTAATTCCTTCCTTCCTTCCTTCTTTCTTTCTTTCCTTTCTTTTTTGGTAGGGCAATGAGGATTATGTGACTTGCCCAGGGTCACACAGCTAGTAAGTGTCAAATTTCTGAGGCCAGATTTGAAATCAGGTCCTCCTGAACCCAGGGCTATTGCTTTATCCACTGCACCACATAGCTGCTCCCTATTTGCTTAATTTCTAAGGTGATTTGGTTCTAACCATTCTGGCATCCCACAGTTCAACTCAATAAAAAGTTATTGAGACTACTCTGTGAAAGGCATTATTCTAGGATCTGTGGGCCTGTTGTGGAGGTATTTCAGTCATGTGTGACTCTTTGGGACCTCATCTGGGTTTTTTTGGGCAAAGATGCTGGAGTGAGTTGCCCTTTCAATCTCCAGCTCATATTACAGATGAGGAAACTGAGGCAAACTTGATGAAGTGACTTGCCCAGGGTCACACAGTTAGTAAGTTGTCAAGTGTCTGAGGTCGGATTTGAACTCAGGGCCTTTTGAATTTTGGGGCAATGCCATATACACTGTGTCACCTGGCTGCCCCCTAAGTCACCTCTGTGCATCTTCTTAACTTTCCCTTGGAGGGAACCACAATGAGGAAGAAAAGGGAACCCTCTTTCCATTGACTCATTCCCTTTCATTAACCTGGAAATCCAGCAAAATAGGAACCGCATTACTGGGGCCCAGAGTCAAACTAGGAAAAAGCCTGATTCTTTCATCTCTGCCCTTAAAATCTTTCTGCTCCTCCAAAATGGAAAAGAGAAGAGGAGAAAGCCTCTTGGTTGTCACTATTCATTCCTTCTCCAACTTAGGTGACATCCTTCCTTTTCTGAGTAAGATTTCTTTTTTTTCTTTTTAAAAAATTCCAGAGAAAGCCAGGCCCATGAAATTTACTTCCTGCGGTCAGCTCGGGCATAGCAATTCCCTTCATTGCCTTTTGCCTCAGTTGCAATATGGAAATCATGTAGTCACAGGCCACAACTTCCCTCTCTCACTTCCCGGCAAACTTCAGAGCCCAGCTGTGTGCTCAGCAGATTTGGGAGTCTTCTTATCATACTTTCCCTGTGATGTCTCCAACAGAGGGGGAACCTCCTCCTCCCTTATCCATTCCCTCTCCCAATAAAAGGGAGGAGAAGAGAGCCAGACACTCAGTGAGGCCAAAAGACACTTGGAACTGTTGAAGCTACTCCTCAAATCTACCTCCTCCCAGACAGCACCATGAAGGTCTCCAGAGCTGTTCTGACCTTGGTTCTCATTACTGCAGTCCTCTGCTGTCAAGTCTATGCAGCTGGTAAGTGCCTTCAGTCCTTCATTCCCTCCTATCCAATGATGTCTGGGATTGATTCTCTCATTTCTGTGTTACCATCAATATGAAAGGTGGGAGAGAATTTAGACTCCTATGGGCCTCATTTTACAGAACGGGAAACTGAAGACCAACAAAAGAAAGGACTTGTCTAAGGTTACATTATAGCTAAGTGATGGTAGAGTTGTGGTAGAACCCAGGCCTCCTATTGGCCTTTCTATACCTCAATAATTTCTTTCTTTTTCCTTTTTTTGTGGGGCAATGATGGTTAAGTGACTTCTCCAGGGTCACACAGTTAGTATGTGTCAAGTGTCTGAGGCCAGATTTGAACACAGGTCCTCCTGAATCCAGAGCCAGTGCTGTATACAGTCCTCAATACTTTCAATGTCTTTCCCAAGAATAGATTCCTTGCTATAGCTATCTCAGCAACACCTAGAATAATTGGTGACCCATTTATGGAAATCTTCCTCATTTGTTATAACCACATTTTCTGTAGGTGAACAGAATAGTTCCTTTGCCATAGTTTCCTTGAATGCCCAGAATTTTAACTTACCAATGAGTTTGAAATTGTATTGGTTAAAGTGCTGGTCTTCTCTGCTCCAATGGATAATGCCCATGGAGGACAGAAAGGTCACAGTGACATCTCCTCACCTAGCACCTGTTTGCCTGTAGATGCTAAAGGACAGATAACAGGTTTGCTAAGGCCCAGTGTTTAATTCATCGTGAATACTTTTAATGATTAATTCTTCCTAATTACATTTTAGAAACTGATTGGTCTGGAATGGGATGCTATTCATATGATTTCCCCCCATTTCTTTAGTGATAAAACAGAGGGAAAGGCTTTAAGTGGCTTATCCTGTCTTAGTCTGGCACACCCAGTAGTTCTGGGACAGGAAAGGGGGCTGGAAATTGCAGATGAAGGTGTTGATTCTCCTTCCCTTGCCTTCTTTTCCCTTCCCTTTCTTGAAATACTCATTTTAAAAAATCCAGAAACATCCTAAACTGGTATCTCTTGGCCTCCTCTCAGATGCTCCTGACCATCCAACAACATGCTGTTTCAACTTCACCAGTAGGAAGATCCCTTCAAAGCTGGTGGTGAGCTATGAGACCACCAGCAGTCGATGTGCCTATGAAGCTGTGATGTAAGTTAACCAGACATTGCCCCCTTGTCCCCTGTACTACAGTACTGGCCATTCACTATGGGCATAGGGGGCTGGAGAAATGCAAACCAGATTTCACAGATGAACTTAGAGAAATGATAGTAGGACAGGTTCAGAACTTTTTGCGTAAAAATATGGGACCAGATGATATCTAAAGTCCCTTGCAGATTCTACCCTACTAAATGAGGAGCAAAGGAGCGATCCAACTGAACTCACATGTAGGAAAACAGAAAAGACTAGATGGGTCCTTGGGCCTGGCTTTCTGTTAAACAGGGCAGAGTTAGGGTATGTCACTCATATCCCAACCCATAGTCAACCTAGAAATGGAACCTGATAATGGGGAAGCATTCAGATGTAGCTGCTGGAGAGAGGGCCCTATCCAGAAAGTCCAGTGGAAAATCGGCCCTCTCTACCTGGACTTTTAGTTACCAAACTCTCCTAGACAGGAAGGAGCAACAGATGGCTCTTGAGTGTATTTTCCATTGGTTTTTCTTTTCTAATCCCAATTTCTAGAATCCCAGTTTCTTGAATTCTAGGTCAGTTTTAGGGAGAAGGACAGGATTAGGGCAGGATGACTCCTTCTTTTTGGAGGAATACACAAAGCCACTCACCAAAAGTACTTTCTTCCACAGAATGATCACAAAACAAGGCCTTCGCATCTGTGCTAACCCAAAGGAGCATTGGGTTCAACATATTAAGAATCAATTGGACAAGAAGAAAGCCAAGACCCAGAGTCCATGAAGGCACCTGCTACTTCCTCTTACCTCTGTTTGCTTGGAGATCCAAGCAGGATAGAAGAATTATTTATTTTCCTTCCATCTCCAACAACATCTCTCTGTGACATTTTACTGTAATTTAAATATGTTTTATCTTATTTAAATTATTAGTGTTTAACAAGAATTTGTGCCTTAATCATCATTGTCATCATTAGTTTTTGTAACCTATTCTTGGGTCAGAACTTCACCTCAATGCCTTAACTTTATGATCTGTAAAATAGATGAGACTCCATTCTGCTTCACAAAGGTTTCTTTGTGAGAATTGTATTGAAAATTCATATGAAAGTTATTGGAGCGTTCTGCAGAGAAGTCATACCCTGAACCCAAGGTATTGACAATGAAAGTTATTATGGAAGACAAATACTATACTACAAATATTGAATTTCCATAGACAAATATATTTTTGTTTATAAAATCTTTCAGCTGTGTTTTCTTGTGCATATATGGGAAAAATGCAGTTCCCAGGGTAAGAGGGTGTTAAGGTGGGGGTTGGATGGGGTGGAAGACTCTGGAGGGAGGCAAGAAGGTTATGGCTGTTATCCTTCCTGGTTTACCTGAAAAAATCTTCGTTGTAGTGTAGACCAACAAATTGACTTGCTTGTAAGAAGTCATTTCCTATATAAAATCCAAAGCTGCCTCCCTATACCTTCCATTCATTTATGTTCTTGACTCCCTTAACCCCAGGTCTAATTTTTTAAAAATTCTAACCCTTCATGTTTAAAAAGACAACTCTTATGGCCCCTCACTCTAAGCCCAAGTCATCCCTGATCATGGATCAATATCTCCACTTTCTGCAACTGGTTCTTAGAAGGAGCACCTCCCACCCTCTCCTGTTCTCAGTATGCCCTAGGTTAGCTCTAACTTGTTAATATCCTTTCTTTATGTGTGGAAACTTGCTAAAAATTTCCACCTTGCTCCCCAATGGATAAGGGTTCTGAAGGCTTAGCAGAATGATACCTGGGAATTTTGGCACCCCAGCCAAAACCAGGGATGAAAGTAAATGAGTAAAGACTGATATTTCTGGGCAACTCTGAGGAAAAGGTGAGGAACAATGGGGAGAGAGGTTCAAACGGACAGTCTCCTCCTGTTATTATACACATGATTTTGTCACCTCCTCAGCAGCTGTCTCCTCTAGATCTATGCACCTTCAGAGTCCCTGCCCTTTGGGATGTTAATTCACTTAGCTGAGACCCTGTAGCTAAACTGACCTGCTTGGTAAGAGAGTAACTGCATACCCAGAAAGCCCCCTTCTATCTAAGCACCCACACACTGAACTCATCCTCACATCCCATATAACCATTCATCAAGGCCATTTTCTTGACAAATGCCCTGAAGTCAAATTTATCATCACAAAAATTATCCATCTAGGATGAGGATGCAGATTGGTTAGAGGTAGGAAGGTTTGGGCACTGACGTGTGTGTGTGTGTGTGTGTGTGTGTGTGTGTGTGTGTGTGTGTGTGTGTGTAATATTGTCAACAGTGAGACAAGGGAGATGTCAATCCTCTTGGAATAAGATAGAACCACCAGGGAGTTAGTCCTCAAGATTTGGATGGCAAGATTACTTTTTTCTTTATAGAAGAATTACATTCCAGTCAAATGTCCCATCCCTCCACTTCTTAGTGATACCTATGAAGTCATGGTTACAGTATTATATTAGGATCTCTTATTCACGTTCTCTAATCACTCTTTGGAACATCTCCATCTGCTGCTCCCATCTGCCTCAAAGCTGTGATTCCAAATGTCTCGTGGTCATGGTACCACCAGGTCATGATTTCTCCTCCTTACAGGCCTGCATTCTGACATCCCCCACTCCCACTGCCCTCAGCCCCTGGATATAGTACTGATAGATTGATACACTAGGCAGTTGAGGTCTCTGTTGAGATCTGGAGGGCTCCCAAGAGACCACGATGGCCTAGACTCATACCCCAGTTGTTAGTGCATCTCCACCTGCTCTTACATTCCCCATCACAGTGATTCTGAACCTTTGTCTACCAAAGTGCAAACCTCACTCTTTAACTCTTGTTTCTGCTCCCTCCTTGCCATCTATTTCAAGCCTATTCTCAATGTCTCTCTCCAGGTCCCCTGTCCCCACAACTGTGGCCTATGGAACTCCTACTCTGTAATAAATAAACTTCTTTCTATGTTAGATATTTTTCTCTCATGTTCCTTTTACTTTTTTTTAGCGGAGAAACCCATTTATCCAAATCATAGCAAAACAGAAATCAAAGAAAGTATACATAGGAGAAAATATACCAGATAATACATAGTGAAAGATCTCTCCCAGTGGGATCAAGATATTTAGCTCATCTGGGAGAAAGGGGACTAGATATCTCTCAAGGGGAAGTTCCCTGAAATATTTAGTTTAGCAAGCTGGAGATAGGGCCATGACGAAGACTGCCAGATCCTCTCAGGTCAAGTTCTTCACAGAGTCTTCCTTCAGCAACCTCAGGTTGTGTTGGCATCTTCCATTATCTTTCTTGAAAATGGAGGCTAGGATGGTGGAGAGGAAGCAGCAAGCTGCCTGAGCTCTCCTTCTGTTCCCTCAAAAAGAACATTAAATCAAGCCTCTGGATGGATTCTGAAACTACAGAACCTGCAAAGAGACAGGGAGACACAGTCTTCCAACCAGAGAGAATTTAGAAGACTTCAGGAAAAGTTCGGTCTGACTCGGGCAAAAGGGAGGCCCAGCGCAGGGCAGCAGCCCAGCACCGAGGGGGTCGGGGCAAGTCAGCAGGAGCTGCGGGGCACAGCCAAACAACTGAGGCCCCTGGAACCTGGCTCAAAAATCTGGTGGCCAAGAAGGACAGTGGAAAATCCAATCTGCACCGGCAGGGAGGCCCACGAACGGTCAGGTGGGATTGCGCACCGGGGTCGGGCAACTGGCTGAGCTCACGCAGACAGGAAGTGCAGGGGGGCAAACTGCACACCCTATAAAGGCCTCAGAGTAAAAAGCTGGTCTCACAGCACCTATACCCCTGCACAAGAACCCAAAAACAGGGACCCTGGTGCCCCCAGAGCAGACCTCAACTCAACTTAAAAAATAAATAAATAAGCTGCAATAATGAGTGAGAAGCAAAAAAGGGACCTCTCCATTGAGAGCTTCTGTATCAATAGGGAAGAAGCCAACTCGAACTCAGATGAGGACAATACCCTCAAATTGCCTATGTGTGAAGCCTCACGAGGGAAGGTGAATTGGTCTCAAGAACAAAAAGCCTTCCTGGAAGAGCTCAAAAAGGAAATTAAAAATCAATTGAGAGAGGTAGAAGAAAAAATGGGGAGAGAAATGAAAGCAAAACAAGAAAACTATGAAAAAAGAATCAGCAGCTTGGAAAAGGAAGCACAAAGATTGACTGCAGAAAACAATTCCTTAAAAAATTTATCTGGCCAAATGGAGAAAAAAAAAGTGCATAATTTCACTGAAGAAAACAATGCCTTAAAAAATTCAGTTGGCCAAATGGAAAAAAAGGTGCATAATCTCATTGAAGAAAACACTGCCTTAAAAAATTCACTTGGCAAAATGGAAAAAAAGGTGCATAATCTTACTGAAGAAAACAATGCCTTAAAAATTAAAATTGGACACTTGGAAGATAAGGAATCCATGAGACACCAGGCATCAGTCAAGCAGAATCAAAAGAGTGAAAAAATAGAAGAAAATGTGAAATACCTCATTGGAAAGACAACTGATCTGGAAAACAGATCCAGGAGAGACAATTTGAGAATCATTGGACTGCCTGAAAGCCATGACCAGAAAAAGAATCTAGACACCATATTCCAGGAAATTATTAAGGAGAACTGCCTTGATATCATAGAATCAGAGGATAAAATCATCATTGAAAGAATCCACTGATCACCTCCTGAAAGAGACCCCAAAAGGAAAACTCCAAGGGATATTGTAGCCAAATTCCAGAATTATCAGGTGAAGGAGAAAATATTCCAAGCAGCCAGAAAGAAGCAATTTAAATATCAATAACAAAAAGCAATTTAAATATCAATAACAAAAGCAAGGGAGAAAAGGGTAAAGGAAAGAGAGGGGGGTGATAAAAAGGGAGAGCATATTGGGGGAGGCAGGGGTAAGAAGTAAAACATCTGTGAGGAGGAATAGGGTGAAAGAAGGGGGCAAAAAGTACAAAGGGAGTAAATGGAATAGAGGGGAATAGACAGTCAGTAATAATAACTGTGAATGTGAATGGGATGAACTCTGCTATAAAATGGAAGCGAATTGCAGAGTGGATTAAAAACCAGAATCCTACAATATGCTGTTTACAAGAAACACATTTGAAGCAGAGAGATACAGACAGAGTAAAGGTAAAAGGCTGGAGCACAATATATTATGCTTCAGCTAAAGTAAAAAAAGCAGGGGTAGCAATCCTTATCTCAGACAAAGTGCAGGCAAAAATAGATCTCATTAAAAGAGATAAGGAAGGAAATTACATCTTGCTTAAAGGTACTATAGATAATGAAGTAATATCAATATTAAATATGTATGCGCCAAGTGGTATAGCATCCAAGTTCTTAGAGGAGAAGTTAAATGAGTTACAAGAGGAATTAAACAGTAATACTATACTAGTGAGGGATCTGAATCTCCCCCTCTCAGAATTAGATAAATCTAGCCAAAAAATAAATAAGAAAGAAGTGAAAGAGGTGAATAGATTACTAGAAAAGTTAGACATGATAGATGTCTGGAGAAAATTGAATGGGGATAGAAAGGAATATAGATTTTTCTCAGCAGTACATGGCACATTTTCAAAAATTGACCATGTATTAGGGCACAAAACATCATAGTTAAATATAGAAAGGCAGAAATAGTAAATGCATCCTTTTCAGATCATGACACAATAAAAATTACATGTAAGAAAGAGCCAGGGAAAAGTAGAATGAAAATCAATTGGAAACTAAATAATTTCATTCTAAAGAATGAATGGGTCATACAACAAATCATAGAAACAATCAATAACTAAATCCAAGAGAATGACAATAATGAGACAACATACCCAAATGTATGGGATGCAGCCAAAGCAGTGCTTAGGGGAAAATTTATAGCTCTAAATGCTTACATGAATAAAAAAGAGAAAGAGGAGATTAATGAATTGGGCATGCAACTTAAAAAGCTAGAAAAAGAACAAATTAGAAATCCCCAATTAGATACTAAATTAGAGATCCTGAAAATCAAAGGAGAAATTAATAGGATTGAAAGCAAAAAAACCATAGAATTAATCAATAAAACTAAGAGCTGGTTTTATGAAAAAAACAATAAAATAGATAAAATATTGGTTAATTTGATTAAAAAAAAGAAAGAAGAAAAACAAATTACCAGTATCAAAAATGAAAAAAGATGATGTTACCACCAATGAAGTTGAAATTAAATCAATAATTAGGAATTATTTTGCCCAACTGTATGCCAATAAATTTGACAATCTAAATGAAATGGATGAATATTTACAAAAATACAAACTTCTCAGGTTAACTGAAGAGGAAATAAAATCCTTAAATAAACCCATATTAGAAAAAGAAATTGAACAAGCCATTAATAAACACCCTAAGAAAAAATCCCCAGGGCCAGATAGGTTTACGGGAGAATTTTATAAAACATTTAAAGAACAATTAATTCCAATATTATACAAATTATTTGGAAAAATAGGTGAGGGAGTTCTACCAAATTTGTTTTATGATACAAATATGGTGGTAATACCAAAACCAGGCAAAGCAAAAACAGAGAAAGAAAATTATAGACCAATTTCCCTAATGAATATTGATGCTAAAATCTTAAATAAGATATTAGCAAGGAGATTACAGCAAGTGATCACCAGGATAATACACTATGACCAGGTGGGATTTATACCAGGAATGCAGGGCTGGTTCAACATTAGGAAAACTATTAACATAATCAACCAGATCAATAAGAAAACCAACCAAAATCATATGATTATCTCAATAGATGCAGAGAAAGCTCTTGACAAAATACAACACCCATTCCTAATAAAAACACTGGAGAGTTTAGGAATAGGTGGAGCTTTCCTTAAAATAATAAGCAGTATCTACCTAAAGCCATCAGCAAGTATTATATGCAATGGAGATAAATTAGAGGCCTTCCCAATAAGATCAGGGGTGAAACAGGGATGTCCATTATCACCCCTATTATTTAATATTGTACTAGAAATGTTAGCTTTAGCAATCAGAGAAGAGAAAGGAATTAAAGGAATTAGAATAGGCAAGGAGGAAACAAAACTATCACTCTTTGCAGATGATATGATGGTATACTTAAGGAATCCTAGAGAATCAACTCAAAAATTGAAACAATCAACAACTTTAGCAAAGTAGCAGGATATAAAATAAATCTACATAAATCATCAGCATTTCTACACATGACCAACAAAGTCCAGCAGCAAGAGATAGAAAGAGAAATTCCATTTAAAGTAACAGTAGATAATATAAAATACTTGGGAGTCTACTTACCAAGGCAAAAACAGGAACTCTATGAACACAATTACCAAACACTATTCACACAAAGCAAATCAGATCTAAATAATTGGAAAGATATCAATAGCTCATGGATAGGCAGAGCTAATATAGTAAAAATGACAATTCTACCTAAATTAATTTACTTATTCAGTGCCATACCAATCAGAATACCTAAAAATTATTTTATAGAGCTAGAAAAAATAATAACAAAATTCATCTGGAAAAACAAAAAGTCAAGAATATCAAGGGAAATATTGAAAAAAATGCACAGGAAGGTGGGTTAGTGGTACCAAATCTGGAGCTTTACTATAAAGTGGCAGTCATCAAAAGTATCTGGTACTGGCTAAGAAATAGAGTGGAGGATCAATGGAATAGGCGGGGCACAGGAGACACAGTAGTAAAAGACACTAGTAATGTAGTGTTTGATGAACCCAAAGACTCCAGCTTCTGGGATAGGATCTCAGGTTTTGAAAAAAACTCCTGGGAAAACTGAAAGATAGTATGGCAGAAATTAGGCATAGACCAACATCTTACACCCTCTACTAAAATAAGGTTAAAATGGATGCATGATTTAGACATGAGGTGATACCATAGGTAAATTAGGAGAGGAAGGAATAGTCTACCTTTCAGATCTTTGGAAAGGAAAACAGTTTATGACCAAACAAAAGATAGAGAATATTATGCAATACAAATGGATGATTTTGATTACACTAAATTAAAAAGTTTCTGTACATACAGAAGCAATGCATCCAAAATTAGAATGGAGGCAGAAAGCTGGGAAACAATTTTTATGGCCAGTAGTTCTGATAAAGGCTTCATTTCTACAATATATAGGTAACTAAATCAAATTTAGAAGAATCCAAGTCATTCCCCAAGTGAGAAATGGTCAAAGAATATGAACAGGCAGTTTTCTGATGAAGAAATCAAAGCTATCTATTCCCATATGAAAAAATACTCTAAATCACTATTGATTAGAGAAATGCATATTAAAACAACTCTGAGGTACCACCTGACACCTATCAGATTGGCTAAAATGACAAAAAAGGAAAATAATAAATGTTGGGGAAGCTGTGGAAAAATTGAAACACTAATGGATTTTTGGTGGAGCTGTGAACTGATCCAACCATTATGGAGAGCAATTTGGAATTATGCCCAAAGGGCTATAAAGCTTTCTATTTTGAGGTTTTTCCTCATTGCTCTGATTTTTCTTATAACATGACTAATGCATAAATATGTTTAATGTTATATACATACATACACACACACATATGTGAGATTTAAAATTGGATATTAGATAACTGTGAGATTTAAAATTGGATATTAGATCATAAATCTCCCCTACTTAACCTTTCCCTTAATTTATCTCCCAAACTAGTAAATGGAAGAAGCTTTTGGTTTTCTAGATAGACCTTTTATTTATTGTTATGGTAGTCACAAGGTGATGTTGATTAGAAGGATAGGAAAGTAGAAACACAATACAAATCATCTTAAGTCTAAGCTTAGTCTATATTCCTTATAAAAACTCACCAAACCGAAAAGGCCACCTTTGGAGAGAGACCGTCTGTGCTGCGCTGTCAGGAGTCCCACCAAGCAGGCAAAAGCCCCCACTTCCGTTCTCTCCACCCCGGAAGTCAAGTGCCCCACAGGCAGTCTGACATGCGCAGCAGGCGGACTGTTTGTCTCTTCCCCAAAAGGGTGGTCCTTGAAAAACTGGCGTCTTTCAGTTATCCTAACCGACTGTTAAAAACTTTCATATTTTACCACACATATAAAACCTATATCAGATTACCTGCTGTCTAGGGGACAGGGGAGGCAGGGGAGGGAGAAAAATCTGAAATTGGAAAGCTTGTATAAACAAATGTTGAGAACTATCTACATGTAACTGGAAAAAAATAAAATACTTTCATCAGAAAAAAAAAGAAAAAAAGAAATAACAAGCAGAATGATTTCAGAAAGGTCTGGAAAACCTTGCATGAACTAATGTATAGTGAAGTGAGTAGAACCCAGAGAATGTTGTGCACAGAGACAGCAATATTGTTTGATGAAGAACTGTGAATGACTTGACTATTCTCAACAATACAATGATCCAAGACAATCCCAAAGAACTATTGCTGAAACATACTATCACTGCCAAAGAAAGAACTAATATTGAAGAAACACAGATGATTTTTTCATGTGCTACTTTTTACTTTCTTTCATCGTTTTCTTTTATTCAAGTTTTCTTGTAGAAAATGAATAATATGATAATGTTTTACATAATGGTATATGTATAACCCCATATTTGATTGCTTATTGCCTCAGCGAGGGTGAAGAGGATGTATATTCAGAGGAAGGGATGACTTGTACAGGGATTAGAGGGGCACAATCTGGAAACAATGGTAATATTGATTTGACTGGAGTATATTGATATTGATTTGAAGGAGGGATAAAAATTGCAACACTAAACTATAAATAAAAATGTTTATTACTTAAAAAAAAGAAAAGACACCTCCCTCCATTCCTTTGAAGAGGTGGGAGGTCCATGGGTGTGCATATATTGTCAGGTTTTTTTGCTGTATGGATCAGTTTTGATTTTTTTCTCTTCCTCTTTTTTTTTTCCTTTAAAAAGGATCTTCATTATGTTATATTTCTCTGTCTGAAGGGGTTGTGAGAAGGATATGGGGAGAAATTTGGGTGATGTAAAAACAAAAGACAAATAAAAATATTTTTTAAAAACAAAGACAAAATTTCTCTGAGGCCCCTCTGACAGAGATTCTGTGACTTTAGGATTCTAAAGCAGACTGAAAATGGAGAAAGTCATGTGGCAAACCAGGTCATTTTGAAGTAGATTGGCTAGGAGTCAAGATGGTAGGTTTTGAAGGAGACAAAGATGAGCATTGGGCGCAGGATATTGGAACATTCTCATCTTTTTCCTAGTTGGTTTGCCCTGAAATGAAGAATTTTCTTTCCTCACCTAAGCAAGGAAAGATAACAAACATGAAATTCTTGCATCCTTTGGGTCCTACTATCCCCTCTAACCCCCATCTTATCTCCCTCCCACCCTGGGAATTATAGCCTCCCCATATATACACAAGAAATTATAGTTGTCCCATTTTATAAACAAAAATATATTGTCTATAGAAATTCAGTAATCATACTTCAGCATTGTTTCCCATAAGATTCATTGTTACCTTGGGTTCAGAGAGTGACTTCTCTCCAGACAGTTCAAATACCTTTTACATGGATTTTCACAGCAATTTTTTGAGGTAGGTAGGAGAAGAATGAAATGTTACCCATTTTACACATAAAGAGGCTAAAGCATAGAGAGGAAGTGATTGACCCAAAGGTAAGTTTCCAGAAAACTATAGCAAAGACACAAAATCTTTATGAACAAAAAGCAAAATATTAAAAAAGAACAAAATATATTCAGATTATAATAAAGTATCTCAAAGAATAACTGTGATAGGTGGGCAGGAAATAAATTATTCTCCAACCATTTTGGAATCATGATAAGCAGGGGGATGAGGAAGGGTCAGTAGCCTACCTGGCCTCTGGGTCTTGGCTTTCTGGTTGTCTAATTGGTTCATAATATGTTGGACCCACTGTTCCTTTGGCTTAGGACAGATGTTGAGGCCTCGTTTTGTGATAAAGCTGTAGAGGAAAGAATACTTAGGGAGTGACTTTGTAGAATCAGCCCAGGAGGATGAAGCTTCGTTCCCTCTGTACCTTGACCCTCCTAGAACTGGGATTACAAAAGGCAGCACAATGGGAATTGCTAACAAGAACATCCTATCTGCTTAAGTGTATCCTGGGATGTGCTATTCAGATACAAATATGAGCAGACTAAGGAAGAATTGTAGGTATTGACTGAAGATTCAAGTAGAGGGGACCCATCATTTTCCTCACTTTGTACCCCCTTCCTCCCACAGATACCTGTTTTCCCCTTCCCAGTCATTGAGTTCCAGCTATGGATTAATTGGGGGTTGGGTTGCAGGTTGTGGGAAACATAACTCATCTCAAGTCAGGGACAAAAAACAACATTGAAACTTTTCTCCTTTCTTGGATTTGAAGTTAATTGCATCCCTCCTTGGGCCTTATATGGAAGGGTATAATGAAAATGTAGGGGGAGGGAGGGACATTTAACGTAACTCTCTCCCTGCCTTCCCACCCCCATTCTATAGAGGAAGTCATTGAGGCCCAGAGAATGGAAATTCCTTGCCCAGAGCTACTCAGTGATGTGGTAAAAAGTTTTAACAGTCAGTTAGATAATGGAGAGATGCCAGTTTTTCTTAGGACCACCCTTTTGGGGAGGAGACCAACAGCATGAGCTACACACACCAGTCTGCCTGCGATGCATGCCAGATTGCCTGCTAAGCACACGACTTCCGGGGTGCGAGCTTAAAAGGCAAGGAGAGAACGGAAGTGGGGCCTTTTTTCCTGCTCCGCTTGTCTCCTGGCTGCGCTGCACAGACAGACGCGGACTGGAGTTTGACTCGGCCCGGCTCTCGGTTAACAGCATGCGCTTGACTCGGTCTCTCGCCCCAAAGGTGGCCTTCCTCTTTTGGTGAACTTTATACAGAATATAGACTAAGCCTAAACTTAAGACAATTTGTATTGTATTTCTACTTTCCTATCTTTCTAATCAACATCACCTTGTGACTACCATACAATAAAAGCTCTATCTAGAAAACCTCCATAGTTCATACCACCAAGGATTTTATTTTTTTGCTATTATCATTGTTATAATATGGGGGAAATTGTCACATATGGAGAGAGTCGTCAAGATGGCTCTTTCTACCAGAGATGATCCAAGTTTAGAATCAGATCAGCAGAAACTGCTCCCCCTGCAGGAAACTATAGAACATACCAAAAAAGGAGCACCAATTCAAGACAGAAAATATAGCCCCTTTAAACCAAGTGACTTGAGTGCATGGAAATCAATCATCCCTAGTTTTGAGAAAAATCCAAACACTGTAATTTCACAGTTAAGTACTATATTTAATATATATCATCCCACTTGGGCTGATGTTACTTGCCTTATGGAAACTTTACTGTCCCCAACTGAGATTACAGATATTATCTCAGCAGGAAATGCCCTTGTTGTGAAGGGAAACGCCGATGTGGAATGGCCTCTAAAGGATCCAGAGTGGAATTATAATAATGATAGGGATTTCCAAAGATTAAAAGATGCTAAAGAAACACTTCTGAAGGGAATGGAATCTTGCTCTAGAAAACTGGAAAACTGGCAGAAATTTTTAAGCCTACCTCAGGAGGCTAATGAAAGACCAAACAGATTTTATGATAGACTTTGTGAGGCCTCTAGACAGTACACCAGATTGGATCTAGTAGATTTAAGAGATTCCTATATCGTTCTCAACACATTTGTTTATAATTCACTGCCAGAAATATGCAGATGCTTTCTGAAACAATGTCTAGACTGGAGAACTCTCACAGTAGATAGGATTAAGGAACTTGCAAATTATGTCTTTGACTCATGTGAGGAAGGTCCAGATCACCCTAAACAGAGCATTCTGGCACCGGCGATTCCTAGTCAGCCATGTGAACACTGGAACAAGGACACTAAGGTGTGTTGTTACTGTTGTAAGGAGGGGCATGAATTGAGAGAATGTAGGACTTGGGGAAGAAATTCTAATTCTAATTACAGGCAAAATCAAAATAGAAATAGATCTTTTTGGAGGAATACAGTAAGGCAGTACCAGAATAATGGTAACCAAGGTCCCTCTCAGAGGAGGACACAGGAATGACGGTGTCTTGGGGAGGAATGGAACATAGATAATGAAAGCCATATATTCCCAGATCTGAATTTTTTGAATACACTTGTTCCAGTCCATTCACCTCCCCAGAGTAATGAACCACATAGAAGCTTCTTCCATTTACTACTCTGGGAGATAAATTAAGGGAAAGGTTAAGTAGGGTAGATTTATGATCTAATATCCAATTTTAATCTCACAGTGACAAAGTCAGATGTAGGCACTCAGGGTGTCAGGTAAGAACAAAGGTGACTAGCCTTGCTGAAAGAGCAGTTAGATGGGTGTCAGCAGACATGGCTTCTAAAACCAGTTGGCTGTGCGACCTTTGGGGAAAACACTTCATCTGTCTGGGCTTTCAATTCATCCCTTGTCAAGTGATCTGGCTAGGCTAGATGTTCATTTACTGTGATAATCCCTCCTGCTCTGGCATTTTATACTTCTAGCATAATTTCAAATGTATGGATTAATTAATGCAAGAGGAACTGATACACACATTGTTCATGGAGCTTGTTCTTTTCATCAGAAGTAGCAATACCTCAATTAGGAAAGTAGTTTTCATGTTTGACCACAAAAATGCCTGAAGGTCTGACCTTGTCATATTCCCGCCTCCTCTAGGTCAAATGAGACTTCTTCCTCTCCTGGTCCTTAGTGAATGACTATTGTAGAACAGCTAGATGAGGGGCAAAAATTCGATTAACTTACATAATAGCTTTATTCTCACATGGGCTGCTGGTGCTCTTATAGGTTACCACCAAATTTGGAGGGATATTTCTGCTGGTGAAATGTAGGCAGCAAATGGTTGGGATGCCAGGACCATCTGAAAGAAGCCCAAGAACAATGGTTTAAGATGCTTTAGCATTTTTTCTCCTAAGCATGAGTATTTCAAGAGAGAGAAGGGAAAGGAAGGGAAGGTATAAGGACAACACTTCATCATTCTCAATTCCAAGCAGTGTTGTCTGTTCTCATACCTGCCAGAACAAGACTGAGCATGCTCTAGATGAGGGCACCTGTGCACGAACTGTGGCCCACCATAAAGTGCTCAAGCCCTTTTCCTTAATTATCTCACAAATAATATTGAGAAGCCTTGTTACCATGCTTTCCCATGTACACCTGCTGCGTTTCTAATATGCAATTAGGAAGCAGCAGTCATTAAAAGGATCCAAAATGAGTTGAATTTTGGGAATTCAGTAACTTAGCTCCAGTACAAACAGGTGCCAGATTTGGAAATGCCATTATGAGCTTCTTATTCCTATGCATGGGATTTGTGCTGATGTCTATAGGACTGAACTTTTACTGATGCAATGTCAAATTCACTGTCAGCTTAAATTTCTAGGCCCTCAAACAAAATATGGTGGAGGGCTTGGATTCCTATCCAGATTTAGAAACATCTTTGCTACACATCAAAAGAATTCTCCTCAAGTATGTCACTGATCATTGTAGGGTTTGCTGGGGGGGCAGCTAAGTTGAGGACCTTTAATTAAGACATTAACAGCATAGGGAAACAGAAAGCTCACTGGACTGCATATAAGGAGACCTGGGTTAAGTTAGCCCCAGGTCTACCATTAACTAACTGTATGTAAACTTGGACATGTTACTATTTCTTTCTGGATCTCAATTTCCCCTTCTTTAAAAGATGAAGTCCCTTCCATCTCCGACATTTGAAGACAACACAGAAATCAAAGAGTATTTCCTCTGCATCTCTGGGTGGGAGTGAAAGAAGTAGGATCACTTACAGGGTGATACATTGACTTGACAGCAGAGGGCAGCAATGATGACAACCAAGAACAGAACAGCTCCAGAAATTTTCATGGTGCTAGCAGGGAGAGGGCAGACTTGAGAACTGCATTCAGTAGCTTCCAAGTTTCTTGCTGCTAAATATGTAGCTCTCTTCTCCCTTTAATTGGGAGAAGGCTGAAGGGAGAGGAGGATACACAACAGTCGGGAGATGTCATAGAAAAAGAATGACAAGGAGATTTAAGTTAGCAGAGCAGACAGCTGGGCTTCGAGGAATTTTCCAGGAACTAAGAGAAGGAAGCAATGGCCTGTGACTCTGCATGACTTCTAGGCTAGTCCTGGGATAATAAGATCATGAAGGAAATGGCCATGCCTTGTCAAAATTGACCTCATAAATGAGCTCTCTGACATCTATTCTTTTTTTCTCTCAGTAGAGACATTTTTTATGTTGATTTGTATTTTTATTTTTAATTTATGGAATAAAAAACCATTTCCATAACAGCACAATAAAAAGATACAATTGCAAATCTACTAGGCACAAATTGCAATTGCTTTCAAATATACAGCAAAATTATCATGTAAATTTATTTTCCCCCCTCCCTTCCTCTTTCCTCCCCTTCCCCTCCTCCCATAGAGATGGCTACCATCAGACACACATAGGTATGTGTATGTATGTATGTATGTGCATGCATATTTACACAGATGTATGTGTGTGCATGTATATGTACACTGCATATATGTATGTAAATAGATATGTAAATGGATATATGAAAATATTTTATCCATGCTTCTATGTATCAGTTCTTTCTCTGAATGCACATAGCATCTTTCTTCATGTGTCCTTTATAGTTAATTTGGATATTTATAATATTTAAATTAACTTATTCACTCAGTCATTCTCAAAACAACATTGCTGTTACTGTATACAACGTTCTCTTGGTTCTACTCATTTGACTCTTCATTATTTCATGCAAGTCTTTCCAGGTTTTTCTAAAATCATTGACCTCCTAACTTCTTATGGCACAACAGTATTCTATCACAATCATCTACCACATCTATCCCTAAAAGTCCCAGCTTTCTTCGTAATTAGAGATCTTTCCCAGAAAAGGAAGGAAGCAGGGAAACTGAGTTGAGAAAGGGGTGAATGATTCTGTTAAAATCTTTCCCCTTTTTCCAGGTTTGGAAAAGGAACAGGCAGATGTTAAAGACAGAGATGAAGGAAGCAGATTTTCTCCCAGTCAGACCCTGGACCCTGGTAATACAGTTCATAGTTGTGCCAGATCTCCAGGTTAATGAAGGGGAATGAGTCAGTGGAAATATGATGCCCTTTCCTTCCCTAGACTGGCTCCCTGTAGGGAGAGCTGAAAGGATGGACAATAGGAAAATGTGGCTGGGAGACACATTCTAGAATGGCAGTTTAGACTTCATTCAGGAGGTTAAACTTTATTCACTCGGTACTAGGGAGCAGCTGAGGATTTTTTAAGTGGAAGACTAGCATGTTCTAAATGGCAGAGTTGTTTCAGCTGAGTCTGTCTCTATGCTGCCCTACTTTCTCAGCCTGGTCTTATACTACTCCCCTTCAGAACTTGGTCTCATAATTTCATAATGATGATTTTCCATCCTCAGTCTCATCCTGTCTTGTATCTCTGTGCCTTTTTGCTCAGGAAACAATGTGATATAGTATAAAGAACATCAAACTTTAATTAATCTTCCTTCAAATACAAGCGACCTCTGCCACTTACTAGAGTCTTCTTGTTGTTATTGTTCAGGTGCTTCTAGTTCTGTCCAATTCTTCCTGACCTCATTTGGGGTTTTCTTGGCAAAGATACTGGAGTGGTTCGCTATTTCCTTCTCTAGGTCATGTTACAGATGAGGAAACTGAGGCAAACAAGTTGAAGTGACTTGTCCAGGGTTCCACAGCTAGTAAATATCGGAGGCCAGATTTGAACTCACAAAGATGAGTCCTACTGATTTCAGGCCCAGCCTAGCTGCTTCACCTAGCTGCCCTGACCTTGGGAAAAATCACTTACCTTCACTATGTGTCAGTTTCCTCCTTGCTGAAATGAGGATGGACTGAGCTCTAAGGACACTTCCAGCTTTGACATTGTTTAATTTTATGACTTAGGGATTTTGTATTTATGTAATGTGCAGTGCCCCTCAATCTTCCCAAGGGTAGTTTCTAAGCTGTGTTCAATGGGACATATCTGTGCACCACCCAAAATGACTTCATCATCATTCACAAAAGCAGCATGTAATACTGGCTGATTACCCACGGAAATATCTTCAGGCTTGGATCCTCTCCCCACAGGCTAATGAAGATTCCTCCCTTTCTTCTTCCTACCTGGACTCCTTGGGGAAAATGCTCGACTGTACTGCAGCTAGGTTGTAGAAGTAGAACTACATCAACTATCCTCAGTAATTCCATCTAAGGAACAGGGATTTCCTTTGTTCATAAGAGAGTTGTATTGGTGGCACCATTATACTTTCAAACAGGTACCATGTCATCTTTGTTATGGTAGAAAGAGGAGCCTATTTAAATTTGCAGGGACCTGGGTTCAAATCCTGGATCTCCTACTTCCTAGAAGCAGGCCATTCACTTGCCCTCGACAGGACTTAGTTTTATTTTCTAAAAACTAAGGATGTTGGAGTAGGTGATCATCAAGGCCCTTCAGCTCTAGATCACATGAATAGGGCATAGGAAGTATCAACAGGTACATGGTCTACTGCTCAGGATGCATAACCTTATCCAGCAGTTATTTAGCTTCTTAAAAGCACCCCAGTTTTTCTTCTTTTCACAAAATTAGGTCAAAGGATCATAGATACTAGACAGGAACCTTCCAAGTCATCAAGTCCACCCTCTCATATTACAGATAAGGAAACCAAGGTACAGGGCAGTTAAGTGACTTGCTCAGGATCACATATATGTAGAAAATATATGAGAAAATATTTCCACTCAAGTTGTCTCTCCTCCAATTCCAGTGACCTCTCCACTATTTTCATACTTATAGAAAAGATGCTTCTGAGGCTAGGGAAAAAGCATTGTGCTGAAACAGGAACCATTATTTAGTAAATATTTGTGGATTTCATCCAAAACCTTATATCACAAAGCAGCTTAGCTAAGGAGACCTGAATCCCAATCCCATTTCTGTTCCTAATTTTCTGTATGACCTTGGGCAAGTCAGTCACCTCTCAGATCCTCAGTTTGCTCCTCTGCAAAAAATAAATTATTAGCAGATCAAAGGCTACAGATGCTTCTGAGTGGCTAATGTATGTCCCTCCAAATTATTAAGAACCACTTCCCACAGTCATCCTCCCATGAAGAAGAAAATGGGAGAGAAGAAAGAGAAAAGCTGCCCAGTCTGCTGGAGAAAGGCCAGGAAGGCTGCCAAACTTGCAAGTCATGAGGTTTCATTCTAAGTACTTGCAGGAAGGTTTCTAGCCTCCAGATTCAAAAGTGACAGGGAAGGAGAAAGAATGCAAAACAAATTCATTCTCTGACCAAATTCTCTGAAGTCTCCATTGAAGTAAGATGGTCCTCTGGCTCAAATGTCCCAGGGGCCCTTTGTCAGTCAAATGCTACTTTGTATTTCATGATTCTCAATGGATCATAGTACTCATTTGTATAAATCTTTAACATTCCCAAGAGCTTTACATGCGCTATCCCATTTGATTCTCATGACTGAGAGACAAATACTATTATTATCACCCTCATTTTACAGATGAAGAAATCTGAAAGGAGAGCACTGAGAGATCTGAGGAATCTTTAATTATTCGTCCCTCTTACCCCTTTCTACCTATACTTGGGTGGTGTGTAGCACAAAGAGTGCTGAGCTTGGAATGAAGAACACTTGGAGTGGATGCTGCCTGTCACTTGTTGCTTGTGTGACTGAGGAAGTCAATCCACCTTGCTGAAGCTGAGGTCCCTCATCAGTAAACCTCACAAGCTTGTAGTCATTGGGAGGACCCAATGAGACAATTCATGCAAAGATTTAGGGAACCTTAAGGAGTTATACAAATATGAGAGGCATGAAACTCAAGTGGCATTTAGCTGAAAAGGGGTCTATGGGAGATCTGAATGAGAGGACCACCTCATTTTAGTGGAGACTTCAGACATGTATTTGGTCTTGCTCTTGCAATCCATCTCTTTTGAGTTTCAATTTTGGTTAACATTTACTTAACTCCTTCCTTCCTTCCTTCCTTCTTTCCTTCCTTCCTTCCTTCCTTCCTTCCTTCCTTCCTTCCTTCCTTCCTTCCTTCCTTCCTTCCTTCCTTCCTTCCTTCCTTCCTTCCTTCCTTCCTTCCTTTCTTTCTTTCTTTCTTCCTTCCTTCCTTTCCTTTCCTTTTTTTTTGGTAGGGCAATGAGGGTTATGTGACTTGCCCAGGGTCACACAACTAGTAATTGTCAAGTGTCTGAGTTCAGCTTTTAAATCAGGTCCTCCTGAATCCAGGGTTGGTGTTTTATCAACTGTACCACCTAGCTGCTCCCTATTTGCTTAATTTCTAAGGTCATTTGGTTCTAACCTCTCTGGCATCCCACAGTTCAATTCAATAAAAGGTTATTGAGACTTCTCTGTGAAAGGCATTATTCTAGGTTCTGTGGGCCTGTCATTAAGGTATTTCAGTCATGTGTGATTCTTTGGGACTTCATCTGGGTTTTTCTTGACAAAGATGCTGGAGTGGGTTGCCCCTTCCATCTCCAGCTCATTTTAGAGATGAGGAAACTAAGGAAAACTGGGTGAAGTAACTTGCCCAGGGTCACCCAGCTAGTAAGTTGTCAAGTGTCTTAGGCTGGATTTGATCTCAGGGCCTCCTGAATTTGGGGGCAATGCCATATCCACTGCATCACCTAGCTACCGCCTAAGTCCCATTTGTTTTCTGTGCATCTTCTTAACTTTCCCTTGGAGGGAACCATAATGAGGAAGAAAAGGGCACCCCCTTTCCATTGACTCATTCCCCTTCATTAACCTGGAAATCTAGAAAAATAGGAGCCACATTACCAGGGCCCAGATTCTCACTGGGAAAAAGCCTGTTTCTCTCATCTCTGCCCTTAAAATCTTTCTGCTCCTTCTCCAGAATGGAAAAAAAGAAGAGGAGAAAGCCTCTTGGTTGTCACTATTCATTCCTTCTCCAACTTAGGTTGCATCCTTCCTTTTCTGCGTAAGATTTCTTCCTTTCCTTTTTAAAAAATTTCAGAGAAAGGCAGGCCCATGATGCTTACTTCCTGCGGTCAGCTTTGGCGTGGATATTCCCCTCATTGTCTTTAGCCTCAGTTGCAATGTGGAAATCATGTAGTCACAGGCCACAACTTCCCTCTCTCACTTCCTGGCAAACTAAAGAGCCCAGCTGTGTGCTCAGCAGATTTGGGAGTCTTCTTATCATACTTTCCCTGTGATGTCTCCAACAGAGGGGGAGGTAGGAAGGTTTTGACACTGATGTGTGTTTGTGTGTGCATGTGTGTGTGTGTGTGTGTGCATGTGTGCATGTGTGTGTGTGCATGTGTGTGTGTGTGTGCATGTGTGCATGTAATATTGTCAACAGTGAGACAAGGGGGAAGCCTACCCTCTTGGGATAAGATGGAACCACCAGGGAGTTAGTAATCAAGATTTGGGTGGCAAGATTACTTTTTTCTTTAAAGGAGAATTACATTCCAGTCACATATCCCATCCCTCCACTTCTTAGTGATACCTATGAAGTCATGGTTACTATATTATATTAGGATCTCTTATTCATGTTCTTTATTCACTCATTGCAACATCTCCATCTGCTGCTCCCATCTGCCACAAAGCTGTGATTCCAGATGTCTCGTGGTCATGGTACCACCAGGTCATGATTTCTCCTCCTTGCAGGCCTGCATTCTGACATCCCCCACTCCCACTGCCCTCAGCCCCTGGATATAGTACTGATGGATTGATACACTAGGCTGTTGAGGTCTCTGCTGAGATCTGGAGGGCCCGCAAGAGACCATGATGGCCTAGACTCATACCCCAGTTGTTAGTGCATCTCCACCTGCTCTTACATTCCCCATCACAGTGATTCTGAACCTTTGTCTACCAAAGTGCAAGCCTCACTCTTTAAGGCTTGTTGTCTGCTCCCTCCTTGCCATCCATTTTAAGCCTGTTCTCAATGTCTCACTCAAGGTCTCCTGTCCTTACAACTATGGCCTATGGAACTCCTGCTCTGTAATAAATTAATTTCTTTCCATTGTAGATATTTTTCTCTCATGTTCCTTTCACTTTTTTTTTTAGCAGAGAAACCAATTTATCCAAATCATAGCAAAACAGGAATCAAAGAAAGTATACATAGGAGAAAATATACCAGATAATACATAGCGAAAGGTCTCTCCCACTGGGAGCAAGATACTTAGCTCATCTAGGAGAAAGCGTCCTGGATATCACTCAAGGGGAAGTTCCCTGAAGTCTTTAGTTTAGCAAGCTGGGGATAGGGCCATGATGAAGACTGCCAGATCCTCTCAGGTCAATTTCTTCCCAGGGTCTTCCTTCAGCAACAGGAAGTGGTATTGGCATCTTCCATTATCATTCTTGAAAATGGAGGCTAGAAGCTCTCAAAATAACTGCAGAACTGGAAGAGACTTTAAAGCAAGTCCAAAGCCTTGAGGAGAATGGCACTTCTTTCTCCCACTCTAACCAACTCTGGTCCACCCCTCACATGAGCACAAGGCATTGATCTCCACCAATAAAGAGAGAGTCCTATACCAATGGCCTTTGGGACTATGCTTACATCCCAAAGGCTATTTTAGAGAAATGAGTCCAGAAAGTCTAGTAGAGTATGAATTAGTTGAGACAAGCAACAATTATAATATAGTTTCATTATATGACAACAATGGTCAAGTTTGTATGCTTCTATGGATACTAGACTAACTCAGAAATTCTGATCTTTATTACTCCTTTCACTTTCTAACCTGACCTGACTCCTCCCAGATGATTCACTGCTATTTGTACCTCTGCTCAGACCACCTTGACCCATTGTGGGTCCTGCTGGGAGAATTACTGTAGACTTGCCAATTAACACTTCCAGACTATCCCCTAACCACTTGTCATTGTTGTTTCTCAGCTGCTTCAGTTGTGTCTGATTCTTCATGACCCCATTTGGGGTTTTCTTGGTAGAGATAGTGGAGTGGTTTGCCATTTCCTTCTCCAGCTCATTTTACAGATGAGTAACTCAGGCAAACAGGGTTGAGTAACCTGCCCAGGGTCACACAACTAGCAAGTGTCTGAAGTCTTATTTTAATTCAGGAAAGAGTCTTCCTGACTCTAGGCCCGGGACTCTATCCCCTGAAATACCTAGCTGCCCCTAATCACTAACACTTTCCAATTTCTCCTCCATTGAGGTTCACCCCATCTAAATTTCTCACCTAATTCGGATCCACTTGGTTATTATCAAATGATCCCTCCTCTAACCCAGGCATTTCCCTGCCTTTCTCCAAGAATTTAATGCCTAGTTCATAATCACCTCCTCCATCCCCCATGACAATGGTCCTGAACCTCTCCCTGGGGCCCCCACTTTCTGCCAAGGGTGTTTTCTCCTCTCTTGTCTCATTGTTAACACCCACATCCCACCCCATTATAATTTCCTCCTTCCCACTTTGCTTCCATCCTCCAGAGGTCACCTAGTGCCATTGAGAAGTGAGGGTACCACACAGGGATGTACATGAGCCAGCTCACACAGGCTCCCAAGAGAACTGATGGTTAAATTTTCAGTAAGTATTTGCACCCTGGCAAATGCTACAAATAAGGACTTAACTTATTGTTTTGATGATTGTTTGGACTTAAGGAAATGAAGGAGAAATTGTTAGCAATGAAGATGAAACTTAAAAGTGGGTCATGCCCTTGCAGAGAACAACACACAACCTTAGTGTTGGTATGCCCAAGATGATGTCTGCTGACTTCATCCCCTTTCCTGTATCCAGCCTTTGGGAGATCACCAAACTATGGTACACTGTCTTCTGTATTCCTCTAACCACACCTGTACCACTTCTTTTCCTTAATGAATAAATGAGTGAATGGAAAGACAACAACAACCCACCATTCTAGGCACTGGCAAGAAAAATACAAAGCTGAGATAATGCTTGCCTTCCTGAAGCTTACATTCCAATAGAAATTCAAGGGAAATGTGGACCAGGACTAGAAAATGTCTTCCAAACAATCAGAAGGATGGTAAGCGGGGCCATGGGGAGGTGGATTGTTATGCCTTCTCAAGAAGCAATGGTGATATTGATTTGACTGAGGATCCTAGGTCAACAAGGGAAAGGGGATAAGGGGCCTATGAGGATCCTAGGTCAACAAGGGAAAGGGGATAAGGGGCCTATGAGGTATGTGGCTGCAGAGTATATGGAGAGAGGATGGATTCGATGGATGACAAATGGGATGTTAGGACAAGTCTGTTGTAGGGCTGCTTAGCCATCAGGGGCTTTATGAGGATAAATTCTCTCTCTCTAACCAATAAGGACAACTTAGCTGGAAGAGTGGAAGTTTTAATATTGAATAGATTTAATTCTCCTGGGCATGGACTTGGGAGGGAATCTTGTCTGAAAGGGCATCTTCTGGGTAAAAGGCAAGATAATGTCTCCATGTGAGTACAGATTCTGAAAGGAACTTTTTTCCTTTTCCTCTTCTATGATTGTTCCCCACCCCCTTCCCAAGCATTGCACAGAGGAATCTTCCTTTTTTACTAATTCTCCTTCTCCCCAACTTTTCCTAGGGTGCCCAGATTCCCAGTTACATTCCTTTAGAACATCTCTGTCCAGTGGGGAGAAGGTTGGGGGAGGGAGTCATAGTGAATTTCTGCATGAATGAAAGAACACTGATAAGGTGGAGCAAAAGCTAGGGTCCAGATGAGCACACAGAAAGATGAGAGATCTTCCTTTTAGGAACCATTTGAAGGAAGTGAGGATGTATATCCAGAAGAAGGGATGACTTGTATAGGGAGTAGAGGGGCACAAGAGTTGTCTTCTTATATAGGAAGGGCTGTGAGACAGAAAAAGCCCAAATGTATTCCAGGCACAGGGAAGAAGTTTTTAAATTTATCATGGGGGGCTTCTAGATTCCACAGTGTATAAAGCAACAGCTCTGGATTCAGGAGGACCTGAGTTTAAATCTGGTCTCAGGCACTTGACACTTGCTAGCTGTGTGATCCTGGGCACTTAATCCTCATTGCCCCACAAAAATTTTAAAAAATTATCATAGGGATTGACTTCTTAGGAAGGAACACTGCCCTAACCTTCAAGAGATTGCTCAGAAGGTAACAAGTGTGCCTTAGTGGAGCAGTGATAGATTTACTGTAGATGGCATTCTGGCTTCTAGTAGGATTTCCCCTAATCTTTCTCTGAGAATGGAAATCAGAGGAATGCCCATCAACTGGGGAATGGCTACACAAGCTGTGGCATATGACGCGATGGGATATTATTGGGCTATAATAAGTGACAAGTAGGATGATTTCAGAATGGCCTGGAAAGACTTGCATGAACTGATGTGTAGTGAAGTGAGCAGAACCCAGAGAATGTTGTGCATAGAGACAGCAATATTGTTTGATGAAGAACTGTGAATGACTTGACTATTCTCAACAATACAATGATCCAAGATAAACCCAAAGGACTATTGATGAAATATACTATCCACTGCCAAAGAAAGAACCAATATTGAAGAAACACATATGATTTTTTCATATGCTATTTTTCACTTTCTTTCATTTTTTTCTTTTATTCAAGTTTTCTTGAACAAAATAACTAATCTGGTAATGTTTTACATAATTGTATATGTATAACCCATAACTGATTGCTTACTGCCACAGGGAGGGGGAAGAGGAGGGAGGGAAGGAGAGATAAAAATTGGAATTCAAAACTATAAATAAGAATTCCTTACTTAAAAAAAAGATACCTCCCTGCATTCCTTTGCAGAGGTGGTAGGTCCAAGGGTGTGGAAAATTGCATATATTTTCAGATTTTTTTTTCTGTTTGGGCAAACTGAGTGAAGTGACTTGCCCAGGGTCACATAGCTAGTAAGTGTCTGAGGCCAGATTTGAACTTGGTCTTCCTGACTCTAAGTCTCTATCTACTGTATCACTTAGCTAGAGTTTAAGAGAAATCCAGATTGTTATCCTTCCAAGGAGCAGATCTCCACTTCATCCTCAAGTTCATGCTGGAACTTTTAGTCCCCAGGTCCAGTATCATAATGATTCCACCACTCACCTTCCATCATAACCATCCCACTCACCTCCTTACTGTTGGAGTGCCTGTCCAGTCTGCCCATAACTTTTGCCCAAAAGTTACCCTGCTGAATTTCTCCCCTAAAGCTGCTTAGTACACCCAGCATGTTGAGGTCTCAGACCATCTTTCACTGCAGGGTGCCACACATCCATCTCATGTCCACTCTGCTGCCCCTTATTCCTCCTCCCTGGATTTGCTCTGTGGGAAAGGAACAGAGTGTGGTTAGGACACACTCTCCTCTATACTCTTCTATCACCTCCTCTCTCCTTTCCTCTTCTGTAGTGTTGCTTGATGTGCCTGACCCATGAGAGTACCACCTCTCTTCTGCCCCACAGCTGAGCATCCCTCTACCTCATTGCTTCCCTCCCTCTCCATCTCCATTCCAGGGGTTGTCTGAAACATAAGGCCCAACCACTGAACTATATTCTACTGTATCCCCCTCCTGATGGTTTTGTTATTATTTTGTTAACTGTATGTTGGAAGTCTTCTACTCATTTCCTGAGCCCCCCCCTTCTGCCTATAGGGTTTGCTCCTCTGCTGCCTCACTTTTGACACCCCCCACACACACACAACTCCCATCATCTCACTCACTCAGCCTCCCCCCCACCCCGAGGGGACACAGTGCAGTTGGGAAATGGGCAGTTGGGCACCTCTGTGTTGCCAGCCATAATCTATAGGCAGCATATACCCTCATCTCTCCTTCAGGAGATTGTTTGACTTTAAAGATGACATCAGAGGGGCAGCTAGGTAGCACAGTGGATAAAGCACCACTGGCCCTGGATTCAGAAGTTCCTGAGTTCAAATCCATCCTCAGACACTTGACACTTACTGGCTGTGTGACCCTGGGCAAGCCACTTAACCCCCATTTCCCTAAAAAAAAAAAAAAAAAAAAAAAAAAAAGATGACATCAGACTTTTCTGCATTCATCTAACCATACCATTGCCTTCTTTCCTGAATGAATGAATAAATGAATGAACAAAAAACTAATTTATCACAGGCTTATTAGTGTGAAGCTCTGGGCTAGGCACCAGAGTTATAAGAACAAAAGTGAGGCAGTCTTCATTCTCAATTAACCTCATTTCAGTGAGTGAGTTAATGGAGATAGGAAAGTAGAGGCTAGGGAAGGGAGTTTTATTCTGTGAAGTCTCAGGGATAGTGAGTGGGGCCATAGGGCAGTTGGTTGTCACAGCCAAAAGTAATAGTAGTATTGAGTTGACTGAGGTGCCTAGACCAAGAGGGGAAAGAGGACTGAGGGATGCATTAAATATAGTTTCAGGGCACATGGCAAGAAGACAGCTGAGTAAATGGTGAGATAGGACATGAAGCCTAATCAGTCCTGAGTCAGATTAAATACAAGGGGCTTTGTGACTGTGTAATTACTCTGGCCTCAGTCAGAATATCTTGGTCCAAAGAAAGAATTTCCAAAGCTGAATATATTAATTCCCCCTAGGCAGGGGATCTGAAGACCTACCATTCTGGAGGGGGCTACTGCTGGACAGATGGCAAGATGTTGTCTCCTTGAGATTTTAGGACTAGGAAGAGACTTAACTCTTGCTACTCTCACACCTTTGTTCCTCACTTCTCAGTGGCTACCCAGGAAATCTTCCCTTTTCACCCATTCTCCTCCCCAACTTTGTCCTGGGTGCAAGGATTCCCACTTCCTACTTTGGAAAGCTGACAGAATATCCCTCTCCCCTGGAGATCAGGTTGGGCAAGGGTTACTAAGTTCTACATTATTGAAAGGGGGCTGGCAAGCTGGAGTAAGTTCCAGGCAAGAGATGACTTGGATAGGAAGTGGAGGATCACAAGAGTTGCCTGCTTTATCTCTCTCTCTCTCTCTCCCTATCTCCCTATCTATCTCCCTACCTACCTACCTTTCCATTCATTCATCCACCCACCTATATACCATCCATCCATCCATCTATTCTTCATTCCTTTTTTTCTCTCTTTCTTTCATCTATGTATCTATCTATGAAATCATTTATGTATATCTATGAAAGTATCTATGTAGCTATTCATCTTCCTTATTTTCCTTCTTTCTCTTTCATCTCTGAATCTATCAATTGATCAATTTTGAAATATCATTTTAAAGAAGAATTAGATTGGCTTGCTGGTCCCCAGTGGGTAGAAGCAGTTTTTAGGTAAATATAGGGAATGACTTCTAAGGAAAGAGAATTGTTTGAACTCAGTAGGTAACAAGTTCCCTCTTGGTGGAGGAGTTTAAATGGGAAATATTGTGATGTGCCTCTCTTGCAGGGGAATTGCAGTTTCTAGTATGGGTGAGTTTCCTTAAATGGCTTCTGAGGGCCCTTTAGACTCTGAGATTCTAGGTCTTTAGAATTCTTTAGAATTCTAGAACAAGGGAGCAGCTAGGTGGCACAGTGGATAAAGCAGCAGCCCTGGATTCAAGAGGACTTGAATTTAAATCCAGCCTCAGACATTTGACACTTACTAGCTGTGTGACCCTGGGTGAGCCACTTAACCCTCATTGCCCCACCAAAAAAAAACCCCAAAGCCCCCAAAAAACCACCAACAACAACAATAAGAATTCTAGAACAGTAGAGGCCTGGAAATGAAGTACATGGTAAATACGGTAGCTTTGAAGTAAATGTGGCTGGGAGTTGGAACACTGGGGGCAGGATTGGGGAGCTTTCTCATCCTGTTCCTAGTTGGTTTGCCTCTCATCTAAGCCAGGAAGGATGACAACCATGAGTGTTTTGCCTTCTCCAAGTGCCTGCTGTCCCCTCCACCTCTCACCTCCCACCTCCCACCCTAGAAGCTGTGGCCTCCCTATATATTCACAAGAAAACACAGTTGTCATGTTTTATAAACAAAAATATATTTTCTGTGGCAATTCAATAGTCATAGTGTAGCATTGCTTCCCATAAAATCACAATACCACAAGTTTATGTGTACACATACACATAAATGTATATATGAAATAAAGACAAAAAAAATTGTCACATAAAGTTAAACATTAATAACTTAAATAAGACAAAACATATTTAAATTATAACAAAATGTTGCTGAGAGCAGCTTTGGGAGGTGTGAGGGAAATAAATTATTCTTCAACCCTGCTTTGGCCTGTGGTCAGGCTGGAGGGAGGAGAAAGTGTCAGGAGGCTTTCTGGACTCTGAGTCTTGGCATTCTTTTTGTCCAGGTGGTTTTTGATGTCCTGGACCCACTGTTCCTTGGGGTTAGTGCAGATCTGGAAGCCACGTCTGGTCAGAAAGCTGTGGAAAGATGAATGTTTGTTGAGTGGTTTTGTGCAGCCCAAGAGGGTAATATGTTCTGCCCTAAGCATCTCTCTCAGAATCCTGACCCTTCTAGAAACTGGGATGGGAAACCCAGAGAGTGGCCAAAGGGGCAAAGCCAGATGTTGGCTTTCAGACTTTTATATCAGAGCAAGTATGACTAAGCTTTCTGAATAAGCACTAGATTGGGAGTCAGGAACCTGGATCTTGGCACCAGCTCTGCCACAAACTATCTTGGGAAAAATACTTCACCTCTCTGGGCCTTCATTTCCTCCTTTGTCAAGTGAGGAGACTGGACTAGATGTTTGGACACTAGCACTTCTTCCTTCTTTGGCATTCTATGCTTCCAGGATAATGTCCTATGTTTGAGTTAATATCAGTCAAATTGATATCAATGTTTGTGGTGTTTAGTCTTTTCATAACTAGTATTAATAGCTCCAGCAAGGAAATCAAGTTTCATGTTTGACCACAGAGGGGTCTGAAGGTGTGAGGTTGCCATATTTCCATTCCCCCAACCCCATCTGTCAAACCTAATTTCTGTCTCCCTTGGTACCTTAGTTCCATAGCAAATGGCCAGTGTAGCAACATCTGGTGAACTTACATCAAACCTTCCTTGGAACATCTGTTGCTGGTGTTCTCGTAGCTCACCACAAACTTTAAAGGAATTTTCTTAGTGGTGAAATCAAAGCAGCAAGTAGTTGGGGTGCTGGGACCATCTGAAAGAAGATGAAGAAAGGAAGAATGGTTAAGAAAGTTTCCTAAAATTTCCTTTCCCTTTCCCTTCCCTTCCTTTCCCTTTCCCTTTCCCTTTCCCTTTCCCTTTCCCTTCCCTTCCCTTCCCTTCCCTTCCCTTCCCTTCCCTTCCCTTCCCTTCCCTTCCCTTCCCTTTCCTTTCCTTTCCTTCTTACCATGAGTATTTCAAGAAAAGAAACAGAAAAAAGAGAAAGTATGGGGCCCAAGTTTCTTATACAATTTCAATCACCTTTTTCTAATGCAAGAGGGGATCTCGGAATAAGGCTGAGGGTATTTTATATGAAAATATTTTGCATGATCTGTGACCCATTGTAAGTTATTTAAACCACATGCCTTAGTTTACCCACCAATGAAATGGGGAGGTTTCATAATAATAGCATCACATCATAACCTGAAAACTTTCTTGGAGCTTCTACTCATTAAAAGTATTTGGGATGAATTGAGCTTTGGAGGTTTGGCACCTCAGGTTTCTGTCACTTAGCATCTACAAATAGGTACTATTTAGGAAATGTCACTCTGACCTTCTTGCCCCACCCCACCCCAAGCCACTGTCCATGGTAGCTGTGCTGAAGCAGAAGATAGCCCTTTAACTCATACACTGTCAAGCTAGTTTAATGTCAGGTTAAAGTTCTAAGCCTCCAAACAAATTTCTTCCAAGGGTTCTTGCCCAGTTCTAGAAATATTTTTGCCACACAGCAGGGAGTTTGTCCTAACCCATTATTTTAGGGGCTGTTGGGATGGTAGCTAAGTTGAGTATCTGTTCTTGAGAAAGACACTGATAACATGAAATGATAGAAAGGTCTTTGAACTGGGACTAGACCCCAGCTCTGCCAGTAACTAGCTCTGGGTGACCTTGGATAAGTCTCTGCTCCTCAGGTTTACCTCCTACCAAATTAAAGGACATCATCTGATAAATGATGAAAACACAGAGATAAGAGGATGTCCCATGCCTCCCTGCATGGGAGTGAGAAAAGGACCAAGGACACTTACCAGGTGCGGCATAAACCTGACAGCAGAGGGCAGCAATGATGAGGACCAGGGACAGAAGAGTGCAGGAGACCTTCATGGTGCTGTCAGGGAGGAGGCAGACCTCAGGATCAGGATCAGCAGCTTCCAAGTTTCTGCCTCACTGAGTGTCTGCCTCTCTTCTTCTCCCTTTTATTGGAGAAGGAAAGGGATGAGGGGGTAGGCGGGTCCCCCTCACTTGGAGATGTCATGAGGAAGGAATGGTGATGAGCCTCCTAAATCTGCTGAGTACACAGCAGGAGCCTGGGGAGTTTGCCAGGAAGTGAGAGAGGGAAGCTGTGGCCTATGACTCTGAATTATTTCCATTTTGGTTCTGAGACAATAGGGCTGTAAGGGGCATAGCCATGTCAAAGCTTACCACAGGAAGTGAGCTATTCTCCAGAGCCCAGCTTTCCCTGAATTCAGAGATCTTCCCCCAGGAAAGGAAGAGAGCAGAGAAACCAACTTGAGGAAGGGATGAATGGTGATATTCAAAAGTCTTTCAATGATTCCAAGGTTTGGAGCAAAAGCAACCTAAGTTTTTTCAATCTTAATAGTATTTTTTTCCAGTTACATGTAAAGATAATTTTCAACATCCTTTTTTTTAAAGATTTTGAGTCCCAAGTTTTTCTCCTTCCCTCTCTTCCCTTCCCCTTCCACAAGAGAGCAACCAATCCAATATAAGTTATATATTCACAATCATGTTTCACATGTTTTTACATTAGTCATGTTGTGAAAGAAGAATTGGGACAAAAGAGGAAAACCATAAAAAAAAAAACCAAAGTGAAAATAGTATGGTTTAATCTGCATTCAGATTTCACAGTTCTTTTTCTGGATGTGGAGAGCATTTTCCATCATAATTCTTTTGGGATTGTCTCAGATCATTATATTGCTGAGGCGAGCCAAGCCTATCACAGTAAATCATCACACAACATTGCTGTTATTGTGTATAATGTTCTCCTGGTTCTGCCCACTTTGTTTAGCATCAGTCTACTTAAATCTTTCCAGGATTTTCTGAAACCTACCTGCTCTTCATTTCTTACAGCACAATAGTATTCCATTACATTCATATACCACAACTTGTCCAGTCATTCCACAATTGGTGGGCATCCACTTAATTTCCAATTCTTTGCCACCACAAAGAGAGCTGCTATAAATGTTTTTGTACGTGTAGGTCCTTTTTACTTTTTTATGATCTCATTGGGATACAGACCTAGTAATGGTATTGCTGGGTCAAACAGTATAATGGTTTTATAGACCTTTGGACATGGTTCCAAATTGCTCTCCAAAATGGTTGGATCAGTTCACAGATCTATCAACAATGCACTAGTATTCCAATTTTTCCCACATCTTCTCCAACGTTTATCATTTTCTTTTTCTGTCATATTAGCCAATCTGCTATCTGTGAGGTGGGACCTCAGAGTTGTTTTAATTTACATTTCTCCAATACGTAGTGATTGAGAAGATTTTTTCCATATGGCTATAGATAGCTTTGATTTCTTCATCTGAAAACTGACTGTTCATATCCTCTGACCATTTCTTAATTGGGGAATGACTTGTATTCTTATATATTTGATTCGGTTAAGATCAGACTAGTTTTTAAGGAGAGAGGAGAGGGAAGGAGGCTTTCTCCAAGTAAGATTATGTCTCCTAGTAAGACTGTCCATAGCCCTCTTTGCCAGGTCTCCAGGTTAATGATGGGGAATGGACTAATGGAACAGAGTTCCCTTTTCTTCCCCAAACAGGCTTCTTCCAGGAGAAAATTCAGAAGATTAATGAGAGGGAAATGTGAACAAGAACCTGCTGATAGAAGCTCATAACATCAGGAGTTAATGCTTTATTCATTGGGTACTAGGGAGTCCAGAATATTTTTAAGCTAAGGAGTAATGCAATCAGAATGGCAGGTCTGGGATGCACTACATTTCCACCCTGTTATACTCTTCCCCTTCTAGTCTCTGCATTACACTTAAATTGGATTTCTTACTCTATTCTCTTGCATTTTTATGCCTTTGATCGGGAGGCAGTGTGCTCTAAAAAAAACCAAAAAACAAACCTGAAGTCATAAGACCTTCTTTCAAAATCTGAATCAGCCACTTACTAGATGTTTGATCTCCCCTTAAGAGGCCTTGGTTTCCTTGGTAAAAATAAGGAAACTGGACTAGCAAAGCTTGCAGTTTCCTTCCAGCTCTAACATTCTATTTTTTATGGCACAAGCACTTCATAGAGGGGGAATTAATATTTATATAAGGTGCAGTGAGCTCCCAAGGCCAGGAGGAAGGTAGGAGTGGGGAAAAACTTCTTATGGTTCCCCAAGTCTCTATCCTTGGCCCCCATCTCTTCTCTCTATATACTATTTTACTTGGCAATCTCACCAACCTTTAAGGATTCAACTATCATCTCTAAGCAGATGACTCACAGGTCTGTTTATCTACTCCTAACCTCCATCCTGACCATAAGTCTTGTATCTCCAACTGACTGTTGGACATCCTCAAATGGATGTCCCATAGAAATCTTAAACTAACCATATCCAAAATTGAATTAATTACCCCACCTAACCCCCAACCCCGAACTCTCCTCTATTCCAGACTTCCCTATTGCCATCAGAAGTACTGTCTTGTTCCCAGGTATCCAGACATCTGGTATCAGTATCCAGGCATGATCCCTGAGGCCCTATTCTCTCTCATAACATCCCCCATCCCATATAAAATCTATTGCAGTTCCCGATTGATACTGCCTTGCCAACATCTCATGTACATGGCCCCTTCTCTTGTCTAACACTGTCACCATCTTGGTACAGGCCTTCAGCACCTCATGCCTGGACTATTGCAATAGCCTGATGCTTGCTCTCCCTGCCTCAAGTCTCTTCCTACTCCGGTCCATTTTCCACATTGCTGCCAAATTTAGTGCCAATAGTCTAACCATGTCAGTCTCTTACACTAGCAACTCCAGTGGCTCTCTATTACCTCTCTGATGAAATATAAAACCTTCAGTAGCCTACTTCCTCCCTATCTTTTCAGTCTTTTTACACATCAATCTCTACTTACTCCATGATCCTGTAACACTGTCATCTTTGCTGTGTCTCACACAAGATGCTCCATCTCCTGACTCCATGCATTTTTACTGGCTGATACTGGTCCATGGCTGGAATATTCTTTCTCCTTCTCTCTGATTTCCCTAGCTATCATCAAGTCTCACCTAAAACCCTACTTTCTGTAAACAGTATTTCCTGATGTCCTTTCCCCATGCTAATGTCTTCCTGCTGAGATTATGTTCAGTGTACCCTGCATGGATCTTGTATGAGCATAGTGATTTGTGTGTTATCTTAATAGAATTTATGCTCCCTGAGGGCAAGGACAATGTGTTAGTCTTCCTTTAGAAAGTACTCAACAGATGCTTATGGACTTGGCCCATTGAATTCTCTGCCCCAAGATGATTTCATCATCATTCATATCAGCTTACTGACACTGAGTGCTGACTGCTTACCCAGAAGTATCTGCCAGTTCAGATTCTCTCTCCACCAGTGATAGCACTTATAACCAAGTGTTCAGGGAGGCAAGCTATTGAAGTTTCCACCTGTTCTTCTTCCTTCCCTGAGCTTCCTCAGGAAAAGGAGCTTAGTTGACACTGAGAGCATACCACAGATCTTAAAGTCCGCCATATTACATAGAGTGTGGATCCAGCTGTCTCAAGTAACCATTTAATGAGACGAACAGAACCTATTTTTTGTCGGTGCAACATTCATTGTTAAAGGGACTGCAGAAATTGAAACACATCTAGGATCCCCAAAGATTTCCTTCTAAACCCTAAGGATTTCTTCCATTTAGAAGGATGTAGTAGCATCTTTTGGTGACACCATTAGGCTTTCAGCCAAGGTGGTTCTGGCTGTTATGGAAATAGTGTAGTGTGGTGGAAAGAGAATTCTATTTAGAGTTAAGAGGATCAGAATACAAATTCTGGAATTCCTACTTCTTAGGAACCATATGACCCCTGACAAGTCACTCCCCTCCTCTGGTCCTTGTCTTTGTCACCTATAAACCGAAGAGGTTGGACTAGGTTATTTCTAAGATTCTGAAATTCTAGATATTGGAGGGTACATGGGACCTAGAGGAAAAGTTTTGTAACCTTAGTCTACAGTTAAGATAATGGAATTAATAATAGTCCTCTAGCAATTCTCTGGGTCATCAAGCCCATCCTCCTGATTTTTCAGATGAGGAAATCAAGGCACAGAGTGGTTAAATGATTTGTGCTGGAACATACAACTGGCAAATTCTTGTTGCAAGATTTGAATTTAGGGCTTTCTGACTCCAATTCAGTGACCAATATATTCATGATAGTAGAAGTACCATGCTTCTGAGGGTTGAGTGAATTATTGTCCTGAAGTAAAAACCACCAAATATTACTGAATTTCAGACAAAGCCTTCATCACACAGAAGTTTATCCCACAAAGAGGGATTCCTGTAGTGGGAGGTGATTAAACTAGACCAAATAGAAACAGGGGCCACTGTACCTATGGATCCCTATGGATTACATATTTACTCACATTTCTTTTGTTAATTGCCTTATTTTTTGTTGTTAAATATTCCCAATTGCATTCTAACCTGGTTTGGGCCACACTTCAGAGCATTGTGGGACCCCTGTGGTCCAAGGCTATGCGTTTGACATTTCTGGAAAGTATTGTGAGGGAAGTACTGTGGAAATGTGAAAGGACTGTTATTTTCAATTTATGGTCTTATTTGCTGACCACACATTGACTGTTGGAATGAGCTTGGAGAAAGTGGTTGGGTGAGACAAGACAGGGGATTAGATCATTGGAGCTCCAGACCTTCAGACAACCAGTTCCATTCTCTAGCATGTGAACATCTCCAAGAAAGCATATGGGACTGGGAGATTATTTGCATGTGGCTCTTCTGTTTTGGTCACTTATGATAAAATAGACTAAAGTAAATCTTGAGTCTCTTTGTGCTCAGAACCAAGAGATTACAAATCCAACCAGAGAAGAAAGCAATTGCAGTGAACGTAGAACCTTGGGGTAATGGATCACCTTTGTGAATGGAGAAACACTGCTCTACTCAAAGCCCTGGACTGGAAGTTAGGAGACCTGGGTTACAATTTCATTTCTGCTATTTGTTGTATGACTTTGGGCAAGTCAATCACCTCTGACCTTCAATTTGCTCCTCTGTGAAAGGTTTGGATTGGATTTATTCATTTCCAAGGCTACTTGGCTTTTCCCCTTGGCATCCCTTAGTTCAACTCAACAAACATTTCTTGAAGTTTTTCTGCATAAGGCATTATTCTGGGTTGTATGGGTGCACAGATGAAATCGGCTAGTCTCTAGGATCAAGGTGTTGATAGGGAAGATATGACAAGTATACAGGTAAGCATCATACACAGTTGGAAGTAATCAGGGCAAAGAAAGGATTCAGATAACATGCTCTGGATACGTCTTAGGAAGGAGAGAATGTTTTCAGCTGGGAATATGGTGCTCAGGCAAGATTGTGCATAAGAGGTGGTTTTTCAGTTGACACTCTTAGGAAGAGAGGGATTCCCTCAGGCAGATGCAAGGAAGGAGGGCAGTTCAGATACAAGGGTAAGTCCATGGAGGCTGGATGTGTTGAGATGAATTCATACTATCTCTCATATGTATATCCTTCTCTCTTCTGTCACTACCACCACCATGGTATAGGCCTTTATCACCTCATGCCTGGACTGTTAGACTAGTCTGTTGGAGGAACATCTAGGTAGTGCAGTGGATAAAGCACCAGCCCTGGATTCAGGAGGACTTGGGTTCAAATCTGGCCTCAGACACTTGACACTTACTAGCTGTGTGACCCTGGGAAAGTCACTTAACCCTCATAGCCCTTCAAACAAGAAAAAAAAGAAGAGTCTGTTGGTTGGTCTCCTAGCCTCTAGTCTCTCCATACTCTTGTCTCTCCTCCACTCAGGTGTCCAATCAATCTTCTTAAACATAGGTCTGACCATGTCATCCCTCCCCTGTGTCCTATTGTCTCCAGGATCAAAAGTTTAATATCCTCCATTGAATTTTTAAGGCCATCCATAACGTGACCTCTTCTTACCTTCCTCCTTCTTCTTCTTCATCCCCCATGTGCTCTGTGATCTCGTGACATCACCCTTCTTTCTCTTCCTTGCAAATGACATGCTATCTATCTCACAACCCTAACCTTGGAAGTGTCTCCCTTCTCTTCTTTGCCTCCTGATTTTCTTCAGGTCTCAGCTAAAATCCCATCTTCTATAAGAAGCCCTTCCCAATCCTCCTTAATTTTAATGCCTTCCTTCTGATATTACCCCCAATTTACCCTGTATGCATCCTGTTTGTACATAGCCATTTGAAGGTTGTGTCCTGTGGGAACCTTGAGAAGAGGGGCTATCCTTGCCTTTTCTCTGTTTCCCTAGTGCTTAGAAAAGTAGCTGGCACATAGTAGGCACTTCATAAATGCTAGTTGACTGACTGATGGTGTGGTATATAGAGGTCTGGGCTTGGGGCTAAAAACACCTGAGTTGGATCCTGCCTCATACTGTTGCTGTCCCTATAACCTGGGCAATCACCTCTCTAAATCTTAGATCCCTATCTAGAAAATGGAGATGATAGCATTTGTCTCACATAATTCTAGTCATGATGGATCAAATGAGATAATACATGTAAAGCACTTGGGAACTTTAAGGATTTATATAAATGTGAACTGTGATAAATTGAGAACCATGAAATCCAAATCAGCATTTGACTGACAAAAGGCCCCTGGGACATCTGAGCCAGAGGACCATCTTATTTTAATGGAGACTTCAGAGAATTTGGTCAGGGAATGACTTTGTTTTGCAATCTCTCTCCTTGAGTTTCACTTTTGAATATGGAGGCTAGAAACCTTCCTGTAAGTACTTAGAATGAAACCTCATGACTTGAAAGTTTGGCAGCCTTCCTGGCCTTTCTCCAGCAGACTGGGCAGCTTTTCTCTTTCTTCTCTCTCAGTTGCTTCTTCATGGGAGGACAGATGGTGGAAGTGGTTCTGAATATTTTTTTTAGTAAGGCAATTTGGATTAAGTTACTTGCCCAGGGTCACACCGGTAGTAAGTATTAAGGGTCTGAGGCCGGGTTTGAACTCAGGCACTCCTGACTCCAGGGCCGGTGCTCTATCCACTGTACCACCTAGCTGCCCCCTGAATAATTTTAAGGGACATAGACTAGATGCTCAGAAGCATCTGCAGCATTTGCTCTACTAACAATTTAATTTATTTTTCTTTTAAAAATATAACTGGATTCTGCTTACTTCTCTTGACATGGGTTCCTATAAATCTTCCCATGCATTTCTGAGTCCTTCATATTCATTATTTCTCATGGCAATTCATATTCCACTAATTCTATACCATAATCTGGTTATCAATCTCCTGGTTGATGGGCATCCATTTTCTTTACATTTCTTTGCCATTACAAAATGTACTGCTACCAATATTTTGGCATATATCAGATCTTTCTTTCTTTTTCCCTTTGACCTCTAGACTTTTGGCTAATAATGTATTTAAATGTATTGATATCATCTGTTTTTACATTACCTTTACTTCCCATATCTCTCTCCACTTCCTCAGCCAAACTCCTTAAAAAAGCTATCTGTAATTATTGACTCATTTCCTCTTTTCTCACTTTCTTCTAAACCTCCTGAAATCTGACTTCCGACCTCCTCACCCAACTGAAACTTCTCTCTGCAAAAGTCACCAAGATTCTCTTAATTGACATATCATATGCTCTGCCTCCTTACCCCCAGTCCTCATCCTTCCTGACCTCTCTGCAGCTGCTGACTTCCTAATCCTCCTCTATTTGCACTCTCCTTTGGACTTTCATGACATTGTTCCTTCTTTGTTCTTCTCCTACCTATCAGGGCATTCTGTCTCAGTCTCTTTTGCTGGTTCATCATCAACCTTATGTCCTCCTAATTGTAGGTGTATCCCCAAGACTTTATCAGGACCCCTCTTCTCTTTCTTTATACTATCTCACTTGGTGATCAGCTCCCATGCATCTGATTATCACCTCTATGAAGATGACTCTTTAATTTACAGACTTAGCCCAAGTCTTTCTTCTGCCATGCAGTCCTCCATCACCAATTGCCTCCTGGCTATCTTGAGCTGAGTGTCCTCTCTTCATTTCAAACTCAACATATTCAAAACACAACTTATTAGCTTTCTGCTAACAACCTACCACTCTTCTGAAGTTACCAGTCACTGTTGAGTGGACCACCATTCTTCCAGGCAGCTGGGCTTACAAGCTTGGTACTGTCTTTGACTCTCCACTCTCCCTCTTCACATAGATCCAAGCTGTTACCATGGCAATTCTACCTTCACCCCATATTTTATAGATATAGTCACACTGCCAGCATTATAGCTCAAATCCTTATCTTCTCTCCCCTGGACTATCGTAATCACCTCTTAATTGGTCTCCCTGATTCAAGTTTCTCCTTGCCTCACTTTCAACTTCCATATAGTTGAACAAAGGGATTATCCTAAAGGACTCACCTGAACATTCCACTCCCCTAATCAGTAAATTAGAGGAGCTTCCTATTAGCTGTAGCATTAAATATAAGTTCCTCCACTTAATATTTAAAACTCTCTGTAACTTGTGATATCTTTTCAACCTTCTTACACAATACTTCCCTTGATCCATTCAATGGTACATTTGAAAAGAGTCTTCTTGTTCCTCAGTTTATCTGCCACCCTCAAACCTTTGCACTGGCTGTATGCAGTGGCTAGATTCTATGCCCTCAACACTTCTTCTTGGAATCCCTGATTTCCTTCATAAATTAGCCCCTTGTCCATGAAGTCATTCTTTGTTCCCTGAACTGCAGGTGGCTTTTCTCCATGGTTACTTCATATATGCTCAGTGTGTTTTGTCTGCATTTATATATGGGGTGTCCCAAGAGTCTTAGTGCTGTTTTAGGCTACTACTAAAGCTTGGTTTAAGTTATTAAAGCTTAAAGCTACACTAAGTCTTTTGGGACACCCTATATTTGCACATTATACTATAAGATCTCCTAGGGCAGAGGTATGAAACATGCCACCATCAGGCTACATATGGCTTCCAACATTCCTGAATACAGCATGAATCAGACTAAAATATAATTGGGAGATATTTAACAAAATAAAGAAAAAATCAATAGAACATAGCTATTGCCAACATATGGTTTTCTGAGTCAATATGCAGCCCCCAGAGATACTTATGTATACTTTAATGGTTTGAGTTTGATATCACTGCTCTAGGGTAGTAATGATTTTCTTCCATCTGTGTATCCTCAGCAACTATTACTGTGTCTAGTATATAGCTGAGGCTTAATAAATGCTCATTGAATGATTTATTTCCCAATAAGTCCATCCCCAGTCCTAATGCAGAGCCATTCTTTGTATAAAAGAGTAAAAAAAAAAGAAAGAAAACAAACAGTAGGGTAGCAAAAGTAGCCAACATATTAATCAGATTCAACACTATATTCTATTGATGATTAAGTGGCCCCAAAGAGGTCTCATGACCTAACAGATGGACACTTTTAAATAGTTCATTTATTCCTGCTTGTTTTGATTTGGGTGTTCTGTTTGTCAACAGATCAGGACTCTGCTCTGACTTTGACAATAAGCTTCCAAAATGACTGTGGCCACAAAATGGTCTCTGTGCTCTATGGTCAACTAGTGATGAGCCTCTCAGAATGTAATGAGATTAGTTCTCCAATGACAGTCATACAGTCTATCATCAGAACCAACATATTGACTGTAGAAAAGAAGGTTGACTCCCATCTTGACGTCTGTGCTCTGTCCCAGATTTACTTAGAAATCACAGAATCATCCATCCATCCATCATCTATCATCTATCTACACATATACATATGTGTATATACACATATATAAATATACATATATATGTTTCATTGACACTTTTCTTTTCTTCCTCCTTTATCTCTTCCACCTCCCCTCCTCCTCCTCCTCCTCCTCTTCCTTTTCACTATCATTCCCCCAAACTCCTAAGCTTTAGTCATCATGCTAACTCTCTGCTGTTCAGTAACCAGTTAACCAGTTCCTGGGAAAACACACACACACACACACACACACACACACCAAAAACAAAAACAAAAAACAAGTGCAAAATTCACTCTGCCAAGCCCAGTTACCCCCTCCTGTCCCCTCTTCACTAATATGCTCCTCCAGGCTTTCAACCAAACAAAATTGATGAAACAAATAGAGAATCATTCCTTTAAAGATAAGTCATGAAACTAAGGGCTGTTTAGCCTGAAGATATAGTTAACATAGAACTTCTTGCCTCTTTTAGGTTTATTATTCCTGACTACTGTCCTAGGTAATATCCCTCATGTTTTCTACCTTTAATATAGTTTTATATTGACCCTTCTTAGACTCATCCCTTCCTTTTCAAATACCAAATCCTCTCCCAATGAGTCACTAGAACACTAGAATCTAGTGTGAGCCAGCTTCCCAATATTTTTAACATTCTTCCTTCCTTCCTTATTCCTTATTCACTTGAAACCCATCTGTACTTTGATGATTAATCCCACCCCTCACCCCCCCCACACACACACTTTTCATAATCTTTTCCATTAAAAGTAGTACTTTCTATCCCCTTTTCTACTCCTACAGGGAGGTGGATAGTTCAGTATACTCCTCTTTCCTCATTTCCACTTCTAATCCATTCTTTTTTTCTTTTTTCTTTTCTTTGGGTGGGGGGTGGGGCAGGGCAATAAGGGTTAAGTGCCTTGCCCAGGGTCACACAGCTAATAAGAGTCAAGTGTCTGAGGCCAGATTTGAACTCAGGTCCTCCTGAATCCAAGGCTGATGCTTTATCCACTGTGCCACCTAGCTGCCCCCAATCCATTCTTTTTTATCCATCCTTCCCTCTCGTCTCAGAGGGAGAAGTAATGTACTTTTTTTTGCTCAGGTTATTAAATCCTATGTGACTTGGGCAAGTCCCTTAACCTCTATGGGCCTTGGTTTCCTTTTCTGCAAAAGGAGAGTTCAACTAGATATCATCTAATACACCTTCCAGCTTCACATCCATGCTGCTAGCAACTTCTCCTCCTCCACCTCCTCTGGAGACTTGCTCTATTCATTGCCTCTTTTCCTTGTTTTGCTTTGTTAATTAACTGACATTTATTAAGTGCTTACTGTGTACAGCACAATGCTATAGGTGCTAGAAGAGACAGGGAAGTTCAGAAAAATATATGGCCAATGCCCTTAACTTAAAACTTCCTCTGGCCCTGTCTCTATATCTGTTTCTCTAATCTGTGTGTATAGATATATGTGCATTATGTATCTATCTACCTATCTAAGTACCCATCCATATACTATGTACCATTGCACTAAATTGTACTAAATGATGGGGACCAAGACTCAAAAATGAGATAGTCTTTGCCATCACAGAGCTTTATGTTTTGTTTTGGTTTTTTTTTTTTTGGTCAGGCAATTGTGGTTAAGTGACTTGCCTAGGGTCACACAGCTAGTAATTGTTAAGTGTCTGAGGTCGGATTTGAACTCAGGTACTCCTGAATCCAGGGCTGGTGCTCTATCCACTGTGTCACCTAGCTGCCCCACAGAGCTTATGCTCTAAAAGAGAAAGACAACACATAGCAGAAATGGTTGAGAGTTAAGGGCATTTTGCCTGGGAAATCACAGGTGACAACCCCTAAGGAAGCAGTGATGAGCCCTTTCCAGAAGTAATGGAAGTATTGGTTTGATTATAGTTCTCTGGGAAAGGGGGAGAGGAGTGTATACATGACAGAGGATATCCTAACTTTGATATGGGCCAGTGAGCGGTAATTCATCAATTTCCCTGCTTCCCAAAGATTCCAGGATAATAATTAGTAGGTAAACAAGTTGCCTACATTTGCAAATGTTTATTTTGAGCCCTTTGAGTACCTTAATTGGTTGAGAAAGGAAAGGAGGGAGAAAAGGAAGAGGAGAGAGTCTATCTCATCCTTTATAGCCAAACTTTCACCATATATTACTCATTGGATTAGCTGGTCAGTCACAAGTTTGCATTAAAGTGCTTACTATGAACACTCTTGCCCTCATGGTCTTGGGCTGAAGTCTCTGAGACAAGTTTCATTATTTGCATATTTATGCTGTGGATAGAGTGCTGAGCCTGGAATCAGGTGAGTTCAAATCCAGCCTCAGACACTTCTTAGCTGTATGACCTTGGGCAAATCACCTAACAACAGAGGATTGTGTCCACTGTTAAATGGGAATAATAATGGTATGTACCTTCTGGGTTTATTGTGAGGATTAAATGAGATAATATTTGTAAAGTACTTAATTAACACAGCATGTGACACATAGTAAGCCCTGTAGAAATACTAGATTGTTGTTATTTATTATTCATTGGTTATTATTGTTGTCATTATTACTATATTCCCATAGGGGTAGAGAGGAAAAGCCGACAATAATAAAGACATCATTAAGTTGGACTATGGCCTGAATTTCTTAATTTTTGACTTGCCTGAGCTAGTACCCAGGTTTTTAACCATGCTACATAGTTTTGATAAATAGGTCAAAAGTCACTTGAGAATTTTATTGAGTACATCATTTACTGGGGTGGGTGTCTTTCACTGATGACCTAGGTATATTGACAAGCAAATAAATACAAGCCCCACCAAGGCCTTTCCAAATCCTGCCTCCCGTTAACTTCAAATTCAACTTTCATGTCCTCTATGAAACCTTCTCCCATGCCCCAACTTAGAAATAACACCTTCCTATTCTGAATGCCCCAGTCACCTCTCCTAACACTTACTGCATTAAACTCAAATTATATTCATCTGTGCCCCCATCTTGGTTCTCTAACTGGACTATGAGATTTCTGACAAGCAGATCTCTGTTTTGTTTTAAAATCTGAAATCCCCTCCAGCTTCTAGAATGATGGCTTCTTGGTCATGGAAGGTGCCTAATTCTAAAATGTAAATTCAATCGAATTGGCCTGACCAACATGCTGATTTTTTTTTCTCCAAATGACTCAGAAAAGTCAAGGAATCTGTTCAAGGTTATACAGAAACACATGTAAGTTTCTCTGGTTTGTCTATCCTATTTTCTCCTGATAAATTTATCTTTCTTTTTTTATTCCAGAGGACAGAACCATCTCTTGGAATTGATGAAAACATTGTCGTTTTGAGTTTTAGATGCTCAGTGTCTGAGGGGAAAGGAATGAATCAGAGAAACAGATCTCAGGGGACCCATAATTTCTCTCTTAATTCACTGCAGGAATCCAACTATGTAGCAGAGACTTTCTCTCTTCCTGGGGGGGAGAGAAGGAGTGGAGAGACGGCAGCTAGTAAGAAACGGAAATTCCCAGGCTGTGTCTATGTTGGAAATTCCCAGCAGATGTCCACGAGGATGTTTCTCAGCTAGAAAACTTTTGGAATGTTGGATAAAGTCCAGAAGCCTACTTCCAAGTCATATCTTGGGCCAGGAGCCCAGTTTTTGTTTTGTTTATTTTTGTTTGTTTGTTTTTAATATTCTTACAGTTAAGAGTGGGGATGACTAAACAAAGCTTCTAGTGAACCCTTCTCCAGGACAGGTAGGGGAGGGGGAAGGGATTCTTGGAGGCCATAAAGTAAAGGCACAAAAGGATACTAGAAAAGATTGTCTTCTTTAAAAAAAAAATACGTTCTTTCTCTCCTCCCTATACCCCTGATACCACCTCCACTCCCAAAGGGAGGGATGGAAAATTTCATTTGGTGAATAATCGTAGTTTTCCTGTTGTACTACTCACCCCTCCCCTCCCCTCATGCTCCCACGTGCATTTATTTTAAGGAAAAAAGGGAAATGAAAGTGAGCTTTCTTCCAAAAGTTTCCCTTAGTGGTGGTGCCCTCTGCCCCAGCTTGAGTCTCCTGGACTCCAGACTCCCTCTGGAGCAAATACCAAGTTACATGTCAGTTCCTCATGACCTCATGCTCACCATTTCTTGTCTCCAGCTGTCCCTGCCATGGAGACCTGTGGTGGGGTTTCACCACATATTTTTTAATTTAAAAAGTGACTGTTATTCAGCAATGGTGAATCCCTTACCCCACTTCTGCAGCCTGATGCTTTGTTTGTTCATGTTTGGGGTGGGTGGATGGTAATGTTCTCAGACACCTCTTCTACCAATTTGCTCCAGCATTTTTACCTAAACTCCAGCATCTCCCATGTATACCGCTTCCACCTTCTCTTCCATCCCCTCCCAGGGTGGTCGGATGAATCCCTTTCTGCCTTGTTTTCTATTCACCTCCTCCCCATTGGGACTCAGTAGTCTCTCTAACTTCCAGTCTCTTTGGTTAGCAAATGCCCATGGGAGCCATTGGCAGGTCTGATATTTAAAGGCAGAAATGAGGGAGAAAATGACAGAGGAGAAGGAAAGAATAGAAAGAGGTAGAAGAAAGAAGAATAAAGGAGAGAAAGAGAAGATGTGGCAGAAGTAAGGTAAGCAAGGCTCTCCAGTGCTCTGTGGCATCTACTCTCATGCTGAGGTTAGATTTCTCTGCTTATCTCCTTCTCCCATCACTCATCATCCCCTCCCCATCAGTATACAGGGTATGTCTTTGTCATAAGGCTACTTGGTGATACAGTACGTAAGAGCACTGGTCTTGGAGTCAGGAAGACCTGAGTTCAAATCTCACTTCAGATACTAAAAGCTATGTGACTCTGAGAAAGTGACATAATCTCTATTATCCTTACTTTCCTCACCTGTAAGATGGAGATAGTAATAGCACCTATATCACAGAGTAGCTGTAAGGATCAAATGAGATAAAATAAGTACAGTGATCTGTAAACCTAAAAGTGATATATACATTCTGGTTATTATGATGATACATGATGAATGAAGAATTCATATAGCCTATATTTTAGCATACAGTAGAAAGGGCATCCGCTCATGTTAAATAGATATATCTCAGACATATCTATGCTGTTGATTGACCATAGATGGGACCTTTGGGTGAATAAGAAGTGGATGTCAAACTGGGTGGCATCTGGAAAACTACACAGCATGTTCCATGACCTCAGTCTGCTTCTGGGCCACAAACACTGACCCCTTGAGCTCACGCATTAAAGCTTTGTGACCATGTGATTAAGGTTGATATTGATGTGCTATTCATCCAAATGATAGAATGCCACAGTATCAAGATAATCAGTTTTAGGTAACCTAAAAGGAACTAGAGAGACATACTCTGCGTGTGTGCATGTGTGTGTGTGTGTGTAAATAGGCCCCCATAAATTACAAGCAATGATTTCACAGGAGAAATGTCCTAAAAGGCATCATGAAAGATGTCTGTTCCTATTAAAAGATGTTGGATATAAAACAAGTGTAAGAAATAACTAATGGACAGCCCAGGTATGGCACTGGTTTTCATGAAATGTTAAAATTATTAGATCATGGTCTCAAATATGTTGAAAGAATCTTCTAAACAGAGAAGTTTTTTCTTCATTCACTCATTTGCTAACTCATTTGTTCAGCTATTCATTCACTCGTTCATTTATTCATTTGCTCCTTGCTTTCTTTTCTCTATTTCTTTCTTTTTTCTTTCCCTTTCTTTTCTCTTCCTCTCTTTTCTGTCTTTCCCTTCCTTTCCTTTTCTTCTCCTTCCTGTATCTCCCTATCTCTCTCAGACTGGAAATAAAAGGGTTACTCACAGGCCAACTCCATGCTGACCAGGACAAAATCTTTGACTCACTCTGTTTTCCAACCTGCACTAGTTCATCCAACCTCAGCCAACCTGGTGGCTTCCATCTTGGGATCTCATTATATTAATGCCTAACTTCATGTGGAAACTCAATCAGCTTATCTGACAGCAACTAAGAACTCTTGAGCTCAAGATCTCCTCCAGATTTAGTCTTCTGGATATAAAGGATTGTACACATGCACCACTATGCCTGGCTTTTTTCACTTTATAAAATGGTTATAGATACCTCTTTTTCTTATATCACAATTATTTCTAAATATCCAATCTCTCCCCTCTCAAAACAATACAATGAGGCATATTTTAATTTTAACAGATGAAAACAGTTATGCAAAGTCAACAAATACAGTTACTTCATTTCATAGTGTGTGAAGCATTCAATATTTGTGATCCTCCACTACTCTTCTTTGAAGAGGGAGTTACCTTTCATTGGCAGTATTCTGAGGCCAAAATTTTTTTTATTACAATTACTCAACATTTGGTTTAATTTTAGTGTTCTTTTTCATTTACATTATTGTAATCATTGTGTATATTGTTCTCTTGATTCTATTTATTTCTTTCTGCATCAATTTGCATAAGCTTACCCATGTTTTTCTGACTTAGTAATAATAGTTTCTTTAGTACAAGAACATTCTATCTCATTCATATACCACAATTTGTTCAGCCATTCACTAATCAATGGGATAATATTTTGTTTCCAGCTTTTTATGTTCATATAAAGTGCTACTCAGAATTTTTTGGTATATATGGGACCTTTATTTATGATGCTAACCTCTTTGGGATAGATTATAAGAAGTGAGATACCAGCATCAAAGACTATACAAAGTTTAGTGATTTTTCTTACATTGTTCCAACTTATTTTACATAATGGTTGGCCCAATTCACATCTACTAACAATGTATTAGTCTGCATGGCTTTCCTCAGTCTCTCCAACATTAACTAATTTTCCCAACTTTTGTCATTTTTCAGGTGTGAGGTGAAAAATGAGTTATTTTAATTTTAATCCATTGTAATAGTAGTTATATAATGGTCATTGAGACCTTGTGATTCTTCTTTCAAAACTGTCCATATCCTTTGAACATGTATCTATTGGGGGATTGTCTCTAGGTTTCATATATTTGCTTTAATTCTCAGAAGCATTGTGTAATAATGGCTAGCCATCCCCATTGTGAGCAAAATATGATTCAACTGTCACCTCTGAATGGTGCCAGCTGTGTAATCCTGAGCAAAAAATTTCCCCAAACCAAAAAATAAAACCAAGCTAGTCTATGGCAAAGAAGGGGAAAGAAGTAAGATAAGTGAAGTGGAGGGAAAAAGAGAGAAAATTAAGCTAATATTTTGGAGTTATTTTTCTCTCATTGCCAAATGTTGCATGAAGAAAAAGGGAAGCTTCTGATGCCAAAAATAGTTTGTTTAGTCTCACAGCTGGTAGGGAGAATCCATAGTTGCAAAAAAGTTGGTTCAGCTCAGATACCATTCCTTCCCTGCTAGCATGAGCCTGTAGAAAGGGTGACAAGAAAATAAGGCAGATGGCATGTGGGCAAGTGGTTAGTTATAAAGACCAGAAGTCCTTGAGCCTAGTAGACTTTTGGTGGAGCTGTGAATTAGTCCAATCATTCTAGAAAGCAATTTGTCATTGTACTATGAGAGTGACTAACATGGCCATACTCTTTGATTCATTGTTCCCACTGCTAGGCAAATACCCCAGTGGGCTCAAAGACAAAAGGACAGAACAGCCTTGTTTGTGGTAGTGAAACACCAGAAAATAAAGTAAATGCCCACTGATTGGGGCACAGCTAAACAAATTGTGTTATGTGAATGTGATGAATATTACTGAATGAATAGAAAAAACGATGGATGTAAAGAATATAAAAAGGCATGGCGGGGGCAGCTAGATGGCGCAGTGGTTAAAGCACCGGCCCTGGATTCAGGAGTACCTGAGTTCAAATCCGGCCTCAGACACTTAACACTTACTAGCTTTGTGACCTTGGGCAAATCACTTAACCCCCATTGCCCCGCAAAAAAAAAAAAAAAAAAAAAAAAACAAAAAAAAAAAACAAAAAAAAGAAAAAAAAAAGGCATGGCAAGACATAAAAATGAATAAAACACATTTATTAGGCACTTGTCTGCTAAACGCTGTGCTAAGCAATGGGGCTGCTAATATCAAAAACAAGACAACCCCTGCTCTCAAGAAATTAACTCTAATTGGGACAGATGACACATTTGAGAGTTCAAATACAAAAATACAAGGGGTATGGAAAGATCCAGCAGTCCTAAGGGTGCAGCAAGATGTTTATCCTACAGTACCAGGAATCTAGAGATAACCAATCATTACCTCCATTGGAGAGGGAGAATGAATCTAAGGGTGGGAAAGTAATAGGGAATTCTGGGTTCCCTCTGGTAGGGATGGAGATACAGGAATCAGAATCCAACCAGGAGGAGAAAAGGAGAATGGAATATTAACAGTATAGGGGCCAAATTTAATATGTGGAGAGTTAATTGGGTGGCTTGCCATAATATCGGGGTTCAGAAAATAATGAGGGACCTCTAGGGTAAGGGTGGATTTTGGGCAGCCTGGGTTAAGTGGAGGGGAGAGCCAGGTTGGTACCAGCTTAAATTAGTGCTCACCAGGATCCCTAGAGAAACTGTGGGTGGGAAAACAATATGATGATTGGCTTCAACAATGTAAATGGAACCACAAAAAAGGATTACAAATTCAATTTTGTGTAATTGTAATGACTATATTTGACCTCACAGAAGTGATATGATAATGTACTTCCTGGCTTTGGAAAGACTAATGTACACTAGTGGAATACTGTGAACTATGAATTAGTCCAACCATTCTGGAAAGCAATTTGGAGTTCTTGCTAAGAAAATGACTTACATGTCTTTACCCTTTGATCCAGACATTGCTTTGACTGGCATACAGTCCAAGTAGATTAAAAATAGGAAGAAAAATCCCATCTACATAAAAATATGTTATAGCACCATTTTTTGAAGGAGCAAAGACCTGGAAACAAAGCAGATGTGCTTCAATTAAAGAATGACTAAATAAATTGTAGAGATGATGAAATATTACTGAATTAAAAGAAGTGATCACTATGAAGAAACTTGGGAAGAGTAGTAGGAACTGATGCAAACTGAAATAACCTAATCAGGAAACAGTGTATACGAGGACTACAACAATGCCAATAGGAAGGCCAATGAAACAAATACAACCAGAATGTTTGAAAGGATCAAAAGTGGTGCAGTGGATAGAGCACCAACCCTGGAGTCAGGAGGACCTGTGTTCAAATCCAACCTCAGACACTTGACACTTACTAGCTGTGTGACCCTGGGCAAGTCACTGAACCCCAATTGCCTCACCGAAAAGAAGAAAGAAAGAAAGAATCAAAAGTAAGCCCAAAGAAGGGCAGCTAGGTGGCACAGTGGCTTGGATAGAGTGAAAGACTTGGAGTCAGGAAGATTCCTTTTCCTGAGTTCAAATCTGGCCTCAGACACTTACTAGTTGTGTGACTCTGAGCAAGTCACTTCACCCTGTTTGCCTCAGTCTCTTCATCTGTAAAATGAGCTCGAGAAAGAAATTACAAACCATTCTATTATCTTTGCCAAGCAAACCCCAAATGGGGTCATGAAGAGTCATACATGACTGAAATGACTGAACAACAACAACCCCAAAGAAGAGATTGGAGACGGAATATGCCTTGCTTCTTTGCAGAGTTAAGGGGCTATAGTTGAGGAACATAGTTTTGCTAAACTGTATTTTATTTTTTACTATTTCTTTTTTATGCTTTATTACAAGGGAAGGTTTCCATTATGGAGAGGAAAAGAAAGGAGAGAAATAAATCAGAAAATGAAAGAGATGTAAAAGTAAAAGATGTCATTAAAAGAAAAAAAAATTTAAATGTGAGTAAAGGCTTAAACACTAGCTTTGCTGGGGCCTTATAAAATAAATGAAGGGAACATAAACAAACGAAAAACCACATGAGCTCCCTAGGCTTCCATTTGGTATAGAATGGCTTTTCCTTCACTAATAGTAGAAACTATTATTAATACTTTATGAATTAATTCTATAAGACTTAATTACAGTCAGGGGCAGCTAGGTGGTGCAGTGGATAGAGCACCGGCCCTGGACTCAGGAGTAACTGAATTCAAATCCGGCCTCAGACACTTAACACTTACTAGCTGTGTGACCCTGGGCAAGTCACTTAACCCCAATTCCCTCCCTTAAAAAAAAAGAAAAGAAAAGAAATAAATAATAAGAACTACAGAGTCCAAGACTTAATTACAGTCTATAAGACTGTTAAAATTGTAAGGTGAGCTTGAGTTGGACATTCCTCTGCAGCAAATGACCAACTGTACCTTGGGAGCCCAGGAAAGTGCAATAGTAGGCTATTGCAAGGTGAGTAGAGCCACTGAGGGAAGTTCCTGGATGAACCAGCAGAAGAGAGGGCAGTTTTGAAGTTCAGAAAAATCAGGAAAAGGCTTGGGAAGGACATCAACTGGAGTGCTCCCTCTGCCTGTAGCAGAGCAGGTGATAAATTCTTGGCTTGCTTTAACGATGGTTTCACCCTTCCAAAGATGGAGGAAGTAGCAAAGCAAATTTCTATTTCTCAACCTGATTGATTCTGACCAACAAGGAAAATCTGGTTGTTGAAAGAGGGATGATAGAAGCAGCCCATAAGGCAGTGAGATGTCGCAGAAATAAGGTTGACTTTGGAGTCAGATGGATAGTGTTAGAATTCCAGTTCTGACAATCACTCTGTGGTGATGGGCAAATCCCTTATCCTTTCTGTGCCTCAGTGTCCTCATTTGTAAAATGGGGGGGTTGGACTGGTTTACCTTTAAAATGTATTTTGAGTTTGTATTGATTATAAGAGAATCACTCTACCTTAGAATTTGATAGAGGAAAGGAAAACAAACATCACTTGATGGGCATCCTTAATTCTGAAAGAGCAGATTTCAAAGGATTCAAAGGAAAGATGGGTAGGATGTCATAGTCTGAGGTCAGGTTTGAACTCGGCTCTTCTGGACTCTAAGTCAAATGATCCTCCCTCTCTGCAATGCTGACTCCATTACAAAAGGAATCAGGGATCACAAGGAAGGAGTCTTCAGGTCTTTGTAAAGGACTTCTTTGTTTCAGGTTTTTTTGGACAGTTCCTAAGCTTGTCCATCAGGGGAATGGTGTGGCTGCTGTTCACCTAGATTTCTACACAAAATTTGATAAAGTTTCACCGGGGCAGTTAGATTTCCCAGTGGATAAAGCACCGGCCCTGAATTCAGGAAGACTTGAGTTCAACTGCGGCCTTAGACACTTGACACTTACTAGGTGTGTGACCCTGGGCAAGTCACTTAACCCACATTGCCCTGCAGAGAGGAGAGAGAGAGAGAGAGAGAGAGAGAGAGAGAGAGAGAGAGAGAGAGAGAGAGAGAGAGAGAGAGAGAGAGAGAGAGAGAGAGAGAAAGTTTCAAAGTTTCATTTCACCAAGATAGCTTACGGCCAATGTGGAGATGTGGGTTACATGATAGGACAGACATAATAGGTGTCTTCAAATACGTGGAATTTGGGATTTCATTGCTTCTGTCTAACCCCAAAGATCAGAATTAGAAGCAATAGGAGAGAATTTCAAGAAGGCACATTTTGGCTAAGTAAATGTATGAAAAACCTTTTTAATAATTAGAACTACCCAAAAAAGTAGAATGGGATTCCGTAGACCAGTGAGTTATTATTTACTTAAGGTCATCGTGCTGAGGGATGTTGTGCTATTCATGCTTATTTACAGAGGGAGGACTAGGTGACCCCTAATGTTCGGTCTTTGCTTCCCCTTGTGAGCCTGTTTATTAGAAAAAAAAAAACAAGTAAAAGTGAATTATTGAGAAATTGCTTAGGCAGGTGGCATGGATGAAGCTTCCAGATACCTGAAAGGCTGGAACCCCAAAAGTCAAATGCCACATTCTAATCAGGGAGGGGAAGCACTGGGGGAATCACAAGCTGACAGCTTCTTCTGAGTTGCTCTGGAGGGCAGAGACTATCCCATTTTTGTCTTAGTATTCCTGCTTGACATGGACTTGGCATGTATTTAATAGATGCTTGTTTAGTTGCTTGTTTAATAAATGCTGATTGGTTGAAAGTCACTGTCATTCCAGTTAAAAGTAAGTTCTTGGGGATAGAGTACCGGCCCTGGAGTCAGGAGTACCTGAGTTCAAATCCGGCCTCAGACACTTAACACTTAATAGCTGTGTGACCTTGGGCAAGTCACTTAACCCCAATTGCCTCACTAAAAAAAAAAAAAAAGTACGTTCCTGGGAAAGATAGGTGGCACAGTGGATAAAGCACCAGCCCTGGATTCAGGAGGACCTGAGTTCAAATCCAGTTTCAGACACTTAACATTTACTAGCTGTGTGACCTTGGATAAGTCACTTAACCCTGAAAAATAGATAGATAGATAGATGAATGAATGAAATTTAAAAAATAAATAAAGGTGAGTTCCTTGAGGGCAGGACTGTTATTTTTCCTTTCTATCCTACATGCTTATTGCTTACTCATTCACTCACCAGCAGCCCGATCTCCCTGAGCTCCTTTGTTGGAAAGTAGAATATTGGTCTCACTTCCTTCTGAGGTTCTTGCCAAGTCTATAATTTGATGGTTTTTCCCTCCTGAGAAGGTAATAGTAGGATCAGCATTGTCAATGGATGCTAGATTTCAGGGGCAATGCCAGGGCACACGTGATTCTTAGTCAGGTCAGAAGTTAGAACATGTACTTCCCCTTCTCCTGTTGCTTCCTTGGAGTGGGAGGGAGGTGCATGGTACCAGTATTCCATTTGGTGAACACAATGACTGATTTTCCCCTCTGCAAAAGCCACATCATCCCCATTGCCCTTAGTATTATATGTATGGCGTAATCCAATCCTCCTTATCTCCGCTGCTTCGACTAAACACATAGCTTTATTTCCATTTCAGAGAACTTTTAGCATCTACTTTTTTCTGATGATTTTTTCCAGTTCCCCATTTGCCTTTCTCCTCTCTGCCCATTCATAAATTTCCATTCATACGGAACCAGTAGTTACGTAAAACACTGAGGATGTTGCACCATCAATTAAAATTAGCCACCAGGGCAGCAACTTGAGTATTTTTTTCAAAGGTTTGGGGAAAAGATTTCAGATCCTCCAGCAAAATATATATATATATATATATATATATATATATATATATATATCAGCAAAGGCTGTCTCTTTTTATTGGATTGCAAAAGAAACAATTCCCCAGCTATCTCCTGAGTGTAGAGAACACACTCCTTCACAAGACAGGTAATCAGCAAAGACAGTCTCTCCAGTCCTCTCTAGGTTGCTATCTATCTCCATTTAGTTTTTACCTCAGCAAACCACAGTTCCTTGGCTCATTGACCTTTAAAAAGCTTTGTAACTGCTTTTCAGTCGATGAATGTTTCCTGCCATCAAAAACAAAAACATCAAAACATAGGATAAAGCACAGGCCCTGGATTCAGGAGGACCTGAGTTCAAATCTGGCCTCAGACACATGACACTTACTACCTGTGTGACCCTGGGCAAGTCACTTAACCCTCATTGCTCCACCAAAAAAAAAAAAGTATAGCTAGCATGGAGATGACATTCACATTTGAGACAAGAAGGCATCTTAAAGATCATCTATCTGCACAATTTTGAGCAACTCACTTAACTTCTCTGACCCTTAGTTTCATCATGTGTAAATAGAGGGAGTAGACTTGGAGTTGAGAAGGCCAAAATTTAGATCCTGTCCCATGCACTTAAAAGTTGGGAGGGTTATGCATTTATCTAACACCTGCTATGTGCCAAACACTGTGCTAAATGCTTTTTACAAATAGGATTTCATTTAACACTCACAACAACACTGGGAGGTAGGTTCTATTATTATCCCCATTTTATAGTTGAGGAAACTGAGGCAAGCAGAGCTTAAGTGACGTATCTAGGATCATGTAGTTCATCACTGTCAGAGACTGGATTTTAACTTGTGCCTTCCTGATTTCAGACCTATAACTATATTCACTGCACCACCAGCTGCCTCTAGTGTTCACCTATGAGACCACTGGCAAGTCCTTCACTTCTCTGTTTCCTGATTGTAAATAGATAGGTGGTGTAGTGGATAAAGCACTAGCCCTGGACTCATGAAGACCTGAGTTCAAATCTCATCTCAGATACTTACTAGCTCTGTGACTCTGGGAAAGTCACTTAACTGCAATTGCTACAAACATCTGGTGCCATCTCCAGTCATCCTGATGTCTTGCCACTGGACCCATATGGCTCTGGAGGAGAGAATGAGGTTGGTGACCTTGCAGAGCCCTCTCTCACTTAAATCCAATTCATTGCAAGTCATGACATCTGTCATGGTCCTCTTTGAAAGTGGAGGACAAACAACAACAACAAAAAGGATGGATTGGGTTTAATGTCCTCTGAGTTCTCAATTTATGATCCTATGATTCCCTTATTTGAGGGAAATAGGAACTGAATATAATATGATGATATTTAAAAGTATAAAATCTTATCATTAGTTTTTTAAAATGTACTATATACATACAAAATGGTGACCTTTCCTCATTTTACAGAAGAAGATGTATATCTCCCCTACTAGAATAAAAACTCCTTGAGAACAGGGATTATATATTTTTTGTCTTTTTTTTTGACCCAGCACTTAACATAGCACCGAACCCATAATAAATGCTTAATCAATGTTTATTGATTAGCTGACTGATTGAGCAAAACCCAGAGAACAGAGATTAAGTAACTGGCCCACAGTGAAACAGTCAGTTAGTAGAAAAGTCTGTCTCAGAATCTGATGCTCTTTTCACCATAGGCTACTGCAGAGATTGGGAAAGCCCCAGGGGTCTCTGAAAAAAAAAACATCTGGCCACAGTCCTTTTTGAGTGAGAAGTATCTATCACATTGACTTCTGGCTTGTTCTCAGGAGTTGGGGTTAATGTCTGGGCTTTGAAGACATTTGGGTGGAATCCATTGCCATGAATCTTTTAATGCTGGAAATTATTTTTTATTGATACTGGAAACATGAACAACTACACAGAATTTATTTCATACAGTAGCTCTGGGAAATGGAAGAGATTCTCTGCATTCTTTTCTTCCATTTTATAGGACATGAAACGTGAGATGTGGAGTCATGAGTCATTTTCTTGTCATAATTAGAAACTTTTCTTCAAATTAGATGGGAACACATTATTGGAGTCCACAAGGCAGATAAGCCTCTAGGGGTTTAGGCTGTCATCATGCTCTACTCTCTCTGGAAAGCACAGATGGCAGGGGCAGGGGGGGGGTGGGGGAAGGGTCCTCCTTCAGGACTCTAATTGATCCCTGAAAGATTACTCACCTCTACCCCTCCTTCTGCCCAGTCATCCAGGATATGAGCTGTTTTTTTTTTCTTCTCATGGGGACTCAGTTTCCTCATCTGTAAAATGGATGGGTTGAATTAGATCAGGTGTTCTTTTTTTTCTCTTGTCTCATGGACCTCTTTGGCAGCCAGGTGAATTCTATGGACCTTTTCCCAGAATAGTTTATTTAAATGCATGTAATACATAGGATTACAAAGAAACCTGAGTATATGGAAATATAGGGACAAGCCAAGTCACTATATAAGATTATTTTTTAAAAACTGAGTTCAAGGACTCTCGGTCAAGTGCTCTGGAATTGTGAATAGCTCTCTAGAGCTCACAATTCTGATTTTAGATGACTTCTTAGCCCCCTCCCAACTCTAATGCATATGAATCTTAGCAGCAGGATTCTGTGGCAAGACCACAGACTCTGTAGTCAGACAACCTTGGAAGGAAGCCTTCTTATGAAGCCTATGACCTATATGATCTTGTGTAAGTCCTTTCCTGGCCCCATGCCATAGTTCCTTATGTAAAAATGAAAGCGTTTGACCAGATGGCCTTTGATGTCCTTTACAACTCAGGATCTTTCACAGTATGATCCTAAATGGCAAAAAGCAGAATAAGTTCCCAATTCTCCAACTCTTTTTCTAGGTCTCTTTACCCTGGTTATAAACAGATACCTTCTATCCCCCTTTCATTAACAAGGTGGGGGGGGGGGAATTTTCATCTGAGGAAAGGGGGGATATTTAATCCTCTGTCCTGTCTATATTGTTTTTGTATATAATTGATTGTATGGTAACCCCCTGACTAGACTGTGAACTCCTTAAGGGCAAGGACTGTCTTTTGCCTTTTTATTTGTATCCCAAGTATGCAGGACACTGCCTGACACACAGCAAGTGTTTAATAGATGTTTGTTTACCGACTGATGTTTTTAACAGACAGAGGAAATAGGACATGGTAGGGAGCAATGGTGTGGTCACCTCTATGCCTTCTAAAGAAAGTATGGAGGACAGAACCCTGCTTCTGAATTGGGATCAGAGAAGGAAAAAACATTTACATCTGGCATCATAAGGATTCAGATAAATTGATTCCACATCATGGAGATAATTGTTCATTCTGAAAGAAATATCCCTCATTTTCCGTATGATATTGAAGTAGCAATTCAGTTGCTGCTAGAATCCTAGAACAGCCATGAGTCATAGTTCAAAGGAATGTCCCTGATTCATTTTGGAGGCTTTTACAACTTCCTGATGAATTTTACTGGAAAAGAGAAAAAAAGTCCTACCTGGTATTTGTATATTGATGGCAGTCAGGGTTCATTGCCATTTGCTTGACCCCAGTGAATCAGTCAATAAGCAAAAGTGCCAGGCATTGTTCTAAGCACTGTGGATAAAAAAAACACATCAGTTTCTGCCCTCAAGAATCTCCTGTTCGAGGCAGTTTTCTGATGAAGAAACCAAAGCTATCTATTCCCATATGAAAAAATGCTCTAAATCTCTAATGATTAGAGAGATGCAAATAAAAACAACTCTGAAGTACCACCTGACACCTATCAGATTGGCTAAAATGACAAAAAAGGAAAATAATAAATGTTGGAGAAGCTGTGGGAAAATTGGAACACTAATCCATTGTTGGTGGAGCTGTGAACTGATCCAACCATTCTGGAGAGCAATTTGGAATTATACCCAAAGGGTGATAAAGCTGTGCATACCCTTTGACCCAGCAATACCACTTTTGGGTCTTTTTCCCAAAGAAATCATGGAAAGGGGAAAGGGACCCACATGTACAAAAATATTTATAGCTGCTCTTTACATGGTGGCAAGGAATTGGAAGTTGAGGGGGTGTCCAACAATTGGGGAATGGCTGGACAAGTTGTGGTATATGAATACAATGGAATACTATTGTGCTGTAAGAAATGATGAGCAGGAGGAGTTCAGAGAAACCTGGAGGGTCTTGCATGAGCTGATGATGAGTGAGATGAGTAGAACCAGAAGAACATTGTACACAGTATCATCAACATTGAGTGTTGATCTACTGTGATGGACTATATTCTTCTCACCAATGCAATGGCACAGAAGAGTTCCAGGGAACTTGTGATGGAAGAGGATCTCCAAATCCAAGAAAAAAAAAAAAGAGCTGCGGAGTATAGATGCTGAATGAACCATACTATTTCTTTTGTTTTGGGTGCTGTTGTTTTTTCTATTTTGAGGTTTTTCATCATTGCTCTGATTTTTTCTCATAACATGAATAATGCAGAAATATGTTTAATGTTATTATGTGTATATATATATATATATATATATATATATATATATATAACCTATATCAGATTACCTGCTGTCTAGGGGAGGGGGGAGGGAGGGGAGGGAGGGAAAAAATCTGAAATTGTAAAGCTTGTATAAACAAAAGTCGGGAACTATCTTTACATGTAACGGAAAAAAAATACTTTGTTAATTAAAAAAAAAAAGAATCTCCTGTTCTGTTGGGGGAGACAACATGTACATATTTAAGTAAAAGAAAAATAAGAGCAAATTATTTTAGGTGGAAAGGCCATGGGAAGGGGATACTGCTTGGATTGGGGGGCGGGGGAATCAGCAAAAGCCTCATGTAGAAGGTGAATCTGGAAGGAAAGCAGAGATTCCAAAATGAAGAGTTAAGGAAAGAGTGCATTCCAGGCAGAGGTGGGGGATGCCCTGGACAAAGACTTGAAGACAAGAACTGGAATGACATGAGTAAGGAACAACACAAAGATTAATTTGGCTGGATTGTCGAGGTATAAAGGAGAATAACGTACAACAGGTCTAGAAAAATAGGTTTGAATAAGGTTATGAGGGGCTTTATTGGGAGTAATTTGATCCTACAATCAGTCAATGGTAATCAGAGTTTATTGAGCCAAGGAGGGACATGGTCAGATCCAGGCTTAGGAATCTTTGCTGTTGTGAGAAGAGGAGAAAGAAAGTGAGTTCAAGAAAACAATTATGAGGCTATTGTAATGTTTTAGATGAGAAATGATTTAGGTCAGATCTATGAAATACCATAGGTAAAGAGTATATAAATACTGCTACTACTATTATTGGGCAACTAGGTACCAGGCCTGGAGTTAGGGGATTCATCTTCCTGAGTTCAAATCTGGCCTCAGACATTTACTAGCTGTGTGACCATGGGCAAATAACTTAATCCTGTTTACTTCAGTTTCTTCATCTATAAAATGCACTGGAGAAGGAAATGGTGAAACACTCTTGCCAAGATAACCCCAAATGGGGTTGAAAATAGTAGGACATGACTGAACAACAACAGCTATTATTATTATAAATGTTATATTGGCCTTGTGAGAAGAGAGAAAGATGAAAGGGCAAGATGTGAAGATACAACCTACAGGATATGGTTACTTAATGGATGTGCTGGAGAAGGGAGATGAGGAAGAGTGAGGAGTTGGATGACTCCAAATTGGGGTGCTTCTCTATGCCAGATCCCCATCTGGGTTATCTCTTGTTGGGAGGCAAAGCTGAAGTGTTAAGGGTGGAAGAACTGGGGCTCTTACCAATGGCCACCTTTGAGCTCCAAAGATCAAAGGGTAATCCTTTAACTTGCCAATAAATCTAATTGCCTTTTCTTCATCTTCCTAGACCTCTCTCCTGCCTTTCACACTGTGGAATCCCCTCCTGAATGCTCTCTCCTCTTTACGCTTTTATGACACTAACCTGAGTTCCCTTCCTATCTTTTCTAACTGTCCAAACACTACAGCTCACTCTCCTTGGCTATATCATCTGTGTCATGTTCACTAACTAGTAATGGCCCCCAAGCTTCTCACCTGGGCCCTCTTCTCTTCTCCCTCTAGACTGTCTCACTTACTGAGCTTACCAGTGCCATATCAGACCAATAACCAGCAGAACACAACAGACCAATACCAAACAAACTCCAGGGACTAATCATTACCTCCAGTATCAAATATAAACTTCTGTGTTTGGAAAATGAAGCCCTTCATTACCTCGACCCTTCCTTTTTTCCATTCTTATAGTGTACTCCCATCCACATACTGGCTATTTCAAGTCCTCTGGTCTCCTTGCTGTCCCTCACCTATGACATCCCATCTCTCTCCTGTGTGTCAAATTTTTACTGACTGTCTCCTATGCCTGGAATGTTCTTCCTCCTCACCTTTACCTCCTGGCTTCTCTGGCTTCCTTTAAGACTCAATTCGGGGTGGGGGTGGGGGCAGCTAGATGGTGCAGTGGATAAAGCACTGGCCTTGGATTCAGGCAGACCTGAGTTCAAATCCAGACTCAGACACTTGACACTTACTAGCTGTGTGAACCTGGGCAAGTCACTTAACTCTTATTGCCCCAACTGAAAAAAAACAAACAAATAAACAAGCAAAAAAAACCCAAAAGACTCAACTCTTCTCCCACCTTCTTCAGGAAGCCTTTCTCAATTCTTCTCCCATCCCCCAACTGTTAAAGCTTTTTCTCTGAGGTTACTTTTTATTGACTCTGTATATATCTTGTATGAATATAGTTATTAACTTGCTATCTCTCCCCATTAGAATGTAAGCTTGCTTGAGTGCAGAGAGGGTTTGAGTTTTTTGTTTTATTTTTCATTGTTTGCCTTTCTTATTTTCCCCTTCTTAGCATAATGCCTGGCACATGATAAGAGATTCATAAATACTTATTGACAGACCACAAACCAAACTCCTCACAAGACCTAGTGACTCACTCTGGTTGTGAAAAAAATTAATTTAAGGGAAGAGAAAAGTGGCATTGACAGAAGTTAATTTGCAAGTGGTTTCCACACTCTTTCCTTTTACTGAAATCATCTCTGACTCTGCCAAGGAATTACAAATGCTGGTAGGTTCTACCAAAGTGTAAAGACTTTGAGTATAGGCCTAATGAGGGAGGGATCATATGCCTTCATCCAGCACCATCCAGTTGAGTTGAAAAAGGTTCATCACCAAGTTGGCTGCAGCAACTCTTGGAGAAACTCCCCATAGAATGCAAGCTTCATGAGTACAGTTTCTATTTTGTTCCTAGTATTTGGATTCCTAGTTCTTAGGACAGCACCTAACACATAGTAGGCCCTGAATAAGTACTTGTTGATTTGTTGATTAATATATGCCAAGGGAGGAAGTCTGTTTCAGTGGAGGGAACACCTGTATCAAGATCACAGCATGGTAATACAAGCAACCAATCAACAAACATTGATTGAGCATCTATCCTGTGGCAGTGTAGATAAGAGAGAGAGAGAGAGAGAGAGACAGAGACAGAGACAGAGACAGAGACAGAGACAGAGACAGAGACAGAGACAGAGACAGAGACAGACAGAGAGAGACAGAGAGAGACAGAGAGACAGAGAGAGAGAGCAGGAGGGGGAAAAGAAAAAAACAAAGTCTTGTCATTATGAATAATCTGTTAATGAGTTGCAGGGATAATAATACCCTTGCCCATAGTCAGTCCTATGAGTGAAAGGCTACCTTGGCATTATAATTTAAGGAATTTCAAAAGAAATTCCTGACCCCCAACTGGACCCCAGTTTTTAGAGAGGACATTTTCATAAGTTAGAAAACATTCGGATGAATCCTATTTTCCAGGCATATGAGGAGCAGTTGAAAGCACTGGAGATATTTGGCCTGGTAAAGAAGATAGATGTGATATAACAATGGCTTCTTTCAAGAATCTGACAGATGGGTTAGCTAGGTGGTGCAGGGGGTAAAGCACTCGCCCTGGATTCAGAAGGACCTTAGTTCACATCCAGCCTCAGACATTTGACACGTGCTAACTGTGTGACCCTGGCAAGTCACTTAACTCTCATTGCCCTGCAAAAAAAAAAATCATAGATCCTTGAGGTACAGAAGAAATGTGATATGAGTAATGATCAGCTTCTCAGATTTGCTGAAAATAAGAAATAGGACTGGAATGTTTAGATGGGACAGAAGTATAAAAAGTCCAGAGCAAGGGGTACTGATTGAGTATAATAAGACAAATAGGATACCACCAAACTGGACAGATGGGGCTCTGAAAAAGTGAAATAAAGAAACCCCTAAGACAATGTTTCCTTGCTTATCACTTTTTTTTCTGATTGGTCCTAGTCATGTATAGGATCAAGGAAAGATATAGTAGAGGGTCTGTTCCACCCAAAGGAGACTGTAAACTGGAGGAATTACTGCTACTTAGAGTGTTTGGGCTGAGCTCAACAGTAAGAGCCAGAAAAGAAAGGAAGCCAGAGAAATAGCTCACAAATCATTAGAGTGGTCTGCATTTCCTTCTTCTTTCATAAAAGAGAAGGAGAACTACTTTGAAAACCATATTTTCTTTTATACTGAGAGGTGAAGGAAGAGAGAGAAGGGTACAGAAAGGATACTCTAAGATAGGGAGCAGATGACTTCACTCTCCATATACACTGGGTGTTTCAGGGTTTAGAAATTGCTCCATGTAAAGTGGTTCATTTTGAATCATAAGCTGACTTCCTCTGCAGTCGCACTGATGTTTTTTGTGTGTCACATGCCAGCAATAATCTAAGACTTGAATACTACTGATGCACTGTTGTCATTTATTTTGGCTATTGCTGGAAATATGAATTGATGTGACCATTCTGGAATGTTGACTTATTCTAAGAAAGTGACTAAAATGTCCAAATACTTTGACCTAGAAATTATATTGCTTGGCATGGCATCCCTAAGAAAGTCAAGTATAAAAAGAAAGGTCTCAGATACATCAAGGTAGTTATAGTGACACTTTTGTAGTAGGAAAGAATAGGAAATCAAGTAGAAGCCCATTGATTGGGGAATGGCTAAACCCATATGGGTACATGAAAATAATGTAATACTGTTACACCATGAGAAATGATGAGTATGAATAATATAGACCAACCATGAGAAAACTTATTTGTGAAATAAAGTAAGCATAATAAGGAAAGCATTATACAACTTACACCATTACTACAATAATGTAAGTGAAAAGGATGACCAAAAATTGAAAGTCAATGATATTTCATTATAATGAAAAACCTTGACTCCAAAGAAAACATATAAGAATGCACTTCCCTCCCATCTTCTCAAACATGGGAGGCTATGGGTATGGAATGCTTCATGTCATGTTGGACTTTGTTGATGTGGTATTGAATTTTAGTGAATGACTTTTTCTTTATTTATTCATTTGTTTATTCAATATCAAATGGCTCTGAGTAGTTGGGGAAGGACACAACATAACAATAAGATAACAATAAAAAGCAAAAATAAATAAGCAGAGAAACTTTGATTTATCACCTAATTATGTACTAGGCACTAGGGATAATAATAACAACAAAAAAAAGAAACATTCTCCTTGCCCTCAAAGAACTTACATTCTAGTGAGCTTATACAAAACACATTTGAAGCATATACAAAGTAACCTAAGATTGGAAGGCAACAGTAGCTGGATGGACAAGGAAGAACCTCATACAGAAGAGGCAACTTAGGCTAACTCTTGAAGGAAGGGAAGGTAGGGAAGTTTATTTTGAGAATGTAGAACAGGAAATATCAAAGGTCAGAGATGGGAGATGGATCATTTTTAATGAGAAGCAGAAAGTAGGACAATGTTACTAGAGTGTGTGGAGGAGAGCAATGTGTAAGAAAAATCTAGAAACATAGGAAGGGGCAGGTTGTTAATGGCTTTAAATGCCAAAGAGAATAGCGTATATTTGACTTTCAGATTAATAAAGAGCCTCTGGCATTTATTGGGTAGGGTAGTAACATGGGCGAACCTGTACCTTTGGAAACTGTTTGGAGGATGGATTGGAGTAGGAAGAGACTTGAGGCTGGGAAACCATCTAGGAGGCTATTGAAATCTTTAAGTTGAGAGGCAGTGAGGGCTCAAACTAAAGAGAAGTGAGAAGGGGAGAGATGTGAGATGTTGGAGAGATGAAAGCAAGATTTGGCCATTAATTGGACATATGGGGTAAATGAGAATGAGGAGCTGAGGTTACAATCATGGTTGTGAAACTGTGTGACTGGAAGGACAGTGGTGCCGTTGACAGAAATGGGGAAGTTTGGAAGAAGAATGGGGTTTGGAAAAAGCATAATGAGTTTTATTTTGAACATGCTGAGTTTGAGGTACCCAAAGAATATCTAATTTGAAATGACCAATAAGCCATTCGTTATGTGACATTAGAGCTCTGTAGAGAGACTAGGGTTACCTATAATAGACCTGAAAGTTATTTAAATATGGATGATAATTAAATTCATGGGAGCTGATGGGATCACCAAGTGGATGAACATCAAAAGAAAAGGCACAGCAACCCAGGACAGGGTGTTGGAGGATACCTACAATTAATGGACAAGATGTGCAATGTGATCCAAGACAAGAGACTGAAAAGGAATGGTCAGCCACATAGAATGAGAGCATCCTCATGAATATCCAGAGGGGAGACAGTTGCCAGGATTTGAAACTGCTCCAAAGTACCTACCATATGCCATTGGGCCATTCTATCTTGGCACACACAAAAAAAAGTCCTGAATTTAGAGTCAACACTTGGCTTCAAATCTTGACTTTGAGATTTATTGCCCAAGTGATTTTGGTAAATCATTTCCTCTTTCTGAGCCTCAGCTTCCTCCTTTGTAAAAAAGAGAGGATGAAACTAGATGACCTCCATCTTTTCTTCCAACAGTACTTCATTTTCTGAGATCTCCACTGGCTCTGCTCTGTGCCAGTAGGGTGTCTCAGAAGGAATCCTAGAGGCAGGTCCCTGAAGAAAGAAGGGGATACTTTGTCCGATGAGAAGGAAGAGGCAATTTCAAGCAAAAGCAGCTACTTGGAAGCAGCAATTGGCCTTTGAAAATCACTTAGTCCATCAACCAAGTATTTTCTGCAAGTCTATTGTGTGTGAGGTCTCAGTGTGAGGGACTTGTGGGGATACAAAATGGCTCCCATCCTCAAGGTCCAGAGAGGAGGAATCATCTGTCAATGTCACAAAAGCAACTAGTTGTAGAGATAAGATTTGAACCCAGGTGTCCAAGGCATTCACAGTCTAGCTGTGGCTAAAATGTATGGAACTAGAAATGAGAAGTAAATAATAATTTGATTAATTAACTACTGAATGCAGCATGATACAGAGTAAGGAGCACCAGTTGGTTCTGGAGTCAGAACCTGGGTTCAGAACCTTCTTATGATATTTACTAGGTATGCTACACTGGGAAAGTCACCTATAACTCTCCAGAACTAATTTCTCATCTGTAAAATGAGGGGTTTGGACTGACCTCTGAAGCCCCTTCTAATTCTAATTCAATCCTATTGAGATTGATTGGTGAAGAGACATGAGAGGAGTACAATTAGTGGGAGGCCCCTGGAACCTGGTTAAGGAGGATCTGGACAAACAAATGGAGGAAACTGGCAGTGTCCCCTTTCCCCTCCCTGCTCAGCGCAGCCCAGCATACAGCCTTTTCAAATGAACAGCTCAATTTTTATGACAATATGTAGGAATTTTGGAACCAAAATTACTTGTGGCTGAGATGAATCATACTTAAATTCTAATTCCTGAGTTATCCTGGCATGAGTTTAAAGCATTTTGAAGTCACTTCCAGCTTCTTCCTAATTCTAGTCCAGGGGGATTATGGTTTATTTGCTTAGTCCACTCTTATTTTCCACCCTCTAAATAAAGGCTGACTTCTTTTCTTTAGTCTCAAATGATCATAGAGCAACAAGGAGACTTAGAGATCATGCAGTCCAGGGCTTCTTGATTTTTGTTTGTGCCGGGACCCTTTGGGCAGGAGTCAAGTGAAGCCAATCTGATGTCGTCCTGGTGATCTCACCTTTGCAGTATCTCTTGAAGACATCACCTTCTCTCCTCTGATACTGCCACCATTCTGGTGCAGGATCTCATCATGCCTGAATTATTGTGATAGCCTGCCTTAAGTCTCTCCTCATTCTAATCCATCCTCCTTTCAGCCACTAAAGTGACTTTCCTAAAACACGTGTCCAAACATGTCACCCTTCTACTCCACAAGCTCCAGTGGCTCCAGATCATCTCCAGAATAAAATACAAAATCTTCAGAGATTCAAAGCCCTTCACAACCTGCCTGATCTTGCCCCTTTCCAGTGGTCTCACACCTTACTCTTCACCACATATTCTTTGATCCAGTAACAGCGGTTTCCCAGGAGACTCCATCTCTCAGTTCCTGGCATTTCCCCTGGCTCTCCTTCATGCCTAGAATGCTCTCCCTTCTCATCTCTGCTTACTGTCATCAGTGGCTTCCTTTAGGACGCAACTTCCAGCCCATCTTCTATATGAAGGTTTTCCCACCCCCTCTTCATTCTAGTGTCTTCCCTCTCTTTGTTATTTCCTATTTATCCTGTACAGAGTTTGTTTGCTTGTTGTCTCCCCCATTAGATTGTGAGCTCTGTGACTTCTTTTTGTCTCTTTTGTATCTTCAGTGCTAAGCACAGTACCTGGCCAATGTTTACTGACTGACTCACAATGGACCCCTTGTCAGAGGATTATTTTGAATGTATAAAACAAAATACATAGGATTACAAAGGAAGTCAACTCTAAAAAAATAGCTGTCAAAATGTTTGACAAAAAAGTTTTTGGACATCAGGGTAAGGACTCCAGACTAGTCCAACTCCTTTATTTTATAGGGAAAGAAACTGAGTCCCAAAGAGAGGAAACAATCTGTCAGAGAGCACACAAGTCAAGAATCAGAATTTGAACCTAGGCCCTGTGACTTTAAGTGTTTTTCTATTTCTCATAGACACTGCCATCTCTCTTTTAAAAGAGCATAGTTCTGGGGGCAGCTAGGTGGCACTGGCCTTGGATTCAGGAGGACCTGAGTTCAAATATACCCTCAGACACTTGACATTTACTAGCTGTGTGACCCTGGGCAAGTCACTTAATCCTCATTGCCCTGCACAAAAAAAAAGAAAAGAGCATACTTCTTACCTTCATGAGCCTCCCATTTTGAACTCCCAGGTTCACTTTGTTCTGGGTCTAGTCAAAATCATTGCGTTCTCCCTATTCACCTCCTAAAAATCTCACTTGGTCAGTTTCCTTCCGGACTCTCCAAGGATTCTCTTTTTAAAAGGGGGGGAGGGAAGAGGGCAGGAGTGGGATGGGGTCTCTAAACCCATTGGTCTTTGATCTTATGCTCCAGCACAATTTTGTACAACTGCTTGTCTCACTCTTAGGTGTTTTTAGTTTGCATTTTCACTTTTATGTTATTTCAAACAGTAACCACCAAGTTAACAAGCATTTATTGAGTGTCTACTATGTGCCAGGCACTATAGAACTTAGGTTTGGAATCAAGAAAACCTGAGTTCAAATCCTGACTCAGGATGCTTATTAGCTGTGTGACTCTGGGAAAGTCATTTAACCACTGTCGGCCTCAGTTTCCTCATCTGTAAAATGACAATGATAACAACAATAGCACATACTTCCCAGAGTTATTGATTACCTCCAAGATATCTCCTGATTACTCCATGTTAAAATAAAGACAACAATGGGGGGTAAATGGAGTGGAAAGCATCATACCTTGAGCCATGCCATGTGAGGGATCATGGGAAAAGTGTTAAACCCATAACACTTTAAGGGTGGACAATTATTTATGGAAAGATCATTTTGGACCATAGCTTTAGAACTGGAAAGGATTGTAAAGGGCATTAATCTATTGCCCTCATCTGATTAATTAAAAAAACAAACAGGTTTTTTTATTATAGTTCCCAGGGTCATATAGTTAAGTGATGAAAATAATGATATTGTTGATGATAATAGCTAGCATTTGAATAATACTTTACAATTTGTAAAGTGCTTTATATATGTCATTTCTTTTGGTACTTACAACAACCCTGTGCCATTAGGTACTCTGATTATTTTACAGATAAAGAAACTTAGGCAGAAGTTAAGCGACTTGCCCAAGTTCACACAGCTAGTAAGTATCTGGGAGAGGATTTGGACCCAGGTCTTCCTGAATCCAATTCCAGTGTACCACCTGGCAGGTCTGTGTGATAACAGAGATGAGATTAAATGTAAGAATACTGATCACACATTTGCTTTTAGATCTTATGGCTTTCCCAGTATATTCCATTCATCCTTTGAACTACTCTCTGAATATCAGAGAAAAAAGTAAGCAAAATCAATCATTATTTATGACTTTATGTAACATTCTTTATCCACAGATCGCCCTAGTAACCTTACCCTGTTTGTATTTGGGTGAATGAGGTCTGGTCTGGCTGAGATCAGAGTTCCTCTCAGATCTGGCAGAAAGACATCCCTAGCCCCTGGGAAACCCCAGAAGCTATTATTCTAAGAGAAGGGTTGGATTGTTCCTCAGGACTTGGGACCTCTCCCTTTGTTTATATCATTCTTTCTGCTGGGGAAATAGTAGTCAGATCATTGCTCCAGGAGCCAGACAGAGAAGCAGAGTCTTCTCTGACAAAGTAATATCTCCCAGGTCTCTAGAGAGGGAAGAGAAAGCCCCTTGTGTGGTGCTGAGTAATGTCTTCCATCAACTGTTCTCCAGGGCTTAAACTGGTCATAATAATTTATGAACTGTGGCTCAAAGGCAATTCACACAAAACTCCCCTATTGGGGGAGATTGATTATTCTGGGCTCCAAGGGTTCCTGCATGCAGAGTGGAATTGGTAAGAGATTGAGAAGAGAGATCTTGGTCTTCTGGCTTCCTAACTGAGAAAGAGGACACACAGTCCCACTCTCTTCAGGTTTCCAAAAGGATTGAAAGACTCTGGGAAGAAGCTGACATATAGAGAAGGGTCTCTGGCCTCAAGCTCTTTTCAACTCTTTATTCAGGTCCCCATTGAGTGGTGAAAAATCTGTCTTCATTAATGAAGAGTTACATGCAAATAGCCTTTCGGTCATGAGTTCCTAATGAATTAAAGTTAAGTCACTTTTCAGGGCAGGTTGAATTTATTCTATCTTAGGCATTCTATAAGTTGTTCTGGTTTTGCTTGTTTTGTTTTGCTTCAGCACATATTAGTCTTCCTCTGCCTCTTTGTATTCCTCATATCTCATCAGGTTCCTTCCTATACCACAATGTTCTTTAATCTTTGAGCAACCATTTTGCTGCTTCCTGGTGTTTTCTAACACACACACACACACATACACACACATGAGAGACAGACAGAGACAGAGAGACAGAGACAGAGAGACAGAGATAGAGAGGGAGTGAATTAGTTCCAGGAAGATGACTTTTGTGCTTTGTTTACAAATGTCCTTTAATACACACACTAGGAACATTGACTCTTCCTTACAAATTCATTCTTCTTTTATTCACTATATTTAGCTTGGTACAGTACCTGGCATGTAGTAGGTACTTAATAAATATTTATTCATAATATTTGTACTACGAGGAGAAAATAGGGCTTCTGGGAAAAAGATCCTAAATTCTTGAATTTTGTCAATGGAGAACAGAATTTTTCTAAGGCAGGGATTCTTAACCCAGGGTTCATCTACATCCACATCCACATCCACATTCACATCTGCATCCACATCTGCATCTACATCTATATACATACATATATACAAATACTCACGTATACACACATACACATATATGTCTGTGTGCATATAAGTACAGGTATATATACATATACACATGTGTATATAGGTAACTATATTTCAATAGAATTGTTTTCCTTTGTAATCTCATGTATCCTATTTTCTGCACTTAAAAGCATGATTCTGAGAAGAGAACCACAGGCTTCATGATACTTCTGCTAAAGGGGTTCAGGATACACAAAAAGGGAAAGAACCCCCTGATCCAGGGACAGGCCATTGATCTTGATAATGATCATGGATCTAATCCAGTAGTACCATACATTCACAGACCTAGAGCTGGAAGAGAGCTCAGAGGCCATGCTAATTTAACAGATGAGGAAATTCAAACCTGGGGAAATTAAGTGACTTGGCCAAAATGATACAGGTACTAAAAACAGAAATGGGATTTGAGCCCAAGATCTCTGATTCCAGAGCTTTTCTCCTATTGGAAGAGGTGGAGGTATGGCCAATGTCCCTGCAGAAGCTATAAAACAACTAGGGTTCTGGAACAGGTGCTAGATTGGAACCTAAAATACAAACCTTCACACAGGGATGAAGAGGGAGAAGAGGCTAAGGTTTCCCAAATGACCAACAAGAACCATACTTTGTAATTTTGGAACCTGGGGAAAATGTGGTGGGTTAGAAAAAAGGGAGAATTTTGGAGAGATCTTGGAAACTTATTTGCAGCATAGCAAGGCCTCATAACATCTTGGCTGGCCAGAACTGGCCTTTAATTTTATTGTTCCTTGTAGGTCTTTCTAGGGGCCAATTGTGGTCAGACAGAGTTATTCCAGGGGAGATGCATACTCTTGCCTAGAGATTGTGGTCCATGCTTCCAGGGCTGCACAGTTCCCAGGGAAAGGGAAAGGTTGGAGGAGGAGCATTAGCCAGTTAGGGAGAAGAAAGGCATAGGTCATTCATAGATTTTGAGCTGGAGATCATTTAATTCTACCCTTTCATTTTGCAGATGAAGAAACTGAGGCACAAAGAGATGAAATGATTTGCCCAAGCTAGTGAGTGGAAGACCCAGGATTTGGGCACTCCCATCCTAACTACTGAAGAGAGGACAGCTGATCACTGAACCCTGGCAGAAAGGGGGGCAAAGGCAATGAGGATGGCAGCATAGGGAAAGTAAGGGACAAAGGACAACGTTGCTATACAAGTGAGGACCACAAGGTGTGGAAAGTTTGCCAGGGGAAATAAATATGTGTCGCTCCTCTTTCCAGATGCCAAAAATCCTTGGGGAAAGCCCTGATTCCCCCCACCCATGTTACACCTCTGCAAATGGGGCCTGGTCTTACTGAGTTTGGGGTTCCCCTCAGTTCTGGCAACAAGATGTCCTCAGTCACTGGGAATCCCCAGAAGCTTTCAGACAGAAAGGCTGGACTGACCTTAGGGCTCAGGTCCAAGGGCTTCACTCATCACTGAGATCATTCTGTTTGTCAGGGAAATAGTGACCAGAATGTCACTGCTCCAAGAATTAGAGGGGAAAGTCAGAATCTGTTCCTAAAAAGGATGGAAACAAAGAGAACCTAACCAATTGGAGGGAATATCTCCCAGATTTTTGGAGAGGGTAGAACAAGGGAGTGGTATGGGACTGGCCTTTGACTTTGGGGGATATTGACTTGTTAGTGTCTTCCATGATTAGTTGGGAAAGGCCTAGAAAAATATTGACAACTCATGTCCTGGCTACATTATTTTGCTCTTTTAGCCTTTTGACTGATTTTCCCTTTTCCTGAGTCCATATCAAACTTCTCATGGAAGTGCAGATTTAAAGCTCAAATTTCTTAACAAATGGCAAAACACTCCCTTCCATATTCCTTCCTTGAACTTATCATCTATTCTTAGAAATGCTATTGACTGAATTGTTGGTAAAGTTATGAATTGATCCAACCATTCTGGAGAGCAATTTGTAACTATGCCCAAGGGGCTATAAAACTGTATACCCTTTGATCCAGCAATACCAGTAGGCCTTGCAGCATAGCAAGGCCTCATAACATCTTGGCTGGCCAGAACTGGCCTTTAATTTTATTGTTCCTTGTAGGTCTTTCTAGGGGCCAATTGTGGTCAGACAGACAGCAATACCAAAGAGATAATAAAAATTATATACATGTACAAAAATATTTATAGCAGCTCTCTTTAAGGTGGCAAAGAGTTGGAAATTGAGGGGATGCCCATCGATTGGGGAATGGCTGAACAAGTTGTGGTATATAAATGTAATGGAATATTATTGTTCTGTAAGAAGTGAGGAGCAGGCAGATTTCAGGAAAACCTGAAAAGACTTAAGTGGACTGATGCTGAGTGAAGTGAGCAGAACCAAGACAACACTGTACACAGTAACAACACTGTGTGATGATCACATGTAATAGACTTGGCTCTTCTCAGCAATACAATAATCCAAGACAATTCCAAAGGATTCATGATGAAAAATACTCTCCACATTCAGAAAAAGAAATGTGGAATCTGAATGTAGATTGAACCATACTATTTTCACTTTTTTTTTGCTTTTTTTTCCCCTTTCTTGTGGTTTTCTCCTTTTGTTTTGATTCTTTTTCCACAACATGACTAATGTGAAAATATGTTGAACATGATTTTATTTATATATATATATATATGTGTGTGTGTGTGTGTGTGTGTGTGTATTCGCTAACAGCGAATACATCTATAGTTGTAGGGCCCATTCTGCTGTTACCCCTTCCCTAGTTAGCACTCATAAATTAAGTACCCTAAGGGATGATTACCCCAGATTTAAATTACTCTATAGTTCTCCACTCCTAAAACTATCTCACAAACCCCCACCTGTTGCTTTACCTTTAATAGTTGCATAAAGGACATAATTAGCTCAGAGTGAAAGCATTCCCTAAGATATCATAGGAATTGTAAACAGGAGTGGAAGAGTGGGCACACACACACACACACACACACACAGAGCACACCGCACACCTGTAGAAAGGCTTAAGATCTTGATTATCTGTCTCTTGCTTTCTATAATTTTATCAACTTAGCTGGGGGGAGGGGGGAGGGCAGTACATTGATCAGGCTTACCCTAATCAACTTCCCCTACAAGTCTATAAAAGCACTTTATACATATTATCTCATCTAATCCTCACAACAACCCTGTGTTGGCTTAGTGGATAAAGAACCAGGTGGACTTAGGTTCAAGTTCCAATTCTGAGGTATCCTGGCTCTGTTACTCCTAGGCAAGTCACTTGACCTCTCAATAGTCCAGGCAATGCCCTAAGATAATAGTAAAGTTGTTGACCTGCATGGTTTGAGGGGATTTTCTTACCTGGGACTTTCTCATATCAGGGAAATAACAGGTCCATTCCCTATTCCCCATCCATTTACTTCAATGAAGGAATTGTCTCTATTCTCTAGTCACTTCCTTCTTTTCTCATTTAGATGGATAGTCTTCTAAGGAAGATGGTATCGCTTTGCTCTGCTTTTTAAAGGGCAAGGTTGGGGCAAAATAACATTGTCAAAGAATGTTTTTTACACCTTCCTGCTTTATCGAGGTATGGACCCTTTGCCAAGGATGGGGTTGCCATGCTATTGTAATGGGGGAAATGAGGTACGGGTTTTGGTTAGGGGTTGGAGTTCTTAGGAATTCCTCTTTAAAGAGTTACACCCTCTTGCACACAAAAGTAGTTAGAATAAGGTGGTAGTTTATTTAGGAGCAAGGGAAGAGAAGGGAGGGGAAGGGAAACTATGAAAGAAATCCTTGGACTTCTCATGGGGAGATAGGCACAAAGAACATGGCTCAGAGGTACCAATCTCCTCGAGCAGGAGACTGGAAGGTACTTTAATAGAGGACTGATGGGGGTGGGCCATCTGCCTGTGGAAAGTTCCTTTAGTGAGGGAGGACCATCCCCCACTGGCAGTGACTGGAGGAATTGGGTGAGGGGTGGCTACAAATCACTCTTCAGGATACAAAGGCAGCAGCCACACACAAACTTATCTCCCCTGGGGTAAGGGAGACCAGAATGAAGGGTGGAAATTGAAGCTAACTCAGTCTGATTTGTTTCCACTCATCTCTCTAGGCATATCTGTCCTCTGGTTTAGTCTCTCAAGGACAAGATTCATCAGTGTGCCCCAGAGAAATTCTGGGGTGCTCTGCACCCCATGACACTATGCAATCTGGTTCATAGTACCCACCTTTTATGCCTCATCCAGGTATTGGTCTAGGGGATGGGTGACTCTGGGATCTGGAAGGCTATTTTAGAAGAATACAAGTCCTTGAAGGTCCTAGGTTACAAAAGCTTTAAATATAGTGATGGAATGTGCGTGTCATCCCGGCACCAGTTGAAGCAAGCTTGGAGTCATTGATCACTGGTTCCAGAGCAGAGGAAAGGGATTTTTATCAACAGCAACTCCTAAAGACTGTCTCCAAGATGGAGGCAATGTAATGCTGTGCAAACAATGGCTCTGGAGTCAGAAGAGCTGGGCTGGAGGCTAAGAACCTACATCCTAAATGGTGAATGCAAGTGAGGAGTTAAGAATGACCCCTAAGTTGTGAGCCTGGATGGCTGAATTGGGAGGAAGATGGTACCCTCAATAGAAATTTAAAAAAAAAGAAGAGTGGAGGTTTAGGGGAAAAGATAATTATATTTACTTGTTGTATGCCTTTGGGTTAGTTCACTTCCCTGGGCCTCTGTTTCCCCCATTTGTAAAATTAGGGAGTTGGACTAGAGAATATTTTGACAGACCTCGAGTCAGAAAGCCCGAGTTCAAATCCTACCTCAGGCAGTTATTAGTTGTGTGGTCCTGGGCAAGTCATAAAACCTATTTTAGCCTTAGTTTCCTCATTTACAAAATGGGGCTAACAGCACCTGCCTCATGGGATTAATGTGAGAGTCAAATGAGATAATGTGTAAAGTGCTCTGCAAACTTTTAAGTCTCATGCAAACATGATCATCATCATCATTATTTTTACTAAATGACCTCTGAGAATCCTTTCAGCTCATTAAGTCTATATTCTTATGCTTGACTGTTTAAAAACTGGGCTGGGATCTCAGTAGGTGAAGAGAATACCCGCATCAAGGGAATTCTCTTGAGCTTTGAAGTAAGAAAGTCCTTTGTAAAATCATGCATTCTGTTCTATACCCAGACTACAACAACATGAATGTAAATACAAACAACAAAAATGCAACTGAATGCCGTATCATTAAAATGATTCATATGATGTATAATTAATGTATGATTAAATGCATAAATTTAGATATGGAGCCAGGAACATCTGAGTTTGAATCCTACCTTAGATACTTATTAGCTAGAAGACTTTGGACAAGTCATCCAACCTCTATATGCCCCAGTTTCCTCATCTGTAAAATTAGAAATTTAGACTGTGCCTTCCAACTCCAATCTATATTCTGATATGGATGGGCTAAAGCCCACCCTCTACCTCAATTGAGGGCATTTTCATGCAACCCGTCCCTAACATGTTTTGTGATAGTTTTCCAAGGCACATAAAATGGCACCTAGAGTGTTGTACTTGAGTTCAAATTCTCACTTTGCAACTTACTACCTGAATGACCAAGTCACTTCCTATCCTTGGGCATCAATTTCCTTATGTGCAATTTTTTTTTTAAGTGAGTCAATTGGGGTTAAGTGACTTGCTCAGGGTCACACAGCTAGTAAGTGTTAAGTGTCTGAGGCCTGATTTGAACTCAGGTACTCCTGACTCCAGGGCCCGTGCTCTATCCACTGTACCACCTAGCTGCCCCCCTTATGTGCAAAATTAAGGGGGTAGGAATGGGAGCATATGGTGTCCGAGGTCCCTTTTGGGTCTTAAGTTACAATTTTATTATTCCCAGTTCCTGTTCTTCCTGTTGGGCTTAGGGTTCTCTGGCTTTTGGCAAAAGTTGGACCGGAGGAGATATTCTTCTTGTCCTCTTGAGAGAAAGACTAAATGAGCGCCTTTTAAACCTGAAACCTAAAAGACAAAACTATTGTGTGTATGTGTGTGGTCTGTTTGTTCATGTGCCTTCCCTACCCCCTCCCACTCCAGCCTTGACTCATAATTCAACAGAGAACATTTTGAACTTGGTATTTCAGAGATACCTCAAACTGAATGTGTTCATAAAAGAACTCATTATATTTCCCCTCCTTTCTTCCTTATTTCCTTTTTCTGTTGGTAGGACCACCATGCTTCCAGTCACCTGGGTTTGTAATCAAGGAGTCATTTTTGACTGTTCTCTCTCCTTCATTACTCATATCTAGATAGTTGCAAAGTTTTGCTGATTGTCCCACCCCAAGCTCTGTCATAACCAACCCCTTCTCTCACCACCCAATTTCAAGCCCTCATCAATTCTAATCCAAATTGTCTCAATAGCCTTTTTTCAATTCTTATCTTTTATTGTGAAATAAAACAGCAAAGAAAAGAGAACATTTCCATATATGCATCAGAATACCAATACAGGATTCTCCAGGAAACTATGAATCTCCATTTCATCCTATTTACTTAAAAATTGTATAATAAATTTCACACATTACTTTCATATATGTGAAGGGAATCATAATTGTTATCTCTACCTTCTCTCTGAAGAGGCTCCCACTGAAAGAGTAATGAAAGAGAGGGAGGGACTTGTAACACATAAAGATAGTAAAAAAAATAATAATAATAATCTAAATGGGTCATGCCCAGAATTATGTTTCTGAAAGTTGTGTCCATCATTTCTCTGAAAAGAGGTGGGTAACAAGCTCCATCATACAACCTCCTGATGGGGCAGGTAGATAGCACAGTGGGTACTGGCCCTGTAGTTGGAAGGAGCTGAGTTCAAATCTCACCTCAGACACTTTTTAGCTGTGTGACCCTAGGAAAATCACTTAACCCCAATTGTATTAATCATCCAGGGTCATTCCCAGTCATCCTAATGTATATCTTGGACACAGATGACTCTGGAGGAGAAAGTAAAGCTGGTGACCTTGAACAGCCCACCCTTACTTAAGTCCAAATCACTGCAAGTCATGATATCACCCTGATGTCATGGTCCTCTTCAAGAAGGAAGGACAGGGGCAGCTAGGTGGCACACAGGCCCTGGATTCAGGAGGACCTAAGTTCAAATCTGACCTCAGACACTTGACACTTACTAGCTGTGTGATCCTGGGCAAGTCACTTAACCCTCCTTGTCCCACAACTAGAAAGAAAGAAAGAAAGAAAGAAAGAAAGAAAGAAAGAAAGAAAGAAAGAAAGAAAGAAAGAAAGAAAGAAAGAAAGAAAGGAAGGAAGGAAGGAAGGAAGGAAGGAAGGAAGGAAGGAAGGAAGGAAGGAAGGAAGGAAGGAAGGAAGGAAGAAAGAAAGAAAGAAAGAAAGAAAGAAAGAAAGAAAGAAAGAAAGAAAGAAAGAAAGAAAGAAAGAAAGAAAGAGAAAGAAATGCTTGAAAGTCTTCTATTCCATTAAAGATCATGTTGGAATTTTTTTCATGTAAGCTTATATTCAGCTCTATAGAGTAAGTTATTCTTGGTTAAAAGTCTATCTTTGGGGCAGCTAGGTGGCACAGTGGATAGTGTTTTGGGCATGGAGTCAGGAAGACCTGAGTTCAAAGCTGGCCTTAGATGTTTAATATATGTGTGACCTTGGGAGAGTCACTTAAAATCTTTCTGCCTCCATTTCCTCAACTATAAGATGAGGATAATGAGAGCACTACTTCCCAGTGTTGACATAAGGATCAAATGAGAGAACAAGTATAAAGCTCTTATCACAGTTACTGGTACATAGTAAATGCTATATAAATGCTAGCTGTTATTATTCCAAGATCTCTGGTTTTTAGTAAAAACAAACAAACGTCAGATCTTCTGTAATCTTGACTATGGTTCCTTGGAATTTGAACATTTGCTTTCTGGAATGAATATCTATATATGAGTATATCTAAATGTTTAAATAGAAATTATATCTAATGTACATATATAATCACATGTGTGCATATGTATGTATACATATATACACATCCATACACACATATGGAGGGAGCTTTCAGGAAGTAAGTGGTGATTTTTTTAAAGTCTTTTTAAGGTGTCTGCAGGGCACTTCCCCCCCCCCCCATATAAATCTTTTATTATTTTCCAGTTACATGTAGAGATAGTTTTCAACATTTATTTTTATAAGATTTCTTGTTCCAAGTTTTTCTCCCTCCCTCCCCACTTCCCCAAGACAGAAAGTAATCTGATATAGGTTATATATGTACAATCACATTAAACATATTTCTGCATGAGTCATGTCATGAGAGAAAATCAGAGCCAAAAGGAAAAACCTCAAAAAAGAAAAAAAACAACAACATAATCAATAGAAATAGTATGGTTCGATGTGCATCCAGATTCAACAGTTCTTTTTTATTCTTCTGTATTTGAAGAGCATTTTCCATCATGAGTCCTTTGGAACTATCTTGGACCATTTCATTGCTGAGAAGAATCAAGTCTACCACAATTGATCAACACACAATGTTGTTGATACTGGGTAAAATGTTCTCCTGGTTCTGTTCATCTCACTCATCATCAGTTAATGTAAGTCCTTCCAGGTTTCTCTGAAATATGCCTGCTCATCGTTTTTTACAATACAACAGTATTCCATTATATTCATATACCACAACTTGTTCAACCATTCCCCAATTGATGGGGATCCACTCAATACAATAGAAATAGTATTCCCCAACATTTATTAGTTTCCTTTTTTGTCATATTAGGCAGTCTGATAGGTGTCAGGTGGTACCTCAGAGTAATTTTAATTTGCATCTCTCTAATCAATAGTGATTTAAAGCATTTTTTCATATGGTAATAGATAGCTGTGATTTCTTCATCAGAAAACTGCCTGTACATTTCCTTTGACCATTTCTCAATTGGGGAATGACTTGGATTCTTATAAATTTGATTTAGTTCCTGATATATTTTAGAAATGAGGCCTTTATCAGAAGTACTGGCTATAAAAATTATTTCCCAGTTTTCTGTCTCCCTTTTAATGTCGGATGCATTACTTCTGTTTGTACAAAACCTTTTTAATTTAATGTAATCAAAATAATTCATTTTGCATTTCATTATATACTTTATCACTTGTTTGGTCATAAACTGTTCTCCTTTCCAAAGATCTGAGAGGTAAACTATTCCTTCCTCTCCTAATTTACCTATGGTATCACCTTTTATGTCTAAATCATGTACCCATTTTGAGTTTATTTTAGTATAAGGTATAAGATGTTAGTCTATGCCATACTCTCCTCCAGTTTTACCAGCAGTTTTTGTCAAATACTGAATTCCTATCCCAGAAACTGGAGTCTTTGGGCTTATCAAACCAGGCACTATTAAAGTCATTTACTACTTTCTCCTGTGCCTAACCTAATCCATTGATCCTCCACTCTATTTCTTAGCCCGTACCAGATAGTTTTGATGACTGCCGTTTTATAGTAGAGCTTCAGATTTGGTACAGCTAGCCCACCTTCCTGTGCATTTTTTTTATTAGTTCCTTCATATTCTTGACCTTTTGTTTTTCCAGATGAATTTTGTTATTATTTTTTCTACTTCTATGGAATAAATTTAGGTAGTCTGATTGGTATGGGCACTGAATAAGTAAATTAATTTAGGTAGAATTGTCATTTTTATTATGTTAGCTTGGCCTATCCATGAGCAATTGATATTTTTCCCATTATTTAGATTTGATTTGATTTGTGTGAAAAGAGATTTGTAATTGTGTTCATAGAGTTCCTGGGTTTGCCTTGGCAAGTGGACTCCCAAGTATTTTATATTGTCTACCATTACTTTAAATGAAATTTCTCTTTCTATCTCTTGCTGCTGGACTTTGTTGGTCATGTATAGAAATGCTGATGATTTATGTGGATTTATTTTATATCCTGCTACTTTGTTAAAGTTGTTAATTGTTTCAAGTAATTTTTGAGTTGATTCTCTAGGATTCTCTAAGTATACTGTAACGATTGGAATGACGCCCCCTGCTGGATACTTACTGTAGAAGAGTTCTGCCCATGAAGCGAAGGTCTTTGAGGGCAAGACCAGGCATCAGGAAGTGACGCAGACTAGTGGGAGGAGGAAGGAAGAGACTGGCGCTCAGGCTCGCGCTCTTTCCTCTGGACTCTGGTGGAGAGCGGAGCTAGAAATGTGCTCTCCCTTTAATAGATAGGAATCTAGGCCTTTCTCTCTCTCTTTACCAAATTCTTATTCTCCTTAATAAATGCTTAAAAGTCTAACTCTTGCTAAAGCTTGTAATTGATTGGCGACCACTCATTAGATATTTTAGACAGTTTAGCTAGAATTTTAGTCCTTAACAGATGGCTGACCACGAAGAGGAAAGCTGAACCTCACTTCTGATCTTCCGGTTGGGTAAGAAATTTCCCCTACCCTTTAAACTGCTAAGTACTGGCGCACTGGCTGTGTTTTCCCTTTAAATTTTTTCGAATGGACCTTTTAAACTCCCTAATTACCCTATTTTTGATTTTAGTCTGTTTAACCAGACAAATGGGAGATAAGATCATGTTAATGCTTTGTTTTTGTGGATTTTCTATTTTTCTTTTTATTTTTGTTAAAAGAGCCAGCAACTTACTCACACAAGGAAATATCACTCCCTCTCCCAACCATGCTTTTTCAGAGAAACCTGAAGAGATTCCTGCAGCTTTTCCCAATTCTAACACTAATTGTTGCTCTAATTTTGCATGCCTGGAGGCAATGACCCACCCTCTAGAAGCTTTTAATCCCCTAGCACCTGGAGGCAAAGTGGGGGAAGAGGAATCCAGGCCTGAGTTCAAAATCAAGTCTGATTCAAATTGCTCTGGTCCCTCCCCTCCTCTCCAGACCCCACCCTCTACTCCTCCTATGGCCAAGCCCATAGCTTCCCCTGCCTGGGAAGTCCAGAGATCTGATGCGCATGCTCAACTTTTTCTACCTGCATTTGCAGCTTCAGGCTCAGCCCTTCCCTGGCCTGGCTGTGCTTTTGAGACAATCTTAGAAAACTCTTTAAATTCCAGATATGCTCGTTTTGTTCATAATTTTGCTAACCTGCTTTTGTCTTTAATTAGTAATCTTATAAAGCATTTGTATGGTGAAAAGCCCAACAGACAATATAGAGGGGTTAAAGAAGAAAAACTTAAGTTGAATAAGAATGACAATCATCAACATAGTTCAAGACTCTGCTTCTTTTGCCATGGAAGGATATATATTTTACAGAAATGTAGAAGTAAGCAGCAAGGTATTGATATGAGTATTGGGGATTTTAGATATCGGAATCAAAAGTGTTCTGAATTCACTCAGAGTAATTGTATCAGTTCAGAGGTTACATAGGATTTCTATGCTATTACATCTACATTTTGAAATTAATGGTAATGGGTTTATTTTCATAGAGATTTTCATGCTTTTGAGATTGTGTCTTATACTTAGTTTTTAAAACAAGGAGAATATTTGTAAAAGCTTTTTATAGTCATGTGATCAAGTTTATATTTTATAATACTCTTATTAATATTAAGTTCACATTCATTTAGTCCTAGTTTGAATTTCATTGTTTTTTATTGTTCCATGTGTATTTTCTTCTATTCGTTTATCTATCTAATTTTGAAAAAATTGCAAGATGGTTTTGATTTCATAATACAATGTTAATTCTAGGAGTATTGTGCTCCCATATTCTGAGTTGTTTGTTTTTGTTTTTCTCAACTGATTATTTGATCAAACTCTTTAAAGCATTTCCTTGGCAGATTGGTTGCCATGGCAAGTGTAAATTGATTCTAGAAGTATTATTTTTGATAAGCACATTCCAAAAAAAAAAAAAGAGGGGAACATTTGTAAAAGTTTTCTTTTTTCAAAAAAAAGTTTTCTTTGAGATTCTGTTGTGCTTTAACTTGTATTTAAATATGTTCAGATTTTTCAAAAAAGTAATTGTATACTAAGTTAAAAAAAGGGGTATTATTTGAAATTGTTGCATAATTATATATTGTGTTCTGAGTCAAGATGTATTCACATTTTTTGCAATCATTTATTATCCTCAATTTTTAAATCCATATGAGACTTGGATTATGGGAACTTATCATTTAAGACACTAATTACCTTTATTCTGAGTTATCAGATGCCAGTTGGCCAAGGTGCCATCCAATCACAAGAGGAATACATGCAAGAGCAGACACTGAACTGTCACATGAGGGGAGACATGCATGAAGTCAAGGTATGGCCGAGAGAACGGCTTTTGACAAATGTTGAGGTTGGATTCTCTTGGTTTAATATTTTATTCTCTTTTTCCCCACAATATTGTACAGATGGCTGGAAGTATTCATCCCACCCATCTCACTTCTACACCTGGCTTCTATGCTCCCTCCTATATGCCTGATGCCATGGACATCTGAATCCCATGCATCTGATTAAGTCTGACTCAGTTTCCTCCAATATGTTTGGTGGCATGGACATGTATTCCATCCACCTATTTTAAGCCTGGCATACTGCATGGACAGTATATATTGCTCAAGTGTGGGAATGCTCAAATCCCATCATTTCTCTGTTCTTTTATGGTAACCCCCATAATTATCTCAGGTGTCATGATAAATAACAGTGTTGAATTTGGCCTTGACATCTGTTACTAATTATATTAGATTTTTTAATTTCTCATAATGGCATGAGGATAATTAGGCAGATGATGCAAAAAGTGATAAAACAAAGATAAAAAATTATTTTTAATAATTAATATCGCAGCAATTGTCTTCTCAATTACCCTCCATAAGGGGGGGACTATAGTAATATTATAATTTTAAAGAATGGTTCAATTTTTGTTTTATTATATGTTTCATGTGTAACAACTAAGATTCTGAATTCCCTTAGACATGTTTTTGAGAACTTTTATTGTTTGATTTGATTATTGACAAAGCTATTTTAAAGTTGTGTTAAGCTCAATTTTGTAGGAAATTTTCCTGGCTGATTACCAGCATCCACACCTCAACCCCTGAAAAGACTTCCATTCCACGACTACACCTAGAGGACATCTAAGAAAAGACTTTTAGAGACTTTAAATGAACAGTTTTGATTTGTTGTTTTTGTTGTTTTTTTTTCTCTTTCTGTTATAATATATACCATCTGTAACATGTATTCTCTGCAGAGGCCCTCCCTTTGCAAGACCAATGTCAAAGCGTCGGTTCATGAGGACAAAAAAAATCGCCCCTCTGGACAAAACTTTCCTCTCTTCCTTTTCTATATTGTTGTTCACATATTATTAGTTAGCAATAGTTATTATATTGTTTTTACTGTTCCGTCAAGGAAACATTTTGTTTCTTGAGGAACAACAGGGGGGACTGTAACGATTGGAATGACGCCCCCTGCTGGATACTTACTGTAGAAGAGTTCTGCCCATGAAGCGAAGGTCTTTGAGGGCAAGACCAGGCATCAGGAAGTGACGCAGACTAGTGGGAGGAGGAAGGAAGAGACTGGCGCTCAGGCTCGCGCTCTTTCCTCTGGACTCTGGTGGAGAGCGGAGCTAGAAATGTGCTCTCCCTTTAATAGATAGGAATCTAGGCCTTTCTCTCTCTCTTTACCAAATTCTTATTCTCCTTAATAAATGCTTAAAAGTCTAACTCTTGCTAAAGCTTGTAATTGATTGGCGACCACTCATTAGATATTTTAGACAGTTTAGCTAGAATTTTAGTCCTTAACAATACCATCATATCTGCAAAGAGTGATAGTTTTGTTTCCTCCTTGCCTATTCTAATTCCTTTAATTCCTTTTTCTTCTCTGATTGCTAAAGCTAACATTTCTAGTACAATATTAAATAATAGAGGTGATAATGGACACCTCTGTTTTACCCCTGATCTTATTGGGAAGGCTTCTAACTTATCTCCATTACATATAATGCTTGCTGATGGTTTTAGGTAGACACTGCTTATTATTTTAAGGAAAGCACCACCTATTTCTAAGATATCTAGTGTTTTTATTAGGAATGGGTGCTGTATTTTGCCAAAAGCTTTCCCTGCATCTATTGAGATAATAATATGATTTTGGTTAGTTTTCTCATTGATGTGGTTATGTTAATAGTTTTCCTAATGTTAAACCAGCCCTGCATTCCTGGTATAAATCCCACCTGGTCATAGTGTATTATCCTTATTTAAATCCTTAAAATCTTATTTAAGATTTTAGCATCAATATTCATTAAGGAAATTGGTCTGTAATTTTCTTTCTCTGTTTTTGCTTTGCCTGGTTTTGGTATCACCACCATATTTGTGACATAAAACAAATTTGGCAGAACTCCTTCTTCACCCATTTTCCCAAATAATTTGTATAATATTGGAATTAATTGTTCTTTAAATGTTTGGTAGAATTCACTTGAGAACCCATCTGGCCCTGGAGATTTTTTCTTATGGAATTCATTAATGGCCTGTTTAATTTCTTTTTCTGATATGGGCTTCTTTAAGAACTTTATTTCCTTTTCAGTTAACCTGGGCAGTTTGTATTTTTGTAAATATTTATCCATTTCATTTAAATTTTCAAATTTATTGGCATACAGTTAAGCAAAATAGTTCCTAATTATTTCTTTAATTTCTACTTCATTAGTAGTGAATTCACCCCTTTCATTTTTGATACTGGTAATTTGGCTTTCTTATTTCTTTCTTTCTTTTTTTCTTTTTTTTTTTTTTTGGTGAGGCAATTGGGGTTAAGTGACTTGCCCAGGGTCACACAGCTAGTAAGTGTTAAGTAGCTGAGTACGTATTTGAACTCAGGCCCTCCTGACTCCAAGGCTGTTGCTCTATCCACTATGCCACCTAGCTTCCCCTCTTTCTTTTTAAAAAAAATTAACCAAAGGTTTATCTATTTTATTGTTTTTTTTTTCATAAAACCTGCTCTTAGCTTTATTAATTATATAGTTTTCTTGTTTTCAGTTTTATTCACTTCTTTAATTTTTAGGATTTCTAACTTAGTATTTAATTGGCGGTTTTTAATTTGTTCTTTTTCTAGCTTTTTAAGTTGCATGCCCTATTCATTGATCTCCTCTCTCTTTTTTATTGATATAAGCAGTTAGAGATATAAAATTTCCCCTAAGCACTGCTTTGGCTGCATCCCATAGATTTTCATATGTTGTCTCATTATTATCATTGTCTTGGATCAAGTTATTGAGTGTTTCTATGATTTGTTGTTTGACCCACTCATTCTTTAGAATGAAATTATTTTCCAATTAAGTTTCTGTCTACCTTTCCATGGCTCTTTACTACATGTAATTTTTATTGCATCATGATCTGAGAAGGATGCATTTACTCTTTCTGCCTTTCCACATTTGACTATGAGGTTTTTGTGCCCTGATACATGATCAATTTTTGAATATATGCCATGTACTGCTGAGTATATTCCTTTCTATCCCCATTCAGTTTTCTCCAGACATCTATCATGTCTAACTTTTCTAACATTCTATTCACCTCTTTAACTTCTTTCTTATTTATTTTGTGGCTAGATTTACCTAATTCTGAGAGGGTTAACTTCTATAAGAATTTGGATGCTATGCCACTTGGTGCATACATGTTTAGTATTGATATTTCTTCATCTTCTATAGTACCTTTTAGCAAGCTGTCATTTCCTTCCTTATCTCTTTTAATTAGGTCTATTTTTGCATTTGTTTTGTCTGAGATAAGGATTGTTACCCCTACTTTTTTGACTTCAGCTGAAGCATAATATATTCTGCTCCAACCCTTTACCTTTACTGTGTGTATCTCTCTGATTCAAATGTACTTCTTGTAAACAAAATATTGTAGGATTCTGTTTTTTAATCCACTCTGCTATTGGCTTCCATTTTATGGCAGAGTTCATCCCATTCACATTCACAGTTATTATTACTAGCTATTTCCCTCCATTCTATTTACCCCATTTGTACTTTTCCTCCCTTGTTTCACCCTATTCCTCTTCACCAATGTTTTGCTTCTTACCCCTGCTTCCCTCCAATGTGCCTTCCCTTTTACCAGCCTCCCTACCTTTTCTTTACCCTTTTATCCCCTGCTTCTGCCCTCCCTTCTAACCCCCCCTTTTCCCCTTTCCCTTTTACTTCCCTAAAAATATGCTAAGTTTCTTTATTCAAATGAATGTATGTGTTATTCCCTCTTTGAATCAAATCTACTGGAAGTACGGTTGAAACAGTGTTCCCCCCTCCTTATTTCCCTCTATTGTAATAGGTTTTTTGCACCTCTTCCTATGATGTAATTCACCCCATTCCACCTCCCCTTTCCTCTTCTCCCCATAAACTACTTTTTAACCCCTCAACTTTCTTTATATCATCACTTCAAAGACAATTTATATTTATACTCTCTGTGTATAATCCTTCAGTCTTCCCAAACATATATATATATATATATATATATATATATATATATATATACAGTTCTCAAGAGTTATAGGTATTATTTCCCATGTAGAACCTTATTGAATAATATTTACCCCTTGTTTACCTTTTTAAACTCCTCCTGAGTCTTATATGTTAAGATCAAATTTTCTATTCAGTTCTGGTCTTTTCATCAGGAAACCTTGGAAGTCTCCTATTTCATTGAATTGCCATCTTTTTCCCTGAAAGAGAATATTAAGTTTTGCTGGGTAATAGATTCTTGGTTGCAATCCAAGCTCGTTTGCCTTCCAGAATATCATATTCCAAGCCTTGCAATCCTTTAATGTTGAAGCTGCCAGGTCCTGAGCAATCCTGACTGTGGCTCCATGATATTTAAATTGCTTCTTTCTGGATTCTTGGAGCATTTTCTCCTTCACCAGGTAATTCTGGATTTTGGCTACAATATTCCTTGGAATTTTCCTTTTTGGGGCCTCTTTCAGGAGTTGATCAGTGGATCGTTTCAATGATGATTTTATCCTCTGATTCTATAATATCTGGGCAGTTCTCCTTAATAATTTCCTAGAATATGGTGTCTAGACTCTTGTTCTGATCATGGCTTTCCGGCAGTCCCATGATTCTCACATTGTCTCTCCTGGATCTGTTTTCCAGGTCAGTTGTCTTTCCAATGAGGTATTTCACATTTTCTTATATTTTTTTCATTCTTTTGATTTTGTTTGACTGATTCCTGGTGTCTCATGGAGTCCTTAGCTTCCAACTGCCCAATTGGAATTTTTAAGGAATTGTTTTCTTCAGTCCTTTTCCAAGCTGCTGATTCTTTTTTCATAATTTACTTGCTTTGCTTTCATTTCTCTCCCCATTTTTTCTTCTACCTCTCTCAATTGATCTTTTTTTTTGGTGAGGCAATTGGGGTTAAGTGACTTGCCCAGGGTCACACAGCTAGTAATGGTCAAATGTCTGAGGCTGGATTTGAACTCAGGTCCTCCTGACTCCAGGGCCAGTGCTCTATCCACTGCACCACCTAGCTGCCCCCTCTCCATTGATTTTTAATATCCCTTTTGAGCTCTTCCAAGAAGGTTTTTTGTTCTTGAGACCAATTCATCTTTCCTCTTGAGGCTTCACATGTAGGCAATTTGAGAGTATTGTCCTCATCTGAGTTTGTGTTTGTCTCTTCCCTGTAGACACAGAAGCTCTCAATAGTGAGAGCTCTTTTTTCGTTTCTTGCTCATATTGCAGCTTATTACTATTATTTTTTAAAGTTGAGGTCCACTCCTTGGGCACCAGGGTCACTGTTTCAAGCTTCCGGTGCTGGGAGATAGGGGCTGTGTTGCTGGCTTTCTTCCCTGAGGCTTGCAGATTTCTCACCATCCTGGGTTTGCTCCTGGGGGGCGTGCACTGGGATGGTCAGGCTTGGTCACACCCATCCTGTGGGTGGCCCCTCACCTGGCCCAGGTGGATCTCACCACTGTCCCACTTCATCACTAGCCCACCAAGTCAGAATCAAGGGGCCTCAGTTGCTTCCTGCTGACTTGCCCTGATCCCCTACATACTGCACTGTGTTGAGGTACACTGTGCTCCCCACCTCCCCCCACCAACCCGAGTGAAACTGACCTTTCCTGAAGTCTTTTAAATTATCTCCATTTGGAAGATTGTGATCCTCTTTCTTTTTGTAGGTTCTATAGTTTCAGAATCTGTTTAGAGGATTGATTTAATGTTTTTAAGGGAAATTTGGGAGAGCTCAGGAAGCATACTGGCTTCTCTCCACCATCTTATGCAGGGCATTTAAAAATATATATATTTGCTTTTCTCTCTAGTTCTAATAGAGCTGGACAGTTTTCATTGAGGATTCTTGAAATATAGGGCCCAGCGCCTTTTGTTTCCTTGTGTCATGCCTGGTTTCCAAGTCAATTGTTTTGGATTTTAGATATCTAACATTTTCTTCTATTTTATTCAGTCTTTTGATTTTCTTCTAATATTTCTTTCTTTTTTAAAAATAGTGTTATGGGAGTATTATGGGCCCCAGTTACCTCAGAAGTTGCCTGGGGAGGTCAAGGAACTTTTAACTTGAAACCCCAGGAGTTTTCCTTTGAGATCAAGGAAGCTTCTCCTTGAGCTCAGCCAAAGGGCAGACACACCCAAAAAGATAAGCAGCAATGGATCAAACTGAGAAAGCTTGAGGACCACCACCCTGCATTCCAGTCCTCCTCACCACCTTGATGTGGTAATCCTGTTAGGCATGGCTGCACCAGAAGGAGACACAGAAACCACTGACCAGCAGACTACTTGGACCCACCAGGATGAAGTTAATGCCCATCATCAGATTGCCCATGACCCATCATCAAACTACCCCAACCCACTGCCAGACTACTTCCAACCCATCGCCCAATAAGGGACTTTTTACCCATGCCATCTTAGCCCTATAAAAGGACACCCCCCAGGCTAGTCATGGAGGAAAGTGCTGTTAAACCTTCCTCCTGGCCAGTTTCTCTTGTACCCCAATAAACCTGTTCTTTTATTCCTAAATAGGACTTGCGTGAGAGTATAATTCTTTACAGAGAAATCCTAAAAACCCACATGCTTTCCCCCCACATCAATAGTATTTTGTTATATTTTTCCTAATTACCTGTAAAGATAGTTTTCAACATTCATTTTTGTAAGGTTTTGACTTCCAAATTTTTCTCCCTTCCCTCCCCCCTCCTGAAGCCAGCAAGCAATATGATATGTTATACATTGTAATCACATTAAGCATATTTCCACATTGGTCATTGTGTGACAGAAGAATCAGAACAAGAGGAAAAATGCAAGAAAGAAGAAACAACAATAAAAACAACAAAAGTGAAAATAGTATTCTTTGATCTGCATTCAGACTCCATAGTTCTTTTTCTGGATGTAGAGAGTGTTTTCCACCAAGGGTCTTTTGGTATTGTCTTGGATCACTGTATTGCTAAGAATTTGCTTTCTTTGTTAGAGTTATTGATTTCTGTTTGGTCTATTCCAGTTATATTTCTTGGATATGAATGGCCATTTTTCTAGATTATTTATTCTCTTTTTAATTTTTCTAGGTGTTCATGCAGTATTTGTGGTAAATCCATTCATTTCCTCAATTCTTTGCTCTTAGTTGTTATAGAGTTCCTCATTTCTTCTTTTGGGGAAATTTCTAGATGTACTTACAGTTTCTTGGAATGACTGACTCAGTTTTCACATTGTTACTCAGTGGAACAGAACCTCTTGCTTTCTCTGAATCGCCAAGGATCGTTGCTCATTTTTTTGTTACCGTACATTGTCTGCATGATTAGCAATAGAAATGACCACAAATCATTACAATTTTGATGGTGGTATTGCTTCCCATCTGAGTGTAGATCGCTTATCATCTTTATGCTGATGATTCTTAAATTTATTTATTTGGCCCCAACCTCTTTCCTGACTTCTAGTCTTGAACCTCCAACTGTCTTTTGGATATCTTAAACTGGATGCCCTGCAGACACCTTAAACTCAATATGTCCAAAACTGAATTCATTATCTTTCTCCCAAACCTTCTCCCCTTCCAAACTTCTTATTTGTTGTTGAAGGCACCATGATGTTCATGTTCACCCAAGTATCCTCTACTCCTCACTCTCTCTCACTCCCCAAATCCAATTTGCTATCAAAGCTTGTTGATTTTACCTTTATCGCATCTCTTAAATACACCATTTTCTCTCATCTTACACTTCCACCACTCTGATGAAGGCCCTTATAACTTCATGCCTGAATTATTTCAAAAGCTTCCTAGTTGGGGCAGTTAAGTAGCTTAGTGGATAGAGCACCAGTCCTGGATTCAGGAGGACCTGAGTTTAAATCTGGCCTCAGATACTTGACACTTACTAGCTGTGTGACCCTGGGCAAGTCACTTAACTCCAATTGCCTCACAAAAAAAAAAAAAAAGGCTTCCTGGTTGGTCTGCCTGCCTCAAGTCTCTTCACAATCCTGTCCATCCTACATTCAGCTGTCGAAGTAACCTTAAAGAAATAGATTTGAGTATCCCCCCACCCCATATACGTTAAACTCTAGTATCTCCCTGTCATTCTCAGGATCAAAAATAAAATTCCTTTGTTTGGCATTCAAAGCCCTTTATAACTTGCTTCCTCCCGCTGCTTTTGCAGTCTTTTTGTTCCTTACAGCTCCCTCTCTTCATGTATTTTGTAACCAGTGACCTCTTCTCTGTCCCTCAACAATCTCCAGACTCTGGACATTTTTCCCCTGTATATTCTGCTTTTATTAAACCTCATCTAGATTACTGTGTCCACTGCTGGACCCTACAGTCTAAGAAGGGCAGTGATAAGCATCTAAGTGTCCAGAGAAGGAAACTGGGAATTGTGAAGGCATCATGAGTTCATGTGATTTTTAACCTGAAAGATGCAGTTGGAACATAATAATTATGTTTAAGTATTTGAAGAGAAGTTATGTGAAAAAGACAAAAGACAATTTCATCTTTTTTTTTTAACTGCAGAGAGCACTACCAGGAGGAATGAGTACAAGTTACAAAGATAAAAATTTGTGCTGGATGTAATGGAAACCCCCTTAAAAATTAGAGGTATACAAAAGACTTTCCAGAAAGATGGCAGATTTCCCCCCTCCTTGGGAGTCTTTAATCAAAGCTGGGTATCCATTTGACATATATGTTGCAGAGGGAATTTCTTGCAGGTGTAGAATAGATTAGATGTTCATTAGGGTCCCCTCCAACTCTCAAAATGACATGACTCTTTGATTCTCTGATAATGTGAGATATACAATGTACCCTTAGTAAATTTACCTAGGGAGAACACTTTCAGCTGAGGAGAATCAAGGAGGGTTTCATGGAGGAGACAGAAGAATCTGGTTGGGTAAGAAATTTTCTCTACCCTCTCCCTTTAACTGCTAAGTACTGGCGTACTGGCTGTGTTTTCCTTTAAATTTTTTCAAATGGACCTTTTAAACTCCCTAATTACCCTATTTTTGATTTTAGTCTGTTTAACCAGACAAATGGGAGATAAGATCATGTTAATGCTTTGTTTTTGTGGATTTTCTATTTTTCTTTTTATTTTTGTTAAAAGAGCCAGCAACTTACTCACACAAGGAAATATCTCCCCCTCTCCCAACCATGCTTTTTCAGAGAAACCTGAAGAGATTCCTACAGTTTTTCCCAGTTCTAACACTAATTGTTGGAGACTTACTGTAGAAGAATTCTGCCCATGAAGCGAAGGTCTTTGAGGGCAAGACCAGGAGTCTTTTCTTTGGTGTCAGGAAGTGATGTGGGCTAGTGGGAGGAGGAAGGAAGAGACTGGCGCTAGCTCTGGGGCTCTTTCCTCTGGACTCTGGTGGAGAAGGGAGCTAGAAATGTGCTCTCCCTTTAATAGATAGGAATCTCGGCCTTTCTCTCTCTCTTTACCAAATTCTTATTCTCCTTAATAAATGCTTAAAAGTCTAACTCTTGCTAAAGATTATAATTTATTGGCGACCACTCATTAGATATTTTAGACAGTTTAGCTAGAATTTTAGCCCTTAACAAATATAAGAGTATTTAGATAGGGGTGAATTTTTCTAACATAATAGCTCAACACCCTCCACAGATGTGTTTCACTCTTGATTATCACTTAATACTAATTAACCAAATGTAATTAGTTTTTAGAAATGAGTAGTTGGTACTGTGTTATGGTTGGTATAAATGACCTCATACACACAGAATCTAGAGGAAAGTAGTTCTATCTTAGAAAGATGTGGTGAAGTTCTAAATCACTCATAATAACCCTTAGTAGTCATTTTCCCTAATTTTCAAAGTGATTCCCATAGGTATGGTGTGACTTTGAGTATTTATTTTGGTGAAGAGGGACTCCTTCTTTGAGACTTGTATGTGCTTTTATTCAGCTCCTTGAGTCAATCTTCAGCTCCTAAAGTACACAGTGCTGCCAGTCACTTCTGTCTAGGGAAGGATGCTGCTAGGATGCCAATGAGAAGTCTGAATCCTTGGATCCAGTCTTGGACCCTTCAAGCTTTGTCACTCTGTGTCCATCTCTGCCTCCTGGTTTTGAAATTAGAAGCCCTGAATTCAGATTCCATCACTCATGCTTACCTTCTCTCTCTCTCTCTCTCTCTCTCTCTCTCTCTCTCTCTCTCTCTCTCTCTCTCTCTCTCTCTCCTTGGATGTGACCTCCCTGGACCCCAGTTTTCTCATCTTTAAGCTACATGTCTTCTCAGAGCCCTTCAAACCCTTCCTCAATGGTCCCATGACTCTTTCAAATGACAGATCTATGAATTGAGGCTCCAGAATTTCTTCTGATCCTATTTCCATTTCATTCCTTGCCACAGTGATTTTGTGGACACAACAACCATTGGACAATTGGGGAAATCAAGGCATAAAAAAGAAAAATGAACACTACTGAGGTGTCAGAGATGGAGATAAGAACAAGAAAACCTACTTTAGCTCTGATCCTATCCTATGATTCTCAGTGTAGAAATTGAAGGAACCTTAGAGGTCAGTTAACTGGGACTCAAACATTGGTGACTCCATAATTCTCAGTTATTTCTTTTGTGGTTTTGTAGTGGTGTCCCAAGAGACTTCAGTAGGTGCTGGTGAATCATGCAATTTCAGAGCTAGAAAGGAGCTTGTTGGATGTATAGTACACCTCCCAACAGAAGTTGGAATCCATTTCTTCAATATTCCATCCCCTAAAGGTAGTCATTAACAAGAGCATATTCTTCCTCAACTCTCTAAGAAAATTCACTGTTCTAGTAATGCCCAGTACTTAGTGCTTTATTTATCCATCTCCTATTTTTTCCTTGCTTGGGAGAGGAGGGTATTGGGTTTTGATCTCATTTACACACCTACCCTTCCTACCTGAAGCTGGTATACACTGCATGGGGATGATCAAAGCAGGCACTATATGTGTTTCTTCTTGCCAATGTCTCAAAAAACCTCTGGAAAACCAGGGCAAATGGCACTGATTCATCCCCAAAGCCTTTCCTTCATCTCTGGGTGGTAAGGGTAACAAACAAGAAGGGTGGAGTTGGGTACAGTTACCATAAAATCAAGAATTATGACCAATTTGTCAAATGTCAAGTCCTGAGCCCTTGAAAATCCAGTTTAGGATGGTTATCCCACACAGATACAGACACAGACACAGGCCCACACACATATGCCCCTTGGCCAGTCACCTCATATTCCAGAGGACTGACTCCCTTGTCTGTGACCTTGGACATGATATGTGTTTCTAAGACGTGTTATAAGTATGCTGCTGCTTTTAAGATACAGGGATTACTTGCAAGCCCATCGACTGTGGCCATGTAGAAACATCCCCAAATTGTCAGTGTAGGAATGGCTCACATTTCTGTTCCCTCCTCTCTTCAATTATTTGAATTAATTAAATTTTTATGGTTTGGCAGCAGAGGACAGGGGGATGGCCAATGGGTGGAAGTTGCTCAGATGCAAGTTTAGACTTCATATTAAGGAAAGCTCCCTTATACTAGCTCCTTGTGTGACTCTACACAAGTCACTTTACATCATTGGGCCTCAGTTTCCTCATTGTAGATTACATGACCTCCAAACCCTTCCATTCCTAGATCTATGATTATAAAAGTATGTCTGTCAAGCACTGGGAGGGTCTGCCTTAGCAATGAATGCGACCTCCTTTCCTACAGATCTCAAAGGAAGATTTGGATAAATATTCATGACTTATGTTTTAGAGAGGATTCTCAGTCAGATATAGATGGGTGGGACTGGATGACCTCTCTCTGAATGACCTTCTAACTCTGAGATTCTGCAATTCTATAAAATGGGCATATAAAGGACATTATAAGTTTGAAGGCACAGATAAGAAGTCTTATCCATTGGGAATATATTTGCTTTGAAGCATTACTTTATTAGCATCCTAAATATATTAAATACCTAACTGTATAAAACAATAGAATCAGAGGGAAAGAATATGAGTTCAAATTCTAGGTTAAATACCCTAACAGGTGAGCTGGGTGATGTGTAAGGTCCTTTCCAGATTAAATGTAACTAGTAAGAAACAGGGAAAGTGGGTTCAGTTCCTAACTACCACCAGATTGCTCAGAGAACATGCACAAGTCACTTCTGCCTGTCTCAGTTTACCTACCTATAAAAGAGTGAGAATAGCTATGGAGTTTTTAGGCCACTTATGATGGTTTCTTTTACTGGAAGGAATGAAGGGAAAGATTTAGATAATCAACAATGATCATTTAAAAATCTTTGATATTTGTCTTCATATATCCCTTTGGTCAAACCCCTACTCATTTTCTAAGAGCCCAGGCCCAAACCCTCCTGAATGAACCCTCCTATGGGCTTCTGAGACTAGTTGGATGATGGTGAGGTGAAGGTTAATCCTAATAGCAATAGAGGAAATGTCTAGGAAGGTGTTTGGAGTTTCTCCCAGAAAGAACCTCAGGTCTTTCTAAGTAAGCACTTGGGCCCATCCAGGAGAGAATCAGGCATCTAGGTAGCTCCATAGTACATAGAGAGTTGGGCCTGGAATCAGGAAGACTCATCATCCTGAGATCAAACCTGGCCTCAGACACTCACTAGATGTGTGACCCTAGGCAAGTCACTTCACTCTGTTTGCCTCAGTTTCCTCATCTGTCAAATGATCTGGAGAAGGAAATGGCAAACCACTTCAGTATCTTTGCCAAGAAAACCCCAAAATGGAGCCACAAAGAGTTGGACAGGACTGAAAGCTTCCAAACAAGAAAAGATAGAATCAGATGACCTGCCCTCAAACATCACTTATGATGCTTATTACCTGTGAAACCATGGGCAAGGAAACAAGCATTTATTGAGCACCTAATATATGTGGGTCACTATGATAATTGCTGAGTAAGTAATTTAATCTTCATAGGCTTCAGTTTTTCCTGTTGAATGACAGGGATAGAATAAATTTGTCTCCTGCCCATTTGCTTTCTTTCTTTTTTTTCTTTTTTTTGTGGGGCAATGAGGGTTAAGTGACTTGCCCAGGGTCCCACAGCTAGTAAGTGTCAAGTGTCTGAACTCAGGTCCTCCTGAATCCAGGGCTGGTGCTTTATCCACTGTGCCACCTAGCTGCCCCCCCCCCATTTGCTTTCTTAATGGCTTTATCTCCCACTGGATCTATTATGCATTTGTGGGGGTTGAGGGGAGTTGCTGCCTACTAACATACTTTTCACCCTGAGTACTGCAAGAGGCACCCCAATGGAGACACCATTAGTGATGGAAGCACCTGGCAAGATCCCAGGAGAACGGAGGACTCAGTGGTTGTTAGAAGAGATAAGAGATATCACCAAGCACTATTGAAGGGTGGAGTGAAAAGTATTAAATGACACAGAGTAGACAGAAAACCAGTAACTGGCATTGCAAAATCCTTTACATTTATTATCTCAGGATCCTCATTAAAACCCTGTAAGGTGTTTGAGGAAGAAGAAACCAAGGCTTGGAATATTAAATGCTTTTCCCAGGGTCACCCTGCATGAGGGATAAGTTTGAATGCAGGACTTCCTGAGTCCAAAACCCTATGCAGTAATAATTCTGATGCCTCTGGAGTGGGTGATATATAACAGATGTGCTGAGCTGTTTGGAATGGAATTTAGAAAATGAAAAAGGCATAGGTGGTATAGGAGATAGAATAGGAAAAAAAAAAGACTTCCATAGCAAACAGGAAAAAAAATATGGTCAGAGGAATGTTATACTGTGCCCTGGTTAGACATCTGAAGTATTATGTTTAGTTCTAGATGCTACAATTTAGCAAGGTCCTAGCTTTAAAAATCCTTCCTCAGTCACTTGCTATGTGGCCTTGGTCAAGTAAATTTAACCCCTCAGGTGTTCATTGTTTTTACCTGGAAAAAAAATATAGGGTTGAGAGAGGGACCTCAGAGATTCCTTCTAGCTCAAAATCTCTGGTAATTGGTAGGGCAAGCAAAGAGGTGAAAGAAGGGCTTTGAGACCATGGTATGTGATGGACGATCGAAATCACTAGGGTTTTTTGGCCTGCAGGAAAGAAAACTTGAAGGAGATACAACAGTTCTCTCTCAGTGTTTGAAGGGCTGTTCTGTGAAAGAGCCTTGTTTTGAATAGTTCCAAGGGAAGAGTGAAAAGCAGTGGACAAGAAATTACAGAAAGGCTGACTTCTGCTTAATGGAAGGGAAAATCTCTTAGAAAATTGAGTTGCCTGCTATTGGGAGTGGTCCTCCTCATTAGAGGACTTCAATTCAAGTCTGGATGCCCACTAGTCTAGTGCATGATGGATTAATCTAGGAGGCATGGGAGGTCCTTCTAATGCTGAAATTTCATAATTCTATAGAACATTTAGACAGCTATTTTTCCCCTCTTTTTTGGAATCAGAATTGACCCAGAGGGCAAATGTTTCTTCCTAAAGCACTAAGCCCTGACTAGGGAACCAGCTCCTTTAGCTGAATCACCAGACAGCCTCTCTTTGTTGGGCAATCACTACTGTACTTACTAATGTTCCTGACCTCAGTAGGCTGAAGATCACCAGGCAACAATAGCAAACAGCCTTGTTGTAGGAGCTGGTGGTGGGGTGGGGTGGGGCACAAATCCATCAGGTCTGCTCGGGTGCCTCTGAGACAACTGGAGTTCCCCACACTTAGGCCCATTTAGGAACAACCTTACTGTCCATCATGACCAAATCACCAGATGCCAGCTGGGACTAAGCATAACTTCTCATGAAAATAAAGGCTAGGTTATAAAGTTTTGTTGGAGCGTCAGAATTCATCTAAGATACAGAGTTTATAGGAGCACCAGTACTGAACCAGAAGACACTTGGCATTTTTCTAGACTTATCAGTTCATTTTACAGAAGAAACTGAGGCCCAGAAAAGTAAAATGACTCGTATGGTGTCGCTTGTGTATCAGAGTTACAATTAATAAAAGTTCCTCCAACTTCACATACAATGCCCTTTCCACTGGACTCATTTCACTGGGGGAGGAAGAAGAGGGGTAACTGGGTTGGTGATTTCTTTAGTGTTAGAGAGCTCCAGGTAAGGAAATTACTAGGAAGAATGGTACAGGCATTGGCTACAGAAAGGACAGATATTGGCTCGGGAGTCAGGGGACCTGAGTTCAAACCATACCTCTCTGATGCTTATTCTTTGTGTGACCTTATGGGCATGGGCAAGATCAACCTCCTTGGACTTCAGTTTCTTCTTCTGTAAAATGAGGGGGTGGGCCTAGATGACCTCTGAGGTCTTCTCCAACTCTGCAGCTATGATCCTTAAATATAGCTCAGTAACTATTTTTAGAGAATTGCCTGGAGCCCTGAGGAATCAAATGACTTGCCTACAGTCTTATGGTCAATGTGCATTCAAGCAAGGATTTGGACCCAGATCTTCCCAGCTCCAAGGCTAACTCTCTTTTCACTCCTCCTAAAAGCATATGGTGTAATTTCCATGAGTTTACCCTAGGCTTTCACCCACATTTGTATTTTTTCCCCCTTTATACTCCTGCCACCATTTTCTTTCAGCCAAGGTTATTAAATTGTTTACAAGGGGCCTCATTTCTCTCTGACTCTTCAAAGGGAAGGAATCTTTTGTTTCCTCCTCCCACCTGTCAGGCTGTGACACATTGAAAGATTGGGACACTTCCAGACTTCTAGGATCTGGAAGGATCCAGATCTTAATTGCTGAGACACTTCCAGACTTCTAGGATCTGGAAGGATCCAGATCTTAATTGCTGAGACACTTCCAGACTTCTAGGATCTGGAAGGATCCAGATCTTAATTGCTGAGAGACGATGCCTTTTCATTGTTTGAATAACCTCAGGAGAAAAAAGTCTCTACCAACTATCTCTCTTTGTCCCCTTTACAATTAACATTTAGTTGATTTCTCACAACAACCCTGAGAGGTATATGTTATTATTATCCCTACTTTGCATATGAGGACATTGAGGCAAAAAAAAAAAAAAAGGTTAAGTGACTTGCCCAGAGTCCACAGTAAGATGTGTCTGAGGCTGGATTTTTTTTTTAATTCAGTTCTTCCTAACTCCAATACTGCAGTGTTATCCACTTCGGACTACCTACCCTTTGATAAGCAATTTTCTTAAGCCCCTTATGCATTTCTCTTTTAGGAAATAATCTATTTGGAACCCAGAATCTCTGGCTTTTCCCATGGTTTGGTGGGTGAATGCTTAACAAAGTATTTTTAGGCAAGCCTCAAAGTTGAAAAGGAATCAACTTCCACCAGATTGACCTTCCTCTGAATTTAGAAATAGTAACTAGTGAAGCATCTCTTTTTCCTTCAGCATGGAAGAAATCCAGCCACTAATTAGTCATACCTGGGGGGGGGGGCAAGCAAGGAGGAAGCACTTTTCCCTTTTAAGACTAAATCTAAAAGAGACTATGAATTAGGGATCATTGATTTGTAATTGAAAGGGACCTTAGAGATCCTAGTGCTGCCTCCCAGTGTTGTTTTGCAGATGAGTAAACAAAGTCCCAGATAAGAGATGTGACTACCACTGGTGTTATTCAGGTAGCAAGTTCAAATCAGCAGCTGGATTCAAATCCAGGGCTCTTTACTCTAACTTGTATATGGCAGGAATCATTCCAGGGGGCCTGAGCCATTATAATTGCCAAGACCCCAAGAGAAATCCTAAGCAAGAGTAAGGGGGAGAAGAAGTGTAGAAGCTGAAGAACTGGTGGGGTGAGGGTGAGGAATGGGTTGGGACTTTGGGCCTGGGACTGCCTTGTACTTAGTTTCACTTTCCTGGATTCCTTGAGACTAGAGTTTGGTTACCTGATACTGGAAGAATTTTTTATTTCCACATTGGGGAAATTTCAGGATTCGGGATTTGGAATCCTGCCCAATGGAATTGCCCAATTCTTTCTGGGACAGTGTTGTCATGGTGACCCAGCCTGGGATTTCCCCTCCTCCTTTCTCCTTTATTGTCTGGCTAGTCTAAGAAACAGAAACCAAACACAGTCCTGGTTGATTAAAGATGCCTTTGTTTAGGTTGCACTGAAAGCCCTAATTGGGGAATGAGAAACAGCTGATCTCTGACTTACATTAGCATCCTTGCTTTGGAAAACCTTGGGGTATAAAATATTTTCAAACCCATTTCTCTGCAGCGATTGCACAGAGAGATGTCACAGGGTGGTTGAGACTGCTACTCTGATGTCACACACCTATTAAAGGTAATATGTGAAGAAGAGAAGATTACCCACTAGAATTTAAGCTCCGTGAGGGCAGGGAGCTTTCTCTCTCTCACTCTCTTGGTATCAACAGATTCTAACACAGAGCATTATGTGTAATGCTTATTCAAAATATTATTTCAGTTGATTTGATTTTGTATATGCAGAAAACTGAGAGTTGACTGGTGTACTTTTTCTTCTTATCAAAGGGTTATTGTAAGAAAAGTCCTACACCATGACTTAAATAAGTAAGGATTTTATCATCATCACCATCTTTTTCATCATCCACCACCATTTGTTTGTTAGGAGGAAGGCTATTAGTGCATTGCATGAACTGTCTTTGAAAGAATTAAGGGAGAACCTGGTCAAGAATCAAAGAAAATGAAAGGGTATGTATGGATTCTGATCTGCCCATGGGAGTGAATCATTACATTAATTGCAGATTGACTGAAGTATTGAAATGTTTTATTATTTTGAAAAACCTGGGTACTTGGTAGACTGTAGCTACCAATGGTTATCACTTTCCGTTTCAGTACCTCAGGAAATGAAAATGTCATGGGAGGATTATGGGCCCTGGTTACCCCAACACTTCTCTGGGGAGTTCACGGAACTTTTTCCTTGAAACCTCAGAGGTTTTCCCTTGAAATCAAGTAGGCCTCTCCTTGAACTCAATCAAGGACACACACACACACACACACACACACACACACACACACACACACACACACACACACACACACACACACACGGGAGATAAGCGGCACCAGATCAAACTGAGCATACTCCAGGACCACCACCCTACATTCTAGTCATCCTAAGCACCTGGATGAGGTAATCCAGGAGAAGACCACCTGGAACCACCCATCAGCAGACTGCTTAGACCCATCAGGACAAAGTTGACACCCACCACCAGATTGCTCATGAGGGATTCCTCCTACCCCAGCCCCTCACCCAATAAGAGACTCTTACCCACCTCATCTAAACCCTATAAAATGGCACTCCTTGAGCTAGTCGAGGAGAAAAGCATTTTGTTCAAGCAAAACCTTCCTCCCGGCCGGTTTCTTTTGTACCCCAATAAACCTATTCTTTTCTTCCTAATTAGGTCTTGTGTGAGAGTGTAATTCTTTACAGAGGAATCCTAAGGACCCATGTGCTTTCTCCTATCGGTTTCTCCCCCATATGATTTGGTGCCTCAATGTGACTGGGTACTGGATTTCCCTCTGCTCACCATACAACACCCAGAGGAGGTAAGAACTCATTCCCCATAATCTCTCCCCCTGACCCTTACCAGGGCTCAGTTTTTTCAAGCGACAGGCAGAGTAGTCACCCTTCCTTGCGGAAGGCCCAACCGGTCATCTGAACCATGTTTGGACAAGTAGAATTCTCTGGGCAAAGGTTTAAATGGACCTTAGGCCCATGGGGCAGAGAGCGAGCGTTCCAAAAGATTCTCCTCTGGGACGCATCCTAAAAGATTGGAATAAACTAGAAATCACAAATTTGAGAAAGAGATGCATGATACATTTTTGTAACGATTTATGGCCACATTATGCACTAGGAACTGAAGGAAACTGGCCTGTACATGGCACCCTTAATTATAATACCATTTTGCAATTGGACAAGTTTTGTAAGCGTGAAGGGAGATGGACAAAGATTCCATACATATTGGCCTTTATGATTTTAGAGCCAGAAGTCAAAAGAACAGAGTAGGATATGCCCAGCAAGGCCAATTGAATCTCAGAAGACTCAGGATGACCCTAAAAGGCCTTCTTCCTCACAGGGGGTTCAGGTATCAGATGATTTCTTAGATGATGCCCTATTAATGGGGAACCATTACAAGTCTAAGGAACAGCTTGACTCGTCTGATACGCCTTCCTCCCCTATTACTCCATCCCAGCAGGCCACACCACCCTCTTCTCCTCCCAGTTTTCCCGTTACTCCCTGCTCCCCACCCCCTCCTCTTTACCCCTCCCTTCCAAACTTCTCAGCTGACTCTTGGAAGGGGCTTCAGTACCCTTCTCCATACCCCGCCCCCCATCCAGTTCATTCCCTACTCTCCTCTGTCTCCCACACAGCTGCTCCCATCTGCGCGTTATCTGGTATGCCATTTGCTCCACCTCTACCCACGATGGCCACCCCTCCCCCATCCACCACTGCCTCCGCTCCTCTCCCTCCATGTGACCCTTCACCAGCTGATCAGACTACCCTCTCTGCTTCCCCACAGGTGTGGGTCCTTCCCTGACCACACCCAGTCTTAATCAGCCCTCTAGCCTGGCCAGGCCTCAGGAAATCTGCATACCAATTCTACAGGCTCCTGTATTCCCACCAGCCCCCTTGCTCCCCTTACAGGAAGTCCCCATGGGGATTCCACAACTAGGGTCCATATTCCTTTTTTGATGGGTGATATGTATCACATTAAATAGAAATTGGGGAGTTACTCAGAGAACCCCACAAAGTTCATAGATGGCTTTAAGTCTGTGACACTGAAGTTTGACCTTTCCTAGACTGATTTGCAAATTATTCTTGCCAGCTGTTGTACCCTCGATGAGAAAAACAAATTTGGGACCTGGCAGTACAAGTTGGGGATGAACACTCGCAGGTTGGAAATTGGATTGGGGTCCCTGGATTTACAGCTGTCCCAGTTGTAGAACCAAGATGGAACTATGATAACAGGGAAGACAGGGCTCGTAGAAATCACAGTCACCTGCATGGTTGAAGGAATGAGAAGGGGTGTCAAGAAACAAGTCAATTATGGAAAGGTGAGGGAGATAACACAGGGGTCAGATGAAAATCCTGCTGTCTTCATGAGCGGACTCTCTGAAGAAATATACCAACCTAGACCCCCAAAGAGATGTAGGAATAACTGTCCTCAATATTCATTTTATCAGCCAGTCTGCTTCTGACATTAGGAGAGAACTCCAGAAGTTAGACTGGGGTCCCAAGATCCCATCCTCACAACTCCTTGACATTGCTTTTAAGATTTTTTAATAACAGGGACCTTGCAGTAGCCAAAGAAAGAGAAAAGATGGCTCGTGCCTGCTCCATAGACCAAGCTTCTATAATAGCAGCAGCCATCACATCTGCTACCAGCAGAACTCCGGCTGGTCTAGATTCTGGCAGCTGCAGTAAACCGGGACACAGAAGTAGGGGACGCCACACGAAGGTGAGGCCAGCTCTCCTACCTCTTTGTCCCCAGGGCAGCACCCAAGAGATCAGCTTAGCGAAAATCCAGCGCTCTGCAGCTTGCTCTTGTTAAGGGCTAAAATTCTAGATAAACTGTCTAAACTATTTAATGAGTGGTCGCCAATAAATTATAAGCTTTAGCAAGAGTTAGACTTTTAAGTATTTATTAAGGAGAATAAGAATTTGGTAAAGAGAGAGAGAAAGGCCTAGATTCCTAACTATTAAAGGGAGAGCACATTTCTAGCTCCGCTCTCCACCAGCGTCCTCAGGAAAAAGCCCCAGCCCGAGCGCCAGTCTCTTCCTTCCTCCTCCCACTCGTCCGCGTCACTTCCTGATGCCTGGTCTTGCCCTCAAAGACCTTCGCTTCATGGGCAGAACTCTTCTACAGTAAGTATCCAGCAGGTGGCGTTATTCCAATCGTTACAGTCCCCCCTGTTGTTCCTCAAGAAACAAAATGTTTCCTTGACGGAACAGTAAAAACAATATGATAACTATTGCTAACTAATAATATGTGAACAACAATATAGAAAAGGAAGAGAGGAAAGTTTTGTCCAGAGGAGCGATTTTTTTTTGTCCTCATGAACCGACGCTTTGACATTAGTCTTGCAAAGGGAGGGCCTCTGCAGAGAATACATGTTACAGATGGTGTATATTATAACAGAAAGAGAAAAAAAAACAACAAAAACAACAAATCAAAACTGTTCATTTAAAGTCTCTGAAAGTCTTTTCTCAGATGTCCTCTAGGTGTAGTCGTGGAATGGAAGTCTTTTCAGGTGTTGATGTGTGGATACTGGTAATCAGCCAGGAAATTTCCTACAAAATTGAGCTTAACACAACTTTAAAATAGCTTTGTCAATAATCAAATCAAACAATGAAAGTTCTCAAAAACATTTCTAAGGGAATTCATAATCTTAGTTGTTACACATGAAACATATAATAAAACAAAAATTGAAACATTCTTTAAAATTATAATATTACTATAGTCCCCCTTATGGAGAGTAATTGAGAAGACAATTGCTGCGATATTAATTTTTTAAAAATAATTTTTATCTTTGTTTCATCACTTTTTGCATCATCTGCCTAATTATCCTCATGCCATTATGAGAAATTAGAAAATCTAATATAATTGGTAACAGGTGTCAAGGCCAAATTCAACACTGTTATTTATCATGACACCTGAGATAATTATGGGGGTTACCATAAAAGAACAGAGAAATGATGGGATATGAGCATTCCCACACTTGAGCAATATGTACTGCCCATACAGTATGCCAGGCTTAAAATAGGTGGATGGAATACATGTCCATGCCACCAAACATATTGGAGGAAACTGAGTCAGACTTAATCAGATGCATGGGATTGAGATGTCCATGGCATCAGGCATATAGGAGGGAGCATAGAAGCCAGGTGTAGAAGTGAGATGGGTGGGATCAATACTTCCAGCCATCCGTACAATATTGTGGGGAAAAATAAAATAAAATATTAAACCAAGAGAATCCAACCTCAACATTTGTCAAAAGCCGTTCCCTTGGCCATACCTTGACTTCATGCATGTCTCCCCTCATGTGACAGTTCAGTGTCTGCTCTTGCGTGTATTCCTCTTGTGATTGGATGGCATCTTGGCCAACTGGCATCTGATAACTCAGAATAAAGGCAATTAATGTCTTAAATGATAAGTTCCCATAATCCAAGTCTCATATGGATTTAAAAATTGAGGATAATAAATGATTGCAAAAAATGTGAATACATCTTGACTCAGAATATAATATATAATTATGCAACAATTTCAAATAATACCCCTTTTTTTTAACTTAGTATACAATTACTTTTGTGAAAAATCAGAACATATTTAAATACAAGTTAAAGCACAACAGAATCTCAAAGAAAACTTTTTTTTTTGAAAAAAGAAAACTTTTACAAATGTTCCCCTCTTTTTTTTTTTTTTTTGGAATATGCTTATCAAAAATAATACTTCTAGAATCAATTTACACTTGCCATGGCAAACAATTTGCCAGGGAAATGCTTTAAAGAGTTTGATCAAATAATCAGTTGAGAAAAAATAACAAAAACAAACAACTCAGAATATGGGAGCACAATACTCCTAGAATTAACATTGTATAATAAAATCAAAACCATCTTGCAATGTTTCAAAATTAGATAGACAAATGAATAGAAGAAAATACACATGGAACAATAAAAGACAGTGAAATTCAAACTAAGGAAATCTAAATGAGCATGAACTTAATATTAATAAGAGTATTATAAAATATAAACTTGATTACATGACTAAAAAGCTTTTACAAATATTCTCCTTGTTTTAAAAACTAAGTATAAGACACAATCTCAAAAGCATGAAAATCTCTATGAAAATAAACCCATACCATTAATTTCAAAATGTATGTGTAATAGCATAGAAATCCTATGTAACCTCTGAACTGACATTATTACTCTGAGTGAATTCAGAACACTTTTGATTCCGATATCTAAAATCCCCAATACTCATATCAATACCTTGCTGCTGACTTCTACATTTCTGTAAAATATATACCCTTCCATGGCAAAAGAAGCAGAGTCTTGAACTATGTTGATTGTCATTCTTATTCAGCTTAAGTTTTTCTTCTTTAACCCCTCTATATTGTCTGTCGGGCTTTTCACCATACAAATGCTTTATAAGATTACTAATTAAAGACAAAAGCAGGTTAGCAAAATTATAAACAAAACGAGCATATCTGGAATTTAAAGAGTTTTCTAAGATTGTCTCAAAAGCACAGCCAGGCCGGGGAAGGGCTGAGCCTGAAGCTGCAAATGCAGGTAGAAAAAGTCGAGCATGCGCATCAGATCTCTGGACTTCCCAGGCAGGGGAAGCTATGGGCTTGGCCATAGGAGGAGTAGAGGGTGGGGTCTGGAGAGGAGGGGAGGGACCAGAGCAATTTGAATCAGACTTGATTTTGAACTCAGGCCTGGATTCCTCTTCCCCCACTTTGCCTCCAGGTGCTAGGGGATTAAAAGCTTCTAGAGGGTGGGTCATTGCCTCCAGGCATGCAAAATTAAAGCAACAATTACTGTTAGAACTGGGAAAAGCTGCGGGAATCTCTTCAGGTTTCTCTGAAAAAGCATGGTTGGGAGAGGGAGAGATATTTCCTTGTGTGAGTAAGTTGCTGGCTCTTTTAACAAAAATAAAAAGAAAAATAGAAAATCCACAAAAACAAAGCATTAACATGATCTTATCTCCCATTTGTCTGGTTAAACAGACTAAAATCAAAAATAGGGTAATTAGGGAGTTTAAAAGGTCCATTGGAAAAAATTTAAAGGGAAAACACAGCCAGTGCGCCAGTACTTGGCAGTTAAAGGGAGAGGGTAGAGAAAATGCCTTACCCAACCAGAAGATCAGAAGACTGAGGTTTAGCTTTCCTCTTCGTGGTCAGCCATCTGTTAAGGGCTAAAATTCTAGATAAACTGTCTAAACTATTTAATGAGTGGTCGCCAATAAATTATAAGCTTTAGCAAGAGTTAGACTTTTAAGTATTTATTAAGGAGAATAAGAATTTGGTAAAGAGAGAGAGAAAGGCCTAGATTCCTAACTATTAAAGGGAGAGCACATTTCTAGCTCCGCTCTCCACCAGCGTCCTCAGGAAAAAGCCCCAGCCCGAGCGCCAGTCTCTTCCTTCCTCCTCCCACTCATCCGCGTCACTTCCTGATGCCTGGTCTTGCCCTCAAAGACCTTCGCTTCATGGGCAGAACTCTTCTACAGTAAGTATCCAGCAGGTGGCGTTATTCCAATCGTTACACTCTCCTGGCCAGCACCTTGTCAGGCCCATGGCCAAGCTGGACATAGGAGGCAAGCCTAGGAATGGTTTTGGGGCGACCTCTGTCTTACTCTCTTGTTCAAGTCCTAGCATGCAATCAAGGCACAAAGTGGGGATGGGATAAAAGGACCCTAAATGTAGACAGACACTGCCCCTCACAGAACTAGGCTTTCATCTGATTACTTAAAGCAGGCCACACCCTGTCCTGCATTCAACCTTTCCAGCTTCCACTGGGAAAAAAGGGGTCATACTTTACTCCTGATCTGACAAAGTCCCTTTTCATTTTTGTTCTGGTCAGTTTTAATTTTTTTGTTTAAGTCTGTTCCTTCTAGGCTCAAGGATTCATGGCATTGTGCCTATGTGCTGCCTCTGGACTCTCTAGACCTCACAGCTCTGCACACTTCAGGCCTTCTCCACTTCTCTCCCCTCCCCCACCCTTGCGCCGTGATTTCTTCAACCCCCTGGTCAGCATGAAGCAGTTTCAGAAGAATCTTTGTCCCCTTTCCTTATATATAAAGAAGTGGGGAGATGTTGTGGGTCCAAAGTCCCCCAGAAGTTCTCTGGGGCACATTGAGGAATCTTCTCCTTGAGAAACTAAAACAGAGGACAAATACACCTAGAGAGATAAGCAGAACCAAAAGGGACAGAGCTAGCTTCAGGACCTCCACCCTTCATTCTGATCTCCCTTACCCCTGGGGAGGTAACTTTGGGTGTGGCTGAGGCCTTTGTGTCCTGTAGAGAGATAGTAGCCACCCCTTACCCAATTCCTCTAGCTACCACCAGTGGGGGATGGTCCTCCCTCACTAAAGGAACTTTCCACAGTCAAATGGTCACCCCTCCCCCCATCAGTCCTCTATAAAAGTACCTGCCAGTCTCTTGCTCGAGGAGATTGGTACCTCTGAGCCACATGCTTTGTTCCTATCTCCCCATGAGAAGTCCAAGGATTTCTTTCATGGTTTCCCTTCCCTCCCCCTTCCCTTCCCTTGCCCCTAAATAAACTACCACCTTATTCTAACTACTTTTGGTGCAAGAGGGTGTAATTCTTTAAAGAGGAATTCCTAAGAACCCCTACCCCTATCCCAACCTATACCCCATTTCTCCCATTACAAAAATAACAAGTAGAAAATAGATTCACTTATCCAAATGGATTAAGGAATGGAAAACTGGATGAGGGAGTCTGCTTAGATCTGGCATCTTCCCTCTTGAGCAGGAGAGACATGGCCATCATTCTATCCAGTCCCTGATTATGTCTTGCCAGCAGTCTCTTGAATGAAATATTGGTTTCTGGTCTCTCCACTCTCCCCAATCCATCCCTCACAAAGCTGCCAAAATAATCTTAAAGCACCAGTCTGACTATGATGTTGCACTGCCCCAGAAGTTACAAAACAGAAAACTCTATGACAAAATAGAAACTCTTCTGCTTAGTGATTTAATCCTTTATAATTCAGCTCTAGCTTACCTTTCCATCAATCCATTCATTCATTGGACTTTCCTCTAACTCCTGGCTTCCTTCAAGACTCAGCTCAAATTCTACCTTCTTCAGCAGACCTTTCTTGGTCTTTTTCTCCCTGCCCCCTGCCCCCTGCCCCTACCTCAATCCATTTACTCTGAGATTACAATAGACTTATTTTAGCTAGGTGGATAGAGTGCCTGTCCTGGAGTCAGGAAGATAAGTCTTCCTGAGTTCAAATCCAGCTTCAGATACTAGCTATTTGACCCTGGATAAGTCATTTTACCTTCTTTGCCTCAGTTTACTCACCAGTAGAATTAACATGGAGAAGGTATCTTTGCCAAGAAAACCCCAAATGGTATCACAAAGATTCAGACATGAGTGAAAATGATTGAACATTATCATATTCTATCACTCTATGGGGAGACTTAGTCCAGGAGCACATTTCAATGAGGATCTCCATACCTGACAGTAAAAGGGAATTAATAAACACAGAGCAGGGATGAATGGAAGCTCTTTACTCTTGTTGAACTCCCTAAAGAATTTATCAGTTTTAGTATAGCATCCAAATTCTTAGAGAAGAAGTTAAATGACTTACAAGAGGAAATAGCAAAACCATACTTTTGGGGGATCTGAATCTTCCCCTTTCATAATTAGGTAAATCTAGCCACAAAATAAATAAGAAAGAAGTTAAAGAGGTGAATAGAATGTTAGAAAAGTTAGACATGATAGATGTCTGGAGAAAACTGAATGGCGATAGAAAGGAATATACCTTTTTCTCAGCAGTACATGGCACATATTAAAAAACTGATCATGTACTAAGGCACAAAAACCTCATAGTCAAATGTAGAAAGGCAGAAAGAGTAAATGCATCCTTCTCAGATCATGATGCAATAAAAGTTACATGTAATAAAGAGCCAGGGAAAGGTAGACTGAAAATTAATTGGAAACTAAATAATTTCATTCTAAAGAATGAGTGGGTCAAACAACAAATCATAGGAATACTCAATAACTTCATCCAAGACAATGACAATAATGAGACAACATACCAAAATCTATGGGATGCAGCCAAAGCAGTGATTAGGGGGAAGTTTATATCTCTAAATGCTTACATGAATAAAAAAGATAAAGAGGAGATTAATAAATTGGGAATGAAACTTAAAAACCTAGAAAAAGAACAAATTAAAAATCCCCAATTAAATGCTAAATTAGAAATCCTGAAAATTAAAGGAAAAATTAATAAAAATTGAAAGCAAGAAAACTATAGAATTAATCAATAAAACTAAGAGCTGGTTTTATGAAAAAATAATAAAATAGATAAGCCATTGGTTAATTTGATTTAAAAGAGAAAGAAGAAAAACAAATTACCAGTATCAAAAATGAAACGGGTGATTTTACCACCAATGAAGTGGAAATTAAATCAATAATTAGGAATTATTTTGCCCAACTGTATGCCAATAAATTTGACAATCTAAATGAAATGGATATTTACAAAAATACAAACTGCCCAGGTTAACTGAAGAGGAAATAAAATCCTTAAATAAGCCCATATTAGAAAAAGAAATTGAACAGGCCATTAATGAACTCCCTAAGAAAAAATCTCCAGGGCCAGATGCATTTTCAAGTGAATTCTACCAAACATTTAAAGAACAATTAATTCCAATATTATACAAATTATTTGGAAAAATAGGCGAAGAAGGAGTTCTACTGAATTCCTGTTATGACACAAATATGGTGTTGATACCAAAACCAGGCAGAGCCAAAACAGAGAAAGAAAATTATAGACCAATTTCCCTAATGAATATGGATGCAAAATCTTAAATGAGATAGTAGCAAGGAGATTACAGCAAGTGATCACCAGAATAATACACTATGACCAGGTGGGATTTATACCAGGAATGTAGGACTGGTTCAACATTAGGAAAACTATTAACATAATCAACCACATCAATAAGAAAACTAACCAAAATCATATGATTATTTCAATCGATGCAGAGAAAGCTTTTGACAAAATATAGCACTCACTCCTAATAAAAACACTAGAAAGCTTAGGAATAGGTGGAGCTTTCCTTAAGATAATAAGCAGTATCTACCTAAACCCATCAGCAATCCTTATATGTAATGGAGATAAGTTAGAGGCCTTCCCAATAAGATCAGGGTGAAACAGGGATGTCTATTATCACCTCTATCATTTAATATTGTACTAGAAATGTTAGCTTTAGCAATCCAAGAAGAAAAAGAAATTAAAGGAATTAGAATAGTCCAGGAGAAAACAAAACTTTCACTCTTTGCAGATGATATGATGGTATACTTAGAGAATCAACTAAAAAAATTACTTGAAAAAATTAACAACTTTAGCAAAGTAGCAGGATATAAAATAAATCCACATAAATCATTAGCATTTCTATACTTGTCCAACAAAGTCCAGCAGCAAGAGATAGAAAGAGAAATTTCATTTAAAGTAATGGTAGACAATATAAAATACTTCAGAGTCTACCTGCCAAGACAAACCCAGGAACTCTATGAACACAATTACAAATCTCTTTTCACACAAATCAAATCAAATCTAAATAATGGGAAAATATCAATTGCTCATAGATAGGCTGAGCTAATATAATAAAAATGACAATTCTACCTAAATTAATTTACCTATTCAGTGCTATACCAATCAGACTACCTAAAAATTATTCCATGGAGCTAGAAAAAATAATAATAAAATTCATCTGGAAAAACAAAAGGTTAAGAATATCAAGGGAACTAATAAAAAAAAATGCACAGGAAGGTGGGCTAGCTGTACCAAATGTGAAGCACTACTATAAAGCGGCAGTCATCAAAACTATTTGGTACTGGCTAAGAAATAGAGTGGAGGATCACTGGAATAGATTAGGCACAGGAGACAGTAGTAAATGACTTTAATAATGTACTGTTTGAAAAAGCCAAAGACTCTAGTTTCTGGGATAGAAATTCAGCATTTGACAAAAACTGCTGGGAAAACTGGAAGAGAGTATGGCAGAAAATAGGCATAGACCAACATCTTATATCTTATACTAAAATAAGCTCAAAATGGGTACATGATTTAGACATAAAAGATGATACCATAGATAAATTAGGAGAGGAAGGAATAATTTACCTCTCAGATCTTTGGAAAGGAGAACAGTTTATGGCCAAACAAGAGATAGAGAATATTATGAAATGCAAAATGGATGATTTTGAATACATTAAATTAAAATGGTTTTGCACAAACAGAAGTAATGCATCCAAAATTAGAAGGGAGACAGAAAGCTGGGAAACAATTTTTTATAGCCAGTACTTCTGATAAAGGCCTCATTTCTAAAATTTTTCAGGAACTAAATCAAATTTATATTAATCCAAGTCATTCCCCAATTGAGAAATGGTCAAAGGAAATGAACAGGCAGTTTTCTGATGAAGAAATCAAAGTTATATATTGCCATATGAAAAAAAGCTTTAAATCACTATTGATCAGAGAAATGCAAATTAAAACAACTCTGAGGTACCACATGATACCTATCAGATTGACTAATATGACAAAAAAGGAAACTAATAAATGTTGGGGAATACTATTTCTATTGTTTTTTGTTGTCTTTGTTTTTCTTTTTTGAGGTTTTTCCTTTTTGCTCTGATTCTTCTCTCATAACATGACTCATGGAGAAATATGTTTAATGTGATTGTACATACATAACCTATATCAGATTACTTGCTGTCATGGGGAGGGGAGGGGAGGGAAGGGAGGAAGAAAAATCTGAAACAAGAAATCTTATAAAAACAAATATTGAAAACTATCTCTACATGTAACTGGAAAATAGTAAAATATTTATATGAAAAAAGGAATTTATCAGTCTGAGACTTCTGTGGGCTTTAATTATAGTTAGGAGAAGAGAGTATCATAAGGCTGTACCTGGTTGGCCTTGAAAGAGATGTCCTAACTAGTCCATCTGTTTTAGCTGGACTTTTCTTCCAAAGGAGTTGGTTTCCTTGTCTATTATAATTATCTCGGTGATACTGGGCAATGGGCCTCTGTCCCCTTCTCTGAATGATGAGATGATGAGGGTGTTAGTCTAAAGGGTATCTAAGTTCTGTTCTTGACATTTTCTATTCTAATATTCTATTTTTTACAGTCCTTTGGTACAGTGGGAAGTGTGCTGGGTTAGAAGATGAGTTCAAATCTCATCTCTGCCACTTACTACCTAGAAGACCTTGGGTGAATCATTAGCCATTCTGGGCCTCAGTTTCTTCACTGATAAAATGAAGAAATTGGGGTAGATATTCTCTAAATTCTTATGTAGCTCTAAATCAGTCATCCTGTGATCCTTTCTGACTCCAACATTCTAAGCTCTAACATTTTGACTCTACAAGTACCAAAGTCCTCAAAACCTGATTTTTATTGGCTTTAACAATCTTTTGCCAAATCTCTTTCTATATGCTTCTTACTGTTGTGAAACTTGGTTCCCTCAGAAGATGTCTATTTCTATTGTGGTTGCTTAGTATCTCCTATATTGGCTTCATTATTGTAATATCTCTTTGCCTCTCTACACCCATTCTCCTTTGCAAAGGCACTTATAGCCACAAGCTAAAGAAATGTAGTTAGAGAATGGGTGAGGCCTAACTGTGGGTTTAAGACACTGACAATGTGAGTAGATATTTATTTTGATCCATCATTTGCATAACCAAAAACATTTTTTTAGTGTAGTAGGTATCCAAGTAGTTAGAATTAAAGGGACGTGGTAGTGGTGGTGATACTAAATTCTAAGAGTCATGAGCCAAATGTCTAGGATTAAACAAGTAGGGCAGGACAAGTGCCAGGTCTTAGAGAAGAGTGCCAGGCATAGGAGTAGGGGAGGTAAATAGAAGAGATGAGGTAGTGGGGAGGGCTAAGTATCAGGGAGCCAAATTCCAGGGATAGGTGGGCTAAATGTCAGGGACTAAAGGGGACATGGCAAATTATAGGATAAAGAAGTCTTATGTGTCAGAGGTAAGGTGAGTTACAAGAGGCAACCTGACATCGTGGCTGGAGAGCTGGCCTTGGAGTTGGGAAGATCTGGGTTCAGGTCCTACCTCCAACATATACTGGTTGTATGATCGCAGGCAAATTGCTTGATCTCTCAGTATTCCAGGCACTTATCTAAGACTCCAAATTTCCGAGTAGGTACATAACTACATTGGTAGAGGGCATTTCTTCATTGGGATTTCTCAATATCAATGAAGTCACAGGTCTGCCCCTTCTCCCTATCCCCATACCCCCAATTATATGCCAGTAAATACAGTGTTAAGTTGCAGGGATAGGGGATATGTGTGTTGGGAATAAGGATAGGCTAAGTGCAAGAGAGATGCAGTCTGGAGCAGTCAATAGAGGGATGGCTTTGAATCTGGGCCAGTTGGGTGACCATGAGGAAATCTCTCATTGCCACAGGAAACTCTCTCAGTACAAGTTACAGTTAAGTGTCTGATTTAACCCCAAGTGGGACTAAGAAGCAGCAAGAATTAGAAGTGTTGGATGCCAGTTTTGAGGGGTTGGGGGATTGGGCTAGGTGCCTGGATGGATCATGGAAAGTGAATCTGACCAGAGTCTCTTGAATCATATGGCCTAAGCTCTGTTGTGCTTCATTTTCTCTCTTTCCTTACTCTTATTCTCTCCAGCAATCTCTGCAGGTAGAAGATTTCCTTGAAAAGTCAGGCCAGATTGCAGAGGAAAATTAAATGAACAAGTTTGAAAAGGATAAAATCAAAACACTTCAAAACAAGCCAACACGTGAGCTGTGGTGTATGAGTTGTCAGAATTCTTAAGTTCATGCTGGCCATTCCCCGCCCCACCAGAGTTGGGGCTGTGGGATGCCAGGGACCACAGAGGGAAATGCTGGAATGTGGCATCAAGCAGCATGGGGACCACAGTCTAACCACCCTTCAGCCACTTGATTGTCTTCTCTCTATACACAACAACTGTGGAACAGGGCAGTTCTCAAGAAATCAATCTGTTATGCAAGGCCTTCCAAGAACGACTGTTTTCACATAGTCCAGACCAGGATTCCTAAACTTTTTTGTGTCATGGACCCCTTTTGGTGAAGCCAAAAGACCCTTTCCCAGAACTGTGTTTTTAAAACCATAAAATAAACAACGATGTTAGAAGGGCATGGAAAGACTTGCACAAAATGATCCATTAAATTGAGCAGAACCAGAAGAACATTGTATACAGTAATACAACCATTGTTTTCGAAATGACTTTGAGCAACTACATCATTTTGACTACTATAAATACAGAAATTTCCTTGCCCCAGCAACAAATGCAGTCATGCCAGATGCACCTCATCCTTTGGCAATGAATCAGTCCCATGCTGTTTTGTCACGGAATCAAAGAATTTAAGAGCTGGAAGGAAACTCAGAAACCAGCTAGTCTCACTCAGACATAAACAAAAGTGGCCTCTACAATACTGCCGACAAGTGGCCATTGTGTTCTTTGCTTAAGGACCTCAAAGAAAAGAGGACTCATGACTTCTAAAGGTAGCACAGTATACTTTGGGACAGGTTTCGTTCTTAGGAAATGTTTCTTTATGCCAAGAAAAAAATCTTTCTCACTGGTAACTTCCATTCATTGTTCCTGGTTCCACCATGTGGGTCCATGCAGAGCGGGTCTAATCTCTCTTCCATGTGACAGACCTTAATTGAATAATTGATGACATCTATTACATCCTCTTTAAGGATTTAGGGTTATTTTTTTTAATCACATCTTTCCCCCAGGTTCAACACCCTCAACATCCCATTCAATTGTAAACTCTGGGCAGCTAGGTGGTACAGTGGATAAAGCATTGACCCTGGATTTAGGAGGACCTGAGTTCAAATCCAGTCTTAGACACTTGACACTTACTAGCTGTGTGACCTTGGGCAAGTCACTTAACCCTCATTGCTCTGCCAAAAAAAAAAAAAAAAGTAAGGTCCTTGGGGTCAAGGTCTTTTGCCTCTTTTTGTATCTCTAGTGCTTAGCACAATGCCTCACACATAGTATCCACTGAATAAAGGTTTATTGATTGATTGATTGATTTCCCTAAGCCAATGCTCCTATCATGGGAGGTCCAGTTCTTTCCACTCACTGTGGAATGCTCCATATTGTCAATCGTTTGTTTTGGTTTTTTTTTGGTAAAATGTGGAACTTAGAATAAAACATTGTGCATCTGAGAACCCCATGCAGAGAGTAGTAGGATTCCAACATCTCCCATTCTAGATACTGCATCTCTCTTAAGATGGTGTGAGTTGATAATAGCCTTATTTTTTTTGGTGGGGGGGGGGAGTTGCCATATCACACTGTTAACCCACATCAACTTTGCATTCCTCTAAAACTCCTGGACCTTTTTTTTCATAAGAAAATGATCTAGTTGCACTGCCTATTTCCTGTCTTTCTGATTTTTTTTAATGCTCAGGTGTAGACCTTCATATTTATTCCTTTTAAATTACATTTTAAGACAGCTAGGTGGCCCAGTGGATAAAGTTCTGGGCCTGGAATCAGCACATGAGTTCACATCCTAGCTGTTTGAACCTGAGCAAGTCGTTTTACTTCTGCCTCCCTTAGTTTCCTCAACTATAAAATGGGAATAAAAATAGCACCTACCTCTCAGGGTTGTTCAGATAATAAAATGAGATAATATTTGTAAGATAACATGGAATTTGGTTAGGGAAACTAAGTGGCACAGTGGATGGAGTGCCAGGCCTGGAGTCAGGAAAATTCATCTTTGTAAGTTCAAATCTGGCCTCAAACACTGATTATGTCTGTGTGACCTTGGGGCAAGTTTCTTAACCCTATTTTCTTCAATTTTGTCATCTGTAAAATGGGCTGGAGAAGGAAATGGTAAACTAGTCCAGCATCTCTGCCAAGAAAATCCCAAATGGGGTCATGAGGAGTAAGACGTGACTGAACAACATCTGGTACATAGTAGGCATTAAATAAAGGCTTTTTCCCTCTATTTTGGTTTGGTCCATTTTTTACACCTATAAAAGGTCTTTCTGGATTCTAACTTTGTCATCTGATGTCTCTCCAAATTTGATGTCACATATATTTGACACATGTGGCATCTATGCCTCAATAAAAACATTAAATAGCACAGGGCTAAAGAAGGATGCTTTTTATTGGGATTTCATTTTTTGTGGGGGGCAATGAGGGTTAAGTGACTTGCCCAGGGTCACACAGCTGGAATAAAGTATCTGAAGCTGGATTTGAACTCAGGTCCTTCTGAATCCAGGGCCAGTGCTTTATCCACTGGGCCACCTAGATGCCTCCTCAATTTTCTTTTAATGTGTATGTGGAAAGTCCTCCTGATTGGGTGGCAACTTCATAGAAGGCTTTGCTTCTCATTATCTAGGTAGTCTTTATCTGTAAAATGAAAGTGCTAAATGACCTTTTAGGTTCCTATATGTGACCCTATCATCATTTTCCTCATATTTGTGTCCTTTTTCCCCTCTAAAGTAGGCAAATAATAATTGTACTGAGAAAGACATAAAGACAGGGACACACAGAGAGAAGGAAGGAAGGAAGGAAGGAAGGAAGGAAGGAAGGAAGGAAGGAAGGAAGGAAGGAAGGAAGGAAGGAAGGAAGGAAGGAAGAAAGGAAGAAAGAAAGAAAGAAAGAAAGAAAGAAAGAAAGAAAGAAAGAAAGAAAGAAAGAAAGAAAGAAAGAAAGAAAGAAAGAAAGAAAGAAAGAAAGAAAGATAGATCCGTAGGTGAGTAGGTTAAAGAAAGTGAAAAAAAACTGGGTTGGAAGTCAAGACTCCATTTCCTTATGAATAAAATGAATAGGATGGGGGGCGGCTAGGCCGTGCAGTGGATAAAGCACCGGTCCTGGATTCAGGAGTACCTGAGTTCAAATCCGGCCTCAGACACTTGACACTTACTAGCTGTGTGACCCTGGGCAAGTCACTTAACCCCCATTGCCTCGCAAAAAAAAAAAAATGAATAGGATGGTCTTCAAGGGTCTTCATGTTTCAGATCTAGGAACTTTTTCCTTTCTCTCTCTCTCTCTCTCTCTCTCTCTCTCTCTCTCTCTCTCTCTCTCTCTCCCTCCCTCCCTCCTTCCTTCCTTTCCTCCTCCTCTTCCTTCTCCTTTGTATGTTGATAATTGTATTTCAATGCAATTGATTTCCTTACTTTATTTTTATGCACTTAATAACCATTATTGCGAGAAGGGTCCACAAGTTTCCTCAGACTACCCAAGAAGTCTGTGACACAAAAAAGCTAAGCACTCTCTTGGCTGCAAGAGCTCTTACTTAGATCCCTCTTGGATCCAGCTGTAAGTTGTTAGCTTTGAGGAGCTCAGCAATATCTCTCTTCCCAGACTCCTTATAACCTTTGGGACAGATGGAGGAGAAAGGAGTAGACAGGTGTTTGGCAAGAGCTGGATAGAGAGAAGGAATAACAAAAACGATACTGAAAAGCTCAACTGGTTTCTCTACCCTTAAATCTTTGCACCCAATCTATATAACACTAGTTGGCTAACTGGTCTCCAATCTGACCCCCTTTCCAATCTGTCCTATACAGCTTACTCCTGAGAAATAAGTTTAGTGCGTCTGGCACCATCTAGTGGATTGAGTGACTATAACATGCTTTCTAAGCTTTCCACTGCTGTTTTTGTGAACTATCTAGTCCAATCCTTTGATTTTACAGTGGCAGAAATGAAGACCCTTTGGATACATGGCCCATTCATGGTCTATCACAAAACTAGTAAAATTCAGAGCCAAGACTTCACCCAGGTCCTCTGACTCTCAGACCCAATACTCTTTCCAATTGATGTACATACAATGACTGGCTTTTAAGCAAGCCTATCTTAGGGAAATCTGGTTTATGCAACAGCTAAATTGGAGGTAGCTAGGTGATACAGTGGCTAGAGCACTGAGCCTGTAATCCAGAGGACCCGATTTCAAATCCAGCCTCAGACACTTCTTAGTGAATATTAGCCCTGAAGATCCATTGAGAAAATGTCCTCTCCTTCTCAGAGGCAGGGGGTGATGGTTGTGAATATGGTTTATTGCATACACTTTCAGACTCAGCTGATGACTTGCTTGGTTCTGTTGACCTCTTTTTTCTTGGTTGTTATGAGAGGAGTAGGATATATTTGTAAATGAAGGTGCTGTAAAAACAAAAGATATCATTGCAAATTTAAAAACCCAAACTAAGGAGGTTTATTTTTACAGTCTGAAAGGCACGGACTGCTATATAAACACGGTAACCACAGATGACATTTCTTTAGCATTTTACATGCATTATCTCAACTGATCCTCACACTGACCTTGGGAGCTAGGTACTAAATGGGGTTATTACTCCCATTTTAGAGTTGAGGATGCTGAGGATTAGCGAAAGGAAGTGATTTGCTCCTACCACAATGCCAAAGGAAATTGATTTGTTTTCCTTGACTTTATTAATTCAGTTCTGCCACTGGACCCAGATGGCTCTGGAGGAGAGAGTAAAGTTGGTCAACTTGCACAGCCCTCCCTCACTTAAATCCAATACAGTCCAAGTAATGACATCACCCTGATGTCATAATCCTCTTTGAGAACAAAGGACAAACATCAAAACAACCCACCACCACCACAACAACAACAAACAAAGCCATTTTTTGAATTACTTTTTTCTTTTAAAATAACCCTATGGGGGCAGCTAGATAGTGCAGTGGATAGAGCACTGGCCCTGGAGTCAGGGGTACCTGAGTTCAAATCCGGCCTCAGAAACTTGACACTTACTAGCTGTATGACCCTGGGCAAGTCACTTAACCCCAATTGCCTCACTAAAAAAAAAAAAAAAAAAAGAAAAAGAAAAAAAGAAAAAAATAACCCTGTGATACAAATGCTTACTATTTCTTATATAATTTCTTTTCTCATTCTCTTTGTATATTGAAATGCTTGTGTTTGTTGGTGTTGTTTTTTTGTTTGTTTGTTTAATATCAAAGGAAGAAATAGAATCCAGTTCTCTCCTCTAGGTCCAGGACACTTTTCAGCAACAGAAGATATAATTAGGACATTTTTCACCTGGGACAAATACCACAAATATCAAAGGGAGTAATTGGTAAAAAGAACACCCTCTTTTGGGGATGGAATGGAAGAGGGGGCAGGGTTGGAGAGGTGTTCGCGCTAGCCTGCCATTTGATAGCTTCTCATTTTAAGAAATTATTCTTATAACTAGAAGATAAATTCAATTGTTTCTACAAGAGAGAAAAACTTTAACTGCTTGCAATGCAATCTAAGTCATTACATTATCTGAATTAGGTACCCAGGGGCAAAGCCCCTTTAGCCCTAGTCTAGTTACAACTCTGCCCACTACGCTGTGACTAGGAAAGAGAATGTGCCTATTAACTGGATTGTCCATTGGAATGAGGGTTAATCCATTTATTCAGTAAAGTCAGCAGAGGCAAAGTTACTTTTGCCTGATATGTCTCCAAAAGCCTCTGAAGGTATTTTCTCCCCCAAACCTGTACAGTTGCATTGGGTGATGTCTTTACCAGGACCCAGCATAACTTTGCTTTGAAAGAGGGAGCTCTTTGCAAAAGGCGAATCTTTAATAAATTGATCTGCCATTTTGACAACATACATTGAGAGACGCTTCATAAAAGTGCCAATTTTGAGTTTCTTCTCCTAACTTTATATGAGCAGAAGGTCCCCAGAAGAAAAAAATGAAATCTCTTCCCTCGCACTCCACTTGCTATTTTTTTTTTCCCTTATGTAGATCTCTGTCCTGGACACTGGGATGGAGTGGACACAGTGAACCAGCTAGCAAGGGGACATAAAAATGAGGTCATAGATTTATAACTAGAAGGGACCTTAAGGTCTACTGAGTCCAACTTTTTTTTTATTTTATCCATGAGGAAACTGAGGCCCAGGGAGGTTAAGTGAATGAACATATCTTCCCCTGTCTACATTATTCCTATAGCAAAGACACACTTTAGTCTCCTGGGTGGTAGAGAAAGGAGGAAATTAGGTTTCTTGAAATCATAGAAACCACTGTTTTAGGGTCTTGCCATCCATTTAATGCCCTAGAATGCAGCAGTCACGATCTTGCCCCACTGATTAACCATCAGTACCTGGATACCTTAGATGCCTAATGTCAGAGGGGTCCCACCCCTACTGTTTTTGAATTCCTGTGAGGCAGTAACTTCAAAGGCAGGAGGCATCTAACACAAGCGGGTTTATTCAGCATATACTCATGACTAGAAAGAACTCAGACAGGGGAGGGGAAAGCCCTGGAATGTATCATTCTCAGCGGTGCTGAAGATTTGACAATAAGGTAGAAATTTAAATAGATACTAAAATGAAGTCAGGATGATCCCCTCTCACCCTCAATCAAGGTGTGTGTGTGGGGGGGGAGGGTTTGGCCAGGATGTGTTGCCCAATCAACTCCACTGAGGTAGAAGTATAGAGGTACCCTTGATTGATGAATGGGGCATGGGACTTGGGTACTGATATGAAAACATAAACATCCTGGCAGTGAAGGAGATGAGCTGTTCTGACCACCAAGCTGGATGCCCTGCAGTAGGTGGGCCAAAAGTTACTACAATAGGCTCAGAGTTGGAAGCAAAATTAGGGGTCATCTAGTTCAACAATGAATCAATAGAGAGAGAGAGAGAGAGAGAGAGAGAGATGGATGGATGATGGGTGGATGGATGAATGGATAGATAGATGGATGGACATTAAGATAGATAAATATTGGGGCACTATAGAGCACTGGGCTTGCAATCAGGAAGATCTGAATTCAAATATGGCCTCAGATACTTATTAGCTGTGTGACCCTGGTCAAGTCACTTAACCCCTACTTCCCTCAGTTCCTCATCTGTAAAATGGGGACACACTGGAGAAGGAAATGGTAAACCACTCTAATATCTTTGCCAAGAAAACCCCATGGACAAAAGTCCAGAGGGTGATGAAGTGTGGGACATGGCTGAATGACTGAACAATAGAGATAAATAATAAGAAGGAAAGAAGGAAGGAAGGAAGGAAGGAAGGAAGGAAGGAAGGAAGGAAGGAAGGAAGGGAGGGAGGGAGGGAGGAAGGAAAAAGAAGGAAGAGAGGGAAGAAAGGAGGGAGGGAAGGGTGGAGGGAGGGAATTAGAAAGGAGGAAGAAAAAGAAAAATGGAGCATTTCTTAAGTGTATACTATGTAGGAGCACTGTGCTAAGCCCTAGGGATAGAAATATATGCAGGCAAAACAGTCCTGGCTTTCAATGAGCTCACAAATGAGGGGATGAAGCTGGGAGCCTAGGGAGTATGGGGACGAATCTGCAGGTAGTGACATGAAGGTATGGCTCATGACAAGATAAAACAAAATCTTACCTTTGATAGAGATTGGGGGAGATCAAGGGATAGAACCCAAATTTCCAGTGGGATAAAAATGTTCAGAGACTGGAACCCTGAAGAGAAAACTGATGAAGAACCTGAGATACAGGGAGGGTGAGTGACTTGAAAAGAATCACCTAATTACTAAGTATTAGTAGTAAATGAGGGGGCAGCTGGGTGGCACAGTGGATAAATCACTGGCCTTGGACTCAGGAGGACCTGATTTCAAATCCAGCCTCAGACACTTGACATTAGCTGTGTGACCCTGGGCAAGTCACTTAACCCTCATTGCCCTTAAAAAAAAAGGTAGTAAATGAATAGGATTTGAACCTAGGTCTTCCAGAGCCCAAGTCCAGATTACTATCCCACAATACCACATTGCTCCTAATCTTCTTGCTTCTGCTTTGCCCTCCCAGTAACCCTCATTTAATGCTAACTTCTGGCTTCATGCCCTATCACACCTGCCTCAATTTTTCCATTTTTTTTTTGGCTTCAAGTTGGAGGATCCTTGCCAAGCCCAGGAATTTGCCTGGGGTAGAGGTGTTCTTCAAAGTGGCACAGGGAGGCATCAAGGTCATTTTTATAGAAGGAAAAAAAATTAGAAAAGTCTATGAAAAATGTTATGTTTACTTAGAAATTTAGTTTTTTGTTTTTTAAGAGACAATTGGAAAGTACCTGTTAAAATATTTAGAGATAAAAATGCAAATCTCAAAGTGTTTCTGAATATTTTAATAATTATTATAATCGGCCAAGTATGGTAAAACTGACCTCTAATCCCTGCTACTGGGGAGGTCAAAGGTGTTGGATCTCTTGAGCTTAGTAGCTCAGAGCCACAGCAGGACCAAAGCTGACTCAATCTTGTATTAATATGGTGAACCCCCAGGAATAGGTCACCACTGGCATGTCAAATGGGGGAGGGGGGTGAGCTGGCCCAGGTAAGAAACAGCACAAGTTAAAGCTTCTATGTTGATCAGAAGTGGGATTGGCCCTTGAGTTGCCAATGGACTTCCAATCTGGACAAAATAGGGACATCTAGTCTCAAAAACATTATTATTGTTGTCATCGTCATCATCGTTGTTGTTGAAAAGCATTTGAATAGCACCAAAAGGCTTGCAAAACCCTTTACCTGTGTTATTATCTCATTTGATCTCTATAACAACCCTGTGAGGTAGGTGCTGTAATTACCCCCATTTTAAAGATAAGAAAACTGATGGAGGTTAAGTGACTTGGCAAGGGTCCCACAGCTAGTCATGTCTGATGTCAGATTTGAACTCAAGTCTTCCTGACTCTGAGTCTGGGTCCCTCTATGTTTTATGTCACCCAGTCGCCTAGGTATCTGGAGAAGGAGAGCCTGAAGGAGCTCAGGAGCAACAAAAAGGTTTTGGGGAGTTTGCTGACCCTGATTTCTAGTTTCCTCTCTACCACTAATTACTTGTGTGGCCTTGGGCAAATTATTCCCCTCTGTAGGCCTCATTTTCCTCACCTATAAATTTCAGAGGTTGAACAAAATGTTTTCCAATTTCCTTTCCAGCCCCATGATCTTATTCTTCTTTTTGTATGTATCCTCTTGCCAAATCAAACTTGCAGAAAACTTCAGAAGCTATTAAGATGACAGGCACATATGTTAAGTGAGTAGAACCTGAGTCTTTGAAGATGAGCATTTCCCTTAACCCGCCATGAGTCTGGCCCAGATTCATACCCAGTCTCTGCTTGTCCTCTTCCAATCCAGCTGTTTTTTTTTTTTTCCTACTGACAATATTTTAAAGCTCTGTGTGTGTGAATATGGGAGCATGTGTAAGAATATGTGTAAACGTGTGTGTGAGAAGATTTGGTGAGCATGTGTGTGTTCAGAACTTTTTATAGAGGTTGCTTCATGTTATCCACATGAGCCTGGAAGGTTGGTGCTATTATTTGATAGATAAGTAAGCTGAGGCAGACAGGTTAACCAACTTGTTCAGGCTAAGTGTCCAAGGCTGGATTTGAACCTGTCTTTCTGGCAGCTAGGTGACACAATGGATAAAGAACAGGGCCTGGTGTCAGGATACCTCAGTTCAAATCTGATCTCAGACATTTACAAGCTATGTGACCCTGAGCAAGTCACTTAAGCTCATTTGCCTCAGTTTCCTCATCTATAAAATGAGCTGGAAAAGGAAATGGCAAACCTCTCCAGTATCTTTGCCAAGAAAACCCCAAACTGGGGTTATATATGACTGAACAACAACCTGATTCCAGGTCACTATCCATTGTACCATGTGGCTACTAATAATGGCTGACATTTATGTGGAACTCCAAGGACTTGCAAAGTGTTGTCCACATATCATATTATTTGACCTCTAAGGTTCGTTTGGTCTGACCCATGATTTCTTTTGTGTAGGGCAGAGGTATCAAGCATGTGACCTGTGCAGTCCTCAGTACTCTGGAGTGCTTGCCAAATCAGGTTAAAATGTAATTGGGGAAGAATTAACAAAATAAATAAAAATACAATAAGATATAAATAACATTACATTTTAAAACTAAGTCTAGGGAGCAGCTAGGTGGTGCAGTGGATAAAGCACCAGCCCTGGATTCTGGAGGATGTGAGTTTAAATCCAGCCTCAGACACTTGACACTTACTAGCTGTGTGACCCTGGACAAGTCACTTCACCCTGTTTGCCTCAGTTTCCTCATCTGTTAAATGAACTAGAGTAGAAAATGGCAAACTCGTCCAGTATCTCTCCCAAGAAAATCTCAAACGGGATCACAAATTGTCAGATATGACAGAAATGACAGAACAGCAACATACCAAGCCCACTGAGGGAACTTTCCCAAAATATCTCTATTTTCACTTCTGGTCTTGCTGCCCACTCTGCCATTTCTACTTGGTCACCTGCCTGTCCACCTCCTTCAAGGTCTTCTCAAGAGCTGCCATCTCTTTTCCTGCCTCTCCCCAGCAAGCCTCTGATGACGCTGACCTCAAAAATGCCTCATTTCCCCTTATACTCTTTGCCTATGCCACTCATTCAAGCAGTTACATTCTTGCATTCTTTTCTAATTATCTCATGTGTCTGTATCTTGCCTCCTCATTTAGAATGTCAGGATAGGAAGTTTGCCATGTAAAATATCGCCAGCATCTAGTAAGCACTTAATAAATGCTTACTGACCAACTTGGGGTTTCATCATCTGGTTCAGCTTCTGAAGTTTATAGGTGAGAAAAATGAGGCCTAAGGACGAGAATTACTTGCTCAAGGCCACACAAGCATTCATGGCAAGAAAAGGAGCTAGACCTCAGGGTCTTCAGACTCCCAGAGCCTGTAAACTCTGTGAGTCAACAGTGTAATGTGACTTGCCAAAAACCCTACTGAAATCTGGCTTTGTGAAGAGGGGCAGAACATGCCCTCCCCTGGTCGGGACACATCAGAGTACTATGTTTAGTTCTGGCACTGTTTTTTGCCAAGGGGATTGATGAGCTGGCGTCACTGGGAAGAGGGTGAACAGGAAGACAACTGGTCTCAAGGCCACGCCCTGGAGAGGTTTAACCTGGAGAGGAGAAGATGTGTGGATTGGGGCACAAAAACCATCCACAAGGTTTGGAGGACCGATATGTGGAAGGCAGCTCACAATTGACCCCAGAGGGTAAAAACAGGAGCTGTGAATAGGAAGATTGAGCTGGAGGCCAGGAAACAACTTCGGAACAATGAAAAATATTAAGATGTAGCCAGCCTTGGCTAGAAGTCTTCAAACAGAAGCTGAATGACCCCTTGGTGAGAGTGTAGAAGAAATGATCCATAGACTGGAAACAATGGCTTCTGAAGTTCCCTCCAACTCTGTGATTCTATGCTTTTATAATTTTTTGATCACATAGTTTTTTGGGGGGCAGGGCAATGAGGGTTAAGTGACTTGCCCGGGGTCACACAGCTAGTAAGTGTCAAGTGTCTGAGGCTGAATTTGAACTCAGCTCCTCCTGAATCCAGGGCTGGTGCTTTATCCATTGTGTCACCTAGCTGCCCCCATATACTTCTATTGTTTCTCCCATAGTGTTATGTTTTTTTATTCAGTTACCATTCAATAGGGCAGCTAGGTGGTACCATGGTGCACAGGGCACTGGTCCCGGAGTCAGGAAGATTCATCTTCCTGAGTTCAAATCCAGCCTCAGACACTTAATATATGACCTTGGGCAAGTCCTTTAACCTTGTTTAATTCCTTCTGTGTAAAAATGAGCTAGAGAAGGACCTGGCAAACCCCTCTAATATCTCTGCCAAGAAAAATTCCAAATGGATCATGAAGAGTTGGACATGACTGAAAAATGACTCAACAATGACAACAATCATTCAAGAAGTTTTTCCTAAGTGTCTATTGTGTTCTTGTCATTGGAGATACAAAGATCAAAAGCCCTTGTCCCCTGGGAGCTTTTTACTATAAAAATTTATTTAATTGATTGTCTAGACTTAAGTAAAGGAAAAAAAATATGAGTAATGTAGATTAAACTTAAAAAAGTATGGCAGGGGGGCAGCTAGATGGTGCAGTGGATAGAGCACCGGCCCTGGAGTCAGGAGGACCTGAGTTCAAATCTGGCCTCAGACACTTAACACTTACTAGCTGTGTGACCCTGGGCAAGTCACTTAACCCTAATTGCCTCACACACACACAAAAAAAGTATGGCAGGCACAGTCCTTCCCTGTCCCCCTCCCCCAGGGATCTGGTTGTAAAATATTTATCAACATGCCCTTGTACATGTATACAAAATAAATAGAAGTGGATTTATTGAGTGGAGAGGAACTAGTGGTTGATGGGATGGAGATGACTCAGGAAAGGCCCATCAAGGAAGCAAAGGAATCCAAAATGACAAAGGACACTAGGGTATGTATTCAAGGCATGGGTAGGGGAATAACTTGAGCAAAGATCCAGAGATGAGATGTGGAGTGTCATGTGTGAAGAAGAGTTCTTGTCTTGGTACGCTGTGAATGTGACTTTAGTAAACTAGCCTGGTATGGTTTTTAATGTTCCCTGGCCCAGTGGGGTTGAATGGAAAAGTCTGGATTCTGAAAATATGCCCCAAAGTACTTTCGACTGTCAGACTTTGGCAAGGTACAGCAAGCATTTTGCTGGGTTCTCTTCCCAGGAGTAATACAATTTTAGCAGCCTGACTTCATATAATAGGATTTGTGGCACCTCTCGCCATTTCCAGCCTCCCCCCCCACCGCCCTCCGCCCATTCACTGTTGCCATTCCAGGTAGAGGTGAGGTATGGCATTTATGAAAAGCAAACACAACACCAACTCTATATTCCACTTCTGGAAATAGCTGACACACCCGCTTGGACAGCCCAGCATAAAAACGCCAATGACATCAAACCATCTTTGGAAGAGAAAGCTGTCCCTTGGCTGTCACAAACCCAAAGCTGATTGTTGGCCCACTGTATGGACTGAGCCAGCTTGGAAAGCAGGTCAGGCCTTGTCGCGTGGTGAGAATGAAAATGGAAACATCCATAACCAAGCAGGCCTGCCTTGGGGACCAGTCCCCTGTCCTGGATCTTTTCCCCTGGCTTACTGATATTCAGTGCTATTCAGAGATTTAACAAGCCCAGAGATTCTCATCCATAAAGGATTTGCGACTTTGGGCATCCACCAGTCTCTGCCTCCCCACCCCACTCCCCGTTCCTGATAGATACCAACAATAGTTAAGAGTCAGCTGGGACTTAAGAGATAACCTAGTCCAACCACCTTATTTTGCAAAGGAGGATACTGAAGCCCAGAAAGGGGAGTGACTATAGACTATTCAACATAGAATATCACAGGTGGAAGGGATAGAGATGATATGATTAATTTTTTTTGCTTCAAATTTATATATGCCCTCCTCTCCAAAATTTGTATAGTAGACAAAGTCTGTCTTCTATGGGTCCAGTTTCCTTTTTCTGAAATATACTCACTCTCAGAAACTCATTTATACTATAATGTAGATGACTGATCTATTAACTGGACCTGCAATTTCACTGGTTTAAAGAGAGTCCCTAGGGGGGCAGCTAGATGGAGCAGTGGATAGAGCACCGGCCCTGGATTCAGGAGGGCCTGAGTTCAAATCCGGCCTGAGACACTTAACACTTACTAGCTGTGTGACCCTGGGCAAGTCACTTAACCCCCAATTGCCTCACCAAAAAAATAAATAAATAGAGTCTCTATCAGTGAAGATGGGCAACTGCTCTGGAGCTCATTCATAGTGTTAGACAACTGCCTGGAGCTCTGAGGATTTACGTGACAGGCCCAGAGTCTCACAGCCAGCAGGCCTAGAAAGCAGGCCTTGGTGATTTCAGAAGCCGGTTGATTTCCCCTACAACTTAGTTGTCTCTTAAATGATCACTAATAACAAAATAAATCCAAGCCAGGAATTATTATACAATCGTAGGTTCAGAGATGGAAGAGACCTCAGAGGTCATTCCCTTCAATTGATAGATAAGGAACCCAGGCACAGCAAACAACTTGCCCAAAGTCATACACGTGGCAATCATCAGAGTCAGGATTTGAACTCAAGTTCTTTGATTTTCCTCTGAACCATGCTTGCGTTTAGAAAAGGATAAAATAAGCCAACAAGCTTACTTCCTCCCCTCTCTTGCTCAAATGCATTTGCATGCTAAGTCAGAGGAGATATTGGGAAAGTGTAATTAATCTAAGCTTTTTCTTATTTTTCAGGGTGGGGGGAAGTAGACCTGTGATTCCAATGGTGTAAAAAGTCCTTGATAAGGAAACTACATCTGCCAAAATATATTAGCATCTGTTCTGTGACTAAAGCCCTAGAAAATTCCTGGGCACTCAATGGTCAAGTGACTTGTCCAATCCCATGCAACTAATAAATATCAAAGGCAGGACCGGGATCTTCCTGAGTTTGAGACTGACTCTACTTATTTGCCTGTCACCCAAGGCATAGGGGAAGAAAAAAAGACAAATCTTTTTTTTTTTTTTTTTTTTTTTTTTTGTGGGGCAATGAGGGTTAAGTGACTTGCCCAGGGGCGCATAGCTAGTGTCAAGTGTCTGAGGCCAGATTTGAACTCAGGTCTTCCTGAACCCAAGGCCAGTGCTTTATCCACTGTACCATCTAGTTGCCCCCAAAAGACAAAGCTTAACCTGGGTACACTGCCTGGATTTTGTTAGCTGGGTATGGTAGCAATTATGAATACACACTCTCAGCTTGTCCATATCAAGGAGAAATTCTAACTAATTATCACCCATGTGGACGTCTTAACTTCTCTGTGACTCAGTTTCCTTTTCTGTACATGAGGAGAATAGATTAGATGATTACTAAGGCCCCTTTCTGCTCTAAATTTTATGATGACTAGGAAATTATTGTTGTCTGTCTCCAATTTCTTCATATACGTTAAAATCTGGTTAATTGTATTTTCATGTTACCTGTCACCTGCCACAACCAATGGCTGACAGCTTTCTTGAAGAAAGTATTGCTAATACTTTATAGCAGGTATTCTTAAGCTGGGTACTTTTGAATAAACAAATAAACAAATGTATGAATGACCACATGAAGATACTTTAATAGAATTGGTTTTCTCCGTAACCTTATGTATTATATTTTATGCATTTAAAACATTATTCTGAGAAGAGATGCATTGTCTTTACCAGCCTGCTAAAGGGGGAGCATGACATAAAGAAGGTAAGAACCCCTTCTTTAAAGGAATGCGTTTTTGAGTAATCTACTGTAAGGCTTTTTATTTTTTGGTGCTAGTTACCATTACTATTTGTTCTTCAAAAAACGGAAGAGGGTAAAATGACCAATGTTTAGTGGTGGTGGTGAGAATTAGGGAAGTAAGTAAGAATGGAAGTGAAAGGGCATTTTGTTACCCAATTTCTTTTTCTTTTTTCACAGGGCAATGAGAGTTAAGTGACTTGCCCAGGGTCACACAGCTAGTAAGTGTCAAGTGTCTGAGTCTGGATTTGAACTCAGGTCCTCTTGAATCCAGGACCAGTGCTTTATCCACTGTGCCACCTAGCTGCCCCCTACCCAGTTTCAAAGAACTGGAATCACCTAGTAAAATCCACACTCCAGTCTTAGCAACTTCAGCACCCAGCTGGGAAAATGTACTCCTAATACAATTTCACTCAAGTCCCATTTATCAATGAGTCAATTAGCAGGATCCAATCTGTGGATGACCAAGGTCCCCTATGCTTCTTCTCCCTCATGCTGTCTACCTTTTTCAATGGTAAACAAGAAGGGGGTCGAGGCAGAGCTGGGAAACTATTTGAGTTTTAATGCTTGTTTGATGTGGGAGGATGTTGGAATTAATAGCTAAAGGGAGGTTTGGGAATTAACTGTTTATTTATCTATCCACTCCTGTCTTCATTTACAAAGCTAATTAAGAGTTGGCTAGGTTAGGCAAACAATTTAAGTATAAGACAAGGGAGTTTGGGATCAATAGAACTGAGAGAGGCATATTTAGTCTTGGGTAATGAGACACCCATGTGTGTGTCTCTCCATTTCTCTCTCTTTCTCTGTCATGGCACCTCTCCCCTTTATTGTCCATCTCTATTATGCTTTGTTGCTTGGTACATTTATCTCCCTTTGCAATAATAACGGTAGTAATAACAGCCTCACATTTATAGAGAGTCTTACAAGAGATTGGCCAAGTAAATTTCAGTTGCAAATTCAAGGCTATGAGCTTCAGAAGAACAAGTTGTATGCAACAAAAATACAGGCTGTATTTTATCACAACAACTTCCCTATACAAGTAGATAATAAGCTACAATTTCCCAAAAGAGGGCTAAACATTTGACACACTTGTCTGTCCTCTCTTCAAGGCAAAGTGCTTTTTTGATGACGAATGAATGAGTACAACAACTGGGCTAGACTACTTCCAGACAGCAGAAGGGTTTGTATTTTTCTTCTTGTAAACATGTTTGATTATTTTTTTCTTAAAGGAAAAGTCAATAAAAACATCTTGCAGGGGGGCAGCTAGATGGCAAAATGGATAAAGCACTGGCCCTGGATTCAGGAGGACCTGAGTTCAAATCCGGTCTCAGACACTTGGCATTTACTAGCTGTGTGACCCTGGGCAAGTCACTTAACCCCCATTGCCCCACCAAACCAAACCAAAACAAAACATCTTGCAGGACAACTAGATGAGAGGCAGAGTGGCAGAGTAGGTAGAGAACTGGCCTTAAAGCCAGAAAGACCCAAGCTCAAGTGTGACCCTGAATAAATTGATTAACCTCTCAACATTCTAGGCCACTTGCTAAGGTCTCCAAGAAGGCAGTGGCCTGTATTGGTACAAGGCTTTCCCTCTACCAATGAGGTTACAATGCCTATTGAATTTTGAGCAAAGATTTAGAGCTGAAAGGGCCTGTTTAGTTTGATTCATTCACTTTACAGAGGAAAATCTGAGGTCAAGACAGGTGAAGAAGTCTTGTTCAAGATGGCACAGGTAGGATTAGGCAGAACCAGTTTTGGACCCAGGATCTCTGACTCCAGTGCCACTCTACTGCACTGCTGCTCATTGTAGGAAGCACTACAGTATGCTTTCCATGCAGGGTCTCAACTTATTCATCCTCTCCCTGTCATTTGACTCATCCTAAGCCATTCACTTTTTTTTTTTTTTTAGTGAGGCAATTGGGGTTAAGTGACTTGCCCAGGGTCACACAGCCAGTAAGTGTTAAGTGTCTGAGGCCGGATTTGAACTCAGGTACTCCTGACTCCAGGGCTGGTGATCTATCCACTGCGCCACCTAGCTGCCCCCAAGCCATTCACTTTTGGTTCCTTTTTTACTGTCTACATCTGTATCTCACTTCTCTCCCCCATCCCCATCTACCCTTTGGCCTGTCTTGTGTTTTTGGAGAACATAGGAAAAGAAGCATCTTCTCCTTCTGCCTTCTCTTTCCTTCATTCTGCCAATGGTGCTCATCACTAGAAATGTGGCTCTCCCTCTATGAGAATGTAAGCTCCCTGAAGGCAGGGACTGTCTTGTTTTTGTATTTGTAACCCCAGAGTATTAGCCTAGTTCTTGGTACAGTAGTGCCTGACACCTGCTTTCCCATGCATTCATTCATTTCTTCATGTGCTCATGGAGCAGAATTCCCAGAAATGGCCAACGAATAGAATGTCCAAGAAACAGATCAGCAAAAAAAGCATTTGAAAACAACCACCTTCTGACCCCCATTTGATTTCATATCTAACCTCAGCAGCCCTTCTGTTTTCATAGCAATATAAAGCCATCACACTAGCAGTAATGTGGGGGACCATGGCAACTGGAAGAAATTAATCACCGAACTAATGACCCCTTAATTAGCAATTGGAAATAAAACTTTGCAAAAGTACCCCCTGGGTATCCATCTGAGGAATGCTGTGTCCTTTCTTTTGATATCACTGGAGGAAATTTGTGGCTTCATTATCTCATCAAGCTTTTTATCAGGGCACTTCTTTTAACCTCTCTCCTGCCATTATCCACCAGAGTCAGAGCCTCAGTGAGGCCGTAACCACTTCTGAGGTTGACCAGAAAACCCAGTCATTGTTTGATACCATCTTCACAATGAAGCAGGGATGAGGCAGAATGGTGCTGTATTATAATGACTCATCTTGCTAACCAGCATCAGTGACATTGCCCAGATGTTATTAATTAATGAAGGGTGTTTCTAATACCTTCTGTTGAGAAGAAGTCTTATATCTAGATATGGAAGAGGGCTCATTTATTAACTCTGCCTCACCCCATTTTACAGAAGACAATACTGTGGTTCATAGAGGTACAATGATTTGCCCAATTTCACACAGTGGTAGGGGCAGAATGGAATTCTAATCCTCATTCTCTAGAGTCAGTGTCATTTATACTCTATTGGGTTGTTTTGTACCTCTCATTTAGGCTGGGAAAGGGGTGGTTAGCTTTGCCATATTTAAAGCCGATAACATGATTGGGTAGAAATAAAACTGCATATTGAGTTAAGAGACCTGGGTTTTGCTTCTGGTTTTAGATCATTTGTTGTTGTTTTTCAGTTGTATCTGACTGTTTGTGTCCCCACTGGGACTGTCTTGGCAAAGATACTGGAGTGGTTTGCCATTTCCTGCTCCAGCTCATTTGACAGATGAATAAACCAAGGCAAATAGGGTTAAATGACTTGGCCAGGATCATGTAGCTAGGAAATGACTAAGTCTAGATTTGAACTCAGATCTTGGTGCAGTGGATGCAATGCCAGGCCTGGAGTAAGGAAGACACATTTTCTTGTGTGACCTTGGGCAAGCCACTTAGTTTTCAAATCTAGCTTGCTTTCTAGGCCTCCTACATTTTCTTTTATTCTCTTCTGCCCACTTTTTATATATATTTTTTTCCTCTTCCTTACCCTGCTTCTGCCCTAGAGATGGCTACTAATAGACACAAATATGTATGTATATACATACATATGTACATATATATGTATACACATACACACATATATATGTATGCAAAACCTTACTTTATATACTTCTATTTATCAGTTCTTTCTCTGGAGGCAGTGTCTTCTTTCATATGTTCTTTGTAATTAATTTGGGTATTTACAAAATTCAAAATTACTTAGCTGCTCAAAGTTGTTCTCAGAACATTATTGCTGTTATTGCAAACAACACTCTCTTAGTTCTGCTCATTTCACTCTTCATTATTTCATGCAAGTCTTTCCTTGTTTTTCCAAAATGAACGAGCTCATCATTTCTTATAGCATGGTGGTATTCCATCACAATCATATTCCACAACTTGTTTAGGCATTCTCCAGTTGATGGGCACGAGCAAGGTAGCCACAGTTTTGGATGCTCGGGTGCATATCTGTTCTCTTCCTTTTTTTGGTATGTTCTGGTTAATTGAGGTTCTAGATTAAGATGAGTAGTTCTGAGTAACTGAGGAGTTATAGGGTATATCTAGAGAGGGAAACTGAAGATGATGGTGGGGAATGAATTCCTTGCCTAAATGTGCCCTGTGGTGACAGAGCTAGGAAGAAAACTAGGTCTCCTCATCTACTATAATCATGCAATCTGCAGTAACCATGAGCCAGAGTATGAGTTACCTGCCCCGGAGAAGTGCTTGGCTGCTGCTATTCATTCGCCTAAAGAAAAGCTCACTTGGAGATTGACTGAAGAAACTGAAGCGTCAGCTGTTCCCATGCTTAGTTTTTGTTTCAGCTTTTTTTTTTTCATTGCCCTTTCCACAGGGATTTTGAGAATCATTATTGGTGATCATTGTTTATGGGATGTAGCATGATAGACAAGTGAGTTTATTGGTAGGAAAGTAGACAGCCTTGGATTTTAACTTTATGTACCTAGAAAAATCCACAGAATATTCCATCCTAGAATGTCCTTTCCACTCTCTTTTTCTCTTTTTCTCTCTTCCCTTTTCCCTTTTCTATTTTCTTCTCTAGCCTTGATTAGGAAGAGTCAGCATAAGAGCAGAAGATCCTGACCCCTTATGTTTGTACTTTATAGAAGACTAGAATAAAAATACCCTAGAGTTGGAAAAGAGACCTTTTTTCCTTCCTTCTTTCCTTCCTTCCTTCCTTCCTTTCTCTCTCCCTGACTTCCTTTTTTCCTTCTTCTCCTCCCTTCCTCTGTCCTTTTCTTTTTTCCTTCCTTCCTTTCTTCCTTCCTCCCTCCCTTCCTTCCTTCCTTCCTTCCTTCCTTCCTTCCTTCCTTCCTTCCTTCCTTCCTTCCTTCCTTCCTTCCTTTCTTCTTCCCTCCCTCTCACCTTCCTTCCCTAGTCCCCTCCTCTTTTAGTGATCCATTTTTTAAAATTAATTAATTAATTTTATTATTTTTTTTTTAGTGAGGCAATTGGGGTTAAGTGACTTGCCCAGTGTCACACAGCTAGTAAGTGTTAAGTGTCTGAGGCTGGATTTGAACTCAGGTCCTCCTGAATTCAGGGCCGGTGCTCTATCCACTGCGCCACTTAGCTGCCCCCCTAGTGATCCATTTTTAAAAATCATAGTTGGGGACAGCTAGGTGGCTCAGTGGATAAAGCACCGGCCCTGGATTCAGGAGGACCTGAGTTCAAATCCAGCCTCAGACACTTAACGATTACTGGCTGTGTGACCCTGGGCAAGTCACAACCCCAACTGCCTCACCAAAAATAAAAAATAAAACAAAAAATTATAGTCATTTCCTATTAAGCTCCTTTCCTTCACTGATCCTCCCTTTAACAAAGAAAAATGATTAAACAAAATTGACCTGGAGAATAACCTGTTTGGGAGTATACACAACATTCTTCTATAGTCCTACACTACCCATAGTCCTCCAATGCTCCAACCCTCTCATTTGCTAAATTTGGATCTGGAAGGAACTTCAGCATTCTTTCCCTCAGAATAATTGCCCTAATTCACAGCTCCACGGGCAGTGTTTTCATGTGCCTGTCTTCCTACAGCCTCTCCAACATTGATGATTTCTATCTTTTATGATCTTTGCCAATTCAATTACACGTGTGTTTTTCATTGCTAATGCTGTACCTCATAAATACATTAATGGCCTACTTACTGTATCATGGCTAATTAATGCCAGGGAATAGAAGCACTGGGGAGCTAATAATTTTTGAAAACCATGCTCAAGGTAGAGTTATGAATAAGAGCTAAGAACCTAAACTGCCAAGAGCAATTTTCTCATGTTTCAAGACTTGTCTAACCACTGTGGTTTATTTATTTAAAGGTTTCTCTTTCTCCACCATCACATTCTCAGATTTTCTTGGTTATCTACAAAATATAATTTTTTTTCGGGTGCAAAGACATAATTTCCCTTGAGATGGAGTAACTGTATTGAAAACACATCTACGACAGGAATACTGCAGGTCCTCCGTTTTCTAAGGAAATTCACTTAGAGGTTCAGGAAAATTTATCATTCATGCAGCAAGACTCTAGTTTCACACTAGCAAGCCCTACATTTGGCCACTAATGATAATAAGAGGAATAGGAAGAAGTTAAAAGCAGGGGAGATGCATTTGAAACTTTATCATATTAATAACAATGATAGCTCACACTTAATATTGTTGTTCAGTTGTATCTGGCTCTTTGTGACCCAGTTAGAGTTTTCTTGGCAAAGGTAATGAAGTATGTTTTAATTTCCTTCTGTAGCTCATTTTACAGATGAATAAACTGAGGCAAATGGTGCTAAGTGACTTGCCCAGCTAGTAAGTTTCACACAGCTAATAAGTAGTAAGTAAGTAGTAAGTATCTAGTAAGACTCATGCAGCGAGGAAGTATCTAAAACTGGACTGGTATTCCTGACTCCAGGCCCTCAATTTATCTACTGTGGCACCTAGCTGCCCCTAGTAGAGTGATTTATATTTGAAATGTGACCTTGTCACTTAACCTACCTTTTATATTTATAAAATGAAAGGCTTAAACTAGGAGGGACCCTGGCATCCCTTCTAGTTCCAGTTCTATGGTCTTATGATCTTATGAAATGCTTTCCTCATATAAGCTTGTAAAATGACTGTTATAACAAATATGATTTCCAATTTTCCTATGTAGAAGAAAGTGGCTTGGCTAAAATATGCTGGTAAATGTTTAACAATCATCTCTCCAGAAGCACACACTTTTAAGTTTAATCTGCATTGTTAAGACTTTCTTAAGTCTAGACAAGCAAAAACAAACAAATAGATAGGTAAATAAAGAAATAGATATATAGATGAATGAATGAATGAATGAATCCCTAATGTGTAGTTGACTGATGTTTGAGGTATAAATGCTCACATTGGAAATAGAAAATTGGCTTTTCAGAGTCGGTTTGAGCTGACTCCAGCACACCTTTGACCACCTGGGTCATATGGTTAGTAAGTGGCAGAACTGGTACTTTCTGATTCTAAGTCTTATCATACCACTACAAAAGGTTGAAATGATTTGGCTAAACTTATCAAGCAGTGTTCTCAAATGTGACCCAAGGTCAGCTAGCATTCTATAAACTAAACTTCTCCAAAACACATCAACCAGAAAATAACCAGTGAACACCTTTTATTGTGGGGATGCAGTGCTTTACATTGTCATAAATGTTTAATCAAAGCCCATTTACTGACTGAATCTGAAAACCATGGTTTTGGTTCAATCACTTCACTCTGTTTGGTTTCAGTTTTCCTATCTATTAAAAAGATTGCATGAATACCTCTGAAGGTCTTTCTGCCCCTAATGTTTTAGGATTACATGAATTAAGTGGTCATTAAGGTCCCTTTGAGAACCAATGTTTTGTGACTAATGTGACATTTAGAAGTTATATATGAAACAACATAAGCAGAAAGTGTTCTGGATTTTGAGTCAATGGGCTGGGTTAAAATTCTGACTTCTACACTAACTGCTTATTTTAAATTTGGCAAGTTACTTCCTGGACTTTAATTCCCTTATCTGTAAAACAAACAAGGTGATGTCTTCCTAGGTTTCTTCTAGCTCTAAATCTATGATTCTATAATCCTATATTTTATTTGACACTTATAGTTTGTGTATCAAACAGAACAAGAGGCTTGATTGGAGCCAAAGGATTTAGGATTGAATTGAAGCTCTGTCCCTTATTTCTTATCTGACCTTGGGCAAGTTACTTAATCTTGATGAGCCTTAGTTTCCTCATTTGTAAAATGAGGGACTAAATTAGAATGTTTCTATGAGCTCTAAATCTCTGATTTTGTGATCTCATTGATGTAGGAGGCAAAAAAGGGTTAATAGAAAAATCTAAGACCCAAGCTCTAATACAGATATTAGCTCTGAAAGGAGTCAGACCTCAGTTAATGGATAACTTATGTTAGGATCTCGTACCCATAGTGATCAACATCCATAACAGACCAGAAAGGGTCAGGTCAAAATAACAATAAAGGAAAAAGACAACCTATAGAAATTCTAATGGAAAATTATTATATTTTGAAACTAGCCATGGGAATCAGAAAGAGACATGAGCAGAAAAAGCCAAATTTGTCCCCAGGTTCACCTTATGACATGTAAACCCCCAAAACACACCTCCACTGAGAAAGGTACCTGCCTCAGGGGTTGGCTTAGGACCCCAGGAACTCCAAATTAGGACAGGCCCTCCCCTGTACCTCCCCAAGGTGGAGATTATTATAATGAGACTGATAATCAATTTATCCATACTATAAATATAACTGTCTTTCCTTTAACTATTCGAGAGATACCTTTCCAATATTCTGGTTCTCTCCCTGTGGTCACCCACAGTATTGCAATAAAACTTAGGAAACTGAGTCACTGAGTCTTGTAATTCTTTTGGGATGACTCACAATCAATTGGACCCCCAAATTCCAGCCCACATCACCATGATCCTTTCAAGTCCCTCCATAACCTGGTTCTGACTATACAGTTGTTTCCTGTGATAATTGACTATAGCAGGGAGGGGTGTGTGTGTGTGTGTGTGTGTGTGCAATATCCAAGGTCCCTCCAAGCTATATTCTGAGATTTACCAACATAAACTGTGAATGGGAACACAAGAGAAGAAAAGACATGAACTGGGGGAAAAGTGCAACAAGGGGATATATGGGTTCATTTCAAGCCTCATTACCATTGGATGGCATATTAGAAATCTCAGCTCTATCATTCTATTGGACCAGTATGATGGTCTTGAGACTTTTCCATAACCAAGAAGGTCAACAAATTCCTTAGTGTTACTGATTACCATGGATCTATATTAAAAGGAGTAGGAAAAGGAAGATGTTAGATTTAGAGTTAGAAGGGACATTAGGGTTCACCTCATCAAAACCATTCTTTTTACATATGAGGAAACTGAGGTCCAGAGAGATTACATTTTTTTCCCCAGGGCATCATTGGTAAGAAGTATCAGAGACTAGATTTTTTTTTTTTTACCTCAAATCTAGCAATACTTCCTCTGTGCTAGACTTCAAGTGACAAAACCCTAGGATCGAATCCCACTTCTGACACTTAGTAGCCAAGAACAAGTCCCTTACACTTCCTGAGCCTTAGTTTCTCCTTATATAGAAAAACAGATAGTTTTAATCTCATATGAGATAATGATGCCTCTATCTTAAGGGATTGTTGTGAGGTTCAAATAAGGTCTTAGGAGGCAGAGATATTTTTCCTTGGCCAAACATACAAAGATAATGTATACAAAGAGCTTTTCAAAGTTTAAAACATGATATCAATATCAGTTATCACTAGTGTATAAAAGAGAAGCAGTAAGAAAAGAGGAAAGGAATGGAGAGAAGAGTAGAGAAAGGGAGTGAGGAACTAACACTGTTCAGTGTAGAAGAAAAGATACAGTGGGGGCCATGATTATCACTGTCTTTAAATCTTTGTAGAACTGGGGGCAGCTAGGTGGCAAAGTGGATAAAGCACTGACACTAGATCCAGGAGGACCTGAGTTCAAATCTAACCTCAGACACTTGATACTTACTAGCTGTGTGACCCTGGGCAAGTCACTTAACCCTCATTACCTCACCAAAAAAAAAAAATCTTTGTAGAACTGTTGGGTGGAAGATGAACTAGAATTGTTTTCTTTTTTCCAAGAGGGCTGAAATTAAAGCAGCAAGGAGCTGCAGAATCCGCTTTTGTTATTGTAGTCATGTCTGACTCTTCATGACTCCATTTGGGGTTTTCTTGGCAAAGATACTAGAGTGCATTACCATTTTTTTTCTTCAGCCCATTTAGATGAGAAAGTCAGGCAAACAGGGTTAAGTGACTTGCCCAGGATCACACAACTAGCTAGTAAATATCTGAGGCCAGATTTGAATTTATGAAGATGAGTCTTCCTGATTCCAAGCCCAGTGCTCTCATCCACTGTGCTACCTAGCTGTCAGGTTCAATATGAAGGAAAAATATGTTTTCTATCAAAGGCAACCCAAAAGTGGGCTTTTTTCCCTAGATGTAATGAATTCTCCATTCTTGGAGTTCATTCTTGCTTGGCTCAAGGATAACTTAGATGACCTCAGGTCCCTTACAACTCTGAAATTCTATGATTCCATGAGAACAAGAATTTGGGGGTAGGGGAGAAGAGGTAATGTTACTGAAATTAAAAGAGAATGATTTGCAAAGATTACTCAATGGGAAGAATTGAGAGCATAAGAATGCTTTTTTGTTCATTTTTAAGGAAGTTGTGCCAAGCTCATATGAGGTTAATGATTCTGACCCCATCTTCTGATAACCTATTTAATAGAGGGTACCCTGGTCAGGAAGGGACACAATTGCTTTAGACGGTCTGCCTGCAGCTATGTAGCTAATGGTCTCCTTGGAGAACCACTCAATATCATATCATAGCACAGTCATTGGCAAAGTTGTCTTTGCAATAGATTTAGTAACTTATGAGCTATCCCTCCAAGGAACAACTTTCTCCATAAAGACACAGTATTTCTTATATGCAAAGGCAAAAACAAGTCTTTTTATTAGTACTATTTTTTCACTTAATCTTTGATCTTTTCCTCATTCTCCATTTATCCTGTATACATCTTGCATGTAAGTAGTTGTTTGCACATTGTCTCCCCCATTAATTTGTGAACCCCTTGGTAGCAAGAACTATTTTTGCCTTTCTTTCTATTCCCAATACTTGGCAGAGTCACTGACAAATAGAAAGGGCTTAATAAATGCTCATTGAGGGGCAGCTAGGTGGTGCAGTGGACAGAGCACCGGCCCTGGAGTCAGGAGTACCTGAGTTCAAATCTGACCTCAGACACTTAACACTTACTAGCTGTGTGACCCTGGGCAAGTCACTTAACCCCATTTGCCTCAGTTCCTCCTCTATAGAAGGAACTGGAGAAAGAAATGGAAAACCACTCCATTATCTTTGCCAAGAAAACCCCAAATGAGTGATGGGGAGTCAGACACAACTGAAATGAAAACAATGACAAAGCATTTATATGACTTTCAGGTTTGCAAATCTCTTTACAAATACCTAATTTCCTTCTCCTGTATTCATGGGAGGTAGGTATTATTAGCCTCAAATTTGTTTTCAGACATTTGCTAGCTATATGACTGTGGGTAAGTCATTTAGTCTCTGCCTCATTTTCCTCATCTGCAAAATAAGGGTAATAATACCCTGGATTCAGGAGGACCTGGGGTCAAATCTGGCCTCAGACACTTGACACTTACTAGCTGTGGGACCCTTGGCAAGTCACTTAACCTTCATTGTCCCCTTAAAAAAATTAATAAGGTTTCCATGTGAAAAAACATTAAACTTCAAGTCTGAACAATCTAACCCAAGCAAAACACAGATGTATCCCTTATTCTCCATACTCCTTCCCCAACTATTAAGATAGGATTCATTTGATAATAGAATACAAGGTAAAATAGTGGATTTGATATGAAGTTTTAGTCTATATGTACTTGATTCAGATATAACTACCACTGATATATCCAGTGGCAATTACTGTTACTAAGAAAATAATACAAAAGTAGAAAATTATAAAAGTTTAAGATTTCACATACTTCCCATTTCTTTAGGTCTCAACAGTTGGTAAGCTATGGTCATATAATTAAAAAAATTTTTTTGTTTGTTTTTGTTTTGTTTTTGCAGGGCAGTGAGGGTTAAGTGACTTGCCCAGGGTCAAACAGCTAGTTAAGTGTCAAGTGTCTGAGTCTGGATTTGAACTCAGGTCCTCCTGAATCCAAGGCCAGTGCTTTATCCACTGTGCCACTTAGCTGCCCCCAATCAAAAATTTTAATATGATTTTAACAGGGTCTTTTTTTTTTAGGTTTACAAGACACTCATTGTCTAAAAGCATTAAAAAATAATCCAATTATCATTCTGACTGAAATGATTAGTTTCTAACTGGCTTATTCTCATAGTAATACACTGTGTGTACTGGGTTTATTCCCACCCCACCCCCCTTTTATTCTGAAGGATGCTACATGAAAAGCTACTGAAGCTATTTCTTTCCAGGGTCTCCTGGTCTGCCTGTTAAATGGCAAATTCTATTTTCCCACTACCCTTTCTCCTTGAGTTCTCTGTAGAATCTAAGACCACTGACCACCACTTAATGCTTACTGACATCATCCTCTTCACTGATTTATCTCTGACAATCAGTCAATATTTATTAAGTGCCTACTAGGTGTCTGGCAAATCCCTGGGGATACGAATAGGGGATAATGACAGTCTCTGCCCTCAGGGATATCACAATCTAATGGGGGAGATAACTTGCAAATAAATATACACAAAGCAAAGTATATACAGGACAAGTAGGAAATAATCAGCTGAGGACACTAGAATTAAGAGGGGTTAGGGAAGGCTTCCTGTAGAAAGTGAGGCTTTAATTGGGACTTACAGGAAGTCAGGGAAGTAAGAAGATGGAGTTGAGGAGGGAGAACATTCCAGGTATGGAAGACAGCCTGGAGCTGAGAGATGGTGAGTCCTCTTCAGGGACATCCAGGGGGCCATTGTCACTGGATAGAAGAGTGCCTGTTGGGAAGTAATACATAAGAAGTCTGTAAAGGTAGAGGGACTAGGTTATATAGGGCTTTGAGTGTCAAACAGAGCATTTGCTATTTGCTCTTGGAGGCAACAGGGAGTCACTAAGTGACATGGCGCTCTTCATTGCTCCAGTGCTATCTTGATGAACTTTCTCAATCTGAATATTGCCAAAGGCTTTGTTGTCCCTCACCCTTTTTCTCTTCTCCTTCTATACTCTTTCTCAGCAATCTGAAAGATTTAATTATACCATCTATGTATTCTTTTCCATGCAGAAATGTTCCAGATCTATATATCCAGCCACAATCTCTCCCCTCTGCTCCAATCCTCGGATTCTGTCTATTGGACTTCTTCATTTAGACATTCTGCATCCACCTCAATTTCAACATATTGGACTCTGCACAACCTATATCTGATCGTTTACTACCTTAGGGAGAGGAGAGAGGAGGGAGTGAAGGAGGGATAAAATTTGGAACTCAAAACTATAAATAAAATTTTTTATTAGTTTTTAAAATAAAAAAAATAAAAATGAGGAAACAAACAAACAAAACAAAGCTGAACTCAACATCCTCCTTAGAAACTCTTTTCTCTTTCTGTTATTTTTTGCCATCATCCAAGTCTGGTTACTACCTCGACATATTTTGCTACCATTCTAATTTAGGTTCTCATTAACTTTTCCTGGGCACTAGAACAATCCTAACTGATCTCTTTGTTCCTAATATCTGTCTTCTCCTGGATAGCTTGTCAAGCTAAGGTCAAACTTCTTTCTTCTTCTTCTTCTTCTTCTTCTTCTTCTTCTTCTTCTTCTTCTTCTTCTTCTTCTTCTTCTTCTTCTTCTTCTTCTTCTTCTTCTTCTTCTTCTTCTTCTTCTTCTTCTTCTTCACAATGGGGGTTAAGTGACTTGCCCAGGGGCACACAGCTAGTAAGTGTCAAGTGTCTGAGGCTGGATTTGAACTCAGGTCCTCCTGAGTCCAGGGCCGGTGCTTTATCCACTGCGCCACCTAGCTGCCACCCTGGTCAAACTTCTTAAGGGTTTGTAAAGGCTAAAATTCTAGCTAAACTATCTAAAATCTAATGAGTGGTCGCCAATAAATTATAAGCTTTAGCAAGAGTTGGACTTTTAAGCATTTATTAAGGAGAATAAGAATTTGGTGAAGAGAAAGAGAAAGGCCTAGATTCCTATCTATTAAAGGGAGTGAGCATTCCTAGCTCTGCTCTCTACCAGAGTCCACAGGAAAAAGAGAGAGTCAGAGCGCCAGGCTCCCCCTTCTTCCTCCCACAAGCAAATGTCACTTCCTGACACCAAAGAAAAGACGCATGGTCTTGCCCTCAAGAGACCTTCACCTCATGGCGGAGCTTTTCTACAGTAAGTCTCCAGCAGGTGGCATCATTCCAGTCATTACAGGTTAGATTGTTGATCATATCTGGAGCCTCTCCAAAAAGGAAAGTTTTTAAGGGATTCAATGTTTTCTATAAATCAAATATGAAACAGGTTTTTATTTCTCACATAGAAAATGCTATTAAAGAACCAAACAGGAAGTATATCCAAGATGGCAGAGTAAAGGCAGGAACACACTTGAGTTCTCCGAAATTTCCCTCCAAACTTTAAGGTAATGTGTAAAATAAAATTCTGGTTCAGTAGAACCAACAAAAGGTCAGGGTGAAATAATTTTCCTGTCAAAGACAACTGAGGAGGTCAGCAGGAAAGATCTATCTCATGGGTTGGTGATTGGCCTGGAGCATAGTACAGCACAGGCTAAGCCAGCAGCAGACCTTGGGGGAACTGAATCACTGATGGCTGTAGCTTTGTGAGTCCTCAGTCCACAAATGATAAGGGGGTTGGACAACTGGTGAGAAGGAGATTACAGGGGACCCTTTGCTGGCACTGGGTGCAGGACCCTATTGCCTTGCCCATACACACTTCTGGTTCACTTGAAGGTTAAAGGGAACAGGGATCTTGGTCACAGTTTCAGGGTAGAGCAGAGTGATTGTGGTCACTCACAGGGGAGCATAGGTGAGGAGAGTAGCAATCATACCTTGCCTTATATGATACTGAGATAACATATTGTGTTTTTCTCAGAGGAACCATATCCTGGTCATATATGTTGTTATTGCTTTAGTTTCTAGCTTACATCCTGCCATTGTGTAACTTCAGGGACACACTGGCTATACCATAAATCTTAGCCCCCCAGCATGAACTCATGGTCAGCTCATGATCAGAGTATGCTATACATCATGCCTTCTCTAATTGGGTTAGATGTCATGTATAGATTGTAAGTCCTGATGACCAGCCAGTGAGATTCAGATGGAGTGGGAAGAGGTATTGCATTAGGAATATATATATATATATATATATTTGTTTCTGAATTTGTGCATGCACTTACTATATGCAGGTGTATGCCCTTTCTTATAAGAAAGAAAATTCCTGTTTTTGCTTTCACTTTCTGACTCCAGGCATTTATTTTGAGTAGGTGGTCTCTTGTCCCACACAATACCACCTTGGAAGAATCAAAAGCTTACAGAAATAGCTGTGAAAACAGCAGTATGAACAAACCGAAAATTGGGACAGTGCCCCCTCCATGCCAGGAGCAGAGCCTACTATTTGACAAAAATTCCTAGAAAAGCTAGAAAGCAGTTTGGCCGAAGGTAGGTATAGACCAACATCTCACACTGTATACTGAGATAAGGTCAAGGGCATGTGATTTAGATATAAAGGGTGATATCCTAAGCAAATTAGAGAAGCATGGAAGATTTTACTTGTCAGAACTATGGATGGGAGAAGAATTTAGAGCCAAACAAGAGATAGAGAACATTATGGGATATAAAATGGGTAATTTTCGTTACATTAAATTAAAACACTTTTTTACAAACAAAGCTAATGTAGCCAAGATGAGAAGGAAAGCGGGAAATTAAGAAAAACAATTATAACAAATGTCTCCAATAAAGGCCTCATTTCTCAAATATATAGAGAACTGAGTAAAATTTATAGGAATATGAGAGATTCTCCAATTGATAAATGGTCAAAGGATATGAGCAGGCAGTTTTAGAAGAATAAATCAGAAGTATTTCTAGCCGTATGAAAAACATGTTCTCAATCTCTATTATTAGAGAAATGAAAATTAAAATAACTCTGAGGTCCCACCTCACACCAATCAGATTGGCTAATATAACAGAAAAAGAAAATGACAAACGTTGGTGGGAATGTGGAAAAAGTGGGACATTAATACACTATTGGTGGAATTGTGAACTGATCTAAACATTCTGAAGAGCAATTTGGAACTATACTAAAAGGCTACAAAACTGTTCATACCCTTTGATCTAGTAATACTACTACTACTAGGTCTATATCCCAAAGAAATTAATAAAAAATATTTATAGCAACTTTTTTCATGGTGACAAAGAATTGGAAATTGTGAAGATGCCCATCAATTAGGGAATGACTAAAAGAGTTGTGGCATATGAATGTAATGGTGATATAAGAAATAATGAGTAAGATGGTTTCAGAAAAAACTTTGCAAGAGTTATATGAACTGATAGAAAATGAAGTAAGCAGAACCAGGAGCACATTGTACATGGTAAAAGGAATAGTATATGATGATCAACTCTGAATGACAGTAATTTTCAGCAATACAATGATCCAAGACAATTTAGAAGGAATTATGATGAAAAATGATATCCACCTCCAGAGAAATAACTGATGGAGGCTGAGTGCAGATTGAAACACACTTTTCTTTAAACTATTTTTTCTTGGGTTTTTTTTTGTCTGTGTTTTCTTTTGCAATATGGCTAATATGGAAATATGTTTTACATAATTGCACATGTATACTGTCAAACTGCTAGCCTTCTCAAGGAGTGGGGAGGGAGGAGAGGAGGGAGAGAATTTGAAATTCAAAAAAAAAGTTAAACATTCTTTTTACTCATAGTTGGAAAAACATAAAATTTAGAAAAAATTTCACTTGGAAAAACAAAGAAATCATCAATAGAATGACAAAACAGATTTCATCAATTTAAGTTATAACCAGTGTTACAGTATACTATGGTGCTGATATATAAACCTCATCTAAATAAGAAACAATTTGAAATATTAGGCAAAGACACATTTTACCTCACTCTTGTACTGTCCAAACAGCTCCCTCTCATCCTCTTGCTACTGGTCAGCTTCTCCAATTAAGAAATTTCTTTCTGCCATCCAACTTCAATAATTGGATCCTAGAACTCCAGACCTCTTGGATTCACAAGTCTACCTTTAAGACATGACATATGTGCTCTAATAATGCTTTTTGATTATCTACTCAGGAAAGGAAACACAAAAGTGAAGAGGTCAGCCTGGCATTTCATACAATTTTTACTCATTTTGTGCCATGCTATCGTTGCTATGTGGGCACAATCATTATGATGTGGGTTGGAGATGAGCTAGCTTTTTCTCACCCCTAACTGGATTTCTCAGAGTTACATGATGCCTTTAGAAAGTAATGTAAGAGAATGAGCCGCAATCTGGCCTTTTATTGGACTTGACATATCCCCTGCTCCCCTGTCCCATATTCCCCAGCTGCTGCTGTTGGAATGGGACAGGGGAAGAAACCAAACAACCACCTGGCATTTCCCACGACACACCAAAATATCAAGTTCTTTCAGTCTGGGGTCATGACATGATTAGAAGCAGCTGAATTTATAGATACGTAGATAGAACAATTATTAGGTACTTGCTAAGTGTTAGGTACTGTGCTAAGCACTGGGAATATAAATACAAACAACCAGGACAACCCTTGACCTCAGGTGGCTTATATTCTAATGAAATATACGAATGTATATTTATATGCATAAATATAGACACATATTGTATATATATAATATATACATATACACACATATTGTGTATATGTATATATTATATATATATATATACACATATACATACAGAGAGAGGGAGGGAGAATATAAATATATAAAAGGATTTGGGGAAAAAGGTAAAAAAGGAGGGTACACACACAGGGGCATGGGAAGGAGATGGAAAGTTGTATTGAGGCCTAGGCCCAAGAAGGATAAAGCAAAATGTTCACTTATGAGAGCTAGGGATGGATAGCGAGGTTTTAGGTGGGTTGGAGATGGTAGGAGAGTAGGCCATAATGAGGAGATAGTGGGAAGTTTATCATCCCTGACACACTCAAATGCTGAGTCACAGATGTCTTTATAAGCTTCCAGTAGAAATCCAAGGGTTGACTCCCTGGTATACCCCTTATAGGTCAATTACCTGTCCACTATAGAAGGAAAAGGCTCAAGTTGCTCACTCTGTGTCTGTCTATGCTCACCTCAAAATTCTCTTTCCTAAGGTTGCTTTATATGTACAGGAAGGATATTCCAGCCAGAGAGAAGTTTTCAAAGGCTGGGCAAAGACTGACTTGGGAAAATCCTAAAAATGTCTCCATGAGCTGGAGGCCATGGGATGTCAAATGACCAGGGGTTGGACATGGAAATGTGGAAGCATTGCAGAAGATTTGGGCCAGGGGGAAAGTGTTGTGCCTCGCTACTTACTTTTTTTTTTTTTTTTTTTTTAGTGAGGCAATTGGGGTTAAGTGACTTGCCCAGGGTCACACAGCTAGTAAGTGTTAAGTGTCTGAGGCCAGATTTGAACTCAGGTACTCTTGACTCCAGGGCCGGTGCTCTATCCACTGCGCCACCTAGCTGCCCCCCCTTGCTACTTACAATGAGGCTTAGCAAATGCTTGGGCAGGAAAGATGACAATTCCTGTTAACGATGGAAAGAGTAAAAGATACAGGTCACCAGGGAACACAAATAGGTATGAGAACTAAGACATTTCATGTAAGCGAGCAAACTGTGCCATGTAGAGTCATGGGTTGCATGAAGAAGCCAATGCTGGGTCAAGTGGAGATGCATCATTAAAGAGTAAGGTCAGGGGGCAGCTAGGTGGCACAGTGGATAGAGCACCGGCCCTGGATTCAGGAGTACCTGAGTTCAAATCCAGCCTGAGACACTTAACACTTACTAGCTGTGTGACCCTGGGCAAGTCACTTAGCCCCAATTGCCTCACTAAAAAAATAAATAAATTAAAAAAAAAAAAAGAGTAAGGTCAGAAGTGGTGAAAACCAGACACTGTCAAGACAGGAAAGCCTGGGGTCAGAAACAAGAACTGAGCTTTTTCCCAGGAAGTCAAGTCAAACTGAAAGTTTTCTGCTAAATATTGCCTTTAAATGGATAGCACAGAATTTTCTCAGTGGTGCAGTGAAGAGAGTGCTGGGCCAGCAATCAAGAAGACCTGAGTTCAAACCTGGCCCCAGATACTTACTAGCTATGTGACCCTTGGCAAGTCACCTAATCTCTGTTTGACTTAGTTTCCTCATCTGTAAAATGGAGATAATAGTATCTGCCTCCCAGGGTTGTTTTGAAGATCAAATGAGATAACAGTAAAGCACTTAGAACAATGCCTGGAACATAATCAACAATATTAAAATGTTAGTTACTATTATTATTAACCAGAAGAGAACTTATTCTGTTAGGTCAAATAAACAGGCATTTATTAAAAATTTACTATGTGGGGGTCAGCTAGGTGTCGCAGTGGATAAAGCACCAGCCCTGGATTCAGGAGTACCTGAGTTCAAATCCGGCCTCAGACACTTGACACTTACTAGCTGTGTGACCCTGGGCAAGTCACTTAACCCCCATTGACCCGCAAAAAAAAAAAAAATTACTATGTGCCAGCCAAGCAATGTTTTAAACATTTGGTACAGAGACAGTTCCTGCCCTCAAGGAGTTTACAAACTAATGAGAGAAGACATTTCATGAAAGGAAGCTGAAAAACTTTGGGGGTAGAGATGGGAGTATGTGCTGGAGATGGCTGAGAAAGTATAGAGTTAATCATGAGAGTCAGAAGTGGAGCCTGGAGAGAAAGGAAGACAAGGTGGACCTGGGTACTTCCCTTAATATGGAGGTTCTCAGAGGAACCAGCCAATGAGAGGAAAGGGTTGCAGGGGCAGTGTGATAAGGACAGAGGTCATATGAATGTTTAGGGTGAGGTGTCTTCCATGGCATGGTAGAGAAAGTCCAGAGAGTCAAGAATAGAGGCTAAGGAGGAATAAAGAAGTCCTTAGTCAAATCTTCCTCAGCCCAGGAATCATCTGAAGGAATTAGGGACATTTAGTCTGAAGAAGAGGGAGATATGTGAAAGATGTCTTCTCATATTTGAAAAGCTACCCTGTGGAAGAGAAATTAGAATTGCTTTTCTTGGTCCTGGAGAGGAGACCTAGGAAAGATGCGTGGAGTCAGGTTTAGGCATATTGTCAATAAAACTTCCTAACAATTAAAGAAGTCTGGAAATTAAATGGGCTGTTTCAGGAGGTAGTGGATTCCCCTTTGATGTAGGTCTTAGCATGTAATTCGTCCATGGTGATGACAGAGAAGGAGCTGGGGCCATGAGTGGTAGAGGGATATTTCTACTGACACTGAGGCTGAATGTAGATTGGATACTGGAAAAGAGAACTCACTGCTGATGTTGTAGATGCATTAAGACCAGCCTGCAGAAGGGATAGGGTGAAAGAAGATAGAAAATAGAGTAAATATCAAAGGGTTGGGGTAATACAGTTAGCAATAGTAATTGTGAAAGAAATGATGAGCAGGATGCTATCAGAAGGACATATGAAAAATGCAAACCATCAACAGAGAAAAAGAACTGATGGTATCTGAATTCAGATTGAAGTGTAATTTAGTTAGTTCCTCTTTCTAAAGTTATTTTGTCTGTTTTCTTTCGAAGCCTGACTAATGTGAAGATGTTTTGCATGACTGCACATGTATAACTTATATTGAATTGCTTAATTTCTTGGGAGGGGTGAGGAGAGAGGGAGGAAGAAAATTTGGAATGCAAAGTTTTAAAAAATCAATGTGAAAAAAATTTTTTTACATGTAACTTGGGGAAAATTCTAAATAAATAAAAAAATAAAATGTTAAAAAAAAAAAGACTAGCCTACAACATTCTGTACATTCAGAGCTATGTAGTCAAAATAAATGGGCAAAGGAGGGTGATGTGGTCATAGAAAGGCATCACAACTACAGTGGTATTGGATCCATTGATATTTGTGAGCAGCTATTTGCCAGTCCCTCTGGGAAGGCAACAGGTGACACACAAAACATGTTTTCTTCACCAAGTCTCATTAGTCCATGACATCCTGCTCTTGAGTCCTGGCACCATTCCAGATCAGCCCGTGATAACTCAGTACCATCAGGTTCAGTGGAAAATGTTTAAATTTTGTTCCCCCACAATTACTATTGAGGAATTGCATGGAAGATGGGACTTCCCCCTTGTTCACCTTCCATGAAAGAAGACTCATCTTGGAAAAAGAAATCTGTGGGGCAAAGCACTAAAACCTCTCCTTTCCTCCCCAGTATAGTACATTCACCTTGACTGACTTCCTCTCTTCTGTATAGTGCTTTTGCCTTGCAGACAGAGTCTACTTTGTCCTTTGGATTTACAGTTTCATTGAACTCTGGATTGATTCAGCACCACCTTGGGTTTACCTTGGCTGATCTCTACTCAAATGAAGCAGTCTTGCCCCAATCATCTGAACATCAGAATGGAGCTGAATATCAGAAAATGGGGTTTTGTCATCCAGGAAGATGACCACTGACAAGAGAATGATGGGAAGTTATTTGGACGGTACAGAAATGAAGTGAAATGTGCTGGATTTGGAGCCAAAGAACCTCAATTTGAATCTCTGGTCTATCTGTGTGACACTGAGCAAATTCCTTCCCATCTCTGGGCCTCTATTTCCTCTTCTGTAAAATGAGGGAGCTAGGCTAGATGACCTCTAAAATTGCTTTGTGCTTTAAGTCGTTGGCACTATAATTCCTCTATCCTCCATCATGTCCTTCTCCTATAGGGAGTCTATACTACCCATAACTCAATGGTACAGTGAAAAGATTGGTAAATTTGCAGTCTGAGGACCTACCCAAGCTGCAACTTATGACCAATGTTGCCTTGAGGAAATTGTTAAACATTGCAGCTAGGTGGCATAATGGATAAAACATTGGACTTGGAGTCAAGAAGACCTGAGTTCAGGGGGCAGCTAGGTGGTGCAGTGGATAAAGCACTGGCCCTGGCTTCAGGAGGACCTGAGTTCAAATCCAGCCTCAGACACTTGACAAAAGCTGTGTGACCCTGGGCAAGTCACTTAACCCTTGTTGCCCCCACAAAAAAGACCTGAGTTCAAATCTGACCTTATACACTTACTAGACTGTGACCCCTGCCTGGTCACTTAACCTCAGCCTGCCTCAATTTCCTCATCTATAAAATGAGGATAACAATAGCACCTATCTACCTGGCATGTTGTGAGGATAAATAACAGAGTAGTATTGGGTAAAGTGCTTTACAAACCATTAAATGCTATATAAATTCGAGTTTTATTATTATTATTATTAGTAGTAGTAGTAGTAGTAGTAGTAGTATTTGTATCCTCTGTAGACTCCCATTCCTCATCTATAAAATGTACTAGTTGGACTAGATGACCTCTAAGGTCACTCCAAGTTTTCAACCTGTAATACTCAAAGTCATTTAGAATAGAGTCTTACTTAAAAACAGCTACCATTTATATAGCTGCTATAAAAGTAAGTCTATGTGCTATTCTTACCTCCATTTTACAAATGAGGAAACTGAAGATCAGAGAAGTTTGATGATTTGCCCAGGGTCACATAGCTAGCCCACCTATGAGGGAAAATTGGAACTCAGATCTTCCTGATTCTGAATCTAATGATCTATGCTCTAAGCCACCTAGCTTAGTGTATCAGAGGGAGGGAGTATATAGTATGGACCAGATAATGACTATAACCTCACTGGGTAACTTCTTTCCTCCTCCCCCTTGCCTATTTTTGATAGGATTTATGTAGTAGGGCACAAGAAGTTATGTAGTAGGGTACCAATCTGGGATGGGGGCAGAGAGAATGGGTACAGCACAAGGGTGCACAAAGGAGAGATGACACAGTGTGCTTTCCCACCCCATTTTTAGGCACACAAACACAGGCGACCCTCCTGCCAAAGTGATAATTACTCTATAGGAAAGGACTCCCCACAAATAGCCAAAATACCATCTTCTCCTCTCCAACCCCCAGCATCCTTTTAATCAATGTTTTCAAACTCCAACTGAGAAGACAGGCCGGCCACACTGTGCAACACTTTGGAGGGAAGGCCTTAAATGTCTCTACTTTCCATGCCAGACTCACTGTGGCTTTCCCAACCAAGTTAATTAAACGTGCCTGGAGCTTTCTGCACACCTCCCTTGTCTGTATGTACAGTCATGCTTGTAATTGCTTGCACTCCATCTTGATCTGTTTCTACCTCAATTGCCTGATATTTTTTTTTCCCAGAAATGAGATTTCCTCCATGCCAAGTTTGCATTTTTTTTCAAATTAGGTTTGATGCCTGCCGTACATATTTTGATCAGTATTTACTCGTCTCTCCTTCTCTAGTCAATCAATAGACATGGAAGAGATAGTTTTTTCAAGGGCCATATAGAAGTCAGTCTTAATTATGTTATAGTTTCAATGCTTAGAATTATAGCATGTCAGAGCTGAAAGGGAGCAGTGAGGGAGTGTGGTATAATAGATGGTGGGATGATAGAGTCAGAAAGAACTGAGTTCAATTGTGAACTGTGCAATGACAAGCCAGATTCAAGGGGGCTGAAGATAAAGCTTATTATCCACCTCTTGATGGAGAGGTGTCAGGCTTAAAAATGCAGAACAAAACAAAGATTTGGGGGCATAGACAATATAGGAATTTATTGGACTACTTTTATTTATATGGGAGGTTTTTGGTTTTTTTTAATTGTTCAATTGGAAGGAGAGGTGACAGGAAAAGAAAAGAAATACCTGTGTGGGCTATGTGTATGTGTATATGTTTGCGCGTAGGTGTTGCTTATGTAGGTTATATTTATGTCCACGTAGGTTTGTTTAAATGCAGCTTCCAGAGAGCTATGAATAAATATCTCTAGAATTTCATCTACTCCTCTCCAAGGGAAACTTTGATGTCTGTCAGGAGGGGAGCAGAAAATTGGGGTCACAAAGCTGACCCAATTTGCTTTCCTCAGATTGGGAATGCTCAACTATAATTTTAGAGAGACAGAGATAGAGACAGAGACAGAGATGGAGAAAGAGAGATAGAACTAGAGATAGAGAGATAGAGATAGAAATAGAGACAGAGACAGAAATAGAGATAGAGATAGAGATAAAGAGATAAAGACAGAGATATAGAGATAGAGGGAGAGGGAGGAGAGAGGGAGAGAGATATAGGCAGATAAATATAGATAGAAATAGAAAGAGATAGAGATGATAGAGATAGATAATATCTATACAATTATATATTATGTGTGTATGCATGCACATATGTATATACACAATACATGTATGTTTGTGTATGTATATAAGTATGTGTATGTGTGTATGTATATATACTTATCTACATATACATCTCTCTCTCTATATATATAAATCTCTCTCTCTCCACACACACAATCTATATATACACACATATATGTCTTATGAATATTGCTAGCCCAGAGAAAATATATAAAAATCAGATGAAGATAAAAAATTATATACTTCGGGATACAGCTGGTCTATGCACAGGGAGATGGGTACCTGAGTTGTGCATACTCAAAGAGTTTATGGCAACTAGGGTGGGGCAATGGATAAAGTGCCGGATCTGGGGTCAGGAATACCTGAGTTCAAATCCAGCCTCAGCCCTTTAGTAGCTGTCTGACCATTGGCAAGTCATTTAACCTATACCTGCCTCAGTTTCCTCATATGTAAATGGAGACAATAATAGAACCTTTTCCTAGGGTTGCTCTGAGAATTAAAATGAGCTAATGCTAGTAAAGCAATCTGCAAACCTTAAAGAGCTACATAAGTATTAGCCATTATTATTATTAATAATCTAATCAACCTCACCGTCATTATTATTAATAGAGAGAAAGGGGTACAGCAAGGGGAACAATGGGGGCTGGATGGAAAACAGAAGGGACATTTTTGGCTGTGGGACATTGGGGTGGAAAAGCGAAAGGGTGATTGAAGATGCTGCTCTCACAGAAAACCTCTTCTAAGAGAAACGCTTGCAACCACTGCTTTGTGACACAAGGGGGTGAGGAAGTTCCATTTATAAAGAATCCAAGCAGCTACAAACTTCTCAGGCCTTAAAGTTATCCATTTGTAAAATGTCCCCCACCCCACCCCATTTTTGTTTTTTTTTTAGCGTGGGACTGCTTATCATTGGCCGTTTTAATAAAGTTGTTGTTGAAACCTTGTTTTTTGACCAACGGCCTGAGGAGGACGAATGTGTTGCATGGACCCTTGACTTTTAGGGGAAAAGAAAGGTAGGAGCTAGTGGCAGACCTGGTTGCATAGCTTGTTTTCTCTTCTCCCCTCCTCCAGAGAGTCAGAGAGAGTAAAGGAAAGAAAAAGAGGAGAGAGAAGGGAAAGGAGTGGAGATTTAGAGCTAGCAGAGACTCTAGTCCATTAAGGCCAGCTACCACATCTGTAAAATGAGGCAGAGAGGTCAGGTGACTTTCCCAATATCCCATATCCATAGTGGATAAAGCACTGGCCCTAGAAGAGCTGAGTTCAAATCTAGCCTCAGACACTTTAGCTGTGTGAACGTGGTCAAGTCAACTTAACCTCTGCCTCAGTTTCCCCATCTGTAAACTGGGAATCATAATGAGCATCTATCTCACAGTGTTGTGAGGATCAAATGAGAAAACATTTGTAAAGCACTCAGCCCAATTGCCGGGCACATAGTTTGTGCTATATAAATACTTATTCCCTTTCTTCCTCCTCTCCTCCACAATCACAAAATGAGCAGGTGTCTAATGGGGCATTAGAAGCAAGGTTTTCCTGAAGTTGGGCAGGTGTGAGAACTTTTCACTTTCTGAGAAGAGTAGAAGAAAACTTAAAGCCCACCAACCAAGAACTGGAATCCCCTTTAGCTGGATCCACCTTGCAACTACCTTGATTTGTTTCCCTTCACAAGCAGTCTGTATTCTGCCCAAGTCGCCTCTCTTTGACTCGAGCTACAATGCTGAGCACTCCACCTGCAGAGAAATGGATTTGGGGTCAGGAAACTTAGGTTTAAATCCCAGAACTGCAACCCATCTATTGTGGGACCTTGAGAAAAATCACTATTTCTCTCTGGGCCTTGGTTTCCTTATATGTACAATGAAGGGGTTGGATTTCTACAGTCTTTATCAGCTGTAATATTTCATCTTTCTGGGCTTCCTGGAATTAAAATTACACCTATTTATATGAAAAAAAAAAAGGATTATTAAAAAAGTGTCCCTAGAAGGTTTCAAATCCTTTGAGGTTCCCTGTAAATCTCCATTTGCGAGTATTTGATGACTCAGCTGACTTGTTGGGCTATTATCTAACACCCAGCTATCTTCCAGGAAGGGACCTTAATTGTTGAATCATTCCCAGCTCTGCCACTGATTGACTCTGTGACCTGGAGCAATTATTCACTTAACTCTGGGCCTCACTTCCCTCATTAGTGCTATCAAAGGGTTGTATTAGAAAACCTCTAGGGGTCCTTCCTCCTCTAATCTATAATGTTATGAACCACAAGAGCCAGTAGGACTGGGCAGAGTGAGTGCTGGGCTTACAGCCAAAGAGTTTCGACTTCAAATCCTGCCTCAAGAAATTAAGTAACTGTGCGACTCTGGGTGAGTTACTTAACCTCTCTGGGCCGCAGTTTCCTAACATGTGAATAGAAGAAACTAATAGCACAGATCTCCTAGAATTGTTCTGGGTATCAAACTCAGTAATATCTACAAAGCATTGTACACATATAAAAATCCTATGTAAATGTCACTTCTACTGCTACCACTATTATTTTATATTATTTATTATTATTGTTATTATTAATGTTGTTGTTGTTATCCTTGCCAAGTCTCAATCCTATAGTCCTTTAGGCAATAGGGGAGTTTCACTTTAAGAAAAAACAGAGGAAGAAAATCTCAACTTCCTAAATTTATAAATTAGGGGGCGATTATTCACATTACAAAGACTGCTTTGATTTGAAAAAGGAATCACAGCAGGGTCCCTTTAAATAGAAAGCTCCACTGGAGGGTGGTGTCTTTTTTTTCCTCCTAGCTCTTTAATATGACAGGGGTTATCTATGCCAAAAAAAAAATAATTTAAAGCTCTAGTGTTGGGAGCCACTTCTGGGTGCAGATCAATCGGAAGCAAAAATAAAACATCTCTGAAGTCCTGGGAAAGTAAGATTCAACCTGAACTTTGCCCTAAATTTTTTAAGGAATATACCCTGTGGGCTTGAACTATATTTGCATGAAATCTCTGAGCCTGAAAGATTTTCAGAAAGGACTTCCAATAGCTTTATTGGAAATTCTTATGTCCAGAAAGGGCCCGGGAAGGACCTTACCAGAAAAAGAGCAAAAAGACGGCCTCGACTCATATGAATTCTTTTCAGTCCTGGGGAGAGCTTGACCATAAAGTGAGGGGATCAGGTGTTTCTGGATTTCTCTGGTTCATAATACCATCACCTTAGAGTAGCTTTCAAGGGATAATCTCTAAAAATAAAGGTTAGGTATGGCTCATATCTAGACGCTTCCCCCAAAGAAATGAACATGTTTCCTTTTACAGTATGTACTCTCTGTGCAAAGTAGAGATCAGGTATTGGACAGCTATTTATTTCTTCCATTACTTAAAACTGAAGCTCCATGACCATGAGAGAATGAAACACAAAATAGAAGAGGCCTCCCAGGCATCTGAGATCCAGTTTCAGGCTTGCCTAGGGTCAGCACATATTCTCACTACCATATGCTCAAGTTGTAGCTGCTGTTGCTTCTGGGGATGGGGAGGGAGAAGAGGGAAAAGACCGCCCCCCCCCTTCTCCCTTGCTCCAAGTCAAAGGGGTAGCTAGTGGCATCTTTCTATGACACCTTCTTTGTACCACTCTAATAACCTACAGATCAGCTGTTCCTGACCTCTCTCCATGTTAGGGGAAGAGAAGGAAGAAACTAAGGGTAGAAAAACAATACAATATTGCCATGTTGGCTTTCTTCAGAATTTTGAAGTAGGAATAATAATAATAATAGCTTTCTTTTGTTAAGGGCCAAAATTCTAGTTATTCTGTCTAAAATATCTAATGAGTGGTCGCCAATAAATTATAAGCTTTAGCAAGAGTTAGGCTTTTAAGCATTTATTAAGGAGAATAAGAATTTGGTAAAGAGAGAGAGAAAGGCCTACATTAATATATTTAATAAAGGGAGAGCACATTTCTAGCTCCGCTCTCCACCAGAGTTCAAAGGAAAAGCACGAGGCAGAGCGCCAGTCTCTTCCTTCTTCCTCCCACTAGCCAACGTCACTTCCTGACGCCAAAGAAAAGACGCATGTTCTTGCCCTCAAAGACCTTCCTTTCATGGTGGAACTTTTCTACAGTAAGTCTCTGGCAGGTGGTGTCATTCCAATTGTTACACTTTTATATAGCCCCTTAAGGTCTGAAAATGACTTTGTATAATCTCATTTGATGAGCCTTTGGCAATGACCAAGTGAGGTAATTATTATTGCCATTTTACAGGAGAGGAAATCAAGGCCCAGAGAGGTTAAATTCTTTGTGATTCTACAGGGAACTTGGATGGGAGGTAGAAAAGGACCCCGGGTCTTCTGCACATGAAGCCCAACATTCTTTCATTACACGATACTGCCTACACAGCTCCTTGATTTCCCAAGGAGGTTATTTCAGGTTCAGAGTTAGGATAAGGCCTTTGTGTGCCTAGATATATTGAAAATTGTGTCTCCTATGGCTGAGGTCCTTTTTGTTCTCTTCATAACAGATGTGATTTGATGGTTCACAAAATTAAATATCCTGAGATCAGAATTTTCCTGGCATTAAAATGATGCACATTTAGGAAAAGAGTTATGATGCAGACTCTTGTTGTGCCCTCCCCTATATGTTCTTCCATAGGCAACTTGCCTACCCCTAGTTCTAGCTCTGCTTAGGTTTGGGGAAAATGAATTCCCAGGCCTGTGTCTTTGAGAAATAGTTGGTCCTGAAGAGATATACTTCTGCTCTGTTTGCCATGCTGCAAGACTATGTGGGAGTTGGGAAGACTGAACGAACCCCCGTCTCTGCTTAATACACCTGGCTCATCCCTCCTGTATTGCTGAGGTCCAGGGTTTGGGGGCATGAAGAGCTGACTTCTAGAATAATCTCCTTATTAGGCATCTCAATTCTCTCCTCTGAAGGACTCCCTCTTGTCTCCTGTCCAAGGGATAGATCATATCTGGAGGCTGAGGGAATGACAGGGGAACCACAGAGTCCTGGCCTGTGAAAGAATGGGAGACGATCCAGCAGAGAGGTAGGGGAAGCTATTTGAGGACAAGGTATGAAACATGGGTTCATAAAGAAACCGTCTTGGATGGTAATGGCTGCAGAAGAAGCTTTGGCAGGAGGATGGATTTTGGCAGAAGGGACCCTCATCCTGGAGGTGCTTGAGGAAGAACACTCAGAAGCCCAGAGCATGCCCTTGATGGGGCATTGGTTACAACAGTGCCTAATTTAATGGGGTCCCCACAACAATGGAATATGCAATGATTTGACTAGGCCTAGAATTAAAGGATCCGTATTTCAGAACTGGAAGGGACGTTAGAGACATAATACCCGATTATACAGAGGAGGAGGGCAGCTAAGTGGCACGGTGGATAGAGAACCAGACCATGAGTCAGGAAAATTCATCTTCATGAGTTAAAATCTGGCCTCAGATACTGAGTGTATGTGTGACCTTGGACAAGTCTCTTAACCCTATTTGCCTCAGTTTCCCCATCTGTAAAATGAGCTGGAGAAGGAAATGACAAAGTACTCTAGTACTTTCACCAAGAAAACCCCAAATGGGGTGCACAACAACAAAAATACAGGGAAACGGGGCAGCTAGGTGGTGCAGTGGATAAAGTACTGGCCCTGGACTCAGGAGGACCTGAGTTCAATTCTGGCCTCAGACACTTGACACTAGCTGTGTGACCCTGGGCAAGTCACTTAACCCTCATTGCCCCACCAAAAAAAAAAAAAATACAGGGAAAAATGAGGCTCAGAGAGGTTAGTTGATTTGTCTGTGGTCACACAGCTAACTTCTGGTCAAAGATGACTAGAAGACTAGTAGTGAACTGCTCCCAAAGATTGGGTCTGTTAAGCAAATGAATATTCCAAACTAGATTGCTGAGAGGAATATTTAACCTAGAGAAGAGTATAAGCTCTTTTTAAGGACTTAGAGGAGTTGTTTGTATGTAAATGGTTGCTGCTAATTACAAATGAGTCTTATCTATTCATTAAAACAGGACCTAAAGTAATGCTTCTTGGAAACTCTTTATGAACCATTAGCTTGAATTACCATATGTCTTAGACAGTAATAAAACTGCATTCCTCTTAAAATATCCTGTAATTCAGACTTAATTTCAGATCCAAATTTCCCCCTGCTTGTCTCAGGAACTTCTGTGAATATTTGATCCCACTAGGGTCATTCATTGAGTGAGAATCAGCAGAAAGAGTAAGCATTGACAGGGGTATTTCCCAGGGACATGCAAATCTTTTAGCTTGAACCTTGGATGTGAAGGCAAAACCGGAGGTCTGATTTGGGCTGCGCGGAAACAGTCTGGGGGTTCTGATGGGACAGTTGCCTCCATACAATTCAACAGTATCATTTGGTAGGCAAAAAGTGTGATGTGATCAAAGCCAGTATTAACAGTAAGAGGTTCCCAAGCTAGGGGGATGATAGTCCCACTGTACTAGGCCATGGCCAGACCTCACTTGGAGTATTTTGGCTCAGCTTGTGGCTGTCACGTGTGTCAGGGCACAGGTAAGTGGCACAGTAGATAGAGCACCAGACCTGGAGTTCAGCTCCTTCCTCAAACACTTACTAGTTGCGTGATCCAGTTTGCCTCAGTTTTCTTGTCTATCAAATGAGCTGGAGAAGGAAATGGCAAACTACTCCAGTAGCTTTGCCTAGAAAACCCCAACTGAAGTCGTGAAGAGTCAGGCACGATTGAACAACAACGCCAACAAATTTAACTCACTAGATTGTATCCAGAGGTGGGTGACCAGGATTGTGGAAGACTGAGATTATGTCACCCACAGCTCAGTTGTTGGGATTCTTCTTCACCTGAAGAAGAGAAGATTTGGCGATGGGGTAAAATTGGAAGGAGAGATGTGGTGGGTTTTCAAGTATTTAAATGGATCTCAGATAGAAGAGAGATCAGATTTTCTTGGCTTGACCCTGGAACAAGTGTTTTTAATTGGGGGAGGGGGGCCTGAGCCATAATTGGGGGAGGGGGTCTGTGAATTTGAGAAAAGGGGCTGAGCCTAGTACTTTGAGAGGGGTAGTGGGACATCCCTATGATCATAGAGTCAAGGGATTGGCATGGGCCTAAAAATCAATCAGAAGGGGTTTTTCCTTTGAGAAACAAAATCAAAGATGAGGATGGGAAGCTCCTCCTGTGAAAAATAATTAATCTACCAGATAACAGGATAGCTGGAAGCCAAATGTTAACTACTTGTGTCTACTACCTGGCAGGAGCTGGGAGATAGATAATCCCAGAGGATAGGATTATCCCTGCCCCAAAACCTTTGACTCCAGAGCTCAGGAAAGTTAATACCAACTGTTTCAGTATCAGGTGTCAAAGTCCCTCCTCCCCGACCCCTCCATCTAGCCTATATATATATATCCTATATATGCCTTCCCTCTGTTCAAGGAGGAAGTGCTTCTTAACTCCTCTTCCTCCCCAAGAGTCTAGGTCTCTGACCTTCCTCTCAGTCACTTTCCGTAATGCCAAATAAAACTACTTTAATTCTAATTGGACTGTATTACAGAGTGTAATTCTTTACTGAGGAATACCTAAGAACCTCCCCCTCCCCCCTCTCCCCTCCCCCCAACCCCACCTCAGGATCTCTTAGTGATCTTGCTAGAGGTGAGAGTTCTACCCCTCCCACTCCTAAACTCCTTCTTCCAGAACTATTGCAATGCTAAATGAATTTTTAAAAAATAGTTACCCACCCCAGACATAGCTCTCCATTAGTAGAAAGATCATCATTGGATGAGAGCCTGCTACTTCTGTGAAGTTGGGAAAGTTCTTTAGGCCCCAGTTTTCTAGTTTTCAAAATGAGGGAGTTAATGATTAAGCTAAAAGATCTCAGTCTAAGGTCCCTTCCAGCTCTCAAGCCTATGGTACCCATTAAATCTTGAGGTAAGCCTTCCTTCAGGTAGTCACTCTTGATTCATCTCACCACTGTCCAAGCTATCAATATAATCTCATTCTTCTGTATTATTTCTGAAGGTTTACTGTCCCCATCTTCTTGTTATAGGATTGGAGATTTCCAACTAGAAGGAATCTTAAGGGTCATGAGTCCAATCCCCTCTTTTTCTAGATGAAGAAACTGAAGTCCAGAGGATTTAGAAGATGCCTTGACCAAGTCACCAGTGGCAAAATCGAGATACAAACCCAGATCCTTGGATTTATATCCAGCACTGTTTACACCAATGGTGTCAAATGCAAATAGAAATGAATCCTTGCTGGTTGCATATTGATTTAAAAAATCACAAATTAATATTATTTATGTCTTATTTTTATTTATTTTATGAAACATTTCCCAATTACATTTTTGCGTGTGTGTGTGTGTGTGTGTGTGAGGCAATTGGGGTTAAGTGACTTGCCTAGGGTCACAGAGCTAGTAAATGTTAAGTGTCTGAGGCCGGATTTGAACTCAGGTCCTCCTGACTCCAGGGTCAGTGCTCTATCCACTGCGCCACCTAGCTGCCCCTTAATAACATTTTGATATGGCTCAGGCCAAACTCTGCTTTTGTGGGCTATAGGGCAAGAGTTTGCCACCTCTGATTTATATTATATTCCACTGCCTCTTATTCCTAAATCTTTAAGGTTGATGAAAAGCACGGCTTCCTTCACGAGGTTACTTGTCTGTCCAGTCTAGCAGCCAGGGTCAAACTGCTTTGGGGAATGGGCAAGGGATTTCAATGGGGAATATGAGGAGGGAAACCTGCAATTTTGAAATTGGGGTGAAGAAACTTGAATCACCAGAGTCCCAGTTCTTTAGAACTATTCCAGTGACCAAGGACCATGAGAATTTTCAGAATCTACATTAGAGAAAGTCTCCTCTTCTTACTGGACACATTGGAGACCTTGGTGGATATCCTCTTTCTAGCTGGAAGGGCATTTGGTGCCTTGATGATTTTGTCCATGTTGGTATGACTTTCAAAGTGACCATAGCAAACTATGATCCCAGTGGCTATCAAATTCAAAGAGCCACTATTTTCTTGATTTAGGTAGCATTCTATCTCAAAGTCAGTGTCAAGAGTAAGGAGGGAGGAAAGAAATATTAAGAAGATTCTGTGGTAACTGTCCTGAGGACAGGAAGAAGACAATCAGGCTGTCAGAGAGAACCATAGCCCCTTTGGTTGTGAGGTGCTCTTAGGTACACATCAGAGAGGAATAGTTTCCGGACTTTGATCCACAGAAGCTCAGGGCCCCCAAAAGACATTCTTATGACAAGAAAATTAACCTGGCATATTGGCAAAAGCACTAGGTTTCATAAAAGCTGGCCTGGATTTGCATCTTTGCTCAGTTACTTATTACTTTGGACAGGTTCTTTCCTGTCTCAAGACCTCCATGTTATCCACTAGAAAACAAATGGGTGGAACTAGACTTTTTTTCTAAGGTCTCTTCCAATTCTAAATCCCACAATTCAGATGCATTTCCCATCAATTTGATTTGTCTCCTTGCAAATCTCAAGGCTGTATCATCAGAGAGCTGGGGAATGAACACACTGTTGAAGTTATCCAGCACTTAATGTTAGATAGGAAGGCAATATAGTGAGTAGGCTCAGTGTTAAGAAGATTCAAATCCTGGGGGCAGCTAGGCGGCGCAGTGGATAAAGCACCGGCCCTGGATTCAGGAGGACCTGAGTTCAAATCCAGCCTCAGACACTTGACACTTACTAGCTGTGTTACCCTGAGCAAGTCACTTAACCCTCATTGCCCCGCAAAAAAAAAAAAAAAAAAAAAAAAAAAAAAAGATTCAAATCCTGCCTCTGACATATACTGGATGGATGAACCTAAGTAAGCCTTGTAACTTTTAGGTGCCCCACTTAACTCTCTGAGATCATAAACAGTAGAGACTGCTGGTCGGCATTGCTAGAGAGGGTTTTCTTTAGCTGAATTTGTAAAGGAAGTTTGTCCATCATAAGTTTCCTGTACTAACAAGGTCCCTGGATCATGAAAATCATTCTACTGAGAAATGAGTATGTAGCTTGTCCTGAGAGAACTTACAATTCAAGAGCAAGGAGAAGTTAGACAAATGCAATTCACATCCATAGGAAGAGACCTTTCCCCCCAAATAGGGGCAGCTAGGTGGTACAGTGAATAGAACTTGGAATCAGGAGGACTCATATTCATGAGTTCAAAACCTGTCTCAGACATTTCGTAGCTGTGTGATCCTGGACAAGTCACTTAACCCTGTTTGCCTCAGTTCCCCTATTTGCAAAATGAGTTGGAGAAGAAAAAGACAAAGCACTCCAATATCTTTGCTAAGAAAACCCCAAATGGGGTCACAAAGAGTTGAATATGACTGAAACTACCAAATAACAACAAATCTCCAAATTCTAGGCTGGCATTAAGGGCGAAAATGGCTGGTTGGGGCAATTAAATCCTACTGTCTGATTGGAGTGTATATAAGACCAGACAGGGAGAACTTCCTGGTTGATTCCTGCTGGGGCTATCACCCCCATTTGTAGACCTGGCATCAATAAGCAAGCGTTGAGCACACAATGCCACTTGCTGCTTTGAAAAAAATGACTGAAAACCACCCCCTATTTGGACTGGCTTCAGAAAAAAGGCCAGATTGGATCCAAGACAGTCTAAAGCAGATCAGAACAAGGGTAGAAATGGTCTCGGCTGCTCTTCTCTCCTCAAGCATCTTTCCAAGACTGTTAGTCGGCCTTGGATGCAGCTGTAAGGGGAGCTGAAACCCCTAGATAGGAATGTCAGGTGGGGTGGGAGAGAGGGTTTCATGTTGGCCAGTGGAGGCAGGGAGCATCCTGTATTTCTCCTTCTAAGCTTGGCAGTGCGGCGACAAGTTGACATTTTCATCTGTGTGTGTGTCCCTTGGGAGGTGACAAGGATGCAGGAACACATTGCCAAGACTGTCTAAATTGACTCCCTAGTCTTGAGCCCTGGCATGGAGCAAGGCACACCCATTTGCCAGCTGGAACTTGATGCCAATGGAGTTTTGGAAACCCAGAGGTCAAATCAAAACCTCATCCCTCTCTTCCATCCACAGCTGTGCTCCCATCTGGCAAATCCTTAGGAAAACACACACACACACACACACACACACACACACACACACACACACACACACACACACACACACACGCCGAGCACATTAAGCCCTACCTGGAGCCCCAGCTGTCACATTCTTTTTCAGGTACCATTTCTTCTGCCAGATACTTAATGGAGATTGGGAGACCACCTGTTGCGATGTCTCCTGCTATGAGGGGGAACGAGGAGGGAGAAGCTGACCTCCCCAAATGCTAGACATGTCTTTCAGATGCTTCTTTCCTGAGCACAACAGGGTTTTGATCTATTCTCCTTAGCCCCGTTCCTCCGAAACCCCCAAAGGAAAGATTTTTCCTAGTACCAGAATAGTGCCTCCATTCCCCATCCCTTAGATCCAGCCCCCTCCCAAAGACTGGAGCCAGCCTGAGCCTTCCATTTAGGTAAGCATCCCGTGGAACAAATCAATGAAGTGCTCACTTCAGGATGACCGTTGCCCACCCCCAGCCTGTAGTCATTCAGTTCTCTGGGAGAGAGGCAGTAAGGGGACCAAATCAAACTTTCTACCTGTGCCTAGCATCCATAAGCAGAAATCAGTCTCCTTCCCCACCTGCCCAAGCTGCTGCGTGGGAGTGGGTGGATGGGAGCTTTATCTAGGGACTTCTGTCTCCACGAATCTCTCTCTTCTCCCCGTGGTTGTGATCGTGGCTTGTTTTTTTAGCCTCTTGCATCCCTCTCCCCTGATCCTGGATCAGCAGCCCTCCTTCGTCTCTGAGGAGGCTGCCTGCTGGCATTTGGAACACTGCCCATCAGAGGAAGCTGGGTAGGAGGGAGGGAGCCAAGGAATGAGCAAGGAAGAGAACAGGGTTCCAGAGTCCAGAACAAGGGGTGGGGGGAATAGAGCGGATCTAGGCAGCCTCACTGCCTGCCGTGGGCTGTGCTGATGCTCTGCGGTACATCAGCGCATCCAGGCTGACATCCCTGTAGATGCTTAACACAGGGCATTATGCACTGGTTAACAGGCTGGGAGCTGCTGAGAGACTTGTTTTAAGCATTCTCTCTTGCTTGCTTTTAATCTTGTCTCTAGTGGTGTGTGTGTGTGCAGGGGAAGGACTTTATTTCCATTGGCTAAGCCCTCCCTTCCCACCCACATCTCTTCCACATCACCTTGGTGTCTCCCCCAAATAAAACCAGCCCTCCTTATCGCACCGAGGAACGAGGTAGAGTTTGAATGGATTTTATATAAACACTCACCCTGCCAAGCGACCGCTGAGCTCCCAGGATAAACTCACAGCATCTGGCCTGGTTCTCTCCTTCTGCTCCCTCCCCCCCACCCTCCCTTCCCTTCCCCTCCCCTACCCCACTCCACTCCACTCACAAATAAGGGTTGAAACATATTCAGGGGGATTCAAAACTCTCCCTCTCTCTAAATTTACCAACCTGAACTCAGTTTCAGGATTCCAAGCAGGTCCCCGATGGATCTCAAGGATACCACCAGTGAAGGCAGCCTGCAGCCGTCCAGCATCCAGATCTTTGCCAACACATCCACCCTGCATGGCATCCGGCACATCTTTGTGTATGGGCCCCTGACTATCCGCCGCATGCTCTGGGCTGTGGCCTTCATGGGCTCGCTGGGCCTGCTGCTGGTGGAAAGCTCGGAGCGCATCTCTTTCTATTTTTCCTACCAGCATGTCACCAAGGTGGATGAAGTGGTGGCCCACAGCCTGGTCTTCCCCGCCGTGACTGTCTGCAACCTCAATGGCTTCCGGTTCTCCCGCCTCACCACCAATGACCTGTACCACGCAGGAGAGCTGCTGGCCTTGCTCGATGTCAACTCGAACATCCCCAATCCACACCTAGCTGACCCCACCGTCCTGGAGGCCCTTCGGGAGAAGGCCGATTTCAAACACTACAAACCCAAGGTCTTCAGCATGCGGGAGTTCTTGGAGCGAGTTGGGCATGACCTGAAAGATATGATGCTCTACTGTAAGTTCAAAGGGCAGGAGTGTGGACACCAGGACTTCACCACCGTGAGTAACTTGGTTTTCAGTTCTCTTTGGGGTTTTCCTTTCTTGGCCACGAAAGCTGCTCCAGTGGCTTGGTTTTGAGGTCCGCCGATACAGCAGAGCAGGCCATGCCTAGAGCGAAGGCTGTAAGCAGGGGCAGGCCGGTTGGGCAGCCAGATGGATTTTTCAGACTTTGGCTTCCCAGTGACCAGATTTGTGGAAATGAGAGCAGCCTACTGAGTCCCAGTGTTCTGTGCAGAGTTGTGTAGTCTATGCAGAAGGGAGCTGGAGGTCAGGGAACCCCAGCCTCTGGGAAGATCTCTGTGGCAGTGCATCCCTGGCCATGTGGAGTTGGCCTTCTACCTCTCGGGTAGGGAAGAGTCCTGAGCTAGCTACTCAGGAGCCCCTCAGTGCTGGAGGAACATGATTGTGATGCTTCAGTAGTGGCTGATGTGGTGGCTCTCTCTCTGCTCTGCTTGGAAGTAGAAGCAGTCAGGAGGCAGCAGGCACAGGCAGAATCGGCTGGAGCTTCTGGGCATGGGGGCAGGGGGAACAGGAGGAGAACACAGAAGGAGGTGGCCTGGTGGTGAGGGGCTTGTTCAAGTGAAATCTCTGGCTTGGGGCATAGGTGGTGCTGAAATGCTGAAATATACAAGGGTCCTTGGCTTTCTTGTCTGCATGGAATTTTGAGCTTGATGTGGGGGGAGAGGAGAGGAGGTATGGAGAGAAGAGGGGAGAGGAAAGAGCGGAGAGAAGGGGAGCAGAGGGGAGAGGGCACCCAGGTGTCCCTCCATCTGCTGCAAGGTTCAACTAGAGGATGTTTGGAGAGAATTTCCAGACATGGACTGCAAAGAAGGATGCTCTGAGGGTGGAGTAGCTCTGGCTGGTCCCGGAGCTCAGTCTGATGTCTCTGTATGTACTGTAATGTAACAACGTGATAGGAAAAAGAGAAAAGAAAAAGCGGTGGGCTTTGAAAACAGTGCTGGACTGAGGAAGAGTGCGGAGCTGAATAGGGTAGAAAGTAGAGGGGGGTGTCTCTCCTATTCAGGAAGGTGATCGCTGGAGGGGGAGGAGGAAGGCAGAGATGCTGTGGAGAGGTGGGGGGTGGATCAGAGGGAGGAGGGGGGAGGGGATGGCAGGGATGAACTGTGACTGGGAAACATCCTCTGATTACCGTGGTAATAGACTGCCAGGCATCTGTTCTCAGAATAGGTCACTGGGAAGAAAGCTGCAGGAATCTCATTGAACCGAAGCTGGTCAGAAGCCTTTCGCTCTGCGAGTCGTCCCCCCATTCTGAGGGTTGCCCTGGGATTTAGCTTTGCAGTGGGTCCTTGGGGCTGCATTGGGGAGATCAGAAGAAGCCTTCAGAGCCACTGTGCCCTGAACTAGCATTGGGCTGCCTTTTTGGATACCCAGTGTTTGAGTCGAAATGGGAGTGGATACTATCACCAGGATTTGTTTTGGCATCCAAGGTGTGTGTGTGTGTATGTGTGTGTGTGTGTGTGTGTGTGTGTGTGTGTGTGTGTGTTGGAGGGCGTTCTCTGCTTAAGTAAGGAATATCCTCCTTAAAAACATTACTTCCCCCACCCCTTTGCATCTCTTTTCCCCTTCTTCCCCTCCCCCACCAAGTGACTGGCTCAGACTCCCCAACTACCAACATTTTGATCCCGGATGGATAAATATCTTCTTCCAAAGCACCATAGCTTTTGCTAGGAGTACCTGTGTTTTCTATTTGTAGTCTTTGATTCTGGAAAAGCCCCCTGAGCCAAGTGACTTTGCTAAAGCTGGATACACTCCTGAGTAGTGTCTGCTGGAACTTGGTTTACTGTGAAAGTTTATTTTTCATTTGATTATTTAAAAAATAAAAACATAATAAATAAACAATTAAAGGAGGCGGGGGAGAAAAGCAGAAAAAAAGAGAATGTATTATTCCTCTGCAAATGAATGGGAGACTCATGTGAATCAGAGCCAGGGAAAAGAAGACTTGAGTTTGGGCATTTCAAATCAGGAATACAACACATTCAAAATTTATTTCCTGTGACTGGAAGAATGGAAAAATGTCTTCTCCCAGAATGGATAATACCATGTGTTCACCTGAGACTCTCTCATGCCTTATGAGCATGAGAGACTAGTATCATGGCAAAGTTTTGCTTCCCTACTGCACAAGGCTATTTCGCAGTGCATAGATGTGGATACATTTGCCTACCCATGCTTATGCTTATTTCTGTGTCTGTGTGCACATGCAGACTTAGGATAGGGAAAAAGTCAAAAGTTGTGTTTTCCAAAACTTGAGTAACAGGTGGTAATGGGCCAGGCTGGAGCTCTGCTAATACCCTGCACATTCTATGCGAAACCTTGAAGCAGTGACCAGGTGCAACCTACAGGAAGTGATTTTGGGTAAAAAGTCTGGGGTCTGAGCCATGGGGAACCTTGCCTAGGGTTTGAATGTTAAAATGGTAGAGAGTTAGGATTAATGATGCCTTTGAATGACTATTCCCAGATGGTCCCTGAGCAGGGAGGCATCAGACCTTTCCAGTCCACCGTCCCCTTCTATTCCCACAGAACTTCTGTGTTGGAGATGGCTGGGTAGACCACAGTGGGTATCCTGGGTGTGCTTAGTCTCATATTAATTTTCTGTGAAATCATTGGTGTTGATGGTGGTTGTTGGTGGTGTGGTGCTCTCTCTAGCCCATTTGTGAGTCTTGATGGTGACTTCCCCTCTGCTAAACCTTTAAGAAACATATATCTTCACATCACCCCCACCAATGACTTTTTATTTTACCAAAGGGTCGCTTTTCAGGGACGAGGAGCAAGCCAGATATGCAGGGATATAGCAAATAAGTGGTATGGGATCAGTGGGTATCTCTCTTCCTTCCCTCTGTGTATGTGTGTGTGTGTGTGTGTGTGTGTGTGTGTGTGTGTGTGTGTGTGTGTTGTACTGGGGCATGGGGAGAATGCGGTGTCATAGACCTCACTTACTCAGGCTCTTAGCTCAGCTGGCCAGTCCAGCAAGCCCTGCTCTTTCCTCTTCTAAAGTGAGAAAAAAAAAGGTGGAACCAGAATTAGAGGGAGAAGAATGGCTCCCAGATCTGCCTCCTGCTCAGTGTCTCTGCGGAAACCCTCCCTCTTCAGTGTGGTTTAGTTAACAAGCTCAATCTGGGTTTTTAATATGCTGCGTGGCTTTTTTCTCCTAGAGATAAAGCTGCCTTATTACAGAAGTTAAGTATGGGGGAGGGGGATGTCACGGACAGAGCTGCCTTCTTTCTTCCCCCCTTTCCTAGAGAGATTCATGGAGGAACAATCCTGGGTTTGGCGATCTAGAACAATCTTTCCTCTTCCAAGTTCATGACTGATATGCAGTGAAGTGTGTAATGCCCCTTAATTAGGAATGGTCCACAATTTTCATCAGAGCTTGAGAGGGATGTTTATTCAGGCTAAGAAGTCCCCAGAAAGATATAGACATAATGTAGCCTGCTCCGTTGTTAACAGATACACACTTGAGTGTAGGCACGTGAGTGTGCACACACACACACACACACACACACACACACACACTCTCATCTTTTCAGACCTGCCAAGGCTGATCTCAGATGTCAGCACGTATTCCTCATGGGCAGTCAGGTTTTTTTTTTTTTCATCTTTGGAATGAACACTCAGCATTGGCTGGGAGGCTGGGTAGGATGGTCAATGTACCAGGAGGTCCTTCCTTCCATGGTGATGCACATTTAGGAAATAGTCACCTGCTATAGTGATGGGATGGGATGTGTCAAGGGGTGTGTGTGTGTGTGTGTGTGTGTGTGTGTGTGTGTGTGTGTGTGTGTGTGTGTGCGCTCACGTGTTTTGGGGGGAAGGGGCTGTGCTTCTTCTTGATCCTTATTTTCACTGAATTATCTGGGACTCAGCTCATATCAACAGCTAAATGAGGGTTTCTGCACTGTTACTCAAAGGCAGGTAACATCAGTGGGTGAATCAGGTCATAAGATCTTAATTAGAAGCTGGCCTAAGGTGCTTGATTATGTGGGTGTGGGTCCCATATTTGAAGATAACTGCAGGGAGGGGAGGGCTGTGATTGGCCCTGGGCTTGGAGGTTCTACATCTCTGGAATTTGAACTATACTGACTGCTCTTCTGGGTGTGGGTTTTGCCCATTAAATTATACATTTCTATATAGATACTTTTATATAGAGGCCTTGTTTAAGGCATAGGTTTATGTGTGTATATATATGCATATGTATGTATATACATATACACAATACACATATATACCCACATATAGCTACAGTATATATAATGCTATGTATACATATGCATATATGTGTATATATATATAGATATTATAAAGCAATAATATCTATACACAGTAATGTATGTGCACATGTGTATATACATATATATATAGTGATGGGATGGGATGTGTCAAGGTGTGTGTGTGTGTTGGGGGGGAGGGATTTTGCTTCTTCCTGATCCTTATTTTCACTGAATCTTACACACACACACACACACACACACACACACACACACACACACACACACACTGCAAAGCTCCATCATGGTGGTTACGGTCATTGCTCAGAACAGGGACATGACTTATGTGCATCTATGGGTGACCAACATCAGTGGTATGAAATATATGTGCCTAGAGGATGACCTAAGAACACCGAACATGTTAGGGAACCCAGAAGCACAGACCAGGTAAGGACATGGTTGGTCATTTGTTTACTCTTTTGCAGTTTCGGTTTGTCCAATGAGGAGAGCAGAAGGGGCGGACCTTTCTAGGGCAGCTTTTGAGATGGAGACTCCTGCCAGTCCCACGGGTTGCTCACGTCTCAGCTAATTAGCATGCCCACCTCTATGGCTCATTGGCAGAAGCATACAAAGGAATTTACTAATGGAGGCAAACTGGGTGGGGAGAGGGTCTGGTTCTCATTAGAGAGGAGGCCTAGAAGGTGGAAGACAAAGAGGTCATGGTGGTTAGGGAAAGCATTCCAGGAGAAGGATATGACTACCACAGGCCCTTGGGGGTGGCAGCCCAGGGTGAGCAGGAAGAAAATCACAAGGTTTGGAGAAGCTGAGTTCTAGTACCTCCAATGGAAAAAACTGAATCACCAACTGTCGACATTTGGGGAAAATACCTTCATCACCTTGGCCGATGTGACTGCTTATTGGTGTGGAATATTACATCTGCTTATTGGTGTCTAGCAGCCCTACTACCACTTCCTTCCCAAAGATCAATTCTTGATTTGAGGGGAGGTACTTTCCTATTTTATTTGTGTATTCTCTAGTTTAGGGACACTTAATGTCTACCTGTTGCTTTCATGACGTGCTCATTGACTATAACACTTCAGTCTATAGATGTTTGAGGTCTGGGGGTGAGATTAATAATCAACATCCCATATTAGATGGGACCATCTAGTTTAGCATTCCCTTTTCTATGCAGACTAATGCCCAGGCTTTGACTTGTTTTGAGGGGACGAAGGAGGGATTGGTCATTTTACAATTAAATGCTTCCTTGCATACTGCTTCAGAAACAGATCTTTGCGTGCTGTAAGGAAAACCCTATCCTGGCCTGGAAATGAATTTCAACTGCTAAGTTACTTGAGGTACCGTCCCTCCAGCCACTGTACTATGAATGTTTTGGGGGTGGATTTTTTCATTCTTCTCACTGCATGGGATGGGGTGAAGAGATGACTGAGACCCACATCACTGAGAGCCCAACTATCCATTTCTAGCTAAGCCTTACTCAGGCTCCCAGGGTTCTGAATCGGCTATCTTTCTCTTTGGTCCATTTTTTTTTTTTGATGAGGCAATTGGGGTTAAGTGACTTGCCCAGGGTCACACAGCTAGTAAGTATCAAGTGTCTGAGGCCAGATTTGAACTCAGGTCCTCCTGACTTCAGGGCTGGTGCTCTATCCAATATGCCACCTAGCTGCCCCTGGTCCATTTTCTGATCTCCACACCTTGTTCTGTCTGGCCCTCACGCTTAGCATTCACTTTTCCCATTGCCATCTCCTAGAATCCTTAATCCTTCTGCATAGGTCCGTTCCTAATCCCAACTCTCCCCCAACTGCTGGTGCCTTTACTGGTCTTACCACCTCGTATGTCTTTTGTATATGGATTCCAATATGCCTGCATGTATGTACATGCTGTTTCCTCTTGGGTAAAAAAACAAAGCCCATTGAAGACGGGGACTGTCTCACTTCCATCTTTTCTTCTATGATGCCTAGAATACCATATCCCCTAAGTATATATTAAGTGTTTCATAAATGCTGGTTGATAGATTAATTGATTGAATTCTCATTTGTGGGCTGCTCTGGATTCATTGGTGGTGGAGAGAGAAATGGTTTTGAGCTCAGATGAAGGAGAATCCACCTCCAAATGAGAAGATCAGAGAAGGCTTCTTCAAGGAGGTGGCAATTGATCTCAGCCTTAAGGGTGAGAAGGTAGTATCAACAAGTGGAGATGGATGGGGAAGGCATTAAGAACCCTGAGAATAAAGGCATGGGGGTGGGAACACATGGGCTGTGTTTGGAGGAAATGAGTAGTTCAGCTTGGCTAAAAGTGCTTGGCTTGTACCTCTCCAAACTCACCACCCTCATCATGCTCATTGTAGGGATTGGGGGTGGTTAGAAGTTTACACCAAGAATAGAAACCAAACACTAACCTTAGGGAGAGAATTTGGTGCCTTAAATAGCACCAACAGTGTTTTCACCTCTTCTGGAGTCTTGTCAACTTTGTCCTAATCTAGAAGTTAATTCCTCTCATCAGCCCTCACTTTATGCCAACCTTTCCAGAATCAATTCAAAGCTTGGTTTGTGAAGATATTTGCTCCCCCTGTAGATAATACAATTTGGGGATGACCAAGAGCCTCGTTGAGCCAGACCAGTGGCCCTTCATGCCCAATACTTAACACTTTTGTCAAGGATGGATTGGAAAGAGGAGAAACCAGAGGCAAGTGTCCCAGTTAGGAGGCTTTTGAAATAGTTAAGATAGAGAGATGATGAGGACTGAATGAGAGGGGTGACTGGGTAAGTGGAGAGGAAGGGATGGATGTGAGAGATGTTCTGACAGGGGCCCCAGGGCACATGTGATAGGAAAAGAGATCGGGAGGTACTCTTTTTGCCATCAGCTTCAGAAGTCAATTGGGCATGTACAGCAAATAGCTCTGACTCTCTAAAGATTCATTTTGGTTTTGTCACCCGTGTATTTATCTAAACCTTTTGAGAACAGATTTATAATTTGGAGAGCATAAGCCAGAGCTGTTATCTGTTATCCAGAATTTAGACCTTTCAGACTAAGCTCAGACTAATTCTATCCTCAAAACCTTCCTCATTTCCCCTCCCCCATTGCCTTAATTTCAGATTTGATCCCCTTCTCCTCTCCTGGTTGCTCTCTATATTCTCCCTTCTTTCCTTGGCATCTTCAGGACCCTTGTAAAAAATCTTCAGGCAATCTGATGTGATTATTTCGAGGGAAGCAGTTCTGCTTATGGGTGTCTCCCTATTTAGATTTGATCCCTGGGAGGGCAGAGACCACTTCCAACTTTCTCTGTATCCCCTGTGCTTAGAACAGCATCTGACACATAGTAGGTATTTAAGAAATCCTTGTTAATATGATGTGATTTGACTTGGATGCTTAGACAAGTTCCCATGATTCTTGGTGACGGTTATTTTTTTTTCTTTTTGATGAAGCAGTATTTGGGGAAGCCAACCTCCTGGGAATGGGGTCTTTTAGTTCTGATATTCTATATGACATCATAATGGGGGAGGAAAGAGAGAGGGAGCAGAAGCAGAGTTTGGAAGTGGATCAACACTAGGTTCCAACAGCCTTCCGACTTGCCAAGAGATGATCCAGGTTATTATACAGACCACTGAACCATCTGTGACAATGTTGCTCTATCTTTAGTAATAATGACAACTTTACATCTATGAAGTGTTTTCAGGTTTGCAAAGCACTTTCCTCCAAACGATGTTGTGAGGCAGGTGTTTTAGAATCTGGTGTTTTGATCAACCAAAAGACAGAAAAGTCCATCACTGAGAAAATGGTAATGATAACAGTAATATAGATATAGGGCTCAATTAAATGACTTCCCCATAGCTGCTCAACTAGTGCCAGAAGTAAGATTTGAACTCAGTCCTTTCTGATTCCCATCTCAGAGCTTTTTCTGTCATACCATACTGCTCCCTAGTATGCCTTGCAAATGAAAGAAGGCAACTGGGTAGCCTGATGCCTTTTTGGGGACATGGTCATTTTAGCTTTTAGAAATCCCTCACTCTGGTGGGATAGATGGGCTCCAGGCAAGTTGCTATAAAGCACATCTGGTCCTTTCATTGGCCTTCTATTATTTTAAAAATCAAGATAAATAATGGAAAAATGATTCTTGAGGTACCTTATGATTTCATTTGGGGTTTTGTCTCTCCAGTACTTAGCAAGTAGCAGATGCTTAATATATATTTTTTATTATTGCTTGATGTTTCTACTGAAAATGTTCCCAACAGACTGAATTGAAAACTTCAGATAAAAAAGAATTGGGTGTGTTATGCTATCCTTGTGTGTATACTCCTTGGGGCTTCAGTTTTTCCCAACTTACACTGTCCCACTTGCAAGATGAACTCATCCTCTCTCCTTCACTCATGGCTCCTTCTCCCTTTTCTCAGAACAAAGAATTTCTGATGTACCTCCATGCACATAACTTTCAGAATTCTCTAACACTTTTGTCTAGAGCCCAGTTTCTGAAATTGGGTCTTGACCCCATATGGGGTCACATAACTGAATGTGGGGGTTGCAAAGAATTTGGCAGTAAATATTTGATTTATAGACTATTTTATATACCTATAAACTTGGGGGCACATAAAATTTCTCAGATGAAAAAGGGTCTCAAGTGGAAAAAGTTTAAGAAGCCTTGGGGTGTTTAGATATATAAAATAGGTATACATCACCTGTTATTGTTGCCAATTTTTTGTGACCTCCACATCTAGTTATGCAACTTCATATGGGGTCAGGACCTACAGTTTAAGAAGCTCTGTCCTAGAGGATCTAATAGAGCTGGGCTGCAATAACAAATGCTTCCAGTAGGTGTCACCACAGAAGTCATATGGCAGCAGCAACAGCAGCAGTAGCAGTAATGATGGTGGTGGTGATGATAATTCACCTTTCCAAAGTACTTTAAAGTTGGCCAGGTGCTTTCTAAAAGGCAACCATGAAGGGCAAGTAGTAAAGGTGTTACCACCCCAATTTTCCATGCAAGAAAGCAGAATTTTAAAGAGATTGGATGATGTGTCCATGATCAGAGTTTTAGTTAATGCTAGAAGTTGAATGATGGACCCTATGCCTACTATTCTTTCCATGACATCACACTGGCTAATATTCTAGCAATCTGAACGTTCCTTAACTTCAAGGCTCCAAATGATTCAGTATGAGTGGATTCCCTAGTTGATTGGTTCTCCAAATCTGAATTTCCATACACCAGCTTATCCACATGGACACTCACTTCCCAAAATAGATTAATCATGGTAGTCATTGGACATATGCATAGGATGCTGCCCTCATTTGGGAAGCAGCCCTGACTGCCTTGATCGCTCTGAAGTAGGGGCATGGTAACTTTGTTGAATTAGATTAAAAAATTCATAGCATGTGGCACTACCCTGTCTATTAGGTGGGCTTTACCCTGAGATATATTCCCCAGAAGACTCATTTTTTGCCTGCTAAAAGCTTCAGCACTTTTCCCTCTAGTCATGTGCTCATTTCTTGGGAATGTTTCCTATTGAGAAGGAACTCAGGGACCGTTGAAATTTATACTCAGTAGAAAGAAAGCATGAAACAGATAGGAATTGCATTTTTCTGGATTTATTCCCCCAAAGTAGCTAAATAGGTGACAGTAAGCGGCAACCCTTTTTTTCTACTTTGACCTTCATTTCCTCATCTTCAGAATGACAGGGTTAGACTCAACGATCTCTCTAGCCTCTTTCTGTTTTGTGCATCTGATATAATTTAACTCAATCAAGGTTTATTTCTTTATTTTTTTGATTTCACATTTGTTCAGTGAGTGTAACTAAAATGGGGGCTTATTGCTAAAGGGGAGGAAATTGACTTATTTACAGCAGAGCCTCATTGAGAGTCTACCTACTCTTGTGGAAGCAAAGCCAAGATTATCACATCATAGATGTCAAGCTGGAAGGGATCTTAGCAGTCCTCCCCATTTGGAAATGAGGAAAAGGGAGCCTGGGGAGCTTGATCTTGACCAAGGTCACACTGAGATTTGAACCTTGTTCTTCAGACACCAGGTCCCTGGCGCACTTCCCATTGTTCCAAGCTAATCTCCTGCCAAACTGGACTGCCATGGTATGACAACATAGCCCCATCAACTATGGATTCAGGTCTTGTTGGCTGATTGAGAAATATGGCTAAGATGCAGTCTAGTAGTTAGAGATCTTGAAGCCTTTCTTATGTAGTACCCTTCCAGACCAGCTGCCACCACCAGCCATGTCTTCTTTCTGAGGTTGCCTCTCATTCTCTGCAGAAAGTGGGGATCATGGGATTAACTTGCTTACTTTTTTTTAGTGGTCTCAAGTTTTGAGGAAAATGACAAGGAGGTCCTCTTAACATAAAAAAGGTAGGTACTCCTTACCCTAGATGATGTGGGGTGAGGGATCAGAAAGCCTCTAGGCTAAGTAAGTAATCTTCTATAAGCCCAAATCTGACTCCTCAATATACTCCAGTGACTCCCTATTACTTCTGGGATCAAATAGGAAACCCTCTGTTTAGCTTTTAAAACCCTTCACATTCTTACCTTTCCAGGTCTTCTTGCAATTCTTGCAAATTCCAATTACTCTGTGATATAGGAGCATTGTGCTTGCTCTTCTTCACATAGGACACTTGATTTACATTCTCTTGAAAACTTCAAAGGGCTGTGTAACCCTCCCCCCCATTCTTTCCATTGTACCATACCTCCTGAATCTGGCAAAGATGATTGATTTAGGGCTGGAAAATATGTTAGAGTTCCAGTGGTTTCTTCACTTAACAAGGGAACTACTGAGACCCAGAGAGAGCAATTGGATGGTCCAACGTCATATTGACAGGATCCTAGTTCAGAAGATTTTTTTAATTTGTGATATATAATTAAATTATATATAGATATCAAACATAGATATAATATCCACACACATATATGACATTTAATGTATCTTTTCTATGTTATTACATTTACATATACCTAGATACATAAAACTTATTTTGTTAAATCCTTCCTCTTTTTTTTATAAAAAGGCAGTTTAGGGGCAGCTAGGTGGCACAGTGGATAGAGCACCGGCCCTGGATTCAGGAGGACCTGAGTTCAAATCTGGCCTCAGACACTTAACACTTACTAGCTGTGTGACCCTGGGCAAGTCACTTAACCCCAATTGCCTCACTAAAAAAAAAATAAAAATAAATAAAAATAAATAGGCAGTTTTATTTTTAGAAGATTTTTATTTTAGAATTTTTTCCTTTTTATTGGCTATCTTTTGCTGAGATAGTGTGATATGATAGAGCACTGACCTAGGAACTGTGAAGACCTGGGTTAAAGTCTTACCTTTGATTCATACTGGCATATGACCCTGACATGTAACTTTTCCTTCTCAGTGCCCTGGGCAACTCTCAGAGATTATAAATTGCAGAAGTGCCAACTTTCATTGGTAGAGGGGCTTCCCTATACCAAGGAACTAGTGGGTCCAGTCTGTATGTAATCTTTTGTTCTGACATCATTTTCATTTCCAAACAGAGCCTTGCCCCTTCCCTCAGAGAACTCTCCCTCGTAATAAAAGAGAAAGAACAAGGCAAAAATAGCCCAGCAAAACTCACCAAATAATCAACTAAGTCTGACTGTCTATGTAATGCTCCTAACCTATAGTCCCCCACTTCTGCACTAAAAAGAAGGAGGTACAATTTTTCATCTCTTGTTCTGAGCCAAGCTGATGGAGTTCCAGCTAAATAACAGAGCTGGGATTCAAACCAAAGATCACTGGCTTCTAAGCCATTGCTTTTCTCCCTCCCCCAGGCCAGATATGGGGCAGTTTGGGGTGTCCCTGGCATAGCAATCCAGATTATACTTGCTGAAAGAATTGGCATGTGGCTGGCTCAATGGATGCTGCACAGCTAGCACACAGAGTGGAGGAGGCCTGCCATATTTTGTGCAAGCTTCCGGGCTCACTCCCAGGAGCTTTGGAAATGCAGATGTCCTGGCTGTGGGTCAGAATCCCCAGCAATTTTTTTTTTTCCTGGAAGGGGATTATTAGTGGTGTACTAGGCTGGTGAAAAAGCTGAGATTTAGCCTCAGGTTCCATCCATTTGCTTCTGACTGAACCAGTTAGGTGATGCAATACGTAGAGGTCTATATTTGGATTTAGGAAGATCTGAGTTTGAATTCTGTTTCACTCACTACCAGTGCGATCCTAAGCAAGTTATATAGCCAGTGTTAGCCTCAGTTTCTTCATCTGTAAAGTGGGAAGAATTATAGGGTTCTCACAAAATCTAAAACTAAATGAAAAGACTCTCAATAATTTATTTCCTCCTTTTGGGCCTCAGTTTCCCCATATGTAAATAAGGAGAGATGGGTTGTATGGGACAACTTTTCAGGTCCCTTCCAGTTCTAAGTCTTTACTCGTGATTTTAGTGTTTTAGACGTCTGTTGCCTTAGAATCAAGGTGGCCAGTATAGGGAAACTGGCCAGAAAGAGCATGGGGTCAGGCTTCTTTCCTGTTGTCACTTTCCATATCAAACCCATCCCTGTATGACAGAGCACATCGGGGTGGATCGCAGATGGATGCCAAGGACCAGGTGGCAAGAGCAAGAAGCTGAAGTCCTTTGTTGTTGTCTTCAAGTTGGACCAGGTGAAGGGCCCTGGGTAGGAGCAGTGTCCTGTCCCCCAAAGAATGGATTGCTCAGTTATCTTTGTTAATTTTTTTTTATTTTTGCAGGCAATGAGGGTTAAGTGACTTGCCCAGGGTCACACAGCTAGTAAGTGTGAAGTGTCTGAGGCCGGATTTGAACTCAGGTACTCCTGAATTCAGGACTGGTGCTTTATCTACTGCACCACCTAGCTGCCTCTAGTTATCTTTTATAATCACTATTCTCAGCTACTCTACTGCTATGAAAGGCCCATTTTGGGGTCCGGGGCATGTATCAAGTTGTTTTCTTCCTTACCAGAAAAGGGGCTTGTGCTGGTGGCATCTCTCTAGGGAAGAAGGAACTAGAAAGCTCCTAGGTGGCAGGAGATTGGAGTACTGTAGGGTTCAGAGACTACAAATTGATTACAGGACACTATTTATAAATTACTTCCCATTATACTGCCTATATCTTGGATGTACAAAGTTATTTTCTCCCCTCTCCTTGGAATGTAAGCCCCTTGAGGGCAGAGCCAAGTTTTTGCCTTTCACTGTATCTACAATGCTTAGCACAGTACTTTGTATATACTAAGTGCTTAATAAATGCTTTTTGACTAGAGGGAAAGAAACTTTTGGAACTCTTGGCACCGTGGGGACAGTTATGAAGGGGAGAGGTAATTGAATTGCTATTTCTACTGGAATGTGTAAAGATCACATAGAAGGGAACTGACTGGCATAAGCAGGGTTTGGTGGAGGCTTGGATCAGCCTGAGCTATTACCAGGAAATCTACATCTGTATCCTGACTGTGATCCCTAGTAACTGCATAATTTTGGGAAAGTTCCTTCACCTTTCTGAGCTTTGGATGCCTCATCTGCAAATTAAAGGTAATATTGCTAATGACAATTATTTCACTCAGTTGTCCTGAGGAACATACATTGTCAACCTTAAAGGGCTATACCTGTTATTATTTCATTATTATTGTTATTATCTCATCCTTTTCATCTTATATTTCATGGAGTTTAATTAGAAACAGACCAGAGGCAAGTAGCTATACTGCTATTATTTTTCATTATCATTATTTTTCTCCTTCCTTTCATCTTATATTTAATGGAGCTCTATTAGAGATGGTTCAGGGTCAAGTCGCGATCCTACAATTTTTATTTCACGTTTAATTTTAGGTGGACTCCTGTATGTGCAGATAAAATGATTGCCTTTTGCAATTCAGTAAAAATATTGAGATGTAAGCTCATCTTCTGTAGGCCCACTTGAAAGAACCTCTGTGTGATTCCAATAGCCGACTCAGTGATGGAGATGATGTGAACATCACTTGTTCCCACATTATTTGGATTTCTTCTGCTGGTTCCCTATATTTTCAGAGCTTTCCCAATAGTTTGCAGATTATGACTGTTCAATATGGCCATGCCCATTAAAAACATTGGTCCTAATTTTTATTTTATTTTTTTGGATCAATGTTATACCTGGATGATGACAAGGAATGGTTTTAGCCATAATAATTCTCTTATAAGAGCACAATTTATTTATTGAATTCTCAAAGATATTTGAGTGTTTGCATTAATTAGATAAGAATTTATCAGCTGTTGTTTTATGATGAATATAAAGTACTGGTGTGTAATTCTGATCACTAGATTGTCTCTTTCAAGGTGTTTGGTATTGAATTTTTCAACCTGTAATGACATATATTGCACCATTTATTCCTTTTTGTTTTTTTCAAAATCTGCATTGGTCTATAAGTCTGGATGCCATAAGCATGTACATTATTTTTGATTATGAATATTTTCTCACCCTTTGAATCTGATGATGATGATCCTAGAGTGTTTTAATAAGATTTAGAGGCATGTATGATGGAGAAATAGTGATGGAGAATGGGAGATAGAGGGCGCAGTATTTGGTTCTGGGTCTTCTCCCCTTGTGTCCCCTTGGGAATCTGGGACATTTGTGCCTGATGTGTGTCCAGCCTTGTGGCTTCTGCTATTTCAGAAACCGTATGGCAAGTCCCTAAGGAAAAAAGCAACTGATGACTTGATTTGAAATTATTGCTCCTTCAAGACAAGAAGCATTACTGTATGCTGGGCAATGTGCTAAGTGCTAAGGAAACAAATATAGGCAAAAAAAAATTTTGCCTTCAAGGAGTTCACAGTTTAATGGGGGAAACAACATGTAAATATATATATATATATATATATATATATATATATATATATATATATATATATAAAACATAGAAGGGAATATATTCTATGCAATAGAACCCTATAGAATGCATTCTATAAAATAATATAGAATAACATACTGGGTAATATATAATGAAATACATATTATATATAACTAAGTATATAATATATAAAATATATTCCTTTCTATATATTTCCTTACATGTTCAAGTGAAAGTCAATATACCCTGCAACTTCCATCACCCAAATATATATATGTGTGTGTGTGTATGTATATGTGTATACATATTATGTGTATTACATATGTGTTATATATGTGTATATACTATACACACATATATGGCAATATTAGATTGAAGGCAATCAAGCACTGCCTATCTGAATTGGATAAGCTAAGGTTACTTTCTGTCCCAGGAGTTGAGTGTTTAGGGCCACAGGGCAAAACAATCTTGGGATATTAGGCAACAGGGCTTTTTAAGGGCAGGCTCTCTCTTCCATTCCCCTAACAATCAGCATCCTTTCCTTCCTCTGAATTGTCATTACATCCTCTTTAGAACTCTTACCAGGTTACAGTTTGCATTACAATTATTTTCTCTTATTATAATGGCATTGACTTGCATATATCTTCATATTCTTCCTCCCCTGCTCCCCTCCTTTAGAGCATCTAAAACATATCCAGAGTCACAGAACATAAGATTGGAAGAGTTACTATGGGTAGGTCACTCAGTGGAGAACTTGGTCAACTCATAAAATAAAGGGACCCTCATGATAACATACTCCACCAAGAGGTCATTTATTCTCTGTTTAAAGACCTCTAAGGAAAGGGAACCCAGCAGCTCTTGAAGTGATCTATTTCATCTTTGGACAGGCACTCAAAAAATTGTTTATTGACTGAATAAATGAATGAATGATGTGGAATGGAATGTGGTTACTGTAAGGAATGCTAGATTTGATTTCAAAAGACTGGGATTCACTCAGGGACTCCACTATTTACCACCTACATGGCCTCAGACCATCTTTTTGGGTCTCTGGGCCATAGTTTTCTCAGCTTCAAAAATAAGACAGTTGAACTCAATGACCTTTAAAGAGCTCTCCAGGTCTAAAACCTATCATCTGATGGGAGAATGAAGAGTCTTTGCTGTATGGTCAATGTGATGATCATGGTTTCCTCTCATCCATAGCATCAAGGCATTTAGATGCCCATCACCTGCTGCAGGGGAGGCGCATTCATATGGAGTATGAGCGAGTAATCTAGAGAAGAGGAGAACATGCAAGCTCTGCAAGGGATGCTGAGTTCTCAAGCCCCAAGAGGATCTGCATTTCCTCCTCTCTCCCTCCTTAGAATGCTATTTGTTGACTCTTTTCTTCCTTGGCCTTGTATATTATCTCATATCCCCTGAGCCTGCGAGGTATTTCAGGGACATTTTAAGTGGCGATTAACAAATGCTGAATTATGGCAGCAAACCTCTGGGAGCTCAAGTGACATTCACATGAATAACAAGTGAATTCAGTGCTGTCAAGGCTACTACAATGGACGGGGATTAAACAAACGCAGGGGTGATGTTTTCAGGGAAGCAGCTTGGTTGAGCCACAGGTTCTCCAGGATTAGGTATTGTGATCTCACTTGGTAAACACTCTCATTTAAGTCTGGGCAATATTCCTAAGCCTGTGTTCCTTGAGGACCACATTAACTCTTTGGTAGATCATCACCTTTCTTCCATCCTGCAGGGAAGAGAGAAAGATGAGGTGCAAACCTGGAAGCTCATTTCAGTGATGGGTGAGAGCATTTTTTCTTCGACTGACCCAAGCTTAGATGATGATGTGTGATCTCAGGCAGCCTCATAGAGTGGAGAGCAGGCTGGATTTGGGAATCAGGAGTCTTGGATTTGAATGCCAACTCTGATACATGAGATGTGTTACTATGGGTAAATCACTCCCTTCTCAGAGTCTCAATGTTTTCACCTGTAAAATGAGGGAAAAGGAATATATCTATTGCTTACTTCACAGAGTTGGTCCATGGTAGGCAGTCAATCAATCAATAAGCATTTATTAAGCACTTACTATGTGCCAGGCTCTGTGGTAATCTCTGGGGATACAAGGAAAGGTAAAAGATAGTCCTTGTCCTTGAGGGCCTCACAATCTAATTGAGGAGATAATATGTAAATAACTAGGCATGAAACAAGCCATACAAAGCATTAATTGTAAATAACCAACAGAGGGAAAGCAACAGAATTAAGAATTGTATACAGGATGGAGGAAAGAAAGGGTTGCTAGTAGTATACCCTCCCTGAGAAATGGGTGTGTGTGGTATTTTTCCTTCCATGTTCAAGTGAAAATCAATGTACCCTGCAACTCCCCCCACCCAAAGTGGAAAAACAGAAAGAGCTGGGTTCAAATTGTGTCTCTGTTACTACCTGTGTGTCTTTGGGTAAATGATTCCATTTCTCTGATCCTCAATTGTCTCATCTATAAAATGAAGAGATTGAATAAGATGGCCCCTTCCAATAATAAGGTTCCTTCCAGCTTGAGTTCCATGATCCGCTGGCAGAGGTATTCTTTTTTTTCAGGGAAATGAGGGTTAAGTGACTTGCCCAGGGTCCCACAGCTAGTAAGTGTCAAGTGTCTGAGCTCAGATTTGAACTCAGGTCCTCCTGAATCCAGGGCTGATGCTTTATTCACTGTGTCACCTAGCTGCCCTTAGCACAGGTGTTCTTAAGCTGGGGTCAACACACCCCTTAGATCTTAGGGGCTCTATGAAATTAGATGGGAAAATATATCTTTATTTCAATATAATTATTTTCCTTTTAAATCTTATACATTTTATGCATTTAGAAACATTATTATGAAGATGAGTCTTTTGGCTTTACCAGAATGCCAAAGGATTCCATGATACAAAATAGGGTGTTAAAAACCCCTGCTCTAGAGGAGATATGAGATAATATATGAAAAGAACTTTGCCAAACTTAAAGTGTTATATAAATATTAGATGATGGTGGTAGCAATGCTGCTGCTGCTGGTCGTGGTAATAGTAATGAGGCCACATGTACCACTGGGTTTATCAAAGATATTTATTGTTATGAGTCCTCCACAAGCACTTGTGTGCACTTAGCCTAGAATCACTCCTGGCTCACAGAACTCTTGAATTCTGGGATAAGCCATATAACCCCTTGTCTCCTCTGGGCAGGAAGGCGTATTCTTCCCATAATACAGAAGAACATTAGGTAAATAGTTGCAGCTTTCAGTTGTGGGATCTGCCATCTTTGGGGAGTCTCCTAAAGTCAAGTTCCAACTCAGGATCCTTTACTGAAGGTGATAAGACACATGGTGACTACAGGTAGAGGCTTCATACTGTTTCTAGAAGTGCAAAGTAAAAAGAGCCATAGCCCACGACCAATCAGCCTTTAGCATCACAAAAGGATCCATTCCTTAGGAAGCATTACAGAGTCATCTAGTGGCATCCCTCATATTGAGCAGACTCTCACCATGCTTACAAACAAAGGGACTCAGGTGGCCCAAGACCCAAAGACTTTTGCCTGACCTACCCTTCATAGGGTTTTTGCAAGGAAATTATTCCCAGATCCTTAAGTCACTACAGAAATCAGTCTATAGGTGTATAAACAATCATCCAAAAGGGAGAGGAGGTCCCACCTCTATTGGGGGTTGGTGGGGGTAGGTCTTTTTGGATTGGATGTGGGTAACCAATATAGAAAGGAATAATTCAGGAACTCAAGATAGAGAAGGATCCATCTAGGCAAATCTCACAGCCTCCCAGACACATTTTCATGTAGTAATAGGATGGTAGAATTTTAGAGCTATAAGGGACCTTAGAGACCACCTCTTGAAGGAAGAACATAACTCATGTGTGTTCCATACCTTGCTTAGGTGGCAGGTTCATTGCCCTATACTGAATAACTAGGGACCTGCCATGATGCCTGGTTCTTTTCCATTTCTAAGAGATGGTTTTAGTTAGATTAGTGGGTTGCGCCAGGCCTTGCGTTTCCTATGGACAACTATGTCGCCTGTGGTCATCCCTGAAATGGGCTTAACAAAAGAATACCAATTCATTGCTAATTGAATGCATTATGAATTGAACACATTTATTATGAATTGAATACCTATTAATGAACTATTTAAAATTTAAAATGCAAAGAATCGAGGTGGGCTTTTTAGGGCTTGGGTTAAGGACTGATGTGAATGAGTATCCTCTGGTAAACAAATCACTGAATTTAAGAGTTAATAGCTAGGTATGGTATAAAGAGTGCTGGTTTGGGATTTAGAGGACATAGCTTCAAATCCTAGCTCAGTCATTTATATGATCTTGGACAAATCAACTCATTTCTGGGCCTCAGTTTTGTCATCTGAAAAATAGGAGACTTGGCCTCTAAAGAGTGGCAAATTTGCTCTCACAGTTATCCAAAGCAGCTTGTTCAGACCATGAATTCTTTACTACTTATTGGACTTCAGGTAAACCATTTGCTCTATTTGGGCTTCAGTTTCTTTCTTTCTTTTTTTTTTTTTAGTGAGGCAATTGGGTCTAAGTGACTTGCCCAGGGTCACACAGCTAGTAAGTGTTAAGTGTCTGAGGCCGGATTTGAACTCAGGTACCCCTGACTTCAGGGCCAGTGCTCTATCCGCTGTGCCACCTAGCTGCCCCCTGGACCTCAGTTTCTTTATCTGTAAAATGAGGGGATTGGACTAAATGACCTTTAAGGTCCCTTCCTGCTTTGTACCTATGAAGCTCCAGACTCCCCACCTCCCACAATTACCATCCCCCATGACTATTTACATAAATTCCAGTCATACTCTCCCCCTGTCACCCCATGGCATAAGCCTGTGACTGGTTCTCAAATACTGAATTCTTAAACAATACCAAGAGCTAAATGTTTGTATTTCAGGCAGATTTTGAGACCAGTTCCAAGTTTAGCAGTGGTTGCCTGGTAAAACTTGCAGTTGAAGTGATCATATTCAGGCTATTAAGAGAAAATATGGGGAAAGCTGTCCATATAGCTTTCTGAGTCCTGTAGCACCCTGGATGAAGAGATGTTGAAGTCTCCCTGATCAATAAAATGGAAAGATGATCAACCAAGGAGTTAGGAAATATGGGTTCTACACTTATCTGGGTGAGCTTAGTCAAGTTATATTTCTTCACTGTGCCCCATTTTGTTCCTCTATAAAGTGGAGGTGGATAAAATGATCTCAACTAAGGTTCCTTCCATCTCTGCCACTCTGTGATCCCATTGGGAATGCCCTGGGATGTTTTTCCATCTGCCTAGAGCCTTCTCAGCACAGGGATAGCCAAGCGATGGCGTTAACATAAAAACATAGAATCCGGCGTGAAGAGAACTTATTCTGACACTGTGGGCAAATCATTTAAACCCTCTGAGCCTCTGTTTTCCTCCCTAGTAAAATGAGAGTAATAATTCTTCCATGACTGCCTCACAGACCTTTTGCAAAGAAACCAGTGCCCAAGTCTTAGTTAGATACAGAAATGTAGTTATTTTTATAGAGCCTCGAATTCTCATGCAAGTGATGTGTCACACACCCAGCCATATTGATCCTCATCTTACCCATAATGTCTAGGGAACTCAAGTGCATTCATGCAGCAAATTCCTCATCTGCCTGTAGTTCAGTGCATCATATCAATGGAGGTGAGGCTGTTTTCTCCTTGGTTTGTTTTAATTGAGCTGCTAGGATATAAGAGGAGGGACCTCTGACTTAGGAGCTGAAGCTAGAGGTGTATAGATGCCTCATTTACCTGCAAGCCTGCTGTATTTACAGTGAAGAGCAAGGCTGGCTGCTCCCAGAGAGCCTCCATCTTGTATGTTCATCCCCTCAACTCCAGGATCATTCACCTGGTGCTTTGGAATGCGCAGGACAAGTGTTCCGTGTGCATGTCACGCTCTCTGTGTTTGCCGGTACAGTATCACTAATTAAATTTCATGCTAATGAGCCCAGGAAGCGAACACAGACCACAAACTCTGATGATTTCAGCTGATGTGCTGAAAAGCACATTCATGTGGAAATGGAGTGAATAAGTATGTATGCCTGGTCTACCCGCTGTAGCAAAATATCCAACTTTGACTAATGTTTGGAATGAAGAAAGAATAAGAAAAATCTATCAGGAATTAATGCCTTGTTTCTCTCTCTAGCCTTCTGTTCCCAAGGCTATTCCCCCCTTGCTCCTCCCTGCATCTTCCCTCCAAATAAGGGTTTCAACCTTTATTAGTGTCCTTATCATCTTAATTAGTATGCTAGCTTAGTAGGAATCAATGGTGTGATATGATGAGAAAGCCAATTCAATCTTAGGCTGGTTGCATTCGAGAGATGTAGTGGACAGAGAGAGGAAAGTGATATCCTGTGATTTGGATATATCCTCTATGTCTTTATCTGTGAACATGGTATATCTCTTGGTAGAATGTATAGTCCTTGGGAGAGTGGGAAGGGAATAAGCATTTCTATATCACCTACCATTTTCCAGGCACTGTATGAAGCACATTGCAAATATTATCTCAGGTGATCTTTACAACAACCCTGATAGGTAGTTGCTCTTAATGTCCCAATTTTCTAATTGAGGGAATGGAGGCAGGTAGCAGTTAACTGACTTGTCCAGGGTCACACAGCTAATAGATATCTAAGAACAGATTTGAACTTAGGTCTTCCTGATTACAGTTCCAACACTATTTCTCGAGTCACCTGGCTGCCTCCTTGGGGTCAGGGACTATATTCTTTTTGTATTTGTTTGTCTAGCACAGTGACTATCATGTAGAAGGCAATAAATAGAAAGTGTTTGATTGGTTAGACCATATTTTTTATTTTAAATAATAAACATTTTTATTTATACTTTTGGTTTCCAATTTTATCCCTTTTCCCTCCATCCCCTCCCCCTTTCCTGAGGTAGCAATCAAATATGGGTTATACATGTATGATTATGTAAAATATTACCATATTTGTCATTTTGTACAAGAAAACTTGATTAAAAGAACAAAAATGAAAGAAAGTGGAAAATAGCATTCTTTAGTCTGTTCCATCAATATCATTTCTTTCTTTGGAGGTGGATAGTATGTTTCATTAATAGTCCTTTGGGATTGTCTTGGATCATTGTATTATTGTGAATAGTTAAGTCTTTCATAGTTCTTCATGAAATAATGCTACTGTCTCTGTGCACGATGTTCTCTTGGTTCTGTTCCCTTCACAATACATCTGTTCATACATGTCTTTCCAGGCCTTTCTGAAGTCATCCTGCTTGTCATTTCTTATAACACAATAATATTCCATCACCATCATATACCACAGCTTGTTTAGACATTCTCCAATGGATGGGCATTCCTTTGATTTACAATTCTTAGCCATCACAAAAAGAGCTGCTAGAAATATTTTTGTAGACATAGGTCTTTTGCTCTTTTAGGGGATGGGTTAGACTACATTTGGAGGACTAAATTTAGTTTGGGGTGCCAGGAAAAGTCATTGACAAGATGGAAGTTGGCCAGAAGAGAGTGACCAGCACAGTGTGAAGAGTCAAGACATCATGTCATAAGGATTAAGGTATTAGGAATGGTGAAGAGAGAAGAGGGGAGAGAGGATGTGATCTCATTTGAAGGGCTGTCATGGGGAAGAAGAATTAGATTTGTTCTACTTGTCCCAAGAGGGCAGAACCAGAAGTCACAGGATCTTAGACTTAAGCTAGAAAGACTCTCAGAGGTCATCTAGTCCAATCCTTCCCCATTTAACAAATAAGGAACTGAGACCCAGGGAAGTAAAATTAGGGACTTGCCCTAGGTCACATCCATAATATATTGAAGGACTGGAATTTGAACTCAGGTCCAATCACTCTAGACTCAGCAATTCAAATTCAGTACCTTTTCCATTGGGCCTTGTTACAATGAGTCAAAGTTGCAAAAAAAATGAAGATTTAGGACCAATGTAAAGAATAATGTTAGAACTACCCAAAAGGGCTGTCTCAAGAGGAAGGGAATTCTCCATTAGTAAATGTCTTTAAGTGGAGACTGTACAAACACTTATCAGGTATGTTGTTGGGGTGAATTTTGTGTTCAGGGTATGAATTGGAGTAGAAGACCTCTGAGGTCCCTTTCAACTCTGATATACTTACTGTGCTTTGTGAAATTTGAGGCCATTTTGTGCCACGAGAAACAATCAAGGCAGAATCAATTATTTTATTCTTAAAAAAATTTTAAAATAATTTATTTTAATTATTTTTCCAATTACATGTAAAGATATTTTTTGAGTTCCAAATTTTTCTTCAACCCTCACTTCCCTCCCCCTCCTGAGGACATCAAGCAATTTGATATAGTTTATATATTACAATCATGTTAAACATATTTCCACATTAGTCAAGAAACAATTATTTAAAAATAAAAGAGCCTTAAGAACAGAAGGCTATATAGAAGCACAATCTTACTGATTAGTCTCTCAAAATTTTTATGCTCATATTGTTTTCCTGATTCTCCATGAGTTTACATGTTTTTCTGGGCTTCTCTATTCTTTATGTTCACTATTTTTTAGGGGGTTACAATATTTCATTATATCTATGTATCACAATTTATTTGGCCATTCACAAATCTATGACTTCTTAAAAGAAATTTTCTATCCCTATGTTGACATCTGCATAGATATCTGTGTTTGTATGTTTTGGCCCAGATCAGCTGCACAGCCCATGTGTGATCTGCCATGTTTGTTTATGCTTTTTGTGTCAAGAGAATGAGGAATATGTAATTTTGGGCTTAGGCAACTCGAAAATATTTGGCTGAAGCTTTTCTATTTGGAACTTCAAATAGGACACAGTGGGAAGACCACTGCATATGGAATCACAGGAGCTGAGTTCAAGTCTTGACTCTGCTCCTTACTGACCATGGGATCTGGGGCAGAGACATTTAATTTATCTGGAAATCAGTTTCCTCATCTGTGAAATGGGATAATTGGACTAGGGGGTGGCCTATAAGTTCCCTTCCAGCTCCAGATATATTACCTCTGATCCTATGAAGTCATAAGGGTTCACTCTGAGAATTTGCTGTTTCTTCAAGAGCAAAATTTTATTGGAGATGAGGGTTGGGGCAGGTAGATATCCATCTTTGGTTTCCATTTTCCTCTTGTAGAATCCATTGGCCCATCTCCAAATCTTCATTACTGTAACACTTACCATTCCTTCATTAATGGTCTTTTGTTTGTTTGTTTGTTTCTCCCAGCTGTTTGATACATTGGGATTCCAAAGAACTTTGTAGTATTTGCCCTGCATAGGAATAGGGTTCAGGAAGGATCAATCTGAGGGTTTAAGGGAGTGGGTGGGAGAGAGTGGGATTTGCATTGTAAGGATGGATAAATGTTGTCACTGATTTTCCTTCTGAAAATAGCCTGCTGTCTGTTTTGCCTGGCAGGCTTCTAGAGGAAGAGAAGGGCTCTTTGCCTAGGGTCAGAGCATCCTAGAGACATTTGTTATTAAAAACACAACTGGAGCGCTGTTCATGAATTATGTAGCTTAGAGTCTCACTGAAGAAAATTCATCCAGAAAAGAAAAGTCAGGCTTGATGGCTACCCCTATTTTCATGACTACATTTTGGAGGATGTATGCAATGGGTAAAGCCATGAGGTTACAATGCATTCAATGTTTATTACAAACATTTTTTAAAAAAGTATTGCTATCTTTGGTTTTTATATCACATTCATTTCCAAATCTGTCATCACCTCTTTCCTACCCAGACAGTCATTCCTTTTAACAAGTAATACATTTGAAATAGAAAAAACAAAAACCATTCAGCAAAATTAACTAATCTATCAATGAGCCCAACAATCTACTCAGTGTTCCATACCTGTAGCCTCCAACTCCTGCCTCAGACACTTTACACTTACTAGCTGTGTGACTCTGGGCAAGTCACTGAACCCTCATTGCCCTGCAAAAATAACCCCCCGAAAAAAAAATTAAAATACCCAGTATTTAGTTTCTTTGTTTTTGTATTTGTTCTTTCCCTTTACATTGTTGTGATCATTGTGTACCTTGTTTTCCTCATTCTGCTTCACTTCGCTTTGACCTATATCAATCATACTAAGTTACTGTAAATCATAATTACATACGATCATATAAACCTTCTAATGATTCTCTGTGTCCTTTCTAGCACAATATTTGGCACATGGTAAATACTTATTAAATGCTTATTAATTGATCAATTCATATTCAGTGTATCTAACAGTAATATTTCTGTAGTCCATGTACCATACCTTATCATCTGTTCCCCAAATGATGGGCATTTAGTGTTTTCCATTTTTTGCATTATAAATCTTTTGGGTATCCAATAAACTCAATATTCATGGGCACTTGTAAGATTCAAACTTGGCCAGTGAGTGGATTTCTACTCATCCAATATCCAAGGAGAAAAGGGCCATCATCTCTTCTGGCCTTGTCTTCCCCAATCCAAATCATGGCAGACTGCAGACATGGAAAGTGTGGAGGTGGTAATAGGCTTTAAATTCTGCTAAGTAAAGCTGAGATGTTTTAGTCCACAGATCTTCCATCTATTCTTTGGGAAATTCTGCCATACTACATCATGCCTGGAACTGTCTTCCAGTCTTCTAGAGGATATTCTGGCTGTTCTGAACTGGTTTTTTAGATTGCAGTCTTTCTAGTTTTCAGGCAGCCACTTGACAGGAAGGACCTGATCTTCTGATACCCAAACAGTTAGAGAATTGGACTCAGTCATGAAAAATGGGTTTATAACCCACTTCTGACACTTACTTTGTGCCACTATGGGTTCATTTAAGCATTCTTAATTCCTCTTTCTCCATCTGTAAAATGGGAGGGGGAAGGGTTGGACTAGACGAAAGGTCTGGTGGATGATCTCTTAGTCTCCTCCACCTTTAAATTTCTGATCTTCTGATCACAGGTCATTCTGGGCATGATGGACACTAGACTTAATGCTTCTTTGCCACATGATATATCGACATTCTGATATTTATGAAAGTTGTTCCATGGACATTTGTTCCATAGCCCAGGGCTAGAGTGAGTCCCAGTGATCAGAAGAGTCTTGTTTGGGGCCAACTAATGGAATTGGATTGGTCTTGGGACAACTTTGGTGGCATATAAGATGGCCAGAAGTTTGGTTTGACTTGGAAGCTTGCTAGGAATTTCTTGTGGGTATGAGTAAAGGGAAGCAGATGTTAACTAGTCCTTCAGTCAAGGATTATAAAGGATGAGGCTGTTCTAGGTCATCGTCCTGACCTCAGCTCCTTAAGAGATTTTAACTCCAGAGAGTCCATTACTTTGTAGTGGATTTGTGAATAACCTTTAAACCAGAGATGCTGGCTTGAGATGGAAACAAAACTCCTGTCTGAAAATCTGGAGGAGTGTACTTCCCTCCCTCAGGAAGGACTTGGTCCAAATTGTGGGAGTGTAGGACCAGAGTGCCTCATTTTCAGAAAATGCCCGACTCCATACCCTCATAGCTTGAGATCTCTCTGTAACTGCCATTACAGGATTTGGGGAAGCCAGGAAAGTCCACATTGGGCAATAGTAATAGAAGGATTTGAACTTCCCCAATTTCCACATCCAGATCCTATTCCTGGTATGGCCTATTGTAGAAAAAAAGAGGACAATCATCTTGGTACCAGGTATCCTGTTTCTGTCACTACCTTGCTGCGTAACTTTGGGCAACTCAAACTTTACTTCTTTAGTCCTTTGTAGAATGAAGGAATTGCCTTGAGGAGTCTTCTAGCTCTAAGATTCTATTGTTCTCAATGGCAGGGGAAAGAGCACTGATTTTTTCTAATAATAAAAAAGCAGAGGGGGCAGCTGGGTGGTGCAGTGGATAGAGCACCGGCCCTGGATTCAGGAGGACCTGAGTTCAAATCCGGCCTCAGACACTTGACACTTACTAGCTGTGTGACCCTGGGCAAGTCACTTCACCCTCATTGCCCTGCAAAAAAAAAGAATTAAAAAAAAAACAGGGTTTAAGTGTTGGTTATGCTATGGGACCTAGCTAAGGGACCCTGGGGCCATTCGGTCATATTTCTTCTCCATATGCAAAAGAAATGATTTGAACTAGGTGATCTCTAATGACCCTTTCAGATATGACTGTCTATAATTTTGGGGTGAATCTGAACCCTGCCTTAAACTTGGACTTGTGTGCTGTGTCCACTCTCAATATATATATTAGGTACTGTATATCACATAGCAGGTGTCACATAATAGGTAGTTAATTGATGCTTGCTGACTTAACTGCAGAAGGATGTTCCTTAAAATGCTGGAACTATGAGTAAAGGATCATACCTGGTAGAGGGAAGGGACCCTAGCTGATAGACAATTCTCTGCTGCCCCACTGGGATCTAGAGATAAGAAAATGTTTTCTGCTCCGGCTCTGTAGAAGAGTTAATTCGCTCTTGAGTAGGAATTGATGTTAACTGCTCTGCTTCCCTTCCTGTGTTTTAGAGGACCTTGTAAAAGAAGGGGACCTTAGAAGTCAGTTAGGTGGATAGAGCACTGGCCCTGGATTCAGGAGTTCCTGAGTTCAAATCTGGTCTCAGACACTTGACACTTACTGGCTGTGTGACCCTGGGCAAGTCACTTAACCCCAATTGCCTCACCCAAAAAAAAAAAAAAAAAGACGTCAGTCTTAGAAGAAGGAACCAAGGCCTAGAAAACTGAGATGATTTGGCCAAGGTTGTAGAGGTAGAAAGAAGGATCTGATGAATTTCTCTGAACCTCTTTCCTTCCCTATAAAAGACAGTGTTGGAGTAGATGCCCTCCAGGGTCCCTCAGGGAAGGGTAAATTGATTTAGGGGGAATTAGATGACTCTAAATGAACCTAAGCTTTATTGATTGATGGGGTTAGCAGAAAGAACACTTAACATGATCGCAGAGGCCATCTTGTACAATCTCCCACTTAACAAATGAGGAACTGAGTCTCAAAGGAGCTAATCAATTTACTCAGGGTCACACAGCCAGTATGTGTCAAAAGCAGGATTTGCACACAGGTCTCCCTGATTCTGAAACCAATTATCTATCCACTATAGTGTGCTGTGGCCATAAGAACCATGATGGCTCATATGATAAACAATGATAGTTTAAAAGAGCAAGGATGAGGGGGCAGCTAGGTGGCACAGTGCATAAAGCACCAGCCCTGGATTCAGGAGGACCTGAGTTCAAATCCGGCCTTAGACACTTGACACTTGCTAGCTGTGTGACCTTGGGCAATTCACTTAACCCTCATTGTCCCGCCAAAAAAAAGAAAGAAAGAAAGAAAGAAAAAGGAAAAAAAAGAGCAAGGATGGGTCAAATCTTTGCTCCATCATATTCTAGATGTGTGTCCTAGGACAAGTCATTTCATGGCTCTGATCCTGAGTGTCCTTATCTATAAAATGAGCATCATAATCACAACACTTCTATCACAGGAGTCTTATAATAAGAATCAAATGAGACTTTATCTTTTCATTGTTGTTTTTGTTTGGTTTTGTCTTCCTTGTGACACCCTTTGGGGTTTTCTTGGCAAAGATACTGGAATGGTTTGCCATTTCCTTCTATGGCTCTTTTTGCAGATGAGGAAATCGAGGCAAACAGGTTTAAGTGATTTTCCCAGGGTCACACAGCTAGTAAGTGACGGGGGCTGGATTTGAACTTAGGAAGATGAGTCTTTCTGATTCCCAGCCCAGTGTACTATCTACTGCACCACCTTGGCAACAATTATTTGTAATTACCTAAAGATTGGATGATATGGTGGTTCTGGGAGAGCCAGAGCCTTTATAATTTTGGGTTTTTTAGGGGCAGAAGGAGCTTTAGCAATCATGCTGTTCAACCTTCATTTTACAGATGAGGTAAAAAAATAGGGGGAGTGATTGGTCCAGTGTCACAGAAGGAGGAAGTGTCTGAGAAAAGATTCAAACTCAAAAAAAAAAAAAAGGTGGGACAGCTGGGTGGTGCAGTGGATAAAGCACCAGCCCTGTATTTTGGAGAACCTGAGTTCAAATCCAGTCTCAGACATTTGACACTTTCTAGCTGTATGACCCTGGGCAAGTCACTTAACCCTCATTGCCCTGAGGGGGGAAAAAGATTCAAACTCAGGTTTTGCTGCTCTTTGGTAATGACCCTGACCCAGGGCTTAGACTTTAGAGGGAGTTAATGCATGGGAGGATCAGTGAAGCCTTTAAAAATATATTATTAGAAGGGCATTATCTTCCTTTCTTAACCCTTAACTCCCAAGACCAAAGGTTTAGAGGGATAGGGACATGAGGTCATCTAGGCAACCACCACTTTTTATGCATCAGAAAACTGAGATGAAATGACTTCCCTAAGGCCACACAGGTAGTAAATGGCAAATTCAGGATTTAGACACAGGTCCTTTCACTCCTAAAGCCCCTTTTCTGCCTGGCAGGTGTCCCAGCCATAGTTGTCTTTCTCTTCCTTCCCTCCCTCCTCTCCATCCCTCAGGCTATTTCCCATCCCCAGGTATCCAGTGGCAAATTAAAAGATTTATAAAGTGACCAGAAGTCCTAGATTGGGCCCAGTGGTTCCAGTTTTGATTACTTCATGCCTCAGGCACAAGTATGATGAGCACTGTGTGACCAGAGAAGTCATTTGTCTTTCTAGGTCTCAGATTCCTCCTCTATAGAATGAGGTGTTTAGGCTGAAGATAGTGTCTAAGGTGTCATTCTCTTATTCTATAAACTCTTACAGTTGGGTGTCTAGCCAAATTTACAACTCAACAAACTACCCCAGATTGGCACCCTTACTCAGAAATCTCTAGACAGGACTTATGGGTGACTTGCCCTTCTCCTCTTCACTTCACCCCTATGTATAGGCTCTGCCTTACTAGGTAAGGGCAATATATATACAGGTAATAGACTTGTGGTTCCATTTCTAAAGGGAAAATCATGCAACAATGAAAGATAACCCCTTCTTTGCAACTTATAGCTTTATGAGAGCTGCCTAGAACACTGAGAGTTAGAGTGATTTGCCCGTGTTCACAGTCATTATGTGTCAGAGGCAGGATTTGAACCTGGATCTTCCTGCCTGAAGCCCCTTGTCTATTCACTATGTGAAGCTGCCTCTTTAAGGTGAATAGAATGATCCCTGAGTGCATAGGTTGAAGGCTCAGCATTAGCTTCTTCTTTGGGGGGGGGGGGTCGGAGCAATGAGGGTTAAGTGACTTGCCCAGGGTCACACAGCTAGTAAGTGTCAAGTGTCTGAGGCCGGATTTGAACTCAGGTCCTCTTGAATCCAGGGCCGGTGCTTTATCCATTGCTCCAACTAGCTGCCATCTCAGCATTAGCTTTTTATCCTGCATCCCAGTTTCCAAAAGGGGCTTGCCTTATTTATTGCCCATTTCCAATCCTGATTCTAGTCATTTTCTGTCTTACTTTCCCTGAGCTGGAACCCTTGCCTGACTTTCTGCTTATTAGCCCAGTTCTTTGGGGACTGGAATCCTGCTTTGTTCCCCTACTCCCCCATTATCCTCCTTCCTCTGAGTTGATTCTTGAAGCTGCTTCCCTTCTATCTGCTTGCCAGGCCTCTTTGCCACTAACCAGTGCCTGGATCTCTGCCCATTGTCCCTTGCCAGCTTCCCTGGTGTTCTCTTCTGCCCATTTGTCAGCACATCTGGCCGGCCCTTATTTCTGTGACATCCACCTGTCTGCCCTGCTGCCTGGATGCTCCCTGAAGGCTTGTTCTGTCCTGACAGATTTGTTTAGTCTCTGGGACTCAGCCATCCCCGGACCTCTGAAAGCAATTCTAGCCCCTGTCTCTCTCTGGCTTCTGGATAGCTCCCTCCTCACCTCTGCCTCTTCAAATCTCTAACTTCCATCAGTCCAAGAGTGTTAGGAGGCCTTTTCTTATCTTCCCAATCTGCAAAGAAAGGCCTCCTTGCAGAGTGAATGAAGAACCAGCTCACAGTCAGGAAGTTACCGATTCAAGTCAGGCCTCTGACACACTGCTTCTGTGACCCCAAGACAAGCCCCTAGCACCTCTGGCAACTCTCAAAGACTTATAGCTGTCAGGCAGGCACCAATCAGCATTAGTGGAGGGATTTTCCTCACTGGGAGTTCCCTAGACCAAAGAAATCCCAAGCCCAACCCCCCTTTCCTCTCTCGCCCCAAGTCCAAACTTATGTGTGTCTGTGCTGCTTCCCATGACTGAATATAATCTTCTTAAAGGCAGAGACATCCTTTGTCTTCATATCACCAGTGCCTATGTGTGTGGCCAGTGTGTGGCACACAACTGGGGCTTAATAAATATTTATTGAATGATTTCTTGACTTTTCTTGCCACTGACCAAACCCTAGTTCGATTCAATGAAAAACAATGATTAATTGTCTGTTATCTGCCAGGTGCTATATTAGGCCCTGGAAATATACAGATCAAAAATGGCACAGTTCCTGACCTCCAGTAACTTACACTCTAGTAGAGGACAAAATAGAATTTACAGTGAAGTATTTGACAAGATAGGAAGTGAGGGGGCCCACAACAAAAAACAGTGACCTTAAGTGCTCTAAGAAAATTGGAGGAGGAGGGAGGGAGGAGGAAGAAGAGGAGGAGAAGGAGAAAGAGGTGGCGGATGAGGAAGAGGAAGAAATGGAGAAGGAGGAGGAGTAAGAGGAGGAGGGGAAGGAAGAGGAGGAGGAGAAGGAAAAGCCCTCGAGACAACCAACAGTCCACTTGTGTTGGAAAGTACAGTTTGGAAGATGGAATATGATGAAATAAGGCAGGTGATGTGGGTGGGAACCAAATTCTGCCAGGCTAAGGAATTTGTATTCTAACCCACAGGGTATCTGGGGACACATGGAATTGTTTTATTTTAAAAGTATTTTCATAACTATTTCAATATCATTGATTTGCTTAATTAACTTATGCATTTAAAATCTTCATTCTGAGAGTGGGTCCAGAAGCATCCTCAGACATCTGCCACAGAGGTCTAGACAAAAAAGAAGGTTAGGACCCTGTGCCAAGGACAGGCATGATACAGGAACCACCCACTGGCCATACTGGGATGGGGGTTGCAGGGGGATGTGGGCCAGGGTAATAAACAATCTCTGAGCTTCAGTCTGTCAAGAATAGAATTCACTAGAGGCAAGGGCTGATATTACTGAGTTGCTATGAAGAAATGGGATTTCTTTGTGAACTTCTGTGTCAGGGATATTCTTCATTAATCTGGGTCTTGTGTCTCTCTGACAGAATCTCCCTGGGAGGGGATGATGTGTGCAATGGAAGTGATAGAGCAGGGCTCACAAGGGGATATCTGTGAAGCTACAGCGCCAGTTTAGTGTCAATGGTCCTCACCATTTGACTGGGGGTATGGTGCTTGTTATAGAAGCCAATTAATGAGCTAAGCTAGCTACATCTTAAAGTGACCAACACTAGGCCTGTTGAAACACCCCCAATCCATTGCTGGCTAGGGGTTGTGAGAAGGCAGCTGGGGATAGTGGCTTATAGCAAACCAAAGGGGCCTGGGGCTACGTTGGATTTGGGCAGATTAGAACTGGTCACTCATTGCCTTTGAGCTTATGATTTTATTCCTTTTATTAATTATTATTTCATTGGAAAAGTTTTATTTTTAAATCATTTTCATTTCCAAATATGTTCCTTCCCCTCTCCTACCAAAACATCAACAATCTCAATGGCATAGTAGGTATTTCACCTCTGATGAAAACCACCACAGCAGAAAAGGTAGAAAGCAAGCACTGGGCTTTGTTGCAATGGGAGAAACGTAAACTCCTTCAGAGGGTGGATTCTCTCTCAGTTTCTGTCTCTGTCTTTCTCTGTTTCTTTCTCCAATCTCTCTCTCTCTCTCTCTCTCTCTCTCTCTCTCTCTCTCTCTCTCTCTCTCTCTCCCCTCATCTATCTCTCTTTCTCTTCTCTCTTTTCTCTCTCACTCTCTACTCTTTCTCTCTTTTCTGTTTCTCTCCCTCCCCCCCCCTCTTCCCTCTTTCCCCTCTCTCTTCCTCCTCTCTCTCATTCTTTTCTATTTCTCTTTCTCCTTTCTCTTTCTTCTCTCTATGTCTCTCTCTTCCCCCCCTCTCTTTTTCTCTCTCTCCCCTCTCTCCTCTCTCTTTTCTCTCTCACTCTCTATTCTTTCTTTTTTTTTCTGTTTCTCTCCCTCCCCTCCCCCTCTCTTCCCTCTCTACCCTCTCTCTTTCTTTTCTTTTTCTCTCTTTCTCTTCTCTGTGTTTCCCTCTGTCTCATCTATGTACCCCCATTGCCAAACACAGTATCTGCCACATAGTAGGCATTTAATGCATGCTTGTTAAATTGAACTTTAAGGTGAACAAATAATGTTTGTAGGATCACAGCCATAGAACTTAAATATCATCCCAAATGTTATCTAGTCCAACTCCTTCATTTTATAAAGGAGGAAACTCAAGCCCAGAGAAGATGAGGAGCCATTCAAAGTGACACAAGTAGCAAGTGGCAGAACAGAGATTTGAACTCAAGACCTCTGGTGCCAACCTAGATTTCTGCCTTCTCTATCATGCAGCTTCCCTCAGCGAGGTCACCATGGCTCAGCATTCAGTTAGGGAGGGCTGGGAAAGGGGAGAACTGGGAAGTAGGCCAATTGGCAGAGTTAGAAGTGTTCAGTGGGGCTGCTGATAACGAGAAGACCAGGAAGGGTCAAAGGATGCATTTAGGGCATTTATCTCAGTAGTGGTCCCATCATTCATACCACAGAGCATAGGAGAAACAGTGTTATGGCAGGGTTGGCTATGGTGAGAGGAGACCTCCATCTGTGTGCTCAGTATGCTAAGCATGGAGACTGTAAGAGTGGCTGAAATTCTTCCTCTGATTCTTTCTAGCTGTGTGACTGTGGGCAAATCACTGAAATTGCACTGAGCCTCAGTTGCCCATCTGTAAAATGGTGATCGTCATCACAGTCATAGTACACAATTGCTGCGAGATTCAAATGAAACAAAAGTACTTTGCTCTCTTTAAATGTCAGTGATTATAATAAAATTAGAACAATGTAATTTTCACTGCCTAACTTCTAGAATTGTTGAGAGGAAAAGCACTTTGTTAAACTTTGAGGACCCCTGCTTGTTCCTAGAAAGGAGATACCTTCCTTTTTTCCAGAGTTGGGAGACTACAAGTATGGAACACACATACACACACAAACATATATATGTATAGGCATACATACATGTACACATGCACAAACACATATCCACACATGTGTTTGTTGTGCATGTGTGTATACTCTCAAACTCAATTGCTGTTTTGGTGAGTTTTGCTGAATTGCCTTTTTATCCCCTTTATTATTTGTTTCAAGGGATGACTTACTGGGTACAGTGGGGAAGAGGGATGCAGTTGAAAAGGCTATAAAAACTAAAGATTTCAATAAAATAAAAATAATAAAATCTTTAAAACTCTATATGAGGTTTTTTCACCAGAATGATACTTTTGGGATCTATGATTTCACTGCGGGGGGGGGGGGAGGGGTAGAGTGGGAGGGGTCCATCCATCAGCACTGATCATAACCCCTCTATAACTTTGAGTTACTGATTCTGATCAATTTACAATCCTGCATCCCATCAGTGGCTGAGCATCTCTAGATTTAGGCATGCTGGTTCTTGGATGAGAGACAAGCTACCAGTACCTCCCAAGGCCTGCATCTGTAGCCCTTTCAGCCTGGTACCAACTTCCAGAGCATTACTCTGTAGGAACAGCCTTGAAGAGTCAAGGGTCATTATCAGACTAAAATGAGGCAACAGAAGAAGACGTTAGGGAAGAATTTTTGGTAAGGGGGATGGGTAAAGGTGGTGGGGGACTGGGATTTCATTGTCGTGAAGAATTCCTGGTGAAGGAACTCCTATTAACAGTAACTATGATGACAACGATGATGGTGGTGGTGGTGATGGCGATGATTATTTATAGAGGTCTATTGATCTAGGACTACAAAACACTTTTCATAAATGTTCTCATCTGATCCTTATAAGAGCTGTGAACCATTATCCTCCTTTTATGGATAAAGAAACTGAGGCTGATGGAGGCTCAGTGACTTAGTCAGACACAAAACTAGGATGTTTTCAGAGGAAGGGCTTGAACCCATATCTCCTCTAAGGCCATCTTTCTATCCACTATGAGGTCTTTTTTATTTATGTTTGTTTTTGTTGTATTTTACTTTTATCATAGAGCCTGGGCTGGGCTGAAAGAAAAGATGGATGAGAGTGAACCGTTGCACCCAGAACCACTGGCAGGAACCTGATGGGGTCCTGTCAGATTGGGTTTGTGGCCACTGCTATGAAAGCCAAGTGGATGGGTGAGGGCAGTTCTGTGACTTGTAATCCCAGTACCTGGGGTAAGAGGTGGTGTGGGACACTGCCCATTTATAGAGTCGTGACTGTTGGCTCGGGATGTTGCTGTCAGCAGAAAGAAGGGTTCAGGGCCAGCCAGAGGAGGAACTCCCCAGAGAGGCAACAGAAGTAAGAAGCCAGCCATCTGGTAGCTCCCTATTTAACCCAGTCTTGCTAACTAGACAGGTGCTAACTAGAGGCAGGGTGTAGTGGCCAGGGTAGGAAGCTGATCTTGGAGTCAGAAACACCTGGGATGAGTCCAGTGTCTGACACATAATAGCCTTAAGACCAAAGGAACATGACTTAACCGCTCAGTGTCCCAGGTAGCTCTATGAGGCCATAAATTATAGACATGTTGCCAATAGTGTATCCATGGAGATAGGTTCCATAATGGTAATTCCCTTCAGTTACAAAATCACAGATCTGGACCAGCAACCCTACTGCCCCCCACCCAAGATTCTAAGTTCATTTGTTTCTACATGCTGAAAAGTAAAAAAAAAAAGAATACAAAACTTAAAGTTAGGAAGAACTAGGTTCAAATCCTTCTTCAGGCACTAGCTATGTAACCCTTGAAAAGCTATTTAAGTTCTGCCTCAACTCCCCCCGCCCCCATCTGTAAAATTAGAGGATTGGGATTAGCAACCTTTAAAGTCTTTTCTAGATCCAAATCAACAATCCCAAGTACTGTCAGCACCCGTTAAGTTTTGGCACCCTGGAGAAATTGAGGATGTTGGAATGTCTTCTTTGTGCATTTAGTATATATGGGTGTTTATGTAAGTGTTCCTCTCTTCTGTGGGCAGGTCAGAGTCATCGATATAAGTATTGATCAAGATCTGGAAGGGACCTTAGAGGTTGATGTTGCTCAGCCCCCTTGGGTTCCTGAGGAGAAATCTAAGCCCCAGAGAGGAAATATTTATTAAGCACTACCTCTGGGCTGGTTGTACACTCCTCTTCTTGGTGTATATACCCTTGGGAACTTCACAGGATGGGCCACATAAATACTTGCAGCACATTGGGGCCAGGGGATTCTTTCCTCTTGTGCCTGAACATAGATTTATACTATGTCCTGTATTAGCACCTTGGATACCTGATCACTTGAATTACGTGTAAATCATGAAAAAAAAAAAACAACCCACCACAGAGGCTTCCACAGGGGAGGAAAGGAAACTTCATGATAAGGTAGTTCCCTAGTGTGGAGGTAATTACACAAAGTTGCTAATAAGAAGTTAGGTTTAAAGTCAGGAAGACCTGGGTTCAAATCCTGTCTCTGACATATACTACCTACGTGACCCTGAGCATATCACTTAAAGTTTAAGTGTTCTAGGTCAGTGGTGTCAAACATAGAAACAGGAGCCACTAATCTATATATAAGGGTCCCTGGAGGGTCACATGGTGACTTTTTTTTAAAATGTAACATTATCTATGTTTTGTTGTATTTTTATTTATTTTTAAAAATATTTCCCAATCACATTTTAATCTGGTTTTCCAGTGGTGTGTTTGACACCTCAGCTTTAGGCCATTCACTAAGACTATGATGAGACCATGACTTGCATTGGGAAAAGGAGTTTTCTTCACGTGGGATTTCCTCATACCAATGAAATCACATGTCTGGGCCTTGTTCTTATTCCCTATTGCTAGCAGCACCAGAGCTCATCTGACAAGCAAAGGACAGAACATTCTAGGGTCTGAGGCAATCTCCCTAGCATACTAATTGTAGCTCTCAGAGTTCCATCAGCCTTGGGGGGAAGTCTGTAAACAGAGTGTCTGAGAGGGTCAAAATTTACATCAGCCTTTCCAAAATCTATGTATACACATACCCATGTCTACATGAGCTACTACCCCTGGAGGACAAGCATGGTTTGGTTTCCACAGTTGCAGGAGGAAGGAGCACTCAGAGGTATCCAAGAGTTCTGTCTGCACCTTTAACAGGCCCTCCTTCCTTCCCTTCCCTTCCCTTCCCTTCCCTTCCTTTCCTTCCTTCCTTCCTTTCCTCCCTCCCTCCCTCCCTCCCTCCCTTCCTTCCTTCCTTCCTTCCTTCCTTCCTTCCTTCCTTCCTTCCTTCCTTCCTTCCTTCCTTCCTTCCTTCCTTCCTTCCTTCCTTCCTTCCTTCCTTCCTTCCTTCCTTCCTTCCTTCCTTCCTTCTCTCCCTCCCCCTCATTATTACCTTTTGTTTTTATATCACAGTCATCTCTCCTTAAACATTGCCCCCTCCAAACCTGCTTTGTAACAATGAATGATGTTTAAGCAAAACTAACTGACCCTAGACTGTCTGACAACATATACCACATCCTTTATTAGGGGCTCTCCTTTTCTGTACTGCAAAGCGAGATGTGTGCTTCATTATAAGTTCTCTAGAGGGACAGCTAGGTGGCGCAGTGGATAGGGCACCAGCCCTGGAGTCAGGAGTATCTGAGTTCAAATCCAACCTCAGACACTTAACACTTACTAGCTGTGTGACCCTGGGCAAGTCACTTAACCCCAATTGTCTCACTAAAAAAAAATAAGTTCTCTAGGACTCAGATTGATCATTATCATTCCTCAGAGTCTGACTACTTTCAGGGCCAACATTATTTGCATTATTGTAGGCACTGGGTAAAATGTTCTCTTAGTTGTGCCACTAGCCCAGAGTTCCTGGTTTCAACCATAAAATGGAGGTCAAGGAAAACGTGGACTGAAATCAAAGGCCATTCAGTTGGGAGAACACAGAAGCATCTAGACACAGTAATAAATCATCAGGTCTGGTAATCCTCCAGTCTACTGTAAGCTTTTCACAGAGGAAGAAAGTAAGGCCCAGAGAAGTGAGAATTGACTTGCCTAAGGACCCGTGGCTGGTTTAGTGACAGGGACTAGAGGGAAGTCCACATTTCTTGTACCATGAGCGATGATCTCTCATATGATGCTGACTCCCAGTCTGTGCCCTTTTGTCATTCAGACAAACCTAGAATAGCACCCTGGTCCTCAACCCACCCCTCTCCCCAATCACTTTGTGTTTCTTTATTACTGCTTTTGTGTTTCATTATTTCTGTACAAATAGAATGTCAATTCTTTGAGGGATAGGGCTGTTTCTTTATTGTCTTTGGATTCCCCATGCACAGCACAGTGCCTGGCCCTTCATAAGAAGGTGCTCAGTAACCACTTCCTGAATTGAATTTAAAGTCCTTGGGAAGATGAATCTGAATAAACTAGAACCGGAACAAACCCTGTCACATCATGCGTTTAAGACATTGTTCCTGTGCAAATAATGCCCCCTGTAGTGTCATTTTACTCATGGAACCAATTAAAACTCTAAGTGGGTAACATTTGAGAGCAAAGTTTCCTCGGATTCTAATTTCTCAATGCCTGGAGCTTGCCGTTTGCAGATGGAAGGGGCCAATTCACGCCCCTGGGCCTCTTAGTCTCTCCCTTTGGTTTACAAAGGGATTGGACTCATGGATGCCTGAAGTAGCTCCCAAGCCTATCCCAAAGCCTATCATTCCTTTTATATACCACAGATAAACTCCCAAGGGCGGGATTATTTCATTTTTCTCTTCATAGCCATGGTGGCCCGTGCAGTGACCAGAACACTGTAGATGCGTAATAGAGGCTTGTTTAATCTGATTACATAAGGGGTCTATTCTCAGCTTGTAGTCAACTCCACTCCATCAGACTTCACTCTCTAATCGAGTTTTTATAGATTTTTATTCTCTGTTTAAGTTCTTACCCATCCCTCCCACCCCTTACACCCACTCTGTATCCAAACCCTCCCCTTAGTTGCCCTGGACACTAAAGACACGTGGTCCCCGCTAGTTTCCTCAATATCTTAGACTCTAATTCTATCTGGACTGAAGTCCAGATATCCATCAGGCCTCCTCCGATGTAGTGTGCCTCAGAAATACTTTGTGCTACTTTTTTTCTCACTTTCTGGTCAAACAGCCTGGGACAGCTGCCTTGAGAGACAAGGGAACGGAATGCCGATTTGTACTGGGAGACCCTGGGGTTGAAAACCAGCTTCATCTCTCACCAACAGCTGTGTGACATCTCACAAGTTGTTTTCTTTCCCTCTCTAGCCCTCAGTTTCCTTATCCATAAAACAAAGGATTGCTGAAATCATTTCTTACATTACATCGTTTTCTAGGCCCAGATATATATGTTTCATATTTTTTTTCCCTCTGGGTAATTTTTAGCTCGGGGCAGGGAGAATCTCTCCTTTTTCCCTCCCATCCCTCCTCCTCCCATGTCAACTGAGTTTAGAGAGACCATAGCCCTCTGAAATAGCATGTTTGCATTTTGTAGTGAGGAAAACGAGAGGTGGAGGAGAGAAACGATCTGTTCCAGTTTGACATTCAATGATACGGTTTTTCAGTGTCTTAGGACCCGGTTCTGTAGGAACTCATCCAGGGTAATTTGGACTTTTCCCCAGGGTGCTGACATAGATGTGTGTGTGTGTGTGTGTGTGTGTGTGTGTGTGTGTGTGTGTGTGTGTGTGTGTGTGTGTGTGTGTGTGTGTAGGGTATGTTTTTCCTCCCTGAGGCAACTACTGTCCTTGCACTAAGGCTGATGGGCCCTGGTTGCCCTGACCTACCTTCACCAAGTCCCACTGCTGTGTAACCCCTCTCCTTGGCCACCTTCCCTGCAACACCCTGTGTGACCACTTCTCCTGGCAGTAATGCACCTGTCATCTGACAGTCCTCAGTTCCTCCTCCTCTCTACCCCTGCCAAGGTAAGAGACCCTAATCCAAACTCTGAGCAGGCCTTAGCTTTTCCCATGAGAGAAGAGTGAAATAACCTAGTCAGTCTCATACACTGAACTACCACTTGTCAGGCAGCCAAGAAACAGCCTGAAGAGCAAAAAAACCACCCAAAACCCATGGACTTTTTCAGCTTCCTTCCCCTTTCTCCTCCCCTAGCAAGCACATTAACCTTCCCCCAGCCTCATTTTGGAACTTCCTCCCGCCTTTAATGTCCCTCCTCTGGTAACACTCACTTTCGAGAACAATCATTTACTTAGTCCAAATGGCTCTGTGGTGATTTATCGGGATTGAGGTGAAAGCCCTGCTGCTTCATGCCCTCTCTGGGGAGAAAAAGAACTTAGTTGACCATTAAAAATGAATCAATTGCTAAGCCCCTTCGTGTACCCACCAGCCTCCTGCTGGATTCTTGGAACGAGTAGGATGTTTTGTGTGATGGAAGATTGGCATGGAGTCAAATAGATCTCCGATGGCTATTTTGATCCCCCCAGAGACCCTAGGTTGGAAGGTGGAGGGGAGGGGAAAAGAGGGAAGAGAATAAACTGGACAGTGACTTTCCAATCAAAGAAGAAGCCTATGTCAAGGGTCTATGCTGCATAAAGCCTTCTCTGATTACCCCGGGTTCTAGTATTGACAATCACTTTATATCTATTTTATATACAATGACATATAGACATATACATAGCTACACATACATATGTACACACATATGACATACAAGAACATACATATACAAATAATATGATGTATATGTTGTCTTTTCCTAATAAAACGTAAGCTTCTTGAGGGCAAGACCCATTTCATGTTTGTCTTTGTTTCATCCATGCCTGGTCCATTGTAGGTTCTTTAAAAAAGGTTGATTGATTGATTGATTGATTGATCAGTTGATTGGTACTGAGGACAAAGACTAAAGACAGTTCTTGCCCTTAGAGGGATTTCACTCTTCTGGGAGGATACAAGATGTTCAATGAGAAGTAACAGGAAATATACAAAATAAATACAAAATGATTCATGGGGGATGCTCTAAGGGATATAGAGAAAAGCACTATCAAGGATAACTCTAAGGTTGTGAATTTCAGTGACTGGAAAACTGAGGGTACCATCCACAGAAATAGGTAAGTTAGGAGCTCATTCCTATGCTTCTGTAATGAATAAGAGTGAGCTGTTTTTGGATTAAAGCAACCACTAGCTGGGCCATCTGTTGAATACAATTTCAAATGTAGCCCACATTGGGAGAGAGCTGGGGGGCTGGTGACAGGCCTCACAGAGTCACTGCCACTCACTGCTCTTCCTGAGAACCTGGCACATGGCCTTGGAGAATCCCTGCTGTCCTCAGCCCCAGCTGTCTGCCCTCTTTGATGTTAATGGGAATGAAGGCCCTAGCTTAAGGCCAATTGGTAATAACATCTCCCTGACTGGAATTACTGAATACTGTTTGTCAGAGAACACACAAAGAGGCTTTTTTTTTTTACCTGAATTATCTATAACTTTCTGACTGACTCTGGACCAGAATTTCTCAAATCAGGAATGAGGGAACCTCAGGCAAGTTACCGGGACATAGTTGGGGTGTCATGGCCAATCTCTCAGATTGTCCTTATTAGTATCTCCTCCTTCCCATTAGCAATGCCAGCACCTATCTCCTCATGACCTTGTCCCAATTTTTCATGTGTCATTTATCTTCAGCTCAGTAGAGTATATCATTAAAGGCTCAATCAACAACTAATCAATCATCGAGCAATTATTAAGTACCTACCATATGCCAGGTGCTATGCTAGGTGCTGCAGGTGGGGCCAGTATGAAACAGGAATAGAAATCTTTTCAGAATGATGTGAATGCAATCTCACTTAGAGGAATTAATTAGATTACCTCTAGAAATATCTTCCTATCTTAGTCTTCCTTTATTCTCCTGGAGGGTTGTTGGTTTATTTGCTTATCTATTTTTAGAAGAAATGGTTGGATTCTCTTAATGTTTGTTGTTTATATTCAGAAGTTTTGCACAATTTTGTTGTATTATTTCCCACATTATAATATTCATAGTTTTTCTTTTATTTTTTTCTTGTTTCTTTCTCTCATCATTTTCTTCTGGGAGATCTATAATCCTTAACTCATTTCTAGGCAGTTTGTCTTCAAGGTCAGTTATTTTGAGTTGTATTTATTCTAAGTATGTGTGTGAGGATGTGTGTGTTGTTTTTTTTTGGGGGGGGGGAGGGTTTTGGAGGCAATTGGGGTTAAGTGACTTGCCCAGGGTCACACAGCTAGTAAAGTGCCAAGTGTCTGAGGCCAGACTTGAACTCAGGTACTCCTGAATCCAGGGCCAGTGCTTTATCCACTGCGCCATCTAGCTGCCCCGTATCTGTGTGTGTTTTAAGTTTTGTGTTTAATTTCTACCAAACTTTCCTCCAGTTCAGTTTTTTTTGTTCTGAATCTGTTAATTTGTACTTTATTATTTAGAGAGATTCTCTTCCATTATGTCTTTTCCACACTGCTCATTTTTTTTTTTTAGTTTGGCAGTGAGAGTTCTAAATTTCCAATCCATATTTATTTACCTCTAATATCTTTTAAAAATAAATTCACTTCTCTCTAGAAACATTCTGGAGTTTTTATTTTTATTTTTGTTCTTTGGGGAACCTACAGGATTCTGTTTTTCATCAGATGCTAGTTGGTTTACTTTCCTTCATATAGTAATTTTTGCTGAGAACTTGGTAATATCTTTGAAATTTTATTCATTCATCTTTTTTTTTTTTTTAATTTTTGATGGGAAGGAGGTCTTCGCTGCTGATTTTTCCATTATCGTTCCAGACTTTTATTGCTCTTCTTTAAATATCTTTGGTGATTCAGACATTTCCTTGTATGAACTTTCTAATCTCTCCCTCTTTCCTGAGTAGCATAACCCGAATGCTGGGTGGGCACCTAGGCGGTGCAGTGGATAGAGCACTGGCCCTAAATTTGAGAGGACCTGAGTTCAAATCTCACCTCAGACACTTACTAGCTGTGTAACCCTGGGTAAGTCACTTAACCACAATTGTATTAAGCATCCAGGGCCATCCCCAGTCATTCTGATCTAAATCTTGCCACTGGACCCAGATGGCTCTGGAGGAGAGAGTGAGGTGAAAAGAAAAGACAAACAACAACAACAACCTGAACACTGGGCTGTAAATCTGACTTGGTCTCCTTAGATTTAGAATACAGGATTTCTGGGCCTGGGTCTCTTTGGGAGGATAATACTGACCCAGCAGAGTTCGGTCCCCTTTCCTTCAGGCCTGATATAACTGCCAATAGTAGCACCTTTTTGATTTCTCTCTCCACTTTCTTCTTTTCCTTCACATGGCTGGACAGAGTCCATACTTTCTGCTTCTTTTTAAGATATGGCAGAGGATATATTTAGGAAGTCACCACAGAGTCACTGCAACAGCATGGGAGCCTAAGCTTAAGACAGAAGCTTTCAAGTTTACTTGTGCTCACTGCTGGGGGCTCCTGGAAGCTGGGAGCCAAGCAGCCCTGAGGGAGCATTCTAAGTATTAATGTTCTTATGTGTTAATTGATAGGGATTGCTTTTATTATGAATTGAGTAAATATCAATAGCCATTAAATTTCATTGTGCACAGAAAAAATGAAATGTAGAAGCTGTGAACATGTTATTTATAGATTATCTTCTCCCCCCATTTAAGTAAAGCTTAGTTTTAAAATTAAAATTTAACATAGTAGTTCTGACACTGCTCATTGAGTCTACCTCTCTTTCTGAGCTCCATTCTCTCTGCTTTTTTAAAAAAATTATTCATTGGCATTTTTTCTTGGTGTTCTGCCTTTTTAGCATAACTATTACTACCCACTTCCATTACTCCTCTAATGTGTTCCCCTCCCCCCAGAAAATAAAATTGGAAAGATAAAAGTCATCCTTTGTAACAAACAAGTGGAGTCAGATACAGCTCATCTACATATTGACTATATCTGAGCATATATGACTCATACTACTGCTCTAGCTTCTCACCTCTCTGGCAGATGATTTAAAGAATGACTCACTGTAAGTCTTCTGGAGTTGTAATTGGTCATTGTGTTGATCATAGTTTGAAAAATCTTTTACATGTGCTTTTCTTACAATGCTGTAGAAAGCATGTAAATTGTTCTCCGGGTTCTCCTTATATTACCTCAATGAGTTCATAATGTCCTCCTATTACACACACACACACACACACACACACACACACACACACACACACACACACACACACATCCATTTTTATTTCTTATGGTGCTATAATATTCCCTCATGTTCTTATGCCATAAGTTGTCCAGTCTTTTCCCAGTCAAATGGGTACTTATCTTTTTTTCAAGTCTCTGCTACAACAAAAATGTGCTATTATAAAAATGTTTGTAGTTATGAACTCTTTATTTCCTTCGTTGCTCTCCCAAGGGTATAGGCCTGGTAGTGGTATTGTCAGTTCAAAAAGTATGCACAGTTTACTAACTTTTTGGATTTCCAAATTACTGTCTAGATTCCTTTGACAGCTTTACCAACAGTACATTAGTGTGGCTGTCTTCCTATAATCCCTCTAACAACTGTCATTTTTTTTTTGCCATCTTTGCCAGTCTGATTGCTATGATGCATAATTTCAATGTTGTTTTAATTTGATTAGTCATTTGAAGAATTTTCATAGATAGGGTTGTGGATTGGATATTTTTCTTTTTTTGAAAACTGCCTTTGACTATTACCTATTTGGGAGTGTTTCATTCTTAAATGTTTATGTTAATTGCCTATATTGCATGGATGTTATATCTTTATCATAGAAATATTCTATAAATAACTTCCTCATTTATTAATTTCCTTTCTAATTTTAAACTGCACTGATTTTCTTGTGCAGAAAAATTTCAATTTTATAAAATTTAAATTATGTATTTTATCATCTGTGATTGTATCCTTTTTTAAGGTTTCTCTTCACTGTAGTGTTTGCATTTAAATATTTCTACTTAGCTCCAATCTTTTTGTTAGAATAGACAAGTTCCAAGTATTACTATTAAAGATCCCCCGTCTTCCCTGCCCACTAACATAGAATTATATTCAATTTTGCAGAGTAAGTTATTCTTTGTTCTAAGCTTTTATGATTTTGCTTTTAGGAGCATCAAAATGCAGGATTTTCTCTCTTTTATTATAGTTGCTGCCAAGTCTTGGATGACACTGGCTGTGGTTCCTTGGTACTTGAACTTTTTCTTTTAGATTACAGATTTTTTTCTTTTTCTGACTTAAATCTTTGAATTTTGACTATGAAATTCCTAGGAGTTTCTAGTTATGGTTTTCTTTCAGGGGTAATGATCAGTAAATTATTGCTATTTCTGTTTCTTTTCTTCAGATGAATTTTATTTAACCATTCCCTCTGGAAGTTTTAAAAGAATGATTTCTTGAAATATGGTGGCTAGGTTTATCTACAGTTATCTTTTTTGGGGAGTCCAGTGATTCTTATTTTATCTCTCTGACTTATTTGAATATTTAGTTGCTCACATCTTCTCATGTTTTTTTTTTCTCAGTCTTTTGATTTAGTTGTATTTCTTGTTGTCTCCTAGAGTCATTTATTTCTGTTTGTGCTATTCTAATTTTCAGGGAGTTTATTACTATAAGGTAAGGTTTTCTAATTTTGATTCTATACTATTTATTCTCCTTACATATTTTTTACAGAGCTCTTATTTTTCTTCTAATTGTATAATTTTATTTCTTGCTTCATTTCTTCCAGCCTCTCTTGGAGTCCTCATAGACACCCCTATACTCCGTTTTTCCCCTCTAAGACTTTGATTTTACTTGTTCTTATGGCATTTTTCTTCTACTTTTACCTCTGGAGCATCTTTTGATCCATATTTTTTATTTGCTATGTTTCGAATTTTCTTTTGGTTATTCACATCTTCCTAGTTTAAGACTGCACCGGGGCCATCTTCTTCCTCCTTCTTACTCTTAGATGAGGATAGTCAGACCATTTTTCATTTTGCCCTTGATTCTTTAAGGCCTTGCTACTGTTTTCCCTTTCATCTGGTGTATCTGACTTGGAGTGCTGGCAAGCTTCTCTAACTTTCCAAGGCTTTTGAGGGCATCTTCTGAGTTCTCCTGAGACTGTCACAATCTGAGTGCTGTTGGTTTCTGTTGATCCCAGGGTGGCTCAAGTCATTGTCTTGTTTTCTTCAGGCCCCCTGGGACATCCAGAATCAGAGTGCTGTTATAGACATCAGACCTTCTTGCCTCAGTTGTGTTGCTTTTTCTTGACCTATATCTTTTGGGGGGGGGGCAATGGGGGTTTAGTGACTTGCCCAGGGTCACACAGCTACTAAGTGTCAAGTGTCTAAGGCCAGATTTGAACTCAGGTCCTCCTGAATCCAGGGCTGGTGCTTTATCCATTGCACCACCTAGCTGCCCCTGTGTTCCTTTTTCTTGTAGGGGCCATCTTCCTACACTCACCAATCCAATTACTCTCTTTTTTTTTGCTGGGCAGTGAGGATTAAGTGACTGGCCCAGGGTCACACAGCTGGTACGTGTCATGTGTCTGAGACTGGATATGAGTTCAAGTCCTCCTGAATACAGGGCCGGTGCTTTATCCATTATGCTACCTAGCTGCCCCCATTCCAATCACTCTTGTTATATAGTCTTGGGCTTGATAAAGGAGCTTACTGATGTCTCTCTTTGCATTTTTTGCATTGCTATTTAATCTGGTGTCCTTTGGTTATGTTTGCTGGATTATATAGGGGAGAACTAGGTTCCTCTATAAACTTTTATGTGTTCATCTTAATTAGGAGTCAAATCATAAGCATTTTACATTGTTGTATGTTACATTTTCTTTCTCCTGTGAACTTAGTTGTAATTATTCTCCATATGGCACATAATTCACAGTAAAGGGGTACATTTTAAGGTTTAAAGACAGATATAAAAATGAATATCCTTATCTTGTCACATGATTCTGTTCTTTGATTTTAAGCATAATCACAAATGACCTATAATTATTTTTCTATTTTAGCTCAAACATGGTAGTAGGTTGTATAGCCAAGTCAATATAATTCCCCCCATCCCACAGAAAATTTCCTTCTTTAGTTAACCCCTATGGTAGATTGATGGGAGGATAGAGGCATGAGTCTCAAAGGATGAGTAAAAACAAATGGAATATGATCTACATCACAGAAGAGAATATCCAAATTAATGGGTTAACAAATCCATCAAAGTAATAAATAGTATAGAATAGGAATATGTGCACAGATATGGACTGTTACCTACTTGGGGTCCTTTATCAGAACAATGATAAAGAGAGTGAATCACATGGTCAGACCACATGGAGAGAGCAGACTCAATTTGAGAATCATATTTTTGGGACAATGAAAAGCTAGAGAAGGTTTAGAAAAGGACAGCCAAGAATTGCAAGGGGATTGAAAGCCAGGGACATATGAGTATTAGTTGAAGGAATTGGGACTATCTAACCTGGAGTACAGTGGACTTATGAGATATCTGATGAATACCTTCAACTATTATTAAAGAAGGTTTAGATTTGTTCTGCTCGGTCCTGAATAGAGCTGAGGAGAGACAGAGAGAGACAGAGAGACAGAGACAGAGACAGAGACAGAGAGAGACAGATACAGAGAGAGACAGAAATGGGGTGGTGGTAGAGATTTTTGGCTGGATATTAAGTGGGGGAGAATAAAAACAAAACCTCTTGCTAACATCTATAGCTGTACAAATGTGGATTATGGATTGAGAGCGAAAGACCTTATTTTACAGATGAGGAAACCGAGGCTCAAAAGACTGTGACTTATATAAGGACACATAGGTTGAATGTATTCCTCTGGCTCCAGAGCTAGGGATCTTTGCATGCTGAATGGGCTTCTTTAGAGGGTAATGAGTTTTCCATTACTGAAGGTGTTCAAGCATTAGCTAGATTGAATAATGCTCAGAGATGTTAGAGAGGGGATTTTTACTTAGGCAAAAGTGGGGCTGCATGACCTCTTGAGTTACTTTGACCCAGCTGATCCCATGATTCTTTTAAGATTGGCTCCCAGTTTCTATTAGAGCATCCATCTCCTGGCTGCTGTCCAGGGTCAGATTAATCAGTTGCAGTATCTACACTGTCTCTTCATGAAACTCCTCCTAAATGGTAGAGAGCTTTGTTTCCAGCTATTTCTCTCTTCTGGGGACACTAATAATGTCACATCCTAGACTCCTTTGAAATCCCCAGACCAAACATCTTCCCAGCTGCTTGCTCACTTCCTGGAGCAGCTTGAGCTTGGCAAAGCTGATAGATGCCATAGAAATGTTGCAAGACAGAAAAAGGACTTCTTTCCTCTGATCCCTTTTTCTATTAATTTAAATTCCATAACCTATCAGTCAATATATTTTCTAGGGGTAAAAGTCAGGAGAGTATATGAATGAGTGGAGCTCATATCTATTGGGAAATTGATTCTCTTTGGTTTACTGAGGCTGAGTCAAAGGATGGGCCAAAGTATATCTCGAGTAAAAGACCCATACCTAAGGAACAGACTTGCTATGCTGAAGAGAGAAACAGATTGTCCTCCTGTGAGTTACAGGAGCTTCTCAGTTGTGCCAAATGAAGAAGCCTCATCTTCCGGAGCCACTTTTTCAGTTCAAGGAGAAGGAGAGGACCCCCCCCCCCGCCCCATCTCCCTGTCATTGGCTTGAGAGATAATTATTTAAGAGAGCAAATTGCTCAGCTGTGTCCCAGACAGTTGGAGGTGAGGGCATTGTCAGCAAAGCATCCACAATGGTGAGTTGTTGCTTGGGATTTGGAATAGCTACTTAATAACTGACATGGCCCCCGAGCTCTATTCACTCTACCTTGTCATGATGGGGGACAGCATGATGAGACACTTTCCTGTGTGTCCATCTTCTCCCCTCGTCCCTTACATTCTCCTTACCTTGTCATTGAGCTTTGAAGGGCTTTAATCATCTTTGAGATAGCCAGGGAGTCAAGATGGACTGGGACAAAAAGGCAGCTCAGGCATTTAAAACCCATCTGCCCAGCTCAGGCCTGGAGTATTTTTGCCTTTTCAAGGCAAACTCATAAAATGATGTCCCTTCTGACCTCCACACTACTCCCTCCTCAAAGGCTCTTAGGAGGTTTCCGGAGGTCCCAACATGCTTGTGGAGACTAGGTGACCCTGACTTTGCAAACCTGTGCCAGAAGAATACAAATTTCAGTAGGTTCTACCAAGTTGGAAAGTACAAGCCAGCTGGTATCCCGTGTTTCTGTTAGCTAAAGACCAGTCTAACTAAGGTCACTGAAGCTCCTCTTTAGAGTATCTGGCCACTAGGGGATGGATATTCTATCTGTCAATTAACTAAGATATCCTCCTCTTCTCTCCCCCTTGCTCTACTCTTCCCCCTCCTCCTCCTTCTCCTCCCCCCTTCTCCTCCTCCCCCTCTCTCCTCCTCCTCCTTCTTCTTCTCCTCCTCCACAGCAACAGAAGCAGCAGAGTACAGTGAATAAGTCAGGAAGAAGTGGTTTACAATTCTGCTTCTGATACATAGTGACTGTCAGTTCCTGGGCCAGTCTCTTAACCCCTCTGTTTCAGGCAATTTTTAGACAGGGACAATTCTGGGACAATTTCAGATCTATGTTAGTAGAGGGAGTTTTTTAACCAGGAGTTCTCTACACCAATGGAATAATGGGTATAAATTCAACTACAACCCCTCCTCCCACCATAGCATAGCCAGCATTTATTTTATGCTTTAAAGTTTTCAAAGCAATATTTCTATATAATGTAATCTAAAACTCTGTTTTCTCGTTGTTGTTCAGTTATTTCAGCCACGCCCAACTCTTTGTGACCCTATTTGGGGTTCCCTTGGCAAAGATGCTGGAGTGTTTGACATTTGCTTCTCCAGCTCATTTTGCAGGTGAGGAAACTGAGGCAAACAGGATGAAGTGACTTGCCTAGGGTCACACAGCTAGTGTCTGAGGCCAGATTTGAACTCAGGAAGTTGAGTTCAAACCCCTCACTCTGTCCAAGCCACTGTGACACCTAGCTGCCCTAATATACACACATAGAATCTATACAGTATGTATGCCTATATAAAAAATACATTATATATCCATATAGGTATACATGCATATATATATATATATATATATATATATATATATATATATATATATATATATATATATATATATATATATTCTTATTGGGTTTTCCCAACAATCCTGTGAGATAAGAACTGGCTGTATTATCAGCTTAATTTTACAGGATTGGAAACTGGGGTTCAGAAAAGTTAAGTGACCTGCCTGTGGACTCACAATTAGTAGGTCCCTGAGGTGGGATTCAAACCCTGATCTCTGTTGACTTTGATTTGAAGACTCCTTCTTGACAGATGGAGATGATGATCTCTGCAGGTAGAAGCAGAGGAAATCAAGGATCTTTAAGGTGAGAGTGTCAGAACTAATGGGAGATGACCTGCCTTGGGAAGTAGGAGCTGCCCCCTAATTAGATGTCTTCTTCTAGCACTGGCTAAATGACTACTTGTCAAATGTGTTGTATTCTTTGTGTGTTATGGGTTGGTCTCAGTGATCACTGAAGTCTATCCTAACTCCACAACTCTGTGATTTTTCTGTGATTCTTTGAACTGGAAGGCACTGTAGATACCTGTTTGTTCAACCCCCTAGTTTTAGAGATGAGGGAGCTGAAGATAAAACTGTGAAGTGAATTGTTTGAGGTCAAATAGAACTGCTTAGTCATTGCAGGGTCATAGATTTAGAACTGGAAGGGGCTTCAGTGTCCCTTCTGGCCCAATTCCCTCATTTTACAGATGAGGAGATTCAAGCCCAGAAAAGTCATTTGACTTGCCCAAGGTCACACGGATGGTTGGGGGAAAGCTGGGCTTTGACTGAGTTGGAACTCAAGTTAGAGGATTGTCATCATTTGTCAGTGAAATGTGATGAGGTTGAGGATCACAATGTGATAACTGGAGAAGACCTTTAAGGTCATCAAGTCCAACCTCCTCATTTTACAGATGAGGAAACTGAAGCTTAGAGAATTGACTTGCCTAGAGTCACATATTGATCAGGATTTGAAACCAGGTCACTTTGATACTAACTTCAGGGTTCTGTGGGTTAAAGAAAGCACAAGAAAGTTTTACCCTTTGGGGTCCATAAACAATAGCTAATTGCCTTAGTAATTCTCTGAGCATATGCAGGTCTCAAGGGTATATTTAGGTAAATCATAGAGAAGGAAGAGAACTGGACTGTGGTGGGGAGTGAGAGGGGAGGATGGAAATTTGAGGTGAGCAAGGAGGCAGAGGCCTGGTTGTGGGTTGTGGGTAGTGCAGAGCTGCTTGTCCCCAGTGGCCAGGCCCTGGGAACATCCCTCATGTGTAGGTATGCATGTGCTCTCCTAGCATCAGGAGCCATGCTGTTACTGTAACCCTGAAGGGCTGTGTCTCTTTCCTGGCCATGTTCCTGGATATACAGGGGAAAGGCAGTGATGACAGATGTGGTCAGGGTCAGCACATGCTGTGTCTCTGAGAACATTCTTTCTGAGCCAATCCCCTAAGCCTAAGGGCATATTGGTACCAGAGTCATGGGTCCCTGAGCATTAAGGGATCAGGGACTTTGACATCACCCTTCTTGGGGAAGCTTGGGAGAATGAAGTATTGGAGGATTGAAGAGAAAGAAAAGACCCTGGTTCTAGAGCTACAAGGGATCTTGGAGATCTAATCCAACATCCTAATTTTATCAAGGAGGAAACTGAGATCCAGAGAGGCTAACTTGTCCGAGGTAAAATAGGTAGTAACCTTAAAAGGAAGGATTTAAACACAGGTCCTCTGACTCCAGAGCCAGTGCTCTTTTTGTTTCATGGTAGAGTCTACTCTATTGTTACTAGTTACTTATTTACAGGTAACTGTATGGCAATATCAATTTGCTATACTTTGGCCTTCCTGTGCCTCCATTTCCCCATCTGCAAAAATAAGAATGACAGGATTGGTGTCTTTTTTTAAAGGATTGGTGTTTTTTAGGGTTAATAGATACCTTGTATATGTAACAATTGGAATGACGCCACCTGCTGGAGACTTACTGCAGAAGAGTTCCGCCTATGAAGTGAAGGTCTTTGAGGGCAAGACCAGGAGTCTTTTCTTTGGCTCAGGAAAGCGGGCTAGTGGGAGGAGGAAGGAAGAGACTGGCGCTGAGTCTCACGCTCTTTCCTTTGGACTCTGGTGGAGAGCGGAGCTAGAAATGTGCTCTCCCTTTAATAGATAGGAATCTAGGCCTTTCTCTCTCTTTACCAAATTCTTATTCTCCTTAATAAACACTTAAAAGTCTAACTCTTGCTAAAGCTTATAATTTATTGGCGACCACTCATTGGATATTTTAGACAGACTAGCTAGAATTTTAGCCCTTAACATATATATAGGACCACTTCTTAGAGGAGTCAGCTACACTTGCGTCCTAAAAAACAACTGTTGGGATATCTGAGCATCTCATATTCAAATATGGTACTGGGAAATAGGCTGTAATTATTATCTTGGAAATCTTTTGGCCTTCTAAGTCACTCTATACACTCTGAGCATGAGCTTCAAATCTCTCTCTATGTCTCTCTGTCTCTCTCTTCCCCCACCCTCCCTCTACTTAGCCCTCACAGTCAGATGCTATTCATCCTTTTCAATCTTATAGAAATCTATCATCCAAAGTGCATCAGTTATTTATTAGGTCAGCATTTAGATCGAATGATATTGATGGGTAGACAGACTGGTGGATCAGTCAATGGATGAACAATACATGTGTGCAGAGGTAATAGACTAACATCTCCCGTGTCCATCTTGTCCTCTCATTTCACTGACATCACCCAAGGGCAGCTTTCTTTTCTCCCCGTTGGACTATTTGAGTAGTCATCTGACAAGACTCCTTGCTTCATTCTCTCTTGCTTCTAAGTCATCCCTCACTTCACTGTTTGATGAATTTTCCTTACGGATAGACCATGCTTTATCACTTCCAAAAAATTCTCAGTGACTTTACCTACTAACTAAAGTTCAAGCTAATTTCTTCTGACATTCAAGATTCCTTACAACCTAGTACCACCCTACTTACCTCATGCTACTTCCTGCCAGGTATGTTGTGATTCATTTACATTAACCTTGAACATGCCCTGTGCTTTCATTTCCTGTTTCCTCTCCCCTTGTCCCTCTTTGGCTGTTGAATTCTTATCTATTTCTTTTTCTTTTCTTTTCTTTTCTCTTTTTTTTGGTGAGGCAATTGGGATTAAGTGACTTGCCTGGGGTCACACAGCTAATAAGTATCAAGTGTCTGAGGCTGAATTTGAACTCATGTCCTCCTGAATCCAGGATCAGTGCTCTATCCACTGTGCCACCTAGCTGCCCCTTATCTATTTCTTAAAACACTATTCAGGGACGGCTAGGTGGCACAGTGGATAAAACACCAGCCCTGGATTCAGGAGTACCTGAATTCAAATCTGGCCTCAGACACTTAACACTTACTAGCTGTGTGACCCTGGGCAAGTCACTTAACCCCAATTGCCTCACTTAAAAAAAAAAAAACAAAAAAACCCCCACTATTCAAATGCTGCCTCTTCCTAGAAGTCTTCCCTAATTTCCCTGCCATTCATCAGTAGACCTTTTCCCCTTCAGATCTCACTTTTCACCCCTTTGATTGTTTTTATTTAATCCCTTTAGTAGATCATAAGATCCATGAGGGCAGGGACTGTGTTTTATCTCAAATTTGTATCTCCTCCCACTTTCTGAACACTGAACACAGTGTTCAAAGTACAGGATATACTTGGTACATACTTGTTGGTCTGAACTGAAAGGAGAGAGGGAGAGAGAGTGAGAGCGAGAGCGAGCAAACAAAAGGTGGTGATGGGGGTGGGAATGATTCTGTCCTGGATGGTGCTGGGGACTCTTCTTTGCCTGGACTGATCACAACAGAGAGTAACTACGTCAGAAGCAAAGAAGTTTCCAGGAAAGTCAACAATGTTTTTTTTAATAGTCTGGAGAAAAAAAAGAAAAAATTCTGGATGTTAACAAAAGGCTGATCAGGGCCGGAGGAGAAGAGCTTTGCAGGATGGAATTTTTGGCTGGGATGCTTTTGAGTAGGAAAGAAAACATGGTTCCATCTTAGTGCCAGGTAGAACACATGCATACAGCTGCCCTTTGCTATCCTTTCATTTGTTGTACCTTCTGCCACTTGACATGGAGGAGCAGAGCAGGGATCTGAGCCAGATAAGGTTTCTCTGTGCTCCCTCCTGAGCCCTGAGATGCTTTCCAAAATGGAACCATTTCTTCATCATCATTATCACCGCCATAATCATCGTCATCATCATTATTATTGTGGGGCAATGAGGATTAAATGACTTGCCCAGGGTCACATGGCTAGTAAGTGTCAAGTGTCTGAGGTCGAATTTGAACTCAGCTCCTCCTTAATGCAGGGGCCTGTGCTTTATCTGCTGTGCCACCTAGCTGCCCCCAGTCGAACCATTTCTGTACTAGGAAGTTCTAAGATCTTCGGGATCCTATCATATAGGAAAGTCATAAGATAATCTGATCATATCAGCTCTAGAAAGAGAGGGACCTCAGAGACTATCTAGTCTAATACCCTCGATTTATCAGAAGAAGAAATTGAAGCCTAGGGAGGGTAACTGTTAGGATCATAGATGTAGAACTGGAAGAACTTCAGAGACTATGGTATATGTCTAGGTAGGTCAGCTGGGTGGCAGAGTGTATAGAACACTGGCCCTAAAGTTAGGAGGACCTGAGTTCAAATCTCACCTCAGTTACTTACTAACGTTATGACCCTGGGCAAGTCATTTAACCCCAATTGCCTTAACCACCTGGTTCCATCTCCAGTTTTCCTGATCTATACCTTGTCATTGGACCCAGATGGCTCTAGAGGAGAGAGTGAGGTTGGTGACCCTGCACAGCCCTCCCTCACTTAAATCCAGTTCAGTGCATGTCATGACATCACCTCCCCAATGTCATTGTCCTCTTCGATGATGAAGGACAAACAACAAAAACAACAGCTAGGTGGCTCAATGAATAGAATACTGGTCCGGCAATCAGGAACACCTGAATTCAAATCTGGCATGAGATACCTACTAACTGGATGACCCTGGTTAAGTCACTTAAATCTCTGTTTGCTTCAATTGCCTCAACTGTAAAATGGGGGTAATAATAGCACCTACTTCCTAGGATAGGGGAGAGGGAGAGAAATGATCATCTCCAGCCCACTGGAAAAAGCTACTGATGCTTGACCTAGAAAACCCCTTTGACTCTGACCTAGATACACCCTGTAGTGACCAGTCTACACAGAGCAGGAGTGCCCAGCAACATCTAAGACAGGTTCGTTTCCCCCGTCCCGTGTGAAATAGGTGTTATTATTATTTATATTATATTAATTCATAGTATTATTATTTCATAGGGCTGTTGTGAAGGAAGGAAGGAAGGAAGGAAGGAAGGAAGGAAGGAAGGAAGGAAGGAAAGGAATAAGCATTTGTTAAGCTAGTGATTGGCATATAGTAGGTGCTTAATAAATGCTTGTTTTCTTCATTCTAGTCCTACTTCCTTTATTTTATAGATGATCAAATCGAGGAGGTTAAGTGATTTGTTTAACATCACAAATCGAGGACTCTGACGCTTGAGACAAATGCAACTTCCACTGTATTTTTCAGAGACAGTGTATTCAAATTTCACTAGACCAATGGGGCCGAAAGGATTTAGAAATGGGGGGGGGGTCTTTAGACATTACAGCTCGTAGGATCCGAAATTTAGAGGAGTATGGAATATTGGAGGTTATCTAATCCACTCCCCACCCCCCCCACACACACACATACACTTAATAGATGAGGAAATGTTGAGGCCTGGAATAGTAAAATAATTTGCTCTGGGTCACCCAGGTAGAGGCTGATAAAGGAAAGATTTGCATCCATAACCTTTGACTCTAAATCTAGAATGTTTCCTCTAAGCCATCTAGTTTAATCCCCTCATCAGACAGAAAAGGAAACAAATTCAAAGAGGGGAAATGACCTGCCCAGGATCCTACAGCTAAGCAAATGACATATTTACACCCAAACCCTTTAATTTAGTGAGCCTTCTGGTATATCGCTTAGGCAGTTCCCATCCCTAGTCATGAACCAGAGGCATCATTCAAGGAGATGAGTGGGAGTCTTGGATAAGAGCATGCCTCTGTCCAGCATCTGAAGAGGGGAAAACCTCAAATCAGCCAAGAGCTGTCTCATCTCTTTACAGGCAGTACTTTCCAATTCCAGACAGCCCTAGGCATGCATAAGATGAGGACGACACCCAAAAGGGTATAATTGATGCGAGAAAGTTGATGAAAGTTCCCCTTCAGCTTGGTTGAGTCTTCAAGGTAGCTCATGGGGCCCTATCAGTTTTTCACATGACAGAACCATCTCAACATCCTAAAGGCACCAGATGAGCATGGCTAGCATTTCTTATGAGATGGACCAAAGGACTCAGATTGGCTGAGCCCAGATAGCTTGGTTGAGCTTATATCAAAGAGCTAGTGCCTTCCAGGCAAGCCTGCACCTGCTTTTTTGCTGGTGACCATCCAAGACAGTGGGCTGCTTCCCTGGGGAAGATGGTGATGACTCCTTGGCAGTGTTCAACAACCTGGAATGATTATGGCTCAGGAGGATGAGAGAAACTGTGAGCTGAAGCACTGAAGTCTGTCTCTATGAATTTTTGATGGACTCCATTGAAGGTATTAGTGTGTCCTTGGAGGTGTATAATTGAAATTCAGATTTGGATATTCTATTACTTTGCAATATTCTTTATGAGGTTGTCTTGCCCCCCTCCCCCCGCCCCTTATTTCCAGATGACTTGTTGGCCATTTTAGTGACTCCATTATGGAGAAAATATATTGATTTGTCAGGATGGTGTCAGGAGTATTGCTCAGATGAAAATTGATTTATCTCTCCCATTGCAGCTTGTGTTTTCCCTCTGTTCAACCATCCTGCCCCCACCAGGGCCCAAGGGAGTATGGGCTGGGCACCTCCCTGTTGGGATGCTGTCACCCTCCACAAGCTATAAATAAAGCTTTGGGCCCCAGCCGTGGCAGGGTTTATGTTCTGTGTGGAGGAGATAAAATAACTCCTCGTTTGCCTTTGCTGGTGCTTATGGTGTTCATTTTCATTTTTCCCCTCCCCTGACAGGCACACACATAGTGTATACACACACACACACACACACACATTCACATTTGGATATGACAAATGAGGGTCTGTGATTCTTTCAACCAGGGCTAGACACTGGCTCTCCAGACAAGAAGGAAGGTGCCAAGGAGGAAGGAATTAAGACAGGGAGCTGAGAGAGATTCAACCTTCTTCCCTTTCCATTTCAGAGAGCATGCAGGGGTAACAGAGATCCATGGACAGGGAAGATTTTGCTTCCCTTCCATTCTCCTGTATTTGTCATCTCTACCTGCCTATTTCTCCATAAAGTATAGCGTAGAGACTGATTGGACTGAAGAATTCAAACAGTATCCCTCTATTCATGTACCTCAGCATATTCTCTGAAATTGCTAGTCTTAAGAGTTGCCTAGAACATGGAGAAGTTGACTTGCCCAGAGTCACACAGTCACCTGGTGTCAAAAGTGTCTGAGCCTAGGCTGCCCAGGCTAACTTTTTTCCACTACCCCATGATGCCTCTCAACATGTACATATTAGGGTACATGAACTGGATCAATGATTCCACTGGTAGAGGGAACTCTCAGGTGAGGAAATTCTTTATACCAACACAATTTATAGGCTCAGTAAATTGCCTCTAAGTACTAAGAGGTTATTTGCCCAGGATCAGAAGTGGAACTTGAACCCAGGCATTTCTGACTTTGAGATTGGTTCTCTATCCCCTGTAACCCAGTTCTTCTATTACATATATGAATATATTCAAGAAATGCAAGGTAATCTGGACAGGGAAAGGAACTGGCAGGGGAGGGGTCAGAAAAGACCTCTTGTTAGAGTTAGCACTTGAGCTAAACTCTGGAGGAAATTACATTGTAAGGAGAAGGCATGAGGACCCTATGCATTCTAGGCACTGGGAACAACTAGGACAAAGACATTGACATGACACAGATAACTATGTGTGAAGAACAGCTAGAAGAGCTATTGAGTGATATATATAATAAAGATAGAAAGGTAGATTGGAATAAGATTGCAAAGTGAAAATCTGAAGGATTTATACTTGAATCTAGAGGCAATAGGGAGCCACTGCACTTTATTGAGAAGTGTGACCTGATCAGAAGTACACTTCAGGGAAATGACTTTGACAGCTAAAGCACAGATTGGAGAAGGAAGGTGCTTGATGCAGGGAGATCAATTAGGAGATCATTGCAATATTCCAGATAAGCATGGATGAAGGTAGAACTATGGTATTGCCCATATGAATAGAAAGAAGGGAATGGATACATGAATATTAAAGCAGTTTTAGACCCTTTGCCAAGAATATTCTTTTAGAAGGCTAGTGCCTGGCAGTAGTATAAATGGAGGATTTGAATATGATCCCATATCCAAGAAAAAAGCATAAAACAAGGAGGTTGGAACGTTCAGGCAACCAATCAACTTGGTCATTTTCCCCATGTTTGTTCTCAACCCAGTTTCATCAAAAGCTCTATTCTGTGCCTGTGGTATGGGTTCTGAAGTGTCTGGGACTCTACCGGGGCCACGGCTTCCTTGGCAGTGATTGTGATTTCCAAATCACTGAGCCCATGTCAAGTGATTAATACAAATTTTTGCATGTGTATGTGGAAGGCATTCAAGTTGCGTGTATGAAATAATGATAGCTTATATTTGTATAAGGCTTTGGGGCTAACGAAACACTTTCACATGTGTTCTCTCATTTGATCTATTTTCACTGAAATAAGAATTCTTTAAAGCATAAAATGACTTCTATGATCCTTCCTTAAGTGTGTCTCTATTCATCCCAATCTCTGAGACCTTCCATCAGAGTCTGTTGCTGCAATGAAATGAGATTCCCAGAAGAATTAGCCTAACCTGTCATCACTGAAAGTAACAGGCCCTTTGATTTAGTTCATTTAGGCTTACAAGGCTTCTTAACCTGGGGTCCCCAGGTCAATATATTTGAGAGGGTCCATGAACTTGGATAATTTTTAAAAATCCTCTTTATTTTCCCTAACCTTTAATGGAATTTTGGTGTTCTCTTCAATTATTTAAAAGTCTTCTAAGAAGGACTCCATAGGCTTAACTATACTACCAAAGAGGTCTTTGACATAAAAAAAGATGAAAAACACCAGTTCAAATGTAGGTCTCAAAAGCAAGGTTTATGGTTAAACTGAAGATGCCCAAGGATGCTATATGCAGGTGGGTACAAGAGAAGGGTCCTAGGCAAACCCACCAATCTTGCTCTTTATAGTAGTGTCTGGACTAACAAATCTAAATGATGGTGTTCCCTGGACCTCCTCCTCCCATACCTGAACTGGGCCTGAACTGATACCTCCAAACTCTTACAGGCTCATTGAAGATAGACATGTACCACAGCACAGGGTAGTGTTAAGAGGCACAGGGATGTAACCAAATGTTTCAATCACCTAGGAGATGAAGGAAAGAAGATCATGGAAGGAAGAAGGTCTGAGACTTGTAGGTCTGTGTCTCAGAGACCAGGGCATCTCTAGGGGTTGGGGAGCTTTCCTGACATTGATGACCCTCAGTCAGAGCTGCTTGGCTCTTTTTGGGAAGAGGGGAATGGTCCTTCCTTTTAAAGACTGATCACTTTCCTACTCTTGAGGTAACAAACAGAGAACTCAGTCAGTTAGGAACCTATGAGTTTCTAGCTTAGAGTATTCCAAATATAGTCCTTCCTACCTATTGAGAAGGAGAGGGAGGTGGGAGGAAGGGTTTAACAGAAGGGAGGGGAAGAACAGGACAGGACAGGACCAAGGATTAGACAGATGGTTGAACAAAGGAACTTTAGGCCAGAAAACCCAGAAGATTTTCCCAGACCACAATCTATTTTCTACTGATGCACTAATGTATACTCAGAAAGGAAGTTCAGAGTGATTACTTTAAGGCATACATTATGTACTTATAATTGAAAGACAGATCGGATGATCCATTCAATTTACTAAGGCACAAATGTGGAGCTGTTCAGTTTAAAAACTTTTTTTTTCTGTAATAAAGGTTGAAATAGAAAGTGTTTTCTTTTTAATTCAATTCACCAGAAAACAAAATTACCCGTAGCACTGCATCTTCAAAGTATTCAAGTTATATCTAGGCCCTAGTATAGTTGTGTGCTTTAATAATAATAGTTGAATCCTCTAATAGACAGGTGACCAAAGGATAATGGGCAAGTTGTTTTCAAATGAAGAAATGCAAGCTATCAATAAACATAAGGAAAATGTTCAAAATCACTAATAATGAGGGAAATTCAAATTAAAACAACTCAGAAGTTAGACCTAACATCCATCAAATTGGCAGATGAAATAGGAGATGGTAATTGATGGAGTGGCTTTGAGAGAAGAGGCATGCTCTTGCACTGTTGGTGGAACTTTCAACTAGTATAACCATTGAGGAAAGCAATTTTGCAATATACTCTGTCCCCAAATAACCAGTATGTGCATACTTTTTTACATAACAATTGCTCTTCTAGGTTTATAGTCCAAAGAGATCAAAGAAGGCAAGAAAGGACCCATATTAAAAACAAAAAAATAAAACAAAAACTAAAGCAGCAGTTTTTGTTGTAGCTAAAACTTAGAAACAAAGTGAATGTCCATCAGATGGACATCAATGAACAAATTGTGGTGTATGAATATAATAAAATATTTTATGCTATAAGAATGATGAATATAATTTCATTTGTGAATATAGCAACCCCTTTTTGTCATTCCCCACCATGTCCTCCTTTACTTCAGTATGTGATGAAGAGGTGATTTTCTCTAGACCAAGGCTAACCCTTCTTCAACATATGTAGACTTGATTCACATGACCTCTTGTCTTTAATAGATGTTCCCACTTTTATCCTCCCCTCTTGACTCTTTAGTTTCTTATCTATTGATTCTTTTCTTGTTTCTTACTTATACCCAAGTCTCCTTCATTAAAAATACTAGATCCAACCATCCTTGCCATTGTCTTATATGCCTTATCTATTTCTTGGCCAAACTCTTGGAAAGAGCCATCTACATTACGTGCCTTCAGTTCCTCTCTTCACACTCTCTTCAACCTGACTTCTGACCTCATCCCTTAGTTGAAACTTCTCTTTCCCAAAGTTATCAATGATATATCAGCCACATCTAATGGCCTTTACCCAATCTTTATCTTTCTTGACCTCTCTGCTGCAATTGACATTGTTGACCTCTCTCTCTGCTCTTGGATACAACTCTTCCACTGGAGGACCACAAGATAAAAAGTCTGGACATTTTCATCTAGAAATGGATTCAGTAAAAAACAACAAAGTGTGAAGGGCAACCAGGAGATCAGGTGCAAGCTTACTGGTGTCACGGAGTCTCCCTACTCTAGCTGCCACAGGAGAGCAGTTTATAAATGTACTCACTGTCTTCTCTATTAGAATGTAAGCTCTTTCAGGGCAAAGACTGTTTTAGCTTTATCTTGACTTAGCATAATACCCACCAGAGTGTGTTTGATAAATGATTACCAATTATTGCTTTCTACAGAGAGTTCCAGGAAGACTTAAATGAAATGATGCAGAGTAAACTGAGCAGAACCAGGTGCATAATTTATAGGGAAACCACTATGCTGTAAAAGGAAAACATCTTTGCAAAACTGTAGAACATCGATCAATGGGCAACTAGGTGGTGCAGTGGATAGACTGCTGGGCATGGAGTCAGGAAGACCTGAGTTCAAATCTGGTCTTGGACACTCCCTGTGTGACCCTGGGCAAATCATTTAACTTTATGTGCCTCCGTTTCTTCATCTGTCAAATGAGCTGTAGAAGGAAATGGCAAACCACTCCAGCATCTTTGCCAAAAAAAACCCAAATGGGGTCACAAAGAGTTGGACAATACTGAAAAATGACTGAACAATGACAGAATATTTCTAACCAGATTGTCTGGCAATCAGTATCATAAAGCTCATTCCTTGAATTATGGGAAGCCGAAAGTGGCTCAGAACATATATGGTGCTTGCTCACTGTTCCAGACATGAGCTCAGTTTTAAACAAAGACTGTGTTAAAGTTTGGCTAGAATCATAATATCATAGAATGCTGGATTTGGAAAGGAGCTTAGAGATAATCTTGTATAAACCTCCCATTATACAGAGGGGGAAAACAAGACCCAAAGATGGCAAGTGAGTTGCTCATGGTCACACAGTTAATTTAGTGCACAAACTGGCATTTGAACTCAAGTGTATTATCTCTGCCACTAATTAGCCATGTGATATGTACACTTAACAAGCCATGCACCTTGCTGTACCTTGGCTTTGAGGTCACCAAACACAGAGTAGGAAGAAACTGACTGAAGAGGAATTCATTATAATTTGGATAATTGTTTGGTTTCTATTTGGAAGCGAAAAGACATCAAAGTTGCAATCAAAGAAGATACCTTGGACTTTTCCTTGGTCCTTATGGTGATATCATAAGGCAGGTAGGTGGTACAGTGCTGAACTTGGGGTCAGGAAGACCAAAATCCTTCCTTAGATACTTAATAGCTGTATAGCCTTGAGTAAATCACTTACCCTTTCAGCCTCAGTTTCATTATCTGTAAAATGAGGAAAATAATAGTACCTACCTTAAAGAGTTGTTATCTCAATGGAGAAAAATTTATAGAGCATTTTGCAAACCCTGAAGCACCATATAAATGTTATCATTATTTCTATGTCCAGTAGAGTTATTCTAGGCAGGCTTCATAAAGAAGGTTATATTTTTCCTTTAAAAATTTTAATTTTTTTATATTACTTTTATTCCCAAATGTCTCTGCTCCATCCTAAGAGAACTATTACCAAAGAATGAAAAAGAGGAGAAAAAATAATTCAGCAAAAGTAACCAACACAATAACCAATTCTAACAGTATATGCCACCTTCCAAATCCCAACCTTTGCAAAGAAGGAAAAGAGGCACATTTTGTCACCTCTTCTTCAGGGCCAAGCTTGGTCATTATAATTATATAACACCCATTGTCTCTTATTTGTGCTCATTATTCTTCCCATTTACATGTATGTAGCTATTATTTATGTTGTTTTCCTGGTTCTGCTTATTTCACTTTGCATTGATCCATAATCTTCTCAGACTTTTCTGTATTCTGCATATCTACTTCTTGTGACAGCATAGTAATTAATATTCTGTTCCTGAGCCACAATGTATTTAGCCATTCCAGAATTTATGGGAAACCACTCCCTCTGCTGCTGCACGCCCCCCCCGCCCCCACAATAGTTCTTTGTTATTACAAAAAGTGCTACTACAAATATTTTGCTGGATGTGGGACCTTTCTTTCTATCTTTGACCTCCTTGAGTATAGATCTAACAGTGAGATCTCTGGGTCAAAGAGTAGGGCACTTAATTATTTTCTTTGCATAATTAGAAAGTGAATTTTAAATCAGAGCTTTGAAGAAGGAAGAGGGATGCAGTTAAATATGAAACCATGAATCCAAAGGGGGTTTCCTGGGAGAAATATGTCGGGGCACAAGAGAAGAGACTCAGCAAATTAGTGTGTGGGGATAGCAAAGAAGCTTGGTGGAAATGGGGAGACAGAGCTCAAGATTAATAAAAGGAAAAATGTGGCTAGATGGGAGTACAATTTGTAGAAGTCTCTAATGGGATTTCCAAAGTGGTTAAGAGGCTGCTTTTCAGGCGGGTGGGTTTTAAGAAGTATTCTTAATTGTTCAGAGGGTCTTAATAAGAAAAGCTGCACCACAATAAAAAACAGTGGGGATAAAGATGGGAGCATCTGTTGCCTGAAGAGAGCACCAGCCTCTTCTCACTCAGGGGCTGCCTGTAGCAAACCTAGAAAAGCAAGGCGAAATTATCATTAAGGAATTGAGCTTGAAGTTGGTCAATTGTACTTTTTGTTGTTGTTGTTGTTGCCAAAAACAGATTATTTTTAGTAGAGAGAAAGAGTCAGCTGGGACCTTGGCAAGTGAGAGGAATATGGCTGAAGGGTCTGGTTGGTCCCTCTTGAAGGCTTGTGGCAGCCTGGAGTCTGGGGCATGGAAGTGTAGGGAAATGGGAGAGAGTGGTGATGAATCGGTGGGAAGGTCACTGAGAGTTGCCTCAGCCACTGTGCTTTCTGAACCTTTCCCTTAGAAAATACCAGGTTCAGATCTTGTCTCACGTAGGGGTAGCCAGTAGGGGAGGGGGAGAAGAAATGATAAAATTATATCCTCAATAAGATCTTGAGTGAGAACCAAAGCTTTCCCAGACCAGGGGGTGGTTATTTGGTTTTTTCTTTCCCCCTCCCTTGGGAAGACTTACATGAACTCATGTATAGTGAAGTAAACAGTACCAAGGAAATGATATGTATAAAGGCTACATCCTGAAAGTGAAAATTTGTGAAAGAAAAATGAGAAGATGGGGGCAGCTAGGTATTGCAGTGGATAAAACACCAACCCTGAATTCAGGAGGACCTGAGTTCAAATCTGGCCACAGACACTGGACACTTACTAGCTGTGTGACCCTGAGAAGATATATGAGAATGCCCCAACTCCCTTCTTTGCAGAAGTGGTGGTGGGGACTATAGCTGTGGGACCTTGCATATACTAACACCTCAATTGATGTGATAGTTAATTTTTCTGGAATTACTTTTCTCTCTTTTTTTTTTCATTTTGAATTCTTTGTTACAAGGGTTGCTTGCTGGGTGGGAGGGGAAAAGGACAATATTTTGAAATAAAGGTGATATTACACCAGCCCTTGAGTCAGGAGGACCTGATTTCAAATACAGCCACAGTTACTAGCTATGTGACCCCTAGCAAGTCACTTAACCCAGATTGCCTCTCAAAAACAAAACAAAAAAAGAAATAAAGGTGATTAAAAAAAGACAAAACATCAATAAAAATGAAAAACAAAACCAAAAAAAGGAATATACATCATTTTTTCTGAAGCAGATTCTTCCTTGGGAACCATCCCAAGCCACTTTTCCTTTTCCTGAGCTAGATTTTCTCTTGTTCCTTCTTCAAAGGGAGCATCAAGGGTTAACATATGCGTAGACAGTTCGGAGAAGAGGGAATTGCAGGTTAGAATGTGTTGTTAGGACAGTGAAGCCTTCTGAGGACACTGGATTTTATAGCTTCAGCTATTTGTAGCCTGTGTCTCAGACTCAAGGCAGAAGCTAGCATTTTGTCACCATGCCTCTTCCCCTGCCTAGGCTGTTCTATCTATTGCTGTTGCTTCCCATGGGGGTGAAGTAAAGTCTATTCCTCACCTGTTAATGGGGAAACAGGAACTGGCAAGATTCTCCTGTGCAGTGTGTGGTTACATCACCACTGCCTTGATGTATCCGTGAGGCACAGCCATGCCTTCGGATGTGCCTGCTCTCTGGTCTCTTAGCCTTTCTTTGGAGAGAGAGAGAGAGAGAGAGAGAGAGAGAGAGAGAGAGAGAGAGAGAGAGTGGGTGGGGGGGGAGAGGGAGAGGGGAAGAGGGAGGGAGAGAGAGAGAGAGGTGGGGAGGAGAGGGAGAGGGAGAGGGGGAGGGGGAGAAGGGGAGAGGGAGGGAGGGAGGGAGGGAGGGAGGGAGGGAAGGAGAGAGAGAGAGAAAGAGAGAGAGAGAGAGAGAGAGAGAGAGAGAGAGAGAGAGAGAGAGAGAGAGAGAGAGAGAGAGAGAGAGATCATCAGAACTAATGACGTCTGGGGTTTCTGTGTAATGTCTACCCAGAAGAGCCTGGGGTCAAACCATGTTGTTTCACTGCGTGGGCAGGTCCTGAGTGCTCAGTGCTCACTCTGGGCTCTCACCATACTACCACAAGCTGCAAAAGACCAACCAGATTGATTATTGGGGATCCCTATCCTTCCATTAACACATGAGGTACAGATACAGGTAGCAATCCCCCTTTGGGGTGCTAATCTTGCAGAATCCACAGGGACCCCATAGCTCACACAAAAGAGTCAGGGGGCAGAAAGCCCAGCCCTCTGGTGATCTGCAGGTACAAATCTGAGCCCTGGACCAGGTCCCAGGCCATCACTACTCAGCAGCCTTGTTCTATGCTCTTTGTGATCTGTCTCAGCAGAACTCCTATGGTCCCTTTACAGTCACCAGTGGTAGCAGGTTGCTAACACTGCACTTTCTACTCTGTAATTACAAACCCCAGGCCTGAAGGTGCAATCACTCACAGGTGGTCCAGACTGCTGCATACACTACCCAAGCCCATGTATTCTTTCCTGGTGCTGACAACCCCACCCCAGTCTACTCAGATTTCCTGCCATTCCCCCAGGTCCATGGCTGTTCTGTAACTGCTGGTCATGGACAAGGGACTCTCAATCCCTACTCTGCAGTAACGCTAAGGCAGAAATCTTCATTTTCCCCCAATATCTTTTTAAAAATTATTATGGTATTCAATGTCCCATACTGGGCTATATGTGGAGCAGCCCTGTCTCTGCCTCCCCCCCCATACCAGTTACACTCCAGCCTATTTAGGTGAGTCTTTTAAGTCTTTTTCTGCTTATTTATTGAAAGGCTGCTATAGCTACCAAAATCGTTACTCAGTTTTCAACATACTAGAAACTAGGTCAGGCTGAGGGAGACCCCAGAAATAAAGATAACATCACCATGGGCTGAGTGCTGGATGGGGTCCAGGCCTTGAGTGCCTGCTTCCCCATGAAGAGGCCTTCTTTCTAATAACCATTAGTGGCCAGCTGGTCATCTGAAGGGCTGGAAAAATCAGGGAGTCTCTTAGAGGAAAGGATGCCCTATTCTTTTAGCTCAATGCACAGAGTAGATGGAGTGTGTGTATATGTGGGGGGCTCCTATATACTCAGTAGGTGTCAGTGAACGTGTTTAAAAGCACTGATCAGAGGCCTACCATGTTGAGGGAAAGGAGAAGAAATGAATCATGACTAAAAATGACATTTCTCATTGAACTAAAAAAAATTCCATGCCTCCCTGTGAGACCTCCTTCCCTGGGGCAGATGCACTTGATTTGGGATGAAATTGGTGGTCCAGGCACCTGAGCTATCAGCTGGCTCTCAGGCACTCTGCAGTTCATGGAACAAAACCACCGCTTTGATTGGCCCTGCTGCTTTAAATGATAGCCCGTTAACGGTCTTATCAGAACAGCTGTTACCCATTTGTCTTCACTGAAAATGCAGGCCCACCTGATTGTCTGCATGGGGCCATAAACCCATGAAGAGAAGTGCTTTGGGGACTTGTGTCAGGATGGAAGATGCCTGCTCTCTTCTCGGTGGGGTGGAGGGGCCCTCTGTCTGGGATCTCAGCACCTGTTGGTGCTACAAGCACAGGCCCAATTGGAGCATCTTGGAATTTCTTCCATCTGTCCAGTTTCCTGCCTTTAGGCAGATCCCCCTTCTGAAGACCCTTCTTCCCTTGGAAGGCAACAATAATAATGACAAAGTCTGACAGTGCCTCTTTTTTTTTTTAAAGAATGCATTCTGGGGGCAGCTAGGTGGCACAGTAGATAAAGCACCGTCCCTGGATTCAGGAGGACCTGAGTTTAAATCTGGCCTCAGACATTTGACACTTACTAGCTGTGTGACCCTGGGCAAGTCACTTAACCCTCATTGCCCCGCCCCCCCCAAAAGAAAAAAGAATGCATTCATATCTAAGTACTCACACTAATGTCATAGATGAGTCATGATAGTTGTTATCTGTTTTATATAAAAAGAAATTAAGATGCAGAGAAGTACTAGGACATAGTCCTAGAGATGGAAGGAAGCTTGCATGCCCTTCTTTCCAACTCCTCATTTTACAAAGAGGGTTGAAGTCCTAAGTGACTTGACCAACATCATAACAGTATACTTGTACTGTAAAGTGACTCGGCCCAGGTCATTCAGCTGTTAAGCAAAACAACTAAAAAGTCAGTTTTATTGACTCCAACCCAATGCCCTTGGTTCTTTGTCTCACCATCTGTCTTCACTTGGCCAAGCTTACCACATGGCATTCTTTGCACCATTGTCTGGACCACGTGTTTCCCAACAGTTTGAACATTTTGGTTGCTCTTACCAAGGAGTCCTTAAGCTTTTCTATACATTCTTTAAAATTCAGTGATGGAGGCTAAAACTCATACCCCAATGGACAGATAAATGCAGAATAAGAATGATAATAGTTGTGAGAATGATGATGATAGATAGATAGATGAGATAGATAGATATAGATAGAGGTAGCTAGGTGGCTTAGTGAACATAAAGTATTAGACACAGACAGGAAGAACTGAGTTGAAACCCTGCCTCAAATATTTATTAACTGAGTGACCCTGGGAAAGTATCTCATCCTTAGTTTCTTCATCTATAAAATGAGGGTATAAAAGCATCTATCTCCCAGAGGTTTTATGAGGATAAAATGAGATAACATTTATAAAATGCTTTGCAAACTTTAAAGCCCAATACAAATGCTAGCCATGATTATTAGTGATAACAATGATAATTAATTGTTGGAATTAATTTCTCATTAATACTAATTATGACAATAATGCTAACAAAGTATTTAGTAAGTATTTATTATGTCCCAGGTACTGTGTTAAGAATATTATGAATTTTGTCTTGAAATGTAGTCAAGGAGGCAGCTAGGTGGTGCAGTGGATAAAGCATCATCCCTTTATTCAGGAGGACTTGAGTTCAAATGTGGCCTCAGACACTTGACACTTACTAGATGTGTGACCCTAGGCAAGTCACTTAATCTTCATTCCTGGCAAAAAAAGAAAGAAATGCAGCCATGGAGCTTACACTTTAATGGGGGAATGCAATACATAAAGGGGTGCTAGAAATTGGGGGAGTTTTCACAAAGGGGTATGATGATTCTACTAAGGGGTCTGAAAGGAGGTACTGTGAAAGCCTGAGTCCCAGAAGATAAGAGGAAACCTCACCTGTCAGAGAAGGGCTTCCAAAGCATAGAGTCCATGTTTCCAGTAGGGTGGAGATAATGATGGTGATGACAACAACATTCATTGTTATTTGTAGAGGATCAGAAATTTAAAGTTGGAAGGTTTCTACTCTAACCCCATTTCATAGATGAGCAAACTGAGGCTCAGAAAGGCTAACTGACTTGATCTATGTCACACAGGTGACAAGTAACAGAGATAGGATTTGAACCCAGTTCCTCAGATGCCATGTTTAGATTTCTTTCCTATGACTTCTTAACATAAATGACCTCATTTGAGTTTCATACCAACACTATGAGTAAGGTATATGGTATAGGCATTACTACCTCCATTTTACAGGTGAAGAAACTGCAGCACAGGAAGTTTAATGTCTTGCACATGTTCATACAATGACTGGAAAATGTCAGAGACATAATTTAAACCTGGGTTCTGCTGATCTCAAGTCGAGCACTCTATCCACTACTCTGTGAAGAGGAGGATTCTTCTCCTGACCACCTTTGCTCCTGCATCTCATTCTTTTAAACATATGCCCATCCATTACCACTTCCTCCTTATCTCTCCCTCTTCTGTCTTCCCTTCTCTGGTACCTCAGCAAAGTTTCAGGTGCAGCTAGGTGGTTCAGGGGATAGAGCATTGGCCTTGGAGTTGGGAGGACCTGAGTTCAAATCTTACCTCAGAAACTTCCTAGTTGTGTGACCCTGGGCAAGTCACTTAACCCCAACTGCCTTAAACATCTGGGCCCATCTCTAGTCATCCTGATATCTATCTTGCCACTGGACCCAGATGGCTCTGGAGGAGAGTGTGAGGTTGATGACCTTGTAGCCCCCCTTCGCTTAAATCCAATTCACTGTAAGTCATGACATCAACCTTATGTCATGGTCCTCTTTGAGAATGAAGAACAAACTCTGAGATATTTCATTTATTAAAAAAACCCCAAAGGACCAAGGGATATATAGACATGTGTATGTGTATATGTACATATATTTACACATCCATGCACACATATACATATCTGTGTATGGAATATGCTTCTATATTTCTTGGGTTTGTATATATATGTCTGCACATTAACATATACATGTATATGCATAGAAGCACACATGTGTACATATAATCATGTGCATACACATGAACATGTGTCTGTGCATATAATTTTTTACATGCCACATATATACATAAAAGTGTGTAAACATTTCTATGCAGATGCAAAGGATGACTCACGAGGCAGGGACCAGGGGAGGGACTTATTTGGAAATGCAGGTAATATCCAAACAAAAGTAATAAAAATCAGAGGAAAAAATTAAACAAAAATATTAGGAAATGTGGATGTCCAATGCCTATGCTTGCGGCCCCTCTAGAATTTGGTCGTGTTACCACAGCTCCTGATGAGCGGGCTGCTGGCAAGGGAGGGCAAACCAGGATCCCTCATATTTGTAGAGGGATCCTCTATCATGTATCCAGTGTCTATAATGTATAAAATCTTCCCATCCACAATCTCATTTACTTCACTCGGGTTACACAGGTGCTGGTGGTTATAGCTTGTGATGTACCAGAAAATCAGTTAAGTGAACACACTTTCCCTTTTCACCCAGATGATCTGGTGTCATGGAGACATAGCTTCTGAGCAGAAAGGGATGTGTGGCCTAATGCTTGACTGGCAGTACCCTAGACAGAGGCAATTCCAATGACAATAGATGCCTCTTGTACTTAATGGCTGTGCTCTTGAGAATGAATTGAAAGAACCTTAGCAATTCTCCGCAAGTGCATTGACCTTGGTACAATGATGTATAATGTAGAGACTTAGCCCATAAACTGGTTAACATTTATTGAGCACCTACAGTATGCTCGGTAGTCCTTATTGACTTGAGGATGAAGTACAAAATCCTTAGCGTGGAATTTAAATCCTTCATTAGTTCTGGCTCCCACTTCCTCTTCCTGCCTTTCATCTATTATATTCCTTCACAACCTCTCTGAGCTGACTGAGCAGCCTAGAGCTCTACCCTTGCCACCACATTCCACGGTCAGTCCCTGTGCCTTTGTCCAAGCTGTCACCATATCTGGCATGCACTCCAATGTGGTCCAGTAGGAAGAAGGATGGATTTGGAGTCAGAAAACCAAAGATCAAATTCCTCACTCTCTCTGGACCTCAGTTTCCTCAGTTTCGAGGGAGTTAAAATAGATGACCTCCAAGGTGCTTTTTATTCCATCTCTGAGCATCCCTGCTTTTCTTCAAAGCACAGTTATGGGGCAGCCTCCTACATGAGACCTTTCTATGGCCTCCCAATTATTTTGTGCTCTTTCTTGAAATTTGTATATTCTGTATTTTATTTAGATTCTCCTAGTAGAATACGTACATTAGACTGTAAGCTCCTTCAGACCAGGATTGTCTTTTATTTCTTTTTGTATCCCTAGCACTTAGCACACTGTCTGGCACATAGTAGGTGTTAAATAAATGTTGATTGATTTATTAGATTTATGAGGTGTCTTCACCACCTGGCTCACCCTATACCCCTGACATGTATGTGGAGATACCTACAGCTTCTCTACATTAGCTTGTTTTTTTTACTGCAATCTATCCTCACACTAGCAAATCTAGGTTCCCAGAGAAAGACCACCACCACATAATTATGCTCAAATTCTCTCGTAATTCTTTTTTGTTTTTGTTTTATGGGGCAATGAGGGTTAAGTGACTTGCCCAGCATCACACAGTTAATAAGTATCAAGTGTCTGAGGCCACATTTGAACTCAGATCCTCCTGAATCCAGGGCTGGTACTTTATCCACTGTGCTACCTAGCTGCCCCCTCTCTCAGAATTCTAAGGGTAAATCTGTTATGAGGGGAATATACTTTCCTAACTTACTACTCTTACAAATGAGCCCCTATGATATCTTTCTATTTTTATAATCCATCATTCACAACAGAGACACTTTTAGATCTTAAACATGACAATTAATAAAGCAAAAGAAATATCACTAAGACATATATTACATATATGATACGAATGTATCATAATCCATACCAAAATTTCCTCACAATCTCCTATCAGTGCCCTCAGTTATCTATGAGAAGAAAAGCTATGCACTTACAAGAACCTGACAGGGAGACAAGTAAATGAGGAAAATCCATGTGTTCAGGGGTAACTCACAAATTTAGACTTGTCAGATTAATACCCTCTGTCTCAGGAACTGTCCAGAAATTCCCTTGATAAATACAGCTTCTGTGTAGAATAGAAGCTTCCACTACTAAGCTGTGTTGATCCAAAGTGAGATTGAATCTTCTCATACCCAAGAAAGCTGTTGGATTAGCTGATGAACTTCTGAAATCTATCCTTTTGCCTTTCTTTCTCTGCTCTTCTCTCTTTGAGTTCAGATTAGAATCAGATAAATGACATTTATCCCATAATTATAAAATGGTTCAGGCTTCCATATCTCTCCTGTATATACCAGTCTTTTACATAAAAAATATAACTGCTTATCCCAGAATTCTCTGAGCAATTCACAACCATCTCTCAGAATTCTGATTTTCTTAAAATTCTGAGAGACTTAACTGATCAGACTTTAAAGAGAGAAGGAAAGAAAGAGGAGAGCAAGAGAATTTATACAAGTAGATATACCTCTATAGATATAGAAATATACACTCCACATACCGGACCACAATATGTATATAAGAACATGTATGCATGTATATTTGTATATATAAACTATGTAATATATGGACAAGTAGGTAGTTCAGTGGATAGAGTGCTGAGACTGGAGTCAGGAAAACTCTTCCTAAGTTCAAATCTGGCCTCAGACACTATCTAGTTGTGTGACCTGAGTGAGTCACAACCCTGTTTTCCTCAGTTCCTCATCTATAAAAGGATCCTGTTCCAGGTGCTTTGCCAGGAAATCCCCAAATGGATTCACAAAGAGTCAGACTCAGACATGACTGAAAAACAACTGAACAACACACACATATAAAAAACCACACATATGCAATACACATATATACATGTACATATAAATATACACACATATGTGTATATGTATGTATGTATGTGTGTGTGTGTGTATATATATATATATATTCCCAGTGTCAAATATAGTGCCTGGCACATAGTAAATGCTTATTAAATTCATGTAAAATTAATAAATGAATACTAGTAACACATCTGAAAAGCCTTTTCTTCAAGCTTAGAAGGGGTAGTAACATAGTACTCAAGAACCTCCCTCAACTCTATGTCATGAATCTTCAATGGCTCACTATTACCTTTAGTATAAAGTCCTTAAGTATAAAACTTTCATAGGTTTTTTATATTGCATATATACCTTAGGTATAAAAGTCCTCAGCCTGGGATTTAAAGTCCTCCATAGTCTGGTTCCTGTCTATGTATCTTTCTAATATTGTTACATATTACTCACCTTCACACATTTTCTTTTCTAGTCACACAGCACCACTTAGCTGTTTCTTATACAAGGCATTCTATATCTAGCCTCCTTGTCTTTGTAAATATGTTGCCCCATGTATGAAATGCACTTCCTTCTTACACAGTTGATGTTCTGCCTCCTGCATGAAGCCTTTCTTGAGCCTCCCACTTCTCTCTATCCCTCTCCCTCTCCCTCCTTCCCTCCCTTTCCCAAGTAGGTTTGCTCTCTCTTGCTGCCTCTATCTCTCTTCTCAATTTCTATTTTTCTAGAATTTGTATTTTACTATTGTAAAACTTCCTATTCTTAATAATAAAATGCCTTTGCATTGACTTATTTTTTACTTGCCAAATTCCTCCCTTTTACTCCAGTAAAATGTAAGCTTCTTCAGAGTGGTGTTTCATTTTTGACATTGTATACCCAATGCCTATCACACAGTACTTATTATAAAAACTTTGAGGAATTTCATTGAAATTCTCTTGGCTTTGCTTTGTGATGCTGATATTTCACTTTCAATTTTGCTGAGCCTTCTGTATTGTGGGAAAACTCATGTAGAAATGGGGAGGTTGAGGCAGATTAGAAAAGGACTGTATTTGTGTGTATAATGGTGGAGGGCATAACATTTAGCATTTTTACTTTAATTTGGGGGAGGGAGCTTTAGTAACACAGTAGATAAAACAAGGGACCTAGAATGAAAAAGAACTGACTTTGTCATTTATTACCTGTGTGACTTTGAAGAAGTAACTTCACCTATCTGGGTCTTAGTTTCTTAACCTGTAAAATGATAAAATTAGGCATGATGACTTCCAAAATCCTTCCAATTCTGAATCCATGATCTAGTCCCCAATGCGTAACTACTTTCTTTCCCCTTCCTCCCTTCCTCCCTTCCTCCCTTCCTTCCTTCCTCCCTTCCTCCCTTCTTTCCTCCCTTCATTCCTCCCTTCCTCCCTTCCTCCCTTCCTTCCTCCCTTCCTTCTTTCCTTTCTTTCTTCCTTCATTTCTTTCCTCCTTCCTTCCTTCCTTCCTCCCTTCCTTCCTCCCTTCCTTCTTTCCTTTCTTTCTTCCTTCCTTTCTTTCCTCCTTCCTTCCTTCCTTCCTTCCTCCCTTCCTTCCTTCCTTCCTTCCTTCCTTTCTTTCTTCCTTCCTTTTTTCCTTCTTTCCTTCCTTCCTTCCTTCTTTTCTTTCTTTCTTTCTTTCTTTCTTTCTTTCTTTCTTTCTTTCTTTCTTTCTTTCTTTCTTTCTTTCTTTCTTTCTTCCTTCCTTCCTTCCTTCCTTCCTTCCTTCCTTCCTTCCTTCCTTCCTTCCTTTCTTCCTTCCTTCCTTCCTTCCTTCCTTCCTTCCTTCCTTCCTTCCTTCCTTCCTTCCTTCCTTCCTTCCTTCCTTCCTTCCTTCCTTTCATTTTTGTTCCCACAAGCATCTCATAAAGAACATTTTGTTATATTTTAGGAAGAGGCATCTTTTTAATCCATCAATTAGCCAACAAACACTTATTAACTATTTAATATGTGGCAGACACTGTGCAAGTTTCTGGGGAATATATATATATATATATATATATATATATATATATATATAGAGAGAGAGAGAGAGAGAGAGAGAGACAGAGACAGAGACAGAGACAGAGACAGAGACAGACAGAGAGAGAGACAGAGAGACAGAGAGACAGAGAGAGACAGACCCTGCCCTCCAGGAACTTAGATTTTATGAGGAAAGACAACATGAATGTTGTATGGTACATTGGGAAAAGCAGTGGCTCTGTAGTGAAAGAACCTGGGTTCAAATACTGCTTCTGATGTTAACTACCTGTGTGATTTGGGCCAAGTCACTTAGCCTCTCTGGGTCTCAATTTCCTCATCTCTAAAATAAGGGAGTTGAAGTAGATTTCTGAAGTGTCTTCTAACTCCTTGGTCCTATGTGTCTACATAAAAGGTAGATTGGGTCAGGGAGAAGAGAGGGCAAGATCATCTGGGCTAATGAGACCAAGGAATGAGCTTGGAGAATGCCACATGAGCCGAATATCTATATCAGTAGGGAAGATAGAAGACATTCATAAAGTGGAACCCAAGCCTTTCTACAAAGCATGAAGGAAAAACAATGACCATCATTTTTTAAAAAATCTTACTTTTATTAATAACTTTTTTTACATCATCTTCATTTCTAAATATATCCCTCCTCCCCTACCCAGTGAGCCATCCCTTGTAACAATAATTAAAGAAAAAAAGAGATAGAAAATCATCTCTGAAAAAAAATCATCATCTTAACTGTATCTGACAGCACAATATTCCACACCAATAGTTCCTCACCTCCATGACAAGTAAAGTAAATTCCAGTTTAAATTTCTATAGGACAGTTTCTATCAGATGAATCCAATATCTTATAAGCAAAATGTCAGGTTCAGAATGTTGAGACCATACAGGATGAGTCACTAAGCTTTTGAAGAGGTGGCTGATGAAAGTGGTGAAATCTCCCTTTTGGATGGTCTTTGAGAAGAAAGGAGAGCTTCCCTGGGTGAGGATGTTTCAAACAAAATCCTCTCCCCACTCCCCTAGTTGGGATGGCATATGCCAGGCATTCTGGCAGCTGGATTCTCCCTGTGCCAGCTTTTGACAGCTGTAGCCCAGGATAACAGGTCTTCCCCCAGCCTGCTGCCACCTCAGCTGCTAATGACAAGCTAATGACCAGCTAATGACTAACATCCAGAGCACAGCAGAAGCCAGGGCTTGAGGGAGGTCCACTCATTCTAAGGGAAACTTCTGGGAGCAGCACGAAGATGAGGGTTGACCCAAAGTTTTCCCACAGTATAAAGGATGGAACAATCACCCTGAGCCCCTCACAGTGTCTATTTCCTGTTATGCTTAAGGTTGGGCAATGACTCTGGGATATAGCTAGTGGACAAGGTATACCTGTGTTTCATATACATACAATTATTCCATAAACTACCTCTATACATTAAAGGCCAAACAAAGCTCTGGAACTTTTTCTTCTTCCCACACATTCTCTATTCTCCATCTAAGCTACTTTTTTTTTGGTTTTTTTGCAATTAACCTTCCCCATCCAGGCCGTTCTTGGTTTTCATTTATTTTAACTTGATATTACCACTGTAAAACATGTTTTCGGTAGAGTAAGATACACCACAATTTATTTCACTTTCAACTACACTCCAGGCACAGCAGGCTGACCCAAAGCTACACATTGGGCTGACTAAAGTTGAAAGACTCCTACATAAGGAAGTAGACCAGCAATTTCAAGACTGCACATCAGAAACGTGACTTTATGTCTAACACTTTCACTCATTGCTTACATCTCAGTATTCCTTAGTTTCTCCATCTATAGAATGTCTAAAGATGGAATGGGCTGCCTTAGGAGGCAAAGGGGGCTTTTCTGGATTTCTTTAAATGGAGACAAGAAGATGACTTGGTGATACTACAGCAGAGATTGTCGGTGAGGTGTGCGTTGGACAAGATGGCCCCTGAGGTCCTTTTCCGATCATCCTGTGATTCAGATTCTGGGAAAAGGCAGGGGAAAGAAACCTCTACCTGGGATACCTTCTTTCTTTCCATCCATCCTTTTGGAAAATCTTAGCTTCTTTCAGGTATCACCTCTGATGGAAGGTTGTTTTCTCCAAATACTAGTGCTTTGTCCCCAACCTTAAAACTACTTAATACTGAAATATATTTGTACATGTGATATCAAGTCCCCACTGTAGAATATAAGCTTCTTCTTCTTCTTCTTTTTTTTTTGCGGGGCAATGGGGGTTAAGTGACTTGCCCAGGGTCACACAGCTAGTAAATGTCAAGTGTCTGAGGCCGGATTTGAACTCAGGTACTCCTCCAGTGCTCTATCCACTGCGCCACCTAGCTGCCCCTAGAATATAAGCTTCTTAAGGACAGAGGCTGTTTTATTTCTGTCTTTAGTATTTCTAGGACCCAGCTCAATCCCTTTTATGCTGTGGGAAGTCAATAAACATTTGTTGGATTGAATTCAGTAGGCTGGTTAGAGGGCAGATGAGGTGATTATTAGCTGGGACTAATGAAAGTAGTGCTCAACTACTACAGACTAGCAGACTTCAGAGCATTCATAATCTGTGAGAAATGACACTCTTGTAAAAAATAGCTAAGATTGCTGTAGGTCCATCTGGAAAAATACTCATAATAGTAAGATAATGACAGTGATAACAATGAGATTGATAATGACAAGAAATGATGGTGATGATGATGTTGATGAAGATAAATGACTAGCTATATGGCATAATTCATAGAGAAAGGGAGTTGGAACCAGAAAGAGCAGGGTTCCATGCTTACCCCTGACTCATACTGGCTGCGTGACCCTGGGAAAGTCACTTAACCCCTTAGTGCTGCATTGGTTCTCAAACTCTTCCACAGTGGTAGAATGCTTCAGTCTCAACAAAACTTTGTCAGAACCATCCCATGAAGCCATTCCTGTAACTGAGGCAAGATTCAAACTGAGGTCTCCTTGACTTCAAGTCCAGCCCTCTCCCTTGCATCATGCTGGTCTTCCCAGAGAGTTAAAATTACTTGCCCAAAGTCACATAGTTGATAAGTAGTAGAGTAGAGGAGTAGAATAATAGAGTAGAGAGAGGATTGGAACCCAAATCTTCACACTCAAAATGCATTGCTTTCTTTAGAAGAGAGGATCAGAATTGGATTTTAGGGCAGAAGAAATTCCAACTTAATGGTTAACTCTGGTACATGTGATGGTCAGCCAGGAGAATTGGGGGTGACAAAGAAAGATCAAGATGCATTCAGGTTGCTGGAAGACTAACACTCTGCCCTTGACTTCTATCTCCTTGGATAAGACCCAACTTTTATGTGTCTCAGTTTACCCTTCACAAACTGAGGTGGAGGAGCTTCATGATTTAGTGATTAGAATTAGGAAGTGTCTAAGGCTGGGTTTGAACTCAAGAAGATGAGTGTTCCTGACTCCAGGCCCAGTGTTTTATGCACTATGTCGCTCCCTAGCTGCCCCTAACTGGGAAAAGTGTGTGTGTGGGGGGATCTCCTACACTAATGCCATCACAGTTATAGGCCAAGTTAGGGGAGACTCTTTGCTGCCCCCACCAGGCCTTCTAGAAGCACAGCAAGCAACCATGAAGTTAACTGAGATTGCTGAGGCCAGTGGAATATAGATGTTGTGGATAAATGCTGTATGTCACTGCCAGTTTCCGAGGCCGCACATCTCCCCCCAAAATGAATACAATGTATTTTAATAATGAATGAGTGATTAATAGCAACTGCTTCTTAGAATTATGATGAGATGTGCCATAACCTGCCATGGAGACTGGTGTAAATGATATTGGAATGCATAATCGCAGATGCTACAAAATGCATTATAAACCAGGGCACACAACACCGTTTATCCACACCTTTCCAACATGTTATTATAACAACTCTCCTGAGAATGGATTAGAGGGGAGAAGCAACTCCTATTAATCACGGATTGATAAAAAATTGAAGAATGTTAAATTAAGGAAATATTACTGCTTCATCTCCCTCTCACCACCTCTCATTCAACATTTCTGCCAGCTGCAAAGAGGACCTTCTCACCTTCAAGAGGGTGAGGTGGTATGTTGTCTTGAGTGATAATCTAGACTGCTGTCTATAGCCTCTTTCGTACATGGTAAATGTCCTGTTAAGAGGCAGTACTGACCAATACTTCAAGAAGTTTTTAGATAAATTAGTAGATGCTACCTTCCTTTTAACCAGCTGTAAAGAAAGAATAATTCACTTCTCTCTACTCACTCGGCCACCTCCCTGAGTCAGGCTTAATCACCTCTCTCACCAGTCTCCTAACTGGACTACCAGCTTCCATCATCTAATTTATCTCTCTAATTCCCCCTCAAATTTATGCTTCACAAAACTGGCTCAAGAACCACCAATAGCTCCCCATTGTCTATAGGAAAAATCCAAACTTCTCAGCTTGGTACTTTAAATCTTTCATGGCCTATACTGCAACTCTAGGCTCCATGTTTTTGAGTTTAGTGCACCTTCAAGGACTCTGATTTCCAGTCATTCTTGTTTACTTGCTGCTCCCTAAATTTGGCATTCTACCTCCTACCCTCTGCATCTGAAATGTTCTACCTCCATTTAAAATCTCAAGTTTCCTTCAATGTGCCATTCATGTGGCATCTCCTACAGGAAACTTTTTTTGATCCCCCCCAAGTGAAGTAGTCTTTCTCCCCTCCCTCTGACTGTCGTGTATATACTGACATGTTTATATGCTGCATACCACTGAAGGCTTGTCTTTTTGGTTTTCTTTGTATTCTAGTACCTAGAAGATAGCTTAAAGATAAATTGATATTGGATTTGATTGGATTTAGAAGATTGTCTTAATATTTGGAGGTTGAAATCAGAGAGGGCATTTAGGCATAGACTGTCCCTGGGTACTTCCATCAGAGTGACAATCCCTTTGGCACTAGGCATGGACAGATACCTTTTCTCATCCAGAATTATCCCCTTCTTAGCCATCAGTTGAGGACCATAGCTCAAGTCCTATAGCTTTCCATGACTGTATTGGTTCACAATGAGCCTTTCTTTCTAGAAAGTCCTGTGGAACATATTGCTTCAGACAATGATTTGGCATTTCATTGAATTCTGCCTTGTCTCGCTGCTTCTGCTTCCACAAACATTCATCCCACCTCCCCTGACTAAAGTGTAAACTCCTCCAGGGCAGAGATTGGTCTAAAACTTCTTTATGACTCCTGCAGTGCCTTGTACATAATTGCTTAATAAAGGTTTCTTGATTGATTGGTTTTAATATCAAAAGAGTGGAAAATGCTTTTTCTCCTCTCCTTGGATGTTAGAGTAAGGTACGATGTTTCCCATGTGGCCTCACCTCATCCTGAATGAACAGCTGAAGATGTCTGTTCCACAGATGCCCCTGCATAATTCCCACTACCTTCACTGGCTGTCTGCTCAAAACCCCTGAAGCTTGGCTCTGCTTGTCCAGCTTTGGAGAGCCCAAGGGCATCCCATGAATTTTATATTGTCCTCATCTGTAAAATAAGGGAGGTAGATTAAATGGCCTCAGAGGTCCCTCCCCTCCCCATCCCAGTAACCTTGATCCTCTGATCCTGTGAGCTAAATGCAGTCCCTGCCTTCAGGGAGTTTACCATCCAGTTTGGGAGGTAGGGAGGAAGAAAACATAAACCTGGGAAGAATCAAGCAACAATGCTTCAATAATACTCCAAGATTCTGTCATTTGATTGGGGGAGATTTTCCTCCTGCCAATGAAAATTCCCACCTTTCTAAATATTAGTGGTGGTAGAGTAGATAGGAAGTCATAAAGACCTGAATTTGTATCCTGCGTTAGACACTTCCTTGATGTGTGACTCTGATCTCAAAGGTAAAATGGGATTATAAGAGCACCTATCTCAAAAGGGTGTTGTAAGGGTTCATGCAAGATAAACACTTTTCAAACCTCAGAGTGCTATATAAATGTGAGTTCTTGCCATTGTTGTTGCTATTATTATTATTATTATTATTATTATTATCTTCAAGAGTAATTATAGTTGAAATGTTTTTCTCCATTAAGCTCACCTCTGTGGGTTTACCTTAGACAGCAGGCAAAGTATTAATCGCCAGGTCTGCACTGAAAGCTTTTCTGGCTCATCCCTGTCTGGTTTCATCTTAGAGAATACTTGGGCAACCCTCTGAAGAGCAGAGGCATGAGAAGGGGACTTTAGCAGAATATTAACTAACCTCGTGGGTGATAAATAAAAGTTCTTCTGTAAATCTCATGACAAGGTTAATAGATGTCATGTGATTACTTGCCACATGGGGAATATGAGCAGTACAGGAATTGGGGGTAAAAGGTGAAAATCACAGTAGCTTGGAGTGGTTGGGAGGGTTTCATGGAGAGGTTTGTGTTGAAGCTTAAAGGAACATTAGCCTTTGGAAATTGAAAGGTAGGGGGGCATTTGGGGCATAGGCAGTACAGAGATCAGGAATCAACATATTGACAAGCAATTATTAAACACCTACTGTGTGTCGCACACTATGCTAGGCACAGGGAATGACCGAATGCAAAGAATTAAAGAATCTTGGATCTCTAGCTAAGATAAGGTGGAAAGGTAGGTAGAATTAGGGGAGGATAGTGAGGCTCATTAATTATAGACAGGGTCAAGGAGCCAAATCTGAGTGTAACCATCTCTGCTTCTCATTCCCCTGTCTCTGACTCCTTCACCTACTGTTAGAGAAACACTGTGGTATAGCTAGGTGGTGCCATAGTGCATAGAGCCCTGGACTTGGAGTCAGGAAGACTCATTTTCCTGAGTTCAAATCTGCCTTTAGACACTTATTAACTATGTGACTGAGCAAATCACTTCACCCTGTTTGCCTCAGTTTCCTCATCTGTAAAATGAGCTGGAGAAGGAAATGGTAAACCACTCCAGTATCTCTACCAAGGAAACCACAAATAGGGTAATGGAGAGTCAGACACACCTGAAAAATGACTGAACAAAAAACCAAAAATGTGCTATAGCAGCTAGTATATGTTACATGGAATCTGGAATGACCTTGGGTGAGTCACTCAGGAAAATCTGGGTTTAAATTCTACTTCTGACTTACACGAACTGATGCTGAGTGAGATAAGCAGAACCAGGAGAACATTGTACACCATAACAGCAACATTCTGTGAGGATCAACGGTGATAGATATGGCTTCTCAGCAGTGCAATGATCGAAGACAATTTCAAAGAACTCATGACAGAAAATGTTCTCCACGCCCAGAAAAAAGAACTGTGCATTATGATTGCAGAATGAACCATACTGTTTCTACTTTTTGGCTATTTTTTTTTTCTTTTTTGAGGTCTTTACCTTGTGTTCTGATTCTTCTTTCACAACATGACTAATGCAGAAATAATAATAATGGCTGTATGATGCTTAATCTCTCTGGATCTCAGTTTCCTCATTTGTAAAATGGAGAAATCAATCAATTGCATTTATTAAGGGCCTTCCACATACCAGACACTGTGCTAAACACTGGGAATACAAGAAAAGGCAAAACAGTCCCTATCCTCAAGGAACTTAACAATCTTATCGGGGAGAGAACATACAATTTGTAACATGTAAAATTTGGGCTAGAGAACCCAAAGGTCTCTTCCATCTCTGAATCTGATACCATGTAAATAACTCCTAAAATCCCCTCTAATTCTAAATCAACCATCCTAAGACCTCTCCTTCTTTCTCCAAGCTGCTTATTCCCTTATTGAAATGTTTATTTTCTGATCTGCCAACCCAGGATCTCTCTTACTCCCTTTCCCCATCAACTTTCCCTTTTGCTGCCACTGCTGATTTTCTTTTCCCTTTTATTCAGTTCAGTTTCTTCTCTTTTCATGCTTTCTCCCAACCCTTCCCCCCACCTATTGCTATACTTATTCTCAAGGTTCTAGCAGACGTCATTATTAAAAGCAAAACCTCCCAGAGGCTAATTAAAATTGCCAGGTTATAGAACTAAGTGGCACCCATCCTAACTTTCCTTGGAGTGCAAACTGCTTAAAATAAAACACCCAGGCGTGACTGTTAGGAGGAAAGAGAGAGGGAGAGAGAGAGGGGATTTATTTATAAACAGGTCAGACTAAAACACACTTTTAAGATTCAACTACTTTCTGGCCTTTGTTAATATTGACCAGCCTTCCAATGCCTGGCAAGATGTGCCAGGAAAGAGACCAAGTTCCCTCTAGGAAAGTGAGTTGCATTGGCTCCCCTGGTTGAAGGCAGCCTGTGCCAGACATGCCTGCCATGCATGATAGAGCCCTGCTCAGTTGGCGGTGTGACCCACATTACACCCCTTGTCTACCTTGGATCCAGTCATCATCAGTGAATCTCCCATGACCAGCTTGATGGATAAGCAGAGTAGGGCTTTATCTAAGTGGTCTAATTTCAAGTATATTAGGAAGCTCCACATACTTCCTCTCCTTTTAGCGCTGCTGGCTTTCTTGATGTTAAAACTTAATCTTTGCCTGTGTTGTCTGTTTCTCCCTGTCTCTTCTTTTAAAGTGGAAATGACCTTGAGTGAAACATCTCTGGGCCTCAGTTTTCTCATCTGTAAAATGAGGGGATTTCCACTAGCGATGTCTAGGAAGCTTGGTGACACAAAAAGATAAACATCTATTAAGGACCTACTATGTGCCAGGCATGGTGCTGATTGCTGGGGATACAAACAAAAAAAAGCAAAAAGAAAAAGAAACAAAAGACCATCCCTTCCCTCAAAGAGCTTACAGTCTAACAAAAGAGACAATATGCAAACAAATATATACAAAGTAAAATACTATATACAAGATGAATAGGAGATAAGTAACAGAGGGAAGGTGCTGAAATGAGTGGGATTGAGGAAGCTATCTTGTAGAAAGTGGTATTTTCATTGGGACTTGCAGCAAGTCAGAGAGGTCAGTTGTTGGAGTAGAGGAGAGAACATTCCAGGCATTGGGAGACAGAAAAGAAAAATAACCAGATCTGAGAGATGGATGCTCATGTTCATGAAACAGTCAGAAGGCCAATGTTACTGGATCAAAGAGTACATGTCAGGGAGTAAGGTATAAGAAGACTAGAAAGGTAGGATAGGGCTAGGTTATGGAGGACTTTGAATGCCAAAAAGAGCATTTTTCATTTGTTCTTGGAGGCAATAGGGAGCCACTGGAGTCTATTGAGTGTGAGTGTGTGTGTGTGTGTGTGACGTGATCCGACCTTTGCTTTAGGAAGTCACTTTAGGGGCAGCTAGGTGGCGCGGTGGATAAAGCACTGGCCCTGGATTCAGGAGTACCTGAGTTCAAATCCAGCCTCAGACACCTGACACTTACTAGCTGTGTGACCCTGGGCAAGTCACTTAACCCCCATTGCCCCGGAAAAAAAAAAGAAAGAAAAAAAAAGTAAGCAAAACCAAGGAAGTCATTTTAGTGCCTGAATGGAGAATAGATCAAATTAGGGAGATACTTGAGGCAGACTGACCTATTGGTGCACTATAACAATAGTCTAGGCATAAGGTGACAAGGGCTTGTACCAGAGTGATGGCCAGTGTCAGAGGAGAGAAAGGGGTATATTTGAAAAATGTTGCAAAGGTGACATCAATAGGTCTTGGCAATAGCTCAGATATGGGGGTGGGGAGGTGAGAGATAGTGAGGAATCCAGGGTGACTATTAAGTCCATAGCCTGAGGGACTTGGGGGATGGTGTTGTCTTTTACAGTTGTGGAAGGTAGTGGCAGGAGTTGGGGCGAGGGAAAGATAGAGTTTTGAACATATGAAGCTTAAGATGTTTTCTGGACATCCAGTTTGAGATGTCTGAAATGCAGGAGGAGATGTCAGACTGGGGCTCACCAGAGTTTGGGGCAGGATGGGTAGATTTGAGAATCATCAGCATAGAGATGGTCACTAAATCCATGGGAGTGGATGAGATCACCAAGGGAAGTAGTATAGAGGGAGAAGATAAGAGGGCTCAGGACAGAAGAGTGAAGGACATTTATAGTTAGAGGGTGTGATCTGGAAGAGTTTCCAGAAAATGAGACAAAGGAGGAGTGGTCAGATAGGCAGAAGCAGAACCAGGAGAGCCTGAAGGTCCAAAAACCTAGAGAGAAGAGAGTATCAAGAAAGAGAGAATGATCAACAGTGTCTGAGGCTTTATAAAATCGTGACTTGGCTTAGGCCTGTCTTTTGCACTGTGGAGTAAAAAAATGTCATTTGAATGTGCCATTTCACCAATCATCTGCTTCCCCTTTTTGCTGTAGACTGATTAACAAAACCTGACTCAACTATCTTCATCCTACTGAGGCTGAATAGAAAATATCCTGGTTGACACAGCAAACTTTAGCTGCACTAGACCCAAGTGTTGCACCCAATATGCAACAAGGGACATTCCTGAGCAGATTTCCTGTTCGTACAGACTGTATCCCATTGGTCCATCAAAATGATATAGAATGCTGTTGATTGTTGAAGAGTGTGCCTGTCAAGTCTTAGAAGCCAAATCTGCACCCTAGGAAGCTGGGGCTGCTATCAGAGAGCAGTCTTCCTTATCACACTAACAAATTTCTGTTCCTGTCACTTTGTTTGACCACTTACTTTATTTGACCTCCAGGATTACTCACCTAATGGTGTTTGAGATTGTCTCTGAACTCCCAAGAAACCCAGGCTGAGAAATTCCCCAATAGCCAATCTCACCTCCTTTCCATATATCCAACCACACCCTCATTTTGAGACTCTCAGTGACCTCCTAATCACTCCATATCTCTTCCAATCAAAGGATGGAACATAGGGAAAAAAGAAAAAAAAACACTGACAGTGGAGTTATAGGGACTTAGGTTCAAATTCTACCATGGATTAGTATTAACTGTGTGACCTTGTATAAGTCACTTAACCTCCCTGAGCCTTAGGCTCTTCATCAGTAAAATGGGGGGGGGTGTTTAGTGGGGAGCCTAGATGGCCTCTAGGATTTTTTTTTCTGAGTCAGATCTAAATCTCTGATCCTACATGGGCTCTACAATTCACTTTTTGCTCTTCAGGGTTAGTTTAACTCACTGAATTCCTTTTCTCAGAGATATTTGAATAAACCTTATTTCTAACTATAGAACAAAGGATGTGTGCTTTGTGAAGGAAATGTCTTTAAGCATCAATGAACAAAGGGGGAGTATTTTTTAAAAGCAGGATTGAAGGGGTATCTTTTTATTTTGCCTTCAGGTTCCCCTGAATCCTAAATTCTACATTGTCCTAAGTAGGATTAATAAATTCTAAATTTTTCCTTCAGCTTCCCCACATTGTAAATCATTCCCTGGCTATCCATGTCAGGAGTTATGGCTTGTTTAACTGATTGGGGTAAGGTTCCTTTCACATTCCTAGCATGACAGGAGAGCCATATATCTCATCCAGTCCTTCTGGGATTAAATGCTCTGCCTTTCTCTCGGATTTCTTTCTCAGAGATATGAGCCAGATATCTGTCTGTTGAAAACCTGGTGCCCATGGAGTGGATGAGAAATAATGGAGGCTCTTAGAAACATGCTCAGGGCTCCTGATGCCTGGGGACTTGGGCAGACCTGCTAAAAGCAGATAAGCTGGGATAAAAGAGTTAAAAACCAAACTCTCTGCTTCAGATCTCTCAATAAACTGGCAAGAAACTGGAAAAAGTCTGGGAGCAGGCTTACTGCTTAGGACATCAAGGTGTTCATTAGTCCTGGGAGGAATACAGTAGGATGAAAAGAACAAAGTATTTGGAGTAAAAGGATTTGGGTTCAAATCCTACCTCTGATAATTACTATCTTGGTTGACCTTGAATAAATCACTTAATTTCCCTGGGTGCAAGTTTTCTCATCTGTAAAGTGAGAGGGATGGATGAGGATCATAGATTAAGAAGGGACCTCATAGGACATATTGACATACTTTTCATTTTACAGATGAGGAAACTGAGTCCCAGGGAAGTTAGGCAATTTGCCTGATGTCATACAAGCAATAAACATTTGAGGTGGGATTTGAACTGAGGTCCTCAGATTGAGTCAGTGTTCTTTCCACTATATCAGGTTACCTCCCATACATATGAGCTTCACTGTCCTTTCTAGCTGTCAATTCCTCCCAGGTAGAAAGAATGGGTGGGTCACTGTTTAGAACAGATCTTCCAGAGAGGAACAACAACAACATTTATATAGTACTTACTGTGTGCCAGGCACTATGCTAGGAGTTTTCCAAATTTTATCTCCCTTGATCCTAACAGTAACCCTGGGAAGTAGGTGCTATTATTATCCCCATTTTACAGTTGAAGAAACTGAGACAGAGAGAGGTTAAGTGATTTGTCCAGTGTCACACAACCATAAATGTCTGAGGCTGGATTTGAACTTAGTGTTCCTGACGAGAGGACCAGAGCTCTATCCACTGCACTACCTAGCTGTGGAAGGATTATGTCCCCTGAAATCTTTAAGTTCAGAAAACCATCTTTAGGCAGAAAAGGAAGAGAAGGAGTAGAGCAAGGTGATCTTTCATGATTTGCTCACCAACCTGTGTCTGCTTTACAGCTTCATGCCTGAAACCACAAATGATAGGCATTTTCCTACTTGGCCTATGTATCTGATCAGTCCTGGCTGGTCTCTCAAAGAAGCATAGTGGATGGCTTCTTGGTGGGGAAAAAGAACAAGAGAAGCCCGACTTCCATTTCCTCTGCTGCTCCCAGACAGGTCAAAAATTGGGGTGATCTTCTCACTTGCCAAAGCCCAATCCCGGTGGACCAGGAGGGATGAGTGAGGGCCTCTCATCCTGTGCACCAGGGCACCTGGATGTCTGCCAATGGGGACAGGTCAGACAGTTCCTTTTGGATCTGGGGGACACCTCTGCTAATAGTAACAGTGTTGACTTTATTTCCTGGCAGTATCAGACATTCTATCCTTCAGCCAAGGTGACCAATTTGCCCTTCCCCATGTACCACACATTGTCTCCCACTCCCAGGCTTTTGTCTTAGGATGATTGCTTTGGCAGCTAGGTGGAGGATAGATTGAAGATGGGGAGAGACTAGAAGAGCGTTAGTCAATACAAGCCTGGACTATTGAATGCTCTTCTTCCCCAGTCATCTCCTTTCTCTCTCTTCTGGTGACCCTTCATCCTTGCCCCAGCCCATTAGGGTCAATGTTATCTAAAGTTCTGAATAGGAAGGGAAATCAGAGACTATCTAATCTAGTCCATACCTAGACTCACTACAATATCCCCAATCAGTGGTTGTACAATCTTCTCTCAATGAACTCAACTGAGAGGAAACCCATTTCTTCCTGAAGAATATTATTCTACTTTTGAAGTACATTTTATTTATGTCAACAGTGTTTGACACATAAAAAGCTATATACATTGATTCATTAATTCATTCATCAAAGCTCCATTTCTCTCTGCAGCTTCTGTCCTTTGCCAATAGCATTGCTTCCATGTCATCAATTCTGATGTCTAAAAGGATGACTTCCAAATTTGTCTCGAGTCCGGACCTCTTGCATCAGCCGAACCCCTTGCCTTTAAGATGCCCCCATCTGGAATTGTACCCATACCTCCATAAATACATAATATATATATATATATATATATATACCCATATGTGTATGTACATCCATGTGTATATACACATGTGTATATATGTGAGTGTATATATACATATGTCTATATGTGTATATATACACAGTGGGGGAATGGGAGGAAATAGCACACATGTACACACATACACACACACACACACACACACACACACACACACATATATATATATAAGTGAGATTTTTTTCCTATTTCTGCATCTCAATGGTATCATTCAACAAGTCTCCAGTTCTCAAAACTTAGCTTCATCTCTTTCTACTTTCTTTCCCTTATGGCTGCACACACACACACACACACACACACACACACAACACTCACACAACACACACATCAGACACATACACACAATTATGTGATCCTGTCCTTCAGCCTTGCCCTTCCTGCCTTTATGATAACTCTTTTTTCTTTTCTTTATTCCCATGACCACCACCTTAGCACAGATCCACATTACTACATCTCGATGCTATTGTAATGAAATGGCTTCCTAAGCCGACATTTGAGCCTCTGCTTTCTTTTCTTTTCAATCCATCCTTCACACCAATGTGTACCATTCAGATAGCATTGGTGATCATTAACAAAACAGTGCCAGTATATTATTGGTAATGGAAGATGAGTCTTCCTTATTCATAGACCTCATGGCTCCCTTTTACTCAAAGTTCTCCTATCTTTTCTAATTGCATATCAAGTAAAATCCAAATTCTTTAACTTGGCATTCGAAGACCTCCATCATATTTACTCCATCCATGACTCTTCTGTACTGTAGCCAAACCTGATCTTCCCCTTGCATTCCTTCTGCTTTTCTACCTCTTTGCCTTTGCCCACAATATTCTTTGAACTCAAAATGTCCTCCCCATCCTCCACCTACTGCTGAATTCATACTTGTCATTTAAAGTTCATTCCCAATGCTACCTATTTTTTTAAAAAGCTTATCCTTTTTCCCTAGTCAGTAAAGACCTTTACCTGTTCTAATCTCATGCAGAGATGTATGTTTCTTTCTTTAATAAACTTAGCACCTACCATTGTGGGTGAGAGTTATCAGGGTATAAGACATAGCCTCCTGTAAGCTGTAAGCTAGACTGTAAGTTCCATCATGTCAGGAACCTTGTTTTACTTCGTTTGTATCTCTATACCCAGTTTATGCTTAATAGTTCAAAAGACTGCATTTTGTCATTGGACCTGGGCTCAAATCCGATTTCTGATGTTTCTTCTGATGCCTGTTCACTTGAGCTCCCTAGTCACAGTTTCAGTTCAAGTCAACATTTATTTGTTAAGGGGCCACTAAGTAACTAACACTGTGCTAGGTGCTAAAAATATGAACAAAATTGAAAATAGTCCCTGTTGACAAGTTATACATTCTCTTGTGGGGTAAAACAAATATAGAGATATACAGACAAGTAAATCCCTCTCCTCTCCTCTCCTCTCCTCTCCTCTCCTCTCCTCTCCTCTCCTCTCCTCTCCTCTCCTCTCCTCTCCTCTCCTCTCCTCTCCTCTCCTCTCCTCTCCTCTCCTCTCCTCTCCTCTCCTCTCCTCTCCTCTCCTCTCCTCTCCTCTCCTCTCCTCTCCTCTCCTCTCCTCTCCTCTCCTCTCCTCTCCTCTCCTCTCCTCTCCTCTCCTCTCCTCTCCTCTCCTCTCCTCTCCTCTCCTCTCCTCTCCTCTCCTCTCCTCTCTCCCCTCCCCTCCTCTCTTCCACATATAGATAAATATACTTTAGTATGCATGCACATATATACTAGACACACAGCACATATACCCAAGAATATCATCTCCTTCAGGGCAGGGATCTAAATGCTTGCTGATTTTTGGACTGACATATCTATAATCTGTTCCCATGTACACATACACATATATACATACACATGTATACACATATATATGCAGTATATCCATATCTTTAAAATATTTATTGTTCACATGCATACACAAAGCCTATTCTGATAAGCCAGCCTCATTAGTCAGCCCTTTTTGTACAGAAATGACTTCCCCTTGTAAAACTGGGAGCTAGAGCAAAGACACCTCAGTGAAGCGAGGGGCAGAGGCTCAAAACCAGGGAGGTATAAGGTCAAGAACTGTGTCATAAGGTGGGTTGGCCAGCAGGAGACAAACTGATCTAACTCACAGCCTGATTCTCCCCACAGCCAGGGGCAGCAGCTACAGCTGTGAAAGTCTCTTTAATTGGAGCATTTATTATGCGTGGTCTAGACCCCTCACCCAGGAGCTTTGAGGAAAGAGTAGGTGGAAGCAACAGGAAACTGAGAAACTTCAGAGATGGTCTGAGGAGATGCTGGATCAGAGCTGGGTTGATGAGATGAAAAGGGCATTTGAAGGGAGCAGTTTGCTGTGATCTGCTTTGCACTAAGTGGGAGCTGGTGGGCTGGGGGAGAGGAAGGATGGGGAGGCATATTTGAAGGGGTAGAATCAATACAGATTTGTTCCTTTTAAATGCAGTCTCTGCTTCCAATAAATCAAGAGTTATGGGGATCCAGGGGCTTGTCAATGTCAAAGGGCCCTTGGCTCATCAGTTTCTATAGAGTTCGCAGAACGTTTAAGACAGCAAAATAATTACTGAGCCCAGAGGATTCCGGCTCACTTTATAAAAAAACCTCAGAAGGCATCTCCTTGTTTGGTCTTTATAAGACCCTCAGCACCAAAAGAAGCAAGATGTCTAAGAAAACACATACACAAGCACAGCTGAAATTTGAATATAGGCCCTCTGATTCTAATTCTTATGTTTTAACACTCCACCGTGCTACCTTATTCATCTATTAAGTGCTATCTTATTCATCTCTTAAGGGTCTATTGTAAGCAAGGCTCAACTGGAGGAGAGAGGAGGAGAGGAGTAGGGAGAGAGCTTCAGACAACACGTGATAACATCTTTACTCCAGATAACATCCATTTCCATGTAGCTTCATCAGTTCCTGACTTCAATAAACTTACCTTCTCTGGAGGAGGCCACACCCACACAGAAAAACACATTAATTAACAATGTTAAATAAGATAAAGACTATGTATCTAAAGAGGAAAAGTTGTATATTTTCCGCTCAATGTGAACTCAGTAACAATGTAGACCTATCTGAAACTAGAGTAAGAGCATCTTGTGAGGCAGTGAATTCCAATGTCACTGGAAATATATTCAAGCAGAAGCCTGAAGAGCATCAGTAATCGTGGTTAGAGAGGGGATTTTGACACTGGGAGAGAAGTTGTACGTGAAGACTTTAAGGTTGTTTCCACCCATGTGTGCATTTTTTCTTCTTCTTCTTTTTTTAAAATCATGATCTTAATCCTTAATTCCAATATAAAAAAGGAAAAGAATGGGGAAGCTAGATGGTGCGGTGGATAAAGCACTGGCCCTGGATTCAAGAGGGCCTGAATTCAAATCCTGCCTCAGATACTTGACACTTACTAGCTGTGTGACCCTGGGCAAGTCACTTAACCCTCATTGCCCCTCAAAAGAAAAAAAGAAAGAAAAAAAGAAAACGCACACACAAACATTCCATTTCTTTAAAGAAAAAAGGCCTGTACAAACAGCTGACCTTGTTAAGAGTTGTGTTTAAAGTGCACATTACAACTAGCTGTGTGACCCAGGACAAGTCATTTAACCCCAACTGTCTCACCAACCCCCCCCCCCCAAAACACATACATTACAATTAACAAAGGAGTAACAAAATCGCCCCTTTTGTGAGCCTCCCCTCTGATTTCTTTGTCCCACTCTGTGTTTTTCACATTTTTGTTCACGTCTCTGTTTTCCTGACAGTGACAGCAGCATTGAAGAATGGATATTCCAGTTGGGGGTTTAGGATGCATTGGAAGAGAGAGATAGGAAGGAAGGAGAGAGATCTCCAACTAAGAGGGTTGGTGAGGTCCTCCAGAGTGAGCCTCCAGTGGGGCTTCCCTCCATTCTCCTGGGAAGTTCACATCATTCCTTACATTCTCAGCTAGGCTTGGGCCTGAGGGTAAACTGGAGGAGCCCGAAGCCAAAACCTGGGAGGAAGGGCTTGGGACTCATTCCTCTGCCTTGGCAGATCCTAGCTATCACATCCTTCACCTGGCCAGAGGCTCCTTGCTGTCTCTCTGCTATGCTTTCCAGGAAGTGATCTGCCTCCCTGGCACTATCTTGGAAAAAAAAAAAAAGAAAAAGAAAAGAAAAGAAAAAATACTGGGTTCAACTGGGTTCAGAGCCAATAGAACGTGGATGAGGTGGGGGAGGAGGGAAACAGGGCTGTGTTTTCCATCACTGTATAAGTCTGGCTTTCTAAGGCCAACCTTGCTGATACTGTTTGTTTCTGGCTGGGTACTGTGCCTGCAGTTTGGATAGCTGTTATCAGCTTTGCAGTACAGCCAGGCAGAATTGGCCCTAGGGTATAACGAATTAGGACAGCAGTCCCTTGCTCTATGTGCTTTTATCTTTATTTATTGGGGGGAGGGGGGAATCACTGAACAGAGACTAAGGGATCCAAGAGTAGATGGGAGAAAGTTGTTTTATCTAGGGGAGGAGGACTTTACAACTTACAGGAGATACATCAGGCAGACCTTAGCTATCTCTCTCCCTTCCCTTCTCATTCCCCTTTTACCAATGGGTTGGGCTTCCCATCTTCCTTCCTTCTACACAGATCTCAGGCTGATGGCTGCCTTATTTTAACTGTTGTTTTTTTTTTTTTTTTCCCATTCAAAGCCACCTTGGATAATGATATGTAATGGCAGTTATTTATGTAAGTCTTTTAAGGTTTGCAGCCATATATACACATCTATGTGTATATACATATGTGGGGGGATATATAACATATACATAGACACATGTGCATGGAACATATAATTTTCCGTAATCCTCTCAACTTTCCTGTTATTATTGTTTCCCTTTTAAAGATAAGGAAACTGAGTCAGGGAACAAGTCAGAAACTTGCCCATGGTCACACAGTAAGTATCTGAGACAGGATTCAAACCCAGGTCTTCCTGATTCCAAGTCTAATACCATTTTGAGGTGATTTCACTGAAATCGGGAAGAAGGGGAGCAGGCAATATAATTTGACTCAGTCTTTGAATTTCCCTAGGGACAAACTTGACATTTGGGCAATGAATACATGGTTGAAAAATGCTTGGGCTCAACATAGGTGAGGATAAACAAGAGGCAGAGCGAGACACTGAGAGAAAGAGACAGAGACATAGAGACAGAAATAGATAGCAGAGAGACCAAGAGATAGACAAAGACATGAGACAGCAAAGTTAGCACATTTTAAAATTTTGTTTTCTAGTTAGCAACAACCACAAAATCCCTTCTTTTTTAATGTAATAAAAGACTTTGTTTAACTAGACACTAATTAAGTGATGAAGTGGAAAGAGCCTCAGAGCTGAGTTCAAACTCTCTCACCCCTGTTTCCTCATCTAGAAAATGAGGGTGTTGGTCTCGATTTTAGCTCTCAGATTTTGTTTCTTCCAGCTTGAGATCTATGATACTTGAACTTTTAATAATAATCCAAATAGTGATGCTGTGTAAGACTTAAAAGATACATATATAAATATCAGTTGCTCTCAAATGTTCCACATGAATTTTCAACATTTGTCACTAATTGTTTAGAATTTCCTTAGTTCTTTCTTTAAGTCCCAAGGAGAAATGAAACCTCTGTTCACCAACACTTTTCTGAAAGTCCCCAGCTCAATCAACACACACAGTACTCCCAGCTTTGGCTTGAGGACTTAGGCATTTAAGCTTTTCAGACCAGTTTTTCATTTAAAACACTTAAAGGCAAATTTCATTCAGCCTTTAACCCTCTTCTTAATAGGATAGACTTTCAATTACCTCATTTCAGGCCCTCTAAGGAGAGGTGATATTAAGCCTTTTAAAATTGCAATCCACAAGCATTTATTAAGTGCTTATTGTGTGACAGGTACTATGATAATCTATGACAATACAAAGAAAATGGGGAAAAAACCATCCCTCCCTTCAAGAAACTTAAATTCCAATTGGAGAGATGTGCATATAAATAAGTACAAACAAGGTCTGTGTGTATGTGTATGTGTGTATGTATTTGTATGTGTGTATATGTGTATGTATATATGTATGTGTGTATGCATGCATATGAATATTTTATTTTTAAAAGGCTGAGGTAAGGAGGAAGAGTATTTCAGACATGGAGTGAGCGGTGGGGGTGGGAAGACAGTGCAAAGCATAGAGATGGGAGATGAGCATCTTGTGTCAGGAACAGTAAATAGGTCAGTATTGGCAGGGCCATAGAGTAGATGGAAGGGGATAATATATAAGAAGTATTTAAAAGGTAGGAAGGGACCAGGTTGTAAAGAGCTTGAAATGTCAAAGAGAGGATTTTATATTTGATCCTGAAGGAAATATGAAGCCACTGGAAAACTGAAGAGGGAGGTAACATAACCACATTTATGATTTAAGAAAATCACTTTGCTAGCTGTGTGGATTGGGGAGAAATTTGAGGCAGGGAAACCAATTAGAAAACAATTGTCTTTTGTCCAGATGAGAGGTGATGAGGTCCTGTACTAGAGTGGTAGCAGTGTGAGTGGAGAGAGGGGGATGTACTTGAAGAATATTTTGGAAGTAGAAAGGACAGTAATAGAAAAGGGAATGGGTATGTGGAATAAATGAAAATGAGTGGTCAAGGATGACACATGGTTGATTGGAAGGATAGTGGTACCCTTGAGAGCAACAGGGAGTTTCAGAAGAGGGTAGGTTTGAAGAAGAAGACAAGTAGTTCTCTTTTGGACATATTTAATTTGAGATGCCCACAGGGCATCAGTGGATACATCCCATAGGCAGTTTATGAAGTTGGAGAGAAACCATGCTTGGATATATAAGTCTGGGTATCACATGCATAGAAATGATAATTGAACACGTGAGATCACCACGTTAGAGGGTATGTGTACCCTCTTATTTTAGATAGAGAGAAAGAGAAGAGAAGAGGAGAGAGAGAGAGAGAGAGAGAGAGAGAGAGAGAGAGAGAGAGAGAAGAGAGAGGAGAGAGATAAAGAATGAATATGAATGGGAGAGAGAAAGGGAGGGAGGGATAGGACAAAGACTGTGAGGATGCTCGTGGTTGGTAGACTTGACCAGGATGAAAATGCAGCAAAGGAGACTGAAAAGTAGTTAGACAGAAAGGGGGAAGACAGAGATAGAGACACAGAGAAAGACAGACAAACACAGAGAGACAGACAGAGACAGAGAGTCAAGGAGACAGAAGATAGAGATATGGAGACATAGACAGATAGATAGAGACTCAGGGAAGCAGAGAGAAATAGACAAAGATTCAGAGAAACAGAGAAATACAAAGACAGAGATAGAAAGGCAAGGAGAGAAATATAGGTGATTCCTGCTCATTTAAGACACAGAATTTAGTAGGAGGTTATAACACATCTTAAAAATATAATGTCTATTGGACGTGGGCTATTGGATATCCAGTCAAAAGTTCAAAATTGAATTGATTATCTTTCCTCTCCAACCCAGTAGTGATCTTTTGAACTTCCTCATTTCTTTGGAGAACATCACCATCCTTCTAGGAACCCAGGCTCACAACCTTGGAATCATCCATGACTCCCTTCCCTTTCTTATTCCACATATCCAGTAACTCTCTCTCCACAGCATCTCTTTCTTCTCTCTCTTTTGATTCATTCACAAAATCACCACCCCTATCCAGGACCCCATCATGTCTCACCTGGACTACTGCAACCGTCTCCTAATTACTCTCCCCATATCTAGCGTTTCTTCTCTCCCATCAGTCCTTCACACTGCTGCCAACATAATATACGTAAAGTACAGGTCTGCCTGAGTCAGCCCCTTACTTAAGAATCTTCTGTGGATTTTTATTGTCTTTAAACTCCTTTGTTTGGCATGAAAGTCCCTACATCCACTTACTCAGGTCAATTTTTCCAGACTTATTACACATTACTCCCATTCATTCATGTATTCTATGGACCAGCTGCACTGGCCTACTTGCTAGTGTTCACTTGCTGCATTCTATCCCCTCTCTTCGTGCCTTTATCCAGACTAGTCATCATGCCTGGAATTCACCCTTTCCGACCTTCACATCTTAGAATCCCTAGTTTCCTTCAAAGTTCAATTTAAGTGCTACATCCTGCATGAGATATTTCTTGATTCCCCCAACTGTGAGCAATTTCACTGATAAATTGATTTTAATTTACTTGTAAATATTTATGTAGACTTATGTATGTTTGTGTTATCTCCTCTGAGACACGTGGAAAGTAAGCTACTTGTTGGCAGGGAATACTTCATTTTTGCCTTGGTATCCAAGTATGATAACAATGTCAGGCATATAGTAAGTGCTTAACAAATGTTTGTCGAGTGATTGACATGATATGAGGAAAAGAAGGGAGCAACATGTTATTTATGGTCTCATAGTATTACAGGGCCTCAGTGCTAGAAGGGTTCTCAGAATACACTTTATTCATCCAATAAGGTCAATGAAACCCAGAGGAGTGAAAGGATTTTCCAAGCTCACAAAGTAGTAACAGAGACAGGATTTGAACCCAAATGTTCTAATTGCAAATCCAACACTCATTTCACTTCACCACTATTTCTCTGTTTATATACCATGCTGCCTCAGAGGGCAGAAAAGACCCTACTAATTGGAGGGCCCAAAAAACAATGTCTTCTCTGGATCATATTGAGTAGGGAGGAGGAAAAGAAAGAAAAAGTATGGACCCTTCCTGTGAGTTTCCATACTGTGTGCCTATCTTTTTCCAATCATAAGTTCCTCTGTCAGTCAACCATAACTGAGTTCTTTGTAACACCCCCTCCCATCAGGTACCTTAAATTCACAAAAGACTTGGTTTCTTTATGAGTGTCTGCATGTTTCCAACTCTTTCTAAATGCACTGCTCATTCTTAAAGGAGCCATGCTTTTCATTTAAGTTCACTGTTGTTGCTGTCTTTTTTTTCTTTGCTTCAGAACTAATTTTTTTAAAAAAACACATTTAAACAAATGAAATACATTTTTCAAGCAGACATCTTCACTAGCTCCCGAAGAGGAGAAGAAGGTGGTATTTTAAAGTCCAGGGTCTTGAAAGAAAAGCCCAGAGGCAAGAGCCTTGGTAGAGTATATGAAAATTCAGGACACCAAGACCAACTCCAGCTCTCTTATGGCCTTGGTGTATGTGTGTGTGTGTGTGTGTGTGTGTGTGAGAGAGAGAGAGAGAGAGAGAGAGAGAGAGAGAGAGAGAGAGAGAGTCACAGAGACACAGAGAGAGAGAGACACACACAGAGACACAGAGAGAGAGAGACAGAGAGAGAAAGGGAGAGAGAGAGGGAGAGAGAGAGAGAGAGAGAGAGAGAGAGAGAGAGAGAGAGAGAGAGAGTCTTCCTTTATCTTGGCCTTCTATTCAAGGTCTAGTCTGTAGTTTTCTTGGTTACCGAGGAAGAATATCCATTGGATCTTGGAATCTTAGAAATGAAAGACTTTGAGAAATTATTTTGTCCAGTTCCCCAACTTCAAGATAGATGGCAGTCTGTTCTCCCCCAGAAAATTTCCAGGGCTGGGCATTCCATACCCTCAGGGTCATAGATCTGGAACTGAAAGGATCCTAGGTCATGAAAGAAACATGGGTTTGGATCACTAGAGGAAGCATCCTTGGGGACGTGGGCACTAAAAGAATGGCAGATGTAGGGAACAGTGAGGAGATCAGATGGGTAATTCTCTTGTCCTGAATTTGGTACATGTTCTATCTCCCTCTCCTCTGATAGAATGTAAACTCTGAGGACAGGGGCTGTCAGTAGTAGTAGTAGCAGTAAAGTAGTAGCAGTAGTAGTCCAGTAATCATCTAGTTCAGCCCTTTGACTTTACAATTGAAGAAATGGGGCCCAGGGACTTTAAGTGACGTACTGAAGGTGACACAGGTAATGTCTGAGTTGGATTTGAACCCATTTCCTTTGATTTTAATTCAATGCTCTTTCCCCCCTACTACATGAAACATACCTCAAGAAACATAGCCATCAAATGCTTTCTGCTGTGAACTCCTAAACCTCCATCTTTATATGGAAAACCATAGGAGTCTGTGAGTAAACGTGTGATTTGGTGTCCAGGCTCCTCTTTGACATTTCCCAGATCAGCAAATGACTTTGCAACACATGTTCCATGTCCATGTCCTATCCTCTTTCAGCTCTGTCTCACTTCTGTCAGAACATAGCAGCATCTGAGAAGCAAAACATATTTCCTGCTTGAGCAAAGATTAAGAGTAAGGTGGTTAGTGGGTATAGTTATCTCTGTTCTTAGGGGCTCCCTAGAAATTAACAATAATACCTCATCTCAGATCTTAAGAATGCGGGGGGGGGGGTGGAAGGTTTATAATTGCTAGACAGTGGGATGACAAGAGGATTGGCTGGAACTTCAGCTGTGGGATCTCCTTCCCCTCACGCACGGTTCTATGGTTATTCAATCACCTTACTTACCCCCATATTGGATTTTCCAATTGTCTCCTTCTCCTTTATCTTCTGTAGTCTCAAGTGGAATGAATAAAATGAACTAATTACTTTTCTATAAATATCAACTGGGATGAGCTCCTGGGGGACCACATCATGTCTTCTGCTCCATGCTGGTCATTCAAGGATCTCCTAATGTCTCCATCACGGGAGAGACAGGAACCTTCCCACACAACTGGCCTGATCTATGTGGGAAGGCACTCAGTCACATGTGAGCACATGTGGACACATACAGATAAAAGTAAATACACCCTCCCTCCACCAAATAGTATGCTATCCCTGAAGGAAGTGATATTAGCAATGGGGCAAGAAGCTGACTCTCCAAACAAGGTTCAAGGAGAAGGAAGGGCCAGGCTTCCAAGGCATAAGAGCATAAAAAGGGATGAGATGATAGGAAGAGACTGGGAATGACAATGAGCCAGCAATTAACATCTGCAAAACAAAAAAAGAAAACTCCCTAGCATGAGGAATTATGCACAAGGGGGAGGGAAAAAAAATTCTTAATAGCTCTCCACCGACTTTCATTAGTTCTGACAGTAAATGCTACATCCCAGTATGTTCCATAGCAACAGTTTCCAGGAAGAGCTAAATCAGAAGCCCCCGTCCTGAGGACTTTCAATCAGGCCAGGCGCTTATACAGACAAATCATCTTGTCACTGACTGCGGGGTTTGGGTCTCATTGGAATGAAGCAGGTCAGGGCAGGATACATGGGGAAACATTCCTGCTTCCATCATGAGTGGCTCTGATCATAAAGAAATCTGTGGGAGCAGGGATTGTGGGAGAGTGCCCCAGCAGAAGGGCAGGGCATGGCCACTGGGCATTGCTCTGGATGACTTGGGGCTAGATGGAAAGGAAACTGGTAGTGTAGAAGCTAGGTTTCCAGGCTCCTTGGTAGAAGTGAAAATGCAGTGAAGGAAAGGATGGACTCCCCCTTTCTCTTTCCCTTCTGTATATCTATTCCTCTCTGCCCACATTTCCTCTTCTCACACTCCCTCCCTCCTTTTCTCACTCTCTTTCTCTAAGTATACAGCACTGGGATTTTGAAGGTGTAGAAAGCAAATAAGTGAGTCCTCTCTGAACCTCTGGGGATAGGAGTCCGTGTCACTTTTCTGGGGAAGATGAAAGCCTAAAAATGAGTCTGGAGCTCTGCGGCATCTGCCCATGAATTCAGCCTTCCTGTGCCACCCCCCAGACACCATTATGATCTGAAAGAGAACAAGGGTGGAAGCTTCAAAGATCTATTAGTTTGGTTTAAGTGTCAAATGTGAAATGGAACCTGTTTCCTAACTTCCTCAGGGCAGGTTGCATAAAATTCAGAGGGTCTTAGAATCACAGCATCATCAACTTTAGATCTAGAAAAGGCTTTAAGGGGCATCCACTTCAACCCCTTCATTTTACGAATGGAGAAACTGAGACCCAAAGAGGCTAGGTCACTTGTCCAGGGTCACACAGCATCTGAGGTAGGTGTTGAACCCAGGTTTTCTGATTCTAAGTCCAGTTGTTTATCCACTACAATCAATCAATCAATCAATCAATCAAGTATTTATTGTGGACAAGTATGTGCCAGGTGCTATGCTAGCCATTGTGGATAAAAGGACAAAGAGTGAAATAAGCCTAGCTTACAAAGAGCTTATGTTCTAACACTGAAGATAAGTATGGATAAAAATATACACAGCACAAAAATAAAGATAATAAATATAAATCCATACAAAGTAGTTAAATACAGAGTATTTTAGGGAAGAAGTCACTAGCAATAGAGGGGTCAGGAAGAGCTTCATACAGAGATGGAATTGGAACTGTATCTTAAAGGAAGAGAGAGATTCTGAGATGAAAGTGGGGTGGAAGTGCATTCCAGACATGGGGGAAGGTCAATGCAAAGACACAGAAATGGAAGATGAAGTCTGGCATGTGAGGAACAGAGGAAAGGCAATTTTGGCTGGACTACAGCTTCTGAGTGTGGGGTATATGTGTGTGTGTGTGTGGGGGTGGGTGGGTGTGTGCTTTGGATCTTAACATCTAAGCAGAAGAATTCATATTTGATTTAGTTGATTGTATAGGGGAATCACAATTACTTTAGCAGTGGCATAAAAAATGGAGTGGATTGGAGTAGGGAGAGAGTTGAGGCAGGGAGAACAATCAAGAGATGCTTGCAAAAATCTAGGTGAGAAGTGATAAGGGACCTGACCTAAAGTGGTAGTTATATGAGTGGAAAGAAGGGGTCTTATGTGAGAGTTATGTGAGAGATGCTGAAAGTAGAAATGGCAAGATTTGGCAACTGGCTGGATATATAAGATGAGTGAGATAGGAGACTGGAAGGAAAATGGTATCTTCTACAGAAATGGAGTTTTAGAAGAGGGATAGACTTTGGAAAAAGATAAAGGGTTCAGTTTTAGAAACGTTAAGTTTGAAATGTCTCTAGAACATTGAATCTGAAATGTTGGTATTCAGGGAGAGCCTGTGGAAGGATTTGTAGATTCAGTAATCCTCAGCATAGTGGTGATAGTTAAACTCATGGAAGTAGGTAAGGTGACCAAAAGAGAGGGTACAGAGGGAGAAGGGAAGAAGGTCCAGGACAGAGCCTTGGGGAAGATACAAGGGAATATGTTAGGGATGATGAACCCCTGAAGAAGACTGAAAGTAGTCATAGATCCTGGAGATACTACTACTACTACTACTACTACTACTACTACTGACAGCCCCTGTCCTCAGAGTTTACATTCTATCAGAGGAGAGGGAGATAGAACATGTACCAAATTCAGGACAAGAGAATTAATTGTTACCTATCTGATCTCCTCACTGTTCCCTACATCTGCCATTCTTTTAGTGCCCACTTTCCCAAGGATGCTTCCTCTATTGATCCAAACCCATGTTTCCTTCAGATCACAGGTCAAGTGATTGCAATATACTGGAAAGAGCCAGGGATTAGATTAAAAGGATCTGAGTTGGAAGGAATCCTGGCTTTGGAGGAAGAGGAGCTAGTTTAAAAACCTCATCTCTATTACTTATAAGCCTTAGGACCTTGGGTAGGGCACTGAACTTTTGCTGCCCTCTGTTTTCTCATCTGTAAAAAAGAGGGGGGGTGTTGCACCAGATTACCTCTGAATTTTCTTCCAGCTTTAGATCTGTGGTCCTTGAAGAGCTTTTCCTGGCTGCTTTAGGCCATGAGAAGTCTTCTTTTTTTCTGTATTTCTATCACTCACCAAGCCCCTAAGTATCTGCTGTTTATACTTCTCCTTTATCACTTCAGCCTATGCTATCTTCTATTGACATTCTTCTTTCTTTATTACCTATCCTGTCTTCCCCAACTAGATTAGTATCTCTTTTAAGGAAGCATCTGGACTAGGCTTCAGTGCGTCTGTAAAAATGAAGGACATAGACTAGATATAATAAGATATTTTCTATTCGTATGATGCTTCAAGGTTTGCAAAGCACTTTGCTTATAGAAGTTAGCTATGCTCACTATTAACCTATTTTGCAGATGAGGCAGCTGAGACTCTAGGAGGTACATGCCTTAATGATATTCACTAAGCTAGTAAGTCATAGGATCATGGGTTAAAAGCTAGAAGGGATCTTATAGGCCATCTGGTCCAATCCCCTCATTTTATAAATGAAGTCCAGAGAAGTTGCGACTTGCCTAAGGTCATACATGTGGTGTGTAGCAGAGCTAGAATTTGAACCCAGGTTCTCTGACTCTAAACCTTACACACCTTCCACTAAGGCAGCTACACCCAGGCTCAGAAAACCTGGGTCTGGCCCAATCTCAGAGAAGTCACAATCTCTATGGGCCTCCCTTTCCTCATTTGTAAAAGTAGGGGTTTGGATTAGATGGCATCCAAGGTCATTTCCAGTTCTCTATCCATGATTTGAACTTGTATCCCATGCCCAATAGCTTTCTGACTCTCATACCGTAGTGTCTTGATGGCTCTTTCTAGTTTTAAAGTCAATGATCTTTTGCCTTCTACTGTTTTGCATCCATAACCCAGTACCCTCTATATGTGCCCAGTGGCTATATCTCAAGTTCAGACGTGGCAGTAGTGGCCCAAATCACTTTTAGGGAATCCCTTGACCCCTTGCCACCCTGGAAGGAGCATCCATTCATTCAACATCAGTCACTGGCACTTAAGAGTGTCACTAAGAGGGTGATATTGGTCAGTGGATCATAGTAAGTTGAGGTCTGTCCATAAAATCCAGCAATAACATACTAATGGTCACTTAATTAATTAAGTAAATTAATAATTAGCTCTTGGGGCAACTATGTAGCAAGTCTGAAGTCAGGAAGCTAATTTTTGTGAGTTCAAATCTGGCCTCAGTCACTTGCTAGCTGTGTGACCTTGGATAAGCCACTTAACCCAGTTTACCTCAGTTCTTCATCTGTCTAGAGAACTGAAGAAGGAAATGGCAAACCACTCCAGTCACTTTGACCAGAACAGGGTCATGAAATCTGACATGACTGAAACTATTGAACAGCTACAATAAAAATATAGCACTTTAAGGTTGACAAAGCATGTCATTTAATCCTCAAATCAACTCTGGTAAGTAGGTGCTATTATTATTCCCATTTTATAGATGAAGAAACTGAGGCTGTGACTTGCCCAGTGTTATAAAACTAGTGTCTAAGGCATTATAAACCTAAGTCTTGACTCCAAGTCTACCACTATGCCACTGATTGATCTGTAGTAGAGTGATCCTACTTATGACCACTGCTTTTTCAACTTTTGCCATCTTTGTACACTGAGGAACTTCAGGACACTGTGGCATTGTGCTACTAGAAATTAGGGAGTGCTTGGTAGAACCTGGCTGCCCATAGAATGCTTCCTCTGCAGCTATGCTTGACTTGCCATCTTGGAGCAGGGTTTATTTTTCTGTATCTCGTATGAGACCAGGGGCTGATTCAAAACAGGGTTGTCATGTCCTGTATGTTTCCAGGAGAAGGATTCCTATTCTGGGGTCCTGATAATCTGCCTGGGCTTTTGGAAGCTAAGTTTTCCTGGGGGAATTGTCCTGGCATAAGTGAGCCAGCCACTGGCATGTAGGTTCTCAGAAAGGGCAGCTGACCCGGAGATTCCTGCAATAGTCTGAACCCCCCAACCTTTTTTTAAATAGATCTACAGGGAACAGAGAGAAGGGGAAAGACTGATGTTTTGAGATCCAATAAATGTTTGTTGCTGTTTTGAGTCTGCACCAAGAGTCTACTACCTACATATTATAGAGTGTATTGTCTTCTTTCCAAGTTATTTCCTATATGCCTTGTTTCCCAAAGGCTGAACATATACCTATATGAGATCCCTAAAGCCTGGGACTTTCTATTTCTTTTATATCCTACAGAATTTCAACTACAGAACTGAGCTCACAGGAGCTTAATGCATTCTTATTGATGTGACTCTTGTAGGTAGGGGATTCAATTAACATGCAAGCATTCAACTCAGGAGGACATGCATGAGAATTCTGGAGAGGGAGAGCCTCCGGGTTTTCTTCTTGGGACTGGGAACTTGATTCAGAATATTTACAATCACTTGTAGGGCTCTGAGGCAAAAATGAAAAGAAAAATTGGAGGAATGAGTACTGGGCATATGAGAGAGGAAGAGAGAAACTTACACTGACAAATGGATTTAGACCCTATCAAAGACCCCAAATCTATGGAATATTGTGGCAGATCATGGCAATACTAAGAATATTGAACTTCCACATAATACTTTCAATAATAATTCATTAAGAAACTTCTCTGTGCAAAGCACTGTGTTGGGAATTGGGGATATAAAGATAAAATGTGATATATAGCATGTATGTATGTATGTACCTGCAAGGAGTTGGCATTTTATTGGGGAGGAAAGTGGTCAGTGTGTGTCAGAAGAGTGTTTGAACCCAGGACTTCTTGGTTCTGAGATGAACTCTCTGCCACCTCTGTCAAGCTGTGCCTACTCTTTGTGCCTTAGTGGAAAACCCCACAATCCTTTCCTGGTTTGGGCCAATGTCCTAGGTTTTGCCTATAGATAGTACTATGTATAGCCTCATTTCTCATGACCAGACCAAGACTAGAATCCAAAGGGAGCAGTGAGGGAAAGCACGTGTCTTCTTATATCTCTGTCTGTGTGTTTGCTTGGTGAGTGGTTTCGTTGCTATTAATAAACCCGGTAGTTATATTAAAGGTAGGCGTGACTGTGTTTCTACAGAGCTAGACAAATTCAGTCTAAAAATCCATGAAACACTAGAAAGGAGGGACCAAGCCAGAACACTTGATTATTTGAGGGTAAGGAGTGGGGCTGGCTATAACTGAATGGAGTCCTGTATGTAATTGGTTCAATCCTCTTTATACTTGACAATGGATCATGGACTCATGCATATACCATAAGATCACAGACCTAAAATGAGAAAGGACCTCAGAGGCTATCTAATCTAACCTCCTCACTTCCACTTTTTTAGAAATAAGGGAACCAAACCCTAAAAATCTTAAGTGACTTACCTAAAGTCATCTCACTTCAGATACTTACTAGCTGTGTGACCCTGGGCCAAGTCACTTAACCCCAAGTGCCTTAAACATTCAGGGCCATCTCCATTTGTTTCAATATATATGTTGGCACTGGACCCAAATGACTCTGGAGGAGAGAGTCAGTTTGGTGACCTTGCACAGCCCTCCCTCACTTAAATCCAATTCACTGCAAGTCATGACATCACCCAGATGCTATGGTCCTTTTCAAGAACAAAGGACAAACAATGACACCAGGAGATAGATGATACTAGTCAGGTTTGAACTGAGATCCTTTGACTCCAGAGTCCAGTATTCTTTCTATTATACCAAGCTCTTTTATCTTGTCTATATGCACTGGACCCTTCTGATGTAGCTATATCCTTTTTTCCCCAATTATTTTTCTAATTACATGTAAAATAATTTTTTAAGATTTTGAATTCCAAATTCTTTCCTCTGCCCCCCTTATTTTGAAGGTAAACAATTTGATATAGGTTACATATGTGCAGTCATGGAAGACATATTTCCATATTACTTATGTTGTAAAAGAAAACACAGAACTCCCCAAAACCCTCAAGAAAAATAAAGTTTAAAAAAAGTATATTTTGATCTGCATTTAAAATTCCATCAGCTCTTTCTCTAGAGATAGCATTTTTCATCATAAATCCTTTGGAATTGTCTTAGTTTGTTATATTGCTGAGTCATATATAGCTTAATCATTCACGTCTGACCATTAAACAATATTGGTGTTACTACATACAATGTTCTCCTGGTTCTGCTCACTTCATTTTGCATCAGTTTCTATGTCTTCCCAGGTTTTTCTGAAAGGATCCTACTTGTCATTTCTTAAAGCACAATTTGTTTGGCCATTCCCCAATTGATGGACATCAGTTACTTCACCTGGAAAATTGCCATTTACCTGAGAGCCAGTGTACCTTCAGAAGTTGCCAAGGAATAGCCACCATGGTGTTTGCTGCCTGGCTATACTGAAGAAATGCCAGGAGCAGAACAGAGGTCTGTACATAACATTTGTTGGTCTAACCAAGGCCTTTGAAATTGTCAGTCATGAAGGCTTGTGGAAGACCATGGTTAAATTTGGTTGCTCAGAGTTCACCAGTATTGTACATAAGTTCCATGATGGCATGTTTGCATAGGTCCTGTATAATAGATGATGCTCTCAAGTCTCCCAGTCACCAGTAGAGAGCAGCAGGGCTGTGGCCTTCCTCTCATGCTTTTTAGCATGATGTTTTCAGCCATGTTGTCAGATGCCTTCAGTGAGGATGAAAATAGCATCATGGTCAATTACCACACTACAGTAAATTATTTAACTTGAAAAGGCTATAAGCTAAGACTAAAGTGGAAGGAGAGTTGGTGTGTGATTTTTTTTTTTTTGCATTTGATTGTGTGTACAATGCAGCCTCTGAGGCTAAGATGCAACAGAATATCTGGATCAATTCTCTGCCACTTGTGCTAATTTTGGCCTGACAATTAACACCAAGAAAACAGAGTTTCTCCACCAGCCAGTTCTGCACCATCCATATATAGAACCATTGGTGACAACAAATGGAGAAATTTTAAGTGCTGTGGATAAGTTTACTCGCCAGTGTACTTTCTAGGGATGTACACTTAGATAATGAGATTGATGCATTGCCAGAGCCAACTCATTGTTTGGGAGACTTTGAAGGAAAGTATGGGAGAGAAGCATTATTTGATTGCCTATCAAACTGAAGATCTACAGAGCTGTTATGTTAACCTCACTGTTATATGCCTAGGAAACCTGCCCAGTATACCAGTGCCATGACATTGCTTCCATTGGAATTGCCTTAGGAAGATTATGAAGACTACCTGGCAAGATAAGGAGCCAGATACTGGGGTCCTTTCTCAAGCTGAACTTCCAGGCATTCAAACTCTACTGAAGAGAGCACAACTGCAATGGGCCAGCCACGTTGTTTGAATGCCAAGCGTACATTTGCTTAAAGACTATTTTACAGAAAACTCACATGAGGCAAGTACTCACATGGAGATCAGAAGAAGCATATATAAGGCTACTCTCAAGGTCTCTCTGAAGAAGTTTGACAGATCGTGATACATGGAAGTCACTGGCAAAGCACCACGCCGCATGGCATGCCCACATCAAAGACGGTGCTGTGCTCTATGAGCAAATCAGAACTGTAGTAGTTCAGAAGAAACATGAGATGTGCAGATTCAGAGACATCCCCTCCCAAATGGTCATAGGGACTATGGTTCCTTATCTGTGGTAGAGCCTTCTGAGCTTGTATTGCTGTGATCAGCCATAGCTGGATATACTGTCCATTAATCCCAACATCATGATGTCATTTTATTCCTCTTCAAGCACAAAGGACATGACATTCAAGCACAAGGACAACCGTATTCCATCACACTCATATACCACAACTTGTTCAGCCATTCCCCAATTGATGGGCATCCTCTCAGTTTCCAATTCTGTGCCAAAACAAAAAGGCTGCTATAAATATTTTTGTTCACATAGGTCCCTGTCCTTTTTCTTTGGTCTCTTTGGGGTATAGACCTAGTAGTGATATTTCTCAGTCAAAGGGTATGCAGAGTTTTGTAACCCTCTGGCCATAGTTCCAAATTGCTCTTCAAAATGTTTGGATGGGCTTACACCCCCACCAGTAGTGGATTACTGTTCCAAATTTCTGACATCCCCTCCAATGTTTACCACTTTCCTTTTCTGTCATATTAGCCATTTTATTAGATTGAGATGGTGCCTCAGAGTTGTTTTAATTTGCATTTCTCTAATCAGTAGCAATTTAGAGAGTTGTTCATATTACTATAGATAGCTTTGATTCTTCATCTGTAAACTGCCTTTTCATATCTTTTGACCATTTATTAATCGGGGAATGAATTGTATTCTTACAAATTTGACTTTGCCCCATCTTCAGCTGCATTCTATTACATCATGCTTGCCGTCAAGCATTTTCTCAATGGAAGATGTAGTCAGAATGACATAACAGAAAGAGCAGCATATTTTTAAGTCAGGTTGAAAACTTACTAGAGGCAGTACAGTGGTAAGGTTGTCTTTGTTCTGAACTTGGAGTCTAGGAAGACTCGGGTTTAAATGGTGCCTCTAACACATAGAAGCTTTTCTGACCATGCAAAAAGTTATTTCATTTCTCTAAGCCTCACTTATATCATTTGTAAAATTGGAATAATAATACCTATATTAGATACTTCACAGATGAGGTAGGAATGAATGAAATACTGTGAGTAAAGTGTTTAGAAACCTTAGTATATTTATCATAACCATTTGTTATTACAATTGGTGTGATCTGGGGCAAGTAACTAAGTGGAATATACCTCGAGGCCATCTATTCCAAAGCTCTTAATTCACAAATAGGGAAACTGAGGCCCAAGGAGGTTATGTAACTTAAAGGATCCTCAGAGATAATCACCACTAGCATTTACATCATGTTTAAAGGTTTGTAGAGCACTTCACGCATGTGATCCTATTTGATCTTCATAACAATTCTGTCAGGTAGGTGCCATTTTTTTTTTCTCATTTTATAGATATGGAAACTGAGGGCCAGAGAAGCTTTAAGTAACTTATCCAGGATCATGTAGATAGCAAATATCAGAGGTAAGATTTGAACTCAGTCCTTGCCTGATTCTAAATCCAGTGCTCAATCGACTGTGCCACCTATGACCTAGAGCAGGAATAAAAGGAAATATAGAGGTCATTTAATCTAATCGCCTTATTTGATTTGTGCAAAGCGAGGTCCAGGGAATTTGTGACTTATAAGTTCATCATAGATATGACGCTGACAATGATCTTTGAGGCAATCTATTCTCATTTTACGGGTGGGGAAACTGAGGCCACAAAAGGGGAAGTGACTCACTGAGAGCCATACCATCAATAAGGGTCAGAGCTGAGATGCAAACTCATGCTTTCTGGATCCAAATCCAAGTCACTTTCCATTGTATTATGTCAGTTTGCCTACCTGTAAAATGGGAAGTAATGGGGGTGGGGTGGAGATTGGGTTAATGGATCTGTGCAGTTTCCTCTCACTATAAGGCCATCTGCTCCTCTATTAGTGTTCTATCATTCCTCTAACATCATATGGCCTCTAGGCCCCAGAGGATATCCCATCTACCCTGACGATGGCAGCTGCAGCCGAGATGCTGCCTGTCTCAGCAGGAGAGAGGCTAGAGTGGGGTCAGCAGGGCAGGGAGCAGCCTGGGTGGGACAGCTGTTGTTCAGCATGGGACCTGTGCTCTCCCCTGTTTCCTTGTGGAGGGAGGGGCCCAGGGATAGGAGTAGTTCATTCCCATCTCTGCCCTGCAGCCAGTCATGTTTGCCTCTCGGTGCCACAGCTGGAGGCCAGCTAATGGATGTGTCTTTCACTGTAGCTCTTTCCTTCGTGTTAATGCACTTAGCCTGCTCACTAAGAGCCTCTGACATGATTACAGAGCTCCCTGCTGAGCTCAGCATGGCACGTTGGCTTGGCAGCATGGCTCTAGCTTTGCTTGGCTTTGTGCATTGCAGAGACAACAGCCCCCACCTCCTGCCCCATAGAAGGCCTCTCTGCAAGCTGGATATTGCCACCAAGAGAAGTGTACTACAGCCTGAGCCCACTCCCCTCTTTGCAGAAGTGGGGGTCTATGTGTGTGGAATATTGCATATACTGTCAGATGCAGTTGATGTCTTGATTAGATTTGGCAAATTGCTCTCTTTTCTTCTTCCTTTTCCTTCCCTCCTTTCCTTCCTTCCTTCTTCCCTTTCTCTCTTCCTTCCTTTTCTTCTTATTCTTTTTTGGGGGGGGCAGGGAAATGGGGATTAAGTGACTTGCCTAAGGTCATACAGCTAGTAAGTGTCAAGTATCTGAGGCTGGGTTTGAACTCAGGTCCTCCTGAATCCAGGGCTGGTGCTTTATCCACTGGGCCACCTAGCTGTCACCTTTTTTCTTACTCTACATCACAGTATATGGCTTGATGGAGGAGAGAGATACATTCAGATGTGAATGTGATATTTATTTATTTATTTATTTATTTATTTATTTATTTATTTATTTATTTATTTATTTATTTATTTTATTTATTTATTTTATTTATTTATTTATTTATTTATTTTCGTGAGGCAATTGGGGTTAAGTGACTTGCCCAGGGTCACACAGTCAGTAAGTGTTAAGTGTCTGAGGCCGGATTTGAACTCAGGATCTCCTGAATCCAGGGCCGGTGCTCCATCCACTGCGCCACCTAGCTGCCCCATGAATGTGATATTTAAAAAAACTAAAATATACAAATAAAAGGTTAACAAAAAAAAGTTGAACTGCCTGCCCTGGTTTGTCAGAATGAAGCAGGTACCAATCTGTCGGCCCATCCACAGAACCTGTGCCAGGCATTATTGGAAGTACAGTGGGGGTAGGGAGCTTGGATGTAAACTAATATGGGCATAGCCCATTTATGCGGCACTTAAGAGTTTACCACATCCTTGTGAGTTAAACGAGCAAATGTCAGGGATAGGGCCTGGAAGCTATGATTTCACTGGTATCAAGGACTGCCTCATGTAGTCTTAGAGAACTGACCAGGGCAGTGACTGATGAAATGACTTTCCCAGGATCATGAAGTTAGGTATCTTTCTAATCCTATACAAAGTAGGCACATAGGGGCAGCTAGGTGGCACAGTGGATAAAGCACCGGCCCTGGATTCTGGAGGACCTGAGTTCAAATCTGTGTTCAGACTCTTGACACTTACTAGCTGTGTGACCCTGGGCAAGTCACTTAACCCTCATTGCCCCACAAAAAAGTAGGCATATAATAAAATAGTTACAGAATGAATGATGAATGACTCATTTATGGGTCCCTGCCAGTGAGGCCCAGACCTTGCTTATGCACACTCTGATCAGACTCCCCTCTCCCAATTGAGACTACAGGTGAACACTCTGCTTGCTCCAATGAAGACCAAGGCTCATCTGCCATCCTCTGACCTTGCAGCTGGTATGGATAGCAGGTTCATTCACACCCACTGAACAATATACAAAATAGGGTGTAGAATAAACAAATTCTCCCATAGGACCAGAGCTCCACATTCAGTACCATTTGGTCACTGGTGCCGTTCTTATGCCCTGTTCTCTCTCCGACCTTCTAGACTCTGGGTGTTGCCTGTCCACGCTCATACCTGCTTGCTGCCTCCAGGCTTTGCCTGACATCCTTGGACTGGAGTTATCACCCAATCTGAATACCTGAGCTCTCTATTGGTGTTCCTCCTACCTTTCTTGTGCTCATTGCTATAGGTTCTTGTGACAATTATTCTGGCAGAAACATAATGGAACAAGGAGAGCACAGCCTGGAGGCTGGGAGATAAACTTACTAAGAGGTAATAATTTAGTTTGAGGAGGCAGAGCCCTGCACCAGGGAAGACTGTGAACATGGAGAACAAGGGGGGTGGGGCATGGATCTGAGTGGAGATGTTTTCAAGATAGATAGAACTAGAGTGTCAGGTAATTGATTAGAAGGCTCGGGTGGATCAAACTCATGGAATTTAGAATGGGAAAGAGATGTGAAGGTGATTATGTAGTCCAGCCTCCTCATTTTACAGGGGGAAAAAGCAGGTCCAAAGAAGTGATTTATAGGACCCAACGGTCATAATTTAGATCTGGAAGCAATGGAGGTCATTGAGTTTAACCCTCCCATTTTGTAGACAAGGACAGTGAGGCACAGAACAGTTAAGTTATTTGCCTGGTCTCACACAGCCAGTTAATTTCTGAAGCAGGATTTGAAACCGAGTCTACCTGAGCTTAGGTCTAGGTGGCAAAGTAGACAGAGAACACTGGACTTAGAGACAGGAAGATATAAGTTCAAACACTTAGTAGCACTGCAAGTCTCACTTCCCTCATCTGTAAAACAGTTATAATAATAGCACCTACTTCCTTAATGGTAAAGTGCTTTGCAAACCTAAAACTTCCAAATTAATGCTGCTGTTATTGTTATTATTATTATCACCTATATTACAATTATTGGTTTTATTCAAGATTATACATGTAATAAGTGGCAGAGTCTGAATTTGAATTGGGGACACTTTCTCCTACACCATAATTCAATTTTATTTCAGAAATTCTCTAAATCACTGTGGCTGAATTTATACAAACTCATTGGTATATTAGCCCAAATAGTGTAACTGACATCTTTAGAGCTTGTTAGAGTTGACAAAACCCTTTCCTATATTATCTCATTTGGCTTTGAAATAAGAATGAGGGACAGATGAGACAGAGTATTACTGTCTCACTCTATAGATGAAAAAACTGAGTCCCAAATTGGCAAAGCAACTTGCTTAAGATGATATAACTAATAAAAGCTAAAGCTATTATTCAAGTTCAGGTCTCTTGACTCTAAGTCCATTCAAAGAATCAACCAATCAGCTGTGTGCCAGGCAACATGCTAGATGACTGGGATACAAAGAAATAAACAAAACAGTCTCTACCCTCCAAGAGTTTGCAGTCTATCTGAAGGAACAACAGAGGACATCTGTGATAGGTGCAAAATAAATTGTTGTTTGTTCTTCATTCTTGAAGAGGACCATGACATTGGAGTGATTGCTGTGAATTGGATTTAAGTGAAGGAGGACTGTGCAAAGTCACCAACCTCACTCTCTCCTCCCCAGCCACCTGGGTCCAATGGCAAGAAACATATCAGGATGACTTGAGATGGTTCTGGATGTTTAAGTCAGTTGGGGTAAAGTGACTTGCCCAAGGTCACACAGCTAGTAAGTGTCTGAGGTCACATTTGAATTCAGGCTTTCCCAACTTCAGGGCCAGTGCTCCATCCACTGCAACACTTAGATTCTCCACAAAGTAAATACAAGGTTATTTGAGTAAGGAGATAATAACAGTTGGGGGAATCAGGGAGGGCTTCAGGTAGGAAGTGGCATTTGAGCTGAGCTTTGAAAAAGGCTAGCCTGATAAGGTCTTCTATTTTGTCTGACCCAGTTTCAGATATATGCGCATGTGTGTGCACGCGTGCGCGCACGCACACACACACACACACACATAGTTAATTAGACTATAGAATCTTTGAGGTCCTGAGTTTTTTACTCAAGTACTTCCTGCAGTGTGCTGAGCCTAGAGTGAGAAAAAAACTGTGGTATAATGGAATTAGTATTGGACTAAGAGTCAGGAGAGATATGGGTTTGAATCCTCATGCCAATCCTTACTTGTTGTGGGTGCCCAGATAAGCAAGGAAGCCAGCCAGCTTTATTAAGTGTCTTTTAGGCCAGGCACTTTGCTAAATGCTTTAAAAACATTATCTCAGTTGATCCTTATAACAAGTCTGGGATGTAGGTGGTGTTATTTTCCCCTTTTTATGGTTGAGAAAGCTAAAACAGATAAAGGTGAAGTGACTACCCCAGGGTTACACAGCTAGTTAATGTCTGAGGTCGGATTTGAATTCAGATCTTCAGGATGCCTGTCTACCTCACAGAGATGGTGGGAGTGGGGGAGCTTAGAATGTTTTAAGTATTATAGAAATGAAATTTGCTATCATTATAGTAGTTGGGCAATAAATACATAATTGAATGGTTTTAGACCGGTTGTGTGTGTGTGTGTGTGTGTGTGTGTGTGTGTGTTGATATAGCCCACGTGGTGGAAAAACAATGAAGGAAGATTCAATCCTGAAGATTGCCAGATCTGGTAGATTGCCAAACTGATTTCCCTAGCAACATTTGCCTCTTTTTCTTACAATCTCCTCTCTGGAACTTACTGGGACTGAATGGAGGGGCTAAAGAAAGACAGGCATACTAATGTACTGGGATTTTTGTTTTGTTTTGTTTTGTTTTTAGGAGGCAATTGAGGGTTAAGTGATTTGCCCAGGGTCACACAGCTTCTAAGTGTCTGAGGCTATTTTTGATCTCAGGTCCTCCTGATTCCAGGTCTGGTAATCTAGCCACTGCACACCTAGATGCTCCCACACTATTATACTGTTGTACATTGATCTGAACATTTGGGAAATCAATTTGGAATTATGTCCAACAAGTGACTGAAATATTCATACCCAGAAATCCTATTGCTAGGCATTATACCCAATCGAAGACTGTATGGTTCCATACATACTGGAATATTCACAGCAGCATCTTTTGTAGTCACAAAGTACTGGAAACAAAATAGATACCTATCAATTGTGGAAATACAAAACAGATGGGGACAGGGAGTCATGGTACATGACTGTAATGGAATATTGCTGGACCCAAAGAATAATAAATATGAAGAATTCAGTGAAGATGACTTGAACTGATGTAGAGTTAAACAAAAAGAACTCCAAAAAGAATGCACATAGTGACTACAACCATATAGATGTGGGAGTGGGAGGTGGGGTGAGGAGCACCCCCCCCTTAAAAAATAAAAATTGGATACTGTATATTTATAATAAACAATGTTAGTCTTGGTTGAGAAAATGTATCTCCCTTCTGTAGAAGTAGGGGGCTAGGGATGGAGAATATCACATATATTGTCAGGCATGGTTCATATGTTAGTTTTGCTAAACTGATTATTTTTCTTTTTTTTCTTTTCTTTGTTTTTACAAGACAGGACTCTGGTTGGGGAGAAAGAAAGATATTCATAAATGAAAGTGATAAAAATAAAATGTCAATAAAAATGGGGGCAGCTAGGTGATACAGTGGATAGAGCACCGGCCCTGGATTCAGGAGGATGTGAGTTCAAATCCGGTCTCAGACACTTAACACTTACTAGCTGTGTGACCCTGGACAAGTCACTTAACCCCAATTGCTTTACAAAAAAAAAGGCAGATAATGGAACTTAGTGGTTTAGACAGCCCAGAGGCACCAAAGTGCAATGGTGTTGGAAGTTTCCTCACCTAATAGTTCCCTATATCAATGACATCACTGATCTAGTGCCTAGAAATAAAAATAAGAAAGAAAGATGGAAGGAAAGAAAAGAGTTGAGGACAGGAAAGGAAAGGCAGGGCAGAGTGGGACAGGGTGAGGCAAGGCCTTTCCTGGGAGGCAGAATATTCAAGTATCTCAATTAGTGTTTTCTTTCCTTCTACTCTGTTCTTCAGAATATCAGATCTGGCCCAAAAGACTGAAGCTGATGCCCTGGTAGGAATATTTTCTCTTTATGGGAGTGACCTTGCTTAAGGCATAGGTTCCTAGGAATTCTTACCTGTTTGTTAGCATTCCCTCCACATCTGCTACACTCACCTCCCCCTAACTCTGAGTAAAGGAAGGTACACCTACCTCCCTACTTTCTATGGGGAGAAGATGAAATATGTTTCCATGTGATCCACAGAACTGTAGACAGCATCAAGAGGAGGAAGACTCAGTGACAAAACTCGAGGGACTGAAGGTTTCTGTGAATGCAGAGCCTTGTGCTCTAGGGAGACAGGAGCCCTGTTATTAAGACCATAGTTATTTCTTTATTGATACTTTTGCCTCGTGGCAACAGAACTTGTCCTTCCTTGGTACCCAATTGACTTGGTAGGGATGACACCTTCCTGTGGAAGTGAAAGATATCAAGGTGAGACCGAATTCTATTTTTGTTTTGCAATCAGGGCCGAGTACGGTAGAGTATTCACAGATAACCTGAGTTCAAATTCTGTGTCTGAAAAAAAAATTGTTTCTGACACTTTCTAACTCTAACTTTGGAAAAGATATTTAAACCTTTCTGGCTCAAAGTTTCCTCATCTGTAATTGAAGGAATGGGACTAGATGACTTCTAAGATCTCTTCCATTTCTTGAGCTATGATCCTGTGTATTCCTATGAAACCTCTAATATGCAACCAGACACAATAAAATTTTGAATCATCCTCATGAAAAAGGCCAGAGCTGACTTTCATCCCTCCCCCCTCCCCTCCAAAAATAAGTAAATGGTAATGATATCTCTAGCATTCTTACCTCCTTTATCAAAACCTAGAACTCTCACACATTCCCTGCTAACATGAAAGAACACCAGATATTGAGTCAGAAAAATTAAATTCTAATTTTAGGTATCTATTACTTATGGTAGTATCTAGGTATTTATTACCTATAGTAGCTTAAGAAAATGATATTCTCTCTTTGTACCTTGATTTCTTTTTGCTAACTAACCATTTTATCTATACTACTGAAGGCCTATAAGTGCTCAATTTTGTACCATGGGCCAAAGGCCCAATCACTAAGCCCTAATTATAGTTTGTTTGTTTGTTTGCTTTTACATTATAACTCCAGTCCCACATTGAGAGTGTGCTTGAACTAGGAGGAAATTGGATCCTGTCATTGAATATTATAATATAAAGATATCTAAATGTCTTCTGTAGCCAAGTAGACTTGGTTAGTTTGTATTATCTATGTTTCTTCTCCCCTTATTGTTGACAATAACAAAGATAACTTCCTTCCTTCTATATCTTTTCTGATCAGTAAGGTCTCTCTAAGACTATATGTTCCTTGAAGGCAGGAACCATAACTATTTAATTTTTTATGCAAAGGGTCCATCTAAGTACAATATGCCAATCGGCACTTAAAAAGTGTTTTGAGATGCTAGTGACAGGAAGAAGAGATGAAAATCCTTCTGGGAAATTGGATGTTGATGCATCGAAAGGTCTGTCTGACAAATGTGTACGTGTGAATCTCAAATCCTGGGCAACTTCACAAGAAAATGAAATTTAATAGAGACAAATGTAACATCTTTCACTTGGGTTAAACAAAATCAGCTTTGGCAAGTGCAAGATTGAGGCGCTTTGGCTAGTTAGCAGTTCCTCTGAAAAAGATCTGGAGATTTTAGTGGCCTACAAGCACAATAGAAGTCACAATATAGGATATGGTTGCCAAAAAATTAATATGTCCATAACTTGTATTAATATCAATCAATAATCAATAACTATTTATGAAGTGCCAACTATGGGCCAGGCATTGTGCTAACCAATGGGGATATGAAAAAAGACAAAAAACAGTCCCTGTCCTCAAGGAGCTTACGATCTAATGGGAAGACAACATCCAAATAAATATATGCAAAGCAAGTTGTATATAGGATAAGTAGGAAATAATTTTAATTAATTAAATTAAATTATAATTAACAATAAATAATTGCTACCATATTAATATATGAATCATCTATATATAACTAATATATAATCCATTATTATAACACAATAATAATAGACTTAATTAAATGATAATTAACTAGAATTAAGAGGTACTAGACAAAAGAGGAATAATATTCTGAATGAAAGAAGCCTTAATAACCCTTCACTCTCCCTTAATTAGACCACATCTGGAATTTTATGTTCTTTACATATTTTAGGTAAGATATTGATCAATTAGGGAGTTTCCAGAGGAGAGCTCCCAGGATGCAGAAGAGCCTCAAGTTCATGCGTCATGAGGACCAGGGAAAGGAAACGGACATAATTATCCTGAAAAGAATGGGATTTGGAGAGAATACCCTTAATCTACATGAATGAATTCTACATGAATTTAAAGGGATGTCATGTGGAGAAGTCACTAGACTTGGTGGAACCAGGAACAATGGGTGAAAGTCTGTAAGGGATAAAATTGAAGCTTTCTGTAAAGAAAAGTTGACTGACAAGTAGAACTGATCAAGATTAATAATAGGATCATATATTTAAACCATCAAGTCCAACCTCTTCCTTTTACAGATGGAGAAACTAAGGCACAGGGTGGTTAAGTGACTTCTCTAAGGAATCACAGCCAAGACATTTTTGAGGCAGTTTTATTATAAGAGGGAGTTTGTGTGGCTTCTCACAGGAGAGAGTGTTGAGAAAATATATGACTAGTTCTCTCCCCTTATAATGCTTGAATAGTGTGTCATAGAGAGATCAGTGGTGTGTCCACTAAAAGGTCTGATTTCCAGACCTGGCTTCATCATTAAGTAGCAAATTATTTGCCCTCTCTGGGCTTTAGGGTTTTTGTTTTAGTTTTAGTTTTTTGTTTTTGGACTTGGTGCCTTTGACCTCCCTTCTATGTCTATCTTTATGACAATCTATCAATCAATATTCATTAAGTACCATGTGCCAGGTACTATGATAGGTACTGGGCACTCAAAGACAAAAGTAGTCCCTGACCTCAAGAAGGTTTATTTTTATTTTTTTTTTATTTTTTATTTTTATTTTTTGGGGGTGCGTTGGGTGGGAGTGGGAGGACCTGCTAATCATGTAGCATGTACTCATTGAGGTGAATTTTGAAGGAAATAAAGACTTTTATGAGACAGAAGTCAGAAAAGATTGCATTACAAGTCCCATATGCGGGGCAGCCATCGTGAAGGCACAGAGATGGGAGGTAAGAGTACCATGTATGAGGAACACTAAGAAGGCCTATTGGGCTGAACCATCAAATATGAGAAGAGGGAGAATGTTCAATAAGGCTGAAAAGGGAGGTAAAGAGCTTCACAGAACAGATTGTCAAGGAGCAATCCCTCTAGTTGTGAGCCTCTCTCTCTCCACAGAATTATATTCCATGGTATAGTGAATACAAAACCAGCCTTGGAGCTAAGAAGATCAAAGTTCAAGTTCTTCTCTGATGCATCCTCATTGTGTGGGCAGCTCATTTAACTTCTTAGTGATCTAGTCAAGAAGAGCATATAGATGGTGCTATAATGCATAGGGTGATGGGCCTGGAGTCAGGAAGACTCATCTCCTTGAGTTCAAATTCAGCCTCAGACACTTACTGGCTGTGTGACCCTGGGCAAGTCACTTCACCCTGTTTACCTCAGTTTCCTCATCTGTAAAATGAGCTGGAGAAGGAAATGGCAAACCATTCCAGGATCTCTGCCAAGAAAACCCCAAAATGGGGCATGAAGGGTTGAATGTGACTGAAATATCTGAACTAGGGTAAGTATCTAGGCAACTCGATAAGATTAAAAATTAGAGAGAAAATAATAACCTATTCTGCTAGAGGAATTTCCTCCAGGGAGTTCCCAACATTGATGAAAGTATAGGTCCAGTTTCTATAATTAGGTGAATCCATTGATGTATGTTTTGCATATACCTGTCATTTCCTCTGGTAGAATGTAAACACCTTGAGGTTATAACTATTTCAATTTGGTTTTCATATCTCCAGGGCTTGCTACAATTTCCTGACATATAGTACAAGCTTAATGAATGCTTGTTGATTGACTTATCACCCATTGGTAATGTTTTATCCTCCTTCCAGTATCCTTAGGGTGGGATAGAAAACCCTTAAGGACAGAACTCAGTTTAGGGAAAAGAGGAGAGGGCCATTGAAGGGAAATTGTATTCTTCCTGGTTTAATCTACAGTCAGCCTTTTCTTTGGCTCCCAGCCATTCAGAACCCTTGGGACCCAGCCTCTTCAGTTGGCTCTTTGTCCAGGTTGATAGGAAACAAACAGCCCTGGCAGCTAATTATCTCTGTGATCGTTAGCTGAATATGAAATGGTATATTTTGTTATCAGCATGGAACCAAAAAAACCCACCCAAAATGGGAAATGACGCACAACAGATAGCCTGGGTGTGCATTTTCCCTTTCTTTGACACAGCAAGCTCTTTGAGGCCTTCTCCTTTTTATGGGAGTGTAAAATGCCTTGTGGACACATTAAATCTAATATATGATCACAATAACAATGGAGCTGTGAGCGCACAAGGGAGAAAAGGAGAGCAAAATTTAGAGCCATAAACCAAAGGGGGGGGAAAGACTCATTTTGGGAAGTGATTTGGAGGCTCAAGGAGGTAGAAATAGATTGGAGAAAATGGCTGGGAACAGCTTGTGCTATAGTTAGGAAGACTCTTTGTCCACCCCTGCCAAAGGCCCTCTTGTCTATCAGGGGGAGGAAATGTGAAGAGACTCAAGTTCACAGAAAGTAAAACCTGAAAGGATCCCAAAAGGAGCCTACATGTCACAGTAGAAAGAATGCTGACCAGAGAATGTGAGTTCAAATCCCACTCCTCGCAACCCTTGGGAAAACCATTTAACCTTCCTGAGCCTCAGTTTAGCTATCTCTAAAATGGGAGAGATAGACTACATGTCCTCTGGCATCCCTCATATAGCCAGATCTAGAAATTCAAATTATTTTCTCCAGGCCTTTCATTTTACAAATAAGAAACCAAGGGGAAGAGAGGTAAATTCACTTCCCCAAAGCAACACAGCAAATTAAGGACAAAGCTGGGACTTGAACCCAGGGTGAGTTCCCTCCCACCCACTCCAGCCTTCTGACTAGAGCTGCTATGGTTTTCACCTTGAATTTGTAGTCTACTAAATTCCCACATCTTTTTCACATACTTTCCTATCTAGCCACCCTGTATTTGTACAGTTGATTTTAGAACTCGTGCATAGGACTTTACACTTAATGCTATTAAATTTCACCTTTTAAAAATACATCCCATCATTGCAGATCATTGAAATTCTCTTGGATTCTCAATATAAACTCTGATACATGAGTTCTCAATTTCATGTCATCCAAAATTTTATTAAGTATTCCACTCTAGATTTGGGTCAATTCATCCCACAAGTTCTCAGATTCATCAAGGTTTCCAACCCACAGCTTTTCATCTAATATACAGGGATAGAGTGAGACTTTTGTCAAATCATTGGCAACATGCAGGTTTCCAACATCTATTGAGTTCTCTTGATTTCCCAAGATGGTATCCTTGTATTTGTCAGGCATGACTCTTTCCTGATGAAACAAATCTGGTTATAAGTGATCACTGATGTCTCACTTCCTCCATGAAGTCTTCCCCAATGACTTCAGCTCTTAATTCCTATAACACTTAATCAGCACCACAAGATTTTGGTTATATTTGATTCCCTTTCTAAGAGGTGACATAACATCTCCCTAACAATGCATTCTAAGGAATCCAAGACAAATTCACTGTTTTATGATTGTAAGCCTCAAAATTCTTCCTTTTTTTTTTTGAAATTGGGATATTTTCCTGTTCTTTAGCAATCCTTTTATTTGGTAATAGTTTTTCAAAGATCACTAGCAGCCCATCAACAGTCATATCCACCCATTTTACTACCATGGCATGTAAGATGAGTCTTTTAACTTAAGTTCATTGATGGCAGACAAGTTGTTTCCCTCACATTTATTCAATTTTCTTGCATTTTATTTCCCCATTAATCATTTTGTTCTATATTTCCTAAGAATGAAGATAATTCTCCTTAATAGAGAAAAAGGAAACAAAGGAAATAAAATAAAAAGGGAATGGTTCTGCCTTTTCTCTAGAATCTATTATCATCACACCAGCTACCATGGACAGCAGTACTGTGCATTTTTTCCCTTCTGCACCAACAAAGTTAAGCTGGGCTTGGGGCAGCTAGGTGGCGCAGTGGATAAAGCACCGGCCCTGGATTCAGGAGTACCTGAGTTCAAATCTGGCCTCAGACACTTGACACTTTATAGCTGTGTGACCCTGGGCAAGTCACTTAACCCCCATTGCCCCCAAAAAACAAACAAACAAAAAACAAAAACAAAAAAAAGTTAAGCTGGGCTTTTTGGTGATTCTATTTTTTTTTTTTGCAGGGCAATGGGGGTTAAGTGACTTGCCCAGGGTCACACAGCTAGTAAGTGTCAAATGTCTGAGGCCAGATTTGAAATCAGGTACTTCTGAATCCAAGGCCGGTGCTTTATCCACTGTGCCACCTAGCTGCCCCCCTTTTTGGTCATTCTTAACATTCACCTAAGCCTCATTTCTTTCTGGGCTTTATTATTGCTAGCATTATTCTTTTTAAAAATTTTTTTTTTATTTTTAGCAACAAACATTTATTTTATTTTCCAGTTACATGTAAGGGTAATTTTCAACATTCATTTTCATAAGATTTAGAGTTCCAAAATTTTCTCCCTCCCTTTCCTCCCCCCTCCACAAGATCACAATCAGGTTATATATGTATAATCTACAAGTGTCCTTTTTATCAGTTCTGTCTATAGGGGTACATAGTAAGCTTCCTCATTAGTTCCTTGGGATTGTCTTGGATAATTACACTGCTGAGAGTAGTTAAGTCATTCACAATTGCTCATTGAACAATATTGCTGTCACTACGCACAATGTCCTCTCAGCTCTGCTCACTTCACTATACATTGATGTTCATTAGTCTTTCCAGGTTTTACAGGGATCATCCTGTTTGTCATTTCCTGTAGCACAAGACCATTCCACTACAATCATATAGCACAGCTTTTTCCATCATTCCTCAATTGATTGACATTCCCTTGATTCTCAATTCTTAGCCTCCACCAAGAGTTGCTATAAATATTTTTTTGTACAATTTTCCCCCCTTTTCTCTTTTTCATGATTACTATTGTTAACTGTTTCCCTTTCATCCTATTCCCTTCCCCATGACATTTATTCTATTATCCATCTTCTTTCATCCTATCACTCTTCAAAAGGGATCTGCTTCTATCTCCTCCCCCACTCTGCCCTTCCTTCTTTTGCCCCTCTCTCTTTATCCCCTTCCCCTCTTATTTTCCTGAAGGGTTAGAGAGATTACTCCACCCAATTGAGTGTGTACATTAGTCCCTCCTTGAGCCAATTCTAATGAGATTGAGGTCTTTGAGCCAATTTTGATGAGTGTTAGGCTCATTTACTGCCCAGATTAAACAGATTACTTCACCCAGTTGGGTGTGTCTGTTAGTCCCTCCTTGGGGCAGCTCTGATGAGTTTAAAGTCTTTGAACCTTTTCTGATGAGTATAAAATTCATTTACTGCCCTGCTCCTCTCCCATCTCTTCCCCCACTCCATGAGCCTTTTCCTGTTTCTTTAATGTAGGATTTCACTTCTGCCCTTCCCCCTCTCCCAGTGAGTTCCCTTCACCCCTCAATTTAATCTAAAGATGTCATCACCTAGCTAAGTGACACAGTGGACAAAGCACCATCCTTAGACCCATGGGGATCCCAGCCAAAGTTGTCCACTGTATGACACCAGGTATGTCCCCCAGCTCCAATTTTTTTATGGTTCTCTAGGGTCCTGTAATTGAAAGTCAAATTTGCCATTCAATTCAGGCCTTTTCATCACAAATATCTGAAAGTCTTCTTTTTTCATTAAAGTCCCATTTTTTTCTGCTGAAAGATAATGCTGAGTTTTGCTGGGTAGGTGATTCTTGGTTGTAATCCCATTTCTTGTACCCTTTGGAATATCATATTCCATGCCCTCTGGTCCTTTAATGTAGAAGCTGCTAGATCTTGTGCTATCCTGACTGGGGCTCCACAGTACTTGAATTCTTTCTTTTTGCCAACTTGCAATATTTTCTCCCTGACCTGAGAACTTTGTAATTTGGCTATAATATTCCTAGGAATTTTCCTTTTGGGATCTCTTTCTGGAGGTGATCAGTGGATTCTTTCAATTTCTATTTTAGCTTCTTCTTCTAGAATTTCAGGGCAATTTTCCTTGAGAATATCTTGGAAGATGGTGTCTAAGCTCTTTCCTTGATCATGGTTTTCAGGTAGACCAATAATTTTCAAATTATCTCTCCTGGACGTATTTTCCAGGTCGAGTTTTTCCCAGAAGATATTTCACATTGCCCTCTATTTTTTTTATTAATTTGGATTTTTTTTAATTGTGTCTTAGTTTCTCATAAAGTCACTGGCTTCCATTTGTTCAATCCTAATTCTTAGGCAATTATTTTCATCAGAGAGCTTTTGTACCTCCTTTTTCATTTGGCCAATTTGACTTTTCAAGCGGTTGACTTTTTTCTCATGTCTTTCTTGCATCATCCTCATTTCCATTCTCTTTCCATTTTTTCCTCTACCTCTCTAACTTTATCTTCAAAGTCTTTTTTGAGCACCTCTATGGCCTGAGACCAATTCATATTTTTCTTGGAAGCTTTAGATATAGGGGCCCTGATGTTGACATCTTCCTCTGAGGGTGCCCCTTGGTCTTCCTTGTTACTGAAGAAACTTTCTATGGTCCTCACCTTTCTCTGTTGGCTCATCTTGCCTTTCTTTAACTAGACTTTTAGCTCCTTAAAGTAGGGCACTGTTTCCAGGCTGCAGTTTCCCAAGCTTAGAAGTCCCAAGTAGTATGATTTAAGGAGAATCAGGTTCTTCACTTGCCCGGCATGTTCCCTGGTCTTTAGATGACCCCAGACCAACTTGCTAATCAACCAGCTTTGTGTGTTCTTGTTAGCTCCAAGGAGCCTGTGCCCCTCCCTGACCTGGGCCACTGCTACTGGAGCCTACCTCCTGGTTCTCAGCCGGGGTGTAAAATCCAAGTTCTGACTTAGCACCAGCATAGACCCCTGTAGTCTCCCCCCTGCCCAGGGCTCAGCCCACTCACCAGACTGTGAGCTTAATTCCAGACAACACTGGTGCTTCAGCTGATTCAGAGGCTCTGGGGGTCTGCTTTTCTGGTGAGGCCTTCCTGGGACTGGATCTGTGTCAGGGTGACTGGGGTTGGGCCCGACTCCTGTATCAGCACAGCAGCTCCCTCCTTCTGACCTTCCAAGCTGTTCTTGGTTAGAAGATGATTTCAGTACATTCTTCTGTGAGTTTTGCTGCTCCGGGCATTTTCCTGTGGCATTATTTGGATGTTTTTTGCAGCGATCATGTCATGAGTTCAGGAGCTCATTGACTTTCCTCAGCCATCACTAGCATTATTCTTATAGGACCATACCACTCTTGAACTTCTCCTCAGTTAACCTCCCTTGCTTCTGTTTTGCCCACACCTTTTTTTTTTTTAATCTGAATTTCCTGTGGAGCCACTTAAGTTCTTTCAGACAGCTCACCGTTCTTCCCTTCTTCTTCCTCATTGGAATAATCTGTGTTTGTGACATCAAGATGTCATTCTTAAGTGTCAGCCTCCTACCTTGAGTTCCTCTCCTTTAGCTATTTTCCCTTAGATACTATGAATCTTTTCTGTGAATTGTTTGAAATCAGTTCTCCTTAAGTTTTGGGCATAAACATAGACTATGACAGACATGCCTTTTACTGGTGATCATGATCTCTAAGGTAGGGAACAGAGCATTCTTAGGAAGAGAGTTTTGGGTCTCTAGTTGAACTTGTGTGGGAGGGTCATAGATGTGAGAGAGAAAGGGTCCTACTTTGATGATCAAAGTCACTGAAGTGATGAAAGTTTCTATGGATTGACAAGTAATACTGCAATATTCTGCTTTCCTTCCTGAAGCTGTGGCTCAGGGCCCTGAGTTCCAAGGACCTCTCTCCCAGAAAGACAAATTTCTGCATTAGGATTATGGGTAATTGGATCACCCAAGACCTAGATGTCATTATTGTTACTGTTCTCACCCTCCTGAAATTACTTATCTTTGCACACACTGTATTGACCCAATAGAATAGAAGTCCTGTGAAGGCAAGAGCCATTTTGTTTTTGTTGTTGTAAACCAAGCACCCAGTAAAATACCATAATAGGCACTGAATTAACATTTGTTGGATTAAATTTTCAAAGGCTGGATGGGGGCAACATGCATGGGGTCATCATGAAGGTGAGTCTAGGGAGAAAAAAGAATAGCTAGCATTCATGTTTACAAAGACTTTGCATGTGTCATCTCATTTTATCCTCATAGTAACTTGGTGAAATAGGATCTGTTATTAGTATCCTCATTTTACAAATGAGGAAACTGATGCTGAATGGTTAAGTGACATGCTCAGAGTCACACAGCTAGTAAGTATCTGAGGAAGGACTCAAATCCAGGTCTTCTAGATTCCAAGTCCTGCAAGCTATAGACCTTACCACCTAGTTACCTCAAATTCTCAGTATTCTTTGCTCAATACCAAGCAAAACATGAAGAAGAAGAATGCCAGTAGACAGAGTTGGTTGTGTTGGGGATTTTCTTCCTAGAGAAGTGCTCTTGGAACAATTTGGGATGAATCACTTGTGTCTCAGGGAATATGTCTAGTCTTTCCCCAGACCAGAAAGAGAAAATGCTATATCCATAGATGTAACTATCACAGAAATAGTCCCTGAACTGGGACCATAGAGGGAAAGGTCCCTTCTTTGTAGGAGATCTTAAGTAAAATGAAGGCAAAAGGGACCCTTTCCAAATGTGCTTATGAGCTGAAAGGCATTCTATAAAGAGAAAAGGAAATAGGGGAAGTATAAGTGGGGTGAGGATAAGACAGGTCAAAGGTTTCCATCTGTAAAGAATTAACTGTTATTTGAGGTTTTTATGCCTCAGCATACACTGGCCTGGGGATCCACAAACTGATAGAATCCCAATTGTGAATAGGTTAGCAAGTACTCCGAAGAAAGATTGCTTCACCTCCCTTAACATGTCCCAGGTATCAGCTCACCATCAGGTACAAAAAAGCATCTTGTGTTGCCTGGCCAATTGCTTTGATCCAAGGATATTACTCTGGAACATAGATTCATCCTTATATTTCCATATTGATCCCCTCAGTGGATATTTACCATGTCATTTTCTAAACGTCTGTCTGTCATTCTTTAGAGTATTACAGAAAATGATCTGCTCATTAGGAAGGGCAATTACGGCCGCACAGACTCTCTTTTGAGTCATTAAAATTTTATTGAATTTTCATGAAGCAGCAGAGCCCCAGAGTTCACAGGATGTGCACATCATGAATGTGTCTAATAAATAAAACAGTGTTCTCAGCTTGGTAGAGCTAGGCACCCTGCTATGGGATGGAACAGCCATCAGCAATCAGTGTGTTAACCAAGAACAGAGGATTCTCTTGGCCAGTGGAGTTGAGGGTGGGGAAACAACTAAGTTGGTGCTACAATTTCTACAAAGCTAGACAGTTAAAGATAAGAAGAGACTAAAAAACCTACAAAGGGAGGAAGAAAACAAAAACTTCAGGTGATTTCTATTGATCTCCATGGCTCATCCTGAGTTTTGATGTTGAAGAATTAGAGACTTATATAGAAAGTTCAAGATGAGAGAGGCCTTTAGAGAACATCTGGTCTCCCCCACCCCAATTCCAATCACTTTTCAAGGAAAGAAACAAGTAGAATGTATGCTTCTTGTGGGCGGATAATGTATTCACTTTTATCTTTATATCTCTAGTGCCTAGCATAGAGCTAGGCACATAGCAGGAACTTAATAAGTTCTTGTTGAATTGAATTGAGGAAACTGAGGTTAAAAGACAGGAAGTCAAATTCACAGATTATAGGACCTAGAGCTAGAAAGGAAGTTAGAAATACCTTTTTCCCAACACCTTAATCTTATAGAGAAGGAAACGGGTTCAGAGAGGTTTCAATATCATAAAGTCACTTATTTTTAACTTTCATTTTATTATTATTTTAAAATTAACATGTTTTTTAAAAAATCTTTCCACCTTACCCACTACCAAAATAATAAGAATGAAAGAAAAAGAAAATCCTCATTATAAATATACATAGTCAGGGAAAGCAGGTTTTTCCACACTGGCTTGAGTCTGAAAATGGATCCCACATCTTCAATACATCCCTTCTTTATCAGAAGGTAGGATGATGCCACATCTTTGGTTCTCTGGAATAATTATTTGTGAATACATTCACGATCTTAGATTTAGACTTGGAAAGACTTTGAAGGTCATTGAAGCCAACCATCTCATTTTATACATGAGGATTTCAGTCCCAGAAAAGTTGAGACTTGCCCAAAGTGTCACAGTCAAAAAGGGAGCAGAAGTAAGATTTGAGCCCAGGCTCTCTGATTCCCAATTTCATGTGCTTTCCTCTGTACCTTGCTGCCTTTTGTCAAAGGTTAACCATCAAGTTAGTGGCAGAGCCGGGGCCAGCACTTGGCTCTCTTGGCAATGCAAATTGAATTTCAGCCTTTGACCCAGAATTAATTGAATATTGAAGGAAGCTACAGTTATTAGGGCAGTGATAGAGCAAAAAGACCAGGCATTCCAACCGACTTCCTTGTTTTCATAAAGGTAGAAACAGAATAAGGGAAGGGAAATGATTTATCCAAGATTTCACAAGTAGTAAATGACAGAAACAGGCCTTCTGATACCATTTCCAGTCTTCTACAAATTTCCGCCTTAGAACAATGGAAATTGTATCACTTGGGACCTGCTTTTTCCATTCTTATTTCCATTCTTATTCCTTTCCCTCCAAATCCTAAGGTAGCATATAAAATAGATCAAGGGAAGACAAAGATAAGGTGTGGTCAAAATTGGTCGAGCATAAGAAGGTTAATAAGATAGTATTCAGGATTGGAACTGAAGTGTATTCTGTATTCAGCTGTATGATTGGGGTGCTTAGTTTATTTGGTTGGTTTATAGAGATTGTATTCAGAATTCAAATCTTAGCTCTTCCACTTAATAAGTGTGTAATCTTGGGCAAATAATTCAAACTCTCTTGCCTCAATTTCTTCATGTGTAAAAAAAAGGGGATGCACTAGATCACCTCAAATGTATTTTTCCTCTCTCGATCTATGATCCAGAGTTAGGTTGGATAGTCATTACTGCAGGATGGTGGTGAAGGTTTGGGTATGTAGTTGCTATTGGAAACTGAGGTCAGATTTAGATTATGCTGAATAAATGAAGGGGGAGGGTATTTATTTTCTAGTCTTACCCTAACCCTAATTCTGAGCTTATCATGTGTCATGAGCTGTCCTAAGTGCTAGGAATAGAAATTCAAGCAAAAAAGACTGTCCCCAAGCTCAAGGAACTTTTATTCTAATGGAAGAAAATACCATACAAAGAAGAACTCAAAAAGGGGGAAGGGAGAGAGAATATATACCAGCCAGCATATTTTAGAAGAGGCTAACTGATTATCCTGTCTATAAAATTGTATGCTATTGCTAGGTCTACATTCCAAAGAGATTTTTAAAAAGGGAAAGGGAAAAGACATATATGTACAAAAATGTTTATATCTTCTTTAGTTGTGGCAAAGAATTGGGACTTGAGGAGATGCCCATCAATTGAAGAATGGCTGAGCAAGTTGTGATATATGATTGTGATGGAATACTATTGTGCTATAAGAAATGACAAACAGGATGCTTTCAGGAAAACCTCAGAAGACATGTAAATTGATTCAAAGTGAAGTGAGCAGAACCAAGAAAACATTTTACCCAGTAATAGCAATATTGGATAAAGAACAACTGTGAATGACTTAGCTATTCTTAGTCATACAATGAGCCTAGACAATTCTGAAAGACTTATGGTAAAAAATGCTATCCATCTCCAAAGAAAGAATTGATGGAGTCTGAAGGCAAATTGAAGCATCCTTTTTTTTGCTTTCTCATTTTTCTTGTTTGTGTGAGGTGTTTTTTTTTTTTGGGGGGGGTCTGTGTTTTCCTTTGCAACACAGATAACATGGAAATATCTTTTGCATGACCGCACATGTATACTCTATATCAAATCTCTTGCCTTCTCAATAAGGTGGAAGGCATATAATTTAGAATTAAAATTTTTAAAAAAGGGAATATAGTGCTATACCAATCAGACTACCTAAAAATTATTTTATAGAGCTAGAAAAAATAATAACAAAATTCATCTGGAAAAACAAAAAATCAAGAATATCCAGGGAAATAATGAAAAAAAATTCACAGGAAGGTGGGTTAGCAGTACCAAACCTGGAACTTTACTATAAAGCGGCAGTCATCAAAACTATCTGGTACTGGCTAAAAAATAGAGTAGTAGATCAATGGAATAGGCTAGGCTCAGGAAATGCAGTAGTAAATGACACTAGTAATGTAGTGTTTGATAAACCCAAAGATTCCAGCTTCTGGGATAGGAACTCAGTATTTGACAAAAACTGCTGGGAAAACTGGAAGATAGTATGGCAGAAATTAGGCATAGACCAACATCTTACACCTTATACCCAAATAAGGTCAAAATGGATACATGATTTAGACATAAGAGGAGATACCATAGGTAAATTAGGAGAGAAAGGAATAGTCTACCTATCAGATCTTTGGAAAGGAAAACAGTTTATGACCAAACAAGAGATAAAGTATATTATAAAATGCAAAATGGATAATTTTGCTTACATTAAATTAAAAATTTTTTGTACAAACAGAAGCAATGCATCCAAAATTAGAAGGGAGGCAGAAAGCTGGGAAACAATTTTTGAGGCCAGTACTTCTGATGAAGGCCTCATCTCTAAAATATATAGGGAACTAAATCAAATTTATAGGAACCCAAGTCATTCCCCAATTGAGAAATGGTCAAAGGATATGAACAGGCAGTTTTCTGATGAAGAAACCAAAGCTATCTATTCCCATATGAAAAAATGCTCTAAATCTCTAATGATTAGAGAGACGCAAATAAAAACAACTCTGAGGTACCACCTGACACCTATCAGATTGGCTAAAATGACAAAAAAGTAAAATAATAAATGTTGAAGAAACTGTGGGAAAATTGGAACACTAATCCATTATTGGTGGAGCTGTGAACTGACCCAACCATTCTGGAGAGCAATTTGGAATTATGCCCAAAGGGCGATAAAGCTGTGCATACCCTTTGACCCAGCAATACCACTTTTGGGTCTTTTTCCCTAAGAAATCATGGAAAGGGGAAAGGGAACCATATGTACAAAAATATTTATAGCTGCTCTTTACGTGGTGGCAAGGAATCGGAAGTTGAGGGGGTGCCCATCCATTGGGGAATGGCTGGACAAGTTGTGGTATATGAATACAATGGAATACTATTGTGCTGTAAGAAATGATGAGCAGGAAGAGTTCAGAGAAACCTGGAGGGTCTTGCGTGAGCTGATGATGAGTGAGATGAGCAGAACCAGAAGAACACTGTACACAGTATCATCAACATTGAGTGTTGATCTACTGTGATGGACTATATTCTTCTCGCCAATGCAATGGCACAGAAGAGTTCCAGGGAACTTGTGATAGAAGAGGATCTCCAAATCCAAGAAAAAAAAAGAAAGAACTGTGGAGTATAGATGCTGAATGAACCATACTATTTCTTTTGTTTTTGGTGCTGTTGTTTTTTTCTATTTTGAGGTTTTTCATCATTGCTCTGATTTTTTCTCTTATAACATGACTAATGCAGAAATAGGATTCATGTTATTATGTGTATATACATATAACCTATATCAGATTACCTGCTGTCTAGGGGAGGGGGGAGGGAGGGAGAAAAATCTGAAATTGTAAAGCTTGCATAAACAAAAGTTGAGAACTATCTTTACATGTAACGGAAAAAATAAAATACTTTATTAATTAAAAAAGGGAATATAAAAAATTTTACATGTAATTGAGAAAAAATAAGACTTTAAAAAGACTTAAAAGATGGTAATAAAAATTCATTTGATTTAAAAAAGCAGAGGTGATATAGTTCCCGTGATACGGTCTCAGACAGGATAAATCAGAATCTTACATATCAGAGCCAAAGGTTCACGGGCAGAGCTGATGCTCTGGTGTGTGGGGAAGGAAGAGAATTGATAAAGCACAGGTGGTATGGTTTGGAAATTGCCAGGAAGTGGCAAGGGTAGAGCTGGGGTCAGAGTTAGGGTTTGTAGTCATCGTTGAGTTCTTTGTTGAAAATAAAACTTTGAGGCTGGTGATCAAAGACTGTTTAGATTTAGGAAGTATAGGCAAGATTAGAAGGTAGTGGCCAATACTAAGCTATGTATTATCTGTGTTTGTGAATAGTGAGTGTGGTCAGGATTAGAGATTATAGGGCAGGGTTAGCAGTGTGTGTGTGTGTGTGTGTGTGTGTGTGAGAGAGAGAGAGAGAGAGAGAGACAGAGAGAGAGAGAGACAGAGAGAGACAGAGAGAGACAGAGAGAGACAGAGGCAGAGAGACAGAGGCAGAGAGACAGAGGCAGAGAGACACAGAGAGACACAGAGACAGAGACAGAGAGACAGAGACAGAAAGAGATAGAGACAGAGACAAAGAAAGGCAGAGAGACAGAAAGAGACATGGAGACAGACAGACAGAAAGAGAGAAACAGACAGAGAGAGTGAGCTTGTGTCTGTTTGAAGTGGGTTAGAGATAGAGGGCTTGGAGTCAGACCTAAACATTGCAGAACTTCTGATGAGAAATCGGCCCTCTATGTGCTTTATAGAAGGACATGCTAGTACTCCTCTCCGGTCAGTTCTCCTGACGTCACAACAACCCACAATAAATGTTATTTGCAAACATAACAGATTTTGCATTGCCAACTGCAGCCGCTAATTTTTCCCAATCAGCATTCAAAGAAGCAATTTGTTTCCATGGTTTTCATTTGGTGGCCCTTGCAAGGGGTGAAGTGAGTGTATGTGTGTGTGTTCATGTGTAGGGGTGTGTATGCATATTGCATGTACTATATTCAATGCTCACTATACATTGTAAACAGAAGCTGAAATGTAGCCTCTGTGCTGGAAAGAGATAGCAGCATCAGCCACTAATATTGGTCAAACCCTATTACCACAAACCATATTTCCTTGAAAATCTATACCTAACCAGCTTCAAGTCAGTGGGCCACTTATTTTAGGCAGGATTTAAGGAAGTCAAATTCTGATTCTCCTCACCTCCCTAAGCAAACTGATTTCCAACCCTCTAGACCAGGCCAAAATCAGGTAAGTTAATGGAATTTGGTTTACAATGACTTGTCAGTCACATAGATTGTAAAAGCTGGAAGGACCTTTAGAAAGTCTCAGATTAGTTTATTTTTGTCTTTGTATCTCTGATATCTATCACAGAACTTGGACCATAGTAGGAATTTAACAAAGTTTTAATTAGTTTATTGATGGATAAATGACTCGATATACTTAAGTCCCTTTGTTTTTGTTTTTGTTTTGCTTTGCTTTTTCGGGGCAATGAGGGTTAAGTGACTTGTCCAGGTTCACACAGCTAGTCAGTGTCAAGTGGGTGAGGCTGGATTTGAACTCAGGTCCTCTTGAGTCTAGGGTTCTTTATCCACTGTGCCACCTAGCTGCCCCCTCCCAATCCCTTTATTTTTAAGAAAAGGAAGCTGAGTTTCAGAGAGTGAAATGATTTGCTTTCCAGGCTTGGGAGGGCTGGGATCAGAGGCTAAAGTGCCCATCACTTCAGCTGTCACCACCACACCTCCCCACTGGCAAGGCCAAGACCTTGCCCTCTGCTCTTTCTCTGGTCTACCTTTCCCTTAACTAGCTTTCAGCTAACCACAGGTATTTATTACCCCCAGTATGGTACAGTGAGAGATCACTGGATTTGGAATTAAGAGAGACCTTTGTTCAAATCCTGCCTCAAGCTATATAATCCTATGCAAAGTACTTAACCTTTTGGGGCCTCAATTTTCTCATCTCTAAAGTGATGGTGTTAGGTTTAATGACTCATAGCACTAAATCTATGATCAATGAACTTGTGCCTTACCTCATACTAGTCATATTTTCAGGTGACTTGCAAAGATTGAAGATTTCAAGATTCAGTTTAACAGACATTAAACATCTAATGTGTATAACACTTGGTTGGTCCATGAGGGAAGCCTCAGGGAATTTGTAGTCCAAGGGACATTGATTTAGGATCATAGGGATTAGAGACAGAATGGATTGTTGAGGTCTTTCAGTCCAACCACCTGATTCTGCAAATGAGAAAACAGGCCCAGAAAGATTAAATGACTTTTTTAAAGATTTCACAGGTTGCAAGTGCTAAATTTGGGTTCAAATTCCAGACCTGAGTTCCAAATTCAAGACTCCATCCACCGAGTGGATGTGTACACAGGCAAACCAACTCATGTTGCTCTAAGAATCAAACTCACCAAACTATACTTTGAAGAACCCATCTTTTACCTTTTGAAAACTGGCATAAAAGTTGTCCATCTTCAGTTCTGTAGTAAAACTACCAGTTCCCATTATTTTTCAGAGATCATTATATGGAAATTACAATCACAAACTCTTTTAGCCCCCTAAGAGGTAGTTCATCCAGACCTGGTGGCATTATTAAAAGCATTCAAATGCTTTCTCACCATTTTGCAGTAGGATTTCACACCCCTTCTAATCATTCTTGTCCTATCTACCTTCTGAAGATGATATTTCAAATATAAAAAGACAAAAACACAATAAAAGTAAATATTTTTTTTCCTGTCTTTTGGTTGTTTGATATCAACTAATCCTCCTAGAACAGATCCTTCCTGTCTCTTCTCTAATCTGCCTATTGTCTCTGATAGTTTTATATATATATATATATATATATGTGTGTGTATATATATGTATATATACATGTATGTATACAAGTATGTGTGTATACATGTATGTGTATATACACATACATACATACATACATACATACATACATACATACATACATACTGTTTTTTCTTGGCCTTCCAACTTGACTCAGCACCTAGGATTATAGATTTCAAGCCATGAGGGACCTTAGTGGTTACCTAGTGTTAAGGGCTAAAATTCTTGCTAGTCTGTCTAAAATATCTAATGAGTGGTCGCCAATCAATTACAAGCTTTAGCAAGAGTTAGACTTTTAAGCATTTATTAAGGAGAATAAGAATTTGGTAAAGAGAGAGAGAAAGGCCTAGATTCCTATCTATTAAAGGGAGAGCGCATTTCTAGCTCCCTTCTCCGCCAGAGTCCAGAGGAAAGAGCCTGAGACCGAGCGCCAGTCTCTTCCTTCCTCCTCCCACTCGTCCGCGTCACTTCCTGATGCCTGGTCTTGCCCTCAAAGACCTTCGCTTCATGGGCAGAACTCTTCTACAGTAAGTATCCAGCAGGTGGCGTTATTCCAATCATTACAGTCCCCCCTGTTGTTCCTCAAGAAACAAAATGTTTCCTTGACAGAACAGTAAAAACAATATGATAACTATTGCTAACTAATAATATGTGAACAACAATATAGAAAAGGAAGAGAGGAAAGTTTTGTCCAGAGGAGCGATTTTTTTTTGTCCTCATGAACCGACGCTTTGACATTAGTCTTGCAAAGGGAGGGCCTCTGCAGAGAATACATGTTACAGATGATGTATATTATAACAGAAAGAGAAAAAAAACAACAAAAACAACAAATCAAAACTGTTCATTTAAAGTCTCTGAAAGTCTTTTCTCAGATGTCCTCTAGGTGTAGTCGTGGAATGGAAGTCTTTTCAGGTGTTGATGTGTGGATACTGGTAATCAGCCAGGAAATTTCCTACAAAATTGAGCTTAACACAACTTTAAAATAGCTTTGTCAATAATCAAATCAAACAATGAAAGTTCTCAAAAACATTTCTAAGGGAATTCATAATCTTAGTTGTTACACATGAAACATATAATAAAACAAAATTGAAACATTCTTTAAAATTATAATATTACTATAGTCCCCCCTTATGGAGGGTAATTGAGAAGACAATTGCTGTGATATTAATTTTTTAAAAATAATTTTTATCTTTGTTTCATCACTTTTTGCACCATCTGCCTAATTATCCTCATGCCATTATGAGAAATTAGAAAATCTAATATAATTGGTAACAGGTGTCAAGGCCAAATTCAACACTGTTATTTATCATGGCACCTGAGATAATTATGGGGGTTACCATAAAAGAACAGAGAAATGATGGGATATGAGCATTCCCACACTTGAGCAATATGTACTGTCCATGCAGTATGCCAGGCTTAAAATAGGTGGATGGAATATATGTCCATGCCACCGAACATATTGGAAGAAACTGAGTCAGACTTAATCAGATGCATGGGATTGAGATGTCCATGGCATCAGGCATATAGGAGGGAGCATAGAAGCCAGGTGTAGAAGTGAGATGGGTGGGATGAATACTTCCAGCCATCTGTACAATATTGTGGGGAAAAAGAGAATAAAATATTAAACCAAGAGAATCCAACCTCAACATTTGTCAAAAGCCGTTCCCTCGGCCATACCTTGACTTCATGCATGTCTCCCCTCATGTGACAGTTCAGTGTCTGCTCTTGCATGTATTCCTCTTGTGATTGGATGGCACCTTGGCCAACTGGCATCTGATAACTCAGAATAAAGGCAATTAATGTCTTAAATGATAAGTTCCCATAATCCAAGTCTCATATGGATTTAAAAATTGAGGATAATAAATGATTGCAAAAAATGTGAATACATCTTGACTCAGAACACAATATATAATTATGCAACAATTTCAAATAATACCCCTTTTTTTAACTTAGTATACAATTACTTTTTTGAAAAATCTGAGCATATTTAAATACAAGTTAAAGCACAACACAATCTCAAAGACAACTTTTACAAATGTTCCCCTCTTTTTTTTTTTTTTTTGGAATATGCTTATCAAAAATAATACTTCTAGAATCAATTTACACTTGCCATGGCAAACAATTTGCCAGGGAAATGCTTTAAAGAGTTTGATCAAATAATCAGTTGAGAAAAAATAACAAAAACAAACAACTCAGAATATGGGAGCACAATACTCCTAGAATTAACATTGTATAATGTTGCTCATATAGTTTGCACACCACCTCTCTTACTAACTTGGTTTGTACATCCAATTTTCTTTTAGAAAACTGCAATGAGATCTAATTGATCTTCTGAGGGCCCTGACCCCCCGAGTCAGAATCCTTTTGATTGATGATCCCCTGATTGAGAATATATATTCCCTGATAGTATCGGAGAAAAGAAATTCTTCACAGGATTTAGAATAGGAAAGGGTTTTAGTGGTCACCTAGCCCATTCCAACTTTCCCCCTACCCAAAAAGAGAATTGACTTGCCTGGTCACACATGTCATGAGTAATAGAGCCAGGATTCAGATCAAGGATTCAGAGCCCAGTTCTGTACTCTGAATCTAGTGTTCAGTCTACTATATCACATTTTCCTGTCCAGAAGTCTTGCTTCCTGACTCATATTGAAGTATAGTTACTTATACACTGGGGAGGTGTAAAGACAGCACTGGTTTTTGATTCAACAACATTCGTAAATCTTTTCTTAAGCATCTTCTCCATGCAGAGTACTGTACTAAGTCCTAGGGAACATCAGAAGTGTGACTAAGTTGCAGTCCCTGTTCTCATGAAAGTTTCATCCAGGGAGGAGTATTAGCCCAAAATACAGATAGATAGATAGATAGATAGATAGATAGATAGATAGATAGATAGATAGATAGATAGATAGATAGATAGATAGATAGATAGATGGGATGGATGGAGAGATGGCTGAATGAATGAATAGATAAATGAGTAAATAAATTAATTAATTAATATATATACCTATACATACACACACACATATATGTGTATATAACATGATAAGTCTATCACAGATGTGCAAAACTTAAAGCTTTTTGAGGTACCTGGGAGAAAATTGTTTTTATGAACTAAGAGAAGGCTTCATGGAGGAGTTGGCATTTGAGTTAAACTTTAAAGGATGAGTAGGACTAACTTGGAGAGATAAGGAGAAGGAGACAGAGGAGGAGGAGGAGGGGGAGGAGGAGGAGGAGGAGGAGAGAGGACATTCTAGGCATAAGTAATAGCTTAGGATTTGGTAAAGTTAGAATTTCCCCAACTACCTACCCAATGTGACTAGCCTGTCTCCAGATTTGGGGAATGTGGAACATTGATACTGGACCTAAGCCTTGTCATGCTTCATTTACTCTGCCTACCCCCTCCTCAACCCAGAACACCTCTCTCCTTATTTATAGCCACTCTTTCCAGGCCTTAATCTGACAGTGGATGCTAGGGAGAAGGGAAAACATCCTGAACTGGTTTGTCCAATTTCTGATTTCCATTGACATGGTCCCCAGAATACAGGTTTGAGTCTCCAAGAGAATCACCCTTTTCTTGGTTCCAGCATACACTGTTCTAACCATTAGACTCAGAGTGCCTTGAGAGTTGGTATTGTTTCCCCCCGCCCCCATGCTTTTTTATGTATCCCTAGTACTCATTTCAATACTTGGCATATAATATGCACTTAAAAATGCTTATTGTTTGACTTGAAGTGGAAGATCTACATGGGATGATATTCAAAGTTGCCACTCTACGTTCATTCCTGCTCTAAGTGTGACCAATCCAATTAGTCACTTCCATTCCCCACCCCAAATGCTGTGCCATTCAGAACTCCCCTGTAATTTGGGTGGTTTTCAGATTCCTCTTTAGGAGTGTCAGGGAAAAACAACAACACAAAGTGCCCACAACAAAACAACTGCAACCCATCTCCTTGGCCATTTGAACATCAAGTGCTTATAATTAAGGTGTCACATGCAAACTGGAGAAGGATTACTCATTTTAATTATGGAGCAGGACTTTTTTCTACCTCCTCTCCATCCCTAACATCATCACATCTGCAGCCTGCTAGCTCTGGGACCATTTCATTTTAGAAGCTAAAACAAGAATGCACACCTATGTTGGTGCAGATTTGAACAGATACCAGGACACTGTGCAGTTGGGAGAGTTAACAATAATGATGACCACACCACTAATAATAATGAAGATGATAATAATTTTAATAATAACAGTAAGGATAATAAATAACTGTTATAAATAATAATCTTCTGAAATTCCATCATTTCTGTTGAGGGAGTGGTAAACAACAGTGAACAAGAAGGGAATTGCTAGCCTATGTGATGTTCATCAGCCACTCCATGGGCCCTGAAACCATTTCAAGAATTGCAAATATCTGGAAGGAGCCCTGAAATGATAGTGAATTGGGCTCTGATGATGCCACTGATTGGGTTAAAACACTGGCTAGTGTAGTGTAACTGCTCTTATGAATCTAATAACTAGCTGAGTTGGCATCAGCCCTACTCAAAAGTCCTGTGATGATCAGCTTGACACAGACAGTGGCAAAGCAAGTGAGGCTCCTTTATGTTCTGGTACCAAAAAAAGGCAATAGATATTGGAGCAATCAGAAACATTAATATTCTTCCTGCTAAAAATGCTTCAGTGCAGATGGTACTGACCATTGAAGTAAGACAACCACAATTATGGATGAAAGGGACTGAAGACATGAAAGTATTTTTATGCACCAATACTATGTCATGATTTAATTGGAAGAAGATATCACTAGCTGTAAACAACAGGACTCCATAATGCTATTTAACAGTCATATCATAGGATTATAGATTTAGAGTTGAAAGGGATCTTAGTAGCCACCTAGATCAAATCTCTCATTTTACAGATAAGGAAACCAAGTGTAAGAAGGGTCATTCAACCAGATGAGGAAACTGTGTTCAGAGTCAAAGCTTAGTGTCAGGGGTAACATTTGAAACCAGGTCTTTTTTATTCCAAATCCAGTGTTCTATATGCCTCAGCTCTGAGTTCTACAACAATCTATTGTAAATCAATGTAGTACAATCATACAAAATTAATTTGTTTCTAAACTCAGATTAGATGAAATAAGAACAAAAACTGAGGTTTAAATTTTTTTAATTTAATTTTTTTTTTGTGGGGCAATGAGGGTTAAGTGACTTGCACAGGATCACACAGCTAGTAAGTGTCAAGTGTCTGAGGTCAGATTTGAACTCAGGTCTTCCTGAATCCAGGGTTGGTGCTTCATGCCACCTAGCTACCCCGCTGAGAATGTATTTAAATCTTACGAGAGAAACCTGAAGGCACTGAAAATTTATACTTAATACAAACTCCAGAAGTGCAACCAAATAATCAGACAGATGACAAAAATAACATATATTTCTTGAATGATTTTGAGGAAATGGGTATTGTTTGAATGGAATTTCCAAAAAGCCCTCTTTTGAGTTTGACAGCACCAAACCAATTAATAGAGCCGTCATGCCAAAATGATAATTTTAAAAATAGGATAGCATCTGCTACAAACAGCATGGATGAACACATTCTCTCACAGTATGTGACAGAGCTTGTAAAAGCATTTCAGAACACTGACCTTTGCCACAGTAAAAACACAGGAGCAAACATGGAGCTGAATAATAATGAAATACCATAATTGTAGAAATAGTTTGAGAGGGGCAACTAGGTGGCACAGTGGATAAAGCACCAGCTCTGGATTTAGGAGGACTTGAGTTCAAATTCGACCTCAGACACTTTACATTTGCTTGCTGTGTGACCCTGGCAAGTCACTTAACCCTCATTGCCCTGCAAAAACAAAAGAAAGAAAGAAAAGAAAGAAAGAAAGAACTTGAAAAAAAACCTCTTGAAAACTAGCAGAATGATATTGAAAGATCGTGTTAATATCTAGTTGGTACACAGATTAGACAACCCAAATACTACACTGTTCATTTAGAGATAACAACAACAAGCTGCAGAATGGGATCTGGGGGGGGGGGGAAAGTATATCATAAATTCTTGATAACTTTAAATAACAGTTGACATAAAAGGTGATAATAGGTAAATTAGGAGAGGAAGGAATAGTTTACCTCTCAGATCTTTGGAAAGGAGAACAGTTCATGACCAAACAAGAGATAGAGAATATTATGAAATGCAAAATGGATGATTTTGATTATACTAACTTCAAAAGGTTTTGTACAAACAGAAGCAATGCAGCCAAAATTAGAAGGGAGGCAGAAAGCTGGGAAACAATTTTTATATCTACTACTTCTGATAAAGGCCTCATTTCTAAAATTTATTGGGAACTAAGTCAAATCTATAAGCATCCAAGTCATTCCTCAATTGAGAAATGGTCAAAGGATATGAACAGGCAGTTTTCTGATAAAGAAATCAAAGCTATCTATTGCCATGTGAAAAAATGCTATAAATCACTATTGAATAGAAAAATGCGAATTAAAACAACTCTGAAGTACTACCTGACACCTATCAGATTGGCTAAAATGACAAAAAAGGAAAATAATAAATTATGGAGAAGTTGTGGGAAAATCGGAACACTAATGGATTGTTGGTGGAGCTGTGAACTGATCCAACCATTCTGGAGAACAATTTGAAACTATACCCAAAGGGATATGAGACTGTGCATCCCCTTTGACCCAGCAATACCACTATTGGGTCTTTTCCCAAAAAAGATCATAAAAAAGGGAAAAGGACCCACATGTACAAAAATATTTATAGCTGCTCTTTTTGTGGTGGTAAGGAATTGGAAATCAAGGGGTTGCCCATCAATTGGGGAATGGCTGAACAAGTTGTGGTATATGAATGTAATGGAATACTATTATGCTGTAAGAAATGATGAGCAGGAGAATTTCAGAGAAACCTGGAAATACTTGCATGAACTGATGATGAGTGAGATGGGCAGAACCAGGAGAACATTGTACACAGTATCATCAACATTGTGTGTTGATTAACTGTGATAGACTTGATTCTTCTCAGCTATACAATGGTACAAGATAGTTCTAAAGGACTCATCATGGAAAATGCTCTCCAAATCCAGAAAAGAAAAAAAAAAAGAACTGTGGAATACGGATGCAGATTGAACAATACTATTTCTTTTTGATGCTATTGTTTTTCTTTTTTGAGGTTTTTCCTTTTTGCTGATTCTTCTTTCACAGCAAGACTAATGCAGAAATTTGTTTGTGATTGTACATATATAACCTATATCAAATTACTTGCTGTCTTGGGAAGGGGGGAGAGAGGGGAGGGAGGAAGAAAAATTTGAAACTAGAAATTTTATAAAAACAAATGTTGAAAACTATCTCTACATGTAACTGGAAAATAATAAAATACTTTTAAAATTAAAAACATAACAATTGAGAATAAATTCCAAAAGTTTAAAGTTATATAAGGAGTAAGTGATATGTGATATAAGGAGTGATATAAGGATAAAGAACAAAATAGTTTGACATCAATCAACTGCTATATTATAGTGACTTAAAAAGTCAACAATTAGAGGAGAGAGAACCTTAAGAGGAAAAAGATGTGGAAATTATCTGATCATCTATCTGTAAAGTAGAAAGAAGCAAGTTGGACCAAACTGAAAACAGAAAATTTGCAAATTGTAGGTAAAATGAATGAAATAATACTTGTTAAGGATAGTGATGGAATTCTGGGCTCTCTGAAAAATTTTAAAGCATCTCAGTTAGATAAGATTCATAATTATTGCTCCAAATATTTCTTAGTGGTACACAAAGAACCATTTCCACCATGGTTTTTTACACCAGCCTGGCCCCTTATCTTTAAACAGAAATAAGCACATATATATTACAAAAATATGAGAATACCAGTGACTTTTACAAATATAAATCAATTACATTTTATGTACTTTGCACAAAACATGCATTAGGTGTATGACTCAGGTCTCTCCCTCCTCATATCTACAAATTCCAGAAAATAATATATTTGTTGTGAGAAAAAAGTTCATACCAAAAACATCCTAAGGGCATAAAGAACAATTAATTATCAATCCCATAAATATTAAATAAACTACCTGAAAGCACTGTAACATTTATACCACCTTTGGTTATCACAAAGTCTTTGATTCAGTTCTGCACTCATGACCTAGTCATGTACTACAAACATATGAAATAGTTCTAAGTATCATGAAAATGCATATTTCATGACTACATGGGAAATTCTTCTCTATATAAAACATGCCACCTTCATAATGAAAAAAATAAAATAAAATGCAGCTTCTTCCAGAAAAAAAATAGGTTAAACCTACAATGTTTTTGCCCAGTCTTTAACTCATCAACATTACCTTTGAATAGAGCTTAGTATAGTTTTCAAGTCAAAGGAGTTACAGCAAAACATCTTGATGAATTATTTGATATGAATGGATGACACTAAGTTATACAACTCCACTAAAAACACATTAAATATCTACCTGCTTTCATAGAAACCCTCTCCAACCATGTTAAAATGTCATTTGGACTTGATAATTATAAAATTCCTGATATGTTCCAAGTTAGAATAGAATCTGAAGGCTTTAAGTTTGAGTGTGGAGAGTAAAGCTATTAGTCACTGACTGACAGTCCGAAATCAAGATAGAAAGGAAATATTTAGCACAACCTATACAATATCAGTCTTAACTTGTATTTTTTTAACCTGGTAAAATGGAGGAAAATGCATCTAGAAAATGCCCAAGAAAGAATATGTAGATTGTTATCAAAATATAGGGCTCATCACTGTCTATATAGGAAGATCAACATTTCCTTCATGGGATGTATAACATTCAAAATATAGAGATAAAACAGAAGAAATGAAAATTGCATGGGAACATTCCTATCCTGTCTGCTTTGTCCCAAAGATGCTTTCAGTGAGGCTAGAGAAGATGATCATGTAATAAGTTAAATATTACTTAAAATCAAATAACTAATTAATCACCATCTATGCAATGGTCCCCTTCAAAAAATATTATTACTAGATGCCAATTAGTGTGAATAATGGGTGGTCACTTGGATTTCAATTTGCACTATCCAAATTTCTAATTATGTAAAATAATGGTAATTGGTTCCAGGCCAAAAGAAATATACAGTTTGGATTTAAATAATGCAACCACTTCAGTAAATTCATTATTCACACTAATTTCAATCTCCTTCAAAACAAACCATAATACAGTGGAATGTGGTGAAGTGAGTGCTGGACTTTGAGTCGGAATGCATGGTTTCCAAGACTGGCTCTGCCTGAAGTAAGTCACTTTGGTTTCCAGCCGTCAACTTCCTCATTTGTAAAATGGAAGAGACGTACTCAGTGACCTCTTAGGTGTCTTCTAGGTCTACAAGTCTTCTCTGACATTGGAGTGAAGCATCGAATTGATGGAGAAGGCTAAAAACTGTTAACAGACAAACCGAAGATCTGAGCTCTAACAAAGACCTGAGCTCTAAAAGGGGCTAATAGATAACGTATTGACTGTAGCTAAAAGGGGTTAACAGACAAACAGAGGCTTGAGTTCTTATCAATAGTACCTAAAACGATTAACAGTGAAACTAGTTTTTGTTCTTACAGTAACCGAGAGGGTTTGTCCTTATCAACCAATACTATCAACAGACAGTCACCAGGCACCATTAACCATTAATAGCCATTAATATTCCCATATGACAGGACACCTAGAAACCAGATCTTAAAGAGATACTATAAACAGAGAGACCATTGGGAACTGATAAATCTAAGCATGTCTTTATGAACATGCGCAGAGAAGACCAAATGTGTCCTTAGGTTCACCTTATGACATGTAAACCCCCAAAACATACCACTAGGGAAAAAGGTACCTGTCTTGGAAGACATCTTAGGACCCCAGGAATTGGGATAAACCCTCTCATGTACGTCCTTAAGGAAGAGATAACCTACTTTTTCTTACTATAAATATAACCATCTTTCTTTCTCCTATTTGAGATACCTTTTCTTTTCTCCTATGGTATTCTCACTGTGGCCTCACAGTATTCTAATAAAACTTAGGAAACTGAATCACTGAGTCTTGTAATAATTTTGGGATGCCTCACAATCAATTTGATCAATTAAATCCATCCCTACTACTACTTTAGAATCATGTAATTGGAAGATTCTTAGAGGCCATGCTGTCCAGCCTGTACTTAATTGAGAAACTCTGCTATAACACCCCTCACCACATGTTCATCCAGTCTTCACTTGAAGACCTCTAATGATGGGGAGCTCACTACTTCCTAATGCACCTCCGAACACTTTCAGAGAAATTTAATAGTCAAGAAAATAATACATTGTCTAAATTTGATCCTATTGCTGAGTGGAGACTACCTTTTTTTTTTTGTCTTAATTTCTTCACGTATTGCTTTCTCCTTTGATCCAACAATTCCTTTTTATAACTTGTATGAGTGTTTCTAGTTGGTTCTTTTTTTCAAGTCTGGAAAGAGAGTAACTAGTGAGTTAAAAATAATGGGAAAAATGCAAGAACATATAAAGAATTATCTTGCGTGGAAAGTAAGAGTTGTTGAAAACCTTGAGGCTGCTGTAAAACTCATTTAAAATTCTAAAGCTTCATGGAAACTCACCCTACTCCCTTAGTAGGATGAATATATGAGGGAAGGTGAGACAGAGTGCATTGCCGCAGTGTGTTGTTCTGTGTTGTATTTCTACCTTCAGTATATCTACTTTGTAATTTTGAATACATAGAGTAGAACATCCCTAATATTAGCTTAAATATTGTTAGCATTTTGAGCACTCCAGCTAATAATTCACAGGAATGTTCATGTTTTCTTCATTTGTGTGTTTTAAAAGGTATTACCATATTCCTAAATCTCACTTGATTAAATCCAAAGTCAGGGGAAGGGGGAAGCACCAAATATGTCTCTGATTATGTTATGGGAGTCAATGGCAATAAAGGATCCATTCAAAGCCCACTTTACTAAGGGGTGCCTATACATGCAAAAATAGCCCATATGTACTTGGAGCTTTTGGTAATTTAAAAGAAAAAGAAAACCACAAAATAGAGCCAATGTTTTAAATCTCTACATCTTTGAATAGCTGCTAAAGGATAGCTTCTATAGAGGAAAAGAGAACATTCGAAAATTTGTCTTTTTTTCTAAAATTTGTCCAATAAAACTTGCCTGAGTGCAGAAAAATGCTCATTGAAGAATTTTTCAAAACAATAAATTAAAAAATTATATAGCAGTTATGGTATGAAAAGAACATTAACCTGAAATGCTCAAGACTTAATATTTTTTTTAACAAGTTCTACCACTAATCAGTTTATGTTGGATAAGTTACTTTTGTCTGTGGAACTAAGTTTCTTCTGGAAATGAGGATTCCAGGTCCTCTAAAACTCTCTTTGTGCTTATCATTATGTGATTCTATGGTCTATTGAGTTAAAAAAAAAAACCTATAAAATTAATGAGAAAACATTCATTTAAAGTAGTGTTGAAAAGTGAGGAAGGAAGGAAGGAAGCAAGGAAACATGAAAGGAGAGGGAGGAAAGAAAGAATGGAGGGAAGAAAGGAAGGAAAGAGGGGAGGGAGGGAAGGAAGGAAAGGAGGGAGAGAAGAATGTAGAAAAGGAGATATGAAGGAAGGAAGGAAGGAAGGAAAGAAGGAAAGAAGGGAGGGAGGGAGGGAAGGAAGGAAAGGAGAGAGAGAAGAATGTAGAAAAGAAGATATGAAGGAAGGAAGGAAGGAAGGAAGGAAGGAAGGAAGGAAGGAAGGAAGGAAGGAAGGAAGGAAGGAAGGAAGGAAAAATGGAAAAACACCTCTAACCACAGTGTAGCTCTCCCAGTAATGAAATACCATATCAGCTTGAGAAGGTAAATTCTCTGCTTTCATTTACAAGGCAACGCATGGATAATATATACAGGCAAAGCACAACCATTGCTCACTAAACCACCAGGCATTTAGGGAAGTTAAATTAGCTTCATGCATGGCTTCAGGCTGCACCTTCTTCTATCTGGAGCTGAGCTCCCTGCTCTCATTAAGGCTGCAGGGCTAAGATGCTTCTGTTGGGACTAAGCTTATTTTTACAGAGCTGGTGTTTGATATGTTGCCATAGCAAGGGAAGGCACCATCCTCTAGGTTTCAACTCATCAGATGCTCTGAAAAATTCTTGGGCAATTTGTCTGTACAGTAGAATTGCTGGGTCATCATGACAGCAGCATCTTGGGTCAGAGAGCACCTCCACACGCATAATCTCATTTAATCCTCATTTAATCCCATTTTCATGAGATTAGTGAGGCAAATAGGATTATCTTCATCATAGAGGCCAGACTATTATCAGAGAAGTTAAGTGATTTAGCCAATGTCACACAACTATAGTAAGTTAAATTGGAATAGAACTTGAACTGGCTCTTAATTGCCTGTGTCATACTCTTGCCTTAGAGACAGCTAGGTGGCTCAGTAGATAGAGTGCTGGGCCTAAGGTCAGAAACACCTTCGTTCAGATCCAGCCTCAGATACTTACTAGCTGTGAAACTCTGGGCAAGCCATTTAACTTCTTAATGCCAAGAAAATCCCACTAACAGTATTGGCATCATCCATGGGGGGGTCATAAAAAATGGTCACAACTTACTCCTTTCCCCTATACCATCTTGTGCACTGGGACCTCACATAACATTTTTGTGAGGGAGGATCTGAATGAATGAATGAATGAATGGATGGATTAATTAATTAATTAATTAATCAATGACCTTACTTAGAGTAACTAACTGATTTAATCCAGAGAAAACACATCTGTTGGATCAGTCAATCAGTTAAAGGCATTAAGCTCAGAGTGAATAACCTAGTTCATCAAGTTGGGAAGGAGAGTACTTAAAGCCATTGGAGGTAATGACATGATGCTACACAGAAAACGTGCTGGCATTGGATAAGGAAATTCAGTCTCATCTTATAGGGCCTATATAAAACAGTAAGATAATTCAGCTTTCAGCCTTCCAGTATCGATCCACCACAGGGATAGAAGTTGTGGCTAAACTCCTGAAGGTGAATTGCTTGCAGAAGGGAATGGGGAGGAAAGACTCTACCCCCACCCCTTTCTCTACAGGGTGATCTCGTGAACTTTGTAGGGCTGGACATACTACTCGTTTGTGTCATAATGGCAATGGTGGTATTGAGGAAAAGTAGTTTGAAGATTGTATAAGAAGCCCAGCAGAAAGGTCTAGCATAGCAAAGGAGGAACCCAAAATGAAAAGGTTTTACATCTAACCACTTCTCTTAACTGGCTGACTTTCTTACTGTGGGACTTCCCTGACAGTTAATGTTTCAAGAAGCTCATTATTGGGAAAATTGATTATCCTGTAAGGTCTCATCAGCGTTTGGGCTCCGCCTCATCTCTCCTCTCTGCCTTTCTTTTTGGAGGGGGCCATGAACTCCAAAACTACATTTAAGGAGAGATTTTAGCCCAAACATCATTATTTACATCTGGTTTCACTACCTTGGGACTTCTGGTTGAGGTTTCCACCAGCTTCTTGTATCAGGTATCTTCTTAGCACTCTTCCCTCTCCTTTTTAGCTTCACTTTGCCCTCATTAGATTATAAACTCCTGGAGGTCAGGGACTGGATTTCTTTTTGTTTGTTTGTTTGTTTTCTTTTTTTGTATGTTTGTATTCCCATTTCTTAGCACACTGCTTGACATATAGTAGGTGATTAATAAATGTTTATTGACTAATTGACTATCTAGGAACTGTGAGTTACCCTTCTTCCACATTTGTATCCTAAACTTGAGCCCACTTTGCCCTGAACTCTGTATTTGTGACAGTATTCCCTAAACTTTTTGGGGGGGAGATGTTTTGTGACAACTGTTACTCTTTTACATTACCAAATTGTGTACTGTGTTATTGTGACAACTTTTACTCTTATAAGTTACTAAATTCCATTTCTAAAAGCTAATTAATTCTGTCTGGTTAATTGATTTCAATTAATAATGAGAGAGCACACTGGTGGGGGCTTATGAAATAGTTGTACTAGAGTAACTATCTCTCCCACTAATCTCTTAGAATTATCCCTGGAGCTCAAAAGGGACAAGTAGCCAACAGCAATTTGTGGACCCTGCTAGTATGAATGGGGATTTTGGAGAGTGAACTTCTAGCTTCTAGTATATTTTGTTTGCACCTTTATAAGGCAAAATGATAGCATGAAAAGAGTGATAGATCTGCAGTTACAAGAGACTTGAGTTTCAATATTAACTCTGTGGCAAGAGGCCATGTGTTCCAATGCAAAAAAAAAAATACTAGTTCTGGAATCAGAGTATCTGGGTTAAAATACTGCTTCTAGCTGATACTACCTAGTGATCTTAGGCACTTAACGTGCCTTAGCCTCAGTTTCCTTATCTGTAAAATGAGAGGGTTGGACTTTGAAGTACATTCAAGTCCCAAATTTAGGGCAAGTCATTTACACTCTGAGTTTCCTCATTAGTAAAATGTGAATAATAATACCTATAGAAGTTATACCATGTGTTAAGAGGAACAAAATAGATAACCTCTTTAAAAGTTCTTCATGAATCTTTAAACACTACAGAAGAGCAAATTTCAATTACAATGTCAACTTTGTATGTTTCTAAACTCCTAGCACAGTGCTCTGCACATAATAGGTCCTTATAAAATGTTTGTGGCATTCAGTCAAATGCAGCTTTCATTCAATCTAATTGTAGAAAAGTACTTCTAAATTCATGGAAAATCTGAATTGAACAAATTTGCAAAGAAAGGCACTTTTGTTAGTTTCAAATCCATGCCATGATTCTCATATGAATAGGTAAGTGCCTATGGAGGAAAGGCCCTTAGAGGACCAGCTTTAACATTAGAAAAAGATCATTTGTAGTGAGCAAAATATTTCTATGTGTGGAAAGGGATGGAGCGGCAAGAGTAACACAGTTGTTCTCTAAAGTAGGTTAAATACATTCCCCCTCCCCCTTCAAGCCCCCACAATCTAATTTTCACTATTCATTTACACAGGAAACTCTTCCTAGATGGTACAGAGATAAATCTTAGCCCAACCCTGATGTATGGGAATGATCATAAATCCCAAATCATTGAAATCTAAATTAATGAGTTTTACTGTAGTGAGAAGTTGCTTTCCCTGGAGTTAATGGAGGGAAATTCATGATGGGCTCTATTAGAATGTAATCCTGTAGACAAGACACCCATGGCACAAAAGATTTTGATGTGAGCTCCCCCCATCCACAGCTACCAAATATGTGTGTTTCTCTCTTTGTGTGTATGTGTGTGCGTGCGCGCGTATGTGTGTGTATGTACTTCCTAAGTGGACAATCATGTCCACACTTGCAAGAATGCTCCCTAACAGCGCAAAGGAAGTTTTATCAATAGGAAAGAGATCAAAGTATTTTATCCATTCTTTACAAAATGAACTAGCATCTCCTGCAGTTTTTGCCAGGTGCTATACCATAAATTTTTGAGGCTATCTCTTTGAGCATCTGCCTTTGTCCTATCATCAGCTGCCATTTTTTTTCATTCTCAGTTGGCATCTCCTTAACTCCTCTTTCTCCCTCAAGGTTCTATTCTGCTTTCATCTGGTAGCTCCTTGATGCTGCTATCTCAACAGGACTCCCCTCTCTGCTGATCCTGAGTTTCTGCAGTCTTTCCACCTCTCCTCCATCCCTACTACCTGAATATGATTGTGTCCTGAGACCAGCCATACCAGACAGCCCCAACTCTGGAGTCTTCTCCAGTGTTTATTCTGGCAACTAATGCTTTAGTTTCAGACTTCTCCCATAGCTAGCATAGTTGTTGGGTTTGGTTTTTGTTGTTGTTATTGTTGTTGTTGTTTGGTTGTATGGTTGTTTTTGTTTTTGTTTTGCTCCCACTAAACTATGGCAGAAGATGGACAATGGAATATGGTGAGAAGTAAACCGGTACTGAAGTTGACTTTGCTCTAGAACCTCGGACAATTTGCTTACCTCGTTGGAATTTATTTTTCTTATTGGTAACATGAAGGGAGTTGATCTAGATGACCTCTAAGATCCCTTCCTGTTCCAGATCCATGATCCTGTAATGCAGGTTAGACACATTTGTCATTCACTCATGTCAGTTGTGTCTGACTCTTTGTGACCCCACTTGGGATTTCCTTGGCAATGGCAATGCAATGATTTCTCATTTACTTCTCCAGCTCATTTTAAAGATGAGAAAACTAAGGCAAACAAGGTTAAGTGACTTGCCCAGAGTCACAAAGCTACAAAGTGTCTGAGGTCAGATTTGAATTCAGGAAAATGAATCTTCCTGACTCCAGATCTGATACTCTATCCACTGTACCAAAAAGCTACCCTAGAAACAAATTTGCAAAGGGCCATCTCCAGATTTATGTCACAGTAAGGTATAGATTACCTTAGAGAACTAGTCCAACTCTTTCATTTTACCTATAGTAGTAATTCCCCCTTTCTTATTTATCTACAAATGGTCTTAGTACATCACAGAGATCTCACCAGGGTATAGGTCTCACTAGTCTATGTATAGTATCCCCAGATATCATCCTCCCCTATTCCCACATGACAGTTTTCTCCCTTCTGGGAGCTCATGGAATCCCTTATTACAACTTGGGAGCCTATAACACTAACAATAAAATATTTTTTAAAGGTCAAAGTGAGTAGGACTAGAAGTGGCCTAGTTAAAACTCCTTGGGCTTAAAAATACATTGGGGGAAACTAGGTGGCACAGTGGATAAAACACTGGCCCTGGATTCAGAAGGACCTGAGTTCAAATCTGGTCTCAGACACTTGACAATTACTAGCTGTGTGACTGGGCAAGTCACTTAACCCTCATTGACCCACAAAAAAAAAATACATTTGATTGATATCTTTTGTTTTTATATCTCCTAGATTTCTCCATATATTCCTTTCCAGTCTTCCCCAGAAAATTATCCCTTAAAACAAAGAATTAGAAAGAGGGGAAAAACCAATACAGAAAAACTAACCAATACATAAGAAAATTCTGAGATTAGATGGTATGTTTCATACCTCTAATTCCCCACCAACTGCCATTTTGTATCTCTTCTTTGAATCAAGCATGGTACTTACAATTCCAATCATTCTATTTCAAGTCTTTTGTTGTTGTTATTATTTCTGATTATGCTGCTCTAGTACCCATGTGTCTGAATTTCCTGATTCTGTTTACTTCAATCTGTATCACTTCAAGCTTTCAATGCTTCTTTATTCACCAAATTCACTGTTTCTTACAATTTAGCAATATTCTATTGCAACCATGTGCCCACAGCTTATGTACTATCTCCCAATCAATGGGGATCTACTTTTCTCCCAGTTATTTGCTACTACAAAAGGGGATGCTATAAATGTTTTGGTGTGCATGGTGCTTTTCTGTTTATCTTTGACTTCTTCAATACTTTTTAAAAAATTAAATTACATATGAAGGTGAGGCCCGGAAAGATGAAATGTCTTCGCCAAAGTCAAACAGCTCCAGAGGCAGTTTTTATCATTCAACCTCTAGGAAGACTTGGGTATTTTTCTTCCTTAGAGTTTCCTCACTTTGGGGAAGAATATTTCTTGAAGAACCTCTCTTTTATGTCCCACTTAGTTAGAAATGCACACCCGAGGGGCAGCTAGGTGGCGTAGTGGATAGAGCACCGGCCGTGGAGTCAGGAGTACCTGAGTTCAAATCCGGCCTCAAACACTTAACACTTACTAGCTGTGTGACTCTCGGCAAGTCACTTAACCCCAATTGCCTCACTAAAAAAAAAAAAGAAAAAGAAAAAGAAATTCACCCCCTAGCAAATGGGGAGTGTGTTTATTACCCAAAGTCTAAGCATCATTTTTCTTATCTATTACCTCTCTCTATTCATTGTGTGGTCTAGTTGAAAGTGACCTTCAATGTTCTAGGCCCACAGTAACATGCATGCTGCTTCATCAAGGAGGGGACCTTGATTGAGCAAGACAGAATAACAGTAATGGTGATTGTTTCATTTATAGAAGGTTTTAGTGTTTTCAAATTGCCTTGATGTGCCTTGAATGGGATAACAGCTAACACTATAGAAAGAACAGTGGATGGGTAGTCAGAGGACTGGAGATCAAATTGTTCTCCAAAATGGTTGGGGTAGTTAACTACTCCACCAACAATTCATCACTGTACCTATTTTCCCCTTCTCCTCTCTAACATTTGCCACATCTGATAGGTGTGAAGTGATACCTCAGTTATTTTAATTTGTATTTTTCTTATCAATAGTGATTTAGAGCATTTTTTTCAGATAACTATAGATAGCTTTGACTTCTTATTCTGAAAACTGCCTATTCATATCCTTTGACCATATATCAATTGGGGAATGGCTCTTATTTTTACAAAGTTGACTCATTTCTATGCTCAGTATATATTTGAGAAATGAGCCTTGTATCAGAGAAATTTGCTGTTTTTTTTTTCATATTACTTCATTGTCTATGGTACCTTTTAGCAAAATATAGTTTCCCTGAATATCCCTTTTAATTAGGTCTATCTTTGTTTTTACTTTGTCTGAGAATGTGATTGCTTTCCCTGCCCTTTTTACTTCAGTTGAAGTAGATTCCCATTATTTCAACTCTCTGTGTGTCTCTCTGTGTCAAGTGTGTCTCTTTTAACAATAAATTGTTGGTTCTGGTTTTTAATCCATTCTGCCATCTACTTCCATTTTATGGGTAAGCTCAACCCATTCACATTCACACTTATGATTGCTTTGTATTTCCCTTCAGCTCATTTTCCTGTTCCTTTTTTTATCTTGTACCTTCTTAAGAGTCTATTTTTGCTTCTAACCACTGCCTCCCTTAATCCATCTTCCCTTTATCCCTCTCCCCGACCTTTTTTATTCCCTACTTCTCCTATTTCCCTATTGGGTAAGTTAAATTTCTATATACAATTGAGTGTATATATACTCTTCCCTCTTTGAACCAATTCTGATGAGAGTGAGGTTCAATCATTGCACATACAACCTATTTTCCTTCCTACTATAAAAGCTTGGGTGCCTCTTTTATGTGAGAAAAATTTCCTCATTCTGCCTCTTCCTTCATACTTCTCCCAGTCCATCTCTTTTTCTCACCTCTTAATTTTTAAAAAAACATTTCCACGTAATTGACTCATACTCATACCCTCTATGTATGTAAACTCCTTTTAACTGCCTTAGTAATATTAAAATTCTTAGGAATTATATGTATCATATTTTCATGTAGGAAAGTAAACAGTTTAACTTTGAGTTCCTTAGGATTACTCTTTCATACTTACCTTTTATATACTACTTTTTATTCTTGTGCTTGAATGTCAAATTTCCTGTTCATCTCTGTTTTTTTTCAACAAGAATGCTTGAAAGTCCTCTACCTCATTAAATATACATTTTCTCCCTGAAGGATTATACTCAGTTTTGCTGGTTGATTCTTGGTTCTAATCCTAGCTCCTTTGACTTCCAGAATATCATATTTCCTGTCCTCTGATCCTTTAAAATGAAAGCTGCTAAATCTGTGATCATGAATGTGGCTCCACAATATTTAAATTGTTTCAGGGCGCAGCTAGGTGGCAAAGTGGATAAAGCATTGGCCCTGTATTCACGAGGACCTGAGTTCAAATCCAGCCTCAAATACTTGACACTTATTAGTTGTATGACTTTGGGCAAGTCACTTAACCCTCATTGCACCGGAAAAAGAAATTAAATTCTTTCTTTCTGGTTCCTTGCAATAATTTCTTTTTGATTTAGGAGCTCAGGGATTTAGCTATAATATTCCTGGGCCTTTTCATTTTGGGATCTCTTTCAGGAGGTGATAAGTGGATTTTTAAAATTTCCATCTTACCCTCTGTAGCTAAGATATCAGGGCAGTTTTTCTTGATACTTTATTGGAATATGCTATAAAGGCTCTTTCTTTGATCATGGCTTTCAGGTAGTCCAATAATTCTTAAATTATCTTTCCTAGATCTATTTTTTCAGGTCAGTTGTTTTTCCAAAAAGACATTTCATATTTTTTCTATTTCTCCCCATTCTTTTAAATTTATTTTAATGTTTCTTGATGCCTTTTAGAATTATTACTTTCCACTTACCCAGTTCTAACTTTTAAGGAATTATTTTCTTCAGTAAGTTTTTATACCTTTTTTTTTCTATTTGCTAATTCTGCTTTTAAAGGAGTTCTTTTCTTAGGTGATTTTTTCTACCTCCTTTCCCATTTGGCCTATTCTGCTTTTTAAGTTCTTTTCTTAATTGGATTTTTGTGCCTCTTTTAACATCAGACCAAATCTGGTTTTTAAGGTTTTATTTCCTTCCGTGTTTTTTTCTTTTGGTGTTCTTTTAATTAGTTTCTTGCTTCTCTCTCATTTATTTTCCAAATTTTTCCTCTACTACTCTTATCTTTTTCTTTACCTCTTCCAAGAATTTTTGTTTGGCTTGGATCCAATAAGCATTTTTCTCTGAGGCTTTGTCTGTAGCTGTTTTTACATTGTTGTCTTCTTCTGAGTTTACGTCTTAGTCTTCCCTGCCACCATTGTAGCTTTTTATGGTCAAGTTCTTTTATTTCTATTTGCCCTTTTTTTAAGCCTCTTTATTTTGAAATTTATATTCAAGCTGGACTTTGTTCACCTGGAAGTGGGGAGGCACTGTCCCAAGCTTTGGGCTTGTTTGTGCTAGTGTTTTCAGACCTAGTTCTGAGGGTCTGCAAGCTTTTGGTGCTTCCAACATCATATGATCCTGCAAGAGGTATGGTCTGAACTCTGGTCTTTATCAGAATGGCCCACTGGTGCCCTTCAGTTGCAAGTGCTAATGCTCCCTTTTGCTATAAAATTAAGATCAGGGCCCCTGCTCCCTTTCGATTGACTGTCCAGTGTTCCTCTCTGTCTTGGAACTTTGACCCAGAACTGTCTATGGGCAATAAAGTTGCCAATCAGAGCCAGCTATGTCCAATGCCAGCAAAGCTTCTCCTGTAATTTCTTTTTGACAAATTGTCTAACCCCCTTACCATTTCTGGTCTGAGTTCCTGAAATTGCTGCTGCTGTCATGGCTACCATGGGTGCTCCCTCAGAATGTGTTCCAGATCAGTGACCTCACCAGCTGGTCTAAGTTTTCTTAGGCTGAAAAACTGTCTCACCTTGACTATTTTTTGGCCCTGCCACTCCAAAATTTATTTGTGGCATTATTTTAAAGTTGTTTTGAGGGGAATGTTAAGAGAGTTCAGTTGAGTTGCTGCTTCTAATATGCAATTTTGACTCCCCCCCAAAAAGAAATAATATTTATAAAGTGTTGAGTACAGTGCCTGATACATAATAAATGTTTTTGAATGCATTTTAGGATGATAATGATGTTAACAATGATGCTAAGATCATAGTTATCTATATGTGTTTTTTCAATTCCCATTTCTACTTTTTGGTTGTTTTGTTTCTTTAAAAGTATTTGCTTTACCACAAACCTATAAGGTAGAGGGGAGTCAGGTATATTAGTAATAGTATTTTGAAGAAGAACAAAATGAGGATGAGGGAGATTATATGACTTTCTTCAGGAAAGACAGATTCACTAAGTGGCAAGGCTGAGCCTTAAAGATGGTTAGCTGATTTTCTTTTCATACAACCAATCCCACACCCTTCCCCAAGCCCCTTTTGTCTCCTGGAGACCCAGAAAAGGGTGGGATATGGTGGAAGCTTGGAAAATAATTTCTGGGTGCCATGAAGATTCTTTCCCTGATTCTGGCCAATGCTGTAATGTCAGGTCTTAGTGCCAGGGTATAAAACCAAAGAGAGTGAAGAGTAAAGATACATTCCAGAAGAGGGGAAGGAAAGCTCCTGGGTACACACACCACTATCTCTGAGGACTATATGCTCAACCAGATTCCACTCTAAAAGGGGGAGAAATCACTCTCCCAAACATAGAAAAGGGAATTCTCCATGTTTCATTAGTGAATGAATCCAAGGTGGAGAATTAACCCTTTTCTGCCTCATTAGTCACTAAGCAGCAGCCAGATTAACAAGGATTGCAGAGAACATTTACTGTTATAGCCTCTTCCCAGATGGAGAGTCAGCACTGGCCAGCTCTGCAGCAAAGTTATGGGAACAGTGCCTAGGGATTCCGGGTGGCTCAGTAACCCTAATGTTAGAGGCTTCCAGCTCCTCCAAGGCTCTGTCTGGGATCCAAACTTTGGAGCTGCTCATCAAAATGTTTTGCTCAAAGAGGGTTTTTAAGAGGCAGTCCATCCAAATACATTTATTTGTTTGTGCTAGGGGAGGAGCAATTTAGTGGAGACAGAAAGATGTAAGTTTGACTGCCACTACAGAAGGAAGCTTACGGACTGACCCTGGGCAAGTGACTTAACTTCTCCTTTCTGTAGGCAACTCTCTGGGAAAGACCTAGTCTCTATCACTAATAACAACAACAGCTCACTTGAATGTAGGGTAGCTAGGTGGTGCAGTGGATAGAGCAGGGGAGGGTCTGAAGTCAGGAAGATCTGAGCACAAATCTAGCCTTAGATACCTGCTAGCTGTGTGACCCTGGGCAAGTCAGTCAATTCTTTTTGCCTCAGTTTCCTCATCTTTAAAATGAGCCAGAGAAGGAAATGACCAACCAATCCAGTATATTTGTCAAGAAAACCCCAACTGGAGTTATGAAGAATTGGACACAACTAAAAAAGATGGAACACCAACAAATATAGCACTTTAGGATACCTCAAAGGCTTTCCTTCGAACATTCTTGCCAGGTAGATGATGTAGGATAGTGGTGTCAAACTCATATAGAAACACTGGTCCCTAATCTATACATAAGGATCCCTGTAGATAGCATATTGGCTTAGGTTTTCTTTTTAATGTAATGTTATCTGTGTTTTGTTATATTTTAATTTATTTTTTTGTTTGTTTTTTTTTTTGTTGTTGGGCCATGAGGGTTAAGTGACTTGCCCAAGGTCAAACAGCTAGTAAATGTCAAGTGTCTGAGGCTGGATTTCAACTCAGGTCCTCCTGACTCCAGGGCCAATACTCTATCCACTGCGCCATCTAGCTGCCCCCCCCCCCATTTTAATTTATTTTTAAAATGCTTCCTACTTGTATTCATTTTACATATGAGGAAACTGAGGCAAATAGAGTGAGATAACTTGCTCAGGGTGACACAGCTAATAAGTGTCTGAGCTTGAAATTTAATTCAGGTCTTTCTGACTCCGGGTCCTCCTTGCTCTACCCACTGTGACATATAACTGCAAGCCTACAGTCATCCAGTTGGTAAATATTAGAGATAGGATTCGGTCCCAGGAGTTCTGTTTCCTGGCCCAGTGTTCTTTATCCTACATATCATGCAGAAAATATGTGAGAAGGAAGGGGTGGAGAAAAGAAACATGAAGTTATTGGAGGAGAAGAAGGCATAATTTATTATTGCACGTAATAAAGGTTTAATAAATGCCTGTCAGCTGATTGATTGATCACTGATTAGAAATATATCACCTACTACCTTGTGTTATTTGCTTTTTAAAAAATGTATTTTTTTCTCCCCAGTTTGAATCAATTCAGTTTGGCATATCCTTGTTAAGTGGTCTGGTACAGGGGACAGACGGATCACTGGTTCCAGAGTCAGAGATCAAATTCCACCTCAAATGCTCACCACTGATTGTGGAACCTTGGTCAAGTCACCTTAACCTTCTTGGATCTTTTCCTTATGTAAAAAAGGAAGGGGTTGAATTGGATGACCTCTGCATTCTCTCCCAGCTCTAAGGCTCTGATCTTGTAACCTTATGTACCTGGTACACAGAATTCAATGTCCCTTGGGACCTCCCTGAGGGCTTGGGTCAGGTGCTGCTTGGGATGCCCAAAGGCTTAACTCAATGCCTTGCACAGAACTCGAGTCAAGAAATCATTGTGGACTGATTAATTGATAGAAAAGGAAGGGGTGGTGTTAGTAGGGAAATCCAGCCACTGACTCACCAGCAATTCATCCTGTTACTTCTCTGGGTGCTTTGAGATCTTCACATCCAGAGTTCTGAACAGTGTGGTGGGTCTCCACTGTTCCAGTGCATGTTTTTGGTCTCTGCCTCTATTTCAGGTTGATTCTTGCTGGACTCATTGCTGTGCATCTTGTTTGACTCCACGTCCCAGGAGCAAGGTGGGAGGGGAGTAGAAGGTGGGTCATTAATCAGACAGTGGCATTCTCACTGAACTGGCTCTGTGTGATGCCACCAGCAGCAGCAGCTGCCACAATGACCCTTCCTCCTAGCCCTGAGAAGCATTCTAAGTAGCCAATTTCCAACCAGTTCTCTGGTGGGGTTTCAGGAATTTGCAAGCCTATACACCCTGAAATTCTACAGCTCCAGTCCCCTTCCATCCAACTCTTCTCTGAAATCTTGTCCTCCTCAGAGACTAATCCTTGAATCACAGGATCACAGATTTAGTTCATGAAGGGGTCCTCATTCTCCCCATCCCCCATTTTACTTGAAGAGGCCCAGAAAAGTTAAAGGGTTTGCTTCAGGTTAAAGAGCTAATAGAATCGAAATTGAAATCCAGGTACTGAACATCTGATCTTGTTTCTATTATACCACAGTAGTGTAAAGTATTAGAGCTAGAAGTGCCATCGAGTATCATTTAATCTACACCCCCCCCCCTTATTTTGCAGAGGAACAAAATAAAACTGAGGCCCTCAGTGACTTGCTTAATGTCACCCAATGATTTCATGGCAGAATCAGAATTAGTATCCATATAACCTATATCAATTTTAGGGAGGAGAGATGGGGAAAAAATGGAGCTTAAATTTTTTTAAATGAATGTTTAAAATTGTCTTTACGTGTAACTGGAAAAAATAAAATACTATTAAAAAAAGAATCCAAGTCTCCTGACTTTAATCTTCTATATCAATGCCACCTCCCCCATTAGAAAGGGAAGAGTCAGGTAGCAAATGTAACACTTTGAAGAATATTATTAACAAGAGGACAGAAGAGACTTCTTTATTACCTCTGGGCCAGGCAGGAGAATCTTCCCCTAGGGTTGCTCTTTTGACAATGCCCAAACACAGGATGGAAGCGAGGCCCAAGGTATATTTGAACCCATCCAGACAGAGCTTTACTCCAGTCTAGAGTGTGAGTGAGCCAAGCTCTATTTCAACCAATCAACCATCAGCAAGGATTTCTTAATTGTTTCATGTGTGCCAGGCATTGCGCTAGGTGCTGGGGCTGCAAAACCCAAAATGAAACATCCCCTGTCCTCAAGGAGCTTACATTCTATTGGGAGAAATGACCTCATATACATAGAGAACTACATACAGAGGAAATGCAAGGCCATTTTTGGACAGAGAAGGGGAGGAACTAGATCAGAGATTCTTGACCCTTTTAGTCTCAGGCCCCTTTGGCAATCTGGTGGTGCCTATGTATCACTTCTCAGAATAATATTTTAAATGCAAATAATAATAAAAAACATGGAATTACAAAGGAAATCAATTGTGCTCCAAACAGCCTTCCTCTCACTGAAGTAAGGAGAAAGCCCAGGAATAAGAAGGCTTGGGATGGGGAGGGGGGAATTGAGATAAGATGCTGTCCTCTTTTTCCTTGCATACAGCAGAGCTGTTTTCCTTCTCATAGACCCTGAAGCTATTCTCTGCCCCATCCAAATGCTTCAGTAAGAGTCACCCCAAACCCCAGGGAAGTTTTCTTAAAGAATGAGCCAGATGGATGGAGAGGGGAGGGGTGAGGTGGTAGACTGTAGCTCTTTCTAGCCTGTACCTGACTATGGCAACCCATGAATAAAGGGAGAAGGGGAGAAGCCCTTTTCCTCTTGCCCACCTCCCCTGCTGGCAAGCTCTCACTCTGTCCTGGCTGCCAGTTCTACAGCATCTGACTCCATCACTTCTTGTTTTCTGCATCTCCATCACAGCCTTTGCTCCAGGCAATCTATGCCAGGTCACGTGCTGTTATTACAGTGATTCCGAGTCTCCTTTGCATCTCTTCATGAAATAGGGGGATGGTTTTCCAGTGATCTCTATCTTGTGGGAAAAGGAAGAAGAAGAGGGTCCCTCTGGGAATATAATATTTTCAGTTGCCATGACAACCGTTGTTTGATGTCACTACGGCCCTGTGTAAGTCACCTGACCCCAGAGAAGAAGGTACAGCTTTAGTTAAGGGTTGATAAGAAAATTATTTTCGGGGGCTGCCCAGCTGTGTTAAAGTTCATCAACAATAATTTAACAAATGCCTAATTTCTACAAAGCCTCCTTACTACCCATGGGGCCTTAGATAAGTTGCTTAATGTTTCTGGCCTCAGTTTCCTCATCTGTAAAATCAGGGAGTTGATGTAGATGATCACTATGGTTCTTTCCAGCTCTAGATCAAATCCTCCTATGAATCTATATGCAGTGTTGGGTGGGGTTGGGGGTGGAAATTGAAAAGAAATAGAAGGGTACTTTTTACTTCCTGCAGTTGAAAGTTTAATTAGGCAAACAGAGCATGTGAAGGGAAAGGTGGGGGGGGTGGTCAAGAGGAGGATCTGACTGAATGTTAAGGAGGAGGAACCTTTACAGGCATATATAGAAGTAAGGGGAAGGCTCCTGGCTGGAGGAGGGATATTAGAGATCACCTAGTGTCCAGTGTCTCATTTGCACATAAAGTAAGAGAGGTCCACAGAGCTGAGGACTTGTTCAAGGTTACACAGATAGTTGGCAGCAGGGCCCAGATTAGCTCCTAGGTTCCTCAATGCCCAATGCAGTACTCACTTTACTATTTCTGCTTCATCCCACTTTGGGTTTGGAACCAGAATGTAGTTCTTTACAGAAAATGAGAAAGAAATGTCCCTTGCAGCCTGGTGCTTACGCATCCTCCTGGCTGAGAAACAGGAGGCTAGACGCCTTGTCTCTGGTTCTCATTAGTGATCAAATGCCCAAAGAGAACAAACGTCCATTTCCCACAGCCAAAACAGCTGCTGACCCTTCTCATCTTCAGTTCTTGGTCCTAGGGTTGGCTAGAAGCCAGTTATTGGCTAGGATATGGAAACCCACCTACCCCAATGTTCTGGGCAACCTGTATTCTTATTTCCTGCTCAGAGATGAAAGGTCCAAAACCCTGAATCTCCCTGGTTAGCCTCCTCCCCTAAAGAGTTTTCCTCTGCAGCTCATCAGTTATAGAAACCAGTTACTTGGAAACTCTCTCTGATGCATTAGTTCCTGAAGCCTGCGTCTGACAAATCATTTCATAGATTGATTCAGATTCAGTTGACACCACCCATCAGAGCCAGAATATTTCATCTCCATCTGAATGTTCCACTTGGCTATTTAATATGGGGCACAAATCAGGGAGATTTATAGGGAAGTAGTATTTTTGAAATGTAAAATATTCACCAAAATGGTTTGAGTCCCTGATATTTCCCTCATCTTCTCCCACTAAAACCCTTCAGGTTTTAGTGGCCTAGATATAGAAGTTGAGTGCCCACAGTAGGGCCAGAAGTTTCTAGTCTTCCTTAGGTTGTCACAGTAGCATCCTCTTCTAAACTCTGCAAATTTAGGTGACTCCTTTGAGGTATGTAATACATGGCCTGAAAACCAAGAGGTTGTGTCAAAAATGGCCCACTGCTTGAGGCAGCTAGGTGGCACAGTGGATAGAGCACTGGCCCTGGATACAGGAGAACCTGAGTTCAAATCCGGCCTCAGACACTTGATACTTACTAGCTATGTGACCTGGGTAAGTCACTTAACCCTCATTTTCCGACAAATTTTTTTTAAATGGTCCACTGGAAGCCTTTGATAGGATTTGAAATTGTGATGGACAGGTAGATGGGACAATGGATTGGGCTGGACATGGAGGCAGGAAGACAAGTTAAAATTTGACCTCAGACATTTACTACCTAGATGCCCCAGAGCAAATCACAACCTCTATCTGCTTCCATTTCCTTAGCTAGAAAATTAAGAAAGTATCTACTTCCCAGGATTATTGTGAGATCAAAAGAGATCATTTTTGTAAGGGACTTGCTTAGCATAGTACCTGATACATAGTAGGCATATCACAGTCTCCTTTCTTGCTCTTCCCTTTCCCTCCCTCCTTCCTCCCTCCCTTCTTTTTTTTTTTTTTTTTTTTGGTGAGGCAATTGGGGTTAAGTGACTTGCCCAGGGTCACACAGCTAGTAAGTGTTAAGTATCTGAGGCCGGATTTGAACTCAGGTCCTCCTGACTTCAGGGCTGGTGCTCTATCCACTGCACCACCTAGCTGCCCCCCTCCCTTCCTTTTTAATCAATATCACAGCATTCAGCACAGTTTCATGAGTCAAGAGAGGGTGAATGAGATGAAATGCCCTGCTATCAGAACTGTAGTGAGCCATTCCAGTCTACTATGCAAGAGGCTTGATATGTGCCTTCTATTCAGTTGGGAGTATGGGTCATGGAAGTCACTATGGAAATCTAAACTTGGGGAAGGGAGGAAGGCAACAGAGTTGGGTGAGGGGTAGGAAAAACTCACCTGAAGTGTGACTGGCTGATGGGGAAAGCAGGAGTAAGAAAGAAGCTGCCATCTGATATCTTGATTTTTTGCAAAAAAAAGATATTATTCACATTTCTTATTTTTTACATTACCTGTATTTCCCCAGTATTCTTGCCCTGTTATTCTCGCAGAGAGCCAATCCTTATAACAAAAAGTAAGAGAGGGAAAGATAGAGAAGGAGGGAGAGAGGGGGAGACAGACAGACAGAGACAGAGTCAGAGACAGAGTGTTTATGAACATGAACCAAGATATGAACCAAGACTGCCATTGAATGGGGTGTTCCATAGTCCCCCCCACCTCTGCAGAAGAAGGGAGGGAGGTACATTCTTCTATCTTATCCTTCAGAAGAGATTATAAAGACCATGATTGGTCTTTGTAACTTTCAAGTATTCAGTTTTGTTTAATTTCTTTTTTTTTTCTTTCCATTTAGATTGTGGTCATTTTTTGTGAATGCTGTTTTCCTGGTTCTGCTCACTTCACTGTGCATCGGTTCATATGTGTTCCAATACTTTTCTGCATTTTTCATATTGTTTCTTTAGCACAGTAATATTAGATTCATATAACACATTTTTTAGCCATTCTGATTGTTAAGCATTTACTCTATGACTAGTTCTTTTCTATTTCAATAAGTGTTGTTATAAATATTTTGATATATATGGGATCTTTCTTCTTTTCATCTTTGGCTTCTTCTGGAACATCTAGATCATCTGGGTCAAAGGAAATAGATATTTTATTCATTTTCATAACATGGTTCCCAGGTACTTCCTAATATGATTGATCTAATTAATAGGTCAGATATTAGTATATCTGTCTTTCTACAACCCCTCTAACATTGACCATTCTCATCTTTTTTTCTCATCTTCAGCTTCCTATTAAAAATATGGTTGTTAACTAAATGCTAAGCTTAGTGGTTTCTGTGCTTCTAGGAAGTTGAAGGTGCTCTCACTACTTCTATAGATTTTGACACTCAGAGACAAAACCATTGTCACCCTGTCCTAGTTATTGCTCTGCCTGAAATAATCTTTCTAGGACCACACAGACAAGGAGGAAGGTTTGTAATGGAAACAGAACAGATGGTGGCCACATTGGGGCTTAGAAGAGGATCTGGACTTTACTATGTATATTGAATAGAGAGGGCTGGAGTATAGAGTACAAATTGTGCTGAGCTCTCCCCAACTTGTCTGAGCCCAAATCCTTCTGGGGTTTCCTGGGACTGGTAGTTAAGGCCAAAGAGGGAAAGGAGACAACTTCTAGAATAAAACAAAACATTGCAATGAATGCTTCTCTCATTACTCCCTTAGTAGAATATAAAGAAAAGAAATATAGAGGCTCAGGCCCAGCATTGCCTACCATCTGGAAGGTAACCAGAGATTGGGCTCCAGCTGTAGTTGGCAAGAACACACACACACACACACACACACATTAAGCCTGTTGATTTTTATCTCCTTTGTGGCTAATTACTGAGTTGCTGGCATGAGAGCTGCTGATGGAGAATTACAGACAGACTGTTTGCAAGGAAGGACAAGTCCCCTAAAAGCCAGAAATTCAGTCAACCTGAGCTCATGCAAAGCTCCTGGCTATAAGGGTGAAGAAAGGCTAGAGGAGAGAGAAAGAGAAACAGAGACAGAAGATAGATTGATAGATAGATAGATAGAGACAGAGAGACAGAGACAGAGACATACAGAGAGAGACAGAGAGACCAAGACAGAGAGAGACAGAGACACAGAGAGACAGAGACAGAGAGACAGAGACAACGACAGAGAGAGACAGGCAGAGACAGACAGAGACAGACAGACAGAGACAAAGACAGAGAGAGACAGAGACAGACAGAGACAGAGATACAGAGACAGAGACAGAGAAACACAGAGAGAAAGAAACAGAAATAGAGACACAGAGACAGACAAAATGAATGGATAAATAAATAAATAGGCAAATAAAGAAACAGAAGCAAATGGACAAATAGATGTATCAGTAAATACATGAACAAATTGAATGGAGGAATGAATGAATACAAGGATCTAGACTTGTTCTGTTTGGCCATCAAAAGTAGAACAAGGAGCTATGGGCAGAGGTTGCAAAATGATGAGCTTAGGGTTGATGTAAAGAAAACTCTCTTAACAGAGTTCAGCAGAAATAGAATGGGCTGCCTCTGGAAGTAATGGCTTCTCCCTCACCAGAGATCTTCAAGGAGAAACTGCCTGTCTAATTGGCAGATTACCAACCATGGGCATAAAGTGCCTGTTCCTGGAGGATTTTTTTCAGGGCAGGGAACAGGCTACAGTAACCTGATCCCTTCCCTCCACTTGCTTGGGTCTACGTGAAGGAAACTGACCCTTGATTCATTCTACCCATTAAGCTCATTTAGGAAATGGTGCTGAGTGCTGGGATGCACTTGGTGGTGGCTCTTGTTCATCCTTCATTCTTGAAGAAGACCAGTCACATTATAATGGGTGATGTCTTGACTTGCATATGCATTGGATTGGATTTAAGTGAGACAGTTCCACAAAGTCATCAGCCTCACTTTGTCTTCTGGAGTTATTGGAGTCCAGTATCAGAGAGTTTTTTGTTTTGGTTTGTTTTTTGTGGGGCAATGAGAGTTAAGTGACTAGCCCAGGGTCACACAGCTAGTAAGTGCCAAGTGTCTGAGGCTGGATTTGAACTCAGGTCCTCCTGAATCCAGGGCCAGTGCTTTATCCACTGCAACACCTAAGTTGCCCCCAGTATCAGAGAGTTTTAAAGCTGCCTGGTACCTTATGTCATCTACAACAATCTCCTCATTTTATAGATGAGGAAATTAAAAACCAAGGAAGGGAAGTGATTTATCCAAGGTCATAGAGAGCAGATTTAGAGCTAGAAGAGACCTCTGTCCAGCCTACAGGTGGGGGAATTAAAATGCAGAACAGATAACTGATTTGCCATGGTCACACAGGGAACAAATGACAAAGTTGAAATTTACAATCAGGCCTTATGACCCCAAATTCACCAGTTTGCATTCCTGCATCACAGATTAGAATTTCTGCTGCATTTTAGTTTGTCATTGACTGAATTAGAACTTGAGCCCCACTCTCCTGTTTCCCTATCTAGTGCTTTTTGAGTGTTACTACCCTGCCTCCCATTATTCAATTTGCATACCCTTGAATCTACTGCATCCCTGGCACTGTAGGACCTACAGAAGAGTAAAGGACATGAACCCTGTCCTCTGAAAGCTGCACTTTTCTCAGGCCCGCATTTGAAGTGGTACTAGATGGATCACATTGGCTGAGTTCTCTTCCTTTCTTGAGCACAAAGGTGTGAGGAGCTGAGAGCAAGAGGTGGTTGTATCCAGAGCACCTCTTGGTCTGGGTGTGTCATCCTGACCCTTTAACCAGAGTATAAAGGGACTGAAGGAAGAACACCTGGGGAGTCTGATCTGCTCTCAGAAAGCCTGTTGGCACTGGGGAAGTTAGCAGCTGTATGCCAGATGCAGGGTCAGGCAGGAGGCAAGCAGCAACCTGACCGCCAAGAGATGCTGTTGCCATGGACACCCTCAGGAAAGCAAGATGTGGGGGAAGGAGGGGAACTGCTATTCAGACAGCATGTCGGTGAGGCAGAAACAAAGCTCAAGCTTTTGGGGGCAACAGTCAGAGAGGAAAACATAGCACAACCCTGACCCCGATTTGTCCCAGCTGGCTGGGCTTACCTTAGTGTTTATGCTGTAGAACATGCCCATTGTAATCTTCTGGAGATGTCTAGGTCCAAACTGAAAGTGCCTCCTATTATAGACATGGGAGAGAATGTATCAGGGAGGGAAATTTAGACCCAATGATGTCAAGGATCTAGGCTTACTGAACAAGTCAGGGAACTGTGCTACAATTAGGAAATAGGTTCCCTTGCCAACTCCCTGCCTCAGAACTTTTTGCAGTGCAGGATAATGTGGTAAGCTCCTTGTGGGCAGGGATTCTGTCACTTTGGTCTTTGTATCATCAACATCTACAAAAGTATCTAGCACAAGTAGTTGTTTAGTTAGGCAGCTAGGTGGTACAGTGGATAGAATGCTGAGCCTGGATCAAGAAAGATCTGAATTCAAATCTAGCTTCCGATACTTACTAGCTGTGTTACCCTGGGTAATTCACTTAATCATTCATTGCCTCAGTTTCCCCAATTGTAAAATAAGGATAATAATAATTATATCCCATGGTTGTCATGGGGAATAAATAAGACAATATTTGCAAAGGTCTTGGTAAGGCAGTTAGAAAGTACTTAGTAGATGCTTATTATTTTCCCCCTCTCCTACTCAGGAAGATCTAATTAGGTTCAAATACTTTAGTTCAGTCACCATAGGCAAATAATTTAACCTCTGAGAGCCTCAATTTCCTCATCTACAAGATGGGAACCACAATTATACCTCTGCCTTCTCAGAATTGTTGTAAGTCACAAATATAAAGCATTTTGCAAGTCTTAAAACACATATAAATGATACCTATTAATAAATGTGTGTTGATTAATTGCAGAGGCTGTTTGGTAGTTATATCCCTAAAATTAAGCCACAGGGACAGTACGAAGAAGATATTTCCCTTGTCCTAATACTTATCCCTCTCCATTGCCCTCGACCCTATTCTGATGTCCATTAAACAGAGCCCCATGGATCATTAGCTCCCCTAAACTGAGTAATGATCTTCAGGTAACAGTATTACAGCTTGGAGGGTTTAGTTGATCTGGGGTTGGTATATGAATATGGTGTTCGCTTGAGCCTGAACATAGGTCTTTGTCAACACTGTAATTGCCTTTGGTTGAATAAGTAGAACCTTGGTCTGGGAAATAGATCATCTGTGATTTCTTGGTTACTATTCATTCATTGGATTTAGCGTTGGAAGGGATACGAGACTTCATCTAGTGTAGAGATTCTTAACCTGTGGCCACTGAATCCATTTAAAAATAACATATTTTGAAAAGACTGTTTAAATAAAATTTGTTTCTTTTGTAATCCTAGGGATTTTATTTTATATATTTAAAATTAATATTCTAAGAAGGGGTCTCTAGATTTCAACTACCAAACAGTACTAGGACTTAGAATAGATTAAGAACTTCTCATATAGCCCAACCCTATAATTTTATAGATAAGGAAACTGAGGGCAAAAGAGATTAAGGGATTTGGTTTGTATCCCCAGCACCAGACACATAATAGACATTTAATATATGAATGTTAGCTGAAGGTCACAAGGTATTATACACCAATACAGGATTTGAACCTTGGGTCCCTTTCTGCAAATCCAGTGGCCTTCTGTTGAATTTCACTGCTTCTCTGGGAAACAGGGAATGGGGATTAATAGGATCAGCCCAGAAAGGGGAGGCCCCAAGACAGAAATTGCCTAAATGAAATGCATAGGTGGGGAGAGAGTTGGCAGAAGCAAATGATGCTGCCATTGGTGTAAGTACAACAATGGCCATAAACAAGAATGGAAGGGCTTGGAACACGAAGATGGTCCATCATACAATTTTTGCAAGGGCCCTACTTGTCAGAGAAGCTGGGATTCTTGACCAGAGAGAGAGATCTTTTGGGTGGGGAATGACATTGGGGAAAACAGCTCCTTTCAGATTATAGTTCCCCCATTATCATCTTTTAGGTCTCCATGTTTCTCTGTTTATGAGTTCCTTTTTCTAATACAAATATCCCATAGGAAAGGCCATGCCTTAAGTTTGCTCTTAGTCTAGGACCATGTGTTAATTCTACAGCAGATAAAGAGCTGCCTCTAGAGTCACAAAGAAGCCTTAGATTCATAATCCCACCTCTCATACTTACTTACTAGATGAGCATGGGCAAATTACTTAACATCTCTCAGCCTCCTTTTCCTCATCTGTATAACAGGGTTAAAAACACCTTTAGAAGTTACTAAACAGGATTGTCATAATGCTCAAAAGAGGCAATGCATAGAAAGTTCTTTGTGAATTTTAAAGGGTTATTTAAATGCCAGTTATTATTGTTATTAATCTAATTGGTTTAACCCAATACCAGGGTACTTTCCTGGGTAACTAGATTGTGCAATGGATAGAGCACTGGACCTGGAGTCAGGAAGACTCATTTTCCTAACTTCAAATCTGGCCTTGAGCACTTACTAGCTGTTTGAACCTGGACAAGTCACTTCACCCTATTTGCCTCAGTTTCCTCATCTGTCAAATGACCTGGAGAAGGTAATGGTAAACCACTCCAGTGTCTTTGCCAAGAAAACTCCAAATGGAGTCACAAAGAATAGGTCATGACCAAAATAACTGAACAACAACTAAAAAGGGTACTTTCCTATGGTTCATAGAGAGTCAGAAGCTAAATGGATTACCTTCCAAGATGTTCCTTTTCCCCTTACCACAAATTTATTTTTTTTTAATCTTAGGTAAGTTGTCCATTAGCCTCAAGCTATTTTTTGCCTTACTAATATTATCTAAAAACTCCTAGAAGACAGGATGGTATCAGGGGGAAATTGCCAGGATGGAGGAACAAGTAGAGTAGACAGAGGTAGGAGAAGACCAAAGGCAAACTTCACCAAACCTGACGAGTTTTAGAAGGTACAGTATGATGTAATGGAAAGAGCACTTGACTTTTTTGTTGTTGGTTTTTTTTGGCGGGGTTAGATTTAATAAAATGAATAATTTTTATTGCTTCATCAAGGACATTCTTATGTGAAACTGGATTTTTTTGTTGTTGTTGTTGTTAACATTATGTGGTGGTGAAGAATACAATGATTACTAGTAGTCATTGGGACAGCTAGGTGGCACAGTGGATATAGTTCCAGGCCTGGAGTCAGGAAGACATAAGTTCAAATATAGCCTCAGACACTTACCAGCTGTGTGACCCTGGGAAACTCACCTCACCCTATTTGCCTCTGTTTCCTCAGATGTAAAATGAGGCAGAGAAGGAAATGGCAAACCACTCCAGTATCTTTGCTAAGAAAAGTCCAAATTGGGTCATGGAAAGTCAGAAATGATTGAAAATAACTAAACAACAAGTCATTTGTTTGGTACCCCTGCTTTGATTCATGTGAAGGCACCAGTAGTTGTACAAACCATTGCTTTTACTCCGTCAGTACAAATGTCAATACAGTTGTTGCAGGATAAGCCATGAGATTAAAAAAATATATCAACACTTTGAATATTTCAGTGCCACTTGTATGTGTTGTCAAGCATTTCAAGGAAAAGATCTTCTTTGATGATGAAGTTGTGTTAATACTAGACTAATACAAGCAAAGCAGTAAGACTAGCCTCATCTAGAGATTCATTCATTTTTTTCTTTCTTTTTTTTTTTAAAGTGAGGCAATTGGGGTTAAGTGACTTGCCCAAGGTCACGCAGCTAGTAAGTGTTAAGGGTCTGAGGCTGGATTTGAACTCAGGTACTCCTGACTCCAGGGCCAGTGCTCTATCCACTGCGCCACCTAGCTGCCCCTGAGATTCATTCATTTGTAAGACAAAAATGCAGTTCTACAGACAAGATATTAACGCAATCTCCATGTCTGTAGCTAAGTTGTTTTTTTTTTTTAGTGAGGCAATTGGGGTTAAGTGACTTGCCCAGGGTCACACAGCTAGTAAGTGTTAAGTGTCTGAGGCTGGATTTGAACTCAGGTCCTCCTGACTCCAGGGCCAGTGCTCTATCTACTGCGCCACCTAGCTGCCCCTGTAGCTAAGTTTTTAATCCACGGGTTATGTGGCCTATGGGAAATTCCACTGTACACTCATGAAAGAGAGTGAAAAAGGTACATAGCATCTTAATATTATTATGGAAATAGTTTCTATTTCACAGAACCCCTGACAAAAGGGTCTTAGGAACCCCAAGGTGTCCATGTACCACACTTTGAGAACTGCTTTAAACCATGATGCTCAGTTTTGTGTGTGTACATATTAATAATATAACCATCCATGAATACATTCAAATATACAAATGAAATTTAACCCTTGACTTTAAATCTCAGCTCTAATACCAAGAATCTGTGTGATGCAAAATCACATCCCTTCCATTTTTCTGGGCCTCAGTTTCCTCCTCTAAGAAATGAAATTAGATCTGATGATCTCTAAAGTCCCCTCCAGCTCTAGATTCTTTGATCTTTAACACTAGTTGCCTAGGGCTGGCCTGGAAAAGGTCTTAATCAGAACTAATTTATATTAAAAGCACCTCATCACAGGCATAAGGCAACAAGGTTAAGCACACAGCCTTATGCTGAGCATGGTACAGAGAAAGTCATCTAAATAATAACAGGATGTTTACTTTATTCAACTCATTTCTTGTTGATCTAGGGTGTTATTTTAATTGAAATTCTATACCACTCCCTTCCTATTTGGTTTAGATGTTTTGGCATTTTTCAGTCTCTCTTTGAGCAGTGGTGGGAAAAGGAAATTCACATTGATCTAAACTTCCTTGACGTGTTGTCCTAATAGTTTTTCCAACAATTCCCACTGTCAATGAATACTGCAATGTGCCACTGGAGGAGATAACCATCTTCATGCAAAGTAGTTATCAAGTGAGATGAATTTCCCCACTACCAGCCTCTTCCCTATTTGGAAATCATTTAATCTCTCTCTCTCTCTCTCTCTCTCTCTCTCTCTCTCTCTCTCTCTCTCTCTCTCTCTCTCTCTCTCTCTCTCTCTCCTCTTCCCTCCTCACTGACAAGTGAGTACAAGTAAATACTCATAAATTGCAGATACCTTCTAATGAATATGCATCTGTGAGTGCTAGACAATAGCCTAGGGCAGGTGCTAGTAATTGTGCCCTTAGGGGGTTAATTACAGGCATGCTGGAAGTTCACTACCACTGGTGATTGTCAAACTGACCATGTTGTGTTGAACTGTCACATAAATTATTTCACTGTTGTGGTGCAGTTCAGTGAGGTCAGATTGAAATCGGGCTGATGGATCAGCATGGATTCCACGGTTATATTGGTTTTCAGGAGCCATTCCCCTTTCTACCTTGTATTGGAGTTTTGCGTTGCTCCCTGCAATTTCTTGCTTGGGAATCAACCATAAGGAATATTGTCTGGGTGTGTTCTCTCAGAACAGTTATTGAAGACCCATGGGGCATTTCTTACTCTTCTCTGTATCTATGGGATGGTGGAAACAAGTACAAAACTCTAGACCAGGGTGGTAATTGTGGGAATTTAGCTATTTAAGAAATTCACCCCAGGGGCAGCTAGGTGGCGCAGTGGATAAAGCACAGGCCCTGGATTCAGGAGGACCTGAGTTCAAATCCAGCCTCAGACACTTGACACTTACTAGCTGTGTGACCCCTGGAAAGTCATTTAACCCCCATTGCCCTGCAAAAAGAAAGAAAGAAAGAGAGAGAGAGAGAAAGAAATTCACCCCAGGATTGGGTGACTATCCTATACCTGAAAGCTTCACCTCAATAGGAAAGCAGCCTCAGGGAAAGGAGCACAAGGTCTCTCTCTCTCTTTCTCCCCCTTTTCTTTGTTTTCTCATCTCTTCCTCCCTCTCTTTATTCATTCTGGTCTTATGCTATTTCTACCCTAGTTCTTATGTTTTATAAACAGAATCATTTCAATAGAAGGAATCCCAGAGGTTATTTAATAAAATCACCTAATTTTACAGATCAGGAAACTGAGGCCCAGAAATCTTAAATGAGTTGTTTAAGATCACGGAAATAATGAGCCAGAATTCAAACCCGGATTCCAAATCCCAGAGTATTCCTCTACCTCTCTCGGCAGGGGACACTTCAGAAAGCTGAAGACCTAGTCTCCAGACAACTTTTTAGCAATGTCTAACCTTCCTAATCTAACTCAGAGCAGCTTTCTCTTGTTCACAGAAAGACAATGAATAGCTGCTCTTCCAAGGGGCCTTCTTCACTCTCCAAGAAAGAGACAGAAAGGAAATCGCTTCCTAAAACCAGACCTGTTTTCACAGTTTCTCAGGGAGCCATACCAACTCACAAAGAACAGGAGGCAGTTCGAGCTTTTCAGATAAGGAGAGTCCTGTGTTATGTGTGCTGTGAACCTTCCAACTATGAATGATATTGATGTTTTAATTCATTCATAATATACCCTGCCAAAGCAGAGGCAAATGACCAGGTCAAATGACTGATTATTATAGCTACTACATCCACAGGAAGGAGGAAAGATCAGCTGGTTAAAACTCATTCCATTTGCTGAGTTCCGATGTTTGATAACTATTTTGTTTGCTCCATCCCACATCCGTGGGTTTATACTTTCTCTTCAGTCCTGTTTGTTTGACAGCCTTCCCCCCTGTGTGTCCTTGCTCAGGGGGTACGGCTTTCTCCAAGAGTATGTGGTCGTGCTTGCCATCTGTCAAACTCCCATGCATCTATGTCTGAGGTTGTTCCAGCTATGCATCAATGACACTTTCTACCTCCTTCATTTCTCTGGTGCCTAGTATGTCACCTGATCCAGAAATACAACACCACAAATTCTGCTGTGGAAAGTTATATTTTTCACTTTACCATATTCCTTGAAAACATTCTCCCCACAAATTGTGGCCTCTAGTTCTTTTCTAGATCTTCTGTGTATGTTTCTTTTTCCTCTTTCATGAATACCAACTCTATCATTCTTTTTTTTTTTTTTTAAGTGAGGCAATTGGGGTTAAGTGACTTGCCCAGGGTCACACAGCTAGTAAGTGTTAAGTGTCTGAGGCCAGATTTGAACTCAGGTACTCCTGAATTCAGGGCCGGTGCTTTATCCACTGCGCCACCTAGCCTCCCCAGTGTGTGTGTGTGTGTGTGTGTGTGTGTGTGTGTGTGTGTGTGTGTGTGTGTGTGTGTGCTTGTATGAGAGAGGGGGGGAGGGAGGGAGGAGGGGAGGGTTCTGCATGGCTACACTCTGTGAAGAGGTATTATGATTTATTATGTCTAAGTTCATTGAATTCAGAACTAAAGGTACATTAACTACCAGAGACCAGATCCCATATTCTCTAGATGAGAAAACTGAGGGCCAGGGAGGGAAAAGTGACTTGAGGGGAAGAAGTGGGTAATAAGTAGCAGTTGTTATTGTTGAATTGCTTTTCAGTTGTATACAACTCTTTATGACCCAATTTGGAATTTACTTGGCAAAGATGCTGTAATGGTTTGCTGTTAACCTTCTCCAGCTTATTTGACAGATGCGGAAACTAAGCCAAATAGAGTGAAATGATTTGCCCAGGGCCACACAGTTAATAAGTGTCTGAGGCCAGATTTGAACTCAAGATGAGTGTTCCTGACTTCAGGCCTAGCGCTCTATCCACTGCAGCACCACCTAGCTGCCCCTAGAAGTAGCTGAGTCAGAATTTGAACCTAGGTCTTCTGATTCCACAGCTTAGCCTCTTTCTACTATAACATATCTGTATACCCCACATGTAAAGTACTTACCTGTTTAAGATAATTTCCCCATTTTTGATTAGCATATTTCTCTCTGAGCTAAGATTTCCCTAGAGTAATCAGTGTGTATGTTAATTCCATGTTTTCAATAAGCATCTCTTCTCAAGGTGGTTATGTGTGTGTGTGTGTGTGTGTGTGTGTGTGTGTGTGTCTTACTGGCTGCAACCTGACAAAATGCACTATTGCCAAGGTTAAAAGATGGAGAATTGATGAGACCCTTAGAATGTACACACATAGAACAAGCATCCTGATGGAGGAAGGCCCATTAACGCTAAGGGAGACAAGGCATACACACCTGAAGCAATTAGAGTACAATAGAGGACACAGTTCAGGAAGTGCCAAAATGAATGATTCCAACAATAGCAAGTACAGTAGGAGGTTAGAGAAGGTTGAATTCTTGATAGGCCAGAGATGTCAAGGAGGAGGGAGCTGAGCGAAACTTTAGGCAGAGTGGATGGGATTGCTGTGGAAGTTCCTACTGGCTACAGATTAAGTGATTCTGTGATTTGACTAGGTGGAAAAGAGGGGGGTACCATGTTAGATGGTGGAGAATTTTAAGAGCAAATGGTTTCATATACCTAGCTGAATAGAAACGCTATCTCTCATGATATAGCATGATAATGATACAGCATGGTGTTACTTCTTCATTCCTGTTCCAGCATTCAGAGTTGGCTCTTGGACTCAGTAGCAGATCTCAGCACTCTGTGTCATTGTAAGCCCAGGCTTAGGTCACCAAGGTTTAAGCCACCTGGGAAGTCAAATAGAACTACTCATGCAATGTAGGGGTCACTGTGAAAGGGGGAGAGGGGAAAGTTAGGGGCTTGGAGAGCGCTATGGAGATGTATGAAGGTGTACTCGGGAGAGATTTGGGGGAAAAACAAGTTGCATCTAGCACTTCCAAGGTCACAGTGGATCAGATGAGTAATGATTCAAGCATTATCAGAGATTAGGATCAAGGTGAAATGTGGTGCATCAAGCTTAGGGAGGAAGTGTGATTAGATGGGCAGAAAACAGAACGGGGCAGCTAGGTTGTGCTAGAGTGCTAGGCCTGGAACCAGGAAGACTCATCTTCATGAGTTCAAATGTGGCTTACTTAAACACATACAAAATGTATACACACATACCTGTATTCAACATATCCCTTGTTGTTGATCATTTTCAGTTGTTCAGTTGTTTTTAGTTGTTTCTTTCCCATTGGGGTTTTCTTTGCAGAGATGTTGGAGTGTTTTGGCATTTTTTTCTCCAGCTCATTTTACAGATGAAGGAACTGAGGCAAACAGGAAGTATCTGAGGCTGAGTTTGAACTCTGGTCTTCCTGATGTCAGGCCCTACATTCTATCTACTGAACCACCTAGTTTCCATCTCTCTCACAACAAAATGTATTTATTTGGATTCTTGTTAGTTGTTATTCCCTTTTGAAACTTACATTGTTGTAATCGACATGCTATTGTTTTCTTGGTTCTTCTTACACTGTATCAGTTTATATGTCTTCACTTGGGTACCTTTTCACTGGGATATTCTTCCTATAAGTACCAACACTCTCTTTCTTACCCCAGAGCCAGGTGGTAATTATGACCACTAAGTTCCTGAATGGGTGATCAAAAATATTAATTTCTGATAAGTGACATTCTTAAATCTATATAAACAAAGATTCACTTTATCATGATAGTACATGTCTTCTAAAGAATGGTGCTTCAGGACAAGCCTATGAGAACAAGGTGCAAAAATAGCCCAATTTGTAAACTAAATTAAATTTTCACCAGTCTTTTCTCAGTGTATTTGTGTGTTTCTATGTATGTGAGAGAGAGAAGGGAGAGAGAGAGAGAGAGAGAGAGAGAGAGAGAGAGAGAGAGAGAGAGAGAGAAAACAATGAGAACAGGCAAAGAGAGAAACAAAGACAGTAACAGAGTGACAGACATAAACAGCAAGAGACAGAGCTCAGAATCAGGAATTGTTCAGTCATTTTCAGTCGTGTCTGCCTCTCCGTGACTCCATTTGGAGTTTTCTTGGCAGAGATACCAGAGTGGTTTGGCATTTCCTTCTCCAGTCTATTGGACAGATAAAGAAATTGAGGCACAGCTAGTAAGTGTTTGAGGCTGGATTTGACATCAGAAAGATGAGTCTTCTTGACTCTAGACATGGCACTCTACCCGCTGCACCACCTAACTGCCCCAGAAGCAGCAATACTTAGGTTTGAATCCTGTCTCTGATATATTCTATTCTTGTGATCATTTAATCTCTCATTGTTCCAGTCAACTCTCTAAGCTATATGTTACAGTAGAGTTGCCAATTTCCATTGCTGGAGAGAGTTTGCACATTGGGAGTTCCCCACACCAATGTAACTAATCATAGTTTGGGAAGGAGGGATAGAGTTGTGTATAGTCATATAAAGGCAGAGGGGAAAGAGAATTGGCCCTGGAGACAAAGCACAGGGTTCCAAACCTATCTTGGACATATGCTACCTGTATGATTTGGGGCAGATTATTCAATCTTCAGGGGGCAGCTAGGTGGTGCTGTGGGTAAAACACTGGCCCTGGATTCAGGAGGACCTGAGCTCAAATCCGGCCTCAGACACTTGACACTTACTAGCTGTGTGACTCTGGGCAAGTCACTTAAACCTCATTACCCTGAAAAAAATTTTTTAAATAATATATATATATATATATATTCAATCTTTAGAGTCTCAGTTTCCTCATCAATAAGGTGAGGCAGATAAATTAGACAGAAAAATAACAGAAGTAGAATTCACACACATGTCTCCTGCCTTCAAAATCAAGTTATCCTCTGTGTTATGTGGCCGCAGTCCAGGGCTGTCCTAAGTTTATAAATGGTCAACCAAGGGTAAGTGGTCAAATATCTAGTTAGAAAGATTGATAGACAGGTATAGACATAGGATCCAGAGATCTAGATATGGGGGTGTGAGGAGAAAAAGGAGTGTTTCACAGAAGATAGGCATCCTTTCTGCCTCTGATATATATTGTCTGTGACCCTGGGCAAGTCACTTAACTTCTTAGTGCCTTAGGAAATTCTCTACACCTACAAATTGCAAAGAAGGTATTAAACTGTAATAGTAAAAGAGGTTTGATCATATAATAGTTTCCTATAATAAAGAACTCATAGGTCCAGTCTCTAGCCCCCCTGCATGTATGTGTGTGTATATTAATATATATATATATATTAATATATAATATATATTAGGCACTGAACTTGGAATAACAAGTCCAGGGTTTGTATTCCAATTTTCCATTTCTTAGATTGTGACATTGGATAAGTCATTTTCTTCTCTCTGAGTTTCAGTAAGAGTTCTCTTAATATTTCTTTTGTGAAGCATAGTCTTCTGTTAGTTTAAGGGAGACCTTCCTTATGGATTAGTTATAGATCTGAAGTAGAAATGAATGAAGAAACCATATGGAACAAAAATAGAGACAGGGACTGGGATTGGGCTTTCATCTAGAATCTCTGGAGATACCCTACTCTCATAAGAATCCTAATGGTAGCCTTGAGAAGTTGGGGTTTTGTTTCTAATGCTAGAGCTCAAGAGTACTAAATAGTATGTATCCCCTTCATGATTATTAGTGAAACCAATTAGTCAGCTAGACTTAATTAGGTTTTAGAAAAGGGGTTAGAATAAGAACAGTCAGCACTACACAATCTCCCAAAAAGTCTGTGACACGTTCTCCAACAAGTACCCACAAAGTTTCAGGAAGGATAAATGTTCACACTCAGGGCAAATTTGGCATATGCTGTAACTCACAGCTTGTAGAAATGCCTTTGCTTGAGTGGTCAAAGTGCTCACCCAGGGATGGAGTAACTTTTCTGTTGGACTACTTGTAGATCCTTGGATCCACTTACCTTGTCCAATTTATCCTTGGCTCCCGATAAAAACAATTTCATCAGCTGCTCTGGGGACACTGTGAGGAAATAGATAGGAAGATGGGAGGTCTGAAATACTTCAGAAAGTTGTACTTCACAAGGTCCTCATCCAGTCAAAGAGGTGGGAGGGGAGGAAGCCAAGACCAAACTCTTCTCTCCCTGCCCCCTTCAATCATTTATTTCTCTTCAAGAGTTTGGCTGAAACTCTCCCTTAACTTTGTGACACTGTTACTCCAATTCATCCAAGCACTTTCAAGGAATTTATGTAGATAGTTTAAAGACACTGACTCATCGATATGTGTTATTGCCTGATAAATATATCATCTTATTTCCGTAAGGTCAGTGGAGTGATTTGATTGATTGATTTAGTTAACTCCTACCCATATATACCATAGGGAAATACAAGAGAAAGAAATTTTCTCTACCAATGCAAATTGGAAATTCCTAAGCAACTTAAGAGTCTCATATAGATTCCTAGAGGCCAGAGAGGTTATAGGACATACCTGTGGTCAAATCACCAATTTGTACCAGAGGCAGCACTTGAATCAAGGTTTTCTTGGTTCTGAGGATAGCTGTCTATCCAGACCATGCTGTCCATTGGGACAATAAGGATACCAACTCTAGCCCCAGCAGAGTCTCCCTTAGGGAAGTAATGGGAGATAAAATTGAAGAGACAGTAGCCAGACTATAGAGAGCCTTGAAGCCTTGAATTTCTTTCTTTCTTTCTTTCTTTCTTTCTTTCTTTCTTTCTTTCTTTCTTTCTTTCTTTCTTTCTTTCTTTCTTTCTTTCTTTCTTTCTTTCTTTCGGTGAGGCAATTGGGGTTAAGTGACTTGCCCAGGGTCTCACAGCTAGTAAGTGTCCAGTGTCCAAGTCCAGATTTGAACTCAGGTCCTCCTGGATTCAGGGCTGGTGATTTATCCACTTCACCACCTAGCTTCCCCAAGAGCCTTGAATTTCAAACCAAGGAATGAAGACTAAGATTTTTCAAGGAGGGACCTAGCATAATGGGACCATAGCATTAGGAAATCTTGTCTTTTAGCAGTCCATAGGCATGGCTAAAGAAGGGAAAGCCTAGAATCAGGCAGAACAGTTAGTAAGCTCATACAATAGAGCAGGGATGCAATGATGAGAGTCTGAAGGCAGCAGTAGTGGGAATAGGAAAAAAAAGGATAGATGGAGTTAAAATCCTCTGATTGTATTTGAATACCCCTAGAAAATGAGGTTGGAAATCTTATCTCAAGAAGCTTTATTTCTTTGGCATCTACCAAGTCTTTGGGGATCCTTTAGCCCAAATAGACTCTGGGCCCCAGGGAACACACTAGACGCAATTGGATCTTCAAAAAGTTCCTATTTTTTCAACTTGTTTGGAAATTCACAAAATTACATCCTTGGCACTTGTTGTTGCTAATTTCACACTTTGCTGTCACTTGTTATTCGACAACAAAAAATACAGCCCCACTAGCAAACTTCATTATAACAAGGGAAAAGAAAAAGATAAAGAAAAAAACCTCACTCTGACATCACTTAGTAAAAGAAATGATTACCAGGTGGATATTGTCATGTGTAACTCATTATTTTAGATGGAAAGAGAGCATGCAGTAAGAGATAGATTTCCTTGGTCACTAAAGGATGACATAACTTCCAAGAGTATCCATTTTCTGTTTTGACCAACTCTCCCATTTTACTAGAAATTGTCACAATGCAGTGAACTCCACAGTACTATGTAGCAATGCAGATGGATTGTTTCTCAAATCATATCAGTTCACAAATCCCCCAGCTGATCAGGTGTGATTTACTATTTGGATCCCAATGTAATTTGTTAAAACTCATCTTAGAGTTATTGATAGTCATATAGATAGAGATATAGAGATAAACATATATATACATATATATATATATATGAGTGTGTATAATATCTTTATATATCTTCAATAGTTCAACAGAATTTGAATTCAGCCCAGCTAAGTAGGAGCTAGGTAATGCAATGATATAATGGTATGCCTAGAGCCAAGTTCAAATATGGCCTGACACATTCTAGCTGTGTGACCCTGGGCAAGTCACTTAACTCTGACTGCCTCAGTTTCTAAATCTGTAAAATGAAGATAATAATAGCATGAACTTCCCAGGGTTGTTCTGCAGACAAAATGAAATAATATTTGTAAAGCATGTATATAGTACCAGCACACAGTAGGCATTTAATAAATACAAAAAATCTAAGTCTAGTACTCTATCCACTGAGCTACCTAGATACTATTTACTAGATGTGGCCTTGGAAGAGTAACTTGGTGTCTCTGGGCCACAGTTTTCTTCCATAGTAGGTGCCTCTAAGTAGGTAGCCTCTAAGATAAATTCAAGCCTGAAATCAATGATTCTCTGATACTCTTATGGGTCTAACCTAAAAGATAAAATTTAACAGCAATAAATTTAAAGTCTTAATTTACGTTCAAAAAGACTGATTGCCCCAGTACAGGACAAAGTTCAACAGCAATTCTTATAAAAAAAAGTAGGGGGAGGGGGGACATAGGGGTCATTATTAATGACAAGCTCAAAATGAATTAACAATATAATGTGGCAGCCCCCCAAAAATAAACTAATGAGCTCTTAGAGTCTTAGGGTCTATTAATAGAAGCATAACATGACATTCAGGGGAAGAATAGTGTCGCTACTCTGCCCTGGTCATGGATCACTGTGTCCAATTCTGGGCACCATATTAAAGGAGAGGCATTGATAAACTACAGTGGACACAGTAGGGGATATGCAGAGGGAGGAGGGAACTTGAAGGCATTTCATATGAGAAACAATGGAAGAAACTGGGGATATTTTGCCTGAAGGAGAAAAAGCTTGAGGAAAGGGGTATGCTATTATTATTTTTGTTGTTATTGTTCTTAATTTGACAAGTATTTATTTTCTCTCCCTTTCACCTCTCCTTTTATTGGAAAAAAAGAAAGAAAAATTATACCCTTATAACAAATATGCATAATCAAGGAAAATGAATTCTCATATTGACCTGGTCCAAAAATAGGTTTCTTATTCTGCATATTTAGTCCAGCAACTCTATTTCAGGAGACTGGTAGCATGCTTTATCACCAGTCCTTTCTCTGGCTAGGCATTGCACTTATCAGAGAAACCTTATATGTCTTTCAAGGTTGTTCTTTTTTTTTTTTTTTACAATGTTGCTATTGTATCAATTTTTCTCCTGGTCCTGCTCACATCACTTTGTGTCAATTCAAATAACTTTTCCCAGGTTTCTCTAGCTGAATGGCTAATTCATGACATTTGAAGGATTGTCATGTGAATATGGAGAAGAATTGTTCTGGACTGCAGTAGAGTTTGGGCAGAATTTGTTCTAATTGGCAGAATTAATAGGGTGACAAATTTCAGGTTATTATGGGGGCAAGGGGCTTTTAACAATCAGGGCTGTTTAGCAAGGGAACAGGCTGCCCTATGAGGCTCTGAGTTTCTGCTATCTAAAGGTAGAAAGGACCTCAGTTTGCTCCTATGTACAATGAGGAAGCCTGATTCAATGATCTCTAAGTTCCTTTATGACTTTAACATAATCCTGGCTCTGTCACCAATAAGCTCTATGCCCTTGGAAAAGCGTCTCCAATTTCTGGCCTTTAGTTTTCTCTAGTATAAAATGGAACTAGCTGTACCATTAAATGGATTTCTAAATAGAATGGGGAGGGACACTGTGTAGACTAAATGATCACTAAGGGCCCACCCAATTCTCAGAATCTGTGATTTTATAATTCAAATGTATTCTCCACTTTTCCATAATATTTCCAAAGATGGAATGCCAGGTGAAAGCTGGGCCTGTCAGCAAAAACTTAGGCTCATTGGACTAAGGGCTGAAAAAGACCTCCAAGAACACCTAATCCCATCCCTTCATTTTACAGTTCAAGACACTGAAACTTAAGGCAGTTAAGTGACTTGTCCAAGGTTACATAGGTCATAAACATTAGAAGCAAAATTCAAACTCAGTTCTTCTGAATCCTGAGTACCTTTGCTACCCTCTCACACAGAAGGCATAGGATACAGCTTGAGCCATAAAGGAATGTTAGAATTTATCCAAAGAGGAGGGAAGTAGAGGGTATTCTAGGACAATGTGGAAGGTGATCTTTGAGATTCCCTGGGCATTAACAAATGACTTTTATAGCTCACTGGCAGTTTCTGAGGTCAGGCAGGGATCCAACTTAATGCAGAAGTTCAGGCTGCATTCCATCTTGGACAGAATGCAGATATTTCTCCTGAATTTCATCTTTACAAACCATAACTCTTTAAAAAAATCAGTCTAAGGGGCAGCTAGGTGGCACAGTGGATAGAGCACCGGCCCTGGAGTCAGGAGTACCTGAGTTCAAATTTGGTCTCAGACACTTAACACTTACTAGCTGTGTGACCCTGGGCAAGTCACTTAACCCCAATTGCCTCACTAAAAAAAAAAAAAAAATCAGTCTAAGAAAAGTCAAATAAAATCCCAACTCACAATTCTGGAAAAACTGCTGAGTAACTAATTTTCATTTTCTGCTACTACTACTGTACTACTAACACTACTACTACTACTACTACTACTACTACTACTACTACTACTACCACCACCACCACCACCACCCCTACCACCACCACTACTACTACTACCACCACCACCACTACTATTATTACTGCTACTATCACCACCAATGCAGCTAGCTGGCTAGCATTTAGAGAGTGGTTTAAGAATTGATTTATTAGTAGTATCTCATGTGGTCGTCACAACAACCCTGGGAGGTAGGTAGGTACTATTATTATTATCCCCATTTTACAAATAAGGAAACTGAGGTAGCACTTAAGTGAATTGCTTAAAGTGATTCAGCTAGGAAGTATTTAAGACTGGATGTGGGGGGCAGCTAGGTGGCGCAGTGGATAAAGCACCAGCCCTGGAGTCAGGAGTACCTGAGTTCAAATCTGGCCTCAGACACTTGACACTTACTAGCTGTGTGACCCTGGGCAAGTCACTTAACCCCCATTGCCCTGTAAAAAAAAAAAAAAAAACATAATAAAAAAAAAAAGACTGGATGTGAACTCAAGTCAGCTAGGTGATGGCTAGATAGTGCACTGGAAACTGTTGGAACTGGAAGACTTGAGTTCAAATTTTGCCTCAGATGCTTATAGCTGTGTGACCCATACATAGCAAATCAATTACCATCTGTCTGACTCAGTTTCCTTATTTGTAACATGGAAATAATAGTACCTACCTCCCAGGGTTACTGTGAGGATCAAGTGAGATAATATTTATAAAGTGCTTAGTACAGTGCCAGGCACATAGTAGGTGCTTAATAAATGCTTTAAACAAACAAGAGGTCTTTCTGACTCCATAGACTTCTATTCATTGTCATCTAGGTGCCTCTCATTACAGATAGAAGTGTTCATTGGTTATGACTTCACATAAGTCATTCTTCCTCTTGTGGGCTCAATTTCTTCTCCTATTCTGCCTTTGACACTTATTCAACCTTGGTAAACTCACTTTACCTCCATAAGGTCTCAGTTTCCCCGACTGTAACATGAGGAGTATAGACTTAAATGGCCTCAGAATTCTCTTTCAGCTCTCAATCTTTGAGTCAGTTGTATGTAAGCTCTCATTTCTCTCTTCCCCTTTTACACTGGGTCCCAAGAGTTCAGCTATAACATCTCTGTTCCACAGGAATTATCCCTTCTAGAAGTCTCTATCCCTGAGGAGTTGGGGATGTTCTAATATTATAGCTCATGGATCCCCACTAGAGTGCTTCCCCTTTCCCTGTGATTATCAATTGATATTATCAGACAGATATAATTAGCTTGTAGAAGTGTGTACTTATTATGTGGTGTAATTGGTACAGAATGCCTCCAAACCCCAAGTCTGTGACACACTCTTCTACTGGTTTATACAGAGTGCAGAAGAAAGGGGTCTCAAGTTTAGAGCACACGTGGCAAAGGGAGGATCTTTTTGCTAGTTTTTCTTAGGTATTACATTGCTCTTCTGACAGGCTCCTTGTAGAGCCTAGTTTCTGCCTCTACTCATCCTGTCCTTGAAGATCCTTGGATTCCAACACAGACACTGCTGCTAGTCACTACTGCCCCAGCGATTATGCAAGGACAATGATCAAAAGTATAAATCCTCTGGTCCTCTGAAGTTCAAAAGGTCCTCCTTAAACCAAAGGGAGGAAAGGAGAGTCAGAGGCCAAGACACTCTCCCGGTCCCTCAAAGTAATTTCTTCTCAGGAACTTGGTTGGAGGCTTCCACCCCAGACCAGCAGGTGCTAGAAACTCTCTGTTCCAAACTGGTTTGCTATTTTATAGATGATCTAAAAGGGAATGATCAAGTTTCCTCAAATACCATCTGAACTGACTTCCTATGTAACATGACTCCAGTTTATCCAATGGCTTTCAGACATCTAAATTAACCAAGGACTTATTTAGCTCTTTGTCTAAAGCCTATGATTGATAGATTAAAATTAGATAAATTGAGGGGCAGCTAGGTGGCTCACTGGATAAAACATTGGCCCTGGATTCAGGAGGACCTGAGTTCAAATCCGGATTCAGACACTTGACACTAGCTGTGTGACCCTGGGCAAGTCACTTAAACCACATTGCCCTACAATAAATAAATAAACAAACAAACAAACGAATGAATGAATGAATGAATGAATGAATGAATGAATAAATAAATAAGCAAGCAGCAAACAAACAAATAAATAAATAAATTGAGATATGTATTCTTTCATTGTTCTCTGGGATCAGCTCCTGATTCTCCAGCCTCTTTCTCCACCATGACCCACAGTGTCTTCACCCTGTTCTCTGTTATAATAGCCCTTTCACAGATTGGTCAGTTCCTCCGGGAACCTCCATTTTAAGGAAAGGCTCAGGCCAGATCTGTTCACTCCTTCATTCCTCTCTGGGTTCTGCTCCTGACCCTTTTGATTTGTTTCTCCACAATGCACCAGAGCAGCCACCTCCACCACTTTTCAGCTTCCTTTGATATATTTTCTCCCTCATTAGAATATAAACTCCCCAAGGGCAGGAACTTTTTTTTTACTTTTGATGCAATGCTTGGTACTGTTCTTGACTTCTCATCTTGTCCTAGTGTAACTTATTTTAAGTGGGGTGGAATAATTGTTTAGGCTGATTTTCACCCTAGCACTATGATCCTAGAAAATGAGGGAGGTTGACTAGATGATTCTAAAATAATGGAACTACTCCTGACTCTTCCATTAATGAGCTACATGGCTTTGAATGAGTCATTCTCTCTCTTTTGGGCCCAGTTGTAGTTGTTGTTCAGCCATTTCAGTCCTATGTCCCCTTTTGGAGTTTTCTTGGCAAAACCACCAGAGTGATTTGCCATTTCCTACTCCAGCTCATTTTACCTATGAGGACACTGAGGCAAAGAGAGTTAAATGACTTGCCCAGGGTGACACAGCTGCAAGTAAATGTTAGAGGTTGGATTTGAAATCATGAATATTCTATCCTGGATTCTATCTGCTGCTCCACCTACCTTTTATTCACAATGAGAGTGGGTTAGTTGACCTCTAAGTCCCCTTCCAGTTCTGACATTCTAGAATATTGCCATTCATCTTCTTTGGGCTCCAGGTTCCTGCTCTTTGAGGTAAGGAGGTCCTACGTACTATGTATTCGCAAGGTCTCTTCCAACTCTAACTCAAGGGAACACCAAAGACATTAAAGAAAAAGGAAAGGGGCCTGGTGGTACAAAAATGTTTATGCCAACTCTTTTTGTGGCAGCAAGAACTAGAAACTAAGAAAGGCTTGCTCATTGTTAATTGGGCAATGGCCAAACAAATGATAATATACGAATATAATTGAATACTATTGATGTATAAGAAATGAAGAGAGGGAAGGTTTCAGAGAGAACTGTGAAAGCCTATAGGAATTGATGCAAAGCCATCAATAGAACCAGGATGATAATTTATACCATTACATCAACATTGGGAAAATGAACAAATTTGAAAGACTTAGGGACTCATCTATAAAATGATCAAGCATAATTCTAGAGGTCTAATGATGAAGAATGCTATCCAGCTCCTGACAGATAGTTGATGGAATCAACACACAGAATAAGACACATATTTTTGAACATGATCAGTATGAAAATCTATTTTGTTTTATTATGCTTATTTGTTATAAAAGGTTTTGTTTTTCTTTTTCTCTCTTGTAAGTAGAGGTAAGAGAAAGTAAAAAAAAATAGATAAACTCTTGACAATTGAAAACAGAAATAAGTGTAATTAATTTTTAAAAAGAAAAGGAATATAGGAAGGGAGAAAGAAAGAGGAAGGAAGGAAGGAAGGAAGGAAGGAAGGAAGGAAGGAAAAAAATCAAGAAATCCTGCCTGACCTTTGGCCTCTAAACAGAGTACTATGTTGAAAAGTAATTGGGTTTTTTTTTTTAAGTGAGGCAATTAGGGTTAAGTGACTTGCCCAGGGTCATACAGGTAATAAGTGTTAAGTGTCTGAGGCCAGATTTGAACTCAAGTACTCCTGAATCCAAGGCCGGTGCTCTATTCGCTGCGCCACCTAGCTGCCCGAAAAGTAATATTAATATGGAATTATCATTGGGGATTTTTGCCTATTTAAATGCTAACTAAAAGTAAGCTATGTGAGAGGAAATGGTCTGAAGTATAGCATGAGTTACTAATGTGATTTGGCTGCTCCACTCCACCCCCAAAACAAACAAACAAACAACTTATTACAAGTCAATTAAGGAAAATTTCTTTCTTTTTAAAAATATTTTTCTAATATTTAGGGTTTTTTGTTTTACATTTTGAGATTTAAAAAAAAATAAGTTGGGGCAGCTAGGTGGCACAGTGGATAAAACACTGACCCTGGATTCAGAAGGATCTGAGTTCAAATCCAGCCTCAGACACTTGACACTTAGTAGCTGTGTGACCCCGGGCTAGTCACTTAACCCTCATTGCCCCCCCCCCAAATAATTAATTTTGGGTTGATGGAGAATGCCTTTTGGCTTTTGCAAATATTTAGAGTTTGTTTTTTTATTATATGGGTGATGTATCTTGTAGTATTATTTTTTATATCTTATTTGACCAAACCTAGGACCCAAGTCGAAAGCTGAGGGTTATTACAATCACAAGCCTGACTACATTAGCTGGAGACAATAGACAAAGGAAAGACTAATGGTGTTCTTTAAGTCTCAGCTAAACCCTCAAAGTTGTAATGAGGGGACTTTTCCCAGGCTAGTAGTAGGAAATCATTGGCAGGACAACAAGATAATTTCTTGTTCTTCATCCCTCATTTTCTGAGACAATTGATGATGTCACAGGGTGATGTTGACTTGTGCATGAATTGGATTTATTTGGAGCTGGAAAGAACCTCAGAAGTCATGCAATTCACCTTGATCATTTGACAAATGAGCCCACTGCGAACACATAAGAAGGTTGTGACTCATCCAAGGTCATACAGCTAGTAAATAGTGGACCCAGGATCTTTTCCTCTGGTTCTCCATCTTGTTCCATTCCAGGTTCCCAGGCTGCTCTTATCTCTAAGGTCAGCTGAAGATGGTGGCTAGCCTCATCTTCTATGAAGATAGGAGTCATGAAATCATCGATTTAGACCTGGTCCATAGACCTGTGTAGACAGATGTTGGGATGGGGCAGGTCTGGGAACTTCAATGGGAAAAAATACGCCATTTTTCCAAATATAATTGGTTTCCTTGGTAATCTTATGAATTTTATTTTATGCATTTAAAAACATGATTTTGATAAGGGGTCCAAAGATTTGATCAGACTGCCCAAGGGGTCTGGGACACAAAAAAAGAATTCCTGATTTCAAGCTTGAGGAGGCCACAGAGACCATCATATCCAACCCCTTCATTTTTTTTTTTTTTTTTAGTGAGGCAATTGGGGTTAAGTGACTTGCCCAGGGTCACACAGCTAGTAAGTGTTAAGTGTCTGAGGCTGGATTTGAACTCAGGTACTCATGACTCCAGGGCTGGTGCTCTATCTACTGTGCCACCTAGCTGCCCCCCAACCCCTTCATCTTGCAGGAAGACTCAGCAAGCTTAATTACCCAGGGTTCTAGTATAATTCATAATTTTCTGTCCAGGTGCTCTTTCCTCTCAGTCTAATGTGCTACCCACTATACCATACTACCTCTTATAAAATATAAGGATCTAAATAGTCTCTTTATATTTTCTGTTTAGCATGGAGTGAGGAGCTTTAGGACCCAAGAGGCTGGTTTCCTATGTTCAGCACTGTCAGCCTAAGGGTATCTGCTTAAGTCTGTCAAGATTATCCCAACAGTCATCACGGTATGGGGGAAAAGCTATGCATTTGTTTTTGTTTTGTTTTTTAATTTTTTATTTATTTAGTTATTTTTTTAGAGCCATGCATTTGTAATCAGTAGGTACGCAATTTGAATCTCTTGTGATCTGTGTGTTCTTAAATAAGCCACTTCTCTCCTGGCCTCAGTTTCCCTCTGTGTGAAGTGAGAAGGCTAGAATATATAATCTCAAAGGTCTTATCAAATTCCCAAGCCTATTTGGGCAAGAAAATGGTCCACGGTCCATCTATTTGGGCCATGAAGATGCTTGTTAATTTTCTCTGTGCTCTATTCAGCTGTTAAAGGGTTGATGCTTCTGGGCTCAACGGTTATTAATAAAGTAATGGGAGAAAAATTCAAACTTGCATTTCTGGGAAAGGGAGAAGTGATACAGAAAAATAATTTGATCTAGCACCCAGATTACCTGTCACAAGTAAAATGATTGCAATGCAAGTGACCATGGGCTCTACATATCTGTAATTGAGTGAAAAGTAGATTACACCTTCATAACGAGTAGGAAAGATAATGTGTACCCACACTGGGTTTGCAGTTAATGATCTCATTATGTTAGTAATGCAATTAGAGGCACTGCCTGCCCTTTCAGCCCAAGAGGCCATCTCAGAGTGTTGTTTTGTGAATTATCAGGGACATTTGCTAAGGAGAGCTCTGGTTACTTCCAGGACCTATTCCTGTTGGGCACAGCTGCCCTTTGGAGGGAAGCCAGAAGCTCATGCTATTGGGAGTGGCCATGCAGGGAAGTTCTAGTGTCTGAGGGTGGGGCTGACTTCTTAACTGTTTGCAGGAGCACTTCTACTATGTGCAAGTCACTGCTTGTATCAAGCTCAAAACAGCATAGACCTTGCTTTTAAGGATCCTCTACCTTGAAGACACAACACAACACAGCAGAACACACACACACACACACACACATAAATAAAATAAAACTATGCAAAAATACAAAGCAAATAAAGTAGAAAGAGAGCATGATGAAACAGAGCAATCAAGAGGGAAAAATGAGAGAGAGATAGAAAGAAAAGACAGATAAGGGGAAGGGCAAAAGTAGAGGGACAAGAGAGGGGAGAGTGAGAGGGAGGGAAGGAGGGGGGGAGAGAGAGAGAGAGAGAGAGAGAGAGAGAGAGAGAGAGAGAGAGAGAGAGAGAGAGAGAGAGAGAGAGAGAGAGAGAGAGAGAAACAGGGGAAATCAGGAAAGATCTCAAATGGGATGCACTGAATGAACTATATCTTAAAGGAAGCTAGCAGAAATAAGGAGAAAGTTGATTCCAGACTACTTTCCCCACTGCTGTCTAAGACCTGAATTTGATTTGATGGGGGTATAGTCTCTCTATTCATAAACTGAGCGGTTGTCACACTAATGTCTAGGAATCAGCAGCAGATTTTAATAACTGAAGTTTGAATCCTTGCTGGGCTATTTGCCACATGTGTGACCTCAGGCAAATCAATGAACTTTTCTGGGCTTCAGTGTTTCATTTAGTGTTTTTTTTTCTTTCCATCAGTTAAAACAAAGGGTTGGACAAATGTCCCTCCCATCTCTGCAACCTGTAAACTATGACTCTAAGATTAACATGCAACTATCCTTGGGAAAGGAAATAGCCACTGAAACTGACAGATGAGTTTTTAATGCGCAGGTTTTGATGGGTAGGGGGGTGAGGTGGATATTTGGAAGCAGAGAAAGAATCTGAGAGACCTGGGAACTTCAAAATAACACTGTAGGTATGGGTGTATGGTGGGATTAGGACATGACCCAAGAGAGGAGGCCATCTGTGGTGACTGAAAACAAATGTCACTTGCATTGCAGATTAGTCAAAGGCTGGAAAGATAACTGTCTTGAACCATGCATCTACCCATTTTCCTGATAGGCCTAGAGGCCAATGTTTCCTCTCTAGGCAGGCAGGATATCTCAATGGATCACCAGTGACTTACTGGTGTACAAAACTGAATCCAGGACAAGTTTGAAGTAATCAGGGTTATCTTCTGATCCCTTATACAGCACCCTCTTCCCCTCCACACAACTCACAGGTCAAAGATCATAAATTTGCAGCTGGAAGCAAATGAAGAAGTCACCAAGTGCTCTTTTAATTTTTCATATTAATAAAATGAGTGCCAAAGAAGTTAAGTGACTTGCCTAAGGTAATACAGGTAGCAAGTGATGGTACTAGGACCAAGCCAGGGACCTTTAGCTTTCATTCTAATACTCTTCACTACATTGGGTGACTCCAAGATCCTCCTCCTCCTACTTCCTCCTCCTCCTCCTCCTCCTCCTCCTCCTCCTCTTCCTCCTCCTCCTCTTCTTCTTCTTCTTCTTCTTCTTCTTCTCTTCTTCTTCTCTTCTTCTTCTTCTTCTTCTTCTTCTCTTCTTCTTCTTCTCTTCTTCTTCTTCTTCTCTTCTTCTTCTTCTTCTTCTTCTTCTTCTTCTTCTTCTTCTTCCTCCTCCTCCTCCTCCTTCTTCCTTCTTCTTCTTCCTTCTTCCTTCTTCCTTCTTCATCTTAGAAAGTTGTCCTCCAATCAATCAAGTAATTGATCAACACATATTTATAAAGTGCCCAATATATGCCAGGCACTCTATCTGGCACCAAGGTACAAGTTAAAAAAATGAAAAAAATCTCTACTTATAAGGAGTTTCTATTCTAAACTAGGAGAGAAGTACCCAGGTAAAGCTATGTAGCAAACTTATAAAGTGAACAAGACAAACATATACAAAGTAGTTAGGTACAAGATAATTTGGAAGGAAAACCTGAATCTAACAAGAGTCTGTCTCTGTCACCTTGGGCACGTCCTTAAACCAATAAGTGTTCTTTTTTTGTTTTTGTTTTATTTTTTGTTTTGTTTTGCGGGGCAATCAGGGTTAAGTGACTTGCCCAAGGTCACACAGCTAGTAAGTGTCAAGTGTCTGAGGCTGGATTTGAACTCAGGTCCTCCTGAATCTAGGTCTGGTGCTTTATCCACTGTGCCAACTAGCTGCCCCCCCCTTAAGTGTTCTTTTAAGGCCTCTAAGTTGCAGAGAAGTTCTTGATCTGCACTGAAAGTGAGAAAACTAATGTCAGAGCCACAAGTCAGACCAGTGTCTTCTGACACCCAAAGGAGTAGATGTTCTACTAGATCTTATTGCCTCTTAAAGCAGCACTTTGTGTCATTTCTTATGTGGTAGTTTGATTTCCTGGCCAAGGAAGAGATGCCTATGTGATCTGCAATGGAGCTAATTGAAGTATTGTGCCAATGAGTGCTGTTTCCATTTCAGAAATTTGGACTGGTTCCTTTTTTTGATAGCAACATTAAGATGAGCAATCAGGGATATCCTCTGGGTAGAGTATATCTGGATTCCATCAAAGCAGTTAATAAATTAGCTTACATTATCCTTATAGACAGGATAGGGGAATATAAGCTTAATAGGTAGATTAGTAGCTGGTTTATTGACTACACCCCAAATGTCTAGACTAATGGATTGATGTCAACTTGGATGAAGGCCTTTATTTTTTAAAATAGTTTATTGATGATTTTCCCTTTTAAAAATATTACTGTCACTTGTCAATTACCCCCTCCCAACAGAACCTCCCTTTGCATAAGCACACTTATGCAAAAAAAAAACCCATCCCAGTAAATTGGTCATGCCTAAAATAAATATGCCTCCCCCAAAACTATTGCTAATAAGTAGGAGTCATGTTTCATGATCAAGATCTCTGAAATTATTTTTGGGTACTCCTCTGTTCAGAATTTGACAGTCTTTCAGTGTTGTTTTCCTTTTATTATTGAGGGTGTCATAAAAATTATTCTCATTCTGCCAACTTCATATTGCATCATTTCCTACAAGTCTTCCTGAGTTTCTCTGAATTTTTCATATTTACCATTTCTTATACCACAAAAATATTCCATTGTGTTTATGTAGCATAATTTTTTAGCTATTCCCCAACTAATGGGCATATGTTTTCATTCCAAGTCTTTATTATTATAAAAATTGCCACTATAAATAGTTTTGCATATGTGGATCATTATTCTATGTCATTGCCTTTGATTCCTGGTAATGACATTGCTAGGTCAATAGTTCTGCCCAATTCAGTCACTTTTTTAGTGTAACTCCAAATTATTTTCCAGAATCTTGGACCAATTCACAGCTCTACCAATAATTCTTTAGTTTGTCTGGTTTCCTAACCCCTTCTAGGAGTTATCACTTTCGTTGTTATCATCTTCCAATGTAGACCTACATTGGTATACCACAGGACTCTGTCATTAGCCCCTGTTTAATTCAACATTAAAAAAAACAAACAAACACCAATGACTTGACTGAAGGTAGAAAGATAGTTTGGCTTAATATATAGATTATTGCATTTAATAATGATGATAAAAATAAGAATGTACATTTATGTAGCACTTTAAAGCACTGCAAAGCACTGCACATTTATTATCTCATTCGATCCTCACAACAATCCAGTGAGGTCAGAGCTGTCATTATTACCTTTTTCAGATAAGGAAACTAAGGCCAAGAGGTTAAGTGATATGCCCAGGGTCTCAGAGGAAATGTGTCTAAGATAAGATTTGAACTCAAAGCTTCCTGACTCTTAAGTCCAACATTCTATCCACTGTGCTACCTGGCTGCCCAAGAAAGAATGGAATCAAAACTTGCCTCTTACTCTTAGTTGCTGTATGACTGCAGACTGATTTCATAACTTCCTTAATCTTGGTCTAAGATTTTTGAACTAAGACATGTATAAGTTCAATTCAACTCAACAACAACAAAAAATTACATGCAAGGTGAAGTTCTTCTTGCTGCATTGTGACCTGTTTCACTTAGAGGAGCTTCCACATTGATGTAATTATAGATCTTTGAGCTACTGAAAAATTGGCTGAAGATAGATCCCATATTTGAGAGTTTTGTGATCTCATCCCTAGGGGCTGTCCCTTTGATCATGCAGACTATAGCCTTTCTATGCCTTAGAATTCTTATGGTCACAAAAATTCTTCACCTTGGAGCCTTCTAATGATGAGCCTTTCAAAGGTCATATGGGGCACAGTGGATGGAGCACTGGCCCTGGAGTCAGGAGTACCTGAGTTCAAATCCAGCCTCAGACACTTAACCCTTACTAGCTGTGTGACCCTGGGCGAGTCACTTAACCCCAATTGCCTTACCAAAAAAAGAAAACAAAGAAAACCAAATCAAAGGTCATATATACCAATCTTGGAGATACACATACACATAAATACACACACACATATACACATACCCTACACACACATACACACACACACACACATCTGTGTATACCACTGCTGACTCCATGATATATAAATACAACATGTGTATATATATATATGTATATGTATATATATATACACACATACACACACACATAGGTATGCATGTATACATATCAACACATATATAGATACACATGTAAGTATACCACAGCCAGCTCCATGCTCAAAGTCTTTCCAGCTTGCTGGGAATCTACAAAGCTTGTGCTACACTAGCATGCCTTGAAGAACCCAGAGTCATCTCTGTGCCATGATGATGTATCCTAATTGGCTTTGTTTGTTTGTTTGTTTGTTTGGGTTTTTTGCAGGGCAATGAGGGTTAAGTGACTTGCCCAGGGTCACACAGCTACTAAGTATCAAGTATCTGAGGCTGGCTTTGAACTCAGGTCCTCCTGAATCCAGGGCCAGTGCTTTATCCACTGTGCCACGTAGCTGCCCCCTAATTGGCTTTTAGAGGAAGATTGAAGACAAAATTACAAAATTCCTGCACAGCCAAAGCTGGGAAGGGCCACTGATATGTTACATGGTGAAATTAGAGACCAAAGATGTAGCTATAGTTTGAAAAGCTGGGTCCAAACAAGGAAGACAAAATATTACAGGAACAAATGGAAACTTCTGTTCTTGGTTATATAAACCAATGACATAAATACATTGGGGGGGGGGTGGATATGACCATGGTTTATGTGAAAAGTTGTAGGGGTTTTAGTGGAGTATAAGCTTAATTTGTTTTTTAGTAATTATAAATTAGTTAATTCCGTGATATGGTTACTAAAATAGCTAAGATAACCCAAGGCAGCACTAATAGAAATATGCTATCCAGAATGAAAGATAATGTGTAACAGTGGAGAGAGAGCTGGCCTCAGAATTAGAATAGCCTGTATTCAAGTCCCACCTGACACATGCTGGCTGAGTGATCCTGGGTATGTCATGTAACCTCTCAGCAGCTTCTAAGGCAATTTTTATACACTTAAAGTTGAAGCACAAATGCCAATCTGTATTAGTAGAGATTTCTTCACTGGGCGTTGACTGTACTAATGAAGCACAAAGACAAAACAAAACACTCCCCAAAATGTAGAATAAGTGAAGTGATAATCCCTCCATACTCTGCCCTTATCAGACCCATCCTGAAGTGCTATGTCAAGTTCTAGGTTCCACATTGTAATAGAGACATTGATCAATCTTTGTAGTAAATGAGAACAACCAGAATAGTAAGGGGAATTGAAAGCCAACTGAAGAAAGAAACCATGCTTTATCTGGAGAATATTAATATCTCTATTTTACGGAAGAGGATGCTGAGGTTCAGAGAGGTTAAGTAACTTGCTCATCATTAATAAAAGACAAGTTTTCATCATAGGCCACTGTGTGGCCAAGGATGTCATTTCTCTTCAGTTTTTTCTTTCTTTTTCTTTTTGTTCCTTCTTTCCTTATTTTTTCCTTCTTTCCTTCCTTCCTTTTTTCTCCCCCCCCCTCTGTCTCTGTCTCTCTGTCTCTCTCTGAGGCCGGATTTGAACTCAGGTACTCCTGACTCCAGGGCCAGTGCTCTATCCACTGCACCACCTAGCTGCCCCTTCCTTTTCACTTTTTCTAAAACCACTCCTTTCAAGGGGCTCTCTTATTCCTAGTGCATAACAGAAGTGAATAATTTGGAATAATTTTGAATTAGTCTTATGCTTTCTCTGCATAGCAGCCATACCCAAAGATTTCTTAACCCTAATATGAGCCACACACCTCTACTGTAAATGACAAAAATCAAGCAGGATGCCTTAAAGAGATTTCTTTTCTAAATTTATATACTTGGAAATTGTATGTGGGTATACACACACACACACACATATATATATATATACATATACACATAAGGAGAGTATTATATTGCATTTGTGTGTCTGTATATGCATATATATGTATGTCTGTTGTGTGTATAACTCATATATCTATTATACCCATATCTATATATCTTCATCATCTCATCTATCCATCTTTTTATCTACTTCTCTCTCAGGGGAAATTAACAACAGATGAACAATGAACTATAAATTAGCCTCTAATGACATAAGCTCTTATTATAGACTCTCTGGTTGAATGATAATAATAATAGATAGCATTGATATAGCATTTGAAGATTTTCAAAGCACTTTGCAAATATTATCTCGTTTGACCCTTATAACAACCCTGTGAGATAAGTATTATTATGTCTTCTTTATAGCTGAGGAAACTGAGGCAGATATGTTAATTGATTTGTCTAGGGTAACATAGTAGTGTCTGGAGCTGGATTTGAATTCTGGTCTCCCCAACTTGAAGTTCAGTGCTCTATCCACTGCAATACAGAGTTGATCTGTATCTCTTTTTCTGCTTTTCCAGCCCCTTAAGGTTCTCCAGTCCCCAAAAGAAGTGGAATGGGCATCAAAGAAGCTAACCTTAATCAGAAATCCTAACTGATTGAAAAGTTTGAGCATTTCCAGAAAGTTACAACCATTCAACTTCAAAACATTTTTTAAAGACACTAAGATTTAAGACTCGTCCACAATATAGCACTTGCCAAGACATAATTAGTAGAAAATGACAGAGGCTGTAAATATATAATTAACTCTTTTCTTAATGCCTCCTGCCTGCATCTTCAGTCTCTTTGTGTAGACAGTACAACCAGTTGTCTGAGAGTCCCAACCAACTAGAGACATGTGATGATTGTGTTAGCACATTTTTTAAAAGCATATGTGTCCATGTGTATGCTATTCAAATATACACATAACTATATAAACACTCCCTTATTAACTTTGTTCATTTCTGGCTTTGGTTCATTTCTGACCCAATCAAGTTCCAGTAGAAACTAAATCTTCTTCAAAGTCATGAACAAGGTTCAGGGATGATCAAATCAGGTTCCCCAAACCTTTGTACTAATCTGGTTTGCATTTCTTTTGTTGTTTCGGTGATGCATATCCCATACTAGTCTGTGAAATCAGGAGGTGTCCATATCTTACTCCCCACAACTACCTAGTGTAAGATAGGGCACACAGCAACTAACTGTTGAATGGAAATGATTAAATGAAAGGATGATATTGGCATTGATCAAGTAAATTTGAAGTCCAAGATAGGAAAAGGAATGGCAAAAAGAGACATAGATGATTTACTCCTTTAAGTTCAAATCTCAAATCTACTAGTGAGTTCAAATGGATAAATTAATATCCTAAGGGAGTAGAGAATAAAAGTTCATATAAAGTACAAACACTGATCCCTCAGAAATCTTTCAGGAGTCACAGAGAACAATGATTCTAAAAGACTGGAAGTAAGTTAAATATTGCTCCATTTCTTAGGGCAGGAGGGACAGATAGATACTGAAAATATCTGCTTAATGTTCATCCTAGCCAATATTTGGAAATGTATTTTTGAGATGACTTAGACACTTAGAAGAGGGAGTAGTGATCGCTAGACGCTACTATGGGTGCACTAAGAACAACTTAAACCAAAATCAGCTTATCTTTTCGTAAGTAGAGTTTATGGATTGCTTATTAAATAGCTACAAGTTCTGGTGTCACAGGACTTGGGTTCAAATCCTGGATCTGCCACTTACTGTGTGACTTTGGGCATGCAAAGTTTCTCATTGCCTCCACTATTTCTATCCTTACTCTTGTCAACCCTCTGTGTTCTGGTTTATGACATCACAACTGAAAATCTATCCAAAGTTATCAACAATTTATTAAATGTCATACCTGGTCATCTTTCTCCTAGGCTTAGTCCTTCTTGACCTCTTTCCTGCATTTGACACAGTTGACCATCCTCTCCTCATTACTATTCTTTCTGCTCTGAGTTTTATGATGTTCATCTCTTCTCCTGCTTCTCCCACCTGTCTGACCACTCCTTCAAAGTTTCCTTTGTTGACTCATCATCCATCTCATACCCGCAACTGTGGAATTCCTCAAAGCTGTCTCTAGTTAGCTGCATCATTGTTGCCATCATAGTAGATGTATAGAAGTCAAAGGAATACTTTAAAAATACATTTCGTTTCCCTGCAAATCCTCCTAGGAATGATCATTTGACAGGCATGGTATGGGAGGAATTCTTGCGGAGGCAGGAATTTTGGCCCAGGTTGGATTTAGATGACTTCTGAGGTCACAGCCCACTCTGAATCCTAAGATTATGCAGGAGATCTGAAGATTTCTCTGGTGTTTTTGAAACACTTGATCTGAATGTGTTTGGTCAGTGACCTGTAGGACCCAAGCCTTGGTCCCAGTCTTGCAGGGTACAGATGGATCCTTAATCCTATCATTTCTGCCTCCTTCTTACAAGTGAATTGGGATGGATCTACCCAATAACTGAGGATTATCCAGATTGTAATCACACACAGAGATTTTAAACACACACACAAAGAGTGTCTCAAAGCTTAATATTGCACTGAAAATAACTATGCTAAGACTTTGGGGGGCCCTCTGTATATAGACCATCTTGAGACATTCTCTTGAGTAATCTCTGAGCAACTGAGTGGTAGAAGGGAAAATCGTCTCTACATTCTAGAGCCCCTGTTTGTAAGTCAGATGTCAGCTGCCATGGAAGAGCTACCGAATCAGCTTTGACTTTTTTTTTTTTTTTGGTGAGGCAATTGGGGTTAAGTGACTTGCTAAGGGTCATACAGCTAGTAAGTATCAAGTGTCTGAGGCCGGATTTGAACTCAGGTACTCCTGAATCCAGGGCCGGTGCTTCATCCACTGCGCCACCTAGCTGCCCAAGAGCTACCGAATCAGAAGCAGAATTCCAGAGTGAATGGGGAACTTCCTGGAAGGCAGGCACACTGACCAGAGCCTGCTTTGGTCAGTCTTTTAATATCCTCTCCATAAGCAGGAAGGAGTAACATGAGTGGAAGAAGACAGAACTAAATTGGGAATAAGGAGATCTAGGTTCTTATCCTATTTTTGTCACTTAATTATACCCTTCTCTGTGTGACCTTAGATAAGTTTCTTCCCTTGGCCTCAGTTTCCACACCTGTAAAATGGGTAGCCCAGACTACCTCACATCCAAGATTCCTTCTTGCTCTGGCATTCTATTATCTTTGGTTCCAGAGTGAAGACTTGTGGAAAGAATTGTAGGACTTCTGCAGACCTAAGTTTCTTCCTCTGAAAAATGCATAGTTTATTCTAAAAGCTAGACTAACTGGTCTTCAAGGTTGCTTCTAGCTCAGTAATTACCCCTGAAGTCGAGCCCTTGGAGAGTGTGAGGATGTAAACAAATGGAAGGTGTCATTGTCATTTTAAGATCTAGAGTGAAATGTTGCCAATATCTGAACCCACATTTCCCCCGCCCCTAGAGAATTGGGTAGGTACCAAGCTAAGGACCGAACATCTCGACGAGCATTTTTCCCTCTCTGATTCCTTTGAGAATAATCCATCACTAGGTGGAAGGGAGGGTGAATGTAACATATCGGGAGGAGAAAGAATGCCATTCTTTCTCAATATAGAAAAGGCATTATTAGATATGTTGCTCATCACCCACAAATCCCTGGGCAAGGTGAACCATTATATGATATGTTAGGTGGTCTCTGAGGTCCATTCTGCCCTGATATCCTATGATTTCATGATCCTAGCCCATGTGCAGGAAAGAAAATGGCAGTGAGAACTGCTACCCAAAGGGGAGGCTAGAGCTGAGGGCCATCCCTGAGGCATGAAAAAGCCCACCAAAGGAAGCCCTCATTATTCTTCCTGGGCCTTTTCCTTTTTTCATTTTTGTGAGGCTTGCCAAAGATCCCACCTTGCCCTGCCTTTACCAAATCAGGATTGGGACCCAGAGCCCCGGAATTTTCAGGCTGCACCTCCGGAAGGTACAACCTGTCTCAGGTTCCAAAAAGACAAATTGGAAGGTGACCTCCAGGCCCATTAGGAAACTGGGCAAAGCTCTATTTCCCCCAGTGACTGTCTGCAGCACCCTCACCCAGGAAGCAAAGACCAGTTAATTGCATGGTAAGAGCTATGTACTAGCGGAGTATCTAATGTAGCATGTAATTGCTGGGTAAATAAATACAGGGCTATTTCCAGCTCTCAGCCCAGTGCCGCATGGTGGGTAATTATGTTTCTGGACCTGCTTGCTGCAATTTCTAAGCAATTGCTTGAAGTCCTGATAGTGCCAGCCCCCTGCCCGATCCTGCTTGGGATGAGCTATGAGCTAGACCATTTGGTTCTGGGGAGAACAGAGGCTGTGGCACCATCCAAGCTCCCCAAGGCCCAAGGTCCATGCAGCTGTTTCATTGGCTTGTTGCCCTGGGATTCCCTAGCACACCCTGCTATCCTCCCTTCCTCAGACCTAGTGCTACCCCCCCAGGACTTATCCAAGCTTTCCTTGGACTTGTTCTTTCCCACCACTCAGAAGCCAAACCAGCTGTCTCTGCAGAGAGGCTTGGCCTTCCACTTCAGCTCTCTGATTGCTTCTCTCCCACTTCCCGAGGCCTCTATCTCCTTCTTCCTGTCCACCTCCCATCCCTTTGTCTTGTCCATCTTAAGAGTGTTCCCATTTTTCAAAATTAGTTAGGGTCTGTTGGGGTGGAGAGAGATGTAAGGAAGGCATTGGCGGGAGAAGGGGTGGTGGTGCTGGAGAGACCACTAAAGAACTATCCCCTGGCAAAGCAAAGAGGGTCCAAGCTGTAGTTATTTAAGAGGCCTACTTTGAGTGTGCCTGAAGCATTGGCCAGTTAAGCTGGGCTGGTTTGGGGCAGGTCCCTATAGACAGATCCTTCTTCAAAGAATCTCTCCTTCCCTCCCCTCCCTCCCCTGCCTACTGCCTGAGACCAAAATCCTTCTCTCTGCACTGACAGAGTCCTACACATTGCATGGAATATTAAGTTGCTTGGGTACTTGTTGGCAGTGCCAATCAATCAGTGGAACCGAGGCTGCTGGGAGATGGATGGCAGGCAGCCGATGGAGAGGCATCAGGCGTGTGAGTGTATGCAAGTAGACATGTGCATACATACCTCTGTATAGGTGTATATATGTGTGTTCATGCATGTACTCATTTATGTATGTGTGTGTGTGTGTGTGTGTGTGTGTGTGTATCTTTTCCTTTGGAAGTCACACATTGGTAGAGAGAAAACATTCTATCACTCTGCCAGGCTATCAGTTTTCTGGGATAATGATGACAATAATGATGATCTATCTGATAAATACAGAAGGCTTTGAAACCTTTTGGCGTTTGATATCCCTTGTGTTGCTCACAACAGGCCTGTAAAGAAGGCAGGAGAGGCATTATTATGCCCATTTTACGGAAGAAAATGAATCTCAGGGAGGAGAAGCAACTTGTCCTCGGTCACAGGGCTGCCTGTAGGTTTATATATTGTTAGAACCAAGATGGATCTCAGAGATCATCTGATCCTTATCTGAGCAGAAATCCTTTCAACACCAGCAATCAGCAAAGATTTATTAAGCACCTACTATGCGCCAGGGGCAATGCTAGACACTGGGCATATAAAGACAAAAATGAAGAAATTAGGAGCTTATATTCTACCTGAGCAGAAAACATTTACATCTATAGGCATGTATGGAATAAGTTCAAAATTAATGAGAGGAGGGGCAGCTAGGTGGCACAGTGGATAGAGCACTGGCCCTGGAGTCAGGAGGACCTGAGTTCAAATCCAGCCTCAGACACTTAACTAGCTGTGTGACCCTAGGCAAGCCACTTAACCCCAATTGCCTCACAAAAAAATGAATAAGAGGCAATTTGGGGTGCAGTGGTAGCTAGTCTTTAGGGGAATCAGGAAAGGCCTTATACAAAATATATTCTCTTCTTTATTCTTTCTCTTCTAAGAGGCAGAGGTGAGAAGGGACTACATTTCAGGCCTGCGGGATAAGCCAGAACAAAGATGCAGATGGGAAAGGGGTGAGTGGCCATCAGGGCCTCTGACTGAAAGTTGTTTATCTCCCTTGACGAAAAACCCACTAGCTCCTGAGGCAGCCCGTTTAATTTTGGGACAGCACTAACACTGAGTTTATTTTTCTTAAATGAGAACCTCAGCAGCCCTCTCTCCAACTTCTACTCAGTGCTCCTCTCCTGCTTTTTGGGGCCAAGCAGAAAAAGCCTCACTCTTCTTTATGGTAGCCCTCAGAATCCTTGATTCCAATTGAATTCAAGGAACATTTCTTAGCATCTTCTCTGTTCATGGCAATGGAGGAGGTACAAGGGATAAAAAGATATTAAAAACAAAACAGTCCCTGCCTTCAAGAGGTTTACAATCTATTGGGTGGATATATCATGTACTCATGCATATAATATAAGCAAATACAGTATATATAAATAGAGACTTATTTCAGGAGAGGGAAAACATCAACAGCTGAGAGAAATTGAGTAAAGCAGGGGCAGCTGGGTAGCACAGTAGATAAAGCACTGGCCCTGGATTCAGGAGGACCTAAGTTCAAATCTGGCCTCAGACACTTGATACTTACTAGCTGTGTGACCCTGGGCAACTTACTTAACCCTCATTGCCCTGCCCCCCCCCCAAAAAAATGAGTAAAGCTTTTTCTAGGAGGAGATAACTGATAAATTGGAATTTATTTAAAGACAGTGATCTCTCCTCTCTCTCTTTCCCCTCTCCTCCTCTTCTCTCCTCTCCTATCCATCTCTCTTGCTATCTCAATCAGCTTACTCTGAACATATTCCATTTTTTCAGTTTCCTTCTTAAATCATGGGATCCCAAACTGAGCCCAGCATCAACCCAGTTCCCATCGAACCCAATTCCCCATGTGGTCTGAACAGAGCTGAGTCCAACAGGACAATCACTTTATTGCTCTGGCTGTTTTATTCTTTGGACACTTTCTATTTACATGGTCTGAGATCATGTTTCCCATTTGGGAAGAAGAGTGGGGGCTTTGGGATCCTCGAAGCTAACCCTGTTTCCATGCTTTCTCCTAGAAACATTTAGATGGCACAGTGCTTGACCTGGAGTCAGAAAGTCCCAAGTTCCAATAGGGCCTCCAGTAGTTCCTAGCAGTATGACCCTGGGCAGGTCACTTAACCTCTGTTTGCCTCAGCATACTCAGCTGTGAAATGATACAATAATAGCATCCACCTCCAGAGGATGTTCTGAAGATCACAGGATACTATTTGTCAAGTGCTTAGCACGCATAATATACATCATACACATAATACGTGCGTGGTAATTGTTGCCTTTATTGTGTAATTGTGTCCTTCTGATACTTCCCTCCCTGTGCTAGGGACTCAGGAGGCTTATTCTGTTCCTGTCTCACTTTGGCTCTTGTCCCCCCCCTTCACCCATCCCCTCACCTAACCCCTGCCCCCAAAGTCTGCCCATCTTAGGAAATAGCACATGTGGCAATGAGCCAGTCAAACAACTGCTCTGTGCCTCAGTTTCCCCATTTGGAAAATGAGGGCATTAGATCAAATAGCCTCTTATATCTCTTCTAACTATGGATCTAGGAGCTTATGGGCTAAGAAGCCACGTGCTAAGCTTCTTTCACTACAACTACCATCACTATTTACTTATCCCATGTCTCATTTCTCTGGGCCCTGTACATCACTAAGTGACATTTAGTGAATGGATTCAACAAGACTTCACCAAGTACTTTGTGCTGATGAATCAAATTATGAGAAATTTGTCCCTGATGGTATGTTACTGAGTGTAAATGCATTAACATACATTAATAGGGGGCTTTGGTAGATAAAGCCTAAGCCCCAAAATGTCATTTAAATAGCAGGTAATGGATGGAAGCCGCTAGGTGGCTCAGTGGATAGAGTGCGAATCCTGGAGTCAGGATAGACTGGAGTTCAAATCCTACCTCGAACACTAACTAGCCATGTAGCTCTGGGTAAGTCACAACCTTATTTGCCTTAATCCACTGGAGAAAGGAAATGGCAAACTACTTCAGTATCTTGGTCAAAAATGGGGTCACAAAGAGGCACACATGACTGAACAGCAACTCCTTAAAGACTCAGGTTCAAGTCCTGCCTCAGTCATTTATTTTCTATGTGAACTTCTATAAGACTCTTTACTTCCCTCCCTCAGTTTTCTCATATGCAAAATGGGCTTATGAGTACTTACAAAAAAGGAACCAAACATCAGCAAGGGCTAGCATTGATTCACTAACCTCCTTATGAAAGATTTTAAAAATAGGGGGTTATTAGATATCAATGGTAGAGCAGCTGAATGGGAAGATCCCTGGACCATGGAAAGAGATGATCTTCATGGGTGACCTTCAACAAGTCACTTGCTTTCTCTGAGCATCAGTTTCCTTATCTGTAAAATGTGAATTATGACAACTCCACTACTTCCTCTCCAGGGTGACTATGAGCAGTACATAAAGTCTTACAGAGTTTGTATGGTGGAGAGGGAGGGAAATGGAGAGGTTCAGTTGTATGCCATGGAGTAACTGGCCCGTAGAGGTCTGAGGCAGGATGCTCTCCCCAGTCCACATGACACTGGAGATGTTTCCAATCTAATTCACTGTGGCAAGTCTGAATGCCCTCTTTCATACGTTTGTAGTGGCCTCCTCAGGGAAGCTAGGTGGTGCAGTGGATAGAGCACTGGCCCTGTAGTCAAGAGGACCTGAGTTCAAATCTCACCTCAAACACTTACTAGCCATGTGACCCTGGACAAGTCACTTAACCCCAAATGCCCTAAACATCTGGGGCTATCTCCAATTGATACATATCTCACCACTGGACCTAGATGGCTTTGGAGAAGAGAGTGAGGTTGGTGACCTTGCATAGCCCTTCCTCCCTTAAATCCAATTCATTGTAAGTCATGACATCACTCCAATGTCATGGTCCTCAGGTCTGTGTGTGTGTGTGTATGTGTGTGTGTGTGTGTGTGTGTGTGTATGTGTGTGTAGTGAGACAGGGTGGCGACCCAGTTCAAGAATTTCACAGAATTTTTTTTTTCAATGTAGGACCTGACTCCCCATAAACCAGCAAGGAAAGTAAAACTTCAAAATCAATTAGGCCTTTCCTGATTTTCCCAGCTGCCACCTCCCCAGCCTTGTGACTTCTTTCCCAGTGAAAATCCTTGTATCTATTTTGTAGATATGTCAATGTGGATATGTTATCTGCCCCACCACATACACACACAGTGAGGGAAATGAATGTTTCATTTTCATCTTTTTATCCTTGTACCTGGAATACAGTTGGTACTTAATAACTGCTTATTAACTGATTAATGATTTTCTTTTTGCTGTTATCTTTGTTTCTGTCTCTGTGACTCTTCATGTCTCCATAGGTCTATTTCTCTCTGCTTCTATCTATCTCTCTGAGTATGTATCTATGTCTCTATGCATCTGAATGTATGTCTCTCTGTCTCTATGTCCCTGTCTATCCCCCCACCCTTATTATTCTCTGTCTCCATGTGAATGCATCTGGCTCTCTCTATTTCTATCTCTCTGCCTCTCTGGATGTGTTCATTTCTGTGTCTGTGTTAATTTCTGTGTATCTGCCCCAGTCTTTCTGTCTCAGTGTATATGCATGCCTGGCTGTCTCTTCCTCTGTGTTTCTTGATGTGCCCTGTCTCTTTGCCTCCACATTTCTCTCCATCTTTTAGGTACCTTCTTATCTCTATCTGCCACCTGTCACCATAGGGCCTCCATGATTTACCAAGCCTTTCCTCGAAACTCTAATGGGAAGAAAGAGAATTGAGAGGAGGCTTCCTCTATCATCCAAGGGCAGGGTTTCCAGCTTTTTCTCTTTGCCATCCTCCCCTCCCCGCCCCCACCCCGCCCCATCTTCCCAGGTCTGAGATACTGTGAGTATCTTTCCTGTAGAATCTGTGACTTTGACACAGAACATCTTCCTCAGACACTCAGGGACATTGCAGTCAGAGACCAAACAAATGAGCTCCCTAGCCTAGCAACCCAACACAGTGGGAGATGGAGAGGAACTGCAGGGAGCCTAGACCAGCCTCTTGCCCTGTCAATCCGTTTCAGTCATCATGCTTGGGAAAATGTAGGGTCCTAGCCATGCCAATGTTCTCATTTTGTCAATCCTCAGGATCATCAAACCATAAGTTTAGAGCTAGAGGGGACATGAGAAACCATTTAACCCAACAAACTCATTTTACAGATGAGGAAAGTGAGGCTTAGAGAGAGAAGTTGCCAAAGTAACATAGGCAGTTAAGAGAATTAGGATTTGAATCAAGATCCTCAGACTCTAAATCCAGTATACTTTCCACTGTGTTATGTTGCTTCTCAGCCCAGTCCCTCAAGACACAGGGTTTGTCTAAAGGGATATACAATATAGCACCTATTCTTCACAACCTCTGAAAAGGTGTGGGACTCCGGGCCCCTGCAAGTCTTCTGGAAGATCTTAGAGGCTTCCCTTAAACACAGGAAGATCACAAGGTTATAGAAAGGTAGATTCAGAACTACTAAAACCTAGAGGCCTGAAGGCCAGCTAGCCCAATCCCCTCATTTTACAGATATGGAAACAGAGGCCCAGAGAGGTCACACAGGGAGTGGCAGATGAAGAGTTTGAACCTATATCCTTCAGGTAGTCAGGTGGCACAGCAGAAAGAGTGCTGGGGCTTAGAGTCAGGAAGACCTGAGTTAAAATCCTACCTTAGACACTTACTAGCTGCATTGACCTTGGACAAGTCACAGTCTATTTGCCTCAGTTTCCTCAACTGTAAAATGGGTAGTAGTTACTATATAAATGTTAGCTCTTCTTTCTGCTTCTTTCAAGTTCTTCATCTTCTTCTCCTTCTCCTTCTCCTTCTTCTCCTTCTCCTTCTCCTTCTTCTCCTTCTTCTCCTTCTCCCCCTTCTCCTTCTCCTTCTCCTTCTCCTTCTCCTTCTCCTTCTCCTTCTCCTTCTCCTTCTCCTTCTCCTCCTCCTCCTCCTCCTCCTCCTCCTCCTCCTCCTCCTCCTCCTCCTCCTCCTCCTCCTCCTCCTTCTTCTCCTTCTTCTTCTTCTTCTTCTTCTTCTTCTTCTTCTTCTTCTTCTTCTTCTTCTTCTTCTTCTTCTTCTTCTTCTCTCTCTCTCTCTCTCTCACACACACACACACACACACACACACACACACACACACACACACACACACACAATCCTGTTCCTATTCAGGAAAATCAAAATATCTTTAACTAGGGGCAGATTCACTCATGCTACAAGTTAAGATTAAATCCCCCATTGGTAAGACACTTGAATTCACTCTCATAGGTAAAGAACTAAAGCCAGAGCCTTTCTTATGAGAAAGTCTTTTGAGGGCAAAAGGTGAGAGCTTCTAAAGGTCTTGGGATCATAGGTTTGTCTCTAGAAGGGACCTCCAAGGTCTTCTCATCTCATCACATCCCATCCCCCCATTTTAATCGATGAAGAAAGCAAGTCCCAGAGACACCAAATCACTTCTCCAAAGTCCCATAGATAAGCTCTAGTGGCAGGATTCAAACCAGGCTCTCTTGCTCCAATGCCAGATGCCTTCCTACTCTATCACATGGGTCTCTAGGGAATAGGGAAAAAAAGAAAAGGTTGAGAGGATGTGAGAAGGGCTGAGAAAAGAGGAAGCCCCAAGACAAGAACTGACTATTTTCCCCAACTCTCCCTAGGGCCTGCCCTGGGATCAGGGCCCTCTGTCTGACATCCAAATTTAATGCTCTTCAGTCATTGTTCTGGGTTAATTGGCTTGGACAGAACAGTGCATAGGAAATGCCCCTGATAGAAATGACAAGCCTCTTTGGCGGACAAAATATTTCTGGCTTAAGGCTGCCTAATACTCCCAGTTTGCTAGATGGCGGATGAAGACAACACAGAGCCAGGATACAGCTGCAGATTGCTTGTAACGCAAATACCAGGGGCCAGCTGCCCAACTTAATGAAATTCCAAGCATCCTTTTTGAGATTCCAACAGCATTGCCACGCCGAGGTTAAATTATAAGTTGATGATGACAAGCAGACGCTCTGAAAATGTCAAAATTAGCATGACTGAGTACACAGAGATGCTCCCTCCTCCAGCTCACAGTCTGGGCACGATCACAAGGCCTGGTTTTTAGCTACAGTGCAGCTGGACTTTTTAGAAGTGTTTCTACCTTGTCTCTCGCCTTCCTCTTCTCCCTGAAGTTCTCTCCCTTCTCCCACTAAAATCCACTTCTGATCCAGGTTTGCATCCACACACAGATTGACACTAGATCATTCCTGGAGGTCAGAAATATTAGAGTCAGATGCGACTTTAGACACCATCTAGTCCAGCTGCTTTATTTTAATTCAATTTATTTATTAGGTGCCCACATTACTCCAAGTCTTTCCACTGAACTCTCCTCACCACTGCTACCAAGGATAAATGGCTAATGTTTATTTCCCTCTGCTTTTAGGAATTCTTCCTCCCACCAAAAAAAAAAAAAAAAGATCCTGTTCCCACCTGCTCAGTAAAAGCAAAATTCCTTTAACTAGGGACAGATTCACTCATGCTTCCTGTTGTTGTTCAGTCTAACTCTTCCTGACCCCATTTGGGGTTTTCTTGGCAAAGATACTGGAGCGGTTTGCAATTTCCTTCTCCTACTCATTTGCCAGATGAGGAAAGTGAGGCAAGCAGGGTTAAATGACTTGCCCAGGGTCACTTGGTAAGCATCAGGTGGGATTTGAACTCGGGCCCAGTTCACTTTGTCACCTAGCTATCCCTGTCTCAGGCTACAAGTCAAGATTACAGGCAAGAGGCAATCTATGAATAACTGCTTTTGGTGTCAGGAAAAATTGTATTCAAGGCTCTTTTCTGACTGGGTCAGTTGCTTAAAACTCAAAGTATTCCAGCTGCCTTTTCTATAAAATAGAGTGGATGCTTAGTGATAAATAGTAACAGCAACAGCACTAAGCATTCATATACTGATTTAAAGTGTATAAAGCACTTCAAAAATATTGTCTCATTTCATCCTTAGAAAAACCCCATTTTACAGATAAGGAAACTAAGGCAAGCATGGATTGAATAACTTCCTCAGGGTCATAGAGCTAGTTCAGTATCCAAGGCTGGATTTGAAGTCAGTTCTCTCCTGCCTCCACTTGCAATGCTCTCTCCACTATGTCACCTAACAGCCTCTCAGATTGCTAATGAAGTCATAGTTCCAGTATCTTCCCCCTTCCCCCTTCCCCCTTCCCTCCCAAAGCACGTGAACAGTTGGGCAATGCAGAAACAAAAATGGAACAACCTTTGTCCTCACATTGCTGTGATTCTAGTAGCCATAAGTAAATACATGTTGTGTGTGTAAATACGAATTTGTTTTGGGCATGAGGTCCTAACAACCAGGGACTAGGGAACTCTTATAAGAGAAGACGTTTTACTTGAATCTTGTAGAGAGCCTGGGGACACAAGGGATTGGGAGGGAAGAGTATCATCATTCCAGGCATGGGGGTAAGTTGTCAAAGATACAGGGATGAGAGATGATGGAATGTGGGGATCAGCAGGCCAGTTCAGCTACTTTTGCAGGTAGGGAAACTGAGAGCCACAGAGAAGTTTCTTGCCCAAGACCACAAAAGGAGGGAATCTGGAACTCAGAAGTTCTGACTCCAAGTCTATCTCTCTTTCCTCTTCACTTCTGAAGTGACAATTTACCGTGTTCCAGTTCCTCAGGGAATTGCATTTCAATGGGGGGATTAAAGTCTTATGCTAAAGCCCTGACAGGTGGGATTTTAGATGTGGAGGAGTTTCAGGGTCTGGGGAGCTTCCCCCAACAGATGTAGCAAGAGACCTCTCTCTTCACCAGCTCGAAAGCTATTTGCATTTCATATTCGATGTATGCATCAAGAGACAAACCTGAAAAAACCCAAATGATGCTCTAGGGACCGAATGAGCTAATGAGATCATCCATTCACACCTAGAGGAAAGGGGGGAGGCATGAACCTGAGACTAGCAAGACAGGAGCAGGGAGAACACTTGGAGGTGCCTGAGAAACCCTTCCCCAAATAAAAAAAATTAGAAAAGCTGAGAGGGAAAGGGGCCAAAGTAGGGGAAGCCAGTAGATATTAGAAACAACAAAACGAGGTAGTTTCTTCAAGGTGGATGGTAGCAGTTGTCACATCCCATCAAAAGAATTATCAAGAGACAGTGGAAAGAGCACTGCTGTGATCTGAGGACCTGGGTTAGTGATCTTGCTTAAAATCAGGCACCTTTACAATTTATTATGCATATACTTCTAGATACATATAAATGTAAGTGTGGCCTCCCCTGACAGAATGTAAAAAGATTGATGTTGGGACCATTTTTTTTTTTTTGGCAGGGCAATGAGGGTTAAGTAACTTGCCCAGGGTCACATAGCTAGTAAGTGTCAAGTGTCTGAGGCCAGATTTGAACTCAGGTCCTCCTGAATCCAGGGCCCATGCTCTATCCATTATGCCACCTAGCTGCCCCCTCGGAGACCATTTTTTAAAATTTTGTACCCCCAGTCCCAAGGACATTGGCTAGACCATAGTACTTGCTTAATAACTGCTTATGGATTGATTGATTGATTACTCCCTGTGTGCTCTTGGGCTCATTTGTCTCATCTGTAAATTGAGGGGTTGGACAAGAGAGGTAGAGAGTTTTCTGGGGACAATAAGATGGTAAGTGGCTTGCTCAGACTGATATAAACATCATGCTTCAGGATAGGACTTAAACTCTGGTGCAAGAACAGCCACACACTATGGTGCTGCCTCTTTAAGAGAAGATTCTGTGAAGGAAGAATGTGGGCCTTATGGAAAGAAATGAGAGGGCCGCTGCAAACTATTTGGTGGTGAATAATTAGAGCTTCAAGTGATGACATTTTCCCTCTTCTGAACCTTGATTTCTCTCTCCCATTAGCACAGGGTCAACACTTGATATAGTGTGAACCGTGCTCCTGGCTGCTATTCAGTAAGTGCTTCAAGCAGGGGAGTGTGAGGAGCAGAGACAGTCAGAGAAGTGAAGCTTTTATAATGTAGAGATTTTATAGCACTTTGGAAACTTCCCTGGTGAAAGAGGCCCTCGAAAATGGAAATCGTAAATTCATTATGTTAATAGTGGTAGAACAGACATAAAGGGATGCTGATTGCAGCAAGAAATTCCTAGAGATGGACCATTCCAAATATGCCAAGAAGTTCCTCTGTGAATAGCGTGCAAGGGACAGCTTGCCTATGTGGGAGTCACAGAATCATAGATCAGATCCAAAAGACCTGAGTTCAAATTAGACCTCAGACACTTATCAGCTGTGTGACCCTGGGTAAGTCACCTAACTTCACTCAGCCTCAGTTTCTTCATCTTTAAAATGTGAACAGTAACAGCACCTACCATGCAGGGTTGTTGTGAGGACAGAATGAAATAATTGTAATGCACTTATCAATGTCTGGCACATAGTAAGAGGATTATCATCATCACCACCACCACCACCATCACTACTACTACTACTACTACTACTACTACTACTACTACTACTACTACTACTACTACTACTACTACCACCACCACCACCACCACCACCACCACCACCACCACCATCATCATCTAGACCTGGAAGGGATCTGATAGGCTACCTTCTCAACCCCCCTCATTTAATGGATGAGAAAACCAAGGCCTAGAGAGTTTCCCAGGGTCACAAAGGAAATAAATGGGGTCATAGAGCTATAAGGAACCAAAGAGGTAAAGTACTCCAACCCCCCATTTTGCAGAAGAGAGAACTAAGCACTAAAAAAATTAAATGACCTGCCCAATGTAGCCTATGAATTAAGTATGACAGACCCAAGATTTGAAGCCAGGACATCTTCACTCCAAATCAATTCCGTTTTCTATCCATGATAACTTTTGGCCCAATAAATACAAGCATTAGTCAATCAATAAACATTCATTAAGTGACTGCTATGTTCCAGGCATTCTGGTAAGCATCCACTTTCTCCATGAGTTCCCTTTCATCAAGAATCTTAGTTCAGTCGGGTGTTGGGGAGCCGGATCTAGAACTATAAGGATTCTTAGAGATAAACTAGTCTGATTTTCTTATTCTAGAATTAGGGAAATTAAGGTCCAACATTTGTAGTTGGTAGCATGTGGAGGTTCTCTGAATCCAGAACCAATATTCTTTCCACTGTACTACCCTTCCTCTATAATGTCAGTGTGTGTAAGCCCACATGTGTGTTTGGGGGACAGGGTCAGAAATTCCTTCACAGGTACACCTTAACCTTAATCCAGTTCACCATACCAATCTCCCTGGACTTTCTCCCACAAATAAGGTTTTGACTTTTGGTTGTTTTGTAAGTAAGCATTTCGGGGGCCTTATTTCTTAATTTATGATTTGACATTATTGCTTTAGCTCAACTCCCACTCTTGCCATTGTAATCAACATCCATTGTGTGTCTGTAAAAATTAAGAAAAAATATACTCAGTTCTGATCTGCATATGGGGATTCACATCAAAGAAATTGCTTTCTGGGAAAGGTGGCTAGTATTTCCACCCACTGGGGAGTGTGAGGACTGCAGGAAGAGCAATGCCTTAAACTGTGAATCATCATTGACAATTGAGAGCTACAGCAAGTGTAAAGAATCACACAAGATTTGGTTCTGCAGGTCTAGTCCAACCACATGACTTTACAGTTATGGAAACAGAGTTAGGGGCAACTGGGGGGGGTAACTTATTCAAGTCAAATATTCAAAGCTAGGTTTCTTAATGTCAAATTCATTGCTCTTTCCACTGTGCCTTCTAACTCTTCCACCTAATTAATTTAATTTAATTGTTTTCCTAATTTATATGACTTTAATCCCTGTAGAAGAGAGAGCAAAGCATTGTAGAATCTCGCACATTTGATGCACACAAGTCTCCTCCCCAAATCTTGCCTTTTAATCCATGAAGAGGTCCTAGAAAATTCCAAAGGTAAGGTTTAATACTAGACCTTGATAGAGACCAGCTATAGCCATTATAGGGCCAAATTAGGGAGAGATAAAAGCAGAGCAGTGTGAAGATTGCACCTGTTGTGATAGAGGTCACCTAATAGAAATTGTAGAGACCTAGAATGGGAGCAGAGAACTGTAGTGAACACATGGTGAAGGACTACAAGAAGTAGTTTGCTTCTGGCAAGTTGGATGCATGAAGTCAGTAACTGAGACTCGCAGGGTCTCTGGTGAAACATTGCCCAGTGGAGGGCAGTTACCATAGGTGCAGATATGAGTTCCATTTATTTTTTGAAAGCTTTTTAAAGAAAGCTTTCAATTTTTTTTCATGTTTTATGAACCATTTATTTGCAATGGAAGCTCTTGACAATATATTGGATCCTGCCATATTAAGACATCCCCAGGTTTTATGGGGCAGAAAAAGGAGCCACCGAGATGAAATTTCCTGTTACTCACTCACACCCTTTCTGTTACATGAAATTCTGGAACAAAGGTTAAATGTAAAATGAGGGAATAGTCTATGTCAGACATGCCAGGGTACAGCCTGAACCAGATTAAGATGTAACTGGGGAATATTTAACAAAATTAATAAAATAGAATGGAACATAGTTAGTGCTGCTATGTGGTTTTCTAAATCAACATGCAATCCACATGGATCCTTATGTGCCACTCCCTCCCCTGATTGAGTTTGACAGCATGCTCCAAATAATCTCTGAGATACTACCTCCTACCCCTAAAACTTAGGCTCCAAAGAGCTCATTCACCCTAAGGTTCCATACAGAAGATTGAATTCTAGAATGTTAGCATTAGGAAGGATGGTGGGTATAATCTGGCACAGCCTTCTCCTTTGACAAAAGAGTAAACTGAACCCCTAAGAATTCATGTAACTTTCCCATGGTCACATAACTAGTTAGCAACAGTGACAGAGCTGGGACTAAAACCCCAAACTTCCCAAGTCCCCTGTATCACTCTGCATCTAGGACAGAGCCATTTTGGGCAGATCATTGATTCAGTTCAGCCCTCCCATTTTAAATATGAGGAAACTGGATTAAGAAAGAAGGTTACTGGGGACAGCTAGGAGGCGCAGCGGATAGAGAGCACCAGCCCTGGATTCAGGAGGACCTGAGTTCAAATCCGGTCTCAGACACTTGACACTTACTAGCTGTGTGACTCTGGGCAAGTCACTTAACCCCAATTGCCCTGCAAAGAGAGAGAGAGAGAGAGAGAGAGAGAGAGAGAGAGAGAGAGAGACAGACAGACAGACAGACAGACAGACAGACAGACAGACAGACAGAGGAAGGAAGGAAGGAAGGAAGGAAGGAAGGAAGGAAGGAAGGAAGGAAGGAAGGAAGGAAGGAAGGAAGGAAGGAAGGAAGGAAGGAAGGAAGGAAGGAAGAAAGAGAAAGAAGGAAAGAAAGAAAGAAAGAAAGAAAGAAAGAAAGAAAGAAAGAAAGAAAGAGAGAGAGAAAGAAAGGAAGGGAGAGAGAAAGAAAGAAAGAAAGAAAGAAAGAAAGAGAAAGAAAGAGAGAAAGAAAGAAAGAAAGAAAGAAAGAAAGAAAGAAAGAAAGAAAGAAAGAAAGAAAGAAAGAAAGTTATGAAGAAAAGGGAGGGGGAAGGAGCACAAAGAAGGAAGGAAGCAGGGCCTGCTAAGGGATAGAAGGTGCCATCCTGGGACACTTTGGGGGGCAGTTTTCTAGGGTCAACATGGGGAGGACTCCAGACCCATCTTGCATGAAGCTTTCCTTCCCCAGCTTCTTATAGAATGATTATGGTGATACAATTGAAGAGTTGGCTGCTGGTTAAAATTCCCTGCCTCAGGCCAAATAGTTCCAGTTCTTAGGAGAAAGGCACCTGATAAGGTAGCAGGAAATGAAAGCTGTGGCTGACTGGGTCCCATTACAGTAGCAGGTGTTCTGTAGCTAACACCCAGAGCAGCAAACTCACTTACCCTAAAGGGGGCTTGCATTCAGTCTGGGCCAAATTCTATTTGCTTTAATGAACTGATGTGTAAACATTGTTTCTCTGTTCACTTCCCTGAGCACCATAGTCAGGTGTCCAGGTGGGCCTAGGCTGATGTGTGTGTGTGTGTGTGTGTGTATACACCCATTTATATACATACATAGAGAGATATGTAGATATATGCATATATAATATACTGTATATATACACATATGTATACATACACTCTGTGTGTGTTTATATATATATTTATGTATATGTATGTATGTACAAACACACATACATACCCATTCAATATAGTGGTTACAGTGTCTCTAATGCAAATATAGCCCAGGCTAGAGGGACAAGATAACCTTCATGTGAAGGTAATAATCAAAAATCAGAGAACTACAACCACCTACCCTTTTTTTTTGAAGGGCAATGTGGGTTAAGTGACTTGCCCATGGTCATACAGCTAGTAAGTGTCAAGTGTCTGAGGCCGGATTTGAACTCAGGTCCTCCTGAATCCAGGGCCAGTGCTTTATCCAGTGTGCCACCTAGCTGTCCGGATGACCTACTCTTAGGATATGTTTTAGCATCCCTGAATACTCATGACTTTTTTGTTGTTGCTGTTGTTGTTTTGGTTTGGTTTTTGATGCCCAAATATGCTTTTGTTGTTTTCATTAAGTCATTTCAGTGATATACAATGCTTTGTGACCCTGTTTGGGGTTTTCTTGGCAGAGATACTGGAGTGGTTTGCCATTGCTTTCTCCAGTTTATTTTACAGATGAGGAAACTGAGGCAAACAGAGTTAAGTGACTGCCCAGAGTCACACAGCTAATAAGTGCCTGAGGCCAGATTTGAACTCAAGAAGATGAGTCTTCCTGACATCAGCCCTGGCACTCTATCCACTGTGTGACCTAGGTGCCCCCAAATATGCCACTTTTCTTTGAAAAATATCTATTCAAATCTTTACATGACCTTCATTTCTATGTATGTGTGTGTGTGTGTATGTGTGTCTGTGTATTTGGAGAGACAGAGACAGAGACAGAGACATACAGACACAGAAAGACAAAGAGAAAGAGAGAAATGCATCCCTTTTTTGCAAACTTGGAAGATTATGGGTGTTACATAGTTCAATCATAAGTGGAGCATTCCAACCCAACTCCCATTCTTGCAGTTTTCCACTTGCCGAATTGGTTTGCCAGTTGATTAAATTACAATTAAAATCTTCTAGTGCTTTAAACTTCCCAAAGCATGGTTACCCAATTATAGTTTCTCTGCTTGACCCAAAGAGGTTTGAACCCTGTAAAACAAACAGAAAGGTGTAGAGAATCTTTAAAAACATACATATATATATATATTAGTGAGGCAATTGGGTTTAAGTGACTTACCCAGGGTCACACAGCTAGTAAGTGTTAAGCATCTGAGGTCTGATTTGAACTCAGGTACTCCTGACTCCAGGGCTGGTGCTCTATCCACTGCACCACTTAGCTGCCCCCTAATAGGTATATTTTAATAGAGGTTTTCAATGCTTTTGCCCAAAGGAGTCTAAGAAATGATGAAAGGGATGGTTTCAAGGAAACCCAAGAAAACTTGTATGAACTGAGACAGAGTGGAGTGAGCATAACCAGGAGAACAATTTATACTCCCATAATAACAATGAGCTTTTTAGTAAGTAGGTACAGAAAAGTTCAGTTGTTTTTAGATTGTGGAATGCCTTTTGGTTTCCACAGAATAAAGTAATTAGAAGGGCCTTTAGAGTTAATCTAGGTAACAGATGGGGAAACTGAGGTGCAGTGAGATTAAGTGATTCATCAAAAGTCTGAATAAAGGCTAATGTATTTACCTTGGATTATCTTGGATTCTGATTCCATTGATGTCCTGCATAGCCTTGTGAAAGTCATTTAACTTTTCTGGGTCTCCATTTCTTCATCTATAGAATCAAGGGTTTTGTAGATGACCACTTCTATCTTAGTACCCAGCTCACAGCATATCACCTTATAACTAACTTTTCTTCTCTTGACCTTAGTTTTTTTTTCACATTCATAATAATGCATTTGGGCTCCTAAATCTCTTCCATCTCTAAATCCTTTGTTCCAAAGGTCACACAAACCTAGGTAATCCCAAATCCCAGGCCAACAACCTTCATTCTTTTTGCTATTGTAACACAGAGCCGACCCCATTCTCAAACATATTAGTCCTGGATGAGAGGTCCTCAAGGCTATAATGGAGTATTCTGACAGATGGCTTTGAAATTCACAGCTATGGATTTCTTGGGTGCAGATTTTCTTAAAGATCATCTAGTCTTTCGTGGTAAATGGAATCACAGGCTCATAACATCTTTGGAATGTGAAATCCAATTACCAAGAACCCAGATGGAGTCATAAGCCATATAAAAGGTACTATTGAGATATTTGCTTAGAGAAGGAGGTTCTCTAGACATACATTGAAACTGAAGGATGACAGATAAGCAGCTGCTTTGCTTTCCTTGATAGCTACATAATATCAAGAGATCAAGAGCAAACCCCCAACTTGCCTTGGGGGCAAACACCTGGGAGGATTGACAGGTTGAATTGAACAAGAAGAGTATGCGATGAGAAGGAATGGGTAGTTTGAGAGCTGCTCTGCAGGAAGAAATACCCATGTCATTGTGGAAATCCAATGACATTTAGAGAACTGCCCCCCACCCTCTCTAGTGACATGGGTTTGAATTATACTTACACATGCTTTGAATAGTGTAGCCATTATATTAGCATAAGCCTTTTGTCATTGGCACCTGTATCCCTCATTTCTGAGCCTATTTCCTGGTAATACTGGCAACTAGTACCCTCACACTGCCCACCCCTACCACCTTTTGAATATTCTAAATATTTTGTCAACCAATTTTTAGAACAAAATTTTATTTATAGTTCCTGTTTTTTTGGTTTTTTTGTGGGGGGGCAGGGCAATGAGGGTTAAGTGACTTGCCCAGGGTCACACAGCTAGTTAGTGTCAAGTGTTTGAGGCCAGCTTTGAACTCAGGTCCTCCTGAATCCAGGGCCGCTACTTTATCCACTGCGCCACCTATCTGCCCCCTATAGTTCCTGTTTTTATATCACCTAAATTTACCTTTGTATCCCTCCCCTTCCTCCTCCCAGAGTCATCCCATAGAACAAGAATTTTTTAAAAGGAAAAAAAGAAGAAGAGAGAAAAATTCAGAAAATATATGCAATATTCCACCACCTCCCATCTCTACAAAATAAGCATGAGGAAATGCTTCTAACAACAAAGGTACTAGTTGATGCAATAGATAGAATGCTGGACTCAGAATCAAGAAGACCAGAATTTAAAACTGGCCCCAGACACTTATTAGCTGTGTGACCCTGGACAAGTCACTTAACTTCCTCACCATTACCTGAGAGAAGCCAAGTATACAAAGAACAAAGATCTTTTTCTACAATATACCTAGCAAGAAGTTGGGGCAGCTACGCAGTGCAGTGAATAGAGCACTGACCCAGAAGTCAAGAGGACCTGAGTTCAAACTTCACCTCAGATACTTACTAGTTGTTTGGGCCTGGGCAAATCACTTTAATCCCAATTATCTTAAAAATCCAGAACCGGGGCAGCTGGGTGACGCAGTGGATGGAGCACTGGCCCTGGATGGAGTCAGGAGGACCTCAGTTCAAATCTGGCCTCAGACACTTGACACTTGCTGGCTGTGTGACCCTGGGCAAGTCGCTTGACCCCAATTGCCTCGCAAAAAAATAAAAAAACCCAGAATCATCTCAGTCATTTTGATGTATATCCTGACCCTGGACCCAGATGTCTCTGAAAGAGAATGTAAGGTTGGTGACTTTGCACAGCCCTCACTCACTTAAAATCCAATTCAGTCCAAGTCATGTCATCACTTCTGATGTCATAGTCCTCTTCCAGAATGAATGACAAACAAAAATTGCGAGTGTTTATCTAACACAGGGCTTCTTAATTTTTTTTACATATTCAACTCCTTTTCTCCTGAGAAACTTTTGCTTGACCGCCCAATATATAAGTGAATAAAACAGGTATACAAATCAAACATTTACTGCCAATTTTTTCACAACCCCCACATTCAGTTAAGCAACCCCATATTGCGTCATGACCCACAGTTTAAGAAACTTTAATCTAGCCTTTGCTCAAAGACTTTTGAGCAGAGAGAGAGAGAGAGAGCACTTAAAAAAAAAATAAACATTTTTATTTAAAGTTTTGAGTTCCACATTCTATCCCCCTCCCCTGCTCCCTGAGGCAGTAAGCAGATATAGGTTATATATGTATAATTATGTAATACATTTCCATATTAATTATTTTGCATAAGAAGGCTCAACTAAAAGACAAAAAATAGAAGAGAGAGAGGAAGAAAGAAAGAAGAAAGAAAGAAAGAAAGAAAGAAAGAAAGAAAGAAAGAAAAAAGAAAGACAGAAAGAAAGAAAGAAAGAAAGAAAGAAGGAAGGAAGGAAGGAAGGAAGGAAGGAAGGAAGGAAGGAAGGAAGGAAGGAAGGAAAGAAAGAAAGAAAGAAAGGAAAGAAAGAAAGAAAGAAAGAAAGAAAGAAAGAAAGAAAGAAAGAAAGAAAGAAAGGAAAGAAAGAAGGAAAGAAAGAAAGAGAAAGAAAGAAAAAAGAAAGAAAGAAAGAAAGAAAGAAAGAAAGAAAGAAAGAAAGAAAGAAAGAAAACTAACATGTTTCAGTTTATATTCAATCAATATCAGTCCTTTAGAGAACTTCCTACATCCTGAGGTTGTCTTTTCCAGGATTGGAAGTCTAGAGGAAGCACACAGTGAGCTTAAGAAAACCGGAGTTTAAATCTGACTTTAGTTACTTACCAGCTGTGTGATCCTGGGTGAGTCACTTCACCTCTCTCTGTCTCAGTTTCCTCAAATATAAAATGGGGATTTGGGGAGCACCTACCTCCCAGGGCTATTGTGAGAATAAGCTTAGTACCTGGTATATAGTAGGTCCTTTAATAAATACAAGTCTTCTTCCTTTATAAAGATCAAGTCAAAAAACTTCCACCCGGGCAGCTAGGTGGCGCAGTGGATAGAGCACCGGCCCTGGAGTCAGGAGGACCTGAGCTCAAAACCGTCCTCAGACACTTAACACTTACTAACTGTGTGACCCTGGGCAAGTCATTTAACCCCAACTGCCTCACTAAAAAACAACAACAACAACAACAACAACAAAACCCCCCAAAAACCTTCCACCCATTACTCCTACTTCTGCCCTCTGGGGTAAACATTTTGAACTTGACAATTCATCAAATTCTTAAAAACAGCTCTCATTTCCCCTCTTCACCCCCCCCCACATACACACAGATACTCCCTCTGTCTTTGATTCCACTTCTTTTCTAACCTCAGCAGCTCCTACAGAATATTTTTCTCCAGACTCTACCCAGATACTTTCTCATGCTGGAGATGGAGAGTAGTCTCCCATTGGTGAGTTTCTCCCAGGAACCTCCATCTGAGGAAGTACCCTTAGCAGCCCTGCTCATTTCTCTGACTCAGCTCCTGCACCAGTGGACTTTTCTACTTTGCCATCAACTACTTCATTCCCCACCAACCACTTTCCAGCTGCATTTTATATATTGTCTTGCCCCAGTAGAGTGTAAGCTCCTTGAGGGCAGGGGTTGTCTTTCTTTTGGCTTGAATTTGCTTGTGCCTTGCACATAGTGAGATTTAATAAATGTTTTGTCTAATCTGATTTTATCTTCAATTGATCTTCTGAAGGTACAGATGGAAATCTGTCTACACCTTCTCATCCATGTGATCTTTGTCCATTCCCTTCTCTAAATCTTTCATCCCATAGCTACCTGATGCACTGTCACATAACATTTTGCAAGAGTCAATGGGTAACCCATAATTTACCAAAAATACTATATTTATGCAATGAGAATTAAGAGAAAACTACATAGGTGTCATAGGAGGGTGCAAACAAAGCAGAAAAAACAATAGAATTTGTTTGTACCCAAATACACACACACACACACACATATGCATCCTTCTTTTTGCCCTTCCTTTTGTCTCAGCCCCCAGGATCTCAGAATAATATAAATGATGAGGGATTTGTTGAAATAGGAATGATAGTTGACAACATTTTAAGGTTTGCAAAGCACTTTGAATGCACTGTCTCATTTAAACCTCATGACAACATTATGAGGTAGGGACTATGGGCATCACCATTTTACAGATGAAGATACTGAAGCTCAGAAAAGTCCGTGATCACATGGTGTCGGAGGTTGCATTTAAGATCAAGTCATTCTCATTTTAAATTCCTCTCTCCATCCACTACACCACAGTTTCTTTTCATAAGGATGGTCATGAATGCCAAAATACATTAATAAAATCCCACCCCTATTTCTTCATACACAATGCTGTCATTCATGCCATCCCCCAATGCCCTATCCTTCTGTCTGTATGCTAGTTCTTATGTAGTATGTAAACATCGAAGACTACTATTTTCTTGCTATCTCAGCACGGGGGGGGGGGTGGGGGGTGCGTCTTCTCTTGCTTCTGTTATAATCTTGGAAGGTATTCTTCAAGGGTCTGTTATTCACACTTTCTAAAAAAACTGGAGTGGGTGTGGGTGTGATTAAGAGAGAAGGGGGAGGGGCAGCTAGATGGCTCAGTGGATAGAGCACCACCCTGGAGTCAGGAGTACCTGAGTTCAAATCCAGCCTCAGACACTTAACACTTAATAGCTGTGTGACCCTGGGCAAGTCACTTAACTCCAGTTGCCTCACTAAAAAAAGAGAGAGAGAGAGAGAGAAGAGGGAGAGAAAGGAAGAGGAGGGAGAGAGTGAGAGGGAGAGAGTGAGAGCGAGAGCTAGAGGGGGGGGCAGGGGGAGCTATTGAGCAGATCCCAAAGCCAGTAAGATCTAGGTTCAAATCTCATCTCTGACACATACTTTTTGTATGACCCTAGCTAAGTCACTTAACCTCTCAATGTCTCAGAGGACTCTCTAGATTTGTAATTGTGGAGCAGGTGCCAACTTGCATTATTAGAGAGAATCCAATTTGCCACTGAAATCAGAGCTGCTCTTTCTATCCATACACACATATTGGATTCATTTTGATTGTACCTATGATATCATTAGTAAAGAGACCTTCCTCTAGATTGAAACAATGTTGCCACTCAGTTTTAGAGAGATGCCTCAGCAATGACTTGCTTAAGGTCACTCAGCTGCTGTGTCAGAAGTGGGATTTGAACCCAGGTCTTCCTGACTCCAAGGCTGCCAATTCTATCTAATGCTATAGGCTGCCACTCTGTACTACTACTAATTTTCACATGTATGCATTATGTCTATAATGTTGTTCAGTTGTTTTAATTGTCTCTGACTCTTTGTGACCCCCTTTTTTTGGAGGGGGTTCTTAGCAAAGATACTGGAGTGGTTCTCCATTTCCCTTAGCTCATTTTACAAGTTAGGAAACTGAGACAAACTGAGTTAAGTGACTTGCCCAGGGTCACACACCTAGTAAGTATCTGAGGTCAGATTTGAACTCCCAGAAGTGGAGTCTACTATCCTCTACCCTCTATTCATTATCTACTCTGTCCATTGAACCACCTAGCTGCCCATACCCTGGTATATGTGCATGATATATGTGTATGTATACTTATATATACAAGTATGTATATATATAATCAGTTATATATACATTATATATGTGCACATACACATACACACTTATATATACAAGTATATATACATATGCATACATACATACATGCATTATATACATATGCTTGCATATTAAATGCTGATGACTGAGCAGGAACAGTTTTAATTGAATTAACATAAGAGTCAATGAGAAGGAAGTCAATGGAGACAGATTCTGAAGAACTTTTCAAAAACTTTCAAAGGTTGATGACACTGGTTCCTTTAGGGAATTGAAAAAATCTTTAAGGAAGTTTAGAAGTTGCCTTTTCCCACTTAGAAAATGGATTTCAGAGAGGAATAAGTAGGGGTAGATAATAGAAGGAACAGGGAGAGATAGTGCCAAGGCTCCAGGCAAGCATCCCATTAGGTCACCTTGATGCCAGTAAAATCTGACAGTTAACCTCAGGGAATTAGGGTCGTTATTGCCTACTCTGGTCTAATATCCTCTCTCAACCCTGTCCTAAGGACATAACATTACCTTTAGTAGGAATTATCTTGGACTGAAGGAAGAGAAGCCCCCTACTGCTATTTCTTCATCTCTGATGGACCTTGACACATTGACATTTTAAGACCCTGATGTACTGCCCCAGGCAGGGCTGCCTAGGAAACCCAAAGTTTCTTCCATTAAAAGACTTCCATTGGAGCAGCTAGGAGGCACAATGATAAAGCACCAGCCCTGGATTCAGGAGGACCTGAGTTCAAATCTGGCCTCAGACACTTGACACTTACTAGCTATGTGACCCTGGGCAAGTAGCTTAACCCCAATTGCCTCACCAAGAAAAAAAAAAAAAGATCCCTCTGGGATCAATTGAAAAAACTTGACCCAACTCTTTCCTTCCTTAACTTCTTTGCTTTTACAGTCTTGATGACACATGGAGTTATCTCCCCCACGTAATACTCTTTCACCTGTACCCTTCCAACTCTGAGATTTTAGGATTCTAATTCATAAGAACCAGTAGCTCTTCCTTTGCTTTCTCTAAACACCATTCATAATAATAAATGACTTTTATCTATGGTTATGTACAGCCCTTGCTTTGGAAAGTACCTTATGTATATGTATGCATATTTGTATACTGAAATATACTAGGAAGTGGATTTCAAAGAGAAAAAAGTCAGGATGGCTAATAGAATGAATATTGAGAGGTGTTACCAAAGTACTCTCTCTATATAGTATACATATAGTATATTATAGGTATATGTATACATACATGTATACATATACATATGTTTCAAAGCTTCCTATAATCCTGTAAGATGGGCATTCAAATTATTGTTAACCTTGTTATTTTATAGATAATAAAAATAATACACAGACAAGTTTAATGAACTACCCATGGTCATATCACTGTTCAATGGCAGGAGTGAGATTGGAATCCTAGAGGAGGAAACACATAAGAAGGGAAGTTTGGTTAAACTATACAGTACATGAAAGGAAGTGATGGGAACCTGCTTGAAAGTCAGCCTGGGAAGGTAGGTTGGAGACAAGGTGGCTGTTACTGGTCCGGAAAAAAAAAATTATGGTATGCTGCAAGTGTTGGGATATTTGGCTTCTCCCTCTTCTATTTGAATGATGAAGAAGGACAAATGGTTTTCTCACCCCAAAAGAAATCTGATGTGGTGACAGATGGGGATGATAACTGGTAGAGACTGGAGAAAGAAAAGGCAAGAATGAAAAAAGAAAGAAATGTCAATAATTAATGCCAACCAAGGGCCCACTGGACATCTCTTCCAAAATAGAAGCTGACTCCCTTCTTCATCCCTATCACCACTTGAGGTAACCTAAAGCCATGATATAGTCCCATTTTTGTGCCTTCTATCACTCTCCTAACAGTTACTAGTTGGGGACTTGCCCCTCATCCCTCTTAAATAAGCGGGAAATAACTAACTGTACTCCTTTTGGCAAGAAGGGGAGCCTCTTGCTTTATCACTTGCTGTCATTACTTCTTCTTTTTCTTCTTTTTGTGGGGCAATGGGCATTAAGTGACTTGCCCAGGGTCACATAGCTAGTAAGTGTCAAGTGTCCGAGGCTGGATTTGAACTCAGGTCTTCCTGATTCCAGGGCTGGTGTTTTATTCACTGCCCCACCTAGCTGCCCCGCTATCATTACTTCTTAAGCTCCAGTGGGCCTTATGATCTCCCCAGCTCCTATGCCTTCTGGTCTCCTGGGCACTATTAACAGTATTTCAGCTATATTCTAAAGACTCTTAGATTTTCTGATCACCCCTACCTCTGAACCCTAAGGCTATACAGTCTTTATATTATAGCTGGACCATCTACACCAGTTAGACTGTGACCTCCATGAGAACAGGGACTGTCCTTTTTTTCTTGAAACTCCAGCACTTAGCACAGATCTTGCCATCTAGGGAACATCAAATCAATTATTTTCTATCCAGTTGCACTCACACCTACTATGTTAGAGTAGCCAGGAACAGGGTTGGAGAGTCAGGGTCTGTGGGGTTGATAAACTTCCTTTAGGGAATTCTCTTTTTCAAAATTGTAAGTAACAAAAGGTTTACATTCATCTATGCATTTAAGGGTCTCCATTTTGTTTTCCCCCTTTTAACAAAAAAATCTTATAATATTAGGCAATGAATGAATTTTAGTCTCTGCATAGTTGGAGAGGGGTATGATTTGTAGATACCCTTCCAGGTTTCCAGGGTGAATGGCTGGGGTATAATCCAAGGGAAAAAGAAAATGTTCCAAAATATACACAGCCCCTTTGTGTTATGAGCTCACCATAAGAGGAACGTTGAGCATTTTGGTGGTGGTGGTGGTGGTGGTGAAAAATATTAATGTCATCCACATGTATATTATGTTACAGTTGACAGAACACATTCCCATTATTTGTTCCTCACAAGCACTCACACGCCCTGCAAGATTGGCAGGGCAAGAGATTATTATCTTTATTTTACAAAAAAAGAAACTGAGGCTAGAGAGGTTACATGACTTGTCCAAACTCACAGAGTGGTCTTCTCAAATTTCAATTTATTTTGGCTAGACAGAACCTCCCCATAGATGACACAGGGAGAAAAAAAGAGACACTAAGCAGGTAGAAAAGGTCTCTCCAGCTGCCTCATTTCAGTGGTTCAGCTGGATCTGTGCCCCATCATTTCTACTGATGCTGCATCCCACTGGCCACAGATTTTTGCCCTGAATCATTCCTGCCAGAGGACTGAGTGCAACTGTGTACACTTTGCTTGGGTAATTTCATCTGGCTGGCATCCCAGAGAACATCAGAAAGACTAGAGGACTAAGGCCCGGGGACAAACAAATCCTCCCCTGACTGCAAATGGAGTTTTTCTTGGTAGAGAATAGCTGAGTAATCATTAGATGGTAGATGGTTGATGGTCGGATGAATTCCTTCAGGATATTCTCTCTGATTAAATTACCTTCTATTTTTACATAGTTTACATGTCGAACACACCTCCCTCTCTACTCCCCACCTCCAGGATGTAAACATCTTGAAGGAAGGGATAGTTGCATTTTTTGTCTCTAAATCCTTAGCATCTAGCACAATGTCTTGAAAATTGGGTGGGGGTGGTGAAGGAATGGAAAACTCCCATTGCAGAAACTCCCTGGACCACTACAGATCAGAACCTGTTGTGCAATGTCAAGCTTTCTAGGTTCTGAGAAGTTAAGTGAAGAGCCCAGGGTTACACACCCAGTATATATGAGAGGCAACACTTTTTTTCTTTTTTAATCATAAAAGTATTTTATTATTTTCCAGTTACATGTAAAGATACTTTTCAACATTTGTTTTTATAAGATTTTGAGTTTCAAATTTTTCTTCCTCCTTCCCTTCCCTCCCCCTTCCCCAAGCCAGAAAGAAATCTTTTATAGGCTATACATGTACAACCATATTAAACATATTTCTACATTAGTCATGTTGTGAAAGAAGAATCAGAACAAAAGGGAAAAACCTCAAAAAACAACAAAACAAAACAAAACAAAAAGAAGCAGAAACAGTATGGTTCCATCTGCATTCATATTCCACAGTTCTTTTTTCTGGATGTGGAGAACATTTTCTTTCATGAGTCCTTTGGCATTGTCTTGGATCACTGTATTGCTGAGAAGAGCTAAGTCTATCACAGTTGATCATCACACATTGTTGCTGTCACTGTGTACAATGTTGTCCTGGTTCTCTTCATTTCACTCAGCATCAGTCCACTTAAGTCTTTCCAGGTTTTTCTAAGATCTGCCTGCCCATCATTTGAGAGGCAATACTTGAACCCAGTACTTTCTGACTCCAAGATCAGCTTTCTGTCCAAAGAAGTACTATGCCACTTGTACACAGCCCCTATGCAGGTATGTAAACAGCTACATAATATCTATTTAATAAACATTTGTCCAGTTGAATTAGACAATGAGCTGGATCATAAACTTGTTGAAGACAAGAACATATTTTTCTCATTTCCCTCCTCATCTTTACCCCAAACCAAGTGTTGGATATATGGTAATTCTCAATGGGTATTTATCCATTGGAATTTAATATAATTAAAAAATAAAATCTCTGAATGGTCTGGGGTGCTGTCACTCCTGTAAACTTGAAGAACCCACGAGAGTCCATAATGCTTTACCTCCTATATCAACAATAGTGGTGTAATGGAGTCATAGTCTTGGTTTTTGCCACCAATTAGCTATGTCAACCATTCTCGGCCTCTGCATTTTTGTAAAATAGGTATAAACCATACCCTTCCCTATTTACCTGCCAGGGTTGTGGTGAAGGTGAAGTGAGATAATAGATGTAAAAGTGGTTTTCAAACTGTAAAATATTTTTACAGAAATTATTATAATTTTTAATCAGACTTTTCAAACTTTGAGATCATCAGCTATACTCATTTAGAATGTATTATGTCCAGAGTACTTCTGTAGATAATGTTAAGGATAGAAAATCCTTGAGGAGCTCCAGGCAGGTCAAGAAAAAGCAATTGGCAAAGGGAATGTCTTATGCTCCCTTTTATTTTTATTTCTGGTTTAGTTATACTCTTCACAACGTGCCTATGTCCCATTCACCCTTGGTAGTTATTAAGTACAAAGCGATCAGGATATTGAAGATGATGGGAAAATAGCAATGTAGATACCCAGCAGTTTATAGAGAAAATCTAAGAAGGGAGCTAGTAATCAAATACTTAGTCTGGCCTCAAATATCTACATATAAATGCCCTAAGTTTCCACAAAATGCAAGGTAAATTAATGTAAGCAGAGAGACAGAGACAGAGAGAGAATATTAGGGAGTAGGTTTAGAGATGAAGGGCGTTGGAGTAGAAAAAAGCACTTTGATCATGGATCAATAGTGTCAAACACACTCATCTATCATCACTTTCTTTCTTGTAAAGATGTGGAGGGACAGAAGAAACAAAAAAGAAAAAACAATTAGAGGATAGGATGAATGAATGGATGGATGGTTGAATGAAAATATATTTACTACATATTTACTATGTACAAGCACTGGGGCTACAAATCAAAAAGTAAGATAGCCCTTGCTCTTATGGAACTTATAATAGGGAGGAAACAATACATTCAAGAGACTTCAGCTGTAAGTCAGATGGAAAGGTCTAGTCCTTCAGAGATAAATATACAATGAATAACCATAACCATGAATATGAAGGGCGTGGATTAATGTATAAAAGAGAAGAGGATAGCAAAATGCATTAGAAAAAAGAACCAAATTATGTGTTGTTAAGAAAAAACACACTTGAAACATAACCAAGCAGAGATAAAAATCTATTATTCTTCAGGGGATTCCCACCCGCTTCCCCCAAAAAGGCAGAGGTAGCATTCATCTTCACAGATAAGGAAACAGTAAAAATTAGACATGATTAAAAGTAGAAAGTACATCATGCTTAAAAACATGATGGTTAATGTGTCAGTATTCATAAATAGTATATATGCACTGAATGAATCTAAATACTTAAAATATAATCAGATTATAAGGAATAAGAGACAGTAAAACTATAATAGTGGAAAGTTTCAATGTCCTTTCATCTACACAAATCTAACAAAAAGATAAACAAAATGAAGTGAAGCACTGAAATAGAATTTTAAAGAGTTACATGTAATAGATCTCTGGTAATTACTATATAAGAATAGAGAAGAATATATATCTCTCAGCTGTACATGTTAATTTTATGTTAAATAAGCATTTATTATAGCATAAAAACTTTACACATACAGAAAAATAAAAATATTTAACATATCCTTTTCTGATCATAATACAACAAATCATATTCAATAAATGGCCTTTGAAAAAAGGAATACAAATCATTTGTAGACTAAATAATTTAATCCTAAAGAATTGGTGAATCTAAGAACAAATTATACAAATAAATAAATAATTTCAAAAAGAATATGAGAGCAATGAGATCACATATCAATACTTTGGATGCATCTGAAACTGTTTATTGGAGGATAGCATAATTCTAAACATTTTTATGAACAGAGGGGAAAAGCAGATCAATGAATTTGGCATGCATGTAAAAATCTAAAAAAAGCAACTGGTAATTATGATAAAACAACTAAATACCATATCAGAAATTTGGGGGTGGGAGGGAGGAACAACAACAACAACTACTACAACAAACCCTTTAGGTGATAGAGCAACAATTCCACCCCTCTCACCCCCCCCCCCAGCCAGCCCCACCTTTGGTGAATATTACAGATCACCTGAACAGAAAAAAAAAGGGAGAGATAAAAAATCAGGGAAATAGATCATTAGCCTTGCACAAAGACATAATATAATGGTGAAATGTGAATTGAGTTAGCCAGGCCTTTGTTGGAGCTCTCTATCTCTGCCAAAACAGAGTATTTCAAAACATCATCACTTGTACTAATTTGAATTGTATCCTTCGAAAGTTGGACATTATAACAAAGGGGAAATTCTTTTGTGAATCTGATTCTCACTGAATAAGAAGGAGTGTATGTGGTGTTCAAGAAGACTAGCAACTCTGGTATGAGGGTTTTGTTCAGAAGTTTCAGTCATGTCTGAGTTTGTTATTTTATTTGGGGTCTTCTTGGCAAAGATACTGAAGTGGTTTGCCATTTCCTTCTCCAGCTCATTTGACAAATGAGGAAACTGAGGTAAACAGGGTTGGGGACTTGCCCAGGGTCACACAGCTAGTAAATATCTGAGGCCAGATTTGAACTCAGGAAGATGGGTTTTCCAGACTCCAGGCCTGGCACACCAAACACTGAGCCACCTAGCTGCACTTGTATGAGGGCTTGATGGGCCCTTTTCAGGGCTGCTTATTTGTCTTTGGTGCTCACCTTCACCCAACTCTCACCTATGGCTCCAAGAAGCTATATAATATGTGAAGTGGCTACACTCTAATGAACTGTCTCACCAGTTGGGCTAAACCAAGTTGAGGGTAATCAAGAGTTCTCAAACCTGTCAATGAGTTAGGGGATGTCTACCTCAAACATGTGAAGAATTCTGGCAGAATGGGTGGATGAGAAGAATTTGTTTTGGTGGTCATAAAGATGGAGGGAGTAGGTGCTGTGAAGGACTTAGAGCTTGGTCAGTCATACAAGATGTTAAGGTCATCCACTGTATCTCGGACCAGTGTCAATTATCTTGACTTTTGTCTTGCTGATGGACTTCAATGACTCTGGAAGAGAGAATGAAGTCTATGACTTTGTTCAACTCTGCTTCGTTTAAATCCAATTCATGGGCAAGTCAAGACATCCATCACCTGTGCTGTCATTACCCCTCATCAAAAATGGAAGAAAAACAACAAGAGCAAAAGGGAGGACTAAGTTGCTAAAGTGCAAATGATAGGAACCTTGGAGGGAAGTGACCATTCTGTCCTAGAATATGTAAAGGAGAAGATGAAAGCGAGGCAATATGTGGCATGTACATTTGATTTGGGGAAAACAGATTTCATAAAGCTCAGATGAAAGATAAGCAGGTTCCCAAGAAATAAAGGGATGCCAGTCTTGGAAAGATGGGAAACTGTTGAGAATGAAATTCTAAAGACACAAAGGAGAGAAATACAGAAGTTGGCTGAAAGATTAATGTAGATGCCCAGAGAATTGCCCAACCAATTCATATCTAAAGAAGAGAAGTACAGAAGATAGATGCAAAAACAAATATGAGGGGTTGAATACAAAAGCATAGTTGTCACTGTAAGAATAGTGTTGGGAGTATAGACTCAGGATGAACAGATGATGGTCACAACAGCTACAGATAGTAAGAAATTGGTTGTAGTTGTTGTTTAAAGCTACTTGGAGGAAATCAAAGAAGGAAGATGCTTGCCATTGAGAATGGAGGGGATGGTGCTGATCGTAACTGAAATTAGAACAAGGTAGTATCATCCAATTTGTATTTTCCTTCTATTTTCTTTGTATAAGAGAATGACCTTTGCTCTGGAAGTGGCAGGATAAAAATGAATAACATGATGCTGATAGCCAAGAAAAGTAAAGAGATAGTCAGAGAACACTGAACTAGCTGCCCTTGATGAACTTGATGCACCCAGCTCGAATGAACTGCATCTACTGATTCTGAAACAACTGGCTGAAATGATTGCTGAGAAACTTTCACTGATGTTTGAAAAATTGTGGAAAATGGGAGAGTTACTGCAAAATTGAAAAAGGCCAAATAATGTCTTCATTGTCAAAAAGGGTGGGGGGAAGAAGAGAAGATGGTTGAAAATGATAGGCCAGTGTCCCTGACTTTAGTGACGGGAGGATTCTTAAACGTATGATTAAAAATACAGTTACTGAACATCTTTTAAAAAATGATGACCCCCCCAAAACCAACATGGGTTAATGAAGAGCAGTAGTGCCAGAAGAGCCTCATTTCTTTTTTTAACTTTATTATTAAACTAGTAGATCAGGGAAATACTGTAGGTGTATTTTACCTAGATTTCAGCAAATCATTCGATAAAGCATCTCTTGTGGGAAAGATGGAGCAATATGGGCAAGATAATAGTCCAATTAGATGGATTCAGAGCTGATTGAATAGCCAGTCTGAAAGGTAATCATTAATGGTTTGATGTCATTTTGCAGAAGGTCTCCAGTGGAATGCTAGGGAGCTATGATTGGCCCTCTGTTGTTTAATATTTTTTTATGATTGACTTGGATAAATGGACAGATGTCAGTCTTATCAACTTTTAAGATGACACAAAATTGGGAGAGACATCTAACCCAGTCTCTGACAGAGCCAGGATCTAGGCAGGAGCTGGCAGGCTAGAACACCAAACTGAATCAAGTAAGATGAGATACTATAAGGATACAGGTAAAGTCTCTTCACAAGCACAAAAATAGTGGAGGAAGGATGAAGCAGTAGTTTACTTGGGGGAAAGCATGGTTTCTTCATGGATTTCAGGTTCATTGTGATACATAGGCTGACAGATCAGTCCAAACAAACAAACAAACAAACAAAAAATTACCAAAACTAATTGAAACTTTCATTGCATTGAAAGAGGCATTGCTTCCAGGAACAAGGAGATAGTTATCTTTCTGTACTTGTTAATGGTCAGACCCCATCTGCATTATTGTATTCAGTTCTGAAATTGGAGGTTAGGAATAATATTAATGAAATGGAGAGCTTTCAAGGAAGGGCAAGGGGGCAGCTAGGTGGCACAGTGGATAAAGCACTAGCCCTGGATTCAGGACAACCTGAGTTCAAATCCAGCCTCAGACACTTGAAACTTACTAGTTATGTGACCCTGGGCAAGTCACTTAACCCTCATTGCCCCGCAAAAAAATTAAATTAGATCAAGGAAGGGCAATAAGGATAGTGAAGAGACTTGTGTTCATACCATGTATGAATCAGTTAGAAACTGAGCATGTGTAGCTAACAGAAGAGAAAATTCCAGGGGATGTGATAGTTGTACATATTCAGAGGAATGTCATGTGGAGAAGAGATTATACTTGTTCTTGTTGTAACAATAGATCGAATATGCAAAATGGTCAATTTAGGCTTGATGCTCAGGGGGGAAGAAAAGGAAAGTAAAACTTGCTAACAATTAGCAAGTGGAATGGGCTTTCTCTGGAAACATGTGGTCACCAAGTAAAGTTTGGATAATCACTTGTTGGGTATATTGCAGTGTTTTGTTTGGGTGAGAAAATGGCTGTCACCACATGGCTTTCCAACATTAATTCTGCAGTTCAGTGATGATATCCTATGAGGCAAACCCCTCTGCAAATACCACCAGTCAGATCTGGAACAAGATGCCCAGACCAGTCTCCATCAGCCATGAAGACATTGCAAAAGCCTGGGAATAAAACTTCTTCCCATGCAGAGATGTGTCCTGATCCTTGCAAGCTGTTCTGGGAATCCAGGACAGGGTCTTACTCAGAGGTCCATTGTAAGGAAGAGTATTTGTAATCAAGTAGGACTTACATATTGAAGCCAAAAATGTCAACAGAACTGAGAAATGAAACAGGTTATACCTAAGCATGCCCATCTAATGCCCTGCGCTGCCCAGTCCTTAATACACAGAGGATAAAGTGGAAGCTGAGTCTCCTTGCTTGACAAGCCCATCCCTGGTCAGCACCATCCCTCTATGTTGGTGCAAGATCCTTATAGAGATATTCTCTGGTATAGCCAATAAATTAATCAACCAGTCAGCCTACAAGAATGTATAGATCAGTGCCTACTATGTTCCAGACACTGTGGATTCAAAGACAAAAACAAAACCACTCTTCCCTTCAGAAGTTAACATTATGCTAAGTCAGAGGGTCTTAATTGTGGGTCCATGGACATCCAAGGGATCCAGAGATGACTTTGGGGGAATCTCAGAACTTGGATGGAAGAAAATATATCTTGATATTCACTAGCATCTAAGAAAAATTAACATTTCCTTCATTTATGTTTTTAAAAAAGAAATGCTATGCTTAGAAAGAGTACATAGTTTTCACCAGATTGACAGAGGTTCTTACACACACACACACACACACACACACACACACACACACACACACACACACACACGTTAAGAACCCTTGAGCTAGGAATATGCATCATGATCACAAATAAGTACATACAAGATACTTATAAATCAGCCATGATTTGGGAGGGACACTTATAACTGGAGTGAACAGAAAAGGCCTCTTGATGGAGATTGTACTTGAGTCTTGAAGTAAATAGGAGGGGAGAGGTGAGCATCACCTCCAAGTCATCCGTACTCCTCAGACAAACATTTTATTTTGGTCAGATCTGAACAGTAAAGGCAGCTGTGAGGGGAGAAGAGTCAAAGCCATTAAGGAGCAGCATGAAGAACCAGAAGAATGGATAAGTCTGCCCGTCTTGTCCCCTTTTCATAGCAGTGCAGATTTAAAGATGGCAGCATCTGACTTCACAGAGGAAGGAACTATGGTCCAGAAATGTGAAGGGACTTGCCTGAAGTCATCCAGAGAGAGAGAGAGTAAAAAAGCAGGGCACTCTCTAACTGCTGCTTCATAGATAAGAGGGCTATTTAGAGATCATTTAACTGAACTCTTCCCTTTGACAGGAGATAAACTGGAGGCCCATGTGCAATGTACCTCATATAAAATTGTAAAAAATAAAAGAACAGAAGCACTGTGATTTGAGCCTGGCAAATCCAATGCTATTTCTCCTCTATCTTTCTGATCTCTGACCTTCCATTGCTGCCATTGATTATCCAGTCCCAGGTCTACTCCCACAACTGTAACCCAAAACGTGGACATCAGGGATCCTTAACTTCTTTGTGTCATGATCCATCTGGCTGTCTGATGAAGCTCATAGACCTCTCCTCAGAATAAGGTTTTTAATGCATAAAATGACATACATAGGATTACAAAGAAAATCAATTCTCTTGAAACATAGTTATCAAAATATGCTATTTTTAAAATTTGAGGATCCCTCATCAAGATGATATACAAAGATCACTGAACTTGGAGTCCAGAGACTTAAATTCAATCCTATTTCTTTAAAATATTTATTTATTCATTTATTTATATATTTATTCATTTATCCATTTATTTGATCATTTGTTCATTCATTCATTCATTTGCTTGTTTGATTTTCAGGGCAAAGAGTGTTAAGTAACTTGCCCAGCTAGTAAGTATCAAGTATCTGAGGACAGATTTGAACTGACATCCTCCTGAATTCAGGGCCAGTACTTTATCCACTGTGCCACCTAGCTGTGCCCAAATCCTAGCTCTTGACACAGTAGCTCTGTGACCCTTGGAACCTCAGTTTCCTCCTTTGTAAAATGAGGGAAATAATGTTTACTATCTACCTCATAGGGTATTGTGCAGAAACCTGGAAACCTACCAAAGTATAGATTTGTCTTCTTATTTTCCTGGTATTTGAAATAGACCTGTGGTATGGGACTTGTCAATTTGGTTGGCATCAATCAGGGGAGGTGTCTTAAGGGGAAGAGGGTAAAGAAAAGGAATGGAAACCAAAAAAAACATTGCAGTCTCAAAAGCTTCATTTGCAAAAGAGTTCATATTATAGTTTTGGAACATTGGCAAGTTTTCCATGGAGAGGTAACAAATCCTGTGTTTACTGACAAGATGAAGAGTCATATCTAGGAATTTTTTTTCCTACCTGAAGCAGAAACAGTTCTGTGGGGGGTCAGGGTGGGGGTGTAGAGGATTATATAGAGAGTCAGTAACAGAGAATAGTCTAATCATGGGTGCTGCAATGCTGGAAGAAGGAGCAATCCTCCCATCTCCCTTAACAGAGAACTGAGAGATGAGACACAGATAAAACTCAGCCCAGGGTCAAAGTACATATTCCTGAATGTTGGTATCCTGGGACACAGCCCCATTGGCCCCATGCTAGTGATAACTCTGAATGGATGTTACAGTTTTTTGATTTTTCTCTTCTTTCAAAAGTATATTCTTTGCTTAGAATAATGGTTCCCACTCCTAGATTTCAGATTCTCCAGGGTCTCTATAATGATCTCAAGGAAAGTTGCAACATTCTCAAAACAGAATTCAAATGTATTCCAATTATAAAATGATGTGCTTATGAGTACTGTTGAGGCCAGATGAGGGTGGGAATCTCATGTATTGTAACATTAATAAGAACTGGCATAAACATGGCACTGTGAGTTTTCTAAAGTGTTCGGCTTATATTACTGTCTTTGATCTTCACAACCCTCTGAAACAAATAGTGCAAATGGTATTGTCCCCATATTACAGTTGAGGAAATGGACACTCAGGGAGTTGAAGCAATCAGCCAATTAAGTATCAGAACTTGGACTAGAGGCCAGCTCTCCTAATTCCAAGTCTAGCAAACTTTTCCACACACCACATCATTTCATTTTCGTTCCATCCTGAGCCTTGGAGTTCAAGTCTGGGGAAAACGTCAAATAAAATGCCAATGCCTGGATCATGTCCTGCCTATCTGTCTTCCTTTCTATCAAGGATGGCCCTGTTGGAAGAGTAGGAGAGTGCACCATCACCACCATCTCTGTCCTCCCACCATCTGAGGCATGATCTGACCAATCAGCTCTTCACCCAGCTTTGTACAAGGACCAAGCTGGTGAGCTTCAGGTTAACTTGGGGAGTTACTATGTTTTAGGCATCACCCCACCCAGGAGCCTCACTGTAAAATGCCACTGCCTTCAAAAAAACATGTTCTTTTCACAGCGGATGTTCACAGCACGTTTGTTCACTGGCTTTCTCTGTTGCATTTTGGATCGTCAGCCCAAACTCACCATGGCGCAGTCACATTTTCCATCTCTCCTGGCTGCACTCCTAACTCTCCAGAATGTTTTGTCTCCTTGCCACAAGCCTTATAATATTGGACACCCCCACACCCCCCCCGACCCAAATCTCTGTAGATTCCCTCAGGATTGATGAATTTTGGTTGGGGTCAACCATTTCAGGAAAGGACCAAGTCAGCCAGCCAGCTATGCTTACTTTCCCCAGCTCAAACCTTGCCTCTCTTGACTTTTAAACCTGGACATCTTCCCCGTCCCAACCTCAGTTTTCAGCTCCCCTCTTCTGGGTGATCTCTGCCCATTAGAATGTTAGCTCCTTCAGGCTGGGATTATTTTTTGGTTTTTGCTTATATTTCCAGAACTTAACCCAGTGCATTACATTCAGGAAGCACTTAATTGCACTCTTTGTATCTGTCTCTCTGTATCACTTTAATCTATATCTATATCTATATCTACATCTGTATCTATATCTGTCTCTCTTTCTCTATCCCTATCTCTATCTCTATCTCTTTCTCTTTCTCTATCACTATCTCTATCTTTCTATCTACCCATTGACCCATCCATATCTGTCTGTCTATCATTATCTATTTGTCTATATCTATCCATCTATCTCTCTATATATGTATATATGTGTATGTGTGTATATGTATATATATATATATATAATAATTGCCTCCCAAAGATTTAGTGTTTTTTAAATCATAAAAGTATGTTATTATTTTCCAGTTACATGTAGAGATAGTTTTCAACATTTGCTTTTTGTTTTTCACTTGTATTTCCAGAATTTAGCCCAGTGCATTATACACAGGAAGCATTTAATAATTGCACTCTTTGTATCTGTCTCTCTGGATCACTTTAATCTATTTCTATATCTGTATCTGTATCTGTATCTGTCTCTATCTCTGTCTCTATCTCTATCTCTATCTCTATCTCTAACTCTATCTGTCTGAAATGAAACTTGAACTCAAATCCTCCCAACTTCAGAGCCAGTGCTCTATCCACTGCACCACCTAGTTGCCCTTGGAGACAATAATACTTAACCTACAGATATGACTAACCAATCCCACCATTAGCCATACTTCCTTTGGGAATATATGAAGCTGCCCTTATAGAGACAGCATAGTACAGTAGAAAGAATACTGATTCAGGAGTCAGATGCCCTGGGTTCAAATCCTACTTCTGAAAATCACTACCTGTGTGACCTTGGACAAGTCTTAGTTTCCTCACCTGTAAAATGAGGAATTCCATCCTATGTTCTGCATAACAATAGCTTGCATTTGCCTAATGTTTTAAGGTTTAAGGAATAATTTGCCTGTATAACCTCATTTGATCCTCCCAAGAACCCTGGGAGGTAGGTGCTACTATTATTCCCATTTTACAGATGAAGAAACTGAAGCATAGAAGTTTAAGTAACTCAGAGTTACAGAGCTAGAAAGTGTCTGAAGTGGGATTTGAACTCAGATCTTCCTGATATCAGATCTAGTATATACCTACTATGACAGCTGCCTAATGAGGTAGTTAGATTAGATCAAGAGTTCTCAACCATGTGTGTATGTGTGTGTGTGTGTGTGTGTGTTTATATATGGGTGAGAGAGCAACAGACAGACAGACACATACATGGATGGATTGACAGACTGACTGACTGACTGACAAAGACAGAGACAGACAGGAAGACAGACAGAAATAGAGAGGGATAGAACCCATTGGCAATCTGGTGAAGCCTGTGGAGCTCTGATCAGAATAATATTTTTAAATGAATAAAATAAAATGCAAAGGATTACAGAGGAAATCAATTATTTTGAAATAACTTTCAAAATATTTTTGAAAACAAATTTCTGGACCTCTGGTTTATATGATCTCTCTAACTCTAGGTCTCTGATCCTCAAGGCTGGGGTAGCTATTGAGAAGTGCCTCAAGGAAGCAGCAGGTGGGTGAACAAAATGGGGCCAAAAATAAGTGAGCTTCATAATATCTCAGTGTTCATATTTTCCCATCCTCTTCTAACACCATGAAGCCAACTGAGCTCTGCCAACAAATTAGCTATGTGGCCTTGGGTAAGTCATTTCATTCTCCATTTTTTTCCTTTGACCTGAGGATCTAAGTCCCTACTAGCTGTAAGATGCTGTGATTCTCTGGCCCCCTAGGAACTGCTTTAGGGCTCAACATCCCTCCAGATCAACAATTCTATTTAGACGATATTAGTTCTATTTTAACACCATCAGTGACTCATCTACCCACTTTTCAACCCGACAGTTTTTCCTGTGTGTTTTACTGTCTGTGTTTTTTTTTTTTTTTTAACTGCACTGCTTCATGATGGTTCAATGTAATATCCCAAGTTTAATGGTGCTGCTCTCTCACTGAACAGTGGCTCCTGGGTGGAATTTCTAGGGCCCGACTGCCCCCAGTCCAGCACCAGTCTTCCAGTGTTTCCAGGACATAACATGACTGAGGGTTCTAAGGTGTTCCATCCTAAATATAGAGACAGGCAGTTAGGAAATCAGCTCCTTCCCCCTTCCCCCCATTTTGTGTGATGCTTTAATTGTTCTTGCAATCTGTCTCTTTCTCCCTCTCAGTGTTGGGAAAAACCATCAGCTGTGATGTCAGGCAGCTTTCACAGACTAGACCAGCTTTTAGGAGGGAAAAGGTGGAACTGGGTTTTGAAGGGGGAAAATGCTTCTGTTTTTATTATTATTATTATTATTATTATTATTATTAGCAGGGAGGAGAGGAGTGAGAGGGGAGAGAGGGAGGAAGGGGGAGGGGGAGGAGAAAAGGGAGGAGGGAGGGAGGGAAGAAGGGGGAGAAGAGGGGGGAAGGAGGAGAGAGGGGGGAGACAATCCTTATGCCCCACTGGTTTTGAGGTGCTGTGCTTAAGCTTCAATGATGAACAAAAGGATGAGAATCAGAGAACCTTAGATTTTAAGAACAGGAATGTATCCATGAGAAGAGGCCTTTTAAAACAACCTCCTCTTCATAGGGCCCAGTTACATGAAGTGACTGACCCAGAACGTGAATGTCTTCAGTACTGGGGCTGGAACCTAAGTCTTCTGAGAAGGGATTTAGAGCTGGGAAGAGATTCCCCTAGTCCAGACCTGTCATTGTACAGAGGAGGGATGACTCAGTCAGCAAGGATTTATTGGGGGCTCACTACAATCCGGGTACTATGCTAGGTATAGGGAATACAAAGACCAAAAGAACACTGCTCCTGCCTCAAGGAGTTTGCATTCTCTGTTAGGAATTCTAATTACCAGAGAGGGAGATGAGTTCCCCAAGGTCTCTCAACCAGTTGGTGACAGAGCTGGAATGGAATCCCAGATATCTAGAGCAGGGTTTCTTAAACTTTTTCCACTCATGAACCCTTTCACCCAATAATTTTTTACACAACCCAGAGTACATAGGCATATACAATAGGTATATATAATCTCTTACTGGTGCCACATTTTTGGAACCCCCACATTCAGTTACATGACCCCCATATGGGTTCAAAACCCAGTTTAAGAAGCTTTGATCTAGAGTTACAGTCCTTTATCACCAGCCTTCTAGATAGAAGGTATCCTTTAGTCACAGTTTTTTTAGAGACTACATCTATGTATGTGCATATGATACTAATTGTTGTTACTAATGCGTATATTATAATCTAATATATACCTAGATTATCCATCTATCCATCATCCATCCATCATCTATGTATCATCTATCTATCTATCTATCTATCTATCTATCTATCTATCTATCTATCTATCTATCTATTCATCCATCCATCTATTCATCTGTCTATCTTTCTAACTATCTATCTGATTATAAATCAAAATCCTAGTCTCAGTGAGTTGGGGATTAAAGGCAGGGAGCCCAGACTTTCAGTAGTGAATTATTTTAGGACTGAGGAAGGATCATCTAATCCCTCCTTATTATTTTGCAGAAGGGTAAACTGAGGCCCAGAGAAGTCACACAATGATCATGTGGTAGATGTAGGATTTGCACCTTAGGTTCTCTGGCTAACGATCCAGGGCTGATTCTGCTAAACCTTGTTGTGTTTACGAAGCAGCTCGGAAAAGAACCCCTTTATTTCTTTCTAGCTCTTTCATCTCTTAAGGCAGGGTAGCTGAAAGAGTGCAGGATTCAGGAAAATCAGAACTTAATGTGTGTCACTAACTAAGCAAATCACTTTTCTTTTCTTTTTTCTTTTTTGGTGAGGCAATTGGGGTTAAGTGACTTTCCCAGGGTCACACAGCTAGTAAATGTTAAATATCTGAGGCCAGCTTTGAACTCAGGTCTTCCTGAATCCAGGCCCGGTGCTCTATCCACTGTGCCACCTAGCTGCCATTTTTTAAAAAAATAATAACAGCATTCCACTACCCTCCAGCTACATGCAAAGACTTTTTTCAACATATGTTTTCATAAGACTTCCAGTTCTAAACCTTTCTCCCTACCTCCCCTCCCTCACTCCTCCCCAAGCCAGAAAGCAATCCAATATAGGCCATATATGTACAATCACATCAAACATACCTCTGCACTAGTCATGCCATGAAAGAAGAATTAGAACAAAAGGGAAAAACCCCATAAAAGAAAAAACAAAAACAAACATAGAAACAGCATGGTTCAATCTGCACGCAGAACCCACAGTTCTTTCTCCTGATTGCAGAGAACACCCTCCATCACAAGTTCCCTGGAACTGTCCTGGATCACTGCATTGCTGAGAAGAGCCAAGTCCATCACAGTTGATCACACAAAGCTGCTGTTATTGGGTACAATGTTCTCCTCGATCCACTCACCTCACTCAGCATCAGTCCACCTAAGTCTCTCCAGACTTCTCTGAAATTTTCCTGCTTGTCACCTCTTATAGAACAATAACATTCCATTACATTCATACACCATAACTCATTCAGCCATTCCCCAACAGATGGTTACTCCCTCCACCTCCAACTCCCTGCCACCACAAAGCCTCTCTTTGTAGTGCTACAAACATGCCTGTACATGTGGGTCCTCTTTCCCCTCCTATGATCTTCCTGGAATACAGACCCAGAAGCGGGACCACTGGGACAAAGGGCATGCACAGTACCACAGCCCCCTGGGCACAGTTCTAAATTGCTCTCCAGAATGGCCGGATCAGTTCACAGCTCCACCAACAATGTGTTAGTTTTCCAATTTTTCCACAGCTTCTCCAACATTTATTATTTTCCTTTTTTTTGTCATATTAGCCAATTTGATAGGTGTGAGGTGGTACCTCAGAGTTGTTTTAATTTGCATTTTTCTAATCAATAGAAGTCACTTCACTTCTGAGTCTCAATTTCCTCATCAGTAAAATGGGGTTAATAGCTATGGTCGATCCCTCCTTATGCAATTGTTTTGAGTCACAAATGAAATAACCTATGTAAAGTGCTTTTCTAAACTTAAAGCACTGTATAAATGACAACTCATGATTATTTTTATTACACTGTGTTGTTCAGAGTTGATGGGTGGTTTAAGAATTTGGATAGATTTTCTTATCTAGTGTGATTGGAAGGTTGAAGGCAGGATAGGGGATTGCAAGAAAAATACTCTCTGGTGGCAAGGCTAAGAGAGGAAGAATGGTCTAGTGGGAGGAAAGGGTTGGTTTTGGAGTCACAGGACCTAGGTCGGAATCCTGGCTCTCCTACTAATTACCTTTGCATTATGGGTAAGTTATTTCCCCTCTACAGTTCCCAGTTTCCTCTGGAATAAAATGTAGCTAGATTTTAGATGATCTCAACGGTCCCTTCCAGCGGTAAATCCATGCTACTGTGCCCTGGAAAATTCTCTGACCACGGTGCTCTCTCCCTCCCCTCCTCACAGGAGCAGATTAGGCTTGTGATAGAGGGAATCTCACGACAGAGAGTACATGGGCAAGCACAAGGGAAAGCACCCATTGTCCAGGATGAGGCCCTGTAGGACACCTGGGTCATCGGGAAGACAAGGCTCAGCCACAACAGCCTCACACCAGAAGGCAGGGAGGCACAGCCATCATTTGCTCCTAGGAAGCCTTGCTTTGTAGTGCTATGTGCCATAGCTCCCGCCTGGAGTCCCTCCCTCTTCCGTAAGTGTAGCTGCCAGTGGGAGGAGAGAATCTATAGGAAGACAAGAAAGGGGGCTGACAGGAAACACAGGCTATAGTTCCCCTGGACAGCACACTTCAGGGGATCACCCAGGAGACTTGGAGGCAGGAGAGGTCTGGATCCCAATATCACTTCCAGCAATTGTTTGGAAAATCAAGGGTTGATTCTCTGAAAAATTCTCAAGAGCTGAAAGGGACTTTAGAGGTCACTTAGTCCAACCCCTCCTCCATTTAACAGATGACAAATACCAAAGCACCAGGTGGATAATTGACTCACGAATGAGATATGAACCAGGGTCTGCTGTCTCCACACATAGTACCCTTTTCACTGGCTCTTCCAGTTTTAAATCATAAGGGTTTCATCGGGTTCTAAAGAGAAACAATGGTCAAGTGATAGTGGGGACCTTGGACAAGTCATTTCTCCCTGGGTCTCAGTATACCCATCTGTAAAATGAGTTCATTAAACTTTAGATGCTTTTTAAGGTGCCCATCAGCTCTGATGTTGTCTGAGTCTGTATATCACAGTAAGCCTCTAGCAACTGACTGTCTAGTTCTTCATTCTTTCAGGGGAATATACTCAAGGCCAATACTTCATTGCCTTGTGGTAATAGGTAGCCTTCATACAGTTCTTTAAGTTTGTCAAAAGCTTTGCATATGTTATCACATTTGACCCTCGCAAGGTTTCTGAGAGGTAGGTGTTCCAATGAGCCTCATTTTACAGATGAAGAAACAGTCTGAGAAAGGTCAGAGGACTTGCTCATGGTCACACCGATATCATCTGAGGTGAAATTCACACACTGGGCTTCCTGATTCTCAATCTAGCCCTCTACCTACAATACCAGTTAGCTCCCTTATAGACTATAACACTCTTTCATCATAGAAGTAGCGCTCCCCCACCCCCATCTCGTCCTCCTTTGTTCAGATGTTCTCATCAGCTGGGGCCCCGAGACTTCTCTAGAAGGGTGAAAGAAGGAAGCTGGTGGTACAGGTAGAAGCCAGTGGCTAGTATACACCCCACCGTCCTCATCCCATTCCACCTCTTCTACTAACCTTTCAGCTCCTTGTGAGTCAACAGAAAGGCAGAGATGGAAAAGCACTGGTTGTCTCTAGCACCTAGCAAGGTATCTTGTCTAGAAGGTGAATTACTGAGGCCGGGGCTATTTCAGCACCCTAAAGTGGTCCTGATACAGCCATCATGCCCTTTCCATCCCACAGGCTTCTGCCTAAAATTAAACCAGGGCTTCAACCCTTTCTCATTTTAGAAAAGGAAGGAGAAAAATAGAGCTGTAGCAAGCAGGGAAATAGTGGGGGGGGGGCAGGAGCAGTGTGCTGACATCTTCGAGGACATACTATGTCCTCAATAGGTACACATCTTCCCTGGTGGTGCACTTTCTCCTCTCTGTAACTGTCATAGCCACCCATAGTATGGGTGGCCCCTCTCCTGGGGTCCTCTTTCTCCCCAGCTCCTGTGGAGTCAGGCTTTTGTTTTCTTGTTATGGACAGCCCAACCACTGTGTCTGCTCTCAGATGAATTTACTCTGGACACAAGGGTTTTTACAATTCAGAAGAAAAGTTAAGTTAGGAGAGAAGAGAGGAAGGGGAGACAAACTTGCCTCATTTCTGTTGTTCCCAGCCCATGAAGAACTATTTCTAGTGCCCCTATGACAACAAAGGGGAAATGACACTCACAGATTTTACCCATCACAATTCCCTGGATAGGAGATGGGATGAATTCTGCCTTCTGTCTAGTTTCCTTGCAGTTGAATTCAGGGAGTTCCCAGTTGCCTCCTAAGACAGCCGACAGTCAGTTACATTCGAACCCTTTAATTGGCTCCTTGAGTTGAAGACATTCACTGTCCTTAAGAGTGGACCTGTTAACAAGACCCATTGAGCCTGGTTTTTCTCCCCTGCCCCAGGCATGAATAGTAGAACAAACTCACATTGAACTCTATCATTTTATACTTACTGACCACTGTTGCCCAGCTATTCTCAAGTTCCTGTGTCTGTCTTTTCAGCCTGCCTCCCACTAAGGGTGAAAGTCTTCACATCTCTTCAAATCACTTTCTGCACACATCTCAACAGATTCTGTATTCGCCCATCTCTATGTCTTTGCTCAAGCTGTTCACTAGTCCTGAAATCAATCAATCAATCAATCAATCAATCAATCAATCAATCAATCAATCAATCTCTCTCTTCCCCCCCCCCCGTCTCTGTCAGTCTCTCCTCTTTCTCTCTCTCTCCTCTCCCTCCCTCCCTCCCTCCCTCTCTCTCTCTCTCTCTCTCTCTCTCTCTCTCTCTCTCTCTTTCTCCCTCCCTCCCTCCCTCCCTCCCTCCCCACTCCTTCCCATATGCTTAATTATTACTGATTGTTCAAGTCCCAACTTCAATGCTACTACTTTAGTTCCATATTCTTGATCTTCCCCCTCTGGGTGGAGTTTCCCCTTGGATTTCACACAGAATGTTTTAACAGGTTTTGTGTTTTTGAGGGGTTTTTGCACTTTTTTAATGCACTTTAAACCCTTGTGTCAATGGTGTCATGACCCTTGTTTCATGTACTTTTCCCCCCTCAATGAGTAACTTGTAGATAGGGGGATGTCTAATAAAATATATCTAGTTCAGGTTCCCACGCAGACAAACTTTAGGAACTCCATCAACTGCCTCTTCTCTTACAAAACAAGAATAAAGAACTCTGGCTCTTGCCCCTGCCCAGAAGAACCCCCAAATATCAGAAAGGTCATCATCACTTCTCATATTTTACTCTTGTCAACATTCCCCCTACAAGAATTGGGGCTCCATCAGATATAGGGCAGCTTTGATTGAACCTTCCCAGAAGTGTAAAACAAGATTATTCCTGAGTCCATAGACCACAATAAAAGCCCTTCAAGCTTTTTGGATTTAGGACACAAAGGGACCTTTAGGTTTCATCTGATTTGATGACCTTGTTTTACAGATGAGAAGAGAGGTGAGAAGCTTGCCCTCCATCATATGGATAGTAAGTGGCAGCAATGGGGCTCAGTTCCAGGTATTCTGACTCCAAATCCTGTACTGTTCTCAGAGGACCACACAGACCTGTGTACATTTTACACACCCTCTATATTAGAATATCCCTGAGGGCAGGAATGAGTCACCTAAGACTTGGGTTTGACCCAGTGCTTCTTCTTCTTCTTTTTTTTTTTGGTGAGGCAATTGGGGTTAAGTGACTTGCCCAGGGTCACACAGCTAGTAAGTGTTAAGTGTCTGAGTCTGGATCTGAACTCAGGTCCTCCTGACACCAGGGCCAGTGCTCTATCCACTGCACCAACTAGCTGCCCCCACTCAGTGCTTCTTAAGATGTTCTGCATATATAGCAGCCTATATATATATATATATATATGTGTGTGTGTGTGTGTGTGTGTATGGGTATGTCTGTGTATGTATATATGTATATAGACACATATACACATACACACACATATATAATTGAATCAAATTGCATTTCCTAGATAGTTCTACAAAGTGGATGCTTGGTCAATATACATCTAACTCACTAATAGATTGGTTTTTTGATGGTGGGGAAGTGTCCCTGAGGAACATATTCATTGTTAAGATATTCCCAGGAATAATAAGCATCATTTCCTTCTCCTTCTCTTGGACTGACCTTCCCTAGAGAAGGAGGCTGCCCATACATCAGGATTATGGGACATCTGCCATGTCACTCCCATCTGATCTAAAAGATCCTCCCAATACAAACACCCAATTATTGCCCTGCTTTGTCGCCTCCTTCCCCATTTGCCAGATTTGAAGTTGCTCCCATTAGAGTAGATTCTTTTTGACCATTCATTTATTTAACAAGCCCAACAAATATTTTGTCCCCCTCTGTCCCTTTAGCTGGCTTGACCTTACCTGAAGGCATGGTATCTCTTTAGGAGCTCCTGGGATGGTAGTCACAGGGTCATATATTTCAAGCCAGGAGGAACCTTAGAGGTAATTTAGTTCAATCCCTTCCTTTTACAAAAGAGAAAATGAATGCCCACAGATGCTAACCTTTTCCAGAGCACAGAGAGCCATTCTAGGAGATATGCTTAAAGAACAAAAGCAGAAGTATGATCTCCAAAAGACCTCTGTTAAAATGCACAGAGAATGGGGCAGGTAGGTAATGCAGTGATAAAGCACCTGTCCTGGATTCAGGAGGACCTGAGTTCAAATCTGGCCTCAGACTTACTAGCTGTGTGACCTTGGGCAAGTCACTTAACCCTCATTGCCCTGCCAAAAAAATGCACAGAGAGCAGTGTGCTATAGAAGAATGAACAATACATTTAGAGTCAGCAGGTGAGCAGAAATCCTACCCCTGGTGCTTCCTAGCTCAGTGACCATAGTTGAGTCATTTGCTTTTTCTATGCTTCATATACAGTCCTTGGTAGAATTGGAGGTTGTGAGTAGGAAAGAAATTAGATGACTTCTCAGTCCCCTCTCCCCCAAACTCTAAGGCCTTTGACCTTGACCTTTCCCATTGCACAGCCCCTTAATGCTAGTGCCTTTCCTCTCTCGATTACCTCCCAATTTTCCTGCCTATAACTTGTTTGTACATAATTGTTTGCATGTTGTCTCCCCCACTATATAATTAGCTCCATGAGAACAGGGACTGACATTTGCCTTTCTTTGTATCCCCAGCTCTTCACATAGTACCTGGCACATAGTAGGTGCTTATGGATTAGTTGGCATTAAACTGAGTCATTTTGAAGATGAGCTAGTAGATATTTGGGTCCTTAGAGGATCGAATATAAGATCATTTTTAGGATCACAAAGTTAAAGCTGGAGGGGAATTACCCAGGCCATCTAATCCAGCCTCCATATTTAACACATGAAGAAACTGAGGCTCAGGAAGACTAAGTGATAGGAAGGTAATTTTCAGTTGAGGGATTGGAAAAGTAAGAGAAAGAAGAGAAAGTATGATGGGAAATTCCATTTAATAAACAAGAGTAGGGAAGGGAAAGGGAATGAACAGGAGGAAAAGGAAGAGGGGAAGCAGGGGGGACTAAGCACGAGAGCAATGGATCAGAGAGGGAAGGTCTAGGGTGACAATCTCAGGGTATAAAACAGGGGATATCAACAACAAAACTCAATGACTTCCCAGCTTTGCACTGACACAGCAAATGCATCCTGGGCAAGGATATGAGCAGAGGAAAGCAAACTTGACCTAAATGGCTATCCCCAGAAGAGAAGAATGACAAATGGCTCCCTGTCAGAAAGTCTCTTTTGAATAATTAACAGTCCCTTGCTGGTCACTTGCTGCTCAATCTCATTTAATAAATATTCAAACTAGATTACATCACCAAGCCTCAGTTTCAATATCTATAAAATGGAAGAAGGGGGATGGTTAATTTGGTTTATTTCCAAAGAGATTTAACACTATACTAAAGGCTGTCCAAAATCAATTCCAGCTACATCATTGTATGTTATCCCATTTGTCATATTCAATTTTATTACATTCTCTCCCAACCTATTTTATCAATGTGCCCAGTTCTGTGCCATATCCTAGGGAGAATGTCCCTATGAAGCTCATAATCTAGTTGGAGAAACAAGACAAAACCTACTGAAAGCAATTAGATAGCCGTCCCAGGCAGTAAATGGCAAAAGGCAAGGTGAGTGAGGCAGACAGTAAAGAGACACACACAGTGGGCTGACAGCACTCAGACAACTTCATTAAGAAGGTGGCATGACTAGGGTCTTGAAGGAAGGAAGGTGGGACCTCTCCAATGTTGACCACCAATGCCAAAATCCACCCCAGTGACTGTGCTGAGCCCCCATATCTACCTCTTGGATACAGAACACATAGTATGCATATTTTCACTGCTTTGGGGAAAAAACATAAACAGACTGGAATGGACTAGCTGATCATTTGCATATTAAAAAGACATTCTATTGGGTGGGAGAGGGTAGCAGCAGCAGCTACCTGGGTATCTTCTCCCAGTATGGGTTGACCAAAGCAATATACTCTAACTCTAGATTTCTATTAAAGTATTTTCTCATTTTCTACCTGAATGAGTAAGTAAGTAAATAAGTAAGTAAAATGCTACTGTGGAATTTACAAATCCCTCAGGAATTGTTAAACTCCACTGTGGCTCAGGAATACAACATAGATTTCATTCTCCCTAATTCTCTCCCTCTCTCCTTTTCTCTCCTTTGGAGATTGGACATAGATGGAGAGAGAGGTCTGTTGGTCTGTTAATATTCTGCTCAGATGAAGCCAGTGGCTGAAGCCCCTCACAAGAGAGACTACAAGGGGAAGGAGGTGGCAGCCCCAGCACTAGCTCCACCCTGCCAGGACTGCCTGGTAGGGAAGAGAACTGCCTGGTTCCCTCTTTGCCAAACCACTATCTGCAATCTGTATATTCCACTTGCAAAATCCAATATTGGGAGATGGCTTTTGAAATTCTGCCTGTGGTCTGAGTAATCATCACTTGGGGAGGCAATTACGTCCGCCATTCAGGTGATCTTCAGAGAACAGCAGGGCTGCTCAGGAAGAAAAATCCAAACAGTAAACACCCATTTGGCTGCGGTTCCCATTACAATGCCCCCTCTTTATTTACAGAACCACAATTTAAATGTCATTCAGCCTGGGCTGGCTCTCCTGCCCTTGTTTGTTGCATAGAATTTCCCATCATGCTTTTCTCTCTTCTCCCCATGCCAGGAGATGGGTATCATTAATGCAAAGAGAAAAGAATGCTCTGGGCTCTGTTCCTGGATCTGCCACTGACCTTGGCCAAATCATTTCTTCCTAAAGCTTTCTCATCTGCACCCATGAGAGAAAAGAAAAACATACCTTCTGGCTGTCCAAAAGAGATTTTCACTTGGGACAGTGTATTGCAAATCCCTCAGGTAGGGGCTAAATAAGTTGAGTTCTAACCCTGGTTGTGCCACTATCCAGTTGTTTGACCTCAGGCATGTCATCTCTACTTTCCGAACTTGTCTCTGCCTCTGCAGAATGAAGAGGTTGGCTTAAATTGCCTCGTCCAGTATTGTGATTCTAGAATATTCCTTTTTCTGTCTATCTGCCAACTCAAATTTAACGTGTCAAAAACTGACCTCATTATACCTCACCCTGTTCTGGCAACCAGATCCTTTTTTTTTCCTCAATATTGCCCAATGTCTTCCAACTCCCAGCTCGGAGCTCTTTCTATTAAAACCATATTTCTTCACTTCTGCAATATTACTCTACACATTCACACCTCACCCTGCTTCTTTTTATTCCCATTACTACAATACTAGGTGAGGTTCTCATTACAGGACCTCTTTACTAGACACTAGAATAGGTTATTATTTTGTCTTCCAACTCTACTCTCTCCCATGTCTATCCCATCTTTCAAGCCACTTCCAGATTCCTTTTCCTAAGTCATGGATGGAATCATATCATTTTCTGCTCAAACCACTTCAATGGTTCACCAATGCCTATCAAATAAAATCTAATTTCTTCACAGAGAATTCAAGACCTTCCATAATCTGCCTCCAACTTCCCTTTGTAGTCTTATCTAAGTCAGGAAAGCAGTCAGGCAGCAGACAAAAAAGGGGACCTTGAAACTGAAGCAACTCATGACTTAGAAAATGAGGCTCTTATATATTTCTTCTTATGTTCCTGGGCCAAGGGATAATATCAAGGAATAGTTAGCCCTGATGTGGCAAATGATTCACTCTAGGTGAAGGGTAAGTGGGCTAATGTCTTTGTGAAGGAGGAAGGCAACAGGGAAGATTTTGGTGAGAAACAACGTAATACACATTCCCTTTGACCAGTATGCCATGGAGAGCTTCAAATATTCCTTCTATATGGTTGGCCCAGTTTAGGATCATAAATCTAGGTCTGGGAGGGACCTTTCCAGCTACCTAATCTGATCCAAAAATTTTACATATGGGGAACCTGAGTCCCATGGCAGTTAAATAACTTGTTCCTGGGCACACAAGCTCTTGTACTGAGCTCTGGAGCCGCTCCCCTCATTAAGCCCCCATTTCCCAAATATCACACTCCACAGAACAACATCCACAGCCTCCTTCAAGAACCACCTTGTAGAACAATAGACCTAGAGCTGGAAGAGATCTCAGAACCCATCTAGTCCTTCCTTCTCATTTTACATATGAGGAAACTGAGGCCCAGTGAAGTTATAGATCACAGATCAAAAACTAGAAGGCAGCATGGAGGTCATTTACTTCACACACACACACAGATGAGGGAACTCGTCTATAGCATTTGAATGACTTGCCTAAGGTCACTCAGGTAGTAAGCACCAGAGGCAGTTCTTTGACTCCAGAATCAGTGTCTTTCCTCTATTTTCTTCTAGCTCCCTAAGGTCACTCAGACTATTCTCCAATCATGCTCTCAGCCATTTTACATGTCCAAATATGTTTATCTATGGTGTCTTCACTGTCTCATGATGCATTCATGAGGCAGTATGGTATGCTGAGAAAATATTGGACTCAAAGTGAGAAGACCTACACCTAGTGTAGCCATTTTAGCCATTTTCTAGGCAAACCACTTACCCTCTGTGAGTCTCAGCTTCTCATCTCTAAAATGGGAGTGTTCATATCTGGCTACCTACCTCACAAGGCTGATTTGAAGAACTAATGAGGTGATGTCTAAAAAGCATGATATAAATGTGGGTTGAGAGGCGCTGAGACATAGTGGTTATAGAGGGTCAGACTTGAAGTCAGGAATACCTAGGTTCAAATCCTGCCTCCAATGCAGTGACTGAATGTGACTCTGGACTAACTGCCTAACTAAGCAGAGAGTACTGAACCTGGAGTCAGGAAGAGCTGGATTAAAACCTGCTTCTGCCACTTGTCAGATATATGCCTCTGGGCAAATCATTTAACTTCTCTAACCCTTAGTTTGCACATCTGTACAATTAGAGGTTGGACTAGATGTCCTCCCAAATCCTTTCCTTCTCTAAATCTGTGATCCTTTGAGTGACAATTAAGTTGTCAATAGGTATTGGCTGAGGGAGGTTCTATACTGGGAGTCACACCCCACCAATGAAAGCACAGGTCCTAAGAAAGGAGAGAAACAATGAATTATTATTTTATGTCTTAGATCTATAGTTGTGTTATAAATGCATAGAGGGCAGAGGCCATAAAACCTTTATATTGGATTTCTTTTCCCCTCTGCCCCATTCCCTCCTCCTAATCCAATGTTGTATATTAGCAGGCACTGATTAGATGAAAGAAGTTACAGCCTGTCAAAATCTTTGAGCCACTTCTTAAGGTCCATGGCCCACTGAAGCCCGTGGGACTATTATTGCAAGGGTAAAAAAAATGGAAAGAACTGCGTAAATGTCAGGAAGTTTCCTTGACAATGAGAACTTTGTATCAGAGAGCTGTCTCCCCAAAGGCTTGGAGTAGAAGTTCTTGCTTGCATAAGATTCTTCTAATAGACTCAGACGAAACATAGGAGACTCGATGGGGGTGGGGAGGGGTGGAGGAATGAGAGAGAATGAGGCTGCCCAAGTCCTTGGGGGTTTGGGGGATGAACTTGCAGAGGTAACGAAGATCTTTTCCATTTCTAATTTTGATGAACGCTTTACAGTTCTTATGGCAAAGTGTGGGTGTCTGGAGATGCTGAATGTTCCCATCTTAATGATCTTTTGCACTAATAGGGAAGTGCAGGGTCTTTGTAGCACTTAACAGATGAATCCAAGTGTTTCTCCTAATATGATTATGGTAGCCTGGGAAAACCTTTGTTTTTTAGTTGTTTTTTTAAATGGTCTTTCTCTCTGACAGTTACTCAGATTATATGATTTTATATAGAGCTAGGTTTGTGTACTCCCACTCATTTTAGAGTTGAGGAAATTGAGACACAGTATGGGTAAATGATTGGGCAAAAGTCACCCAGGTAGAAAGTGGCAGGAACGGTCTTGAACTCAGGTCCTCTCATTCCAAAGCCTATGCACCCTCTTCTCTACCATGCTATCTTTGATCTGAAGATGTCCCTTCCGCTTGCCTGATAGTGTGCCCAGTGTGTTCTCTGTAACCCTCTATAGCTGGAATTTCCCTTCTGGAAGCTATCATTCTCCCACCCATGTCTAGTAATGTCTCCTCCTGCTTTTTATCACAGGAGTGGGGAAACAATCAAGGGCATCTGCATGAGGGCCCTCCTCTCCTCCCCCTTGCCCCAAAAAACAAACAGCAAAAAAATCCTGATCATTTTCTGAATATAGTTGGGACACTATTGTTCGAGATGACCCAGGTCTTCTTCTGCACAGAATGAGAGTAGTAAGTAAGAGGCTAGCATGGCCTGAGTGCCAACACAGAGGTACCCCTTGCCTGGACAGTCCTGACTGCCATCTCACTTAATGTCCAGATGTTAATATGCATCCTTCCTCTGTGGAAATCTAGTTCTATCTTTGTCTTTTTGGCTGACTGTAATCCTGGTTGTATGCTTTACCCTCTCTTCCCTGGGCCCCATTCATTGTACCTCTAGGTACAATGATGATTCTTTTATATGAGGCTAAAATGTGCCCATAATAAAAGCCCTACTGTTTTTTTTAGCAAGATTGGCTGGTTTGTTGCTTCCATAAGAATTTCCAAGTCCCTCACAATAGCTGCAAAAACCAAGACAATGCTTGATGGTGGAATTAAGCAGTTATTTGAAAACAAAAACAAACAAACGCATACACACATTCATGTACGCACAAACCAAAACAAAAGCTAATGAAGTTAAGGGTGACATTATGGGAGACTCAAGACAACTAAGAATCATGGACAAGTTCAAGACCCATCAGACCCTGTATAGACATCCCTGTGAAACTTTGGTCAAGATGCTAGACAACCATGAAATTCAGCTTCCTCACTGGTAAGATAAAACACTCCCCACCCCCCACATCTTCCTCAGGGAATAATAATCAAATCAGCAATTATCAACTTTACTAGAAAGGATATGAAAATGTATTGTCTTATAGCTCTACTCAGAATCCCTAAGACTGTCCCTTTTATGGTCAAAAGGTTCCCTTGGGAAACTTTAGAACAAAATGCAAACTCCTGAGTTTGGAGCAAAGCCCTGAACAATCTGACAAAGTGAGAACCGTAAGGGATCTTAGAGAACCTGAGCATATCATTGCCTAGATGGTAAGTGGAGGATCAGACAGGTGAGATAAGTGGCCCAAAGTCACACAGTGAGTCAATGGCAGAGTTGGGGCTAGAAGCAAAGTACTTGAACTTCCACATTGTGTCTAATTCTCTTTGCAGCACAACATTATCCCCCACAACCCCCAGCAAGTTCTACCTTAGTATAGATGAATTTAAGTCATTGGAATCTCTCTTCCAAGAGAATTACTATGGAGCATAGGAATATAGGAAGCTAGAGGGAATCTTGGAAATCATTTAGTCCATTCTTCATTTTACAGTTGAGGAAATTGAGGCCAGAAAGGGGAAGTGATTTACCCAAAGTAGTAAATAGTAAAGCTCAGATTTGAATCCTGATATCTTATTCCATAGCCAGTGGTCTTTTCACTTTACCTTGCTACATTTCAAGCCTGGCCTCACCTTGTGGAGAAGGGGCACAATTGAGCAGGTTGGGGAAAGATTCTTTGAAGTCAAGGGGTCTTCCCACTGCTTCAAAAATCATACCACATAGAGAACTACTAACTCTGTCTCTGGGTAAGATCAGTGCTATCCTGACCTCATACTCTAATTTTTAGCCGTAATAATACATAATCTTCCCCACCACCCCCATTTTACCAATTGGTAAGGAGGCATGCTTAAAAAAAGGTTAGAAATGAAGCCCTAGAGCCAAGAAGACCTAGCACACACTGGCTATGTTATGAGTTTAATATCTCTATGCCCCCACTCGGCCCTTTTGATCTTTAAATCATACAGCAGTTGTTGATCAAGTTGACCTCCTTCACTATAGTCCAGAGGAGGAGATCTTTTGAGAATGCCTACCACAGAACACTTTCAGCACCAGGGAAAGCTCACCAAGCCAAGTGCTTGCCAGCATTCAGGATTCAAACAGGCATCTGGGAATGGATTGCTGCTTGCTCTTTTTATAACTTACTTCAAGATTATTTTATTACTTTTCAAGTGACAGGTAGGAGAATAGACTTTGTCTCAATATTGGCAGTTGAAACGTGGGGTGCATTCATTATGAATTTAATTTCATTTTGTTTTAGTTTATATATTTTTTCTCTTTATTTACAGGTCAATTTCACTTTGAGGAATTCTTAGGAATATCAAAGCAATAAACAGCTCCTGGTTGAGAATTGGGCAGGTCTTTTACATAAACTGTTCATCAATTGAACTGACAGGGGAGGTGATGTTCCCAGGAAGGAGTGGATCTAGGGATGCAGGAAAGCCTGATTAACTATGATTGATCCTTAAGGGTCTCCCTAATAGTCTCTTGGCAGGAAGAAACTATGATTCAACTGTAACTTCTGTGGTTATGGCAACACTTGACCATGGGCTGCCATTGTCAGAAAAAGGGTAGCTGAAGATTTTGAGACACACCATGACTCATACCTCCCTCCTTTGGACCTGGGAAATGATCCTCTCTTCTTCTATCTTCATTAGAGATAGAAGGCCAAGGAAGAGTTGAAAGCATGTGTGGATGTGATGGTGGGGGTAGGGATGGGATGAATTAAAAAGGGAAAGTTCAAATCAGTTTTCAACCTCACCAGTGACCAAAGTCACTCAGCATGGGGTAAATAGGGCTTTGCCCCAGACTGCTAATCTGAGGAGGGGCAGGAGCCCCCATGTCCATCCTCATAGTTTGACCCAACTTCTTTGGTCAGGTATGGATTATGGTACAGATGTCCCTGGCCTGATTAAGAGTACAGTTGCGCCATAAGAGATCTGAAATGTCCCATCTCCCTCAACAGTTCTACCCAATGAATGGACTGCCTTCTCTACTGCCTCCACACTGCTCTCTCTAAGAATGCCTCAATTGCTTTTGCTCCTAGTGGACAGATTCCTTATTATCAACCTTCTAGTCATTCAGAAGAAACACGATTCAAACAGCATTGTGAGTTAGAGGACGCAGAAGTCACACAGGGCTTTGCTTCCTCTTAGTCACTGCACAAACTCAAAAGCCCAAACAAACAAATAATAACAACAACAAAAACAAACAAAAACAGAGTCCTGGATCCTTAAAGCTGGAAGGAAAAGTACAAGTCATTAATCTTCCCAGTATAGGAATTCCTTCTACAGCATAATACGATGGACAGATTGCTAGATATGGAAACTAAAGCTGTGGTTTCTGATCCTAATTCTCCCATTTACTACAGGTGTGACCTTGGACAGGTCATCTATTCTGAATCTCAATTTCCTTCTCTGAAAAATGTGGGGACTGGTGACAATAATCTTCTTGGGTATCATACTGATTGCTTTCTTCAAGGATAGGGGAAGGGCTGGAGGGAGGGAGAGAATTTGGAATTAAAAAAAATTAATGCTAAAAGTAAATTAATGAATGAATAAATGAATTTTAAAAGGAAATAATCTTCTTTCCAACCCATGATGTAATAATTTGGAGAAGGAAACACCCTTAGACGTCTTCTGATTTGAGTCCCTTGGTTAATTAAGAGGAATCTAGGTAGTGTAGTGGATAGGGTGCTGGACTTGGAGTCAGTCAGACCTGAGTTCAAATTCAGCCCCTGACACATATTAGCTGTGTGACTCCAGGCCAATCAGTGAGCTTCTTATCAGTTCCCTTATCTGCAAAATGCTGTGAGGATCAAATAAAGCTAACATATGTAAAGCACTTTGCAAAACTTAAAGCTATATAAATATACATGCTAATTAATGTTGTTTGTTTGGTGGTGTTGTTTTACAGATGAAGAAACTGAGACCCAGTAAGTTTATGTGACTTGCCCAGGGTCACAATTAGTAAGTAGTAGAGCTGGGATTTGAACTCAGTTTCTTTGAACCCAAAAGTATGTAATTATGTATCCCAGACATCCAACCTTCACCTGAGCACTTCTTTTAAGAGAAAATTCACTCTTATCATTTAGCCTGTTCTAGGATTGGATAGTTCTGATTGTTCATTGTCCCCAATATTGAAAGAAGTCTTTCCCAATGTTGTTCTTCCTTAAAGATGGCCTTTTCCCCACTTCTGGGGCCTCTTGAAGTCCAGATGCTGCTTGTGAAGTATGTTCTTTTGCCAAGGCCAATATCTTTCTGAAACAAAAAAACAGCTCCTGATTTCTCAAGGGCCTTCCTGGCCCTTGACCTAGATTTCTTTCTTTTATTTTCCTTGCTTTTCCCAGGTGCAGATCTTCAGTTTCCCTGGACTCTGGACTTTGCTTCTTGGGCATTTGGATTTCCTTGTTCTGCCACTCAGAGTTGTGATGGTTAGTCCATCCAGACACTGCCAGGCTCTCCTGAAAAAAAGAAACATCTAGGAAATATTTGGTTGTAGAGCTCCCGATTTTAGGTTTTCATTTTTGTTTGTGTCTAACTGACAATTGTATGGCATTTTGTTGTTTAACAGTCAATCAATGAATTGATCAACAAATATTCTTAGTTGTTTACTATGTGCCAGACACTGTTCTAATGGCTGGGATTAAAAAAAAACAACCCTGAAAAGGGCAGCTAGGTAGTGAAGTAGAAAAAGCACTGGCCCTGGATTCAGGAGGACCTGAGTTCAAATCTGGCCTCAGACTTGATACTTCCTAGCTGTGTGACAGTGGGCAAGTCACTTAACCCTCATTGCCCTGCAAAAAAAAAAACAAAAAAACCCATCCTGAACAATAGTCCCTTATTTCAAGAAGCTTAGATTTGAGTGAGGGAAAAAACATGAAACCAGTAGATAGGTCACCTTGGGAAGGGAAGGAGGTGGGGGTAGGGGCTGGAGTAACAGATAAGACTTAAGAAAGGCTTCCTGCAGGCGGTGGTATTTGAGTAGTCTTGAGCAAAGCCAGGGATTCTAAGAATTGAGGTAAAGAGGAAGGGTTTTCCAGGCAAGGGGGATAGCAAAGGCCTGGAGACAGGACATGGAGTATTGTGTGTGAGGAAGAGCAAGTAGGTCAATATGGTGGAAGCACTGAATATATGACAGGGAGCATTGTATAAGAAGACCAGAAATTTAGAAAGAGGCCAGGTAGTGAAAAGCCTTAAATGCCAAACAAAGAAGTTTATATTTGATGATAGAGGCAATAGGGGGTCACTGATACTGATTAAATAGACAATAATGAGAATAACTCATATTTCTCTAACACTTTAAGGTTTATAAACTATCTACTCATGACATAGGTATTGAGAATATTATTCTCTACATCTTAAAAATGGAGAAACTCAGTCTTAGAAGGACATGTGAATTACCCTTGGTCTGACAAATTCACACCTACAAATTCAACCTCTAATATCTTACTCGATTTTAAAAACAAGCAAATAACAAATACTGGAAATCCATTGGTGATTCAAGTTGAAACTTCTGGAATCACTCCAATTGAGGCAAGGGCAAAAGAAGCTCTTTCTTAGTAGTTTACCTGGGCTACTGCAAGTAGGGCATTTAACTAGCATATTAGAATTCTGAAACTGGAGGTCAGACTTGACTCCTCTAGTCCTTTTCTGAAAAATGAAGTAGGGCAGACTTAGTCGTCAAAGGGACCCATTGCTATGCTAAAATTCTGTGGCTCTAAGAATCTAGGTAAGAAAATGAACAGAAAACACAAATTTATCACAAAATTCAAATGCTAAATAATGTTAAGATAAGTCCAATCACTCCTTGTTCCTACTGGATACCCAGAAATCTCACCCCAGAGCTTTCTAGTACCTTGTGGAATATGTTCAAAACAAAACAAAGCAAAACAAAGCGAAACCAAACAAACAAAACATGTGGCTAAATCCTTAGAAATCCCCCAAAGTACAATCTGTTAACAACTAATAAAGTTGGTAGCTCCTTAAGAACAGGTAGGATAATTTATATTTCAATTAGACAAATGCCTTTTTAAAAAGAGGTTGTGTGTGTAAAGCACTGCTAGATACTGGGGCCAATGAGAAGATGAAATAAGAAACAGTTTTCATTCTCCTAGAGTTTACAGTCTCGTGGGAGACTGTACAATACATACGCATATTATTATAATGCAAAATGGAACATAGTAAGTGATTAAAAGAATTCCAAAGTGGTCTGCAATGTCTGAGGAAGGAAAGATTCTATCTGCCTGGGGACTTCTGCAAAGGGGGTATTTGAGCAGGAATTCAAAGAAAAAATAGGAATTTAATTTAGTCACTTAAGATGTGAGAAAGGGGAAGGGGGTATAGAAGGATGGTCACAATATAGGGAACATCTTGAGCCACGACACAAAAATGGGAAAGAAGATCATACATACATAAGTACACACATTCATACACCTACATATATTAACATATGTGTATATGTTTATGTGTGTGCATATAGAGAGAGAGACTGGCAGACAGACAGACAGAGAAACAGAGAGAGACAGAGATGGGGGTATAGTTTTCTTAAAAGATAGATAAAGTCAAGGGTGATAGTGAAAAATAAGATTAGAAAATGAGGATGATGCCAGGTTACAGAAAGCCTTTAATTCCAGGCTAAAGAGTATTGATTATTGGTAGTAGACAATGGGAAGCCAATAAATGGCTTTGATTAGATGAATATGATAAGCCTTATATATTAGGAAAACTAACTTATCCTTAACAAAAATATCTTCTCTGCATTATCACTCCCCTCCTCCTTACCCATAATTACTAGCATGGTCCTGGACAAAAAAGGGAATGTGGTATTGTGGGAAAATCATAGGAATTAGATTCAGGAGACTTGACTTTTAGTCCCAGATCTGTCTTGCAATATTGGATGCCTTCCCCTTGATGTTAGTTTCCTCATCTGTAACTTAGAGATTTATCTAAAATAAGGGTTCTTGATTTTAGGAGGTCCATGAATTTGAATAGGGAATAATGCATATTTATTTTCTTTTAAGTCATTTGAAAACATTATTCTGAAAAGTGGTCCAGAGGCTTCACCTGATTGCCATAGGAACCATGACTCAAAAAATGTTAAGAACCTCTGAACTAGGAGGTCTTCTGCTGTAACTGTCTTGGGAAGAGGTGATGAGGACCTGAACAAGGCTAATGGCTATAGGAGTAGAGAGAAGGGGACAGATGTGAAAGATGTTATGGAAGAGGAGATTACAATATTTGTCAGTTAATCAGATATGTAGGGGAAGTGACAGAAAGAAGATGAAGATGGTACCAAGGTTGTGAAGCTGAGTTAGTAGAAGTATAATGGTGTTGTCCACAGATATAGGAATGTTGGGAATAAGGGTAGAGTCTTTTTTTTGTGGAGTGGGAATTGTTGAGTTCTGTTTTGAAAACAGTGAGTTTGGGGGCAGCTAGGTGGAACAGTGGATAAAGCACCGGCCCTGGATTCAGGAGGACCTGAGTTTAAATCTGACCTCAGACACTTGACACTTACTAGCTGTGTGACCCTACACAAGTCACTTAACCCTCATTGCCCCACCCCTCCAAAAAAATCAAAACAGTGAGTTTGAGATACTGATGAGACTAACAGTTTGAAGGAAAAACTGGTACTGGCTATTTAGATCCAGGAATTATATACAAAGATGATAATTAAAATAATTGGAGCTGGTAAGTTTACCAGGTGAAAACATTTCAAGAGAAAAGAGAAAGAGTTAGCAGGACAGAGCTTTAGTTTCTACCCAAAGTTTGAAGTATGAACTTAATATAAATGATAATATAGCAAAGCAGAATTAAAAGGGACAGATTGAGAGGAAGAAAACCAAGAGGAAGAAACATCATGAAAGACCAGAGTGGGGAAGAGCATTGAGTATACAACATTGTCAAATACTACAAAGAGGTCAAGGACAATAAAAATATAATAAAGATTGTAAAATGCCATTAGATTTGATGATTAGGAGAGCATTGGTAACATTGGACAAAAACAGATCCAGTTGGGAAGGTGGAGTGCAGTTGGTTGATAAGATAGTGAGAAGGAAGCAAGTGTAGATAAAGTATGGAGGTAGATTTAAAAGCAGTTTAATTGAAAAAAAAAAAAACAGAAGAGACACAGACAATAGCCTGTGAGGGCAGTAGAATCTGGAGAGGTCGTGGTAGTGGTGATATTGTTTATGGAGGTGTTTTTAGAGATGGAGACTCTTGGTTGTATTGGTAGGTGGCAGAGAATAATAAAGAGATTGGTTAAGATTATACTAGAGAGAAGTGGGATAATAAAAATTTGGTGGAGATGATTGATGGGAGGAAATTATATCAAGGGCTCACATAGAAGGGTTGGCCTTGATGTGGAGAAGAGCCAATTATTTATCCAAGGTTATTGTAAGTGAGAAACTAATGGAGGAATGATATCATTGGGTTATGAGATCAGGAGAAGGGGATTAGAGAGAATTCATGGAGAATGATTTGGATTTTCTTTGTAAAGTCTAAGGTTAGGTGTTCAACTTGTTATTTATTGCCTACATGATTGATTTATGCCAATATACAGATAAAATAGTAATAAAGTCATGTCTATCTATGAAAAATTAATGAAATGTAAAGTTTTACTATTATACTCTAAAAATATAGGTCAAATAGGAAGTATGTGCTTTAGAAAGGGCAGAAGGCTCTTCCTTAGATCTCAGTTCTGATGATGGTGGTGAATGATCTGAGGAAGACCTTGGCTTAAGAAGCCTGGAGGTTTCATCTTTCCTATTCCCTGAGGAAGAGCTGGCTAATGCAATTAGTCTTGAACTGTCCTTTAAAATGTAGCTGTCTAGAAATACAGGCTCAGGATTGGGCCATCTGGGAGCTGAGTCTATTTTTAAGTCTATTATATTATATGTCTAAGGAAGAGAAATCTTATTTTTATTTTTTGGCATTTAAACCTGTCACTAGATATGAACTCAGGAGAGCAGGTCCCAGCTTTAACACTCACTAGCTACTTGACCTTGGCAATATCATTTTGCTTCTCTGCCCTTTGGTTTCCTTCTTTTCAGTAAGGGGGTGGTGGAATATATGGGCTTAAAAAGTCCATTCTAGCTACTGTTCTATAATTCTACCTAGAACAATAGTTCTTCTGTATCTCAAAGCTAGAGGTAACAGGTATTCCTCGCCCAGCATTCCTAGTTCTCCCCTTGCTGTCCAGAAAGCTTGCCAAAATATTTACTGGGTTCCTAACACAGCCAACCTTCCTTATCTGGTTTATTTGCACACACACACACACACATATGTATATATATGTATATATATATATATATATACACACACACACACATAGGGTATATATATATAGGGTATATACATACACATATACATATATAGGGTATATATAGGCTATATATACATATATAGGGTGTGTTTGTGTGTGTATTATGGGAGGGGGAGAAGCAACAGCAGGAAAGGAGAAGCAAAGAAATTGTATCCAGTTGTGAATGAACCAATTAACTGCTATGAAAAGAGTTTGGCTCTATCCAAATTATTCTAGAGTTGGAGGGGACTATAGAGGGCATTTAGTTCAATCCACCTCAATTTCTTCATTTTATCATATTTTTCAATTAATCATTTATTTTTCTCTCCATCTAACCCCCATTTAAAACAAAACAAAACAAAATATCAGTGACAAATATGCATAGTCAGACAGATTCCTGTATTGTCATGCCCAAATATATATATATATATATGTCTCATTCTGCATCATGATTTCATCACCTCTCTGTCATGAGATGGGTACCACAGATCATCTTCAGTCCTATGGAATTATGATTGGCTATTGCATTGATTAAAGTTCTTCAGGTTTTCAAAGTTGTCTTTGCAATGTTGTTTTATTAAAGAGGATCCTCAAATGGAAAGGTGACTTAGGACCAGATTGTGAAGGGCTTTTCATACCAAAAGAAGAGTTTGTGTTTGATGGAAGGATAATTTAACTAGACACCCACCTCACTCTGTAGTCATTTACTTCAGCTGCATTGCCTTAGGCCAGGTAAAGGTCTTTGGAGAACTCACATGGTGGCATAGCAACAGCAAGGATTCAGCTTAGCATTGTCCTGCAGAGTGGTTGGAGCCCCTCTGCATTTCCCTGAGTACTGAGTCAAACATGAATCCTAGAAGCAGCACCTCCAATAGAACCAACCTGAGCAAACATTAAAACTGTTGCAAAGGAAAGTTTTTGCTTGTGCACAGCATGGGTATTTTCAATCACTTTCATTCAGTCAACCATTCAGCAAGCATTTTTTTTTCTTGTGTCCACAGTAGGGCCAAGCATCATATTCTGCATTGTTGGAAGACACAGATTTCATCCTCAAAAAATTTGAGGGAATCTTAGTCAGGGCTTCTTAAACTTTTTCCACTCGTGACCCCTTTTTGCCTGAGAATTTTTTGCACAACCCGGGATATGTAGGTATATAAAACAGATATACAAATGAAACATTTACTGCCAGATTTTTTGCAAACACCACATTCAGTTGCAAAACCCTGTACAGGGTTGTGATGCACAGTTTAAGAACCTTTGTTCTAGTGGACAGAAAACCTAGCTTCTCATCTCAGCTGCAACATGTTATTAGCTCTTAACATGTTAACACACTATGACCTCAGGCATATCTCTTCCACTTGTGAGCTTCACTTCCTTCATCTATAAAATGAAAAGGTTGTATGAGATGGTTTATAAGATCCCTTTTTGTTCTTATATGAACATAAATATTGAACAACACAAAGCCAGAGTCAGATCCCCATGGCACTGGACCAAATTATCTAGTCTGACATCAATCCATTAATCAGTATTCTTTGGGTCCTGTTATCCAATCACTTGGCTATACTGTCAGCTAGCCCACATCTCTGCAGCTCGGCCACAAATATGTTATGGGAGACTGCCAAATGCCTTGCCAAAAAATTCTTATGAAGGAAACCCTCTTGGATTCACAGATTCAAGAGTTACTATTTTGTATATTGGCTATGCATCATGATAATTCATAATTGAATCAACTGCCTTCTGCCCCTTTTTGATATCTTAGTTCTAATGCTGTCCCCCTGGCTTCCTACCACCTTTTTGGATCCTGGACCCTAACCATTCATCCATCTATCCTTCAAGAGAACAAACAGAAGTCAGAAATTAGAAAGTCATGAAGGTAGATTAGCACCTACTTGAGATGTTTTCCTTGATATCACAGGAACAAAGGATGAACAGCAAGTAGAAGAGTTGAAGTAGTGAGGGAAATGGGAGAGCTTTGAAGAGAAATGCAGGAAGCCTTTCTGAGGGTTTTTGTATTAAAAACAAATATAAATGATTCCTGTGTCCCCAGGGAACTATTGAACCTGGGAAAGCTTTATGCTAATATCTAGAAAGCAGAAATTAGTGGATGCCAAACAAAAATCTTGCCTGCTTTAATGTGAACCTGTTTCCCTTTGCTAAGGTTTGTTTTATGGAACAGGAGAATAATTATTCAAAATCTCCCTTCTTCCTAAAATCCTGAACAGTCTGTCAGGTCTTCTTGGCCTTAAGATGGGGAAATTGAGGCACAGAAAGGTTAACTGACATGACAGAGACCACATGCGTGATGAGGCAGCATCTGGATTTGAACCCAGGTCATTTGATTCCACACCCAGACTACACAATAATCCCAGGCTAAACCATTCTATTCTCCCTGCCAAGGTTTTCTCCCCAGGTCTGTTTTCCTTCCCATTGGTGATTTAGGTCACCCTTCTCTGGCCTTTTTTTACCCCCAGTTCTCTTCTAACTTTTTGTTGTATGAAATACTTCTTTTCATTGAAAACTTAACTTCTACAGCACCTTCATTTCTTAATATCCCTCCCCCCTACCTAGAGAATCAACCCTCCAACCCAAGTTCAAAAAAGAAAGAGAACAAGGCAATCCAGAAACATCAGTGCCAACATAGGCACTATTCCACACCCATACTCCCCCACCTCTTCAAAGAAGGGAGAGGAATTCTGCATTCTTCTTAAAGCTCAGAGTTCAAAAGAGAATACAGTAAGATCTGAAAGAGAGGGAATGTAGTAGTGGAAGGAAGGCCAATATTTATCAGGAAGTCCTGGGTTAAAATCCTTCTTCTGATGGGCAAGTGACTTAACCCCTCAGTGCCCCCAGGTAATGCTTTAACTCAAGACTTTAACATACAGACCAATTGGCCAGTTGATAATCTGCATCCTTGGAGTGAGATTCTACATGCTGAGTTCCTCAATGCTGGACTACAAATCCATAAAAATCGTGGGGGCTGGGGAGGTCTGGATGAGGCAGAGGATGCATTAAAAGATGTGAGGGCATCTGTGCCTTCTTGAATCTCTTCCTAGAGAGCCTCAAATCTGGGAACTTGCAGGGCAGGGAAGCTTTGACAGCTTTCTGAAAGAATGGTCATGCCCCAAAGGCCGAGATCTTAGATTAATACCTTTATCCTATCAGGGAAGAAAAAGGGGAAAAAAATCATCCCCCTTCTCTGAAATGCTGCTGGTTTCCATTATTTCTTTCCCACTTAAAGTCAATGATGTCTTAAGGCTTCAGCAGATTCCAAGGGGGAAGTATTCAATTCAAGTAGCACACTTCAGAAGCCCAGCAGAACCCATGGTGCCTCTCCATGGCTTGCTGTCAAGACAGCATGTACCTGGCCTTTATGTGATCCAAAGAATCTGACTGATAGATTTCTTCACTGAAGGGCAGGAAAATGGCTGTGAGGAGCAGAGAGGACTCACATCAGGCTGTCTCCTAGATTATTTTAATGGAATATCACTTACCCAAATAGCCACCAAGAAGCATCTACTTTGCTCAGGCTGCAGCAGGGGGATGGCTTCCTGAAGATGGGACCGAAAACACAATCGTGGGTTGGTCACAGAAGTCCCTGGAGGCACCATAGATCACACCAAAGCATCACAAAGAGCTGGAAGGGACTGATGAGGCAATTTGGCCCAGTTCTCTCATTTTACAAATGAGGAAACTAAGGTTCAGAGAAATGTCTCCTCTAAGGTCCCTTCTAGCTCCAAGTCTATGGATCTACTTTATGTACCTGAAAGAGACTTGAGGCCCAAGAAAACTAAGTGAATCGTTAAGTTCCATAGTCAATAGGTAAGTTTTTTAAGACAAGTTTCCATCCAGACTAGAAACTCTCCCAGGTTTTTGATGGGGAGGAGCTTTAGGCGGATGCCTCCTGCTTGTTCTCAAAATTTTCCAAGCTTTGTGTGTGTGTGTGTGTGTGTGTGTGTGTGTGTGTCTATCACACATGCCACATAGCTGCTATGGCATCTAACTGAAGCTTCACAATTTGATAAGGGATGTGCTTATGGGGAAGCGTGAGACAGAGAAGGGGGTGGAGGTGTAAGCATAGACAGAGAAAACCTGCTAGTGAGCCACACACAGCCAAGATGGGCACATGCCAGCAATGGGGAACGATTCAAGCTGAGCTGTTTCTTTTTCTTTTTCTTTTTTTGTGGGACAATGAGGGTTAAGTGACTTGCCCAGGGTCACACAGTTAGTGTCAAGTGTCTGAGGCTGGATTTGAACTCAGGTCCTCCTGAATCCAGGACCGATGCTTTATCCACTGCGCCACCTAGCTGCTCAAGCTGAGCTGTTTCTGACCACAGTCTCTGCAGCTCTGCCTCTAGAAAAACTAAGAGGATGCAGAAGATGAGATCTGATTCCACCCTCCTTCGAGCCCACAGATAATTTAAATGATGGGAGATAAAGTCCTCCTCTGGTTCCCTATTGCCTGTAGGTTTATTTTCATCATGCATTACTAATGGACTTGGGCGTTGCCTTGGGGTGAGGGGGTGACCAGAGGCTGGTGCCTGACTAGGCTAGGGTCCAATTAGCCTCATGGGGACCCTTGGAACAAAATGGTCTCTAGGGTCCCTTCTACCTCTGGCATCCTATGCCTCAGATTCCAAAATTTGCCCCTCAAAACGGGTGCAATTTTCCTAAATGTTTAGTCTAGAATCAATTGCTGTGAATGCACAGGGAAATGGGTGTTGGCATTCTTAATAGCGACCAAATTTGGAAGGCCAAACAATATTTTGCTTTTCTCATGTTCCCAGAGGCATGGAATCTCTCATCAGTAAATAGAGAGGTTGCTTGTAAGGACACAGTAGCCTAGAGCTGAGAGCTATGTCTGGATTGGTTACCAGCACTCTCCAGAAGAGGGGAGACCCTGCAAGACTGCTATTCTTAGGCAGGTATGTCTAGATGTATGCTGGGAAATGTTTAACAACTAGCTCTCAAAAAAAAAATGACACATGACTCACCTTTAAGATTAACCTACATTGTTAACGATTTCTCTCTATCTCTCTTTAAAGTCTAGACAATCAACAAAACTTGATTTATTAATCAAGCCCTGATTTGTGATGTTTGCTGATTTCTGAAAATGGATGCTCACTCTGAAAATCTAACAATCAGCTTAGCCCAGTACACACACCATTGGGTATGCCTCACTTGGAACCACTGGAGTGATTTGCATTGCCATCTCCAGCTCATTTGACAGATGAGGAAACTGAAGCAAACAGGGTCAAGTGACTTGCCCAAGGTCACACAGTTATTAAGTGTCCAAGTCCAGATTTTACCTCACGAAGATGAGTCTTCCTCACTCTAGGCTGGTTGTTCTATTGTATATAATAGAAGTCTGGTAAATAATTGTTGAGTTGAATCTCAGGTTCCTTAACTCTGTGACTTTGGGCAAGCAGCTTAGCCTCCCTTTGCCTCAGTTTCCTATTCTGTAAAATGATGGGGTTGGACTAGATGGTCTCTAGTTTCCTTTTAGTCTACAGCCATGATCCTCTGATTGTGTGTTGTCATCTTTTCTCCTGGAGTCATCCCTAGAATTTTGTTTCACCAGATTGGTCTTGTCCATTTGGCTCATTCAGAGGCACTGAATCTGAATCTGATTCCTGCCCAAGGGTCCTCAAAGTCTGATAACAGAGCTTGGAAATAATCATGCTTGGAAAATATTTCCCTCTGCTCCAAAACAGAACTGGAGCAAAGCCAGGACAAACCCATGACTTTGTCTGCCTTCCTCGATCATTCAGAGATTACTTTCCATAGGGATGCTGCTCTGTCCACAGTGGCAGGGCACCTGGGACCTCTGGGAGATCAGGGCCTCTGGCTCGATCCAGCTTGCTGAGGCCTGCCACCTGGCAGCCAGCACATCCTCTGCATTCTCATCTAGTGGGGCAGTTACTATGTGGTTGGATAAGGAGGAATCAGTCTTACCCCCTTCTGGCTCAGGATTATCTAGAAAGGAAAGACTTATGTGGGGCAGTCCATGGAGGTGCTTTGTGTGCTTGTGAGACATCTTCTGAATTGTGGCAGCGGCAAACTTAAAAAGAGGCATCAATGAACTGGCAGCCCTGGCCCTGTTCCTCCCACTCACCACTTAAAATACATGTGAGGCCTTAATCACCATTAATTGCTCACATGAGTAAGTGACATGTACCCCGCTAAGGTCTACTGAACTATAACTTCCTTATTAAATGTCATGGCCAAGGCCTCAATAACACCACAGATGTTACCTGCTTGTCAGAATCTAATTATATCTTATTATGATTTAATCTCATTGTCTTGTCCACTTTGCGGCTTGGAGTCAATCTGGCATGAAATCAGCCGCTTCCTTCGACAGCATTGCTGCTTCCTGGGGCTGGTTGCCTTTCCAATTAGAGGGGGCTGGGTTCCAAAGAATGGAAATACCGGGAGCTGTTGTTTATTGCTCTTTATGGTGGTGTCTGCTGACTCCAGAAAGACCAGGGTATAATCAATGGGCTCAGATACTGTTTAGTTCTTCAAAGTCCGCATGAATGACAGTCCTTGGGGGGCTGCTAGGTGGAGCAGTGGATAAAGCATCAGCCCTGGATTCAGGAGGACCTGAGTTCAAATCTGGCCTCAGACACTTAACACTTACTAGCTGTGTGACCCTGGGCAAGTCACTTAACTCTCATTGCCTCACACACACAAAAAAATTACGGTCCTCATGTTACAGGACCAAAGCAAGCATTTGTGTGACTCTAGTTATTGGTTCAGGAGAAGGATATGATGGAGCTGATAAGGATGCATAAGATCATAGCTTCAGAGTTGGAAGGAACTTTAGGCTGGCCCCAACTAGTGCCATGTTCTTGCTGTCCCTTAGTATGTTCCTGTAGCCTATACCTTAATTTGAGTGAGGAGTATTCTTCAGTTCCAACATTAGCTCTTATATTGAGACTGGGAAGGCAGGGACAGAATCCTGGAGAAGGAGCACTGAAGAATTCTTGGACCTCCATGATACACCCGAAACATGGGTCTAGGCATGCCACCCCCTGTACCTTCCTATCGCTTATAGGATCAAACACAAACTCCCATCACTCCCTGTCACCTCCAGTATAAATATAAAGGCTTCTGCTTGGCATGTAAAGCTCTTTGCAACCTGGCCCCTTCCTCCATTTTCCTGTCATCTTATTCATTACTCCTATCCATTATGGGTGACTATCTGACCTCTCCTGTCTAGTTCCTTTGTATTAGCTGTCCCCCATGCCTGCACTCCCTCCTCATCTCTATCTTTCAGCTTCTATCAAAACTCAGATCAAATCCCCCCTTCAGCAAGATCCTTTCCTGGTCCCATGCTCCTAACACCCGATCTGAGCCCACTCGCCAGCTTCTGGTGCCACTTTCTTCTCCAAAAGGTCCTCCCATCTACTCTGTATATGTCTTGTATATATCTAGCTATTGACATGCTGCCCTCCCCTCCCCCCAATTAGACTGCGAGCTCCCTCAGTGCAGGGGCTGTTTCATTATTGCCATTTTTTTCATTTTCATTTTCGTTTTTGCCCTTTTTTCCCCTTCTATTCCTAGCTAAGCACAGTGTATGTGCACTTAATAAATGCTCTTTTGGACTTAACTCGACTGTTCATCCTTTAAAGGCTTTCACCACTCCGTCCCAACCTACCTTTGTGGGTTTATTTATTAGGAATTATACTTCTCTAAGCAGTCTACAACATAGAAAAGAAGACAAAACAAAGAAACATAAATCTGGCCTTTCCTGTTTTTCCTCACGCTTGGTCTTCACCTTTCCTTCTTTTTAACCTTTGCACAGGCTTATCCACCATTTCTGGAATATACTTCCTCCTTACATCTACCTGGGAGTATCCATAACTTCCTTCAAAACACAGCCCAAGCATCACCTCTACCTCGAGTACTCTCCTAATCCCCATTGTCCTTAATGCCTTAATACCCCCTCCTGAAAATAATGTATTTCCTTTAAATATATTTTGCATCTACTTGTATGTTCAGAAGAATATAAGCTCCTTGAGGGTAAGAATGATTTCATTTTTGTTTTTGTGTCATCAGCACCTGATCAATTTCCAGGCTTATAGTAGGCACTTAAGAAGAAACTTGTTGATCAATTGATTGATGGATGGATGGATGGATTGGTTGATTGATTGACTGACTGATACAAGGCAGCTTGTCCAGAACCCTCAGAGATCCCATGTACCCAACTATAATAAAAAAGCTAATCAGAATGGATGGCTTGTAAGCCTCAGAAGTAACAATGAAAGCTGAAGCCAGTTCAGAGCAGTGCAGGAAAATAATAATAATGGGTAAGATGTATATAGTGCTTACTATTTGCCAGAGACTGTGCTCAGAACTTTACCATTATTATCTCATGACCATCCTGTGAGGTAGATGCTATTTTTTTTTTGCAGGGCAATGAGGGTTAAGTGACTTGCCCAGGGTCACACAGCTAGTAAGTGTCAAGTGTCTGAGGCCGGATCTGAACTCAGGTACTCCTGAATCCAGGGCCGGTGCTTTACCACTGTGCTATCTAGCTGCCCCCAGTAGATGCTATTATTATCCCCATTTTACAGATGAGGAAACAGAGGTTAAATGACTTGCCCAGGGTCACACAGCTAGTAAGTGTCTGAAAGGTGAAATGCACGAATTTAGATAATCCAACCAAATGTCCCCATGGGTTATTTTTGCCCGACCTGTGGTAGAGTATTCCGAACTTATATTGGTCTGATCAGACACAGTTGGACACACTGTAACTTGACTCTAACATAATGATGTCATTTTGGTCCTTTTCAAGAATGAAGTTCAGGGGGCAGTCAGGGGGCAGCTAGGTGGCACAGTAGATAGAGCACCGGCGCTGGAGTCAGGAGTACCTGAGTTCAAATCCAGCCTCAGACATTTAACATTTATTAGCTGTGTGACCCTGGGCAAGTCACTTACCTCCAATTGCCTCACTAAAAAAAGAAAAAAGAATGAAGTTCAGCAATCAACCAAACAACTAACCCACCAGTCTCAGTCTTCTTGACTCCAGGCCCAGCTCTTCTATGCATTATACCATCCAGCTTGGATTTAGAGCCTGAGGCTGTTCCCTATTGTTCAAATGCCAACATGACCCCTTATCACCAGTGTTTCCTTGGGCAAATCATTTCCTCTATCTGGGATTAAGTGACCTCTAAGGTCCTTCTTGATTTAATTTGTGATCCTATGTGATCACATTTGGCTCAGATTTGTCTTGCTCTCCACCCCCTTCATAGCTACTTGTCAAGTCCCTTCAACTACAGAACAGACATGACCCAAAGGCTAATGCTTTCCCCCAGGGCACCCGCCTGTGTATTTCTGATGGTCAAAAATAGGATTGGCCCAGAAAAGCATGCTTGGTTCACCTTTCCTGCTCTTGAGCTAAAGGGACAGTACATCACTGTCAGGATGCCCTTGGAAGGGCTGGTGGGAGTGAGGGGGAGGAGGAGGGAACATCTACCTAACTGAAAACTGTAAGTAGAAAATGGAACTTGTGAACATCTGGGTGGAATCCCCAAACATGAATAATAAGAAGTCACATTCTAGTCTTATTTGCATAGCTAGATAAATATTTACATTTCTCTAGCTACTATTTCCAAAGGCTGTTTCATTTGCCAACCCTCTGAGGCAGGTAGTTGAATTAGCCCCACTAAGTGACAACATCTGAATGGGGTTTATTTCTTTAAGTTCTTTCCCCCCAAACAACCAAGAGAACTTATCCATCTCTCCCACTTTTCTTGATTCTTGCATTTGACAGCAAATGCCTTTCCAAATGATCCATTCTAGGGCAAATCAGCATCCGTGCTAAGAAGGTGAAAGAAAAAAAAAATATTCCCCAAACTCCTGCATCTAAAATGAGATGTATTGAAAAATATTCCACACATTCAACTAAGCTTTCGGGAGAGCTGGAGGTGGAGGTGCGGCAGATCTCCTAGTCTGTGTCCTACATAGCCCTTCACCTCATAGGGAATAGCTCACCAAAGATGACTTACCAGATTTGTTTGGGAAAAATCTTCAAGTAGTTGCTTTAGACAGTTTTCCTTGCTTCCCAGGAATCCTATGGTTTTTGATTGGTGGGGAGGCAAGTTATTATGTTACCTTCATTTCCAGGTCCATGCATGGAAATCTTTGAACAATTATAATTGATTGCTAAGCTAAGGAATGTAGAAAGGTTATTGGGGAGAGAGTCTCACTCATCCCATGCCCTACTTTGGGCCTCTTCCCATAAACCTCTTAGTGCCTCTATTTCCTCATCTGTAAAAATAAGGGTTTTGGACTCATGGCTTCTAAGGTCCCTTGCAGATCTAAATTGGTGATCCTTTATAGATGAGAAGGCTGAAGCTCAGGTTTCCTGATTTACCCATGCTCACACAATGAATACGTATCTAAACTAGAAATGGGATTCAAGTCTTTTAACGCCCATCACATTGCCCTTTCCACTGTGCCAAGTCCGGATAATGTTCCCACCATAAGGATTTCAAGAGAGTTTTATTTTCTCTTTGTCTTTAGTGGAATGGAAGGCCCGCTGATTCAAGTTTTTATTGTTCTGGCCCTCTCCTGTACAAGTGGAGATTGCCAGGGAAGAGAGAGAGAGTGGCTGGCCATTACACTGTCCTTCAGTTCTGCAACAAAACTCATGAATTATCCTGTCCTCATTCCCTGGGGTCTACTGTTGATTTCTTCCCTGATATAACCTGTCCCTAGGAGGCTGTCCTCATCCAGGCTATAAAACTCCTTCAAGTTAATATCCCTGCCCATAAAGGGCCTCATTACCAACCCAGCCACTACTCTCGAAAGCTACCCTGACCTGTTTATTATCTTTAGCTACATTAATTCTCAAAACACATAGGACATGTCTGTGAAAGACAGATTTTACAAGATTCAGCACCTGACACTCTAGGAAAGCCCCTGAAGAATTTTCCAGAAAAACTCCAAATCATTGTGGGAAACTTGTCTCCTAGAGTGGGGGGTAAGGTGTGGAAGAGAGGGTACCATTAAAAACTTCAAGCAATTTAGAAGAAAATAAAAACAAACTCACTGAATTTTCCTTGAGGTTTGGGTTAAGCCTTAGGGCCAATGCATTTTTCTGACCCTCAGCTCTGTATGACACTAGAGCCTAGACCAGCTATTGAATAAATTACTCACTCTCCAAATCTCAGCTCTCTTGTTGGGAGTGGGAGAAGGGCAAGGGTAGAAGCTCCCTTAAAAGGCAATGTGTTAAGGCTGTTAGAATTGGCTCAGGAGCCCTGGGTTCAAATTCTAGCTTGACTGATTTCAGCAGATGTGACTTTGGGCAAATCAACATCTCTAGACATCAGCTTTCTCTTCAACAAAACAAGGAAATCTGGACTAAATAATGCCAGTGAGTTCTCTTTTGGTTCTGCTTCCTATGTTCTCTTAGGGCTGGGCTACTATGGAAAAGAAGAAGGGATCTTTCCTTTGAAAGTTCCCCAACACAGGGCCATTGGTTTGTATCTAGAAACATGAGGAAGTTAGGGCTCAGAGAATTTAAGTAACTACCCCAGGGTTATACAGATAGTAAGTATCAGAAACAGAATTTGGACTCAGGTCCTCTGACTCCAAATTCAGTACTCTTTTGTCTTAACAGCCTCTTATTCTCTCTTTGTGTGTCACTCTGCATCATGACAAGTGTCAGCCAATTATGAAATCACTGAATCTCTATATTGGATGAAAAGATCTAGTTGCCTTTCCTTTCCCCACAAATTTGGAGGCTGAACATTATAAAGAGCTTGGGGTCTTTAAGTACAAAAATGGCAGATTCAGAGAGGGACACGAAAGAACACAGAGTAAACCAATTCAGGATGGAGAAATGGGGGTAATTATTCCAGTAGAAAATGAATGGAGCAGTATGGTATAGGAGAAGGAGCCTTCGCTATGAGTCGGAACACCAAGGTCCCAGTTCTGGCTCTGCCAGTTATGACAGTTGTGACCTTTGATAAATCCCATAAGCATCTTAAGCTTCAGTTTCCTTCTCTACTAAATGAGGACATGAGACTAGATATCTGCTACAGTCCCTTGCAGCTCAAAATCTGCAATCCTTTGTGAGGATGGAGAGAAAGCAAAGAACTCAGAATGGTACTTCAGGGAAACTGAGGAAGGGTCCATCACTAGGAGCTGAAAGGCTAGACAGAAGTTCCCTGAGTGGGGCAGCTAGGTGGTGCAGTGGATAGAACACCAGCCCTAGATTCAGGAGGACTTAAGTTCAAATCTGGCCTCAGACACTATGCGACCCTGGGCAAGTCATGTCACCCCAATTGCCTCACCAAAAAAGAAGTTTCCTGAGTGTTAAGTGAAGTAGGGATTGGAGAAGGAAGAGACCAGTCAAACCAATGGGAAGAAGGACCATTTTAATTTGAAGCCCAAAGGGGCAGACCTGGAGCTTAGATAGACAAAGACTCTCCTTCCTCAAAGACAGAGGAAACTAGAAAACAGAATCAATTTGGGGTTTGACATAGGAAGTTGAGAGGACAAGCAAAAACAAATAGGGAGGGGGAGCTAAGTGGTGCAGTTGATAAAGCACTGGCCCTGGATTCAGGAGGACCTGAGTTCAAATCCAGCTTCAGATACTTGACACTTACTAAATGTGTGACTCTGGGCAAGTCACTTAACCCTTATTGCCCTGTGAAAAATAAAACAAACAAACAAACAAATAGGGATCCATATCTCAGGCTAAGAAGAAAAAAAATCTATGAACCAAAATGATTTCCTCTGTGGAGAAGAAATCTTTTGGTCCCCAGGATGATGGCAAAAGGCTGTTAACTAAGGGAGGAGGCAGAAGGAGCCTTCCAGGGCAGATTATTGGTTGGCTCTTTCCCTGGCCTGGGAGGGTGGGAAAGATACTTTTGCTGCAGTACCCACTGTTTTCAGTACTCAACCATTCCAATGTATTTGGGATCTCTTTGAGCTGAATATTCCCTCTAGTGATGCATATGTCAACCTATTTTAGTTGGCAAATCCTGTACAATTCTTGGCCATGTCCTCCAAATGTTTTTCCCCTGTGGGGGGAAGGGGGAAGGGGAAAAGGGGAAGGGATTACAGTAAGGGTGTTTGGGGAAGGAGTCATCTGTCCAACATTCTGAGGGCCTTGCTGTACCTTCTTGTAAAGGTTACTTATTTGTTAGCTCAAGCTGGGTGAAGTTTATTCAATAGACTTTTATTTAGTGCCTACCATATATGCCAGGCACCATATCAATATAAGGACAGAAGCAAAAACTGTTCCTACTCTTTACTCTTAGGATATAAAATGAATTCATGGGCAGCTGGGTGGTACAGTGGATAAAGCATCAGCCCTGGATTCAGGAGGACCTGAGTTCAAATCCGGCCTCAGACACTTGACCCTTACTAGCTGTGTGACCCTTAGCAAGTCACTTAACCCTATTTGCCCTGCCCCCCCCAGATGAATTCACATAAAGTAAACACAAGGGATATTTAATAGAATATTAGAGCTGGAAGACTTCTTATTGCCCAACCCTTTTCATTTATAGGACGAGAAACTGAGGTACCTGCTATAGAGCTGGTGTTTTTGCTAGCTAAGATGAAGATGACCATGAGAGGTTCCCTGGCAAAGGTTGCATTTGAACTGGGCTTTGACAGGTGGGTTATTAGAGTCCAATAACAGGGTTTCATAAGACCTTATGATTTCTGCTCCAATTTCTGCAGAGATAAAGATGAACATTGGATCATAAATTTACAGCTGGAAGAGATCTCAGAGGCCATCTAATCCAATATCCTCATTTTATAGAGGAGGAAGGCAGGACACAGAGGTCTTTAATGACTAACCAGGATGACACAGCTAGTTAAGTACGTGTCTGAGGTCATATTTGAACTCAGGTCTTCCTGCCTCCAAGTCCAGTGCTTTTTTCATCACACTACCTACCCAAATCCCTTTCTGCTATTAATATAATGCCTCCTTTTCTATAAGATTCCCAAGGCTCAATAATAGGAGGTTTCCAGGATAAATTTGTTTGGTGAATTTCATTCTGTACATGGACTCAGAGATTAGGCATGGACCCCAACCATTTCTAATACTGCCTTATTAGCCCACTACAGATCCACACAATTACACAAAACTTTCTCTGTGTCCATTCCTATTACAATTCAAGGCCTTGGGGCATATCACACTGTATGGGTTCTATCTCCCTCTGATGTTTGCCCATATGTGAAACCAGGCTAATAGATGATAATATAATGCTGACTTGGATAATTAGATTGATCTGTGATCTCATCGGTCGACTCCCCCTTCAGTGGTGTGGACTCCAATCATGCTTGTTCATCCCAAGAGACCCTTTCCCTCTTCTCCTAGAAATCCTACACAGGGGGTGCACGCAATGTTCTGGGGACTTCGTTTTAACTCTCTCTATACTTTGTGAATACTAATGGAGGATGGGGTCTACCCATCAATTTTCTTCACATTTCCTAAATGATTTACATATAACAATTTTTTTTGCTTTTTAAAATCTTTATTGACATTATTTCTTTTCAGATCATCTTCATTTAAATCTCTATCTCATTACCCTCCCCTTGTGCCATCCATTATAATAAAGAATTTTTTAAAAGGGGGGGGGCAGCTAGCTGGCGCAGTGGATAAAGCACCAGCCCTGGAGTCAGGAGGACCTGAGTTCAAATCTGGCCTCAGACATTTGACACTTACTAGCTGTGGGACCTTGGGCAAGTCACTTAATCCTCACTGCCCTGCAAAAAAAAAAAAAAGAAAAGAAAAAAAAGAGAGAAAAAAGAAAGAAAAAAAACATTTGAATCAAACAGTATCTTCTCTTTGAAACTTGCTTAATGCTCTGTTCCCTCCCCACCCTCATGCCAAATTGACAATAATCTTTCCTTCCTCAGACTTCACATAGGAAATTTATTTTGTACCTCACTGATGCTCTTGTCTTGTCATAAAGTATATTGGATATATGTATCTTTGCAGAATTATGGAATATTAGAGGTGGAAAAGGACCTTGGTGGCCATCTTTGTCCAATCCATACCTGAAAAAAAAATCCAAGCATCTCTGCAACATGCCTGACTGATGGTCATTAGGACCCTGGTAAAAGATCTCTGAGGAGGACAATCTGTCAATATCCCCTCTTCCCCAACACACATACACCCCTGTGTCCAAGTAGCCTCTTCGACCTTCCAATGGCTGGAATTGTCAGGAAGCTTTTTGCTGACATGAAGCCTAAATCAGTCTCTTTGCAACTTGCTCTAATTGTTTTTTGTTTTTTCTGTTCTCTGGGGCCAAACAGAGCAAATCAAAGGTCTCTTCCACAACATGACAGCTCTACAAATAATTGAAGGGAGCTCTTACCCTTTTCCTCCTCCTCCTCTTTTTCCTCCTCCTTTTCCTCTTCCTCCTCCCCCTTACTGAAACCCTCCAAGATTCAGCATACTCATCCTTCCAGTGGATTTTCTTATGGTCTGGCCTTAAAAGTGTCAATCATCTTGGAACGTCAGAGCTGGAGGTGAGAAAGTGGGTGGCAGGATAGATGGATGATCCCCATGATTTTCTAGCTGTGCTACCTTAAGCAGATCACCCACCCCCTCTGAGTCTTAGGCTCTCCCACTATAACATGAAGGCATGGGAATACAGGATCTCTCAAGTCTCTCTTTGCACATCCTCTGTTATTAGAGATTATGAGGTCCACCAGCCTTTTTAATTTCAGAGAGGAAGAAACTGACAGCCAGTGAAATGAAGGGACTTTTTGAAAGGTCACACAACTAATTAGTGGGAAAGCTGAGGCTAGAATCCAGAACTCTTGACTAGCAGTCCAGTGCCCTTTTTCTACATGACAATGTGTCCCTTGAATCCTTTGAATGTCGTCCTTGAAAGCTTCTCAACCTTGAAAGCCTGCTCGAATTGACTGTAATTACTGTGGAAGGAAAATATGCTCTGGGCCATCAATTGTACTGCCTTTCTCCACATCTATAAGCCCAAGGCTGAGACTACTTCCTACATTGGCAGGAGGCATAAATAGACACTGATCTAAGCTCAAGGTCACCTACATATACCTATTCTTTAATATAGGCAGAGATGGGGTGCAATAGATAGAGTACTAGTCAGGATCACCTGAGTTCAAATCAGAACTCACACACTTATTAACTATGTGACCCTGGGCAAGTCATTCAACCCGATTTGCCTCAGTTCCTCATCTTCAAAATGAGCTGGAGAAGGGAATGGCATCTCTGCCAAGAAAACCCAAATGGGGTCACAAAGAGTCAGGAATACTTAAACTGACTGATTCTTTAATATTCTGCCTTTCAATTATTTCTGACCTTTACCAGCTTTGATCTAAGATCTAGTTTTGGGGTTTTTTTTTTTTTACTTTCTTTGTAGCAGTTAGGAGGCAAAATCAAATCAAATCAACAAGCTTTTATTAAGAACCTACTATGTTCCAGACACTGTCCGAAGCACTGGGGTTGCCTCCCCCACCAAAGGCAAATGACGGTCTTTGCCTTCAAGGAATTCACAACCTAATGGAGGAGACAATATGCAAGAAATTACATATGCAAACACACACACATACACACCAAGTGAGTGTATACGGAATGAATAAGAAATAATTAAGAGAGGGAAGGAACTGGAATTAAGAAGGGTTGGAGAGGGTTTCCTAAAGATGGTGGGACTTTAATTGGTCAGGTGGTAGCTAGGTGGAACAGTGGATAGAATGATGGTCTTGAGTCAAAAAAAATCTTAGTTCAAATCTTTTTAATAGACATTTAATAGTCATATGTTCATAATCACTTAATGTCTTAGACCTCAGTTTCTTCATTTAGAAAAGGGGGGATAATAATAGCACCTAATTCATAAGATTATTAGAGGAACCAAATGAGATTTTATATATATAAAGGGTTTTTCAAACCTTAAAATGATATATAGGGATATATGGAGCAGGGAGGTGGTACAGTGGATAAAGCACCAGCCCTGGATTCAGGAGGACCTGAGTTCAAATCTGGCCTCAGACATTTGACACTTACTAGCTGTGTGACCCTAGGCAAGTCACTTAACCCTCATTCCCCTGCCTCCCCTCATATATATATATTAGTTACTACTGCTACACTATAACTAGTACTTCTACTACTATTAGAACTACTACTACTACTACTACTTTCTTACTAATCTAGCTCCCATACCTTTTGCTTTCTCTGGGCCATTGTACCCCATTGGTTTGCCCCCTTCTAATAGGAAAATGGGTTTAGAGATAAAAGCTATCTCTGAGTTCATCAAGCCCTGTCCTTTACTCCTATTTGACAATTTAGGAAACTGAAATCCAGAAATATTATTTGAATTCTAGACCTACCTTCTCTTGAACACAGTAAAACATTCCCATTATGACCTCTATCTCAATCTCCCAGCTTCTAAACCCTAAGCCTGCATCAGACCCTGGCAGCTCCTTTCCTGGCCCCTTCCCAGTCTAGAACTTCTGAATTCTAGCCCTCCATTGACTGCTATTAAGTGGGACCAGTTCTTCCTTCTTTGCTTCTTCCTGGACCCATGAGTCCTTCTCTCCTCATCCCTCTTTCACCTTAACCATTATTATTATCCCCTTGACTTCCCCTTTAGGAACACATTTTGTTCATCAAATATAGCATTGCAGAATCTAGACTCTTAGACTTGGAAAGGACCTAAGTACTCATTTCGTCCAGCCTCTAACTGAACAAGAATCCCTTCCAATAATAACTAAAATCTTTACTGCCCATGAAGATTTGCAAAGCATGTTATACACTTCATTTAATCTACCCAACAACCTTGGGAGGTAGGTGCAATGATTATTCCCATTTTACAGATGAAGAAATTGTCACATTTCTAATAAGCAGTCCCCCCAGGTTTCCCCTGAAGGCTTCTAATTATGGGGAACCCACTACCACGTAAAGTAGCCTATTACTCTTTTGAATAACCCTATTAGGAAGTCTTTCCTTCCACTGAATCGAAATATGCTTCCTCTGCTCTCTGGGACCAAGGAGAACAAGTCTACTCTCTCTGCCTTGTGGCAGGACTTCGAACCCTAGAATTCAGTTATCCTGCCCTCCCCTTACCCACCAAAGCTTCTCTTCTTCAGGCTAAACTTTCCTAGGTCCTTCCCTGAATCTTTAAGTCCTCTCCTGACCTTAGATACTCCATCTCTTGGCTCTGGGCATTCTCTCTGGCTGCCCGGCATGTCTGTAGTGCTCTCTCTCCTCAACTCATCCTACTGACCTCCCTGGCCACAACTAAAATCCCATCTTTTATGGGAAGTCTTTCCAAACCCCTCTTAATCCTACTGCTTTCCTTTTGTTAACTGCAAGCTAGATATCCTGTATTTAGCTGTATATTCATTTGCTTGTTGTCTCCTCTGTTAGATTGTAAGCTTCTTGAGGACAGGGGCTTTTTTTTTGCTTCTTTTCATATCTCCAGTGCTTACCTTAGTGCCTCACACATAGAAGGTACTCAATCAATGTTTATTGATTCCTATAAATAGATATTATATTAATATTTATAATTAATAATTATCATTGATACCAATATTCCCTTCTAGATGTTCTCTGATCTATCAGAATCCTTCCTAAAATATGACATCCAGAAATAAATACAATATTCCAGCGATCTGGACAAAGGGACTACCCTATTTTTAGCATTCTTCCTCTGTTCATGTAGCCTAAGACCAAATTAATTTCCATATCAAAGAAGTAAACCACAGCTGCACAAAACAAGACACTCAATCCAATAATCGATAGTACTGGAGATAGAATTCTTGGCACTGAAGTCAGAGAATCTGGGTTCAAATCCCATCTCTGAGGCTTACCACCTATGGGACATTGCTCAGTTTCCTTAACTGGACCTTTGGTTTTACACCTTTTTGTTTGTTTTTAGACTGGGTCTCCCTATCTTGCCCAGGCCAAAAGGGCAGTGGCCACTCACAGGCCTGATTCCTCTGCTGACTGATCATCTTGGGAGCTTGGGCCTGCTCCTCTTCTAACATATGCCAATTTGCTCCTTCATCGGCAGCCTGGTGGACCCCTGCTCTTGGGGGTTCATCATATGAGTGTCAGACTCAATGTGGAAGCCTGATTGATCCTTAGCCCTACTGCAGCTTAGAACTCCCCAAGTCAGACAATCACCAGCCTTAGCCTTCCCATAAGCAGTGATCACAGGCATCTATCTGCCACCATGCCCAACAGCTTCTCCATCTATAAATGAGAGGGTTACATTGGATGACCTCTGAGGTGAATTCTGACTCTGAATCCATGATCTAATCACCATTTATTAATCACCTAATATATGTTGTACCTTAAAAATACAACTTTTTTTTAAAAAGACAGTCAATTTGCCTCAAAAAACTTGCATTTTGTTTGGGAAATAAAGATTAGCAAATACAAAGGATTTCAAGAGGGGTAGAAGTGCTAATTATGGGCATGGAAAAAGACCTCTTGGAGGAGGAGGTGGTAGGACTTGAGCCAAGCTTTTAACAAACTAAAGACTCTACTTGGTTTAAAAATATACCGTTAAGTGAAATAATCATCCCATGTTAATATATTACCAGTGGAATCAGAAAAAGCCAAGCAACTCTGTAGAGCATCAGAGGTTAGCACTGGGCCACCTTCCCCACATTAAAGCCTTTATGTATTGCAGTGGGAGGCTATTCACCAAACCCCTAGTGAGTGAAGGCAAGAAACATTGAAGGGCCTGACTTGGCTGGATAAACAAGACTTATTCCAAATGAGCCGGGAGGATGGGGGACTCCTGTTCCGCCTAACAGAAAGTGGTTCAGTGTCCTAGGAGAGCAATTCTTCAGAGATGAGTGAGTTTAGACATTTCTATACTGCAGAGTGCTTCTTTATAAAAAATAATACTTGGTTGTTGCTTAATAGCTCCTGGGCCCTATTTGTTCTAAAGCGGATAGAGTTCACAATGAAGTTCTATAGAAAGAATGATCCCTAGGAAAGTATGGGGGTAATCTAGTCATCTCTAAATCCCTTAGACTATTCTTGACAGCCCAGATCAACTGTCAGGCCCTCTATTGCAGGTCCTGCAGCTCATCCCCCACTACCAATTTCTAGCTGTGGGACTCTGGATAAGGCATTGAACCTTTCTGAGCCTCAGTTTCCCCATCTGCAAAATGAAGATTGTAATAACACCTGTTTCCAGGGGTTATTGTGAGATCAGATCTAAAACCCTTTGCAAACCTTTAAAACAATATATCTAGGCAGCTAGGTGGCACAACGGATAAAGCACTGGCCTGGGAATCAGGAGGATCTGAGTTCAAATCCGACCCTCAGATACTTGACACTTATTAGCTGTGTGACCCTGGGCAAGTCACTTAACCCTCATTGCCCCACAAAACAAACAATATATCAATGTGTATCGGGGTCCTACATAAAGAAAGGATAAGCTCTTGACATATCACAGTTAATACTTGCCAGTATTTAAAACAAAACAGAATGGCTGCCTCTTGTTCCCCCGTGATTCCAACTTCCTTTTCAGTTGTATTCATGAGGAAATACATAGGCTTGTTGAGGGAGACTCAGAAACTGTCTAGTCTAAAACTCACATTTTATATTTTGTGGATAAGAATGTTGTTGTTTGTCTAAAGTCAGATTTGAACTCATGTGGATGAATCTTCCTGGGTTCCAAGGCCGTGCTCTATCCACTGCACCACCTGGCTGCCCTAATTATTGGAGAAGTACTTGGGTTTGACAATAAAAATGATGAAAATAGCTAAATTAATTTATAGATTAAGTGATATATCAACCCAACTACCAAAAGGTTATTTTAGAGAACTAGACAAAATAATAGCAATTCACCTGAAAGAACAGAAAGGTCAATCAACAATCTCAAGGGAAATAATATTAAAATCAAAATGAATGAGGCTCACCAATACCCAATTGCAAATTATACTATGCACCAGTAATCATAAAAGCTATTTGCCAATGGTTATAAATAGAAAGGTTGATTAGGTAAACAATATCCAAGAGCAATCATCCATGGTCATGCCAAGGGAAAAAGACTCCCTATTCAACAAAAACTAGTAGTTTAACAGGAGTAGCTAGGTGGCACCATAGATAGAGTACTGGGCCTGAAATTAGGACCATAATTAATCATCTGACCTCAGACACTTACTTGATGTGAGACCCTGGTCAAGTCACCTAACCCCTGCCCCTGTAAACGTGGAGAAAGAAATGGCAAACCATTCCAGTATTTTTGTCAAGAAAATCTTGAGGACAGTTGGTCCATGAGGTCACAAAGAGTTGCACATAACAACTAAGTGACTGAACAACTACAAAAAATTGGGTTAACTGGAAAACCATCTAGAGAAATTAGGTTTACATCAACATATCACAAGGAATACCAAAATAAACTTCAAATGGCTATATAACCTAAATATAAAAGCCATAAAGAATTGAGAAGAGAAGAGAGGATACCTTTCATAGCATTTACTAGGGAAGAATGTTTAACTTAACAAAGACAGAGGTAATCACTGAATATAAAACAAAATTTTATTGTCATCAAATTGAAAAGCTATTATACAAATAACAACCCAGTTAGGGTTAGAATCATAGATTTAGTACTCAGAAGGGCCTGAAAGTGATGTAGTCCAATCACGTTATCTGACAGATGAGCAAACGGAAGCCTGAAGAAGTGAAGGCATTTGCCCAAGGGCATTCAGGTAACTAGAGTCAGAAGAGAGATTGGAATTCATGTTTTCGCTGTCAAAGGCAATATTAATAAATAGGTAGTTTACAAATGAAGAATGCAAGCTATTAACAACCGTCTTGGAAAATGTTCTAAATCACTAATAATAGTAAAGAAATGTGGGGCGGCTAGATGGTGCAGTGGATAGAGCACCAGCCCTGGAGTCAGGAGTACCTGAGTACAAATCCAGCCTCAGACACTTAACACTTACTGGCTGTGTGACCTTGGGCAAGTCACTTAACCCCAATTGCTTCACTAAAAAAAAAAAAAAGAAAAGAAATGTGCAAATTAAGACAACTCATTTCACCCCTGTCAAATTGGCAAACATGACAGAAAAAGTAACAATTGTCAGAGGGGCTACAAGAGGAGTAAGAGGTCCAACCAATCTGGAAAGCAATTGGGACACATATCCCCAATGGCAGTAAACTATGAATATTCTTTGAGCCAATGTTATCTACACCAGGCACAAAGACAAGACAAAGGGCCCAAGTGTATGCAAAAATCTAAAGCAGAACTTTAATTTTTTTTTTTTGCCATTGCATACAACTGGATGCAAGGTGAGTGCCTATCAATGGAGGGAATAAATGAATAAATTGTGATAATATTAATGTAATGGAATATTCTTATACCATAACCAGTGATCAATATTACAGATGCATAGAACTAAACAAATACTTGTATGATCTGATCCTGAATGAAGTGAGAAGAACCAGATTTATACAAAGCCCACAATAACAAGTTTGAAAGACTTCAGAAATTTGATCAATGCAGCAACTTCATGAGGTCAGGAGATGAAGATGAAGCATGCCTATCCATGCCTTGAGAGAGAAGTGAAGGGCTAGAGGTATGGAAGGAGACATGAGTTTTCCAGATATGGCCAATGAATCACTTGTTTTGCTTGATTATGCACATCTGTTAGGAGAAAAGGCTTCTACTGGTAAGGGCAATGGAATTGGTAGATAGCAATATACGTTTTTTTTTGGGGGGGGGGCAGGGCAATGAGAGTTAAGTGACTTGCCCAGGGTCACACAGCTAGTGCGTGTCAAAGTGTCTGAGGCCAGATCTGAACTCAGGTCCTCCTGAATCCGGGGCCGGTGCCTCATCCACTGCACCACCTAGCTGTCCCCGTAATATACTTTTTTTAAAAAAAGGAAATGGTAGAAGAGTGTCAATGAAACATTTTTGAAACAGAAGAGGGCAGAAGGAAGAAGAGTGGTATAGTGGAGAGAATACTGGATATTATGTCAAGAAGACCTGGTTTCAAATCCTGCCTAAGATGCTGCTGGCTATGTGACCCAAAGCAAGTCACTCACCCTTACTGGGCTTCATTGTCCTCATCTGTCACATAACAGAGCTGGATTCAATATCCTCTCAGTTAACATCCAGTTCTAAATCTGTAATCCTAAGCAGGGTAGTCAGGTTACAACCATGATAAATTTAATAAATATTTTTAAAAGCCTATACTTAACAGAAGTTCAGTTTCATATACAATTCTTTCTCATTTTTCTTTGCATGTCAAAATGTTCATGTTTATTGATGTTTCTTAAACTCATTATTAATATATGTGTGTGTACATGTGTGTCTATGTGTACACACACACACAGTGGACCAAAAGTCACAAAGGGTTCTGATGTTTTAATAACTTTTTGAAAATCGTTTCTTTATTTTTCACCATTTATGAGATTTGATTTTTCACACATAATGTAAATTCATATCCTATATATATATACTGAAGATGATGCTGTGGTATTGTAAATTAAAAACAAAGGAATTAAAGGAATTGTTAAATAGTTGTGTCTTTTGGCCCACCCTATGTGTGTTTATGTATATGTGTGTATGTATATATAGATATAGATGTAGCTGTAGATATATACATATACATGTGTATACACACATATGTATGCATATGTATGTGTGTGTGTGTGTATATATATATATATATATATATATCTTGTTTGTTTGTTTAGTCATTCAGTTGTGTCCAATTCTTCATGACCCTCTGGGTCATAGTTCCTATGGGATTTTCTTTGCAAGGATACTGGAGTGTTTTGCTGTTTCCTTCTTCATTGGATTAAGGCAAACAGAGATAAAGTGACTAGTCCAGATTCACACAGGTAGTAAATGTCTGAGGTTGGATTACACCTGTTAGTGTAGCCTTGCATGTATGTGTATACTTATGTATCTACTTATAGATGTATAAGTAGATACACACACACACACACACACACATATATATATATACATATATTATTAGTTTCAGTCACATAGGTTTTATCTTTTGTGTCCTCAGAGAAAAGAGATTCTTGGTGGGGTCCTGATGGTGTGTCTGTAATTGTATAGTATGTAGAAATCAATGGGAGAGGAGTGTCAAACTGATTAGGTTACCACGTTAGTAACCACTGATGAAAATTGGCCCTAAAGGAGTCTGGGTAGAGTCATGTACAAGAGTGTGTTCTTGAGGCCCGACAGCATCTATCTGTCTTTTAGAGCAATTAAAAGCCGCCTGCCAGGGAAGACAGTATCATCCCAAGGGACGACCCAGGGAAGCTGTTCCCGTATTATCACTGCCATGCCTATCTCACTGGTCTAGCTGATGGGCTCATTTAGAAAGGCTTCACTATTCCAAGTCCTTCAGGTCTCCCCATAGCCCAGAAGATGTTATTTGCAAGAGCAATCCAGGGCTACTTAGCGAACATCTAATTAACTGCTGAAAATTAACTCAATGAGGCTACAAAGTGAAATGCAAATGAGTCCTGTCTCAGTGGGGGAAAGAGAGCAGTGGGAGCTGCAGTCAAGGGCTAGGACTGAACTGGGCTTGAGCAATAAGAAAATGTCTAAAATATGTAAACAAGTTGGTAAGGAAGAAAGGCTGCTGGAGCCCATCATGCTTGGGGACATTAAGGGGCTAATCAGAGGAGCTGAGTGATTAAAGGGAAAGAACATTGTCACCCCCAGTATAGGTACAGCCAGTCAGTTCTCTGTCTTCACAAAGCACTTCCTCACTTATGCCTTTTGGAATAACTCATTGCCCATCAAAATTCAGGTCAAATGCCACGGCCTACAGGAAAATTTTCCTGCCAGCCCTTCCACTTATTACTTCTCCCCAACCAAAGAAATTATCTTGTATTTACTTTGTTTTCTCACGGGGTGGCATGGTTAGCCCTTAGTGTGATCCTACTCACCAAAAGAACCAGACCCTGGGAAACCCCACCGTCAACCCAATTCAATTCAATCCAGTTCATATTTATTAAGCACCTACTATGCCAGGCACTATGCTAAGCACTGATGATATGATTAATAAAAAGAAAAAAAAATTCTCTGCCCTGAAGGAAGTTATAAACCCAAAGGGCAAGACAACACCAAAAAAAAAAAAAAAAGAGGAAGAGAAAAAGGGGAGATGGGGTAGGGGGAGGACATATCATCACTCATTACATTAAGGGCTCACGAACATTATATCTTAGACCTTGCCCTTCCATATAGGATTGAGATACAGGCTAAATAAAGCTACCTATCAAAATAAAATTACCTTTAGCTGCTTTTTGTTTTTTTTTTTTCTTTTCTATGCTGGCCATGATGTCCAGGCCACATTTCTAGCCTCCCCTGCTCAGCTCAACCATTTTTGCCCTCTTCACCTCTTTTTCTCCCTCTTACTCCTTGGGTTTAGATTCTACCAGGGTCAAGAATCCTGACCCTTTCCTTTATGCCTCTTCCAATGGGTACCCTTGGTTCATTCCTAATAAGGAGATCTGAAGATCAGAGGAACCCTACATCCATATTTATTTTATGTTTGCTTGTGTTTGCCTATTTTCCTCAATCTGCCTATTCTCTTATGGAATGTAAGCATCATGGGAGTTGTCCTTGTATCCCCAGCACACAAGATGCCCCCTTGCACATAGTATGTAATTAATACATCCTTGTTAAATTGCATTGAAATAAATGAAGAAAACCAATTATATGAAGATCTTTATCAGTCTATCATCAGAAAGTGTACGTAGAAGTAAGTGGTTATTCCTATGCTAACCATCAGGCTCAGGAAATAGGGGATTGTTTCTTCTCCCCTAGAGATACTGGGGAAGGAGGGTCTTTCTTGACCCTCCTATTGGATGTGATCTCACCCTCCCCTCACACTGTATTCATTGTTTGTATCAGTCTGGACTAGGAGTCAAAGAATCTGGTTTTATAATCTTGGTTTAGCTACTAAGTACACTGTTTAGTCAAATTTAAAAAACTGTTAGACTGATAATTTTATATGGTGCTTTACTCTGTCTCTTCCCCTACCCCCACAAAAATGCCAGGAGAATGTAAGCTCTTTGAGGGCAAGGATTATTTTCACTTGTGTCTTTGTATTCCCAGTAGCTTGCACAGTGCCTGGCCCATATTAAGTGCTTAATAAATGACTATTGGACTATTTAATTGATTTATAATACAAGGGACAATAATACATGAAAAATGTGATTCCCATGATTGTGTGGCTCCAGGGTGGATAACATATGTGAAAACACTATGGAGATGGAAAATGCCATATAAATGCAGGGATTCACCACCATCATCACCATCACCATCACCACTATCCCCTCTTCCTCCTTTTTCACAATCATTATTATTTCCACCATCATCATTATCCTTCACATCACCATCACCACCACCACCATCAGCCTCTTTTTCTCATCATTGCCATCATTGCCACCACCATCATTATCCACCTCAGTCTTACCATCTTCCCTACCTGGAGGGCAGAATCATCAGAATCAGGATCAGGATCAGAAAGCTGTCCCCTGTTAAACTCCCAAATGGTGGGGAGTAGTTACGTAGACTAATAAGACAAATTTGTAAAGAAAGCAGAGACTGTTCCCACACTCACTACCCTGGGAAAGTTGAGATGTTTGATATGTCAGAGGGTCCCCATCTAAAGACTATCAACTGTTAAGGGCTAAAATTCGAGCTAGTCTGTCTAAAATATCTAATGAGTGGTCGCCAATAAATTAGAAGCTTTAGCAAGAGTTAGGCTTTTAAGCATTTATTAAGGAGAATAAGAATTTGGTAAAGAGAGAGAGAAAGGCCTCCGTTCATCTATCTATTAAAGGGAGAGCGCATTTCACGCTCTCTTCTCCACCAGAGTTCTCAGGAAAGAGAAAGAGTCAGAGCGCCCGGCTCCCCCTTCTTCCTCCCACCAGCAAACATCACTTCCTGATGCCAAAGAAAAGATGCATGGTCTTGCCCTCAAAGACCTTCCTTTCATGGCAGAACTCTTCTACAGTAAGTCTCCAGCAGGTGGCATCATTCCAATCATTACACAACTGTTTTTCCCCATTTAAATCTTTTCACCTAAAAGTGACCTTGCTTTTTTCCCACTGGGTACACTCCTCAAAAGTTGTGTGTAAATTAAAGTTTGGTTAATTTAACTCCTCTTGCCTGTTTGTTGTGAATTTTACTAATTAAAGGTGATTCATTAAACCTGATAACCTGATGGTTATCTTAGGATAATGAAATTGGAATCAGGAAGTTCAAATCCAACCTCAGATCCTTCCTAGTCATCCAACCCTGGGTGAGTCACTTAACCATGCTGTAGTTTCCTCATCTGTAAAATGAGAAGATCCGGCTATCTAATGTCCAACTTCCCTTCTAGCTGTAATTCTGTGATCAGCCCACTATTTTGCCCTATTTTAAATCTTTTTGTCAAGAGAATTACATGTCCACTTCCCTTCTTTCCCCTTCCCTCTCTCCCTCAACACACACACACACACACACACACACACACACACAGAACTGCCATTTAATTCAATTGATAGTTCTTTTCTGCTATCAGATTTGTTTGAAGTGAGGCCACCTGTACAGTCATTGTTTGTAGGAGAGCAGGGAAGGGTAGGCATGGAAGCTTATGAAGTCCCACCATTTCTGCTTTATTTCCTGAACTCTGGACTTCTGTTGCTATCTTAGGAGATGCTAAACATGAATCAAGGGAGAAACATCAATGAACACCACCCCGCCCTCTCAGCTGTATTCTTTCCATACCATCTCTTCCCTCCCAACCCCTTTATAATAAAAAGGCCTATTTGACACTTGAGAACATAAATAGTCCATGGAGCCATGATATCTCTAAAACCTTTCAGGGAGCTGGAACTGATACAGTCTCCCTGGATAATTCAGCATATGCAGGAATACCCCTACAGAACATTGCTAATGAATGTTGCGAGTGCATCTTGTTCAGTGAAACTATTTTACAGGGGCAGTGAGTAGTTCCTTTGAAACAATGTTCACATACATGCAGTTAGCAATATGGCTATGGTAAGCCAACTGATACTCAAGGGAGTTAACGTCTCTGGGGCTCAACAGCTAGCTTGAATCAACACCGACCATCTGGGTTCGCATCTCATATAATCAGTTGAACAACCTTACGAAAGCATTTCACAATGTTACATTGCGGTTAGGATATAATGAATCGGATGGTGAGCAGTGGAGCTGTAAGAGGAGTGTTAGTTTTAGAGCCATAAAGTTAACAAGATTGGGAATGAGGGGAAAGGGAAAATTCCTCCAACCTCCACCAACTATTGAGTCTGTTGCATCCCCTTATCTATTGGGGGTTCCAAGAGTCTTAGGATCTTTTTGCCTTGGTCTTACTACAGAAGCAGAGGGGAAACCTTTAAATGACTAACCAGTTTTACAGGAGGGAGGGGTAGAGACAGAAACAGAGAGATAGAAGGAGGGAGAGAGGGAGGGAGACAGAGAGAGAGACAGAGAGAGAGAGAGAGAGAGAGAGAGAGAGAGAGAGAGAGAGAGAGAGAGAGAGAGAACACAGACATGGAGACACAGAGAGAGGGACAGAGACAGAGAGAGGGAGAGAGGCAGGGAGAGAGAGAAACAGAGACAAAGAGGGAGAGACAGAGAGACAGAAACAGAGAGAGAGAGAGAGAGAGAGAGAGAGAGAGAGAGACTGAGAAAGAGACAGAGGGAGAAACAGAGAGAGACAGAGGGAGAAACAGAGAGAGAGACAGAGAGAGAGACAGAGAGAGAGAGAGAGCACAGACGGATGGAGACACAGAGAGAGACAGAGACAGAGAGAGGGAGAGAGGCAGAGAGAGAGAGAAAAAGAGACAAAGAGTGAGTGAGAGAGAGACAGAGAGACAGAAACAGAGAAAGAGAGACAGAGAAAAAGAGACTGAGAAAGAGACAGAGAGAGAAACAGATGGAGACAGAGAGAGAGAGGGATAGAGACAGAGACAGAGGCAAAAATAGAAGTGTTTAATGGAGATTATTAGAATGTAGACTAGGAGAGTGCCTAGCTCATTAATGAACATAGTAGTCTAGTATAGGTCAAACAACAAAGCTGAAGACCCACCTGGGGAATCGTTAGTTCAGCAACATACAAATCTATCAATAATGACTTCTGCAAAACAAGAACAGTACTTATCTATAATCCTAGAAATATATGGTATACAATGATTCCTGTAATGAGATAGGCACTGGATTACTGCTTTTGAGGGAAGTGGATTTTCTGGGCCGCAGTAATGTACACTTCTCTAGCAGAGCTAATGGAAAGAGGGAGAAGAAGCAGGGACACCAGGCACCTGTTATTTATTTATTTTGGGGTAGGGGTCAGTTCTAGGTGAGAGCAATCAATTCTGCAACAGGCATTTATTAAGCAGGTACTGTATACCAGATGCTGTGCTTAGGACAGAAGTAGAACATTCTCTGTTCTCATGGAATTTGCATTTTCTTGGCACAGATAAAAGACAGAAATCAAGACAAGCAGGAATAGAGGCCCAAAACTATGCGGGTTATCAGAAGGATTAGAAAGGAAAGACAAGTATGAGCAGAAACATCAGTCTCCATCTCTCATTTGAAGGTGGAAGGCAAGAGAGAGAGAGAGAGAGAGAGAGAGAGAGAGAGAGAGAGAGAGAGAGAGAGAGAGAGAGAGAGAGAGAGAGAGATCACTAGGTAATGACCAGACCTCACCTAGAAGCAGCTGTCAGCAACAGAAAAAGAAGAAAAAGTGAAGAATAGTGGCCAGGTTCCCACTTCCAAAGAATTGCCAGAGAGATGGTGAAAAAGAGAAGAGCCAGTCAATAAGCATTTATTAAACATTTACCAGGGAGGGAACATTTATTAAGTACCTACTTAATGTAGTTGCTAAACTCTTTAAAAAATTATCTCATTCGATCTTCACAACAGCCCTGGGATATAGATCTGATGATCCTCATGTTACTGTTGATGAAACTGAGGCAGGGATTTGTGGGGCAGAGCCAAGATGGTGGAAGAAAGGCAGCAAGCTCTTGGAACTCACAACACAATCACTCCAAAAAACCTCCAAATAATGGCATAAGACAATTCATGGAATAGAAGAACCTACAAAAGAACGGGCTGAGATTATTTTCCAGCCAAAGACGACTTAGAATGTTGGCAGGAGGGTGCTACTGTGCCCGGGCAGGAGTGGAATCCAACCCCGAGGTCATGCTGACACAGATCCAGTCCCAGTCAGGCCTCGCCAGAGAAAGAGACCCCTGGAGCCTCTGAATCAGCTGCGGCACCAGTCTGGAACTAAACTCACGGTCTGGTGAGAGGGCCAAGTGGTTGGCAGTGGGGAGATTACAAGAGTCTCTGCTAGCACTGAGGTTGAACTTGGGTGTTTCACCCCTGCTGGGAACCAGGAAGTCGGCTTAAGTGGAGGTGGCCCAGGTAGGGGAGGGGTGCAGGTTTGTCAGAGCTAACAACCACAGCACACAAAGTTTTTCTGCCTGGTTAATTAATAAGTTGGCCTGAGGTTATCTGTGGACCAGAGAATAGGACAGGTGAGTGAAGAAACTGCCCCTCCTTAAACACCACCTTAGACCCCTGAAGCTTGGGACAGTACATCTTGGAAGTAGTGCCCCACTTTAAGAAGGTGTTCAAAGGGGCAGCTGAGTGGTGCAGTGGATAAAGCACAGGCCCTGAATTCAGGAGGACCTGAGTTCAAATCCAGATTCAGACACTTGACACTTACTAGCTGTGTGACCCTGGGCAAGTCACTTAACCTTCATTGCCCAGCAAAAAAAAAAAAAGGTGTTAAAAGTCAAGTAAAAGACTGTCAAGATGAGCAAACAGAGAAAGATGAGGACCATAGAAAGTTTCTTTAGTGACAAGGAAGATCAAGGTACACCCTCAGAAGAGGACAGCAATGTCAGGGCTCCTACATCCAAAGCTTCCAAGAAAAATATGAATTGGTCTCAGGCCATAGAAGAGCTCAAAAAGGACTTTGAAGATAAAGTAAGAGGTAGAGGAAAAAATGGAAAGAGAAATGAGAGTGATGAAGGAGGGTCATTAAAAAAAAAGTCAGCAGCTTGAAAAGCCAAATTGGCCAAATGGAAAAAGAAGTACTCTGAAGAAAATAATTGCTTACAAATTAGGATTGAGCAAATAAAGGAAACTGAGGCAGTTAGAGGTTAAGTGACTCCTACAGAGTCACAGAGCTAGTAAGTTTCTCAGGTCAGATTTCATTTCATGTCTTCCTGACTCTCTGACAAATATTCTATCCACTGTACCACCCAGCTGCCTCTAAGTGCTAGGGATCAAAGGCAAAAGACCAATTCCTGCTTCCTCAGTTTAAAGAAGGAGTCAGAGTATAACAGAAAGTAAATACAAGGGCAAACTCCAGAATTCCCATTGTTGACCTCTGGTTATACTAGATCCCAAGCTCCTTTAAGTGCTTCCTGTTAGTTCTATCTCCTGAGATGTGACTTGTCTACTTTGGAAACTGCCTGGGGAAGGAAGGGAATCTAACTCTGATTAAGTCAACAGAGATCTATGTTCCTCCTTGGCATCTACAGTATTGAATCAAGATAGGTCTTCCCTATGCCCATGATAGAAAGCTGTCCCATGTTCCCTGCCTACTCAATCCTATTTCAGATGGGGAGGGAAGGTTCTTATACCAGTATCAGTTAAGTTAGAGAGAGAAAGCTCTTCTTTGCCTTCATCCCTATTCAAACAGCCAAAAGTTTTTTAGCTAGTAATTATGATATTACCTGGGCTGCTGAGTACTGGGCCTAGATTCAGGAAGATCTGAATTCAAATACAGCCTCAGGCACTTACTAGATTTGTAACCCTGGGCAAGTTACTTAACCCTGTTTGTCTCAGTTTCCTCATCTGGAAAATGAGTTGAAGAAGGAAATGGCAAACCACTCTAGTATATTTGCCAAGAAAAGTCCCCCAAAAGGGGTCACAGAGAGTCAGATATGACTTGAAATGACTAAACAACAACAATGACATTACCCAAGAAAGTGAGCACATGAGGTACCTCATAACTGGCTACCTCCCACATAGACAGACCTATGGTGGTTATCATCTTGACTACCACGTTACAAAATATGAGGGGAAGTCAGGAGCCCCTGAAATAATAAGACCATGGGTTCTGGATCTCCAGAGCTAGAAGGGAAATCTGAAGTGATCTGGTCTCATTCCCTCTTGTTAAAGATGAGGAAATTAAGACCCATGTCCAGATCCAGCAGTCTTTGCACTATACCATCTTGTCTCTCAGCTCTAATACTCATTGGACGAGTGAGCTCAGACAGCCTATTCAACCCTTCTGAGTCTTAGTTTCCTCACCTGCAAAATAGGATCAATAATACTTGTACTATGTATTTCATAGGATTGTTGTAAGGAAAGTGCTTTGTAAACCTGGTGTGATAGAAATGCATGCCATCATCTTTCTCAGTGACATCATCATAATTCAACATTGGTCCCAGGATCCTTATTCAGAGTGCGTACACACATACACACACACACACACACACACACTCGCGCATTTACATACACACATATCCACATGCACTCACACAGGCATACACACACAATTGGCCACAGCAGTCTATGTCCCTAGCCTATACCAGGGAGGCTCTGATGCAAAGAATAGAAGTATGTGTTTCAGTTCCTGCCTTCCAGGAGAATGGGAGACATGTGAAAAGTCAGGTCACAATTCAAGGCAGAAAATGATTAAGTATCAGAGCTAAGGAGCAGGACAGATGGTAAATGCTAAGGGACCTGAGGGAATGGAGAGGTTGATTTGGAATGGATGAAACATCTGGATGACTGACTGAATGTTTGACCGACTGAGCCTTTGTCTACATAATGTCAACATAGCTGGTTTGGAAACAAATAAATCACTAAAAATGATTTTCCCCCCTGTCGGTTCTAAACCATGACAAATAATCCATTTGAATGATGGGGTGTTAGGAATGAAAGCCCAAAGGGACTTCAGAGATCATTTGGTCCAAAGGTTCTTAACTGGGAGCCCCTGTACCCCTACCCCAAAGGGTCTTTGGAAAGATTTCAAAGAATCCACGAGTATGGAATGGAAAAAGAAAATAATTACATCTTTATTTTCTCTTATCCTCTAAGATTTTACATTTCTTCCAATCATTTGAAAATATTATTCTGAGAAGACCAGAGGTTTCGTCCGGTTGTTTACATGACATATGAAAATAGTATGAAGAGCCTTGATTTACTTCAGTCTACTCATTTATAAAAAAGAAAACTAAGGCTCAGAGTAGTTCAACTATTTGCTCAAGATCACCAGCTAATCTGTGACAGAGTGGAGATTCAAACTGTCTCTTCACTACAAAACTGGTTTGTTCTGTTTTCCTTTGACCATACTACAAATACACACAGACTCATTTATTCGTGAATTAGGCTATTTGAGGTGACTGGCTATCATGATATTTTACAGATGTGACCATACCTAACTGAATGTTTATGTTGATTTTACAATCCTGTCCTCCTTTGATGACTCATTGTGGTCTGGAGATAATCTTGGGTTCTCAAAGGCTGTGACAAGACAGTTGAAGCTCTTTGAGTCTTCCCAAAAAGGAAAGGCTTTGACTATAGACCAAGCAAGGGACTGTCTCTCTGATGGGAATTGTAGCCTCAAATAGCTTTTTAAAAAATTTTTTAAGTGAGGCAATTGGGGTTAAGTGAGTTGCCCAGGGTCACACAGCTAGTAAGTGTTAAGTGTCTGAGACCAGATTTGTAGCCATATCTATTGTCTATATATGTGTGTATATAAATACATACATAAGAGAAAATAAAAGGCATCTACCAAAAAGATCGGTTAATTGATTAGTTTAATAATATTCAGTATAGAAATTTATATCTTTATATATCTCTATCTATCTGTCTGACTGTCTACCCGATTCTCAGCCCTCCAGAAGCTGTACTGGTAGCCTTGCAAAAGCTTGTTTGTTGTCTTCTGCACAAGTCCATATTTGTTTAACTCTGGAATCTGTGGCTACTACCGTATTTTCAGTCCTCCCCACAGGTATTGACAAACACAGCACAATGCTTCCTTTCTTAAAAACCACCAAGTGCTCATTCAGCTTTGATTCTCTTTATCAAAGTTGCTATTGGACCATGGGATACCGAAGCAGCATCTGGCAAGATGTAAGCAAAATGAGATCCAAGTTCTGGCTTCTCTCTCCCTCTCCTAGGCAAATTCCCAGCCATTAGCCTGGTTGGAGCAATTCATCTTTTCACAGCCCCTGCCTTTGTCAGAGATGGATACATAGCCATTAGGAGTGATCAAACTGTGGCGATAATTTCCCATCCAGACTCCAAAGCCCATTTTGCACAAGAGTCTTTAAGATAATTAAAAACAACTCCAGCATCCTCTGTCTTTCAGAAACTAAACTATGCCTACACTGTATCCCCTCCTGCCTGTGATGTTCTCCCCACCCTGCTATCTGACCAAAGCCTGTGCCTCATTCATGTTGGAGCTTTTTCCTGATTCAGACACATGGTGGCTACATGCTTGTAGTGATGGTGTGTGTGTGGGGGGGGGGCAGTAAATGGATGGATATAAAGGCCACAATTAGTCTCAGAGCATCCAGTAAACAAAATCTGAGGATTCCATAATGCAAGTTCATTGTTCACCCAAAACCTGTCAAGCAATCAACAAGCATTTATTAATTGGTAGCTGTGGGAGGACCTAGAATGTTGTACTCAGGAAAACCTGAGTTCAAATTCTGCCTTAGACATTTACTACCCATGTGACCCTGGGCAAGTCACTAAATCTCTGTCCCAATTTAGTCATCTATAAAATGGGTGGAAAGAACCTGCCCCACTGGACAGTTAGGAAGATCAAATGAGATAAAATAGAAAGTCTTATGCAAATTTTAAAGCATTATATAAATGCTAACTATTATTATTATTCTATGTTCCAGACACTGTTTTGGAGATAAAAAACCAAAGAATGAAGTAATCCTTACTCTCAAGAAGCTTACACTAAAATGTTGAACAACCTCTGTGTGTGTGTATAAAAAAACACATGTACATATAAAAATGTTTATACATCTTTATGTAAATGGAGAGATCCTTAGTACAGGAAAGCTTCAATACATTAATTTTTTTGTTTGTTTTATTTTTTGGTTTTGGGTTTTTTTTTTTTTTTGGTGAGGCAATTGGGGTTAAGTGACTAGCCTAAGGTCACACAGCTAGTAAGTGTTAAGTGTCTGAGGTCAGATTTGAACTCAGGTCCTCCTGACTCCAGGGTCAGTGCTCCATCCACTGTGCCACCTAGCTGCCTCTCAATCCATTAATTAACAGAGAATTAGTTCATCCATTTCATGGCCATTGGCCATGGAAACCATGGACTGAGTCTAGCTTCAATTTCCTGTGCTTCCCTTGAGGCTATTGTTTACATGCTAGCTCATCCTATCAAGCATGTCTTTATTAAAGATCAAGATCCCATTGGACTGATTCTGGCCTAAAAACTGCAGGCTTTTAATCACTAGCAGCCCTCAGTTATAGGCCTAAAAATCAGCTCTAGGCCATGCTGATCTCTCCTTTTCCTGACCATCCAGAACATTTACTGACTCTACTATATGATGGCTAATTTGACATTTTATTGTTAACTCCTTTCTATTTATCGTTCTGTAATTGATTCCCCTCTAGGATTGTAAGCTCTTTATAGTACCTGGCACATAGTAGGTATTTAATAAATGTTTGCTGATTGACTGATTGATTTATGGATGGAAGAGCTTTCTGTCCCATTCATTACTTTTGAGCAAATAACAGGCATTCAATAAATCTTTTAACTTAATTGAAAAAAAAAAGTCAACCCAATGTTATAAAGTCCACCTAACCAGTTTCTATGTCATAGGGTGCTACTTTCTTTCTTAGTTATTTGTTCATTCCTATAACATTGATTTCAGTAAAGCAGTTAGCTTATGGTATAGTGGAAAGAGCACTGGCTCCTGAGCCTGAGAACTTGGGTACACATCTCTCCCCTGTTCCCACCTGTATGATTTGGGGTAAATCATTTAACCCTAGTTTGCTAAATGAAGGAGTTGGACAAAATAAATATAGATAAATGAATAGATAGAACATTGTCTTTATTATGTGCTAAGCACAGGTGATACAAATGCAAGCAATAACTTTGTTAACTTCCATCAACTTACATTTTATCAGGGAAGAAAATACCTAGAGGGATTTTAGAAAAGGGAGGATCACAAGGAGGCATGGTAAGGAGACAGCAGAGAAATGGCAAAGAGGCTTGGGATTAAGAAAAATAAGGTAGAAGTTCACCTATCAGAGCCAGGACACCTGTATGGTACTAATAGGCAGGAAATGAAGATGATAGGTGAGGTATCAACTTCTGCAAGGTAAAGAGATAGCAGTGATGGGGGCAGCTAGGTGGCATAGTGGATAAAGCACTGGCCTTGGATTCAGGAGAACCTGAGTTCAAATGCAGCCTCAGACACTTGATGCTTAACTAGCTATGTGGCCCTGTGCAAGTCACTTAACCCTTATTGCCCTGCAAAATAAATAAATAAACAACAAACAAACAAATATATATATATATAAACAAACCAATAAATAGATAGATAGATAAATGAATGAATGAACAAACAAACAAACAAACAAATAAATGAATAAATGAATAAAAGAGATATGAGTGGCATGGAGGGCTCTCCCCTACCCCCCACCTAGATAAATATAAATCTCACCTATCACAGCTGGGAGATTTATAGGTAAAATGCAAGGCTGGCCTTTGAGGTCCCTTCTAAGTCTAAATCTATGATCTTGTGATCTTTTCAGGTTGTTGGAAAAAAGGATTTCTACAATGGGTGGAAAGTAAATGGTGATCTTAAACAATTCACCTTACCTTCATGAGCATCTCAGTTTTCTCATGTATAACGTAATCATAATAATACTTCTATTACTTAAAATTACAAAGCTGTTACTGGAGGCAATAGATATAATGGATCTGAAAGTGATTTGTGAGAAGTTTTTAGTAGTAGCATTTTCCTCATTATTATTATTAAATTAGGTGACCTCTAAGATCTTTGCCAATTTTAAGATTTGATGATCAAAGGGGAAAGGGTAGAGAAGGACCCTTCATGAAATATTTCTTAAAGGGATAAGATTTAAAATTGGTGATACTTAGAAGTCCCTCATTCTTTGCTTGAATGACCACCCCATTAGGAGCATGGGGGGCTGGCACAACATGAGTTCTCATCACATTGATTGCTAACACTCCTCTCTGATTTCATGGGTCTCCTGCACTAGTAATGTAAGGTTATTGCACAATTTCAGAGGTCCATAAAAACACAGGCATCCTTCTAGCATTTGGCTATAATATAAACAAACTCCTACCTCTCCCTCAAAAATGCATCCAGGACCATGTTGCACATATGTGTGTGCACACCCACAAACACACACATATACATGCAGATCAACACAATCAGACTGTTGACATTCATCCCCAAGAGTGCTGGTTGTGGTAAGAGTTACCACACACCTTCTCCTTAGTCAATTGTTAGGAAGAATGGCTAAAGGACCTATGTAAACCCTTCATTCCCACACCACTGGCTACCACATTTCCTTTATTGCAATAGCTACCAGTCAAGCCCTCAGAGTCAACACATGTCCCACGTCTCCTGGGTCATGGGATTGTTTTGTAAATGTATGTATAGGTCAGCCTCACTGCGTAGGCATAGAATCACAGAATGTTAGAGCTAGAAAGGTACAAAGAGATTATCTAGGACAGTTCTTTATAGATAGAGAAGAAATCATCTATTTCTACTTCCTCATTTTATAAAGGGGGAAATTGTCTCAGGGACTTAAGGAAGGGACTTACCCCAGATCACATGGGAAGTTATGTGCAAAGATAGGACTAAAGCCTAATTCCCCAGAGTCCCCTGTGTTCCTTAAAGGGGTCAGTAAATCCTATTTTTATTTTTTTGGAGGGTGGGATAGATAAATTAAACCATATCTATCCATTGTCTTATATGGCCGATGCAAAGTGGCTCTAACCATCTGGTTGACCAACAAAAAGCAATGAGTGAGCAATAATAACAATCAATCAACAGGCATTTACTAAACACTTGCTCGATGCCAAACATAGAACTAGGGTCTGGGAACATAGAGACCATAAATGAAACTGCCCCAAGTAGCTTACATTCTAATAACAATCTTGGACATCTGTATAATGCTCCTTGGCTTACAAAACACTTTCATATTCAACATATGCATGAGTTAGGTAGAACAAAAAAAGTTTTTTTCCATTATGTAGAAGAAACAGGTTCACTATGTTCTACGGTGCTCCTTTCTTTCTTAGTTATTTTTCATTCTTATAACAGTTTAACAGATGTTTAACCAAGGCCAAGATCACACAGTGAATAGCAAAATGAGAACTGAAAGCTAGGGGCTAAGTGATCACTTGGCCCAGTCTTTTAACTACATCAGATTCCTGGGAGGCCAAGGAGTTTCCTGGTTGAGGGTGGGGGTGGAGAGAGGAAGATAGGACACTGAATTAGGAATTAGCGTAACTAGCCCCTGGAATTCTGGCATCTGGGACAAATTCAGTTAGTGACAGGGTGAGATGGGGAAGGATAAGAAAACCCACCATTCTACTGCCAGGAAATTTTTTTCTCCTCTCTTAATCCTTGTGGTAACAGACATGCAGCCTGGTGAGACCAAAGCAGTGTTCCCTTGCTACCACTCCCTCAGCCCTGTATTTGTGGTTGAGTGAACTTTAGGTTTATAGAATTTTATTGCTAATATTGCTATGTCATTCCTTCCAATGTATTTGAGCTAACTGTTCTCTGCCTGACTAAAGTAAAAGTAGATGAACCATGGTGGGGTGAGGCTTTGGAGACAGAGAGTTTGGGGAGAATTGGCCTACAGTGTATCTTATATGGGGTAGTCATTTCTTGGGGGGCGGCAATGTTAGAATTTGTGTTGGAAGAAAGCCATAGGGCTACATTGTTTATATAGTGGAAAATGTGATTGATTTGTGGGTTGATGTAATGGAAAGTATACTGGATTTTGAGTCATAAGTATCCAGCTATACCTCCCCACCCCCATACATACATACACACAGAAGGCGGCATGGCCTTTAATGACATCCCTCCTGCCCATCAAAATATCCCACCCAAGGGTAGAATTTGTCACAAGGTGAGCCCCAAAGTTTCATCCTCTTCCTGGACTTAATAATAGAGGGAAACTTTTCCTTAGCTAAGCACTGATCCTTGGGCTCCCCATCACTGCCCTGACTCAGGATTCCCAAGAGCTGTGCTGTTCCTGTCTTCCAGAAGCATTTGGCTGAGAAAAGTCCTTCCATCTACCTAGAGAAGCCAGCCCTTGGCATCCAGAAGTGCCTCCCAATTCAGTTATTTTCCCCTCATCCCTTGATCTCTAATAACAAAGACGCTGACCTATTTCCCTCTTCCAAGGATGACCTACCATCTCCAAAACTCTTCAGATGTTCAGACCAGTATAGTAGAGATGAGAGGTAGCCTTTCATCCCTCCGTACCCTTTCCTCTCATTGACCTTCTCCTTTGTCCTCTCCTGGGGTCACTTGTCTCCTTCCACTGAGGCTAATAGATGACCTAGAGACCAGAGGCATAGAGAAAATGGTCTCTGAATCAAAGTGGTGAAGAAATATCACTGGACCACATGTTGGCACCTGGTGCAAAGAACAAGCAACCTGCCCTCATGAAGATTTTAATAAGGACACCTGAGCTCAAGACCCAGTTCTGCCACTGACTAGCAGGGTATCTCTCCCTTCAGCCTTTGTTTTCCTCCTCTATAAAATGAGAGGCTTAGACTAACTTTTCTCAAAGATACCTTTGTGGTCCTGTGCTTCTGTGCCTCTTTGGAATAAGTATTTTAAGAATTAATGACAAAAGCAAAACAAAACAGAACAAAAAACACCACTTATATAAGCCAGCAGAACTAATTTTTTTTTTTGGTGGGGCAATGAGAGTTAAGTGACTTGCCCAAGGTCACAAAGCTAGTAAGTGTCAAGTGTCTGAGGCTGGATTTGAAACCAGGTCCTCCTGAATCCAGTACTGGTGCTTTATCCACTGTGCGACCTAGCTGCCCCAGAACTATTCTTTAAAGGAATCATATAGGGAGTTATTTTAAAGAGTATCTTATAGATGTGAACAGGAGCTTCTAACTTCTTGTTTTGCAATCCACCCCACTTTTCCTATTAGCAGCTTAAAGGGGAGCACAGAGGCAGTCCACCACAGACTCTGATTCGACCAGAGCTTATGGCTCAATTGTTAAGTGATTAGCCTCATCATCCCATAACATTTATATTACCTCCCACTGGTAGAGGTATAGTCATTCTTTTCTCCCCTTTAGGATCATAGGGTAATAGATTTAGAATGGTCAGGGAGGGACCTCAAAGGCTATAGAGACCCATCTCCTCATTATACAGACAAGGGAAATGAGCACCAGAGAAGTTAAGTTATATGTTCAGATCAAATTGCTAGTAAGTACTTGAGGCAGATGGGATTTGAATGCAGGTTTCCTTTCTCCAAGCCCACCACTCTATCAATTATGTCACCTAGATGTAGGAGTGTTGATCAGCTTTACACCTTCCCTGATACAACTGGACACATGCTAGGCAACAATTGATAAGGTCTTATGATCATAGACTTAGAGTTGACAGGAATTTTAGATGCCATCTAGTCCAAACTCCTCACTTTACAGAAAAAGAAATTAAAAAGGAGTGTGCATATTTTGCAATGTGTCATGGCACTTGAACAACTACGACAAGAATAATATATATATCTATACACACACACATGCATACATACATATATACATATATACATACATATATAAGCATTAAAATCTCAGAAATGAAGAAAAGCCAAAATATTAAATATATCCTTTGCTGACCACAATTTAATAAAAAAAAAATTCAATAAAGGGCCCTTTTGAAAAAACATTAAAATTACTGGAAAATGAAATAGGCTAACCTTAAAGAGTTAGTGGGCCAAAAAACACATTAGAGAAAGATCAATCAATGTGAACAAGTATCTGTGGTATGTGACAGGCACCTTTGTAAGCATTAGAGAAATTTTTAAAATCATAACAACCCTAAAAATGAGCCCCTACTTTCAAGGAGCTTATGTTGTAAGCATCATTAGATCAAGTGACTTCTCCAAGGTCATATTGGTAGTCAGCATTCGAATTTACATTCTGTCTCTAGATTCAGTACACATTCATATCCATATACACATACACACACACATATAAAAATGCAGATACATACATGTATACTATTATCATTACTATTGTTGTTGAGGGGTAGCATAGTTTAATGAATGGAGAGAAGATCCTGACATCCAGAGAGGTTAAATGATTTTTCAAAAATCACACAAAGCAGAGCTGGGATTGCAGTGTAGGTCCTCTGATTCCAAATTCAATGTTCTTTCCATTAAAGATGAATACAGGGTTCTGGCCCCCTAGCCAGCATTAGCTGAAAGCATCCACTTTCTGTACAGATAAATAGATAATCCACGTACTTTACCATGTAGTCCCAGTGGGTGGGACAAAATGTTCAGACTTTGATAGTAATGTTCCAACAGCCTTCTTTCTAAAAGGTGACAGGGAGGATCAGGCATTTGTATGGCAGTCAGCATCAGCATCACTCTCCTCAACAAGCAGCACTGGCTAAGCGCTTCCTGTGTGAGGCCCTGGACCACATGCTTTGAGCAGACACTATCCTGTCATCAGAACATAAACAAGCTCAAATCAGCACAGAAAAGGAAGGGAAAACGGAGGAGGGAGGATGAGAAGGGGGGGGGGGCCCATAGGCATCAAGATATGTAAACAAGCAGTGACTGTTCATATTGTTCCTGAGTTGGTGGCAAGAGAGATTCAGGAGTGAGCAGCGCAGTGTTTCCAATAGAGTGCCAACATGAAGCAAAAGAATTCTGGGTTCTGTTTAGGCAGGAATCTCATTAAATTATTAACAACAGCAGCAATAATGACTCAGGGTTATTAAGCCCTTTGAGATTTACAAAGTTCTTTCTTCACACCTCCCCTTTGAGGTGGGGAGCATAAATATTCACCCCTTCATTTTATTTTATTTTATTTTATTTTAGTTAGGTGATTGGGGTTAAGTGACTTGCCCAGGGTCACACAGTTAGTAAGTGTTAAGTGTCTGAGGCCGGATTTGTACTCAGGTCCTCCTGACTCCAGGGCTGGTGCTCTATCCACTGCGCCACCTAGCTGCCCCGCCCCTTCATTTTAAAGAAGGGGAATTGAGGTTCAGAAAAGTTAAGTGAACTAGCCAATGGCACATGACTGGGAAATGTCAGAACTGGGATTTAGATTGAGGTCTTCTGGACTCCAAGTCTGATGATCTTTCCGACATACTACTTGGGCCAATCCTAGAAAGCCTCCTGGAGGAAGTGTGACTTCACAAGTTGGTGAAGAGAGATGACTCTGGAAGGCTGGAAACAAGAAGAGTAACCCGGTAGCGATAATATACTGGTATATGTCCAGCAATTGGCTCTTTGAAGAAAAAATGTATTATAGACACACTCTTAAGTTTAACCTGCATCATAAACATCTCCATTACTTTTTAAGTCTAGCCAATCAACAAAACATCAAATCAAGTCCTGATTTTTAATGTTTGCTGATTCCTAAGTGTAAATGCCTGGACTGAAAATGGTGGTCCAAGAACAACAAACAAACAAACAAAAACCCAACTAGCTATTTAATAGGGGGATGAAGCATATACATAAATATTTGCATGGGAGAGCCCATACAGGGGCAGGAGAGTTTGGGAAAGGAGGGGTCTTTAGAGAGCCCAGAGGGTCACAGGCCCACAAGCAACCAAGAGAATCTCCATATAGGAGGTCAGGGTCTGAGCCCAGCCTTGAGGGGAAGGACAGACTTCAGTAGGTGATATGTAGAAGGAACCCATCCCAGACATTGAGATTGGAAGTGGGAGGAAGGTGTAAGTGCACAGTGGGAGAAGAGGGTAGGATGACACTTGGGGTGGGAGGCTGGAGTCTTACAGTTTGGTAGAACATAGAGTAGGTAAAGGGGAATAATATAAATTCAGAGAGGAAAAGAGAGAAACAAGACCATGGAGTGTTTTGAATACCAAAATGAGTGTTTTATCCCGGGGGTAATGGGGAACCATTGAAGTTTTCTGACCATGCAGAGAAGAGATCAGGGAAGAACAATTTTGACTGTTTTTAGCTAGGTCCAGGATAAAGGGCCAGATCTAGCTTTCAAATAGAAAATTCTGCTCCCTCATAGAATCTGTTTCCTTTTGAATCAGACAAGGAAAAAAAAAAGGTATCACTATTGTCCTGACTTCCCATATGACTCTACAGAGGGCTCCCCTTTCTGTTTTTTTTTTTTTTAAATATTCACTTTCAATGTTATGGATGTGTGACCATGGATTTGGAAAGAGTGCTGAATTTGGAGTCACAGATCCTGGATTCAAATCCTGAGACTTCATCCCTATGTGACCTTGGACAAATCACTTATCCTCTCTGGGCTTTAATGTCTTCCACTGTAAAAGGAGAGGATTACCCCAGGTGACCTCAAAGTTCACTTTGAGTTCTAAATAAGTGATATATCATGAAGCATAGTACTGAGCTAAGCCTTGCCTGCAAATGGGCACATGCCTGTTTATCAGGTGTTCATATCTGGCTAGGAGTCAAGGGTGCTGATTCCTATTTATCAAAATCTGCCTGTTCACTAAGGAATATACCTGTCCCTTTTTAAAAAAAAATTTTTTTTGCAGGGCAATGAGGGTTAAGTGACTTTCCCAAGGTCACACAGATAGTAAGTGTCAAGTGTCTGAGGCCAGATTTGAACTCAGCTCCTCCTGAATCCAGGGCTGGTACTTTATCCACTGGGCCACCTAGCTGCCCCCTATCTGTTGCTTTTAAAATAAAAGATGTCTTTTGGTTTTCTATCACTTTCATTTTCAAATATAGTCCTTCTTTTCTGCTACCTACAGAGCTATTCCTTAAGGGGGGTAGGGTGGAGAGGGCAGCAAATAAGAATGTATATAGTGCCTACTGGGCAGCTAGATGATACAGTGGGTAAAGTACTAGGCCAGGAATCATAAAGACTAATCTACCTCAGTTCAAATCTTGCCTCTGACACTTACTGGCTTTGTGAGCCTAGGCAGGTCACTTAACCCTGATTATCTGAGTTTCCTCATCTGTAAAATGAGCTGAGAAGGAAATGGCAAACCACTCCAGTGTCTTTGCCAAGAAAGCCCCAAATGGGGTCATGATTCAGACATGACTGAAAAACAACCAAACAACAACAAATAGTGCCTATTACATTATAGGCACTGTGCTAAGTGTCTTACAAATATTATTGCATTTGATCTTCAAAACCCTGGGAGGTAGGTGCTATTATAATCAACATTTTGTTGTTGAGGAAACGGAAGCAGACAGAGGTTAAAAGACAGAGGCCAGGGGCAGCTAGGTAGCGCAGTGGACCCTGGAGTCAGGAGTACCTGAGTTCAAATCCGGCCTCAGATACTTAACACTTACTAACTGTGTGACCCTGGGCAAGTCACTTAACCCCAATTGCCTCACTAAAAAAAAAAAAAAAGACAGAGGCCAGGTTTAGACTCAGGTCTTCCTGACTGTAGGTTCAGCACTGTGTCCACTATACCCTTAGCTTCTTTAAAACAAGAATTAAAAAGAAAGAAAATGAAGTTCAGCAAAGCTAGCCAATATATCAATCAAGTCTGAAAGTATATGCCATCTTCTACATCTATACTCTCCCACCTCTGGAAAAAAAAAGGGAGGCAAATTTTCTCTTTTTGGCCCAAGATTAATAATTTTTATGATCCAACATCCAATTTCATCTTTTTCTTTTTTTATATTTTCTTTTTTATCATAAAAGTATTTTATTAATTTTAGTTACATGTAGAGATAGTTTTCACCATTTGTTTTTATAAGATTTCTAGTTTCAAATGTTTCTCCCTGGCTCCCTTCCCTCCTCCCTCCCCAAGACAGCAAGCAATCTGATATAGGTTATATAGGTAAAATCACATTAAACATATTTCTGCATCAGTCATGCTGTGAAAAAAGAATCAGAGCAAAAGTGAAAAACCCCAAAAAAGAAAAACAAAAAGGCAGAAATAGTATGTTTTAATCTGTATCTAGATTCCACAGTTCTTTTTTTCTGGATTTGGAGAGCATTTTTCCATCTTGAGTCCTTTGGAACTATCTTGGACCATTGTATTGTTGAGAAGAATCAAGTCTATCACAGTTGATCAACACACAATGTTGTTGATTCTGTGTAAAATGCTCTCCTGGTTCTGCTCATCTCACTCAACATCAGTTCATGTAAGTCCTTCTAGGTTTCTCTGAAATCCTCCTGCTCATCGATTCTTACAGCACAATAGTATTGCATTACATTCGTATACCAAAACTTGTTCAGCCATTCCCCAATTGATGGGCATCCCCTCAATTTCCACTTCCTTGCCACCACAAAAAGAGCAGCTATAAATATTTTTTGTGCATGTAGGTCCTTTCCCCTTTTTAATTATCTCTTTGGGAAAAAGACCTAATAGTGGTATTGCTGGGTCAAAGGGTTGTTGCACAGCTTTATAGCCCAATTTCATCTTTTTGATCTTTCCATCTAAATTATTATTGTCTTGTGGAGATTATTTCTCTGGTTCTGCTTTCTTCATTTGGCATTAATCCACACGGGTCTTCCAGCACTTCTCCGTATTCTGAATATTTACCATTTCTTATAGTACAGTAATATTCTACTACATTCATGGAATATAATTTGTGTAGCCATTCTCCAGTCAATTGGCATCTCTTTTATTTCCAGGTCTTGGCTGCTACAAAAAAAGCACTGTTATAAATATTTTACAGCTATTCCTTTCAAAGAAATTGGATTTCATTTAATAGGAGGGACTTAGCAATAGCGACTGTCATTCATGCAGCATTTGGATGTTTTTGCTCAGTACACTGTCTCATTTGAGCCTCACAACCACCCTTTTGGTGGTACTACTAATATATGTTCATAGAATCATAGATCTGGGGCAAGAAAGGTTCTCAGAGGGCATCTAGTCCAATCCTCTCCTTTTACAGATGAAGAAACTGAGGCATAGGGTAGTTAAAGAACCTGCCCAAGATTGGATAGATAACGAGGGGGACTACCTGGATTTGAACCCAGGTCCTCTCACTGAGGAAAACAAAGCACAAAAATGCTTTGAAGAAGACTGTGGTGAAGTGGAATGAGTCATGGCAGCTGAAGTCAGAAGGCTTAAGTGTTTGAATGCCAGTTGCTCCACCTACCTGTATGATCTTAGGTAAGTCCTTTAATTTCTCTGAAATTAGTATGAGCCTCTGGATCACAAAGGCAGATGGGTTACTGAGTGGATAGAGTTCCTGGGCCTCAAAGGCTTGTTAGCTATGTGTGATCCCGGGCAAGCGCCTTGACCTCTGTCTGCCTCAGTTTCCTCAACTGTAATATGGGGCACCTCTCTCCTAGGGGTATTGTGGAGGATCAAAGGAGATATTTTTTAAAGTGTTTAGCACAGTGCCTGACACCCAATGGAAAGTGTTCTCTCTTTCCCCTATTTGGCCATAGTCACATAGCTGCTAAATGGCAGAACCAGGAGTCCAGCCTAGGCTCCTCGACTCCAAAACCAAGTTCTCGCTACTAGACCACACTTTCTTAGATTCCAGGCTCCCTATAGTTCCAATTGCTGAGGAAATGAGAAATAGACCTGTGGCCCCCAAATGACTCTCAGTCATTCCTTACATGCTGGGTAAATGGAGGAGAGAAGCAAATGGAAACAAATCCTTTTTTCTTTTTGGCTAACATAACAAGTTACCCTCCCGGGGCTAAGGCTGTGGTGCAATGTTAGAGTCTGAGCTGAAGAAACAGGCCCACGTGCCTCCCTCTGGCACCATCAGCTCTCCACACCTCCTAGCTGAGCTCAGCCTCTGTCTGTTGAGTTTAGCTGTCTCCTTTTTATTTCCATTCTTATTAAAAATCCCCTCACCTGGAGGCATCCATGCGGAGAGAAGCCTACCAGCGGGCTCACACTGAGAATCTGAAATTTTAAAATTGTGCATGGAAATAAAAAAGGGAAAGTTTTATGTTCTATGATAGAGAAAACAGACTGAGCTGTGTCCTCATGGGCATGGTGCTCTGGGATTCTTTGTCAGAGACAACAGGAGCATCTGATGCCTTCCATCCCCACGGCCAGCTAGCCTTGTTCCAGAGATGGTCACAACTGCCGTATGAGCAGGGAGCTGTATTGCCTGCTGTGTCTGCCTTCCTCATGGATGTTTTTAGATGTATCAAAATGTATCAGTCTGTGGCAGTCCATCCCAATTATCCAATTACCTCAGGGAAGGAGGGAAGTTGAGCATCAGACAGAATCACAGAGAATCCCAAGTAGCAGTGAGGAAATAAAGGCCAGTGACAATTGTGACTTTCCACTGACAATTTTGCTTCATCAGTGACAATTTTACCCCCTCTGTTGTCAATTTCTCTTGCTCCTGTGTCAATTTCACTTGGAGGGGGAGTGTTGCTGCCACCTTTCTTCTGCTAAGAGTTTGTTGTAACTCAAGATTATACATGGTGTCATCAGGGTAAGGGACAGTTGTGGGGAAGAGGGGAGGGACGAGATGGAGTCATTGTTACTGTATCATGTTGTTCAGTCATTTCAGTCATGTCTGATTCTCATGGAAAAGATACTAGAGTCGTTTGCCTTTTCCCTCAATTCGACAAGGTAGCTAGCTTCTAGTCTTTTCCATTTCTAGATCTATAATCCTTTCATCTCTCAGAGCCCCTAAATCCTATAATTCCATAAGACATAGTCCCTGACCTTGGGAAAATAGGAGTGGTTGGCTTTCTTGTGTGTCTAGTGGTGGTAAAAGAGGTGAAGCGAGTAGTTTTCAGAGGCTTATAAAATATTTCTTTAGTTTTTCAGCCAAAGAACAATATCAGAAGTGTGCTGGAGTCTGCTTAAACTAGCTCCCAAGAGCCGATTGTTAAATTTTCAATGTTCCTTCCCCTCCACTCCCCATCTGAAAAATCCATCTTGATTTTTCTCTACTTCCCAACATGTCTTCTTCTCCAGGCAAACTGATGCCTTTACTCTCTCAGGAATATACCCTGGTCATTCCTATCTTTGTACTCTCACTCATGCTCATTCTTTTCTCTTTATCCAAACCCTAACCATTCTTCAAAGCCTAAATTAAGGCTCATCTCCTCCAGGAAGCTTTCCCTGAGTATGCTAACTGTCCCTGATTTCTTTCTCCTCTGAACTCTATAGTTTGCATTGTCATAAGTTGCTACAGTTAGAAAGACCTTAGCAATTAGCATGTTGAATCTCTTCATCCAGAGAAGACAAATTGAAAGAGAGGGCATCACTTGCCAGAGGTCACATGGTTAGTCAGTGCCATAAGCTGAACTAGAACCAAGCATCCTTACTCCACTTCTCTCACCACCTCAGTTGGTGGCATGTTCTCTGGCTTCTCTACTTTCTTTCTAAAATGCAGTGCCCAGAACTGAGCACAATATAACTTTCAGCATATAATATCTATAAACCATTGGACAACCTAAGGAAAAAAAAAAACGAATCACTCTATGTAATAATGTAAAGCCTTATTTTTTTGTTGCATAAATTTAGGAGAAATATCATTTGGCAAGTGCCTCACGAAAGAGGAGATTTTTACTTATTCATGGTTCTACATTGGTGTGTCTACAGTGAGATCCTTTTTCCAGGGACAGATGAGGAAATGGTTTTACTCCATCTATGAGGGACTGAACTTGTATCATGCTTTGTAGTTATGGCTACATCATCAACTTTTCCATTATTAGAGCAAAGGTCCCATTAAGGAAGTGACTCCATCTCCATAGGCCTCAGTTTCTTCATCTGTAAAATGAGAGGGTTGGGTTATATGGTACCAGAGGCCCCTTCTAGTGCTAAGATACAGCTAAGATATTATAACTCCGAGTTCATGTCTCCTTAGACTGTGCAACTTACAATTCATCATTCGCTTATCTCACCTTGCTTACTATTTCTTATATTCATCATCATCATCATCTTTATTAAATTCTTGCTATTTACAAATCACCAGGCTTGATGAAAGTCATTTATAGGTTGTAAGATACAGAGATAGAATTCGATTACATGTTCTCTAACTCCAGATCCCACACTCAGTCAATTTAGGATTAGGGTTTTAGAGCCAAAAAGAACCTTAGAGACTGAGTCCACTCCCCTCATTTCACAAATGATGAAACTGAGGCACAGAAAGGCTTGGTGACTTCCCCAGAATTACAGTTAGTAAGTATCTGAGGTAAGCTTTGAACTCAGGTCTTCCTGACTCCTGACCTACTTACTCACTATACTACATTGCCTATTACTTCAGGGGCACTCACTGAGATTTAACTAGTAAGTATTAGTGATCTTTGGTGGTATGCCAAACATTTAGTGAACCAAGACTCAGCAGATCCCAAAGGTGGGCTCTCCTCTGCCCTCAGGAAAGTATCTATCTGATTGATAGTTGCCAACTGTGCAGAGGAATAAAGATGGTTCTGGCCCCTCAGGGATAGAGAGGCAATGCTACAAAAACATGAGTCACACTTTAGTTTTCTTTGTTTCCCTCCTGGATGAGCAAGCCCCAGAGAAATGCTGAGAGCTTGCTCAAGGGGCAGCCACATGACCCCCACTCTGATGGTGGAAGGATTTGCTGGGGCTGTCAGAACTACAAAGCAGGCAATGATTCCCAACCCTCATTGTGTCTTGGCTGAGATCTTTAGGGGCTGAAGTGCTACATAAGTGGCTATACGGTCTTTTCCTCAGGGTAGGGACGGACAAAGAAATGCTTTGGGAGTTCAAAGCCATCCCTTTTATCACCACCTTCACAGAAAAAGGAGGGAAATAGAATGGGATAACTAATGCCCCTGCACATTTCCGCTCCTCATGGCTGCTGAGACCCTGCTTTTTCCCAATTGTCTCCTAAAAACAACCCTGCATCTTTGGGATCACAAGGTGACTTCATAGACCAATACAATGCAATGGGCATCATCATTATGTTTGCCAAGACACATGGGAAAGCAGGGGAAAACAAGTCAAGATCACTGAATAATGTCCAAGAATGTCACAAACACATTCAGATCTTTGGGAAGCCTATAATATTAGAGCTGGAAGTCTTTCAGGATGCACTAATCCAGCCCCTTCATTTTATAGATGGGGATACTGAATCCTAGATTGAGGAAGTGCCTTGTCCAGTTTCCATGGAGTTAGGGGCAGAACTGAGACTATAATTCACAGCCCAGTACTGTATGTGGCAGCCTTGAGCCCCAAATATTTTGCTTTCCTTCAAATCTGTAGTAGTAGTAGTAGTAGTAGTAGTAGTACTAGTACTAGTACTAGTACTAGTACTAGTAGTACTAGTAGTACTAGTAGTATTAATGGTAGTAGTAACAATAATAATAATAATGCATATTTACGGTTTGCAAATTACTTTACAAATATTTATTATCCCATTTGATGCTCATAAAATCTGTGGGGCTAGGCATTATTATTATCTCCATTTTGCAGATGAGGAAGCTGAGGTGACAGAGGCTACATGATTTACCCTAGATTACACAGGTAAGTGTCCGAGGCCAGATTTAAACTCAGGCTTTCCTGATTCCAGGCCAGGGCTGTATCTACCATGCCATGCAGCTGCCTCCATTATCTTTTGTTTTCATACTGCTAGAATGTGATAAAATAATGGAATTTGGCAGATGACCAGGGAGCCCACCTGATTGATTTAGTATTGTTTGAATTGGGTGAGAATGAGAAACTGACTAAGTACCTACTTAAGGATGATTGGATGGAGGCCACACCTGGCAGGCCCTGAGTGAAGTGTTGGTGTACTACTGACATCAGCAAGAGACCACTCTCAACCAACCAGCTTAAAGGACCTCCCCTTTGGGGGAGGGAGAGAGGAACGAGGAAGTGGATGCTCACTGAGAGAAGAATGCTCTCTTTTTGGTGAGGAAGAGGCACATGGCAGCAGAAGGAGAACAGGAGTCCCCCTTGTCATTTGGGACATCTGCTTGGTGGCAGAATTTCACGTGGTCTGCTAGGAAAGGAAAGGTTTCTGTCTCTCTGGCTATACCAAATAGATCCAAGCTTTAATAAATCTTTAAAAGCGTAAACACTTGCTGAATTTATCAGTGATTTTAGCCAGCTTCCCCCCACCCACCCAAGACTGGGGGAGCAGATTAGAACCCACATTTAGATTTTAAACAGCATGATTCATTCCTGAATAGATCCCTCTTCCCTTCACCTACGCAGTAAGCCATCCTTTGTAATACATGATAATTTTTTTTTAAAAAAGAGGAAAAATTAGGTTCAGCAAAATGACCCCAACCACCATGTGTGGCTGGCTCTAAGTGCAGCATGCCATGACCACCATCTTCCATACCTTCAAAGAGGAGAGGTGGGTGCATCTTCTCAATTCTTCTCCATGGGTAAGCTTATTGGGCAGTATTCAGTCTGACTTGTTTATTTTCCCTATTTACATTGGGATCTTCATTGTGTTATTTTTTTTAACTGGATCTACTCTCTTTTGTATAATAAGATCAAAGGATCATAGTCTGAGACTTGGAAGGAACCTCAGAAGCATCTCATTGAATCTACATTTTCTATAGCCCCATGGTAGTTGAGAGACTTTTCTAAGATCATATATGCAATGTATATCATAAATAGGATTTGAATCCAAGGCATCTGACTCCTCACCTACTTTTTTTTCCTTTTTTGGGGGGGGAGGGGGGAAGGGTCAATGAGGGTTAAGTGACCTGCCCAGGCTCATACAGCTAGTAAGTGTCAAGTGTCTGAGGTCAGATTTGAACTCAGGTTCTCCTAAATTCAAGGCCAGTGCTCTTATCTACTGCACCACCTTGCTGCCCCTCTCACCTACTGTTCTTTCCACTGTACTCGTAGTACCAGTTCATACATCTTCACCTAGATCTCTGAATTATTCATATTCATCATTTCTTACTATGTATTACTTTTATTTTGTTAGTTTTCAAAGTGTACTGATGTCCTTTTGGTTTTACATCACTTTTATTTCCAAATATAATTCTCCTAACTCACTTTGAGAGCTATCACTTATAATTTTTAAAATTAAAAGGAAAATAGCAAGAAACAATTCAGTAAAACTAAGTATGACATCAATCAAGTCATTTAGCATATGCAATATTCCACATCCATAGGAACTCCCCCACCCCCACCTCTGCAAAAGAGGAAAAAGTCATATCTTCTCAACTCTTCTTAGGACCAGCTCAGTCATTATATTCTACAATGTCTAGTTTTCATTTAGTCCTCCCTCCCTTTTTTTACACTTCTATTTGCATTGCTGCAAGTGGAGTATTCTGTTTTTTTCCTCCTTATTTCATTCTGTTAGTTCACACAAATCTTCCCATGTTTCTCTAACTTCTTATAGGAGGTCATAGGAAAGAATCAAACAGGAGAGTAGAGTATGGAAGGTCTGTAATCTGCAATATTGCAATGAACATCCAGACATGAGATCAGAGATCCATTTTTATATGAATATGGAGAAGCAGTATGGTACCATGAACAGAGTACTGAACATGGAGTGAAGAAGATCTGGGTTCTAATCCTGTTTCTGACACTCAGGACTTTTCTGTACCTTGGGCATCTCCCTAAGAGCAAACTACTAGGTTAAAGAATAGTTTTGGGGACAGCCAGATGGCACAATGGATAAAGCATTGGCCCTGGATTCAGGAGGACCTGAGTTCAAATCTGGCCTCAGACACTTGACACTTACTAGCTGTGTTACCCTAGGCAAGTCACTTAACCCTCATTGCCCCACAAAAACAAACAAACACACAAACAAGAGTAGTTATGAGCTGTGCTGGTGTAGTGCCCACACTGACAACATCATGAACCTTTGACACACCAACATATGGATGGAGTTCTGAAGCTTCTTCTGCAGGAATCCTAGGAATCTATAGTCTCTCTCACTAGCAAAGTACAACTGCTCAGGAAGGGGTTAAACGGGCTGTCCAACCAGTACTCCCTTTTACAAACCTACTCTTTTTTCCAGCTCATTATAGGCTGCCTTACACCTCACTAGGTACATATAAAACTGTCTATTAGTGAATCTTTATTACACTTTGGAAGTGAAATAGTATGAAAATAGTCTAAGTGTGGCTGTTCTGAGGTTAAGTACTTTTAACTCAGCTGATGAATAACCTAATAGGATTTTTTTTTACCTGTCATAAGTCAAAATAATACAGTTAGTATTTAGATTTTTATACTTGCCCCAGCAGTAATGAATAATACACAGCAGGGCATTCCTTTTAATGAAAACATACAACCTCCCTGTGTTGGAAAGGCACGAGGCCTGGGGTTTGGCAAACTCTATTTCCTCACAATTACATGTTCCACTGGGGCCTGGGTAGTTCAAGAGAGATGGGTAATTGGAGCCTTACAGAAGGGGCTGGTAAAAGAGAAATAGGGACCTCAACTATTCTTCCTGCCACCTTTCCTTCATGTCTAATCAATGATAGTACAGGGCAGTTGATTTCCCATCAGCTGGATACTCGCCACATTCTAGGGGCTGACAAACACCAATTCCCCACGCCCAGTGTTCTTTAGTTCAAAAAATATTTATGGAGCATTTATTTGGTTTGGCACAGTACAATATGCTGTCGTTGATCTTGAGGAGTTTATTACTGAGTAGAGAAGCCAAGGTATGAATATGTATGCATCTGTATCTGTATCTATACATGCTGGCCTAAATGTCTTAGTGAGATTTTAACTATTAATGATAAAAATTGAACTAAGACTTTTGGGACACTATCTCTATCTATACATCTGTCCATCCAGCCATCCATTCATCCATCCATCTACCTATCTAGTCTATCCCATCCATCATGTCTATGCACCCATGTATCTATTCATATCTCTATGCATCCATCATGTATCTATCCGTCCATCTTATCAGTCCATCATCTTTTCATATCTATGTATCTATGTATGTAATTGTCCATCTATCATGTTTATTCATATATCTATTAGTTATTTATCTATTCATCATGTCAGTCTATCCAATCATCTATTCATATCTACATATCCATCTTTGTATATAACTATTTATCTAACATCTATCTATATTACCTACTTAGATCTATTTCTATTGATGAAAATGGATATAAATAGAAAAATATTGCTATGTATAGTTGCACTCGTGTACATAAACACACACATGCACACATATGCATATACATATATTTGTGTGCATACACTTCCATTGGGCAATTAATAATTAAAATGGGAATTTATATAGCATTTTAAAAATCTGGAAAACTCTACCTAGCTGACTACATTTAAGCTTCACACAGGTCCTGGAGCTACTGTGGTTATTATTATTATAATTTAATAAGTAAGGAAACTATGATTCAAAGAAGCAAAGTGAGTTTCCTAGGATTTTACAGGTAATAGGTGATGAATGCAGGAATTGATCTCTGGTCTTCCTGACTCCAAGTCCAGAAGCCTATTTATCAATGTTTTATAGCACTTACTTAAAAATAGGCAAAGCACAATAGTAGCATGTAAATTTAACAGGATATTACTGTGCTACAAGATAGAATGATTATGAATAATTAGGAGAAACATGGAAAGACACTTATAAAGTCACGCAGAGCATGAACAGTAAAAATCAGGAAAACAATATAAACCATTGCTTCTCAACATATGTTCCAAGCGCTCCTGGGAGTCTCTGAAACTATTGTTGGGATTCCACAACGTCAAAACCATTTTCATAATATTACTATGATGGTTTTATTTTTCATATAATCAGCCAATAAACAACATTATGTGCCTACTATGTGCCAGGCACTGCCCCAAGCCCCAGGGGTCCAAAGAAAGGCAAAAATTACAGTCCCTATTCTCAAGGAGCTCATAGTTTAGACTATGGGGATAACAACATTCTGTTACATACAACCAGGCTATGTAACAGGACAAATTAGAAATTGTTAATCTAGGGAATGCACTAGAATTAAAGGGGATCAGGAAAGGCTGGAAGGTATGACTTTAAGCTGTTACTTAAAGGAAACTAGAGAAGGTAAGAGGTGAAATTGAAGAGGGAGAGAATTCAAACCATAGGGTACAAGGGCTTTGATCAACAAACAGATGTTTTTATTTTTGATGGCTAGAGGTGAGAGGGAGCCATTGAAGTTTATTTAATAAATGGTGTGTGTGTGTGTGTGTGTGTGTGTGTGTGTGTGTGTGTGAGAAATGGTCAGACCTGCATTTTAGGAAGATCACTAACAGCTGAATGGAGAATGGGCTGGATTAGAGAGAGCCTTGTGGAAGGGACACCAACCAGGACTATTGCAATAGACTAGGCATGAAGTCATGAGATCCTGCACCAGGGTGGTTGGTGGCAGTGGCAGAGGCAGAGAAGAGAAAGGGGTATATGGGAGAGATGTTATGAAAACTTTGTCAACAGGTTGGATAATAGGGGGTGAGAGAGGGTGAGGAGTCAAGTATGACACCTATAATGTGAGCCTGTGTGATGGAGAGGATGGTGATACCCTCAGCAGTAATAGGGAAGCTAGGAAAAAGGGAGGGTTTGGGAGGAAGGAAAAGGTAAATAAACACCAATGCAACCCATATTAGAAAAAGCTCTTTGGTGTCCTAAAGAATTTTTAAGAATATAAAGGGGAAAAAGAAAACCATCTGTTAAGGGTTAAAATTCTAGCTAAACTGTCTAAAATATCTAATGAGTGGTCGCCAATAAATTATAAGCTTTAGCAAGAGTTAGACTTTTAAGCATTTATTAAGGAGAATAAGAATTTGGTAAAGAGAGAGAGAAAGGCCTAGATTCCTATCTATTAAAGGGAGAGCACATTTCTAGCTCCCTTCTCCACCAGAGTCCAGAGGAAAGAGCGCGAGACTCAGCACCAGTCTCTTCCTTCCTCCTCCCACTAGCCCGCGTCAGGAAGTGACGCCAAAGAAAAGACTCCTGGTCTTGCCCTCAAAGACCTTCGCTTCATGGGTGAAACTCTTCTACAGTAAGTCTCCAGCAGGTGGCGCCATTCCAATCATTACAGTCCCCCCTGTTGTTCCTCAAGAAACAAAATGTTTCCTTGACGGAACAGTAAAAAGAATATAATAACTATTGCTAACTAATAATATGTGAACAACAATATAGAAAAGGAAGAGAGGAAAGTTTTGTCCAGAGGGGCGATTTTTTTTTTTGTCCTCATGAACCGACGCTTTGACATTAGTCTTGCAAAGGGAGGGCCTCTGCAGAGAATACATGTTACAGATGGTGTATATTATAACAGAAAGAGAAAAAAACCAACAAAAAGAACAAATCAAAACTGTTCATTTAAAGTCTCTGAAAGTCTTTTCTCAGATGTCCTCTAGGTGTAATCGTGGAATGGAAGTCTTTTCAGGGGTTGATGTGTGGATGCTGGTAATCAGCCAGGAAAATTTCCTACAAAATTGAGCTTAACACAACTTTAAAATAGCTTTATCAATAATCAAATCAAACAATGAAAGTTCTCAAAAACATGTCTAAGGGAATTCAGAATCTTAGTTGTTACACATGAAACATATAATAAAACAAAATTGAAACATTCTTTAAAATTATAATATTACTGAGAAGACAATTGCTGTGATATTAATTTTTAAAAATAATTTTTATCTTTGTTTCATCACTTTTTGCATCATCTGCCTAATTATCCTCATGCCATTATGAGAAATTAGAAAATCTAATATAATTGGTAACAGGTGTCAAGGCCAAATTCAACACTGTATTTATCATGACACCTGAGATAATTATGGGGGTTACCATAAAAGAACAGAGAAATGATGGGATATGAGCATTCCCACACTTGAGCAATATGTACTGCCCATACAGTATGCCAGGCTTAAAATAGGTGGATGGAATATACGTCCATGCCACCGAACATATTGGAGGAAACTGAGTCAGACTTAATCAGATCCATGGGATTAAGATGTCCATGGCATCAGGCATATAGGAGGGAGCATAGAAGCCAGGTGTAGAAGTGAGATGGGTGGGATGAATACTTCCAGCCATCTGTACAATATTGTGGGGAAAAATAAAATAAAATATTAAACCAAGAGAATCCAACCTCAACATTTGTCAAAAGCCGTTCTCTCGGCCATACCTTGACTTCATGCATGTCTCCCCTCATGTGACAGTTCAGTGTCTGCTCTTGCATGTATTCCTCTTGTGATTGGATGGCACCTTGGCCAACTGGCATCTGATAACTCAGAATAAAGGCAATTAACGTCTTAAATGATAAGTTCCCATAATCCAAGTCTCATATGGATTTAAAATTGAGGATAATAAATGATTGCAAAAAATGTGAATACATCTTGACTCAGAACACAATATATAATTATGCAACAATTTCAAATAATACCCCTTTTTTTTACTTAGTATAAAATTTCTTTTTTGAAAAATCATAACATTTAAATATAAGTTAAATCACAACACAATCTCAAAGAAAACTTTTACAAATGTTCCCCTCTTTTTTTTTTTTTTTTGGAATATGCTTATCAAAAATAATACTTCTAGAATCAATTTACACTTGCCATGGCAACCAATTTGCCAGGGAAATGCTTTAAAGAAAGAGTTTGATCAAATAATCAGTTGAGGAAAAAAATAACAAAAGCAAACAACTCAGATTATGGGAGCACAATACTCCTAGAATTAACATTGTATTATGAAATCAAAACCATCTTGCAATTTTTCAAAATTAGATAGATAAACGAATAGAAGAAAATACACATGGAACAATAAAAGACAATGAAATTCAAACTAAGGAAGTCTAAATGAATGTGAACTTAATAAGAATATTATAAAATATAAACTTGATCACATGACTATTGTAAAAGCTTAAGTATAAAACACAATCTCAAAAGCATGAAACTCTCTATGAAAATAAACCCATACCATTAATTTCAAAATGTATATGTAATAGCATAGAAATCCTATGTAACCTCTGAACTGATACTATTACTCTGAGTGAATTCAGAACATTTTTGATTCCGATATCTAAAATCCCCAATACTCATATCAATACCTTGCTGCTTACTTCTACATTTCTGTAAAATATATACCCTTCCATGGCAAAAGAAGCGGAGTCTTGAACTATGGTGATGATTGTCATTCTCATTCAGCTTAAGTTTTTCTTCTTTAACCCCTCTATATTGTCTGTCAGTCTTTTCACCATACAAATGCTTTATAAGATTACTAATTAAAGACAAAAGCAGGTTAGCAAAATTATGAACAAAACGAGCATATCTGGAATTTAAAGAGTTTTCTAAGATTGTCTCAAAAGCACAGCCAGGCCGGGGAAGGGCTGAGCCTGAAGCTGCAAATGCAGGTAGAAAAAGTTGAGCATGCGCATCAGATCTCTGGACTTCCCAGGCAGGGGAAGCTATGGGCTTGGCCATAGGAGGAGTAGAGGGTGGGGTCTGGAGAGGAGGGGAGGGACCAGAGCAATTTGAATCAGACTTGATTTTGAACTCAGGCCTGGATTCCTCTTCCCCCACTTTGCCTCCAGGTGCTAGGGGATTAAAAGCTTCTAGAGGGTGGATCATTGCCTCCAGGCATGCAAAATTAAAGCAACAATTACTGTTAGAACTGGGAAAAACTGTAGGAATCTCTTCAGGTTTCTCTGAAAAAGCATGGTTGGGAGAGGGAGAGATATTTCCTTGTGTGAGTAAGTTGCTGGCTCTTTTAACAAAAATAAAAAGAAAAATAGAAAATCCACAAAAACAAAGCATTAACATGATATTATCTCCCATTTGTCTGGTTAAACAGACTAAAATCAAAAATAGGATAATTAGGGAGTTTAAAAGGTCCATTCGAAAAAATTTAAAGGAAAACACAGCCAGTACACCAGTACTTAGCAGTTAAAGGGAGAGGGAGGGGAAATTTCTTACCCAACCAGAAGATCAGAAGAAGACTGAGGTTTAGCTTTCCTCTTCATGGTCAGCCATCTGTTAAGGGTTAAAATTCTAGCTAAACTGTCTAAAATATCTAATGAGTGGTCGCCAATAAATTATAAGCTTTAGCAAGAGTTAGACTTTTAAGCATTTATTAAGGAGAATAAGAATTTGGTAAAGAGAGAGAGAAAGGCCTAGATTCCTATCTATTAAAGGGAGAGCACATTTCTAGCTCCCTTCTCCACCAGAGTCCAGAGGAAAGAGCGCGAGACTCAGCGCCAGTCTCTTCCTTCCTCCTCCCACTAGCCTGTGTCAGGAAGTGACGCCAAAGAAAAGACTCCTGGTCTTGCCCTCAAAGACCTTCGCTTCATGGGTGAAACTCTTCTACAGTAAGTCTCCAGCAGGTGGCGCCATTCTAATCATTACACAACCCAAGAATGTAAAGGAGTCCTAAGACCAAAAAGTTTTAGAACTTTTGATATCTAGAACTACAATGATATAAATGGAAAAACAACAAAATCTTCTAGAGCTGAATGCTATAATTATAATGATCAATTTTTTTCTCCATAAGAAGGAAAAATACATCTCCCTCCCTTCTTTGCAGAGGTGGGAGACTATTTCACACACTGTCAGTTGAGTGATTTGTTTGTTTTGCTAAACTGATTTTTTCTTTTATCTTTTTAATTTAAAAAAAAATTCTAATCAATGACTCTTTGGTTGAAGGGGCATGTTTGAAAATAAGGATTATAGATGTGGTAAAATATGAAAGTTTTAAACAGTCGGTTAGGATAACTGAAAGACGCCAGTTTTTCAAGGACCACCCTTTTGGGGAGGAGATGAACAGTCCGCCTGCTGCGCATGTCAGACTGCCTGCCGGGTACAGTCCGCCTGCTGCGCATGTCAGACTGCCTGCCGGGTTTTTTGACTTCCGGGGTGGAGAGAACGAGAGTGGCCTTTTTTGCCTGCTTGGCGGGACTCCTGGTGGCGCGGCACAGACGGTCTCCTTCACTCCAAAGGTGGCCTTTTTCGGTTTGGTGAGTTTTTATAAGGAATATAGACTAAGCCTAGATTTAAGACGATTTGTACTGTATTTCTATTTTCCTATCCTTCTAATCAACAACACCTTATATACAATAAAGGCTCTATCTAGAAAACCAGAAGCTTCTTCCATTTACTAGTCTGGGAGATAAATTAAGGGAAGGGTTAAGTAGGGGAGATTTATGATCTAATATCCAATTTTAAATCTCACATAGAAAAACAGAAGGTATCTTTTTTTAAAAGTTTAAAAAGAAATTTAGCCAGATCCATATGGTCATCACAACAAATTTGGGAGGTAGGTATTGTGATTATTATTACCCCCATTTTAGAGATGAGAAAAGTAAAACAGAACACAGAATAGATTTGGCAGCATATACACACACACACACACACACACACACACACATATATATATATATATATATATATATATATATATATATATATATATATATATATATAGTGTCCATAGACATATATACACATATCCAAATAACCACTGCCCCTTTGACAAAGTCCTAGGAAAAGTTCTATATTTATTTTCCTGGTGTTACTGTAGGTCAGATGAGGTCTGAAAAGTCCTCATCAGAACCAAGCCATGTTCTTTGGCTCTCCTAAATGGTGATTTGGGGGTAGGTTTAATCAATCAAATTGATCATGAGGTGTCCCAAAGAATTATAAGATTCAGTGACTCAGTTTCCCAAGTTTTATTGGAATACTATGACCACCGGGAGAACATTCAAAGGAGAAAAGAAGGATGAAAATGATTATATTTATAGTGGAAAAAAAAGTACGTTATCTCCTCATTATCTTAATCTCCTCCTTAAGGAGGTACATGGGAGGTCTTATCCTAATTTGGACTTCCTGGGGTCCTAACACAACGTCCAAGGTAGGTACCTTTTTCCTTGAAGGTGTGTTTTGGGGGTTTACACGTCAAGGTGAACCTAAGGACACATTTGTCCCTTTCTGCATATGTTCATAAAGACATGCTTAAACTTGTCAGACACAGAGGGTCTCTGTGTTTATGATATCTCTTTACTTAAGATCTGGTTTCTAGGTATCCTTCCCTCTCAGAATATTAATGGCTATTAATGGTTAAGGGTCCCTAGTTGCAGTCTCTATTGATGGTGAGGATTAAGAGGGACCTGAACCCTCTTGGTTACAGTACTGTTAGTAAGAACACAAACTTTAATTTCTCTGTTAACCCTTTTAGGTACTATTGATCTTAGGTTATCTGAGAACTCTTTTAGCCTCCTCCATCAATGGTAGCTTTTTTTTCTTGGCTTCCTTTTCTGAGATTGACCTCCCCCACTTTGGCAAAAATCAAAATTTGTGGAAGAAGTAGATCAAGGAATGTTGTTCCAAAAGTGAGGTATGCTTAGAACTATTTGTTAAACTGAATTGAAGTAGGTAAAGCATGCAATAGAGTGGAAAGCATCATGAGTTAGAAGCATTTGCCTTAAATATCACACCTTGATTGCTTACTACCTGTGTGACCTTGGGTAAATCACTTAATCTTTATAAGTTTCTTATTTTTTTCTTATTTATAAAATAAGAGAATTAGGCTAGATGGTATTGGAGGTCTCTTTTAGCTCTTGATCTATTAGCCTATGACCTGACTTAGCCAATCTGGACTGCCCTGCCAACTGTTTCTAAAAGTAATTTCCAAAGAGCTTTCTAAGCATATTTAAATAATAATAATGGAAAAAATAAGCCCCCTAAAGGAACTGTGAAGTATTAACACTCCTTTGTACTACTTCTCCTACCCACCCACAACCACTTCACAGAGTACTTGGCTTCTTACATATCCTGATCATGTAATATTTTGTATTGTGTTTTTGCCCAAGTCCTCAGTAGACTTTGACTTCCAAGAGGACAAAGACCGTGTTTTATTTAAACTTTACTATGTCTGCAGCACCTAGTAGGCTTATGATAAATGCTTAATAAATATTTGTGAAATGAATGAATGAATATAAGTTCTGGCATATTTGCTGAAAAATGTCTCTTTCAAAGTTATAAATTGTGTGGGGACTTGCAGAGATAAAAGGTGTGACTAAAAATCCATTCTCTAGCTGATGTCAATATTATCCTTAGAAACGTGTCTAACATCACATCAGGCAAAAGACAGAAAGGGAGCTTTGGGCTCATTATCTAGGTCTAGAGAGGTGTTGCCCAGGCACTTAGAGTGCTAATGACTGCTGATCCTTAATGGTGTTGAGTGTTAAAAATATTAAGTATTTGGGGTTGAGCTTCCAAGATGGACCCACACGCATAACCTCTAAGGACTCTCCTAGCTCTAAAATTTTATGATTTTGTGACTCTGAGAAACACTGATATCATTTGACTAACACTGACATTAACCTGAGTTTAGGCTTTATCTGCAACACACAGAGGAAATAACTAGAAAACATAAGCACCAGTCTGAGGATATGCAGGACAGCCTCACCACAGGCAGAGCATTTGTTTTTAGAGATAGGTCAAATAGAAATAGAGAAATGTACTAATACTGGATGTTTCCAATAATGTAAACTTGTGAGCCAAGGAGGTCTGTGGCTGAAGCTAAAAGCCCCATATTTCTTTGCCAAACTTGCCCTTTCAAGGTCCATTCATTTCTTTTGATTAAAATTAACTTGAGGAGCTGGTCCTTATCAGGTATTAATTTCTATTAGGTGCTAATCTCTCTCTAATATCTTATCTTTTGATTGTTTCCATCCCAGGAGGACTGTTATCTCTCTTTACAATGAGGGTGTGACCTAGCTTGTCAGCTGAAGAGAGATAGGGGTGAGGTTGCGGCTAGAGTAGTACTAGAAAGTTAGAAGCAGATGAACCCATGATGGGTTGGCATCATTTGGACTATTTTTCTAATCAATTCTCACTTATCACCAGTTCCCAAGGACAGAGAAGATTCCACATCTTCATCACCATCAGCATTTCATTGCTGCTGCACATTATACTGTAGCAATGAATATTCATTCCTGGGCTGCACAAGGGAGTCACTTGACTCTTTGAATATGCAAATAAGTGCCTTCTCTTGCTGTGGAAGAGGGGCATTTCCCCAAATGAAAACATCTGCAAAGAGTGGCTTGATCTCTGGAAAAGAGCCAGAGTTGGTAGTTGAAGGGCAAACAGTTTTTCAGGCAAAGAACTTCAGGTAAGAGACCATAGAGTAAGATGAGTAGGAAGAAGAATCAGACTTAGATTCAATATAGAATGATAGCAAAGGAGAGCTGGAAGGGACCCTATCCAACCTTTTCATTTTATTGAGGAAACTGAAGTGCAGAGCAATGAAGAGACTTGTCTAAGATCACAAAGCTAGAAAGTCGTAGAACTAGGATTCAAGACCATATCCAATGCTTGCTACACCAAGATTCTAGCTACTTCATTTAATCAGTCAGCCAACAAGCATTTATTAAGTGATTACTTTTCCAAGTACAAGGCACTGGAGAAACACAAATGAAAATGAAACAATCCCTGCCCTCAAGGGGGGGCTTACTTTTTTTTGAAGTCAACATGTATAAATGTATATATTTCTCTTGTGTGTGAATCATTTCAATTATGCAGCATACATTATGTTCCATGGCAGGCACTTGACCCAATGAGGAAAAGAGAAGTACATGAACTTGATGTAGGAGGCAAAAAAGGGTTAGTAGAAAAACCTAAGACCCAAGCTTTAATTCAGATATTAGCTCTAAAAGGGAGTCAGACCTCAGTTAATGGATAACTTATGTTAGGTTCTTGTACCCATAGTGATCAACATCCATAACAGACCAGAGTGGATCATGTCAAAATAACAATAAAGGAAAAAGACAACCTATAGAAATTCTAATGGAAAATGATTATATTTTGAAACTAGCCATGGGAATCAGAAAGAGACATGTGCAGAAAAGGCCAAATTTGTTCTCAGATTCACCTTATGACATGTAAACCCCCAAAACACACCTCCACTGAAAAAGGTACCCACCTTGGGGGTTGGCTTAGGACCCCAGGAACTCCAAATTAGGATAAGCCTGCCCCTGTAACACCCCTAGGTGGAGAATATTATAATGAGAAGGAGAGGCCCTCCCCTGTACCTCCCCAAGGTGGAGATTATTATAATGAGACTGATAATCAATTTATCCATACTATAAATATAACTGTCTTTCCTTTCATTATTCGAGAGATACCTTTCCAATATTCTGGTTCTCTCCCTGTGGTAACCCACAGTATTACAATAAAACTTGGGAAACTGAGTCACTGAGTCTTGTAATTCTTTTAGGACAACTCACAATCAATGGGACCCCAAATTCCAGCCCACATCAAACTGAAAGATAGAGCTATGATTTCACAATCCTTATGGTATAGGCTGGAAGGAGAATACACACACACACACACACACACACACACACGCGCGCGCGCGCGCGCACACACATACCCCTTTAGACCAATTCAGGTAAGGTTTTCTATAGTGGCAGAAACCTGTGGCATCTCCTCTCTACTGTCATCCTAACCTAAAATGGAACTTTGAGGCTGTTGACTATGTTTCTGCTTCCACTACCTTCTTTTTCACTATAAATTCTTTATGAGTTATCTTTGTCAATGTGGGAGGGAGGGAGAGAAAGAGAGAGAGAATGTTTCTATTTCATTCCTAATCTGTTTTATCATGAGGAAGGTAGGTGGTACAGTGGATTGAGCATTGGATCTGGAGTCAGGAAAATCTCAGTTCATACCCAGACTCAGAATTTATTTTGCCAAAGGGAAATGTGTAGAGTTAGCATAACTGAAGACAAAATCATAAGACCTCATAAGCTTTAAGAGATGATCAGGGTTTCTCCTGAGAATATATGTAGGGCAAGGTTGAGATTTTGCTCCTCTCATCCCTAGTTCCCTACTGCACCCCATTCTTCCAGATACTGTCTCTACAAGATAGGGAAGGAGCCTGCCCAAAGTGTCTTGGATGCTAATCCATACCCTCATGTTTGTTGTTGATAATCCTGAGGAATGGCTTGGCCCTCCTAAAACCTGCTTTCTAGCCTGAGTTAGAAGTGTGGTGCTCCTAAGTGTGGTATTTCAGTACTTTATTGTTAAATATTACTCCCATGGACTTTGCATCAACTTGCACACTCCTTAAAGCCACTTTTCTCATCTTCTCTGTTTATTTCAATAGTCCCAAATCCTCAGACATCATACCTTTCCCTTGGTTACCAGTAGAGGTATTTGGCAGCAATAGAGATTGGATTTTTCAAAAGTATCATCCCCACACCTACAGAATGTAAACACTGGTTTGGGGGTCAGGAGCCCTAGGTTTGAGTCAGGTGGCTCAGTGAATAGAGTGCAGAATCTAGAATAAGGAAAGTTTGGGTTCAAATCCACTCTCAGATACTTACTAGCTGTATGACCCTGGGCAAGTCACTTAATCAGTGTCTTCTTCATTTCTTCAACTGAAAAAGATGAATCAGAATAGCACCTACTTCCTGGAGTTGTTGTGAGGATCCAATATTAAGTACCTGGCAAATAGTAAGTGCTATATAAATGCTTCTTTCCTTGTAGCCCCTGACTTTGTTCCTACATAGACAGGAGAGATTGGTTTTTATAGCACATACTTCTTAACCTCAGTCCCAGGTTGTAAGGTATTTACTTTCAAAAAGTTATCACAGATATATTCTGCATATACATCCTCTGCATCTTTTTCCAGGGAGCTAGAAAGGTAGCCCTGTCATACTCTTTCTCATATGGAGAACGTAAAGGGGGGACATCATAATCAATGCCTTACCTGCCTCACATGATTGTTGAGGATCAATCAATTTTGTTATGAAATAAGATAATGAATGTATAAACATTTTTAAAGGTATAAATGTGTACAGGCACATATGCTTGTATGCATGTAAGTGGGCATGTGTGTGCGCATGTGTGAGTGCGCACGTACACACACACACACACACACACACACACACACACACACACACACTGTCCTAAAAGTCTTAATGCAGCATTAAGCTTCAGTAGCTCAAAGGTAAATGTTCTGAAGGACCTCAGCATTCACTTAAGATTTTAAAAGCTTAATAGTTCACCATTGTTTATGTTGGTCCTTCATTCTCGAAGAGGACCATGGCATTGGGGTGATGTCATGACTTGCAAGTGAATTGGATTTAAGGGAGGGAGGGCTGTGCAAAGTCACCAGTCAACCTCTCTCCTCCAGAGCCATCTAAGTCCAGTGGCAAGATATACATCAGGATGCCTGGAGATGGCCCAGTTGATGTAATGGGAGACCTTGGACTTTTTAAGCTAAGGTCTTTCCCAGATCTCAACTTGTCTGGACAACCTTTATATAACTATGGTACATGTGGGAAGTTTCTGCCTAGAACCTCCTTTTACAAATACATATTTTCAATTGTCTGCAACTTATAGACTGAGAGCTGGGGGGTTCAGGTGGGGTGGTGGTGAAACAATTTGCTCAGTCACCCAATCAGTTGGACTTGAATTCAGGTCTTTCTGTCTCAGAGGCTGAATCTTTATCTACTGTGCCAGCTGCCCCTCTGCTTAAATAGGAAGGATTATAATTAAGGCATTATTAAAAGCAGATGCTGACATTTTCTCAGTTAAACTCTAAAGTGGCTCTGGGACTTGGTTTGGGATCCAATCCAGCACAGTCTAACCCAGGTACTCAGTGCCAGCTACTCAGAGAACATAGAATGGGCTTCACCTGAGCAGGGAGGCAGCCAATCCAGGGCCACCTGTTTAGCTGAAATCACTTACTCCATCAGAAGTCATGATGAGAAGACTCTGTGTATGTGTGTGTTTGTGTGTGTGTGTGTGTTTGTATGTGTTTGTGTATGTATGTTGGGTGTGGGCTATGGCTAGACATCAGTTTCAATTTTAAAAATAAAATTCTGGAGGTTTTAATGGACTATATTTGGTGCCCCCTCCAAAGAGGCTAATATGATTTTAGACTTCATTAATCTAGGCACTGGTCCAAAATGAGAAAGGTGATGGTTCCGCTGTGGTCTACCCTGGTCAGACCAAATTTGGAATATTGGGATCAGTTCTCAGTGTTTGTTGATTAGAAAGGATGTTGACACAAGCTGGAAAGTGATGAGTCAATAGGGTCCATGAAAGGCTCCTAGACCCTAGCTTCTTAAACTGTGGGTCACAACCCCTGTATAGGGTCATGCAACCGAATGGAGGAGTTATAAAAAATCTGGCAACAGTAAAACATTATGTATACCTATTTTATATACCTATATACCTGGAATTGTGTAAAAATTTCTTGGGTGAAAAGGGGTTGCAAGTAGAAAAAGTTTAAGAAGCCCTGCCCTAGATGATACCATATGAGGCCTAGATGAAGGAACCGGAACTGTTTAGCTTGGAGAGGGGGCAACTTAAGGAGGTCACAACAGGTACCTTCAAGCATCCCCAAGGCTATCACTTGTAAGAGGTTTTAAACTTGATCTGCTTGGCTCCAGAGACTAAGTGAGGGACCATGGGTAAAAAGAGCAACCATGCAAGAGGTAGCCTCTGTTATCTAAGAACTATCTTCCTACCAATTAGAGCTATGCAAAAGGTGGACTGGGCTAACTCTGGGAATTGGATTCTTAGACTTGGATCTATGGGACCACGAGGCATCCATGAATAGATTTTAGAGAACCTTTAAACTTGGATGGGAAAAATGTATTTATTTCAACATAATTAACTTCTTTTGTAAACCTATCTCATTTTTTATGCTTTTAAAAGCATTACTCTGAGAAAGAATCCACTATTTTCACCAGATTTCCAAAGGACTCCATGATATATACAAAAAGACTATGAACTCTTTTCTTTTCTTTTCTTTTCTTTTTTGGTGAGGCAATTGGGGTTAAGTGACTTGCCTAGGGTCACATAGCTAGTAAGTGTCAAGTGTCTGAGGCTGGATTTGAACTCCTGACTCCAGGGCCAGTGCTCTATCCACTGCGCCACCTAGCTGCCCCTACTATGAACTCTTGAAGTAACATTTTCAATTTTCAGGTAGAGGCTAGATGAACTTGGTGTTCATTTAATCCACACCTCTCTCTATTTGACAGTTTAAAAAAAGGTGAGAAGGGTGAAGTCAATTGTTCAAGGTCAAATAGGCAATAAGAATCAGAGGCAGCATTCAAACCCAGGTCTTTTGACTAGAGCAAGTGCTATTTCTATTATACCATGGAAGCAACATAGCCCCTAAAACTCTTTCCAGCTCTCAGATTGTGAAGGCAGATGGATGCTTCTCTGGAGACCTGAGGGCTGCTCATTCAGAATTTCTTGTTAAAGACAGTCATTTTTTTTTCTGAATCTCTTCTGACTGACATGGCCATGGTCTTTCCTAACTTTCTCACTTTTCTGATTCATTTAACTGCACTCCATCTCTGTAGAGGAAAACTTCCTGCACCCTTGCTCATACAGCAAATTTCTGCCTAAAGGAGTGAGCACAGCTATGCCTTCTTCTCACTCAGTCATTCTTTTCCCCAAGATGTTTGTTGAAGGTAGGGTTGGAATGAAGTCACTGATTCCTCTTTTCCTCTCAAGCAACACTTTCTACCTAAAGTTTTTACCAATTCTGCAAGCAGTTAATGCCCTTCCCCATACCTTATCAAATAATATTGTGTTTTTATTTTGTAGACATCTTGGCAAAGCTTGCCTTTGCTTCATTGTGCTTTTTATATATCTTGTATGGACACGCACATTTTGCGTTAACATGTATAGACTTAGTTGTGTTTATAGCATCTTTGCCAATATGCTATACACTCCTTTAGGGCAGGGGCTGTTTAATTTTTGTCTTTGCATCCCCAGTGCCTACATCGTAGTCACTACTTAATAAATGTCTGATGTTTGTTTGATTGATGACATAGCTCAAGAATAGAGAAGGGAGCTGGAGCTGCTGAAACCACCCAAGTCAGATTTGATTGGGACACACCTATACTTTGGTCATTGCCAGCCAGAGGCCCCCAGGACTTCAATTTTTAACATCTCTGCCCTATCTCCCCATTTCTCCCTCTGTGTCAAACGGTCAATCATCTCAGTGCACACACTTCAATTGAGCTAGAGAATTACTCTTTCTCAAAGATGAGAACTAGTCTCCAATTTGATCACTAAGCATTCATTAAGGACCTAGTGGGCCCAGACGGCTCTGGAAGAGAGAGTGAAGCTGGTGGCTGACAGCCCTGACTCACTGAAATCTAATTCACTTCCAAGTCATTACATCACCTTCCAGATATCATGGTCCTCTTCAAGAACAAAGGACAAGCAAGCATGTGTAAGGCTCTGTATTAAATAGGGAGCAAGTGTGCATACTGGATAAACTGTTGGTTATAAAGACTAGAAGCTCCACATTTGAATTCTACCCCAGATCAGCTGTGGGTGATTCTGGGAAAATCACTTAATTTTTCAGCCTCAGTTTCCTCATCTATAACATAACTCCTTTTTCAAGGGGTTGTTTTGAGGATCAAATGAGCTATATGTCAAGGACTTTGTAAGCTTCAAATCAATATACAAATGTTAGCTATTAATATTAGTTGCTGATGATACAATGATGAAAAATGCCCTCTGATAGCTTACTTTCAATTATGGTGGGAGACAACGCATAGCTAGATTTGTACAATTCAAGGTAATTTTTGGAGAGAGGGATCAGGGGGATCAAGGAAGACTTCTCAGAGGAGGTAGCCTTTGAACTAAGCATTGAGAGAACATAAGGATTATGAGAGATAGGGATGAGGTAGGAATATATCCCAAGCATGAAGATGAAGGGGGAGCAGATGACTTTTGAAAATAGAGTCCGGCACAATGGTACTGTCTGTAATTCCTGCTCTTAGGGGGGGCTGAGGTGAGTTGATCACTTGAGTTTAAAGATTCTGACTGAAGTAGGCCTAAAGCTGTTTGGGTATCCAAACTAAGTCCTGAGCCCTTAGTAGGAGAAAGAAGTAAAATGAATGGAGGCTAGGAGGCAGAATGTTGAGTCTGAATTTGGGAAACCTTAATAATGTGCTTTGTCTGGGAGCCAGAGTAACATGAAATAAGTATGGAGAGATAGGTAGAGGGCCTTAGATGCCAGGCTGGGGACTTTGGAAATTGCGCTAGAGGTCATACAAAGGGAAGTCTAGATTCCAATAGAGCTGAATGTCTAATTGAAGGGAAACCCCTTCCTTCCCAAGGGTTTATCCCACTTTGAATGATCAGTTTTAGAACATCAAATTTTCACACATTGTTTCTTAAAGCAAGGACTACAAGGACTCCCTGATTTCCATAGACCCCTCTTCCCTTCTCCAATGTCCCATCTCTTCAATCAGCAAACAGGCTTTCCTAGGGTGGGGGTGGGAATATGATTCTCTATGATTCTCTGTGGTTCCCTTTTCACATTCTTTCCCAAGGCCGTTCCCAAATTCTGCTTTGGATTGGGGTTGGGGTGGGGTGGTGGTGGCAGAGATAGATGATTATCTCTGTCCTAATCATCAACCTTTATCCATAGTAACAGTGACAGAGTGCTCATTCAAAGGATGTCCTCAAAGAACTGCAAAGGAGTTTCCTGGGCTCACATGTACCTGGAAAGTACGTAGGCTTAGCATTGACTCACCCTTAAATTGGGAATCACTGGTGGTAAGATTCTCCAAAGCTTGCATATCCCCCATTCCTGGAAGGTGCTCCTGCTTCCCCTCTCCCTCTCTGAATCCCTAACTTCCTTCAAAGCATAGCTCACATGCTCCCTCACTCATTGGATCTTTTCTGCTCCCTATAATTAGAGGTACATTCTCCCTCTTGACATTACTCTTTACTGATTTCACAATTACTTATCTTGCAGAATCTATCCTCATTTTGATCTTTGAATCCTTAGTGTCAAACAAGGGACTTTGCACCTAGTAGGTGCTAATAAAATGCTTGTTGACTTGTCTCAAATCGAATTATCCCCAGCTCAGTTTCTGACTGGAGAATCAATGTTAATAAATTGTTTTAGTTTCTAAAAGAATGCCTGATTGAGATGTCCCATTGTGTGCCAAGAAGAAAGGAGCTGAGGATGGAGGTGCAATAATTGTACTGAAAACATTTTAGTGTTTGTTTCTTTGATTTTTAAAAATGATTTACCATTTTACCAATTAATGTGTCTCCCATGGTGGCTGGGGCTGGGGGTCAAGGGAGGATCCTATCAAGCATATGGTTGATTTCATGATGTCCTACCTCATAATAGAGAAATAGTAACAATAATTGTGGAACCATATTCAGAAATGATTATTGAGAACCTCAAACACCATGATACCTTGAAATTAAAGGATCTGAAATAGGGCTTTAAAATTTTTTTATTGCTGTAATTGTTCGTCTCTTGGAAATGTGAAAGGCACACCTGGCATTCACAGTAGGCAACAGACTAGTTCATTCTATCTTTTCCCTCTCTCTCTCCCTCTCCCTCTCCCTCTCTCTCATCAAGACATGGCAAAAGGAATGGTGGGAGAAGTCTCTTCCTCACCCTCTGAAAGGCAAATCTTGCCATCTTTGAAGTATCAAAAAATTTCCCTTTTCCTAGCAAAATCAAACCTAACAACCAACTACGTCATAGCTAGATGTCATTTGAAAATGAAAAACAAAACCAATCTAAACAAAACAGAACAACAGGTGGTGTTGTCATGGTTTTTTACCCCCCTTTCTCTCTTGGAATGAATCCATTGGACTTTGGGGCTTTGCCAAAGGACTCTGTAACTTTGGAGTCTTCTTATATGAATGCTGGTGGGAGATGCTGGGATTTGGTGGGTTTTCTTGAAAATGGTTACCATTTCTCCTGCTTCATATGCATGAGGTGGTGTTCACTTTTGGTATGGTGCCTTTCATCGGGGATTGTCCTAGTCTAGAGGGGGCAACTAGTTGGCACAGGGGATAGAGCATTGGCTCTGGGGTCAGGAGAACCTGAATTCAAATCTTGTCTCAGACACTTAACACTTACTAGCTGTGTGACCCTGAGCAAATCACTTAACCACAATTGCCTCAAACATCCCTGACCATCTCCAAACTAATGTATATCTTGCTACTAAACCCAGATTTCTCTGGAGGAAAGAGTGAGGTTGTTGACTTTACGTAGCCCTGCCTCACTTAAATCCAATTCCCTGTAAGTCATGACATCACCTCCTGATATCATGGTCCTCTTTGAGAATGAAGGACAAACAACAAGAGGAAGTCCTAGTCTAGAGCAAGCCTGGATGGTATTTAGAAGCACAGGATTTGGAGCCAGCTGGGTAAATAGAAATCTTGTTAGTCTAACCAGAGCCTCGCTTAGGAATTCTGGCTCTAAAAGCTGTGATCCTAAAGATTGCTTATGTTTGCCCAAAGAAGGACAATCTATAACTGAAGGTGACCATATCAGAAAGTGAATAAAAGAATGAGAGGCAGCTTGGTCCAGTAGGAAGTCCCTGAGGGCCTGAAGTAAGAGAGCCTGAGTTTAACACTCCCCTATGATGCCTACCTATGTGACATTGGGAAATCATTTAAACTCCCTTTACCTCTATAAAGGAAGGGGTTTGGGGATGGCCTCTAAGGTCCCTTCTCACCCTGGATCTATGGTATCTAAGGCAAGAAGCACAAAAATCAGCTTTTTGAAACCAATTTATTGATTGGGCAGAGTCCTTGGACCTGGGGAGGGTTCTATAGGCAGAGACCCCAGGACACTGTCCTGTGGGGTACAGCCAGACACTATGAAACAGAGGTGGCTGTTGAGGCAGGATACACCTGGAAAAGGAGGCAGGATAGTGCTGAGTTCAGAAGGATGTCATCTGGGGCACAGCTATAGATTATATGGAGGAGGGAGTATGGTATCTTCCTAGTTGAAGTCATTATTATTCCTAATCCAGTGTTAATCTAAGTTATTTCTAGCTGCTGAAGGAGTATAAATGCAGAAAACAGCCTATAAATTTTGGTGCCTTGGGACAAAATCCCAGTGGATACAAGCACATCATACTTATAGCCTTGAGTCTAACTCCCTCACTCTATAGATGAAGAAGTAGATTGAGAGAGACTCAGTTACACAGGTAGTCAGGGACCTTTTGTGCCCTGTGAGGTCTCCAGAAATGTCTTGTGGGCAGCCTCATATGGATGTCTATATACCTGCTACTTATCGCTCCCCAAAGAAGCAGAATCTGAGTCCATGATAATAACTATTAACTGTGACCGCATTCCCCTCTCTTGTTGTTGGCACTTTAAAAATAACGTGTTTGCTCCCTGTGGATTTGAATCGACACTCAATAAATAAAACCCACATTTTCTGTGACTTGTGTTTTGGAAAATCCCAAGCAACTGGATGGCCTATGTCATGGTTTGGAGGGAGAACAGTGGCCTGATCATCAAAGTGGATTTCCTCTCCAGTTTTGTCTCCTCTTTCTGTAGAAAGACAAGTAAGAGATTTAGGTTCTTAAGGGGTGACGGTTTTCTCATTGAAAGTGAGAAGCATTCAATGGGAAAACCATCACCCCTGAGAACACCTCTCTTTAACACCTGCCAATCTCCCATTTAACAAGAAGAGCGAGCCCTGGGCTCCATCCAGTTTCTAGACAAAAGCAGCTGCTGCCAGAGAGCTCGGGAGGAGCATTGCAGGAGAGACTCTAGGGAGCCAGAGGCAAAGAAAGCTTTCATCCTAAATACTTGGATGAGGAGCCCTTCCTGTATCAGTTTTCTCTTTAGCTGGTTGAATGGTATTATGGATAGAGCACTGGATTTGGAGCTGAGAAGAATTAGGTTTATAATCCTGTCCTAGATCCTGACTGGGCAGCTAGGTGGTACCATAGTGCATAAAGCATTGGTCTTGAAATCAGGAAGACTCATATTCAAGAGTTCAAATCTGGCCACAGACTTTTACAAGCTAAACTCTGTGATCCTGGGCAAGTCACTTCCCTCTGTTTGCCCCCATTTCCTCACCTGAAAAATGAACTGGAGAAGGAAATGGCAACCCCCTCCAGTATCTTTGCAAGAAACCCCCCAATGGAGTTGGATACAACTAACAAATGCCTGAACAATAATAAGAAGGAGATCTTTACTAGCTGTGTAGCCCTGGGCAGGTTATTTAAGGTCTGAGACTTATGTTCCTCATCTGTAAGATGAAAAGCATTGGAATGGATGACTCCTAAGGTTCTTTCTAGGTCTCTAACTATAATAATAATAATATTAACAAGAAGAAGAAGAAGAAGAAGAAGAAGAAGAAGAAGAAGAAGAAGAAGAAGAAGAAGAGGAGGAGGAGGAGGAGGAGGAGGAGGAGGAGGGAGAGGGAGAGGGAGAGGGAGAGGGAGAGGGAGAGGGAGAAGGAGAAGGAGAAGGAGAAGGAGAAGGAGAAGGAGAAGGAGAAGGAGAAGGAGAAGGAGAAGGAGAAGGAGAAGGAGAAGGAGAAGGAGAAGGAGAAGGAGAAGGAAAAGGAGACGGAGAAGGAAAAGGAGACGGAGAAGGAGAAGGAGAAGGAGAAGGAGAAGGAGAACTGGCATTTAAATGGTATTTTAAGGTATACAAAGCCCTTTACAAATGCTAGTTTATGTCTAGCCTCACAACTCTATAAGGTAGATGTGGTTCTTACTCCTTTTTTGCAGATGAATTAAGTGGTTACTTTGATTAAGATAGTGGTTAAGTAGCAACCCCGCATCACATAATCAGTAAGTATCTGAGGATGGATTTGAACTCAATACTATCCTGACTTCAGCACCAGTGCTCTGTCCACCTGGCTTCTTCTACATGGCCTGCAGAGTGGTCCATCACGATGGTCCCCAATACTATCTTTTTTTATATGTTTACTTTTTTTGTTTTTCCAGTAAGGCAATTGGAGTTAAGTGACTTGCCCAGGGTCACACAGCTAGTAAGTGTTAAGTGTCTGAGGCCGGATTTGAACTCAGGTACTCCTGAATCCAGGGCCAGTGCTTTATCCACTGCGCCACCTAGCTGCCCCCCCCAATACTATCTTAACTTGTATCTCTGACTAAGCTGGGTGGCATAGTGGATAGAATCAGGCATTCTTTGGAGTCAGGAAGATCTGAGTTTGAATCTTGTCTCAAATATTTATTATTATGTGATCTTGTGAAAGTCATATACCCTCTTTTGGCCTCAGTCTTCTCATCTGTAAAAGAGAGATAATAAAAGCAACTAGTTCACATGATTGTTGTAAGGATCAAATGAGATAATAGACATAAATTTCTTTGCAAAACCTTAACGCACGGCAAAAGTGTTATTTATCATCATCATTATTATCTGCTGGGAACAAACATTAAAATATGGATCTACCAAAGACATATCTTGAGATATTCCTCCCTAATCAATCCTGCAAATAAGAAGAAATTGCCTTTGCCATATTTATAGATATGGATTGAAGACTGACAACCATTTATTAAGCAGATACTGGAGCTGGGGAGATGTCAGATTTAGAGAAGATCCTCCTGCCTCCCTTGAGGCCTTTGCACTTGGTAAGGCAATAAATAACCACAAGACCTTGGACAAGGCACTTTCTTTGGGCTTTGATTTCCTTCTCTGTAAGATGATGGAGTTAAGCTGTGTGGTCTCTAATGTCTTTTTTAGCTCTTTGTAATCCAACCTATACATATAACTTCCTAAGGCATGAAGTCTGTAGTTCATATAACCTCATAGCCAGGCAGCTAGGTGGCACAGTGCATAAAGCACCAGCCCTGGATTTAGGAGGTCCTGAGGTCAAATCTGGCCTCAGACACTTGGCACTAGCTGTGTGACTTTGGGTAAGTCACTTAACCCTCATTGCCCTGCCAAAAAAAAAAAGAATATCAATAACCTAATAACCACCAGCCCTGGCCCCTTCTAAAGTATTTCCATCAACTCAATTTATTATGTGTATACTGATATGTGTATATATATATATATATATACATATATATATATATATATATATGAGATACATTGTAATGGGGAAAACATCAAATATATGTGTATGTGTATACACACACACACACATATATATACATACATATATATATATGTATATATTCACTGTTTTCCCCATTAGAATGTGATCTTGAAACCTAGAGATGTTTTTTCCCCCTTCTTTTGTTTCTACAGTGCTTAGCACTCTGCCTGGCATGTAGTTAGAACTTAATAAATGCTTGTTGGGGACAGCTAGGTGGCACAGTGGATAAAGCACTGGCCCTGGATTTAGGAGCACATGAGTTCAAATCCAGTCTTAGACACGTCACACTTAGTAGCTGTGTGACCCTGGGCAAGTCACTTAATCGTCATTGTCTGTCAAAAAAAAAAGTAAATAATCAAATAAATAGATAGATAGATAGATGAGTGAGTCAATGAATGAATGAATGAATACTTCTTGTTTGCTTGGGTGATTGATACCAGATGATATCATTATCCAAGTACTTTTTAGCTAAAGCAGTTTCTGCCATCTTTCCTATTTCAACAAGTGGCCCGCATCAATCACCACTTTCTGTGATTTCTTATCTAAAGTTCAGCAAGAATTACACAGAAATTTGGTTCCCAGCATATACTTAAGAGTCAAACATGTTGATTCAGTGACTTCCTTAAGGGACAGGGTCAAAATGAGGCTTGAGCCTCAAGTCTTCTTTCTTGTGAGTGTTACTAAGTTTAGTTTGTTCTTGACTGACATTCCTGGCTTCTCTGTTGGACCTTCTCTGTCATACCATCTGCAATGGCTCATTTTGGCCAGCTCTCTTATCCATTTCCACCCAGCTTCTGTCTTGGGATTTGTTGTTCTCTGCTCCCTAGGCATTGGATTCATTCCTGATGCATCTTAAACTGACTAAAATCAACCTCAGCTTGCTCCCTTTCCCACTCCCCTCCACTAATGTGTCATCTGTAAATAGAATTGTATTTCCTCTTCCTCGATGTGAATGCCTTGTATTTCTTTCTCTTGTCTTATTGCAAGAGCATTTCTGGGGAAGTTTTCTAGAAATTATGTCAAAGAAGAGTGGGAAAAAATGCATCCTTGTTTTATGCCTCTATATATTGAGAAAGCTCTTATTGTTTATTGCAAATAATGCTAGCTTTTTGTTTATCATATTTGTTTGACATTTAAAGCCCCTCAAAACCTTTCCTTAACCTACTTTTTAGCCTTATTACACATTACTCTTTTCCATGTACTTGACAGTTCACCCAAACATTCTTTCTAATTGTTCTTCAAATGACACTCATAACCTATCTCTGTTCCTATGCAATGCCTCTCCCTCCTTGGAAAGCACTCTCTCCTTACTTCCACCTCTTTGAGGCATTACTCAAAGTACCACTTTCTATATATAACATCTTTCCTGACCCTTGCCCTAGCTGCTTTCCCATTAAAATTTGCCTTGTATATATTTTGTATGTAGAGATGTACACCTATTCCCATACTTTGTATGTGCCTATATATGCACAGATTATTTCCTCTAATAAAATATAAACTCTTTGATGGTAGGAATTATTTCTCTCTCTCTCTCCCTCCCCCCCCCCCTCTCTCTCTCTTTGTCTTTTTATCCTCAAGATTTAGGAAAGCCTGGTACATAGTAGGCACTTAATACATGCTTGTCGATGGACTAGCCTATGGAAATCATTGCATTTATGGTTTCTATCACAACCAAGCACTATAGTTGGCTAAAGGCTTTTTCTGCATCTATTGATATAATCATGTGGATTGGGTTGTTTTGGTTTTTAATGTGACTAAATATGTTAATCATTTTCCTAATGTTGATTAATTCTTGTATTGCTACTAAAATCTAGCTTAATCATAGTGAGTAATTTATTGAAAATATTGGTGTAGTCTTTCTGCTAGGATTTTATTTTAATTCCTTTCATCAATATTCATTAGCATTATTGGTCTATAGGTCTCTTTCTCATATTTATCTCTCCCTTTTATAGTAGGTCTTAGGGTGATATTTACCTCATAAGAGGAGTACAATAGAGTACTTTTTTCTGAATTATTGAAAATAATATTTGTAGGATATTTTTTCCCTCTTAAATAGTGAAAAAAAAATGCATTGTAAAAACATCTGGACACACTTCCACCCTCTTTGGTGGCTTCTTTATGACTATTAAATTTCCCTTTCTCAGATGGTTTAGTTTTTTCATATTTTTGTTATTTGGGTGTTTTGTCTTTTCTAGCTCAGCTATTCTCTTTAAAATCTCAGTTTTGCTGAAAATATGGTAATAATTTGCATAATAATATATGTATATCCCATATCTGATTGTTTGCCACCTCAGGGAGGGGAGAAGGGAGGGAGGGGAGGAGGAATAAAAATTGGAACTAAAACTATAAATTAAAATGTTTATTATTTTAAAAAATCCCAGTTTGGGGGCAGCTAGGTGGCACAGTGGATAGAGCACCGGCCCTGGATTCAGGAGGACCTGAGTTCGAATCCAGCCTCAGACACTTATCACTTACTAGCTGTGTGAACATGGGGAAGTCACTTAAACCCAATTGCCTCACCAAAAAAAAAAAATATCCCAGTTTTGCTGTTTTACAATCATATGTAGTAGGTAGTTATTTTGATTTCTTTTCAGTTCAGTGTGAATTTACCTTCTATTTTATTTAGTAATTTGATTTTCCGCTCCTTTTATTTATTTTTTTTTTTGGCAAATTAGCTAAAGGTTTATTTTTGATTGGTTTTTTGAAGCATTAGCTTTTAGTTTTATAATTCCCTCTGATTTTCAAGATATCTTCTCTTTTACTTATCGTAGATTTGTTAATTTGTTGGTTCTCTACATTTAAAATTGCATACTCAATTCATTAATCATCTTTTTCTATTTTGTTAATATTTGGTCTCAGATATAATTTTCCCTTGGAGGACTGCTTTAGCTAAATCTTCAAAATTTTGATATGTTGTCTCATTCTTATTGTTCTCTTTTATATAATTGTTAAATGTTTCTATGATTTTTCCTTCTAACCCACTCATTATTCAATATGTCATTAGTAAGTTTCCATTTAGATGTGTGTATCTTTTGCTTTTGTTCTTTTTATTAATTACAATTTTATTGTGTTAGACTTTATGAAATATGTGTTTAATATATCTGCCTTTTTAACATTTATTTGTAATTTCTCTGTGAATTAGCACATGTGCATTTTTTAGTGATACCATGTGATGCTGAGAAATATGTATGGTTTTTAAAGACTTTTTTTTTTTTTAGTGAGGCAATTGGGGTTAAGTGACTTGCCTAGGGTCACACAGCTAGTAAGTGTTAAGTGTCTGAGGCCGGATTCGAACTCAGGTCCTTCTGAATCCAGGGCCGGTGCTCTACCCACTGTGCCACCTAGCTGCCCCTTAAATACTTTTTAAGAAGATTCCATAAATATTGTGAATCTAATTATTCCAACAATCTGTTCATTTCCATTGTTTTACAAGTGAAGTGTTAAATGGGAATGCTTAGCCTGTAGAAGAGAAGACTGGCAGATATGAAAGCTAACAAAAGAACCTGAAGGGATATAACCTAGATTACTTGTGTGGGGACTCTCTTAGGGAGGATCCCAATGGTTGTCTACATTTCCAATCCTCTCTCTTCATAACCCTGTAGTTTTACTTCCAGGGTCATCATTCAATTGAAACTGCCATCTCCAAAGTAACCAATGATCTCTTATTTATTTATTTAAAGTTTTGAGTTCCAAATTCTATCCCTCTCTCATTCCCTAGCTCCCTGCCTTCTCCCCTCCCTGAGGTGGTAAGCAATCAGAAATAGGCTATACATGTGCAATTTTGTAAAACAAACCAATGACCTCTTTTTTTGGTGAGGCATTTGGGGTTAAGTGACTTGCCCAGGGTCACACAGCTAGTAAGTGTCAAGTGTCTGAGGTCAGATTTGAACTCAGGTCCTCTTGAATCCAGGGCTGGTGCTCTATCCACTGTGCCACCTAGCTGCCCCCAATGACTTCTTAATTGATAACTCTAAAAGATTTTTCTTAGTCATCCTTTTTGACTCCTCTGCAATCTTTGACACTTATCTTTTCCTGGAAACTATCTCCTCCCTAGGTTTTCCTAGCACTGATCTCTACAGTTCACCTCCTAACACCTGACCCCTCCTTTTCTGCTGGGTATTTATCCATGTCATGTTCATTAACCATGGATATTCCTCACAGCTCAGTTCTCTTCTCTGTTTTCTTATACCATCTATGCTAACTCACTTGAAGATCTCAGCAGGTCGCATGGGTTGGAATGAGATTAGCAGATCTATAGATGCAGCCCCAAGCTTGCTCTCTCTCTCTCTCTCTCTCTCTCTCTCTCTCTCTCTCTCTCTCTCTCTCTCCCTCCCTCCCTCCCTCCCCCTCTCCTCTCCCTCCCTCTCTCTCTTAAGGTCTAATTCTGCCATTTAGATATCTCAAATTGCAAGCCCTTCAAGCATCTCACACTCAACATTTCCAAAACAGAACTCATTTTCTCCTGCCTTCTCTCCCTCCCCCTAACCCTCTTCTATTCTGAACTATTTGATTACATCAGAGGTCACCAATATTCTTTCAGTCACCAAGATTCACAACTTCAATTTTCTCCTCAATAATCCTTCAATATTATCCTCAAATACATCTCTGCTAAGTGACCCCTTTTCTCCACTCAAAGCTGCCATCCAACTCAGGCATTTACCACTTCTCATTTAAACTATTGCAATAACTTCGTGATTGACACCCCAGCTTCATGTCCCTCCCTATATCAACCAATCTTCCATGTGTCTGCCAAAGTGATTTTCCTGACTGAATCACATACTCCCTCAATAAACTCCTATGGCTCCCTATTACTCTGAAGTTCAAACATCAAGTCCTTTGACATTTGAAGCTCTTAACACCCTTCCCACTTCCTGGAAATCCAGGCTTCTTACATTTTAATCTCCTCCACACACTCTACAATCTAGCTGTTGCCTATTTATTATTCCTAAAATAGGGCACTCTACCCCCTTATCTCTATGTCTTTGCACTAGCTGTCTCCTATAACCAGAATGAATGCTTCCCATCCTCACCTGTCCCTCTCAGTATTTGGGCTTCCTTCAAGGCTCAATTTATGTACATATAGAACCTATATCAGATTTCTTTCTGTCTTGGGGAGGGGGAGGGAAGGGAGGGAGGAAAATTTGGAACTCAAATGCTTATAAAACAAATGTAAACCATCTTTACATGTAACCAGAAAAAAATACTATAAAGATTTTTTTTAAGACTCAATTTAAATCTCACATTGTATAGGAGGTTTTTCTTGGTTGCTTGTGCCTTCCTCTCAGAGATTACCTTCTCTCTACTCTGCATATCTCTTACAAGTTCCTAGTTATTTTTATTTTTGTCTCTCCCATTAGAAATAAGCTTCTGGAGGTTAGGCACTGTTTTTGCTCTTCTTTTTAGACATACAGTCAGAGCTGTAAATCCTTACTTTATGCTTGTTGACTAAACTAGCTGGGATTGTTCCTTCCTCTCAGAATAGGCAGGGTGTCTGGAAGCCACTACTGTGACAAAGGAATTTGCCTTATTCTGCTTGGTCCCAAAAGGCAGAACAAATGGGCTGCCGTTAAGTAGACTGAGGTTCCTCAAAGGTGGTGGGTCCCTGTTCATTGGAAGTCTTCATGGGAGTCTAGCAATAAAGTGCCTTCAACCATTAATACTACTCACCATGGAATCATGAGGACTTGAGTTCAAATCTCCCCTCAGATACCCCAAAGCTATGTGACCCCAGGCAAGTCTTTATGCCTCAGCTTCCTTATATGTCAAGTGCTAGGTTTAGACTTGATGCCCTCTTGAGTAATCACAAACTCTAAATTTGTAATCCAATATACTAGGGGTTTGAAAGAGTCCTGTACCTTCCAAGTGTCTGAGGATCTTGTTGTCTCCCACTGACATCATGATAGAGCACCGGCCCTGGATTCAGAAGGACCTGAGTTCAAGTCCGTCCTAAGAGGATGCTGTAGGCTCTAGATGCTGTTGCAGGTAGCTCTAATGGGAATGGATAATAAACATGGACACATCGCCCTGTTTCTTAATCCAAAGCCCGGCTGCCCTCCATGTCTTTGTGGGCAGGTTATTTGTTGGCTCCTCGGTTCATAAGTGGTTAATGAGAGCCTGGCATTAGGACAAAACTAACATTTTATTTCCCTTCCATAGCCTGTAATTTCTTTGGAAGCTGAAGTGTAATGAAATTGGTGTTTATTATAATTAATAAAAGCCCCATAACTTTAAATTGGGTCATAAATCTTCCAGGGAAATTCAATACCAACACGAGTACATTTCCCTTCCCATAAGGGGCTCTTTAGAGAGAGGCGGCCAGGAGCTATCACAGATTCCAGCAACGTGCTCCCTGGCAGGGTCTGGCTGGGCCTTTGTTTTCATCGATTTGGACTGTGGTGGGAGCACAGATTTTCAGCTGCTTGATATGCAGAGACCTGGTCCTTGGAGACATAAAGCCTATTATGACCTGTATGATAGGGATCAATTTGTCCTGGGCCTCTCTGACCCATAAAAGCCACTTGTGTCAGTTCTCCCACCATGGCCTTGTCCACCACCTCTCCTGCATGGCATCCCTTTACAGTGTTATCTCTCCCCTTTAGAATATAAGCTCACTGAGGGCAGAGACTGTCTTGTTTGTCTTTATTTGCATCCTCAGAGCTTAGCTCAGGGCCCAGCAAGTAGCAAACACTAAACACATTCTCTTTTTCCTTCCTTCCTTCCTTCCTTCCTTCCTTCCTTCCTTCCTTCCTTCCTTCCTTCCTTCCTTCCTTCCTTCCTTCCTTCCTTCCTTCCTTCCTTCCTTCCTTCCTTCTTTTTTATCATCTATCATCTATCTACATCTATTATCTAGCTATAATTATCTTATTAACTACCCACCTCATCTCTCTATATTGAAATGTCTACTGATTTATCTATCATCTACCTAGCTATTTAATTATCTGCCCCATTATCTATCTAGAGATCTAATTATCTACCATTCTATTTATCTGTCTATGTATCTATCTATGTATCTATGTATCTATGTATGTATGTATGTATGTATGTATGTATGTATGTATGTATGTATGTATGTATGTATCTATCTATCTATCTATCTATCTATCTATCTATCTACCTGATTATCTACCTACCTAATTATTCCTTTCTATTTATCTATGTAGCATTCTCTCTCCATTTGTGTCCCCTCTCCCTCTTCCAGGAAATTTAAGTTTCACTTTCTCCTATCCATCTCTATAACCTGGAAGTCACAAGAAAGAGGCCTGGGTAATTTAATAACTCTATCCATTTGGCCCCAGTAGGATGCCTAGAGCTATCCCCCTAAGAAAGGAGAATGGAAAATTGGGGTGGGGGAAAGGGACTCCTTATTTTTAAAAGTATTTTTTTTAAAGTTTTGAATTCTGAATTCTATCCCTCCATCCCTCTCTTCCCCCCCCCATGATAAGAAATCTGATAGAGGTTTAACATGTACAATTATGTAAAACATTTCCATATTTTAAAAAATAATGTAGTGGGGGCAACTAGGTGGTGCAGTGGATAAAGCAGCGGCCCTGGATTCAGGAGGACCTGAGTTCAAATCCAGCCTCAGACACTTGACACTTACTAGCTATGTGATACTGGGCAAGTCACTTAATTGCCTCATTGCCCTGAAAAAGAAAAAAAAAGAAAGAAAAAAGAAAAAATAATAATGTAGTGCAGTGGTTAGAAAGCACTGGGTTCAAGTTCTCCATTGTTCTACAAATCTCTAAGGCTAAAAGTTGTCTCCTGTAGAAGGAATTTACATATCTGGGAGTTCCTTCTACCCTTGAAAACACAATGTAGTGAAAAGAATAATACTAATCCACTTGTTAAGGTTTACAAAGTATTTTGTTTTCCCCCCTGAGGCAATCAGAGTTAATTGATTTGTCCAGGATCACAAAGCTAGTACACAACAAGCATCTGAGGCTGGATTTGAACTCAGGGCCAGTGCTTTATCTTCTGAGCCACCTAGCTGTCCCCAAAGTACTTTCAAAGCATTATTAACAGCATGCTTTGATTTTTAACTTAAAAGAAAGTGAGGTAAAAAATAGACTGTGATTTGTCCTCTATCACATAGCAAGTTAATGGCAGAGTGGGGCTAGAACCTCTGTTTCCTCATTCTTTAGTCAGGCTATCTTTTACAATGCAAAAACTCCTGGGGTGGGCCAAAAAATGCTTAAATATTCAGAGTTGGAAAGAGAATAAACAGAGTGATTGGAGAAATAGAATACATATTTGCCAATGGACAGACAGAAGACTGGGGGGAGGAGGGTATTGCTCAGGACCCTACCAATGGCTGATCTTCACCAGGGCTGCATCTCCCCATCCAATGGGTGGTTCATCCTGCCTTTACTTTAAGGCACCTGTTCTGATAATGATACCCAGTGGGAGGGAGTCAAGCAGGCTTCCTGATTTCACTACCTTTTCCTGTAAACCTGTCCCTTATCCCAATCTCCCTATTTCTGTCAAGGGAACCACTATTGTTCAAGCCACCCAGGTTTGAAATGTTGGTGTCATCCTTTATTCCTCCTTCACACTCATCCCCCACCTCCCACTCCAGATCCAATTAGAGTCCTGCTGATTCTACTTCCACAACATCTTGACTCTTCTTTCTACCCACACTCCCTTGGTTCAGGCCCTCATTCTTCCTATCTTGGACTACTATGATAATCTCCCAATTATTTCCCATACCTCCAGTCTCTCTCTTCTACTCACTTATCATCCATGCAACTGTCAAACAGATATTCCTAAAGCACATTTCTAAACATGCCACTCCCCTCTTTAAGAAACTTCAGTGCTGGGCAGCTAGGTGGCTCAGTGGATAAAGCACTAGCCCTGGATTCATGAGGACCTGAATTCAAATGCAGTCTCAAACACTTGACACTAGCTGTGTGGCCCTGGGCAAGTCACTTAACCCTAATTGCCCTGCAAAAAAAAAAAAAGAAAGAAAGAAAAGAAAAAGAAAGAAAGAAAAGAAACTTCAGTGCTTCCCTATTTCCTCTAAGAGGGCAGGGGGGAATACATACAAATTACATGTCCATGTATATATTAATACACACCTACACACATACACATATACCTACATGCATGCAGGTGTGCATCTATACATACATGATACACTTGTGCATGTATACACATATGTAACCCATGCACACACACACATACTGCTCTGTTAGGCATTCAAAGCCCCTCAGAGTCTGCCACTGCACTATCTTTCCAACCTGATTTCATAGCACTCCTGCCCATGCATTCCATCCGTGCTCCATCCAAAGGGACCCAATAACTGTTCAAGACAAGGTATTCCATTTCCTACCTTTGCCTTCACACAGGCTGTCTCCCATCTCTAGAATCATCTCTTTCTTGAACTCTGCCTCTTGGGATTCCTTCCAAGTTCAGATGAAGTGCTATGTCCTGTATGAGGACATTACTAATTACCTTAGTTGTTAGCACTCCTGTTCCCATCCCTCCCCTTCAAATTACTGCATAATTTACTTTGAATAGAATTTTTATTTACTTATCTGTAACTACATTATATTTCCACCCAATAGAATCTAACTTGCTTGAGGGCAAGCACGAATTTCATTTCTGTCTTTCTGTCAGGAGTACCTAGCAGTGTCTGGCAGATAATAGGCTCTTAACAGGTGCTTCTTAAATTGCATTAATTTGCAAGCTTCACTGTAGGTCACTTCTTACTCCTCTCCTGAGCCCCATGATAAGCTGAGCAGAGATCTGAGACAGTGACAGGGAAGTGATTTTCTCTGTAGAACTATACATGCTGGTTCTCCTTTAAGAATAGCATAGGTGGGGTATCTAGGATAAAGTACTGGCCCTGGATTCAGGAGAACCTGAGTTCAAATCTGACCTCAGACACTTGACACTTACTAGCTGTGTGACCCTGGGCAAGTCACTTAACCCTCATTGTCCTGCAAAAAAAAAGTATTTAATAAACTTCTTTTAAAATAATAATAATAAGAAGAAACTCTTGACTGGAAGGAAAAGCAGGCCAAGGGAATAGAAAGATCCTTGAACTTGGTTCAAGGCAACCTCAGGCAAGACTCCTCCTCTGTCTCAGTCTAAGTTTTCTGATCTGTAAAGCAAAGGGGTTGGTGAGATCAGAGGCTCTAAACTTGGATCCACGGATAGATTTTGGGGGTTCATGACTTGGTTGGGAAAAATAGATCTCTTGATTTCAATATAACTGGCTCCTTTTGTAATTCTATATATTTCATTTTATGCATCTAAAAACCTTCTTCTGAGAAGTCCATACTTAGGCTTCACCAAACTGTCAGAGGGTTCCATTGGACAAAGGATGTAAAGACCTCCTGTTCTAGGGACTATATACACTTTGATATTTACACTCTAGAGAAGTTAAGGAGGGAGGGTACTTAGCAGGGAGGAAGTGGGGAAAAGGTAGATTATAATGGTTTCCTGTACATCGCAAAAAAAAAAAATCATGGGGATTTTGCACCCTCTGATTTCCTAGTTGCATGTACGTCACAAACAATTGAAGATTCTGTGGGTAGAGGGGCCCCACTGGGCCCCCCAAGCAGGGAGCCACATATCCTGCTTGGATACTGGGCCAGTTGTGAAGACCAAAGTGCCGGCTGCTTCCTTGGCTTTGGGCATCAACCCGCTAGCTTCAAGGGAAGGTTTTCTACCACTGCCCTCCTGTTTAATGATCCTTGAGTCTTTTGCTGCCCTCACCATGACTTCAGAGTGAAGTTTACTGAGGTTAATTGTATTTTAATCACCTCCTCCTCCGGGGAGTTAGTGTTACACCATCTTTTGTGGACTCACCCTGTGGTAGGCATCTATCTCAAGATGGGTGCTTGGCTCTGGAGGCCCCTCAGTACTTCCACTGCCACCCCTGAATCCCCACTCCCCACAACTCCCCTTCTCTCCTTCCACATACCTCACCCTGAAGCCGATTTCTCCCCCACTACAGTTTACAGTTTCCCTGGTGCTCGGTCTAGAGCCAGCTCTGCTTAACAGAAAATAGATAGATGGCCAAGGCCCTGTCTGCTTCAGTGTGGGGGCCACTCTGGAATCTACTGGGGATGCAAGATAAGGGTGAGGGAAATAGGAAGGAGGAGGGTAGTTCTGGCCACTTGACCAAAGAAATCAGAAATCAATTAGTCTTCCTCTCCAACTTCTCTGCATTGTCTGATATCGCTTATTACCCCCATCTTTCCTGGCTACTCTCTACCTCCTTGGCTTATATAGAATCATGGGATTATAGGGTTAGAAAGAACCAGAAGGAACCTTCTCAGGTATGTGTTGTAGTGGATAGAGCGCTAGGCTTAGAGTCAGAAAGATCTGAGTTCAAATCCAGCATCAGACACTTACTAGCTGTGTGACCCTGGTTCAAACCATTTTAACTCAATATTTAAAGCCTTCCACAGTTTGATGGTTGTCATTAATTTTCATTTTTCAGTCATCTCCAACTCTCCATGACCCCATTTGAAGTTTTCTTGGCAGATACTGCTGTAGTTTGCCATTTCCTTCTCTAGCTCATTTTACAGATGAGGAAACTGAGGCAAATAGGGTTAAGTGACTTGGTCAGTGTCACACACCTAGGAAGTACCTGAAGTCAAATTTGAACTCAGGTCTTCCTAATTCCAGGCCTAGAACTCTGTTCACTGTGCCACTTAGCAGCCCCTCTATGTTTTTTGCAGATTCTTATATAAGTGTGTTGGCTTCCCCAATCAAATGTAAGCTTTGTGAGGGCAGGAACTGTTCCATTTTTAAGAATTGATTCTAATTTGGGGTGGGGCAGGGCAGGGAGGGTTAAGTGACTTGCCCAAGGTCACACAGCTAGTAAGTGTCAAGTGTCTGAGGTCAGATTTGAACTCAGGTACTCCTGAATCCAGGGCCAGTGCTCTATCCACTGCACTACCTAGCTGTCCCCGGTACTATTTGTTTTTTTATAATAACACGTTTCCCAAAATCCCTCTCTTCTCTTTCCCTGATAAATGGCAGGGCCTCATTATGGTTTTTATTTCCCTAATTCTTAGCATGTAGTAGAAACTTAATAGTTCTTTTTGATTGATTGATTGACTCCCTGAACATACTACATAGTCTCCCACCTCCCTGCCTTTGCTCACACTGATGCTTATGCCCTGGGTGTCCACTCACCCTTTCCTCAACTGCTTTAATCCCTTTCAATCCTTTAAAACATGTGTTTCTTGTGGGTAGCTAGGTAGTGTAGTAGATAAAGCACCAGCCCTGGATTCAGGAGGACCTGAGTTCAAATTCAGTCTCAAACATTTGACACTTACTAGCTGTGTGACCCGGGGCAAGTCACTTAACCTTCATTGCCCCACAAACACACAAAAGACCAAAAAACCTATGTTTCTTTCTCCCCCAAACCCTCCAGTCATTGGTAACTTCATAACCCTTTCTTTGCAATATTATTTTCTTTTATAGCTACTTATATCTGTCTCATTCACCTTCTAGAGTAGAAGCTACATGTGGGGAGGAACCATGTCTTAGTTAAAGGAACCCTATATCTCTGCCAGCACCTGGGGCTGTGCTCTCTATACACAGTAAACACCATTTAATTGATTAATTTAATTAATTAACTGGTTAATTAGTAAATCAATTAATTAGTAATTAATAAAGATTAACTGGAGGTTAATCAAACTTGCTGAATCATAGAGTTAGAAGGTTCCTGGGAGCAGAGAGGTGTTAAACATAAGACCTGTAGGGCACATTTGGCCCATAGCACTCTCCATTGAGGACTGAGCCAAATTAAAATGTAATTGGTAGGGGGAAGCTAGGTGGCAGCTAGGTGGTGCAGTGGATGGAGCATCGGTCCGGGATTCAGGAGGACCTGAGTTTAAATCTGACCTCAGACATCTGACACTTACTAGCTGTATGATACTGGGCAAGTCACTTAACCCTCATTGCCCTGCCCCCCCCCAAATGTAATTGGGAAATAAATATTTAACAAATTAAAATGCAAAAAAACACATAATTTTAATATGCATTTTTAAGTCAGTACATGGGCACATAGACATCCTTATGTATGATTTAATTGGCTCCCAATTCAACTTGAATTTGATACCACTGCCCAAGAGGTCACCTATCCCAGTTTCCTCCCTCAACACATCTACAAACATCCTCTGCTCAAACAGCAAGAAAATTATGCCTCAGATTTAGCCTTTTGTACTAAATAAGAAGTGACCTCTTGGGTCCTGAAGGCTTTTGAGTGGGTTAGAGTTGGCTTCTCCATCCCTGTCCCTCAGGCAAGCTCGCTCCATGCATCTTCAATTAATCTTTAGGACTTGCAAGTCATGGGGAAGAAAAAAAAGGGAGATCATAGGCAATTCAGCAGGTTGGGCTCAGCTATCCCAACCACTGAGAGGACAGATGCTGTCTTAAACAAAATGGAAAATCTTCCTTGACACCCTTACGGGGAGGCCTTGAAGCTCTTTCAGTTCTTGCTGCCACCCATGCATCATCTCTCTGAGTTACTCCCTCCCTGCCAAGTGAAATCCCCTTGCTATGCCTCTCAAGCTCTCAGGACCCCATCTGTCACCTAACTAATTTGATAAATGAATAGCAAGCTTATCTGTGAATGGGAAAAGGCCAGAGGGCAACTCCCAGGTAATATATGTTCATTTGAAGCTGGGCTTTCTGGAGATGAGGTAAGAATTTTGTAGTCCAATCCATTCCAGTGGGAATTCCAGGACAAGGCAAAAGAAATGCAATTGTCACAGGAGAGGTGAGGAAGAACATGGGGAGAACTTTGCAGGGTTCTCTGCGTCCCACCTAGACTTAGGTCACATTCCCCACCAGCTGCCAAAATTGGAGAATTTGAGAGTTGGAAGGGAAACTTTAGAAGGTCATTTAATCCAACCCATCCATGAAAGGAAGACCTGTGATAATATACCCACCCACTAATTTGTGGCCATCCAGCATATGTTTAAAGTCCTCCAAATAGGGGGAACCCCCTACTTCTCAAAGAAGCCTGCTTTACGTTGGGCCAGCTCAGATGGTTAAGAGAGGACTTGTGGCTGTTGCTGTTGTTTTGTTCATTGGTTTTTTTCCCTTGATGTCAAGCCTAAAATCGCATCTTTCCAATTTCCTGTTGGAATTTCTTTTGGAATTCTGTTGGAATTACTTTCACTTCTGTCCTCCAGGGAAGATATTTATCCAGTGGCTACTTTGTGCCAAGCGTTGTGCTAGGTGCTTTCCCGTTATTCTCTCATTTGACAATATAGGGCCAGAAAGAACAAAACCAATTCCACCTTCCACATGACATGTCCATCCCCACCCTGAAATTTTCTCTTCTCTGGGTTAAACATTCCCAGTTTCTAGGTTGTCTAGTGGAGAGAGAATGGGGCTTGAAGTCAAGAAGTTCAAATCGTGCCTCAGACACTGACTGTATGACCTTAAACATATAACTTCCCCTCTCCCCATCTTAGTTTCTTCTCTAAAATGGAGATAATAACAGAACTTCCCTCACGGCATTGTTGCGGGGACCAACTAAGATAGCATATGTAAAATATTTTGCATACTTTAAAGTGCTATATAAATATCATTCTTATAATAACAATAATAATACATAATGACTATTATGACAATAGTGATATGTCATTATATGATTATAATAATTATCATTATTATATAAGATCTTTTAAACCATGGATTCAAGGTCATTGACTTACAAGAGGTTCTCATGTTCTAAATATAGTTCAATCTTACTGTTGTAAGAAAACCTGGCTGATGTATTTGTCATTCACTTTTACATCCAGGATAGTCTTGGAGCCTCAATTTCTCCATCACTAAAAACAGGGACAATCCCACCATGATAAGCTGACTAGATCTGGAATCCTCAGCCACCCAAAGGTCCATGGGTCTAGGACATTTTCCCACCCCATTCACCGTGATGCTGAAGGTGTCTTTACCTGTGCAGCTCAGAGACATCAATAATCTTTCCCAGCAGAAAGAAGCCAAACAATTCCCAGCTTCCTGTGCCTATGAACACAGCTAATGAGCAATTTCAGCCCGTCTCTCCTGAGGGATGAGGGGGAGAAGAAAGATTTTGTTAATATACTTTTGTTTCTGATTAAAAAGTATATGCAAATCATATATGAGCAGTCTTTCTGAGAGGGACTTTGTAGCCCCAGGCTTGAAAGCAAAGTGAAATTGAAAATAATAATAATAGTAATAATGAAGGCACTTTTTTTTTTTTTTTTGGTGAACTCTAGATGCATGAGCCAGGAAGATTCTAAAGAGCTTAGCCAGCCTGATCTTGTACATCAGCCTGAGCCCAATAAGGCGCTGGTCCTCAGGCCAGGTGCCTGCTTCTTTTTTTTTTATTTTTGCGGGGCAATAGGGGTTAAGTGACTTGCCCAGGGTCACACAACTAGTAAGTGTCAAGTGTCTGAGGCTGGATTTGAACTCAGGTACTCCTGAATCCAGGGCCGGTGCTTTATCCACTGTGCCACCTAGCCTCCCCGCCTGCTTCTTATGTATAAAATGAGAGGGTTGGATTAGATGACCACTAAGGCCCATTGCAGCCCTAGATCCATGTTCCCATGACTCTAGGCAAATTATTTAAGCATCCCTGAGCCTCAGTTTCCTCACCTGTAAAATAAGAGGGTGAGACTCCCTGCCTTCCAGCACTACATCTATGACTATATCTCAACAAGGGTGTCAGGTCCTTGTATTAATATGATCAGACCCCAGGCTCTCTACCCCCCCCCCAGGAAAAAAATGGGAAGTGAGGAAAGTTTGTCTTGGGTGTATTTCATCCTGCTATTCTCACCCCAAAGGCACACGTCTCTCTAGATACCCCTTCTATGTTTCCTGGAATATGGAACTGATTCCTCCTAAAGGACTAGTTGAAAATACTAATGCCATTACCTTTGTCCAGGGAGACTTTGTCCAGAGATCCTAATGGACCCCAAGGAATGGTTTTCTAAGAACAGAGTTTTGAGATCTGGGCCAGACCTAGCAGTCAGGGTTCGGGTACCTTGGAGAAGATCACTTATGTTGATATTCTGAAGATTTGGAGTATTCTACATTTACAGCCAGAAGGGACCTTCAAGGTCCTCTAGTACAACCCCCTCATCTTACAGATGGGGAAACTGAGGTCCAGAGAAGTGGTAGGATTTAATCTGTTGTTTTCACAAGCTGCCTGTACTCTCTGCAATGATGGAGCTTACTGCCTATCTGGGTCTTTTCATCCTGTCTAACTCTAACCATATATCCTTGCAAATCTTCCATAGGCATCCCACCCAGTGTGAAATAGGGGTGGAACAGTTATTCTGGGGTGATTGCAGGCAAAATATAGGAATGACCTTTTATTTCCCAGGGTGAAGAAATTACTAGATAATAATCACTCATTTACATAGCACTCTAAGGTTTATAAATTGTTTTCCTCGCTACAAATCTGCAAGGTAAATAATACAAGCATTATTATCTCCATGTAACAGATGCAGAAACTGAGGATTAAGGATGTTAAATAACTTTCCCAGGGTTACGCAGCTAGTAAGTATCACAATGGGGCAGCTAGGTAGCACAGTGGATAGAGTCAGGCCTGGAGTCAGGAAGACTCATATTTCTGAGTTCAAATCTAGCCTCAGACACTTACTAGCTCTGTGACCCTAGGCAAATCCCTTACCCTTATTTGCCTCAGTTTTTTCCTCTCTAAAAGGAGCTGGAGAAGGCAAGGGCAAGTATCTTTGCTAAGAAAACCCCAAGTGAGATCATGAAGAGTCAGATACACCTGAAAAGATTGAGCAACAGCAGCAACAACAACAAAGAATCATAACCAGGATACAAATCCAGGTTTCTTCTGATAATAACTATAAAACTGAAAGATACTTCAGAAGTTCTCTAGTCTAACCACTTCATTTTACATATATGGAAACTGAGGCTAACATAAATGAACTTGCTAGGGGTCACAGAACTAATAAGTGGAAGAGTTGGGGTGTAGAACTCAGGGTTTCTCATTTCTAATCCATTATTCTTTCCACTCTGTTCTCTGCTTTTTTATGGAATCCCTGCCAGGTCTCCTGCCAGCTCTAAAATTCTACAATTTGAGGACTTTAAGCAGCATTTTTGCTTTTCTATATACGACCCAACTGGACTCTTCTCAGAATGGAAACTACACTGGGAGCAGATCCATCCTTCTCCCCAGAAGACAATATTGAAAATAATAATCGTGATATCCCACACTCACATGATACTTTTCAATTTACAAAGCTCATTCATATACAATATGGCATTTGATTCTAATAATCACTCTGTATAGCAGGTAGGTTAGATTACAAATATTACCATTTTACAGATGGATAAATGTAGACTGTTGTTCAGTAGTTTTTCAGTTGTGTCCAACTGTTCATGACCCCAGTTGGGGTATTCTTGGTAAAGGTAATGCTTTGCCATTTCCTTCTTCAGCTCATTTAATAGATGAGGAAACTGAGTCAAATTGGGTGAAGTGGTTTGCTCAGGGTCACACAGCTTGTAAGTATCAGAGACCAGATTTGAATTTAGGAAGATCAGTCTTCCTGACTCCAGGTCTCCCAGCATTCTATCCACTGTTCCATGTAGCTGCTTCGCAATTTAGACTAGAAGAGGTATAATGATGAGCTCCAAATCACACCCATAATAAGTGGCAAGACAGGGTTCAAAATGAGGTCTTTTTACTTTGAGTTTAGTACAGTAAGTAGGCTTTTCTATATGCCAAGTCCTCTCACTTCACTCTTGGCTGCAAACACCATTTTTTTGAAATATTCAGGTCAGAAAGACATCATGGTATGATGTAGGGGTTCTTAATCTGGGGCCTGGGATGAGATCCACTTGCATACAAGGGATTCATAGACAGATTTCAGGGGATTTGTGAATTTAGGTGGAAAAAATGGGCCATTATTATATTATTTATTATCATAATCTCTAAATGAAATTTTGTATCTCCATTTATTATTGTTGTTGTTATTATTGCTATTGTCATTATTTGCTGGGCAATGAGAGTTAAGTGACTTGCCCAGGATTATACAGCTAGTGTCATGTGCCTGAGGCCAGATTTGAACTCAGGTCCTCCTGAATCCAGGGCTGGTGCTTTATCCACTGTGTCACCTAGTTGCCCCTACAAATATTATTCTGAGAAAGTGGTCCATCAGTCTTCATCATAATATCAAAGAAGGTCCATGATGAAAAAACAATGTTTAAAGAACTCCTGGCATACTCGATTATGGTCTGGTCTCTGACTCAGGAACATTTGGGTTCAGTATTGCCTCTGAAATGTTTTGGCTGTGCCACCTTGAGCAAATTATAGCACCTCTCCGAGTCACATTGGATTTAGCCTCTTTTAGTTTTAGATGTATAGGTCCATGATCAAATTGCAAATTCTATAAGCCAGACTATTTTTACTTTTAGCCCTAAATGCTTAAAGCTATACAATGGTGGAATTCTGAAACTCAGTAAATAATACCTATATACCACCCAGGACCAACGACCTGCACCTCTCACTGCCTTCTGCTCTCAATTGTTTTGACCAGCAGTGGTAATAAATTTCTATGAAGATATCCCTTGTCTCTTGACTAGGTAAACTCTCTTAACTGAAGCTCCTTTTAGTTATTAGAGGGTTATAAGGGGTTGAGGGTGGGGTGGTGTATGGGATTGCATATGGGATGATGTATGGCTACAGCCATACATAGCAGCAGCATTAAGTAATCCAACTGGGAATAAAACCCAAATCCTTGACTTCATCAGCTACAGATGTAGCTGATTCTAGAAGACTCCAGCCACCCTCTGGTGTTTGCTGGACTGACTCACTTTGATTTGGTGTTCTAGAATTAGAAATTTAGAAATAATGGTACGGTAAAAACTGTGATCCGAGGCTATCAAGCCAAAGAAAAGGGGATTCTTGCCACCAAAGAAACCAACTCCCCACAAAAAGGCTGCCGGCTATGGTGCTGAGCTCAGATGCACCTGGAAATGAATCCTTTCTGAGTCATGTGCTTTTGGAAAGAAATTCTCTTTAGCAAGTCAAGAATTTTGAGAAGCAGAAAGGGCAGTGCACATATTATAATAATAATAATAGTTAAATGCTAATTGACCAAATGAACTGTCATGACCATGAACTGCTGCTCAATAATTATCGTTTCTAAGGGAACATGGGAGTGGGTGTCAATGGGCCGACCCCCAGCTTAATTGCTTGGAGATTGGTGAGTCAGCTCACCCCTAACCCTTGACATCTCATTTCCCTTCCCTACCTCCCTTGCTCAGCTCCAGCTACTGACTTGGCCAGTTTTGATCCAAGTTAAGAGAATAGAGTTCTTCACCACCCTCTAAATGTAGGGGATGCAGATTATAGTTATGTTTCTCCCCAGAGAAGTGTCATATAGGGAAACTGTGATGTAGAAGGATCCAGGAGATTGCAGAATTGCAGAATTCATTCTGACTACAATTTACCAATTGGATGACCTTGGGTAAGTCTCTCCCCTCCCCCAGACTTCAGTTTTTTCCAGAAGAAAATGAGTGGGTTGAACTAGATGACCTCAGTGGTCTATTTTAGTTCAATACATTCTGAGATTCTGTATTCTTCTAGCATATTGCAACAAGGCAGTCTCTGGATGATAAGACAACAGCTCGTCCCACCAACATTCAGGAAGTTGGAGATGGGGGTGGGGGCATGAGATACAGCAGTAAGACGTGTCCATTCTCAGAGAACCACTAAGTAAAGTCTCTGAAGAAATCAGGGATTTTAGCCAGAGACCCAGCCAAGAATGAGGGAGAGTGGGGTGGAGGTGGGCATGAAGGAAATGGCATCTCTGCTATGTGACCTTGGGCTGGTACCTGAAACTCTCTGGCCTTCAATTTCCACATTGGTAAAAAGAAAGTTGTTGGGCTTGATCAAAGATTCCTTTCCTGGGGTCTGGGAACTTTTTTGTTTTAAATGTTTTGATAACTATTTCAATATGGTTGCTTTTCTTTGTTATCCTGTGTATTTTATTTTATGGATTAAAAAATATCATTTGGAGAAAGGGTCCATGGGCTTCCCCAGACTGACTATCTGCCAGAGGAGTCTGTGGCACACAAAAAGGTTGGAAACCCCTGAGCCAGGGGATCTCCAATGACCTTTTCAACTCTGAGCTCACTAATTCTGGGATCATAGATTTAAATCTGGGTAGGACCTCACAGGCCATGGAGTCCAAGCCTCTCATTTTACAGAGGAGGAAACTGAGGCCCAGGGAAGCCATGAAACTTACCCAAGGTCACACAAGGGAGGAAATGTCAGAGGCAAAGATTTGAATGTTTGTCCTCTGACCCCAGAACCAAGGCTCCTGCCATTGTGAGACACTGCTCCCTAAGTGGTGCAAAGCCAAAAAGCAGTCCCCAAGAGACCTGCAGACCCTTCTTCTTCAGTATGCATAAGTGAGAATGGGGGAGGAAAGCTGTTGCAGGAGAGGGAGACTGATGAATAATGCATGGATGGAGGTGATGGTAAACAGTCCCTCTGCATCTCTGCTGCCTGAGACACCCCCAGCATACATTAGAGGCCTGGCCCAGCAGGGACCTCCTCTGACAGGCTCTGCAGGCCTTCCTGCCGATTGTCAGCATGGGGGATGCTAGGTGCTGGCATCTCAAGGAAGGCTGTGATTAACCTGGCATGGACTCTATCTTGGATTGAGGAAGGAATGGAAGAAGCTGAGCTCAGGACCCTGGGAAAGATAGCTAAAGGGAGAAGGGAGAAGGCGCTCACGCCAGAGAACAGAGACTACTAAGCCATTAGAATTAATCAAGCAAGGATGGTGATTTGATCTCCCTGCCTCCCCCGCTAAGCCCAGTCCCCTCCTTCCCCTACACAGTAGGCATTTAATAAGTGCTTGCAGAATTGAATTGCATTGAGCTCAATTGAATTGAGCTGGACTGAATTGCTCCAATAAGGGCCTAATTTAGCCACAGTACCCAGGATCACACTAAAGCAATTATGCTACTGGTGTTTTACTGAAACAACTTCAGAAAATCCCTTTTCAAGGGCAAAGGATGCCGAGAGAGGGGAGTTTAACCCTAGCTGAGCTGGAACTCCTTACTATTGACTATATAATTAATGAGGAATACAATAAAAACTTCTTGAAAACGGGAAAGGAGGCAGGAAGAAGGTATAGCAATGGCCTTATCCCCCCCCCCCCAAAAAAAAAACTTGAATTGTATGTTTTTTTTTAAAAGGAAAAGTAGATTTTGGCATTTGACTTCCTATCCCTATCTATAACCATGACAGAGGAAAGCAGGCCTTAGAACCAAGAGACCCGGGTTCAAGTCCTATCTATTTGATCCTGGGAATGTCTCAGTGGCAGTCAACTCTCTTAAGACCAGAAGTCTTATGGGCAGCTAGGTGACACAGTGGATAAAGCACTGGCCCTGGATTCAGGAATACCTGAGTTCAAATCCGGCCTCAGACACTTGACACTTACTAGCTGTGTGACCCTGGGCAAGTCACTTAACCCCCATTGCTCCGCAAAAAAAAAAAAAAAAAAAAAAAAAAAAAGACCAGAAGTCTTAGATAAGCAGATCTACCATGAAGATATGCACTAATGGTTTCCTCTTCAGGAATCTCCCCATCCAGCTAAAAAACAAACAAGAAAATATAATATGAACCAAACCAGAAATAGGGACCAATGGATGAAAAGACATCAGTGGCTGGGGGGGAAGGGGTTCCTTGTGGCCAGGGTGCTCATTCCATCCAACCTGAGGAGGGTGACAGGAACAGTGAGGGGAAGATTAGGAGCCTGTTTCCCCACAACTCTACACATTTGGAACCCCAACCTAATCTTTCATAAGATCGATCAATGAGTCCTTATTACGTATCTACCATGTGCTAGACATGAGGGTCCAAAGGAAGAAAAAAATTAAACTGTCTATGACTTTAAGAAACTCACAGCTTTAGAGTTGAAAGGAATCTCAGATTCTGGAAAGCTCCCTCCACTTAGTTCTTTCCAGCTGGTCAATTTTTTGTTTGTTTGTTTTTGTCTTTTTCCAAAATGAATGGCCCCAAACTAAACACAGTACTCTGGCTATGGCCAGAATGGAATAAAGTAGAGAGGGATGGTTCACTTCCTTCTTTTAGGGGCTATGATATATTAGTTAGAGAGCCTAAATTTGGATGGTTGAAATGATGGGAAAATTAATTCCATTAGAATAAGGCATGCAATCAACTAGGAGTTGGGAATTAGGACATAAAAGGGAAGATTATTATTTGTCCTTAATTCGGGAAGGGAACCATGACTCGGTGTGATGTCATGACTTGCACTGAATTGGATTTTTAGTAAGAGAGGGCTGTTCAAGGTCACCAACCACACTCTCTCCTCCAGAGCTATCTGGGTTCCCTGGCAAGATAGACATCAGAGACTAGAGATGGCCTGGATGTTTAAGGCAGTTGGGGTTAAGTGACTTGCCCAGGCTCACACAACTAGTAAGTGTCAGAGATGAAATTTGAACTTAGGTCCTTCCAACTCCAGGGCCAGTACTTTATCCACCAATCCACCTAGCTATCCCCTTAAAAGGGAAGATGGAAGTGAGTAAAGGGAGTCAGGTCCTGGGCCAGGGGCAAATTTTCTTTACCTTTCCGGCTAGGTGAAAGAGGAATAGAGGGAAGCTAGGTGGCCCAGTGGATAAAGCACCGGCCCTGGATTCAGGAGGACCTGAGTTCAAATCCAGCCTCAGACACAAATTGATCTATTTTAATGGATAATTTCAAATGTATATAATCAGCAAGGTTCTGTGGAAGATACCAAGGGGGTATCAAAAGATGTTTGAGACACAACCCTGCCCTTAAAGAAGGAAAGAAATGAGCTTTTCTCAAGTACCTGTTATATACGAGGTCCCTTGCTAAGGACTTCACAAGTGTCTCATTTCATCCTCACAACTACCCTGGGAAGTGGGTGCTATTATCCATCATCTCCATTCTACAGTTAAGGAAACTGAGGCAAACAGACGTTTAAGGGACTTAAATAAATACAAAATGTATCAATAAAAAAGATGCAGTTTTTAGAAATAGTGTGAGGAATCAGAATGAATGATCTGAGGAATCTCCTCTAGCTCTAAATTTATTAATAAGAAAGTTGTAGAAAGTGTTATGGTAGCTATTTGTTTGAGGGAGAGTTCTTAGGGAAGGAAGAATTCCTTTAGAAAAACTGGAGGGAAGGGACTGTCTTTTAAAAAAATCTTTTAATTTTTAAAAATTGTTCATCTATTCCAAGATCGAACACTTTGTTGGGGTGGGGATAAGAGGTGCAAAGGGGAAGACTGTACCCATGATTTAATTACCATAGGGAAACCTCCAAAAGTATGGACTCAGAGAGGTGCTTGAGGCACTGAGAGGTCAATTGACTTGCTCAGTCACAGAGTCAGGATGTGTCAAAGGCAGAACTGAAACATGGGTCTTCTCTACTCTAAGGATAGATCTCTATTGACCATCCCACACCACCATTCATCTTGACCATGATGGGCATTTAATAAATATTTGTTAAATATATCTGGGATGCTCTTTCCTCCTATCTCTGACTTTGCATTAATTATTTAAAGCCTATGTTCAAATGTTATCTTGTTGACTCCTCTTTTCAGCCTATTTACCCTACTTGGAACAGACCTAGGCCTCTTAGGACCTCCTCTGGTTGTCTGTGACTACAGCTTCTATTGTGTGCATACCTCTAAATCCCACTAAGGTAACAAGGTGGTACAGTGGATAGAGCATATGGCCTGGAGTGAGGAAGACCTAAGTTCAAAACCAGCCTCAAACACTAGCTATGTGACCCTGAGCAAGTCACTTAACCTTTCCCTCAGTTTCTTCAAATGCAAAATGGCTACACTAATATCACCTACCTCTTGGGGTTGTTGTAAGGATCAAATGAGGTAATATTTGTAAAAGTGCTTAGCACAGTCACTGGAACATTGTAGGCATCATATAAATGCTTATTTCCCTTCCCTTTACATCACATTGATTCTTGAGTATATCCTCCCCTCCCTTACCTAGCAAGCTATCCTTTGTAACAAGGGGAAATAGAGGAAAAAAGCAGTTTAGCAAAAGGAATTTACATATTTGCTTTGTTGAACTGCATATATGACATATATATGTGCTTATATACATATAAATGTAGATTAAGGGGATTGTGTTGTGATCAGAGGTTTTTCAAACATTGCTATTTGACTTTCATCCTACCAATGACAATCCAAAGGGGTTTCCCACTATAAACACTAATTTTTCAGTCTGGGAAATAGTATCAAAAGATCTTTAATTTTTTTTTTATGTTAGCTCTGAGCCCCCAGCCAGGGAGAGCACATCTGGCAAAACACTGCAGTGTTTGATCTATTTCCATATCTTCTCTGGGGATTCCTTACCTTTAGTTGCTTCCATACAACTCTTTTCCTGATAAGTACACCTGGATTAGAAAATGATGCTGGTTAACACTGAAAATAATGACAAAAGAAATATTTTTTAAAATGAAAAGTAAAGAGAGTTCTCCATGCCCAGAGGAAAAAAAATTAAAGTTCCCATAAAGAAGTGCAAGGGGAGAAAGGAGATGAAAGATTATTTATCCCCTTGTTTATGCAGTGTAAGGATAGATTTCAGAAACACAGCTTCTATCCTAACATATCTCTTGCATGATCAGCCCAAGAAGTTTTGCTTCCAGAGTCCTGACTCCTTTCTCTGTGATGCTGTCCCCTATTGGAATCTGTTCTCTAATATTCTTGTTCTGAAGCTTTCTGAATCTTCTCATTATCACAAGTCTATTTCCTGACTCTTAAAGATCACCTTGATGCATGGTCTATTGTTCTTTACTACATCATGTCTTTCCTTTTGATTTCCTGGTATGGCAACAACATTTTAGACCTTCATTTTTAGACTCTTTTCTGTGATTAGGTCCTGGGTTTTTTTTAAGAAACACTCCCCTACATTTGCAATATTCTACCACCATATTACCTCATCCTTGAAATAAATCAATCAGTAGGTATTTATTAGGCACCCATTGTGTACTAGGCACTAAGGTAATAACTGGGGATTTAAATATGAAGAAAAATGAAGGGAGATCATGCTTTCAAAGATCTAGAGTTGGAATGACATCAGAGGCTATCTAATCTAACCTTCTCATTTTACATATGAAGATTCTGAGGCCCAGGAAGTTGAAATGAAATTTCCAAGGTCACACAAGTAATATGTACTAAAGGTAGGATTTGTACCTAGGTCTTCTGGCTCCAGTCATCTTTCCACTATACCATGCTGTGTATTGCCTCAACTCTCAGAGACTAAATTTGCAATCCTTTCATTTTATGTACTTTGTACATATCTTAGCTATTCATCTATCTATCTCTCTATATATATGCATGTATGTATATATACATGCACACACATACACATATGTATATGGGTATCTATAGCTAATTTATATCTATATCTATCTCTATAATATTGCCCATTAGACTATAATTCTTTGGTATAGAGACTGTTTCCATTTCTCTTTTTATTTCTGGCACTTAACAGAGTACCTGGCACAGATAATTGTTATTATTCATTGATTTATTGGCTAATTGATTTTTAAAAAGAAGAAACTGAACTTTCCCAAACAGGAGGAATGACCTGCCTAAAGAGGATAACAGAGAAACCCAGGTCCTCTAATGGCAAACCCAGAATTTTTCTCACTATTCAACATTGCTTCTTATTATGTTTATTGATCACCTCTCTCTAGCATTATACCCATTTGTTACATGTTCTGTTGTCCTTATGAGATTGGATGATCCTTGAGGGCCAAGAACAGGGCCTTATTTCCATCAATTCCACAAATAAGCTGCTTATTCCCCCAAAGCTCATTTTTTTAACACCAATATTCTCCCAGTGACTTTCAGCGACTACAAATCATAAAGTACTATGTTTTCAGAAGAATCAAAATCACCAATGACACGAAGAGCAGCAGGAAAAAAAAAGAGTGGATATAATACTATAGCAAATTACCAATGGTGACTTGCAAACTAGAAGAAACAAAAAAGGACACTATCAAGGTTGGGCACAGCCATAAAAGGAGGAATTGTTGTGCCCAGGGCAAGCTGCATGGAGCACATACTCACTTGAAGTAGGGGTAATGGGAGACAGAGACTCTGTTTCATTGGCTGAAACAGCTTCTGGAGAGACAAATGAGGGAAGTAGGAGGAGAAAAGGGCAGGGTGGGTCAAAGGTGGCATTTACCCCCCATCTGCTTTCCTGGAGCTTCCTGTTATATCTAATGATTCTTGCTCACTAGATGTTGAGCTCTTTTGTTTCTATCGTACTGACATTATGAGTATTGTTGGGACACTCTATTTTTTTTTTTTTTTTTAGTGAGGCAATTGGGGTTAAGTGACTTGCCCAGGGTCACACAGCTAGTAAGTGTTAAGTGTCTGAGGCCGGATTTGAACTCAGGTACTCCTGACTCCAGGGCCGGTGCTCTATCCACTGCGCCACCTAGCTGCCCCTGTTGGGACACTCTAAATTCAATGTCCCCTGTGACAAAAGTCCAGTTGCCTAATCCTAGTTCTATCTCTGGATGAGCCAAGGATGATCAGATAGACAGTTTTAGAATTGCATTATATCCACAAAATATGAAAATATCCAAAGAAAGATCTCTGGAGCATTAAGAAAATCATGTGCAAAATATCTATAAAAGGGCAAGTTTACAAACAATCTCACAGAATGAGAAGGAATGGGAGGAATACCATGTATATTCTGCATGGATTAAGGTACTACCCACACCAAAGAGATCATGAATCCATCAAAATATTATATGTGAGCCAACCAGGGGACAGAGTAGGGTATATAAAACTGGATCAGACATGTTATCTGCTCTCAAGAGGGTTACTGTGTATTAGGGAGGAAAAATGTACACAAATTAATATGATTATGATACAAGGGAGAATGTGATAAGGACAATGGAAAGCCTTAGGCAAAGCATTCTGGAGTATATGAGAGGTAGCACTATTGAGTGGCTGGAGTTCTAGACTTCGGTTTAGGGATATCTTGGTTCAGTCCAGACATTTACTAGTTATGTGACTCTGAACAGGTCACTTCTGCAAACCTCAATTTCCTCATCCATAAAATGGGCACATACTGGGTTGTGACCCTAAGCAAGTTGCTTAATATCTCAGTGCCTCAGGAGGAAAACTTGCTAAGTTGCATTAGCAGAGGAAATTTCTCCCTGGGAACTCCCCAAACCAATTAAACAACTAACAAATAAAAGCTAACCTCATACAGTTGTTGTGAGGTTCAAATAAAATTATATGTATAAAGCATTTTGTAAACTATACAGTGCCCTTTTATATCAGCAATTCTTGTTATAGCTGCAAAGCTTAGACGTAAAGGGAGAGAGCTAGGGAATGGTCTGTGGAAAAGAGGCTGAGAAATCTAGGATTATTGGATTTAGAGCTTAATTCAATCAAAGAAAACATTTTAATCCAAACCTTTCATTTAATAGAGAAAGAATTGGAAATGGAAAGAGGTTAAGTGACTCACCCTGGGTCACACAGATTACTATACAAGTAGTGAGTAGCAAAACTGGGGTTTGAATCCAACTCTTTTGACTCCAAATTCACTGAGTCCTTTCCATTGCACAACAAAATGACATTCAGGTCAAGGCTGGAGGGCACCCAATATCCTTAACCTAGCTCTGAAGCAGATGGTCTGGAAAGGAAAACAAATAAACTGTAGATTGGGAATGATTTTTATTAGTCTGATCTGGGGGAGTTGGGAAAGGTCAGTGTAGCTTTTGGAGGGAACACCCTAGATGCTGTTCCAGTCTTCAGATGTACTTGTCACTTGGGAATGAGAAGAATGCTAGAAAGGAAGGAGATTCAGTGATACTGCTATTCAGATCTCATGATAGGAGTCTGGCTGAGAATATTTTTCAGGAAAGGTGAACCAAGGCCAAGGTCAGAGCAGTTGAAAAGTAAATCTGGAGGAGCAGCTAGGTGGCACAGTGGATAAAGCACTGACCCTGGAGTCAGGAGAACCTGAGTTGAAATCCGGCCTCAGACACTTAACACTTACTAGCTGTGTGACCCTGGGCAAGTCACTTAACCCCATTTGCCTCACCAAAGAAGAAGAAGGAGGAGGAGGAGAATGAAAAGTAAACCTGGAATTGACCAATTAACAGAGTAATCCTGCTTCTGAAAGGCTATTTCAATTCCATAGGAAAATGGGAGGATGGGGAAGAAGTGAAGAAGTAAGAGAAAGGAAAGGAGGGCCAAGTTGCCAAGCAGCCAGCCCCATTTCTCAGAGATTTAAGGGCTCACTGCATATCCATGAGTCTTGGGGTCCATTTTTCACATCTGATGGTGTCACCATCTCCCCAGCCTTCTGCCTCCTTGGCTTTCAGTGTATCTCTGGGCCTAAAGCCCTCTCACTGTCTTTAGCCTCATGGGACCTTCCTCCTCCCTCAAAAACATGGCCTCCAGACTAAAGTAAAGGATCTTAGAAGGGCCAGTAGCTAGACAGGTAGACAGATTTTCACAGTGTATACCATATTCGACAGCCATAGACCCTCACCTTTCTACTGAAAAGAGGAAAGTTTATTTCTTCTTCAGTTCTCTGGGACTGAAAGGGATCATTTTAATTGGAGTCTTATAGGCATTTAGTGCTGCTTTCATTCATATCACTCTCATCCTTGTGTGGTTGTCTTGGTTTTGCTTTATTTTCTATATATTTAATACAGGTTTTCTCATATTTCTCTGAATCTCTCATGCTCACTCATGATCACTGCTCCTTCAGGGCCCAGAATATTCTATGACATTCACGGGCTGGTATTTTTTTCAGGTAGGTCCCAGTCAATAACCATTCAAGTGGTATCCATTCTTTTTCCGCCACAAAAAAGTGCTATCACTATTTGGGTATACATAAGATATTTTCTTTCCATACCCCAACTGCTAGAACACCCCCCCCAAAAAAACCATAACAGATATATCTATATGTGTATACTTTTATTACATCAAAGAATGTAGCCTCTTGGAGAGATAGAGATTATTCATTTTTGTCCTTGCACCCACAATGCCCCAACACGTGGTAGATGCTTAATAAATGTTTGTTGGTTGAACATCTTTGACCTTCTTGGCCTTAGTGGGATTGCTGGAGGGCCTGGAGTCAGGAAGACCAGAGTCCAATATGGTCTCAGATGCTTACAAGTTCTTTGATCTTGGAAAATCATTCAACCTCTATCTGCCTCAGTTTCCCATCTGTAAAATGGGGATGATTGTGATGTTTAAAATCTAATGTGGGTCCTTACCTGCTCCCCCCTCCAGGTTTTTTAGGGGAAACTGGCTAAGATTTACTGATAAATTCAGCAAGAGTTTAGGCTTTTAAGTATGTATTAAAGTATATTAGAAGTTAGTAAAGTGAGAGAGGGTAAGAGCAGATCTCTCTTTTTTGGGGGGGGGCAATTGGGGTTAAGTGACTTGCCCAGGGTCACACAGCTAGTAAGTGTTAAGTGTCTGATGCCAGGTTTGAACTCAGGTACTCCTGAATCCAGGGCTGGTGCTCTATCCACTGTGCCATCTAGCTTCCCCAAGAGTAGATCTCATATAGAATGGAAAACCCTAGCTTAGATCTATTCAGTATAGCCAGAGAGAAAACCTTGCCTTTCCCTAACACACCGAAGTTCTAGACAAAAAGAGAGAGAGATCCAGTGAGCGAGCCTCACCTTCCTACTTCCTGTCTCCCTTCCTGAAAGGGGAGGTACTTCTAGCTGGTTGGTTGAGGGTGGTCTCCTGTTGATGTTGTAGTTCACAGCCTCTGAGAACAACACCCCACTCAGGACTGGCCAGGCATAGTCTTAATTTTATCAATCTTAAGTAGGTTCTCAGTCAGTTTCTCAGTCTCACCCAATTCAATCAATTCCAGATAAATTTTCAGGTGGGGACCCCTGGGCATCTGCCAAATCCCATTACTTTATCACAGCATCTATTGCCAAGGGTTTTCAAGATAATAAAATTAGATAATATTTGCAAATCACTTTGTAAATTGTAAAGTTTTCTATAGATACATTTTTAGATTATGGTTATAAGTGCCATCATTATTAACCTCTGTGCCTCAGTTTCCCACTCTATAGAATGGGAAATAATATTGATAGCACCAAACTCCTCACATGATTGTTGTGAGGATCAAAATTCATAAAGTGCTTTATAAACCTTAAAGCACTCTATAAATGCTAGCAATTATTATTATTGAGTCCCAGAGCTTCACTGTACAAATAAAAGTTTTGCTGATACCTTAGAAGATTTATTTTGAAGCCCCTCTTGGGTATGGTTTGTATTCTTATCATTTATCTGCAAAAGTGGCTTTTCCTTCTTGAAGTGTTGCCAACATCCAATGTATAAAAGACTGTGCTCTTCAATGTGTATAAATATTAGACTGGGAAGAGGGGATGAGGTAGAGTCTCACCTCCATGATTGCCTCATAGCATAGAACAGTTCACTTTACTTTTCTGTACCTGTTTTTCCACCTGTGGTATGGATTTTATGGGATAGAACAAACAGCACTGAGCTTGGATTTAGGAAAGGTGGGGTCTAGTCTCTGCTATGCCACTAATTAGCCAAATCATTTAACTTTTTTGAATCTCAATTTCCTCAACTGGCCATACATCAAGGATTTGTGAATGTGAGAGTTGTCTTAACCAATGCATGTTTCAACTTGTCTATAAGTTAGATAATATATTGCAGACAGTAGCCTAAGACTCAAAGAAATAATATGACTTGAGCCAGTGATAATATCTAAGGCCAAATCCAGGGCCAAGCCATTTCTCTCAAACATCAAACAAGGCTAATACAACCACTATGCTTATCCTGCCTGTTTCCCAGGGTTGTCATAAAGAAAATCTCTTCTTTGTACCTCTCTGATTTCTGGTCATGGAGTCATCACCCTCCCAGGCTCATACCTTTGAGTCATCTCTGACTTCTTCCCCTTTGCCTTCACACCCAATTGGTTTCCATATCCAGGAAAATCTATTTCTCAAATCTGTCCTCTTTTATTTTTATTTTTATTCTCCAGGCCATCATTACAGTTCAAGACCCCATTGCCTCTAACCTGGACTCTATTACAATAGAAGCCTAATTAGTTTTACTGTTTCCACTCTTCTTTCTCTCCAATCCATCCTACACATTGCTGCCAGATTGATCTTCCTAAAGCCCAGCTCCTACCATGTATGTCACTGCCTTACTCAAGATCCTTCAATATCTCCATATCACCTAAGAAGGCAAATCCCAATTCCTCAACTTCACCTTCTAGGACTCCATTGTATGTCCTCAACCTGACTTTACAGACTTCTGTCTTCCTATTTTCTCCATGTGTCCTTTATTAGAGTTATTTTTATTATTATTATTCCTAGAACATAGCCAGAACTTTCCAAAATATATGCCTTTACTCATGCTATTCCCTCTGCCTAGAAGTTTCTTATGCTTAAGTCCCCATACTCTCCAATTCCTTCCCTACCACCCATCATTTTTGCCTTCTGAAACCATAGCCACCCATAAAGGCCCTTCTCAAATGCTACCTTCATCATGAAGTAGTCTCTAAAGTCCATTCCAGTTCTCGGATCCTATGGTTCTAAGCCTCCTAAATCCCCCCAACCAAGTACCAGTTCTCCTTTCTCTAAGCACTTTTCATGTCCCTTGCATTGTTATCATGTTTTATTTGGTGTTATGGCTAGCTTTATACATGTTTTACCTCCCTTGCTAGACTGGTCTTTGAGTTGAATGACCAATTCATAGTCTTCATTTTGTTTTCCCTTCCTCCTCAATATGGAACAATGTGCCTTGAAAATATACTCAATAGATAGTTGTTCAATTGAATTGAACTGAGTTTAATTAGTTTAGAGTCCATCAACAAGCATTTATTAAGTAACTACTATGTGCTAAGCACTGAGCAAAGCATTGGAAATACAAAGAGAAGAAAAAAAATAGTCCCTGATCTCAAGAAACTGATGGCCAAAAGTAGAACCAGAGGCTCTCTCTAGAGGTGAAGAATTGCCTCTCCCCAGAAGTCTGTAAGTAAAGGGTTTGATGACTGATTACTTGCCAAGTAGATTGTAGAGGGGATTCTGGTTGGACTAAATGGTTTCTGAGGGCCTATTATAATTTATATCAATAACAATAACAACAGCTAACATTTACAAAGTTCTGTAAGATCTACTTAGCCTTTTACAAATATTGCCTCACTGATTCCTCACAAGAATTCTGAGATAGTTTCTCTTATTATCTCTAATTTTCAGATAAGGCAACTGAGGCTGAGGAAGGTTAAGTGACATGCCCAGGAGCACATAGCTAGTAAGCATTTAAGGCAGGATTTGTATTCAAATCTTGACTCCAAGTTCAGTGTTCCATCTATTACACCATGTAGCTTCCTCCCTACCAACTTTGAGATTCTATTATCCTATGAATTGAACTGAATTAAATTGGACTGAACTGAATTGACTGAAGATTATGGTTATGAAAACTCTTTAAACATTATAAAACCTACAGCTCATATAATCATAGATTTTTAGATTATTATTGTTAATGACATGCCCCTAATTCCCTACCATGAATGCCTCAAACCCTTTGAAAGGAAAGTGATTCATGAAGCTGGGGATTGAGAATGGCTCACCTTTCTTCTCAACCACAGGCAAGTAGGCTACTAATGACACTGGATCCCCCAGTCAGTCACAGAGTGAGACAAAGGCAAAGTGGAGATGTGAATGCATCTATTTGCAGATTATTTCCCATGGTTCCCAGGATGGACAGTGCATACACACTGACCATTGGATGATTTGCTTCTGGTTTAGCCCTCTAAGCTGTGGGTAACCACATCCTTAATGTGCATCCCCGTTGGGTACCCAAACCAGGTTCCTTTTCCTCTTTCTCGTTGCTTAGCAACATGTAATTAAATTTTGGAAAAGCTCCTCCACCCCGGATATATTATCCTGGCAAATTGGACCCTTACATCTGGCATCCCTAGAAAGGAGAACTTTATACACACTCGTACCTTCTCTCTCTCTCTCTCTCTCTCTCTCTCTCTCTCTCTCTCTCTCTCTCTCTCTCTCACACACACACACACACACACACACACACACACACACACCCCTACCCAATTTAATTAAAAAGATTTTGGAGACATCTGGTCTCCTCTTCTTGAAGTACATTACTAGTTTATTTTTCTCCCTGATGTTTGTTTACATGACATAGATTTATTTACATAGATATGGAGGCTTCTTTCCCCCTCTCCATTTAGGTATAGATTTTTTGTCAGTACAAATTTCATTTTATGCCCAGCTCTCCCTTAAGTTGACAATACCCAACTTCCAGTATTATACAGGGGTCTGGAGCAAGACATTTAAAGAATAGCAAATAGGCCAGTGTGATTTTATTGCAGAGAGTAATGTATAAGAAGACTGGATAAAGGAATGAGTCAGATTATGAACAACTTTAAATGCAAGATTTCATATTTGACCCTGAAGGTAATAGGGAGCCATTGGAGTTTATTGAGTGAGCAAGGGTCAGACCTATGGCTTAAGAAATTTCACTTTAGAAGTCGTGTGAAGGATGGATTGTTGTTCATCTTTTGTTCTCAAAGAGGATCATTGACATCAGGAGGGTGATGTTTTGGCTTGCTACTGGATTGGATTTAATTACAGCAGAGTTGCACAAAGCCATAAGCCTCACTCTTTCCTCCAGAGTCATCAGAATTCAGTGGCAAGACATAGGTCAAGATGACTGGTGATGGCCCTGGATTCAGTGGGAGATCTTGGCCTTTTTAAGCTAAGGTCATTCCCAGGTCTCAGTTTGAAAGATGGATTAGAATGTGGAGAGTCTTGAAACAGAGTGACCAATTAGGAAGCTATTGTAATAGACCAGGCAAGAGGTAGTGATAGCTTGAGTTGCCTGTGTGATTCGAATGGAGATGTGTTGGAGGGATGTTATAAAGGTAAAACAAGGTTTGTCAATGGATTGGATATGTGGGGTGAGTGAGAGTAGGGAGTTGGGAATGACCCCAAGGTTGTGAGTCCAGGTGATGGGGAGGAAGATGGTGCTCCCAACCATAATAGAAAAGATTGAAAGAGGGAAGGGTTTTAGGAGAAAGACAATGAATTCTGCTTAGGTTTTGCTGAATTTGAGATGCCTACAGAATATCTAATTCGACATACCCCAAAGGAAGTTGGTGATATGGGACTGGAGTTGGGAGAGAGACTAGGGCTGCATAAATACATCATAGAATAGAGATGATTATTGAACCCATGGTAACTGATGAAATCACAAGTGAGAGTATATAGAGAAAAGGCAAGAGGGCTTGGGGACTTGGGGGTCATTTTAGGGTAGTGAGCATAGAATGGATGAAGATCTAGGAAAGGAGACAAAAAGGAGTTGTCAGATAGGTAGGAGAAATGGATGAGGGCTTCCTAGGTCAGGAAAACCTAAAGAGGAGAAGGTATGGGAGGGGATGGATTGGGAGACATTGGGTTGTAAAGGCTGAAGGGTAGATATTTTTGTATTGGAGACAAGCCTAGAGATTAAATATCGTGGATAAAGTGGGATGAAACCAATCTTCCATACAAAATTTCCAGCCACCAATTGGTTGTCCATATACCCCTTAGAGTCAAATCATGGCCCATCGTGAGGCCCTGGTCCCTCTTTTACAAGAACTTGCCTAGATCACTAAGAGGACAAGTGTCTTGTTCACACAATTCAGAGAGAGTACTTGAATCCAATTCTTTCTGGATACAAGAACAGTTCTCTACCCCTCCTCCACTCTAATTCCCACCAACAGTAAGGGGAGAGTCATTTTTTAATATTCCTCTCTGACTGCATCCCTGGTCTGTCATTTGCCTTCTTGGGCCATATGATATTCTCTTTACTACATGCAGAGGGATTTATCAAAGTTCAAACTCGACACAGTTTGGCCGTCTCAAGTTCAGAGAATAGATAGTTTCATTTTGCCTAAGTTGAGATAAATCTTAGAGAGATCCTTTGACCCAAATACCTCCATCAAAACTAACATTCCTGACTCAGGCCTTCTGTCCCTAGTCTTTTGAAAAGTCCTTAATTTCTTCCCAGTTTTCCTCTGCTTTTACTTCTTCCCTAGACTCTCAGGGTATATTTCTGACCACCTGATAAAAAGGGAGGCCCACACAAGTCCTTCCTCCAACTAATCTTCATCCCTGGCTGATTCAGTAATTGGTCCGTATTTGTCCCATACTTCCTTCTTTCTGCTTTCTATTCTTTTTTTTTTTTAAGTGAGGCAATTGGGGTTAAGTGACTTGCCCAAGGTCACACAACTAGTAAGTGTTAAGTGTCTGAACTCAGGTACTCCTGACTCCAGGGCCGGTGCTCTATCCACTGTGCCACCTAGCTGCCCCTGCTTTCTATTCTTAAGGCATAAAGGTGTCATGGAAATCCTGGTAGTTTTGGGGTCAGAAAAAACTTGGATCTGAACACCACCTTGGGCTCTCTCTCAGATTGCCCAAAAGCTGAGCCAAGGAGCATAGCAGCCAAGAGCATTCACTTGCACTTCAAAATAACTTGTTTATTAAGTATAGCTTATACTTGAATGCTCCAAGCAACTGATTGATCATGTAGGTTGCCTTTCCCTGATGCAGTTTGCAGCCACATCTTTGGCTAAGTGGGTGGTCAGTGGGAATTGTGGTAAATGTTTCACAAAACCCCCTTCTGACCTCTCTTCCAGAACCTATTGCCCTTAGGTCCTTTTCCTTTGCTCCCCCCTCTCAAAATCTATCCTCAGCTTCTAACATCAGCCATTCATATCTCAGTGTGAATGAGTAAATATATACCTCAGGAGTATTTGCATTCTAAACCACATGTGTAATTCTAGAAGGAAAGACTGGCCCTGGTTAATAGAATTTCATTTGTGACAGATTTCAGTTCAGGATAATAATAGCTAGCTAGAATTTATACAGCGTTTTAAGGTTTGCACAGTGCTTTATAAATATTATCTCACTTTATCCTCACAATAATCCTATGAAGTAGGTGCTATTATTAACCTCATTTTACGGAAGAGGAAATTGAGGCAGACAAGTTAAGTGACTTGCCCAGAGTTTTACATTTATCAAATGCCTGAAGCAAGATTTGACTTCAGGACTTTTTGATGCCAGACCCAGCAAGGAAGAACCTTTAAACAATTAAAGATATCCAACTATGGAATTGTATGCCTGAATAAGAAGTGAGTTCTCTAATACTGGAGGTGTATAAGCACATGATGATCACTCACCAGAAATAGTAGGAAGAGTGAGAACACCACTGACTTTAAAGTCAGAGGACCTGGGTTCAAATTCTACCTCTGACATTTCTTTCATCAGGAGAAAATAACTTACATTTCCTGTACCTCAGTGTCCCTTTCTGTAAAATTCAGATGTTTGACTAGATGGCCCCCAAGTTGCCTTTCACTTCTCAATATGTGGGTAGCTTTGTAATCGAAGGCATTTCTACATGCGATCAGAAGTCAAATTGGTGCTAATGTCCCTTCAAGCTCTTTGAGTGTAAGGGTATGAGGACACAGGTGCTTCACTTTCATGATGGAAGGTGGGAAGAAGAGGATAGATGGTATTGTTCGTATAGCCCATGGTTACTGTGTGGGAGCATTAATATGGGAAAGTCACTTAACCTCAATTGCCTTAAACATCTGGGGCCATCTCTAGTCATCCTGATATCTATTTATCATCCATTTATCATCCATCTATCTATCTATCTATCTATCTATCTATCTATCTATCTATCTATCTATCTATCATCTCTCATCTATCTATCTAGCCATCCATCCATCTATCTATCATCTATCTATCTATCTATCTATCTATCTATCTATCTATCTATCTATCTATCTCTCATCTATCTATCTCTCATCTATCTATCATCCATCCATCTATCATCCATCCATCCATTTATCTATCTATCTATCTATCTATCTATCTATCTATCTATCTATCTATCTATCTATCTATATCTATCTATCTTGCTACTGGAACCAGATGACTCTGGAGGAGAAAGTGAGGTTGGTGACCTTGCACAGCCCTCCCTCACTTAAATTTAGTTCAGTGCAAGTCATGACATCACTCTGATGTCATGGTCCTCTTCAAGAATGAAGGACAAACAACAACAACAATATGCCTTTGAACTATTCCCCGCACATTTCTTAGTATGGCTTAGGAACCTCTGACCTGAGCCCCAGGGACTTTCCTAGGCATGGAGCAGAGTCAGATTTCACAGCCATTCCTAATGTCATTGTGGTTGTTCCTTTAGATTCCCCAAATTTCTTTAAAGACCCTTTGGAGAAAACCTCTCAACATCAACATGAACACCCTCTGCCAGTTCCTCTTCAACATATGAATTCTAGCGACTCAAAGGCCCTGATCCATTGTACCTCCAGCCCTCTGATGATATTATTTCCTCTCAGCTACCTGTACCACTCAGGACTGATTAATTTAGAGTTGGAAGAAACCTCAGAGGCTATCTAATCCAATGACTTAAAAGTAAGGCTCACAAAAGTTGTGACTTGACCATGATCACACAGATTGTAAGAGTCAGAGGGGTATTTGAATCCATGCTACCTCATAAGCTGCCTCTTTGCATGCATGCATGTCTTATAGGGCAGTTAGGTGGCACCATAGTGCATAGAACAGTAGGTCTGGAGTCAGAAAGACTCATCTTCCTGAGTTAAAATCTGGCCTCAGACACTTACTAGCTGTGTGACCCTGGGCAAGTCACTTCACCCTGTTTGCCTCAGTTTCCTCATCTGTAAAATGAGTTGGAGAAGGAAATGGCAAACCACTCCAGTATCTCTGCCAAGCAAACCACAAATGGGGTCAAGAAGATCAGGACACAACTGAAAAATGACTGAACGACAACAAATGCATGTTTTAGCTCTCCAGCTAGATTGTAAATCCCTCAAGGGCAGGGCCTATGTCTTATTTATCATTATACTTAGTGCATATCTAATAGCTTACAGAACAATAACTGAATAACTGTTTGTGGCTTATAGTTATCACCTTTCTCAACTAACATTTATTGAGCAATAATAAGGTCATGCTGGGAAAGAGACAGGGAAATGCTGAAGCACACTTCTCCAAAGATTTCCTTCCCAACGCTTTCCCCACCCCCCCTTCCTACTCCCACTTCCTGAAATAAAAGTGGCTCCTAGAGGAGACGGCCTTGGACTGCACTGCCTACAGGTTCCCAGTGGGAATTGGAAGGAGGTGGACAGCCTTGTTGGCCTGTGGAATGGGGCCTGCCACTGGCTTCTGGCAATGAGTCAGCCCATCTTTGATTCCTGATGATTAAGCAGCCCCCACGGGCCATCCAGGCAGCTCCCAGCTAACTCTGGCGCTAATGAGGCCTTTGAAGCAAACAAAATTCATATCTGCAGATGAGCTAACCAGGGGGATTGTTCCAGGCTGACACAGCAGAACCCCCAATTAGCCATTTCTCTGTAGCTGTCATCTTCCCAAGCAGCCTCTATTCAGGCTTGGGGAGGAAAAAAAATGGGAATGGGCAGAGAAGGAGAATAGATCCTCTGAACAAAGGAGGTCAGGTTGGAAGTCCTTTGACCAGAAGGCATCTTGGGCTCCAGGTGCCATCAGAAACACAGTCTGGAACTCCGGAGGAGAGAAATGATGTATATCTGTGGTTTGCTAATTTGATACGAAAAGCTAGGGCCAAAGAACCACAGGTCCCACAAGAAGCTGAGTTAGGAGGGAAATAGGGAGTTAGGAAGTAAAAGATAATGAAAAATGCAGATCTAGCCATTTTGAGGGTTCTTTTTGTGTTGAGAGACCCTCCATCTGATTAATCATATTTTCTCAGACTTATCTATTCAAAAGTGTAAGGTCAAGGAAACTGTAGCTGGGCTTGCCTTGGTTTTCATGCCCCCTCACCTCCCTGTCATTGCCTATCACTCCCTATCTCCACAGGGCTAGCCTCCCAGGTTGATTTGTATTTTGACAGTGGTTTCATGAGGATTTATACCTGCCGTACCCAAAGGAATGAGTTTCTAACAGTAGAATTTCCATCACTGTAGCACCAGCCCTGAGCTTCTCAAATCACCGAGTTGGTAAGGCTTCTGTTTGTTGGTTAACAAGAGTTTATTGCCTGCCTACTGTGTCCTAGGCACAATAAATAGTCAATACTGTGTGGGTGGTGATGAGTGGATGTTTTTCATTTCCTCTGAATGTATGCCAAGATCTGGAGGATTCTGAATTGATGCTGGGTGATTTGATGTTCAGGATTTAAAAGAGGGATTGCCTGGGGATCAGATGGGTCTTGGAATTTCTTTTTCTTGAGGTTCTAAGAGGAAGGTCCACAACCCCTCACCCATAGGTCCAATGTGGTCCTCTCATATGCAGGAAATTGAGAACCATACCAACAATGACTGAATCATCCATGCCTAGACTTTCTGAAGCTTCTCTGTGTTGAGAAATATCCTCATCTCCATCAATTATGTTATCCTAGAATCATGTGTTGAAGAGATATCTATTTGTCATCTACTGCTGGTGATGTGCTATGTACAGGGGAAGAGATGCAAAGAGAAAGTAAGATATAGCCCTTGCCCTCTGGATCTTACAATTAAGGAGCAGGGGATAAGATAGGTTCACAAAGATAAAGATAGATAGATAGATAGATAGATAGATAGATAGATAGATAGATAGATAGATAGATGATAGATAGATGGGTGGGTAGATAGATAAAAAAAATAAATGGATAGGGGGCAGCTAGGTGGCACAGTGGATAAAGCATTGGCCCTGGATTCAGGAAGACCTGAGTTCAAATCCAGATTCAGACACTTGACACTTACTAGCTGTGTGACCCTGGGCAAGTCACTTAACCCTCATTGCCCTGAAGGAAAGAAAGAAAGAAAGAAAGAAAGAAAGAAAGAAAGAAAGAAAGAAAGAAAGGAAGGAAGGAAGGAAGGAAGGAAGGAAGGAAGGAAGGAAGGAAGGAAGGAAGGAAGGAAGGAAGGAAGAAACAAAGAAACAAAGAAACAAAGAAACAAAGAAAGAAAGAAATGGATAGTTGGATAGATGGATCGAAAGATGAACAGACAGAGAATGGATATATTTTTAGACATTACTTCCTATCATGTTCACTAAAGTTGAGCAACACTGACTTCTTTGAAGTAAGTTCTTCACGTAAGACCTCCATCTCCTGTGTCCATGGGCACTTGGTCTCTATCTCTATCTCTCAGAATCCAGAATTCCCATCAAGGCTGAGCTTGAGTGCCACCTTCCCCATGACTCTTTTCCTGACCCCCTCCCCTGTCCAGCCTCCCCCCCAAAATTAGATATTAATTCTAGTGATTTCATCCACATAGGAAACTCCTCATAAGGAACTTCCTTTACCAATGGAGACTGGCACATTCTCTGACTCTTATTTATTGTCTTAAAGAGATGCCTTGGAGTCCTGAAGGGTTAAGTGACTTACTTAGGATCACACAGATATTATTTGTCAAAGGCAGAACTTGACCCCAGGTCTTCCATGGCCTGTTCTTTATCTACTACTCTACAATTCCTCTCAAAAACAAGCAAACAAATAAACCAAAAAAGAATTCCCTTATCTTTATTTGTACATGTTGTTTCCCCTGATAGAATGTAAGCAAGTTCTTTGGGGTCAGTGAATATTTTATTCCTGCCTTTGTATTTCCACTTCATAGCACAATGCCTGGAACATTGCAGGGACTTAATAAATGTTTGGGGTATTATTCATTTGAAATGATGTATAAAAATGCTATGAAATCAGATGAAGGAGAAATCATATCTATTGTGACAGAGGCAAATCAGGGAAGTTTTCATGGCAGAGATGGGCTTTGATCTGAACTTTTGAAGGATGTATAAAATGTCAACAAGCAGAGGTGGGGCAGGGTGGGAGTGAAGCATGGCCTTCCACGTACAGGGTAGCAGTTCAAAAGAAAAGTTCTCATGTTGAATCAAAGTCAAGGAACTAAGAAAGAGAAAGTTGATCAGTTAGGCAGCCACTTAGGTTAGGCTGAAGCCATATCTCTTGGGAAGATGTCTTGAGACTTGGCCACCCTCTCCTGAGATTGGTGGTACAGAGACTGGGCTTTTACCCTACTGCATTGGGTATCCTAGTGTACCTCAGAACTCCCCACTTCAATGATCCACCAGGTTCAGCTTCCACCACATAAGGAATTACAGGAAGGCCCACAAGACCTGGTCTTTTCAAGGATATAGTTGCATCCCTCCTCAGTCTCCTGAAGGAGGTGGGAGCGGGGAGGGGGTTGGGAAGGCAGGAACCTCATCTCTTATTTCTTTTCTCCCCTTTCTCTCCATAATTCTCTGATATCATGCTCCTCTAATAAACTCATCTACCTGGGGAAAGTAAATGACTGATGTGTGTGTGTGTGTGTGTGTGTGTGTGTGTGTGTGTGTGTGTGTGTGTGTGTGTGTGTGTGCACCTTTCAAGAGTGATTTGCCTTTTAACCAGGGTGGGGAATCTTGGCTCTGCTTCTTGTGTGTCTTAGGGTAAGTCAACTCATCTCTCTGGGCCTATTTCCTCCTCTGTAAATAAAAGCAGGTTGGACTTCAAGGTCCCAGAGCTTCAGACCTTCCATTGAAGAATCTTACAGATTTTAACATTTTAAGGGACTCTTCCCATATCTTTGGCTGGGGAAGAGGGCTTTACAACTTTAAATCCTGTGAAGACCTTAAGTGAAAAAGATGACACTCTGGGATATGAGAGAAGAGCAAACCACTAGGGGAGATATTGGGGTGGGGCAGAAAGGGAAGAGAGCAGACAGATGCCTAGGAACAAATCAGACCCTGTGGGCAGGCCACCAGCTCTGCCACTTCTTGGCTAGGTGACTTTGGTCTCCTGGCCTTTTCCCCCTTTTCTGCAAAACCAGAGCATCAGCTCTTAAAATTCCTCCCTGCCAGGTCTGAGTCCTCGACTCACCTACTCCACCTACTGGTCAAGATAGCCTTCCTTGAAGGCCCTTAGCCAGAGAGAAGGGGGGAGTCAGCATCAGGGTGCAGCTTTTGTTGAAGAGCTGCATTCCAATGTGGGGAAAGGCCATGAATAGGAGTGTGTGTGTGTGTGTGTGTGTGTGTGTGTGTGTGTGTGTGTGTATCTTTCTGTCTGTCTCTGTGTGTCTATGTGTGAGTGAAAGAGAGGGGGTGGGAGGAAGAGAGAGGGAGGGAGAGGAAGAGGAAGAAGGAGAGAGGAAGGGAGGAAGGAAGGGAGAGAGGGAGAGAGACAGAGAGACAGAGACAGAGACAGAGACAGAGACTGAGACAGACAGGAGTGGGGAATGGGGGGAGAAGGGGGAGGAAGGAGGAGAAAAAGAGAAAGAGGAAGGTAAGGAGGAGAGAGAGAGTATGGAAGTATGTATATGGAAGTATGAGCATTTATGCATGTTTATGTGGATGTATGTGTGAGAGACTGAGTGTGTGAGAGTGAATTTTGTGAGTTCAGGTGTATTGTATATATAGGTGAGTGTGAGAATGTGCATATGTATGAGGGAAGGAGTGAGAGAGAGAAGTACACAGAGAGAATGTATGTACATGTATAAAAGAGTGTGTACATGTGAGTGTGTGAATGAGTTTATGAGTTTGGGTATATTGTATGTTCAAGTGAGTGTGATAGTATGCGTGTGACTTTTTGTGCACATATGAAGGGGAGATAGAAAAAGAGACAGAAAGAATATGAACATGTGTGCAAGGATGTCTCAGTGTGTTCCTGTGTGGATGTTTGATAGAAAGTATGTGATGTATGAATTATGACAGTGAGTTTAGTGAGTGAGGGTATATTGAACTTGTGCAAATGAGTGTGCAAGTGAGTATGAGCAGCTATGGATGGATGCGTGTGTGCATGTTCATGTGTGCATGTATGACAATATGCACTGGGATATAAATATATGCGAGTATAATTGTATTGTGCTTATGTAAGGGAGCATATGTGTTCACTCATGTGAGTGTGTACGTGTGTATGCATGCTAATGTGAATGTCTGTGTGTTCTTCAGTGGCATCAGATCTTGGTCCCTCCCCCAACCCCCGAGGGCATTGCTCCTGGGGCCATATTCTGAGCTCCTTTCCCAGGATGGGAAGCTCAGAGCTCTGAGTCATTACCCCCAGACAGGGTACAGGAGGGAATCACAGATCCAGTGACAAACAGCAAGAGTTTCTGAGTGAAGATGGAGGGAAAGCAATTACAGCTGCCAGGGAGGTGTTCTTCCTGCCTTCTGGCCTAAGGGCAGAAGCCATAATTGGCATAAATTGAAAATTGCAATCTTCTTAAGAGGGAGGGGGCCTGAGTTCCCCACTGAGGGAATGGGGGCCACAGAAGGAAGGAGGAATAAGAATAAGGGAATAATAAGACTACTCAAATAACCAAAACAATTAGAACAGAGCATGAAACATAGCAGGATGGAAAGCAGAAGTGGGGTAATGGCTGGAGGGAGGGGCGGGCAAATGTCTGGGGAGATGGGCAGCAAGGAAAGCAAGTTAGCTGGACAAGGGCATTTGGTTTACCTTTAGGCAGGTATCTTCACCACCCATTTTGTACAGTCTTCTTAAAGAATCGTTATCTAACACCTCTGGTACCCCCTTCTCATCTGTTTGTCTGGGAATAGCCACCCCAGGTGCCAGGGACTCTGTAGGTCGACATGCTCTCAAAACAAGACCTCCTGAGCCCTCACCAATGAGTTTCCTTGTCCTTTACCCAACCAGAGGACACAGTTAGTTTGGAGTTGAGAGGGGCAGCTTTCTACAGCAATTGATAATAGCTAGCAAATGTAAGGCTTACAAAACACTTTATCCACATCCTGGAGCCTCCCAATAATCCTTTGCAAGGGCTGGGGGTGGATTCAGCTCTGACATTCTCCTTCATATAAATGAGGAAACTGGGAATGAGGAGGTTTGAGTGATTTGCCCAGTTAGAAGCAGCTAATATGTGCGCAGAGTCCTGCTAATTCAGGACTATTTCAGAGGCTACCTCCAAAATGGTGGGAGAGTGCAGGAAGGAATCTTGCAGCCAACCAGTGTGGCACAGTGAAATAAGTGCTGCATTTGGAGTTGGAGGACCTGGGTTCAAATCCTAGCTCAGCTACTTATGCCTGTGTGACATTGGAAAAGTCACTTCACCAGTTTCCTCATCTGTAAAATGGAGGTGAACTAGATGGCCTCCAAAGTCTCTCTTAGCTTTTGATATATGCTACTATGGTCTTCTGTAACATGTCCCTTCCTTTGCTATATATCCATACACTGGCCCTACCCCATTAGTGTTAGCATGCCAACTTGAACATTGGTATAGAGTTGGTCATGAACTTTCTCCATTTTTAGAGGATGAGGACCATACCCTTTATTATATATCTTTTATCTTCTTCCTTCCTCCCCTTTATAAGACTCTTCACAAAGATTTTTGTACACCCATTTCAGTGATGTCTGACTCTTTGTAACATCAGTTGGGATTTTCTTGACAAAGATACTGGAGTGGTTTGCCACTTCCTTCCCCAGCTCATTTTACACATGAGGAAACTGAGACAAACAGGGTGAAGTGAATTGCCCAGGGTCACATATCTAATAAATATCTGAGGTCAGATTTGAACTCAAGTCTTTCTGATTGTACTTTATCTACCCAGCTGGCTCCCTACACAAATCTAGCCATCGGTAACCATTGCTTGCCAGAAGGTGGTTCATTTTTATCTATTTTGTTTGGGAGAGCTAAGGGAGGGGAGACATTTTCTTCCAATTGGATTGTATAAATATGGGCTTTTTGTAAATACCAAAAGCAGAGGGCTCTTGAATTTCCATCCTGGAGTGCAGCAGGACAACACGGCCAAATACTATCTAAAGTGACTTTTGCTTTCATAATCCCAAAGGAAACAAATGATCTTTGAAGCCCAGAATTGGAGAGGACCTTGGGAGATCATTGTAAAGAGTCCAACCTTTGGCTTTCACTTAACTGAATTTTATCCAATTCCTGGGCCACAACCTCCTGCTCTGAACACTGGTCCTCAAAATCTTTGACATCTGACTCAGGGTTTCTACCCTCAACTGATCTGTGAAATCTAACTCTAGGCACTAATCCCCTGAAGTTCTAAGTGCCATTAGTATGCTTATCTCCCCAGGTTTAGGAATCTGTCTTGCCCAGTTTCCTTATTCTCTTTCTTCCTTTTGCTGATCTTGCCATCATAGGACATGGGCTCCAACATCAACTTCCTTGTTTCTACCTTGGTCCATACATACTCCAGACCTTCAGTGAGTGTTTCCTAGGGTTTGTTTATAAGAAAAAATAGACAAGGTTTGTACTTGTGATCTCATTTGTGAACTATTAATGCACACTGTTAAGTTTTCTTCAACTCATAGTCATAGAGGGGGCAGCTAGGTAGTACAGTAGATAGAGCCCCAGGGCCTGGATTCAGGAAGACTCATATTCCTGAATTAAAATCTGACGTCAAGCACTTAGTAGCTGGGTGATCCTGGGTAAGTCACTTCACCCTGTTTGCCTCAATTTCCTCATCTATAAAATGAAATGGAGAAGAAAATGGCAAACAACTCCAGTATCTTTGCCAAGAAAACCCCAAATGGGGTCACGGAGAGTTGGGCATGACTAAAAAATAATCTGTGTCCTTATAAAGCTTTGGGCCTTCCCTTTCACAGAGAAATACAGAAGTAACATTTAAGTAACAACAACAACAACAATAGTCTGGGAGATTTATCTCCATCACTGACAAGTCAAGTAATTTACATCAAATCATGTAGCCAGCACATTTCAGAAGCAGGACATGAGTCCAGGTCTTCTTCTCCCCTAGTCCAGCTCCCCACCCGCTATACCATATTGCCTCTAAGGCAAAAGAAAATGGAGAGGGGCAGCTAGGTGGGGCAGTGGATAAGAGCACCGGCCCTGGATTCAGGAGGACCTGAGTTCAAATCCAGCCTCAGACACTTAACACTTACTAGCTGTGTGAACCCTGGGCAAGTCACTTAACCCCAATTGCCTCACCAAAAGAGAGAGAGAGAGAGAGAGAGAGAGAGAGAGAGAGAGAGAGAGAGAGAGAATGGAGACATTCTGAGGGAGGAAGAAATATGCAGATTATCCTAATGTCACAACTTGATACTCATGTGACCTTGTACAAGTCACTTCACCGCCAGCTCTGTGGAACTCCATTTCTTCACCTTTAAAGTGTTGGAGTAGATGGAGTTGGCTTCTGAATTCCCTTCCAGATGCAAGTCTTTGATCTTATGATCTGACTTTTAGTATCGGGCTTCTGGTGGCAGCTTTTCCAAGTGGTGGGGGGGGCAGGAGCCACAACCGACACGTCAGTGAAGATTATCTCTATTCCTGTCTTTGGCAGGAATCCTGAAATGACAGCTGGTATAGATTATAAGTGCACTTCCCAGCTCTCCAGTCAAGAGAAGCCTCTTCTGTGTCCCAAGTACCATCTTTCTGCACCTGAGTATACTGGCTGGCATTTGGACTCCTTGTCAATGAACCATTCATCTTTGCATTAGATGCTCTTGAGAGAAAAAAAAAAGGTGCCCAACCAGGAACTGGGCATCTCAACTATGCTACTTTCTAACTGCATGAACTTCTGTAAATAACCTAACATCTTTGAGTCTCAATTTCTTCATCTTTTAATAGGGGGGTTTGATTTTCCCTCTATTTGTCCCACAGGGATGTTGAAAGGATCATAGACTTGGAGCTAGAAAGGGCATCCAAGGGCATCTAGTCCAAACCCCTCCTTTTACAGAGGAGGAAACTGGGATTGGAGGAGGGTAAGTGGCCTGCCTGAGGTCACACAGGTAGAAAGTAGCAGAGCTGAGGTGTGAACCCAGGACCTCTGACTCCTTCCATTGCACTACAGTGCCACCATCCAATGAGATGATAGAGATGAATCTGCTTCTGAAATTAAGAATGTCCCACAAATGTAAAATGATATTCCATTTGGCTTCTCCTTTGAAGGTTTCCTAGTCCTTTTTATATACCCATAGTCTACTGCATGTAGTAGTTGCTTAAGAATAAAAAAAAGAAGGGAAGTAGGAGGACCTAGGCCTTTAGGAGTTTCTTTCTGGTGGGAAATTCTTGTCTTGTTTAAGAGAGTCTCCAAACCTAACGAGATCAGGAAGTAGCAACTTGTGCTCCTTCTTCTTCTCCTGCTCTGCAATATTCTAGAGCAGAGTTTCTTAATTTGTTTTGTGTCATAGACCCATTTGCCAGTCTAGTGAAGACTATGTATGTACCATTTCTCAGAATAACATTTATAAAATAATTGAAGGGAAAGCTAAATTTGTTAGAAATTAGTGAACATAAAGACATTTTTTTTCCTATCAAATTCACAGATCCTCTGCCACCTATCCATGGCCCTCTGGACCCCAAGTTAAGAATCCATGATGTAGGCATATGGTGTGAGGAGAGACCAGTGTTCAAAACTTGTGTTTGATATTTACAATAGTTATATGCCCTTGAAAGTCACTTGATATCTCTGAGCTTTCCATCCAGAAAATAGATGACCAGGTGAGCCATCATTACTATGTACTAGTCACTAAATCCTGGGGAGGCAATGATAGTCAGTTTCTGCCCTCAAGGAGCATATATTCCTGTAGGGGCTGATGATGCATAAAAGAGTGGTGGCCAGCGACAGGGGCCTTGGACTGGAAAGTTACAGGGGTGGTGAGTGGGGCAAAGGGGGAATAGATTGATATGTGCTTTCTGGCCCCAAAGGCAGAGCTGATTTGATCATGATTTCAGAACTGAGAGGGGTAAGGTAGTTGGAAAGGTTGTGGGAAAGATGTCAGGGAGCAGGGAATGAAGTGAAGCATGGCTACCTTAAGAGCAAGCAAGCTGAGACAGACAACCCTCAGGACAGGGGGACCCCAGGGCCGAAGTTCCAAATTCAAGGGTTAAAAATCTCCAGAGCATGATACATGGTCCCAAGTAAAAAGATTGCTGGAGAGGCTCTGGAAAAAATAGCCAGAGTCAGGATGACAGTCATACCCATCCTACAGGATTGTGGGGAGGAAAGTGATCAGTCTTCCAGGGTTATACGAATGGGACTTATCATTTCAATCCCTAGAGAACAGGCCTGGGAAATACCGTCAGTTCCTCATTCTGCCTGACTATCTGCTGAGTTGTGCATCTCTCTCTATCTCTATTTTGTGTTACTCCTTGCCAAGCAGGGATGTACCAAAGCCTGAAGATCCTTGCCCCTCAGGGTTTATGGGGTAAAGCCCTGCTGTCACTTTCTGCTCAATAAGGGCTGCTCTTGGGTAACCTCTTGGGATCTGCCATGCCCCCTGTTCTGATGAGACAGCACATATCTTCTCTCAGTCTAACCAGAACAAAGCTGACAAAGGCAGCCCTAGAAGAATGACCTCCGGAGGAGATTTCCACAATGAGCCAGATGACAAATGGGAATTGGCCTTAGGGTCTGACAGAGGTCCTAGCATCCCTGGCACTGGGTCATTCTTGCCCTGGCTCTGGTTCACATGGCCACAAGGTGGATTAGCGGGCTCTCCAAACCTCACACTTCTAGGTCAGGGGTTGGACAATGGGAATAGCAGCCTGCTCTTCCTCAGTCTTCTCCCTCCCCCTGTCCTCCCTCTCCCTCTTCCCTTCTTTCCTTTCTTCCTTATCTTTCTCTCTGTCTGTCTCTCTTTTTGTCTCTCTGTCTCTCTCTATCTCTGTCTCTGTCTCTTTCCTCTCTGTCTCTTTCTCTCCCTCTATCTCTCTCTCCTCTCTGTGCCTCTCTGTCTCTCTCTCCTCTGTCTCTGTCTCTTCTCTCTGTCTTTTTCTCTCCCTCCATCTCCCTCCTCTCTGTCTCTGTCTCTCTCTGCTCTGTCTCTTTCTCTCCCTCTCTCTCTCCTCTCTGTCTCTTTCTCTCCCTCTATTTCTCTCTCCTCTCAGTCTCTTTGTCTCTCTCTTTATCTCTCTGTCTCTCTCTCCTCTCTGTCTCTCCTCTCTGTCTCTGTCTCTCCCCCTCTCAGTCTCTCTCTTTCTCTCTGTCTCTCTCTCTCTGTCTCTCTCTCAAACACACACACACACACACACACACACACACACACACACACACACACACACACACCCCTGTTGCCCCTAACGCTGTCTCTGCTTCTGAATGTGACTGATTTTTCTTTCTGCCAGCAGCTTCACTGAATGCTTCCTATGAGCACAGGCATAAGTCACCAAGGTTACTGAAACACTTTTGTCAGACTCCATTGTCACACGGATGAAGAGAGAAAGACAGAGACAGACAGAAAGAGACAGGCAAGAGACAAAGAGATATAGAGAGACAGAGAAAGAGACAGAAAGAGAAAGACAAATAGAGACAGGGAGATACAGAGAGACAAAGGTAGAGATAGAGACAGAGAAAAAAGAGAGAACATAGAGAGCAGAGATAGAGTTAGAGATGTAGAAACACACAGAGACAAACAGACAGAGAAGGAGAGAGACAGACTTAGATAAAAAGAAGAGAGAGAAAGGAGAGACATGGGGGAAGAGAAGAGAAGAGAACACATTCCTTTTCCTTTGAGCAGATCCCTCTTCCTTTCCTCATCAAAGAAGAGCTACAGTGAGTGACCGGACTTTAAGCTCTAAGGAAAAACACCTGTGCTCCTAAATTGACTGGGCATTTGCTAAGCCAGTTAAGTCAGATAATTCAGGGAAGCATCAGACACAAAAGGATTATTTTTGGTCCAGCTCACCTACAAACAGAAAGATGCTGAGAAACAATCTGAGGTTGCTCTTAAGTGTTTTGTTTATTTGCCACAGAAATGGTCCAATATCTTTTGGAAACACAATCTATTGCTTGTTCTTCAACTCCTAAGTTCTGCCTGATGACTTCAATCTGCCTAGCTGTAATGCCAGCCACCAAAAAGACATTTTGTTATTCCTGTGATGTCCCTGAATCTTGGAGAATCATTAAATGTTAGAGCTGGAATGGACCTTAAGTATCTCCCTGTTGCTTCTAGGACAAAACACAGACTTTGCAGCTTGAAACTGAAGACAACCATCAATATCTGTTTCCAATCTGGCCTTCTCTCTGCTCATACTGCTACCTCCCTTTACATAATCAATCTTGTAAAAACAACAAAAACAACTGGACTGCTCACTCTTTTCTGATCTCATCACCTTTTGTCTTCTGCCTTGGTGCATTCTCCCAATCATTCCCCATCCTGGACATGTACATTTTAAATTTTGCACTTTGTAAGAACTCAGAACAGGTTTGTTGAAATGAATTGATTTGAATTGAATGGTTGTCCAATCATTTTCAGTTGTGTCTGACTCTTTGTGACCCTTCTTGGCAGAGATACAAGAGTGGTTTGCCATTTCCTTCTACAATTCATTTTACAGATAAGGAAACTGAGGTAAACAGGGTGAAGTGACTTACCTAGGGTCACACAGCTATTAGGAGTCTGAAGTCAAATTTTCACTTAGGAAAATGAGTTTTCCTGACTCTAGGACCAGGGCCTTATCCAGGGCACCATCTAGCTGCCTTTGAATTAAACAGATCTCAGAGATAACCCTGTCCAGTCTTATTTTACAGATGAGGAAACTGGGAGTTTTTGAAGTCAATTATGTGGCTGTTATCATTGTAACACCTTTTCCCCAAAGAAGTTCAGTTTCTTTACTCTTTTCCCCCAGGGGGACCATTTTCCTCATCTGTGTTCCTTTTTCTTGGGCAACATCAGCTATGGGTAAAATCTGTCCTTGACTCCTTCCCAAGATCCCTTTATGGGATCTCTCTTGGTTCTCCCCTTATTTACCCAGGTAACTTTCCCTAACTTAAGTGCCCTTCTAAGCCTACTCAGCACGCAACTGGCTGTCAACTAATTCCTGTTAAATGAACATTAATCAGTAAGATGTTGGTGTATTCCAGCTCAAACTAGGAGCCATCTCAACAGATTCTTGCAGATTTGTTCATTGAGACATAGATTCCAAAATATTACGATAGTCTCACCACACTCTGCCCTAGTTGTATCACATCTATGGTATTAACTTTAGTACTGGGTACCAGTTTAGGTGGGAAATTGATAAGCTGAAGAATGTCCAGAAGATGGCTATGATAATGGTGGTGGGCCTTGAGTCCATGGCATGTGTTGTCTCCTTCATTAGATTATGATCTCTTTGAAAGGAGAGAATAGTTTATTTTTTTCTATTTGTATCCCAGTACTTAGTGTAGTGTTTAGGCACATAATATTCACTTAATAAATGCTTTTTATTTCATTTATTCATTCATATGAAGGACACTTGACGGGACTGGAGATACCCAGGTTGAAAAGAGAAGACTTGGGAGGGAAGGGATAACTGTTCAAGTATCTGGAAGTATCATGGGGAATTGGGGTTAGCCTTCTGCTTGGTCCCAGAGGAAGTCATTAAAAACAATGGATAGAAATTACACCAGGTAAATCTAGGCTTGATGTCAAGAAAAGAATCTTCCTAAACTTTAGCATAATCCGAAAGCAAAATGGACCACCTCAGTAGGTGGTGGATTACCCTTCACCAAGAGTCTAGATGAAGTACTCTTTGGGAATATCCTAGTTGGGATTTCTTTTTATGTTTGAGTTGTACTAAGTAGCTCCTGATGTCTTTTCCAATTGTAGAATTCTGTTATCTTTGTGATTCCAGCTCTTGATCCTAAGTGACTCTGATGAAGAGCAAGGAAGAAGAAGTGAGCATTATAATATTGTTGAAAGAGACTTGAATTTATATTCATGGGCATGGGTTCAGATCATACTTATGCTATCTATGACCTGTGTCACATTGAACAAGACATTTAATTTCTATAAACTCATGTTTCCTTAGCTAAAAATGAATAAGACCAGATTGTCCCAATGTCCATTTCAGTTTCTAAAAACCCACAAGCCCATCAGTGATTACCAAGGACAAGATATCAATTTGAAGGTTTGCTTTGGAGGAAACCTGCTTCCCTTGGGTAAGGTATGTGGACATCATCTAATCAATAATGGCTACACATTGGTTAATGGAATCTGAGGCCAAAAGTGAACACACTACTAGCTATGAATGTGTTGGTCTTGCTGTTTCTTAAAGAGGCTGGTCAATGCTGATGTTGGGTCTAATGGTTGGAATGAGCAAATATTAATCCTTTCCCCTGTCTTATGACTCCTTACTGTCAGCACCTTGTCTGCTGACACTGTACACTGCAAAAAAAAAATAACATCCACTTAGCATGCCTTCCCTGAGAACTCTGAAAAACATCCAGCTACCCCTAAGTATGAACTGTACAAACAATAACTTCTGTGAGTCATGAAGGTAAAACTCCCAGTTGGATGGCTCCATCCCGCAGGAGAATGGAGCTAAGCAACCTCTTACCCTTTCACCTACAAGCAGGTACTACAAGAACAAGCAGATGGCTTCCACCTGTTACTGGTTTTTGAGTCTGTGGGTCTGGCTGCCATTAGTCATGGTTTTATGGTGTTGTAATTACTATGGATTGTTTATGCTGGGAGAGTGAAAGGACCACATGCTTAATAGATATCACCCCTATCCTTACAGGTGATTTGGCTAATCTTTCTTTTCTTATGGATTATGTGGGTTGATTCCAAAAGACAAAGGTTATGGGCATTTGGGTCAGATCAGGGAAGTCTTACTGCATATATCTCAGACAGAGTAAGGATTTCTTGTAGGGTCATAAGCTGAGTACTCTCAAGGCAGGGTCATTAGTACTTTCAGTAATGCAAATATCAACAACACCTTTCTCTGGGTAACAATAATAATAACACTTCTGGCATGGAATCTGTGATTGCTATAGAGATTTGCCTGAGGAAAGTCTTCCAAATAGTTGGTACCTTTTCTCAACCTGTAGTCTCATAGAGTTGCCTAGTGTTGCTCAACTGAGCATCCAGTTGCATTGTAGGTCCCTATATCAGATATTGTTGTTGTTTCTCCTTCATTCTCAAAGAGGATAATGACATCAGGATGATGTCATGACTGTACTGAATTGGATTTAAGTGAAGGAGGGCTGTTCAAGGTCACCAACTTCACTCTCTCCTCCAGAACCATCTGGGTCCAGTGGCAAGAAATAGATCAGGATGACTGGAGATGGCCCTGGATGTTTAAGACAATTGGGGTTAAGTGACTTGCCTAGGGTCACATAGCTAGGAAGTATATGAGTTGAGATTTGAAATCAGATCCTCCCAACTTCAGCACCAATGCTCTATTCCATGTACCACCTAGCTGCCCTTATGTCAGATATATAAGTAATAAGACTACCCTTATCTGGGCCAATGCTCATACCTTTTGTCATTCAGATGCAATACATATAATCTATAAAAAAAGAAGGACTAGATGGAACAGGTACAATAATAATGGTGTTATCACTTGAGCATATGGTCCTGCCACTCTCTCTGCATCATAAAATTGCTTAACTAGGAAGTTGGATGACTTGTAGAGAGTCACATTAATAGCATCTTTAATAAGCATGACTTGAAGTCAGGTTTTCCTGGTATTCCTGGAAAGGTCAAATATCTCCTTAGTGTTGCTGGGAACCCGCAGGGCTACTAGGAAGTGCAGTCTGAGTCTCAGGTAATTAATCCAGCAATCCAAAGGAAATATGATGGTGGAGGCCAAGTGGTCTGATGCTGTCTAGAACCTATGTTGAATTTTGACCAGTAGACAGCTATCTAGGATCCAACAATCTGAGATTCTTTAATGGAACACAGGGTAACCAAAGTGCCCACCAATAGGGGAAATGGCTGAACAATTATGAACTATGAATGTAATGGCATATTACTATATTAAAAGAAGGAATGAAAGGGACAATTTCAAAGAGCCCAGAAAGACTTATGTGAGTAATGAAGAAGTGCGGAGGGAACTGAAGTTAGAAAAAAAAATAAAACAAAGGAAAAAAACATACAAGAAAGGAAAAAAAACACATTATAAAAAGTAACACAACTAAAAAATACCTTAACAACTTATAAATGTAGTGACTACCCATGACTCTGAAGAACCAGTGAAACCTGCTGCCTACCTCCTGACAGTGAGATGATGGATTCTAAGTAGGTGCAGAATGAGATATATTTTCAGACTGAGTCAGTATGTGCTGTTTTGCTCGATTGTGTATTTTATACAAAGGTTTCAGGGTTTATTTTTTTTGTTTCAAAAAATATTTTGTACGAGGGAGACAAGAGTTGTCAACAGGGTTCCTAAAATGAGGGCAAAAAAAAAAGAAGAAACATAAGAAAAGGGGGTCATTGAATTGCTTTTTTAAGAGAAATGCACAGAAGAGAGCAGTGGAATCAGCCACTTGGGACCCTGACATCCTCAACAATTATAGATATTCTGAGCTGTCCTCATCTCTGTCATTTCAAATGAGCAGAATGTAGGAATGATGGTATAAGATAAGAAGGAATCCTTTCTTCCCCCTGGCTCCCATTGCTTAGCATCATTTGGAAGGTTAGAAGGGGTATAAATGGTTCTGGCAAAGAGCTTTATTGCCTTCCTGGAAGGATGAGAAAGACTTTCTGCTTCCCTTATTAAAATAGCCGGCATTCAATCTACATTCCAGGACCTGGAGACAGGAGGCAGCCACACACAGTCCCTGATGAATACAGATTGCTGGCCCAGGCTCACCCAGTGTGCTGGTGGGGCTGACTGCATGTGGTTGGCTATAGTGCTCTTTATTCCATTTCTGTTTCAACATTCTTGGGTAAAGCTTCAAGGTTTGGCCAGGAAGTCTAACAACAGGCCTTAGTGTCAGAGTGCAGACTCTGAACTCTGGAAACTGTAGATTTCTTGTCAAGATCTTCGGCTAAAGGGGTCTGGGGGCAAATTATGGGTCCCTGAATTTAGAGTGTGGGTATCAGCATGATCAAAACCTGCTTTCTGTTTCCTACAGCTCATATTTTTTGCTTCGTGTTGTCTCCCCTATTAGGTTGGGAGTTCTCTGGGAGCAAAGACTGTCTTATGCCTTTCTCTGTATCCCCAGAACTTAGCACAATGCATGGCACATTTTTCAGTCATCTGAAAAAATATCATGTTGTACATAAGCACCTGGCACAGAATAAATGCTTGTTGTCTTGACTTGACTTGACTTACATAATGGGACAGGTGTGCTAGGCAATCAGTGTCCTGATGATCCAATGTTAAGGGGTCAGAGGAAAGAACCTACTAAAATAATAATAAGTCTAATTATGGTAATAACAATTATAAATAAATAGGTTACATTTCAGAAATCTGTTATATTTTTCAAAGTACTTTTAGATCCCACAGACCATTGCAACAACCTATCAGGCACATGAGATGATAAAGGATGATGATATAAGTCTTGGCTTTATAGGCAATCGTGAATTGTGGTTCTGATATTTACTAGCTGTGACTCCTTGAGTAAGTCTATCTACCTTTCTTTCCCTTCCTTTCTTCATTTGTAAAGGAGGAGTGATGATCATGCTACCTCCCTTATAAGGTAGATGTAAAGAAAGTGCTTTGTCAATCCCAAAACACTATATAACAATTTGTTGTTTTCTTTATCTTTTGGCTTTCATATTCGGACCCTGAAATATGTGGAAGGGATGCTTCTTGGACCTTAAATCAATTTAAAAAATATTATGCAGGGGGGCAGCTAGATGGCACAGTGGATAAAGCACCGGCCCTGAATTTAGGAGGACCTGAGTTCAAATCCGTCCTCAGACACTTGACTTTTACTAGGTGTATGACCCTGGGCAAGTCACTTAACACCCATTCCCCCGCAAAAAAAAAAAAAAAAATTATTATGTATCCACCAGGTACAAGGATGAGGCAGCTGTGGTGCAATGGATACAGAAGGGAACTTGAAGCCAAAAGACCTAGATTCAAGTGCTACCTCTGACACATACTGGCTGTGTGACCCTGGGCAAGTCATTTAACTTCTCAGTGCTTTAGGTGGCTCTCTGAAAGGGACAAGTTGTTTAGAAGATATAGACTTTCACTGGTAGAGGGAGTTCCTTCTCTTAGTACTTACACCAATGAAATCATAGGTCTAGTCTTTATCTCTATGTGTTGTGCTAGATACATGTGATATAAGGACAACAATGAAATAGCCCCTGCCCTCAAGATGTAAAAGATTACATTCTACCTGGAGTATGTCACATGGGCACAAGAAAGTACATACAAAGTCATTCATTTCCAAGAATGGGAAGGACATTAACTGGTGAGGATGGAAGTGATTAGGACAGACTTCCTGGAGAAGGTGATACCTTTTGAAATCTACAACAATAAAGATTAATGGAAAAGATTGGGATCTTGGCTCTGAGACTGTAGGATCTAGAAATGAAAGGGACCTTATTAGTCTTTTATTCCAACACCTTCACTTTAGAGATAAGGAAACAGAAGCCTAGAAAGGGCAAGTAACTTGATCTAGTGTATGGTAAAGCCAGAATTTGAAACTGGGTCACCTCACTCCAATTCCATTTCTTCTTCCCTTTGTAAAGCCTAAAATTCTAACTGTAATGTTTAAAATCTAATGTGTGGTCACCTGAACTGATTCCAGTGTGGGAGAGAAACTAGCTAAGATTTACTAATCAATTCAGCAAGAGTTTAGGCTTTTAAGTATTTATTAAAGTGTATTAGAAATTAGTAAAGAGAGAGAACAGATACCTTATAGCATGGAAAATCCTAGATTAGATCTATTCGGCATAGCCAGAGAGAAACCCTTGTTTTTCCTAGCAGTCCATGTGAAGTTCTGCCACCACGCCAATGTCCCAGATGAAAGGGAGGCCCTCTCTTTTTCTCAATCTGCTGCCACATGCCAGTTCCTGAACGAAAAGAGCCTGATCCTCTGCAGCTTCTCCCAGAAGCCCCTGTGGAACAGGAAGCAGGGCAGTCCACACACACAGCTCCAAGCTAATTGGCTAGTAGCTTTGATTGACATGACTACAGGTGGTTCTATAGACATAACTTCCAGACGCCAAGTCACATGCTTTCTCCTCAGGGTGCAGCTCTGATTCTCCCACTCCCCCCGTGCTGCATGTGAAGAAACATTGTTTCCTTACATGAAGCAATAACATTACAGCTACTTATAACTAACAAAGTAAAGGGAATGAAAAGAAAGAAAAGAAATTGAGTGATGCAATAACAAAGACTAAAAGGGGGCACTTGCCTTTTAGGAGGTAGACACTACAAATAGAGAAAAACTAAAAGGGGCACTCCCCTTTCGTAAGTGGACATTATAAAGAGCATATACAATGGGGAAAAGGAAAACAGGAAAATTTCCATTTAAATCTTTGGAAGTCTTTTCTCAGAAGATTCTTGGGATGTCTTCTGGGTGTAGTTGTGGAAAGTAAGTCTTTCAGGTGTGGATACTAAAGATCAACTAACAAGTCTCTTCTGTAGAGTTTCAAATGTGATTGTAAAGTCCCTCACGTGTTTCAGATACTGGTAATCAGCTGGGAAAGTCTCCTACAAAATTGACCTTAATACAACTTTAAATAGCTTTGCCAATAATAAAATTTAATATGAGAATCAGAGCTCCTCCCTGAGGATAAAACATGTGACTTGGCATCTGCATGTGACTTGGTGTCTGGAAATTATGTCTATAGAACTGCCTGTAGTCATGTCAATCAAAGCTACCAGCCAATTTGCTTGGAGCTGTGTGTGTGGACAGCCCTGCTTCCTGTTTCACAGAAGGATCAGGCTCTTTTTGTTAAGGATCTGGCATGTGGCAGCAGATGGAGAAAAAGAGAAGGCTTCCTTTTCATCTGGGATATTGGTGTGGTGGCAGAACTTCACATGGACTGCTAGGAAAAACAAGGGTTTCTCTCTGGCTATGCCGAATAGATCTAAGCTAGGATTTTCCATGCTATAAGGGATCTGTTCTCAACCTCTCTCTTTCTTCACTAATTTCTAATACACTTTAATAAATACTTAAAAGCCTAAATTCTTGCTGAATTGGTCAGTAAATCTTAGCTAGTTTCTCCCCCACACTGGGGTCAGGTCAGGTGACCACACATTAGATTTTAAACATTACAGCTAGAATTTTAGGCTTTATACCTTTTACATGGTAGGCCTGAGGATCACTGATGACACCAAGTCACCCCCCCAATTAATTTTTTTCACCTTGGTTACCCTGTAGCTCTTGAAACCATTGTCCCTCATTTTCTCTTGGATCTCTGAACATTATCCTCCCTTGGGGGCCCTGACCTTTAGCCAGAAATTCCTGTCTAACACTCTAGATCTATTCACCTATCTTGCCCCTCACCTGACCTTTCTCCCAAATCCCTAGTTACATGCTCATGGTACAATGAAGAGTACACTGAATCCAGAAGCAGAATACCTGAGTTTGAATCCAGACTTTGCTACCTACGTTCTCCCCAGTTAAATTGTAATCTCCTGGAGGTCAGGCACTGTCTTTTGCCTCTTTTTTGTAGACTCGATGCTTAGGTGCCTGGCATATAGAAGGCACTAAATAAATGTTCATTTATTTATTTTTAACTGACTGACTGCTAACCATATGACCTTTGGAAAAATTACTGAAATGCTCTGAATCCCAAGAGCTTTCCCCATAAAATGAGAGCGCTAGATTAGCTAGTCCAGACAAAATAAAAATCCTCTTATCCTCCTAGCTCAGCAGCACCTTCATTTCTAGGCAGAAGCAGGAAGATAGGAGGTATTCCTCTCCTTTGCTGATATCTATGTCAATTTGGACCACAGCTGGTAATTAGGTGTTTTTAACATCTTATTCCCTAGACTTTAGTACAGAAAGATTATTATAAAACAACAACACAAACATACCACTAAGTTTATGCCATGAGACTGTGAAATTCAAATCATTAAACTCAACTCAAGCCAAGTCCAATACACACACACACATACATATATACGTATATACATATATATATGTATATATGTATATATATATATATATATTCATTTATTTATTTGTGGGGCAATGAGGATTAAGTGACTTGCCCAGGGTCACACAGATAGTAAGTGTCAAGTGTCTGAGGCTGGCTTTGGACTCAGGTCCTCCTGAATCCAAGGCAGGTGGTTTATCCACTGTACCACCTAGCTGCTCCCTGTCCATAAGTTATTATTAAACTAATGATTTCTTATTGGTCAAACTGGTCTTTTCTCAGTCTTGATCTTCCTTGACTCCTCTCACATTCTAATAGGTGCTCTCTTTCTTCTCTAGATATTTTGTGGCACTAGTTTCTCCTGATTCTTCTCCTATCTCCCCAACCATGCTTTCTCTGTTTCCTTTCTTTCTCCATATTATGTACACTAACCATGAGTTTCCTCCAGGGGTGTTATGGTAAATGTTTGAATCAACCAGCTTTCTGGAAATGATAAACTTTTTTTTTGTTTCTTTGTTTTTGTTGGGGGGGGGGCTATGTGGGGTTAAGTGACTTGCCCAGGGTCACACAGCTAATAAGTGTCAAGTGTCTGAGGCTGGATTTGAACTCAGGTCCTCCTGAATCCAGGGCGGTGTTTTATCCACTGTGCCACCTAGCTGCCCCTAAATGATAAACTTTTAAAGTTTATTTTTCATTATTGACATCTTCTCATTCACTTTCTTAAGTCTAAATAATCAATAAAACAATAAATCAACCCCTGATTTGTTGGGGGCAATTGTCAGTTTCTGAGGTATGATTAATAGCAGTGAAAACTTAACAATAAGTTCTTGAGAGCCAATATGAGCTGGTTCCAGTACACCTCCAGGGTTCTGTCTTGGACCCCCTTTTCTTCTCTCTCTCTTTAATATCTCACTTGGCAATCTTATCAACTCCAATGGACTCAATTATAATCTCTATGCATATGATTCCCAGATCTTTTTATCACCTCTACCCTCTGCTTATAGACATGTTGAACTGGGTGTTCTAGAGGTATCTCAAACTCAACAGGTCCAAAACTGAACTCATTATTTTTTTTCCAAACCTTGCTCCTTTTCAAACTTCCCTATTCCTATCATATTCTTCCATTCCCCAAGGCTTACAACCTTGGTCTCATCCTCCACTCCTCATTCTCACTCACTTAACATATCCAATTCATTATCAAATATCATTTTTACCCTTACATCATCTCTCATGGACATCTCTCCTCTTCTCTGATATAACCATAACCTCTAGTTTAGACCTTCATCCCCTCACACCTGTACTATCATGTGGGTTGGTTGGTGTCCTGCATTCTGGAAGAGGACCAAAATGATATCACTATGTTGGGATCTAGGTACAGTGTATCTTACTGTGGCTGATCAGTCCAATATAAGTTTGGAAGGCTCTACAACAGGTCAGGCACAAATAGGCCATATGAGCATTTTGTTTGTTTGTTTGTTTGGTGGGGCAATGAGGGTTAAGTGACTTGCCCAGGGTCAAACAGCTAGTAAGTGTCATGTGTCTGATTTCAACTCAGGTCCTCCTGAATCCAGGGCCAGTGCTTTATCCACTGTGCCACCTAGCTGCCCCTATATGAACACAGGTGCTTCATTGTGTTTTAACCCATCTTTCACTCATCCTTCAAGATGATCTTCCTAAAGTGTACTTCTGACCATGCCCCACGCCGGCTCAATGAGCTCCAGTAGCTCCCTATTACCTTAAGAATCAAATATACAGTCCTCTACTTGGCATTTAATACTCATCATGACTTGTACACTTCCTACCTTTCCAGCCTTTTTACACCTTACTCTTCACCATGTACTTTATAATCCAATTACAGTAGTCTAATATTCCTTGAATATCTCCTGTCTCCATGCTTTAACATAGGTTGTTCTACATGCAGGAAAGGCTCTGCCCCCTTGCTTCTGCCTCTCAGTTTTCCAGGCTCATTTCAAATCCTACCTTCAGCAAGGAGGCCTTGAGCAGTCCCCCCAGCTGCTAAGGCCTTCCCTGTTCAGATTAGCTTCACCTATTTTGTGTATAACTTGTATATACCTACTTATTTACATGTTGTCTTCTCCATTGAAGTGAATGGTCCTTGCCCTCAGTGAAATTTTTGTCTCTCTATGTATCCCCAGGGTTTTACAGTGCTTGGTGCATACTTATTGGACTGATTAACCTGGGACTAGATTTATGGGTGCAAGGAATTTAAAAGTAGCTTAAGTCCCAGTTTAGGTGACTATAACATTAAAGAGTTTACTTTCTAAACCTGCTCTCTAAGCATAGTCTGGTATGACTTAATCGTCAGATTCCTGCTAACAGTACTGCAGAGATTTCATAAACATCCCAGACCCCCTCTTTGCCCTCTTAAGGCCAGGATTGCTTTCCCAGCACATCACAGAGGGCAGCAAGAAATCTGCAAGAGGGCCTATGGAGGAAGTGCTGACATTATACTTTCCTCCACTCTATAATGCCCTGAGGCAATTCAGCTCTGCAGAGCTCTTTATAATACATATCCAGATTAAAAGGTTAGATTAGCAGGTGTCATGAGAGCTTCTCAACTTTTGGTCTGCTTAGAAACCAGAGAAAGAAACTTTTTAAAGAAGGGAGAAAAAAACACCACCTTTTAATTCCTTCCTTTTCCCCTTCCCACTTTTCCTAGTTTTCTTCCCCTTTGTGTCTATTTCTACATTTTTAGGTTATCATTTGGTGGGACATCAGCAGGCCTGAGCAAAAATTAAATCAAGTAAGGCTATTCTGGTGGTATCAACGGTACTGAACTTGGAAATAAGGAAAATCTAGGTTCCAAGGCCCATTTTCCTCACCAGGCCTCAGTTTCCTTATTTATAAATAAGAGATGGGGTTGGATTGGATTAACTCTATGGTCCTTTCTAGCTGTGTCTATGATTCTATGATTATGGGGGAGAGAAAAGTGGTTTATGATGATAGGAGAGATGAAAATCGCAAAAGCATAGGAGGTTTCATTTAGAGTCTTCTACCCCTGATGAAGGAGTTCTAGCTTTATCTTGCTGGGGCCCAGGCCTCCAGGTCATTTTCTGAGTGTCTCCCCTTCACCAGAACCTTGGGTTCTGCTTGGGGTTCCCTGTTCCTGGGAGGTGAGCTTTTTCCTTATCTTGCCAGGTCCCAGGCCTCCACAATACTTCCATGGAGTCTCTTCATCATTGTAAGGAATGAGTTCCCCAACCTCTTTCAAATAGCCCTTTATGTGTTGTCTTTCGCCCTTAGAATATTAACTCCTTGCTTGTTTATATTTGTGTTCCTAGCACTTAGCACAGTATCTGGCACATAAGTGTTTAATATTCCTCCTTCCCTCCCTCCCTCCTTCCTTCCTTCCTTCCTTCCTTTCTCTCCCTGCCACTCTCTGCTGTATGTGTATATATATATATATATATATGTGTGTGTGTGTGTGTGTGTGTGTGTGTGTGTATATACATATATATATACACAGCTCTTTTAAAAAACTGCTATGCATAAAAGAAGCTTCTTATAAATCCTCTTCTTTTTACATATTGAAATGTTTTGATTTGTTGATGGTTGTTAAGTGCAAAATAAAAGATAAATGAAGAGAGTGTGAACTTCAGAGATCACAGAAGACACTCACTAGCCGACCTAAAGGAGCAACCACAGGCCATGACCATGAAGAGAAAGTCACCAGAGTGCCAGACAACTGTCTAGGGGGACTGACAGCAGACCCAGAAGATTAGGAGCACTATCCTGAGGAAAACCTCTAGATACGATGACTGAATACTAGGGAGCTGCTGATGAAGAAGGAGGAGTTCCTTCATGAGTTGCTGACCCCCTTTTTGGGGCACTGGAATGACTAGGATCCTCCATGCTAATGGATTCTTTCCTGTGGGTCCCTAGAGAAAGTATGATATATTCTTCCCCACCACTACCTCTGTGGTCTTCTTGGGTTGGGATTAAGAAAGAAGAAACTGGGGCACCTAGGTGGCACAGTGGATAAAGCACTGGCCCTGGATTCAAGAGGACCTGAGATCAAATCCAGTCTCAGAGACTTGACACTTACTATCTGTGTGACCCTGGACAAGTCATTGCCCTGGGTGGGGTAGGGGGTGGGGAGATAGAAACCTGGACTTATCCAAGTACTTTCTTGGGCCTATAAAGCCTTGGCCAGAAGCTAGGAAGAATAAATTTCCTGTAGAAATGGAGCTACTTAAATCCAGTCTTTGCTGGGGAATAGTGTTCTCATCCTTCATTCCTGCCATCCCCTGACGCTTATGTGCTGTCCCCAAATGGCACTCAATCATGGGTCCTAAATGTCCCACTTCTGTTACTATCTATACATGTTGAGCTGCTATGTCATGCTATTGATTCATATTGGCATTTCAGCCCACTAAAACTCAGAAAAACAAGGGCCTAGACATACCTTCCACATATTGGACTATTGAAGGTGATGTTTTGAAACCAAATGTTAGGTTTTGCATTTGTTCCTACTGGATTTCCTCTTTTTATACTGGGCCTAGCATTCTACCCTGTCAAAACCTTTCTAGACTCTGACTCTGTCATCAAATGTTTTTGCTGGCTTTTCTACCTCTGTGTCATCAGCAAATTGGGTAAGTGAGCCATTTCTTTTTTGGTCTACTTCATTGATATGAAATGTTGAATAGCATAAGACCAAGGATATATTGTTGGATCACTCTCTTAGAGACCTTCTTTCAAGCTAAAAGAAAGCCATTAATAACCATTCTTTGAATTTAGCCATTCAATTTGTTTTGAATACACATAATATACTATCATCTGGTACACAACTTTCTCTCCCATCCTCAAAAGTAGCAAGAATGTCTTTATCAAATGATTTCCCAAAATCTAGGTAAATTATATTTAAAGCATTCATCTGATCTTCCAGTTTAGTTACCCAGTCAAATGTGTTCTCATCTGATCTTCAGGAAGTCATGCTGGTTGTTTGTAATCTTTTCTTTTCTAGATGTTCACTAAGCATCCCTTTAATAATATATTCTAATGCATCTACCCTCAGGAATGGGCAATGTTTGCCCTTCTCTTGTCCTGTGGAACCTCCCCCACCTTCCATGGCATTTCAAAGATCACTGTCAGTGGCTCAGAAGTCATATCTACCAGTTCTTTCAATGACCTTGGAAGCAGTTCATCTGGGCCTGTTGACTTCAGCTCATTAATGGCAGCTATGAGTTCTTTTATTATTCCCCTACTCTTAGTTTCTTCTCCTTGTTATCCATTTTTGTCCTCTTCGTTCCAATCCAGAGATTATTTTCCTTTACAGAAAAACAGGAGCAAAAGAATACTTGAACATTTCTGCATTTTCTATTATGACTCCATCCACCTCGAGTAGTCCTTTCCATTCATCTTCTTTTATTTCTATTGATTGTAGCAATAGGGTAGATAGATGACACAGTGGATACAGTGGCAGGCCTAGAGTCAGGTAAACCTGAGTTCAAATATGATCTCAGACACTTACTTGGTTGTATGACCCTGGGCAACTCATTTCACTCTGTTTGCTTCAGTCTACTCATATGTCAAAGAGCTGGAGAAGGAAATGGCAAACTACTCCAGTATATCTGCCAAGAAAACCCCAAATGGTGTCACAAAGAGTTGTACACAACTAAAAACAGCCAAACAACAATTGGTATTGGTAGTATTGTCTATTGGTAGAGATAGAGATATCTATTGATTTCTTTTTTTTCTTTCATTCTTTCTTTCTTGTGGTTCTTCCTTCCTTCCTTCCTTTCTTTCTTTTGTGGGGCAATGAGGGTTAAGTGGCTGGCCCAGGGTCACACAGCTAGTAAGTGTCAAGTATCTGAGGCTGGATTAGAACTCAGTTCCTCCTGAATCCAAGGCTGGTGCTTTATCCACTGTGCCACCTAGCTGCCCCCTATTGATTTATATAAGTAGTGATATCTATTGATAACTATCAATAGATGGAGAGGTAGATTGAGACATATGGTGTCCCCAAAGTCTTAGTGCAGTTTTGAGCTTTAAATAGCAGAAAGTTGCAATGAGACATTGGGAATACCTGCATATGTCTGTGTATAAAGACATATACATGTGCATCATATACACATATACATAAACACATATATTATATATGTGTATTGTGATGTTTAAAATCTAAATTGTGGTCACCTTAAATCAGAAGCTTCAGCACCAGTCTAGCCTAGAGTTCCAGCCTGGTTGGGTTCTTCCTGAAGTCCTCCTCCACAAGCCTGCTTTAATCAGGAACACATCCTAGCAAGCTGTTTGTGGAAGCTTTTTATAGAAGCTTTTTATAGATCTGGAACAGAGGCAGTCCTTACACACTGCTTCAAGTTGATTGGTTGGTGTCATCCAAATCCATTGGTGTTCTCAAGTTGAGTTCACAGTAAAGTTTCTGAGAACAATACCTTCTTATGGGATAGCCAGGTGTGATTACAATCCAATTAACTTGAAGTAGGCTTAGTCAGCAGTCAATCACTCTCACTTGATTCAATCAATATAGATTAATCTCCAGGTGGGTCTTTGAGTATCTGCTAAATCCCATTATTTCATCACAGTATATATACATGCATGTTTATCCATATGGGTATATATGTGCATCCACCCATATAAATACAGACTGCTAGATAGTACACCTTTTTGTTGCCTTAATATTCCTCAACAACTTGAGCTCATTCTGAGCTTTAGCTTTCCTGATATTTTGCTTAAGGGCCATGTTGTGCTGTTTCAAGTATCTCCCCCCTACATTCCATGCTCAACATGGCTACCAAAGTGATCTACCTAAAGCACATGTAAGGCCACATCTCCCCACCCCATCCCTCATCTACAAACAAAATAAACTCCGGAAGCTCCATTATGTCTCTAGGATCAAGTGCAAAATCCTCTTTTTGGTTTTTAAAGCCCTTCAAACTTGTCCACCACTTTCTTACCTTTCCAAATACCTTAACATTTTACTCTCTCAATGCATTCTGTAATCCAATTACACTGGAATCCTTGCTGCTCCTCACACAAGACACTCCATCTCCCAACTATTTCTTTTTTTTTTTTTTTTAGTGAGGCAATTGGGGTTAAATGACTTGCTCAGGGTCACACAGCTAGTAAGTGTTAAGGTCTGAGGCCAGATTTGAACTCAGGTACTCCTGTCTCCAGGGCCAGTGCTCTATCCACTGCACCACCTAGTTGCCCCAACCAACTCTTTACTTTTTCACTGGGTGTTCTCCATTCCTAGAAATCCCCTTTTCCTACTCTGTAGCTCCTTAAAAATTTGACTCAAATCCAAACTTCTACAAGAAGTATTTCCAGATTCCCTTTGAGATTACTCCCATATTCTCTCTGTTTCTCTGTCTCTGTCTGTCTGTCCGTCTGTCTGTTTCTCCTCCCCTCTCTCTCTCCACATATATGTATCTGTATCTGTATATATATACATACACACACACACACATACGCACAGAGGTATATACATGGATATAGCTCCATATATATCTGGATTGTCTATTGTTGTTCATATGTTTTCTCCCCATCTTAATGTTGGCTCCTTGAGCCCAGGGACTGTTTTTGCTTTTCTTCCTATCCTGATCACTTAGCACACTGCCTGGGATAAAGAAAAAAATAATAATAAATAATAAATGTTCATTGATTGATTGAAAATTGTAGCCACACTTCTAACATTTGAAAATTATGTAATTATAGGCAAGTATCCTAACCTATTTAAACCTCAGTTTCCTCACATGTAAAATGGGGATAATTATACATAAAATACTTACCTCCCAGGGTTGTTGTGAGTATCAAATGAGGTAATGTTTGTAAAATGCTTCCCAAGCCCAAGAGAGCTATATAATTGTCAGTTATTATACCATGAGATAACATGCTTATAATAACACATGCTTAAAATAAAGCTATCAAAGTTATTATGAATACCATTGTGGGATTTTCCATCCTTGAAACTGAATTCATTCCTACTTTAAACCTTTTTTAACCCTTACCTATTTTAACATTATGTTAAAGAACACTTGATTTGGAGTCAGAGAAACTGGGTTTCATTATTATTAGATCTATTGCTTGCCTCTTGTGTGATCTTGAATGAGTCATTTACCTTAGGGCTTATTTTTCGTATCTATAATACAATGGATTTAGACTAGATGATCTTTTAGGTTCCTTTTCGTACCTTCCAACTCTAAATCCTATGCTTCTCTAGTCCCTATTCTCTCTGCATAATGATCCACCATAAGGAGAAAACTGGACTTATCAGCTATTCTTGGACCTTCACCTCTGTGGTAGGGCAAAGGTGATAAAAAAAAAAAAACTCCATTGGATAGAGAGTAGAATGACTTGGTAAGATCAGTCCCAGAAACTAATAGTGATCGTGTCAGCACCAGGCTGTGGACAGCTCCCAAGCTAGAAGGTGGAGAAAGACAAGGAAGCTTTGATGGGTGTTTGGTTATGAGATGGAATACAAATCCATGCTGGTGGCCAGTAAATCAGCTATTTTGGGAGGATCATACATAGATGTCATGCTGTCAGCAGGGAATGGGCAGAAAATACATTCCAACAAACAGACTGTGGTCACCAACCAAAGGACATGGAAAAAACAGAAAGGATCAGGCAGGAAGGCAGTTAGGCGGCAGTTTCCATGTAAAGGCTTTGTAGAAGAATTTTAAATGAAGGCAGGGACTAAGTCTTATTCATCTTTGTATCTCCGTCCAGTTTCTAGCACAGTACTCTGCATGTTAGAGATTCTTAAGAAAGGTTTGTCAAGTTGAATTGAAGCAAGCTGAGATCAGTTTCCAAGGGTTCAGACAGAAAAAGAGGAAATAGAAAATGGATTCTGTTGAGAGAGCAGAGGCAGTGTGGTGTAAAGGAAAGAATACTGCTCACAAAGTGAGAAGACATGCATTAAGACCCTAGCTTTTACAGTTCCTAGCTGTGTAACCCTTGCTAACAGTAACAGTTCAGACTTACATAGGTCTTTATGATTTACAAAGGACTTTTGTCATAGCAATCCTGAAAATTACATAGTGTAGATATTATTCTTCACATTCTACACATAAGGAAATTGAGATACAGAGAAACTATATGACTTGTCCAGGGTCACACAGCAAGTAAATGAACTGGGCTACAAACTCAGGTCTTCCAATTTCAATACAAAGCACCGTTTTTTTGTTCCAGATTCCCTTAGTTTCCTTAACTCCAGAAATGGGGTTAATTATACTCATGCAACTTCCTTCTCTGGAATGCTTTGAGGGGGAAAAATGTGTATATAAGTTCCCCATTGTTATTCTGATCTTAATTCAATTGAGTTAAAGTAGAATACTGGGACAACACTCTCCTGTCTATTGTTTTTTTTTTATATTTAATGTTTGATGGACACTTATTGATTAAATGGATAAATCATTTGTTTTTTATAGGAGAATAAAAGCTTAGAGAGTCATTTGATCTTCTGTTAAGTTAAGAAAAGCTATCTTCAGGTTAACTCCAGTAGCAAATAGGACACCAGAGATGATTCACAATTCATTCTGTCCCACATGTTTTTTAATTAGCTTCACTGATGGAACCTAGGTGTTGTAGTGGATAGAGTGAGGAAGTCCTGAGTTCAAATGCAGCCTCAGCCACTTATTACCCATGGAATTCTAGGGAAATCATTTAACCTCCGAGGCAAACAATCTCAGCCTCAGTTTCCTTAGCTGTAAAATAAGGGAAATAACAGTACTTACCATGCAAGGTTGTTGTAAGGATCAAATGTGATATGTAAAGTGGTTTTCAAACCTTAAAATGCTATGCCACAATTATTGACATCAATATCTATCTATCTCTGTCTCTTTCTCTGTTTCTGTCTGTATCTATTTCTCTGTCTCTATATCCACTATGCCATACTGTCTCTCTGTAAAATAACTGATTGAAACAAAATATGGGATTGATTTCCTAATTTGAATTTATGGATAATTCTTTCGGGTTGTGTTCCTGGGTTAGATGGGGGCCTGAGGTTTGCCCCATTCCCTTGCCTTTCTAAGATACAAGATCAAGCATAGCTTCTACGTACCATTAAAGGGAGGTCAAAGGCTGTCATGCCTTATCCAGTGATCACTTACATTAACAGTTTGCCAGTGTTGTAGGGGCAGCTAGGTGGTGCAGTGGATAAAGCACAGGCCCTGGATTCAGGAGGACCTGAGTTCAAATCCAGCTTCAGACACTTGACACTTATTAACTGTGTGACCCTGGGCAAGTCACTTAAACCTCATTGCCCTGGGTGGGGGGCAACAACAGTATGCCAGTGTTGAAAGCTTCCAAACAGCTTCCCTTGGTTCTTATCCATGCTTCTTAGATGCAGCTTTCCTATCTCATCAGTCCCACTCCAATCACTCTTCTCTTCTCTGTATTTTGTTCCAGTTAATTGAGTTTGGCTTCTGCTTATGCCTTCTACCTGGGTCCTGATGCTTTGGTTTCCCCAGCTCCTTTCCCAATCAGCCTCCCCCTGATAAGCCTAGAAAAGCAGCAGCTTGCAATAATTCCCATATTCCATCATCTCAACCCTTCCCCTCACAAATCTTGATATAACCCTGCCAATGCTCAATCTCCAAATACCATAGTCTGACTGATTCAGACTGACTGCATGACTGGTTGGAGTGTGCCTATGGATATCAATCATTGGTAGAGATAGATGCCCTCCATAAAAATGGCATGTGAACTTGACCAGACATTCATTTGCAATTAGCATTTGCTGTATTCCTTCAGTCCAATACTAAGCATCCTGAGAGTCTTCTCACGTGGAAAGCTTCCTTCTTTCTAATCTCATCTGTGCTTCTCCCAGATGGCCTTGCTGAACAGCTGTTGTCCCCATTGTCTGTGTTCTGTGACTGGGAGAAGAAAGGGGGCTGTAGATGGGAGGGTATATCAAAAGCCTGCATTTGTGGTAAATGAGAGACATGTTTCATCCTCCTCTAGGTCCTTTTGTTCACAACCATGTTTCCCCCTTCTCCTTTGTCATCTCCAGCTTTTTGAATTCCAGATAAAATGTTTACCAAGATGAGAACAATAGAAATCAACAGAATTTGCATTAAGTCCTTCAGAGTGGGGGAACTCACTGGGCTCTGGATGAAATGCCTTAGGAAAGTCCAATGAAGAGGGATTGAATTAAGAAAGATTTTCCCCTACCAAAAATCCTTCTTCCAGAGAGCTCTAAGCATCTCACCAGAATTGTCTTATTTGTCTTTACAACATACTAAGAGACACATTAAGCAGCTAGGTGATATAGTGGGTAGTGCTGCAGTTGAAGTCAGAGTCAAGGTCAAGTGCTGCCTTAGACACCTATTATCTCTGATACCAATCAAGTTACTTAATTTCTCTCCACCTCAGTTTCCTCAACTGCAAAATTGGATAAATACTAGTATTTACCATGCAGGGTTATTATTAGGATTAAATGTGTGTAAAGTAATTTTCAAACCTTGAAATGCCATTTAAATGCTGTCATTGATATCATGGTCATCATCTTCTTCTGCTTCTGCTTCTGCTTCTACTTCTCCTCCTCCTTCTCTTTGTCATTCTTCTTCTTCATAGCATGTAGGAGTCCTTAAACTACAATGGAAAGAGCTCTGGAACCAAATACTAGTCATAAATTTCAACTCTACTAGTACTCTATTTTTCTCAGTTATAAAAAGAAACAGTTGAATCAGATGACCTTTCAGGTCTCTTCTAGTTCTAAATTTATGACCTCATGAGACACTATCTACCATATAACAGGAAAACTGAGACCACTAATAAAAATGTATGCAGCTCAAGTGTGCTTTCTTTGGTCAGCTTCTCCTTTTGTCCTTACCCACTACATGTTTCAAGGACCATAGATCATAGGTTATCGATTTAGAAAAAAAAAAAGGATTTTTTTGTCCAATCCAGCTCCTTCATTTCACAGACGAAGAAATGGAACTCAAGACAGGATAAATCATAACATAATTTGCCCAGAATGCTGCACTAGCCAGGCTCTGGAGGAGGATTCATAACCACCTCTTCCTGATTCCAGTTCCAGCCCTCTATCTGCTCCCTCTCAATTCTGGGTCTCTATAGAGCTCCTTCAGTTTCCATAATAGATATGCCTTCATCAAACTTCACTGTAATCTAGAATAAATTCTCCTGAAACATTGTTTTCCTTTAAGAAATTTGAGGTCTTTATCATGAAAAGAAATTTCCCAGTGTACTGAACTGAACCATGGTAGAGTAAGAATAAGCATTAGTTCTGGTGCTTGAGAACCTGGGTTCAATTACTGCCTCTCACACTGTGCGACTGTGGGTGAATCACTAAATCTCCCTGTGCCTCAGCTTCCTCATCTGTAAAAATGAAAAATTTAGACGTAATGGACTCTGAAGACCCTTCTTTTTTTTGCAGGGTAATGAGGGTTAAGTGACTTGCCCAGGGTCACACAGCTAATAAGTGTCAAGGGTCTGAGGCCAGATTTGAAGTCAGGTCCTCCTGAATTCAGGTCCAGTGCTTTATCCATTGCACCATCTAGCTGCCCCCTCTGCAGACCCTTCTTGCTCCAAATCTATGATCATAATTTGGTTAAGATAATGACATAATAGGGGCGGCTAATAGGTGGCACAGTGGATAGAGCACCGGCCCTAGAATCAGGAGTACCTGAGTTCAAATCCGACCTCAGACACTTAACACTTACTAGCTGTGTGACCTTGGGCAAGTCACTTAACCCCAATTGCCTCACTAAAAAAAAAAAAAGATAATGACATAATAATTCCCATCTACATGGTGATTTGTTTAAAAAGGGTTGTTAGATGATTTATTTCATTTAAAAATTTATAGAACTCCTTGCCTCATTGGATATGAGCTTGGGTTCTTAAGGGCTATACTAATGGAATCTAAGGTCTTAAAGATTCTACCTAGCTGGAAAGGCAACTAAGCAGTGCATTTTATAGAATACTAGAGCTGGAACCAAGTAGTTTTGCTGTTATTGGTCAGTTGTGTCCCTCTCTTTGTGACCGCATTTGGGGTTTTCTTGGCATAATACTGGAGTGGTTACCCATTTCTATCTGCAGCTCATTTTATTCATGAGGAACTGAGGCAAACAGAGTTAAATGGGTTGCCCAGCTACTAAGTGTCTAAGGCCAGGTTTGAATTTATGAAGATGAGTCTTTCTGATTCCAAACTGGGTGCTCTATCCTCTGCACCACCTACTTGAGTTCAAATCATACTTCAGATACTTACTAGCTGTTTGACCCTGGGCAAGACACTTGATTGTTCTTGGTCTCAATTTCCCCATCTGTCAAATAGGGATAATGATACTTACCTGACAGGACTGTTGTGAGGATCAAAGGGGATAATATATATAACATCCTATATAAATGCTAGCTAGTAATAGTAGTAGTAGTAGTAGTAGTAGTAGTAGTAGTAGTAGTAGTAGTAGGCTTCCACCAGTCATGGACGACCCTGGATCAGCACCTCGAAGAGCCACAGGCCACAGTGTGGCTGTGCAGTCCGATATGGGAGCTGCAACTCCTGCTGCAATGAGGACATCAGAAAACTGTGCTCTCTGTTGCTACTAATAGTAATAATAATAATTCAGTATCAATCAATAACAGACTATGTCTGCTGTCTGAGGACAGGTCTAACTATACATAGAGAGACTTAATCATTTGTCCATTACCAGGCTGTGAATTTTTTGGCCATGATAATATATGAAGCATACACATATACATATCAATATAAAATTCCTAAATGGTTCCTTTATACTTCTTCAGTGATGGTGTCAGACTGGAACAAAAAAGACTAAGGGATCATAGAGTTAGAGCTGTAAGATACCTTGTCCAACTCCCACATTTCACATAGGAAAAAAACAAGGTCCAGAGATGTGACACAATTTGCCCAAAGTCATACAGGTAATATGTGGCAGAGATAAGATTCAAACCCAGATCCTCTTTCTCTAAAGAAGAGGGTGCTTAGAAATGTACCTTAGGGGAAGCTAGGTGGCTCAGTGGATAAAGCACAGGCTCTGGATTCAGGAGGACCTGACTTCAAATCTGGCCTCAGACACTTGACACTTACTAGGTGTGTGACCCTGGGCAAGTCACTTAACTCTCATTGTCCCACAGAAAAAGAAAAAAAAAAAAGAAATGTACCTTTCATAGGCTGTCCATGTTATTTGTCTGTACTCCTGGCACTTTCAATATATATTCTATGTTCAACATTCAATGAGCTGAAACACTATGGTAAGAAAGGAAATACCACCATATTGATATTGTTGTTAAAAATAAACCCAGAAAACATTACGACCTTGTAGCAAAATGGAAGGATGACTCACATATTTTTCTCTCAGAGCCCAATCAAGGAGTAGGCAGAGCTGATTTTATCATGCATCCTAAAGCAAAAAGAGACATTATTTCATGGGATAGTTGGTTATCTTGGCTTGGAGCACTCGTAATGAGCATAAGCAAACAGATCATGATGAAAATAATTGCAGTTTATGTACCAACATCTGCAGCAGCAAATGAAGAATTAGAGAAGTTCTCTGAGAAAGAGCCTCCAAATTAAGTTAATATCAAAATTCCTACTGAGTGACTTCATTGTGAAGGTAAGCACAGTTGAGAATGATGGAAAATACAGATTAGGATCCATAAATGAAAGAGTCCAGATCATCTAGACCATTTAGAAACCTAATACCTGGACATCTTTCTTCAAGATGAAAGATGAAAAGCACTGGTTGTGGCCACCACCAGTCATCCCAATTTGGTTCTATCTTAATAGACAGTAACTGACAGTTTACAAAAATAGCATCCACTTCAGAATCAGCTGTCTCTGCACAGTCAAATCATTCATTGGCTTACGCAAAAAAAAAAAAAAAAAAGAATACCAAATAAGAAAAAAAGGATGTAGATCAGAAGACCTTGCACATGATTGCAGAAACTTTAACCTGGCCTGTTTAACCAAGCTTTTAAATTCTAAATATAGGAAACAAATGAAAATATGTTCATGAACTCCAGCTACCACCATTTCTTCATTAGGGTTAATTGATAATAGTTATCCCCATGAGAAGGCCAAAGGGGTCCAGGAGCCCCTTCTACTAGGAAATACATGATATGCTTGCAGACTACAGAGATGTGGTGGTGAAAGTCAACAAGGGTTTTGTGCTTAGGCCTACCTTCAAAACATCATAAAGGAGGATGGAAAAGAGGGAGAAGGAGGTAAGAAGAAAACAAGCCTCCAGAACACGTGACATGAAACCTGGCTATGCCAAATTATCCTGAGAGCTTTTGTGAAGGTAATTGGAAGCAAGAAAACAAATGCATGTGAATGGAAACAATCAACCATCTTGTCTACAGTGACCTATCCTCAGCAGCAACAGTAGGGGGAATACTATATTTGAGTCCCTAATGTCAGTATCCATTTTACTGTGTAAGGACGCATCAGTGGAACTTGAGAAGGTAAAGGAAAAGTCATTGGACCTCTACAATATATACAAATGAAATGTATGTTGGAGGTAACATTTTAGAGGGACTCAGAAATTGATTTCTAAGATATCTCAAAGACTGGCTGATTACAAAAGAATAGAAAAGATCACAGGTTGTTCTTGAACAAGGAGTTAGGGAAAAGCAATGTAGAAGACACCAGCAGCCATCATCTCTCATCTCTATAAAATCTTCCTCAGAATTTTCTATTAACATAATGAGAATAGTCTTGAAGGAAACAGAAGCGAGCCGACAAACATTTACAGGTAGTTTTCTGTAGCAGATCATATCTCTGGAATCATACTATTGAATTGGGAGGTGTAGAGAATATATTAACATTCTTTATCTATCATTTGTTGATTAAATTTTTTTCTGCCATCAAAACAAAATGCAGCTTCAAAGGCTGTGCTCCATCAAGGTGTCTTCCACATATGTTTTGGAGTTATACAAGTTTCTGCCTCACATACACATTAAAAAACAGCACAAAGCAAGGGAGGCATATTGCTTTGCACATAATAAGTATAAATCCTTTGCTATGTATTCATTTGCTTATTCATGCATGCATTTATTTATTCATGTGTGTTCCTGTTGTTTTTCAGGCATTTTTCAGTTGTGTCCAGCTCTTCATGACCCCATTTGGGGTTTTCTTGGCAAAGTTTATCATTTCATTTTATAGATGAGGACCTGAGGCAAACAGGATTAAGTGACTTGTATCTGAGGCTGAATTTGAACCAACTTCCTGACTCCAAGTCAAATATTCTACCTACTGCACCACATAGCTACACACACACACACACACACACACACACACTTTCTAGAATCACAAAGCTAAAGCTAGAAAGGACTGTGTCTAGTCTCCCCTTTATTTTATTAATGAAAAATTGGGACTCAGAAGAGACTTACCCATGGTCACAACTGATAAATGTCAGAGGAAAGATCAAGTCCAATGAACAATTTACTATGCAACTACTTGTACACACATACACACACAAATGGACACACATACTTAAATGTATATAATATGAGTATATGTATATATTTATGTGTGTGTAATATTTAGATAATGTGAAGTTGGATAATGTCATTACAAAGGACCCATGATTTAGTGAATAGAGGGTTTCCCACTGTGGAAATACCTTCCACCAATGTAAAATACAACCTATTTGGAATTTCAAAGGTAACTCCTAGGGATTTTGGGATAGAGAACAGACTTTTGATTTCTTTGATAGACCCTTACTGATGCAAGTTGCTTTGTACCTTCTCTGAGAGTTGTCTAGAGCATTTAAATATTGAGTGATTTGCACAGGGTCTACGTGAAAGATTGGGCTTAAAATCAGATCTTCTTACACCACATTAGCCATGATGATTCTCTCCCTAGGGAGCTAACTGACTTACCCAGGATCACACAGCCAGTAGGTGCCAGATTCAGGATTGGAATCCCAGTTTTCCTCACTCCAAGTTCAGTACTCAATGCACCTGGCCTTGCTCCCTCCATCAGTGCATATCACGGACAAGTGTTGCAAATGAAAAATGAGCTGGAGATGGAACTGAATAGGAGAAGATTAGCCTGGATTGTGAAATTACATAGCACTTTGAGCAAGCCCAAGCTGCTCACTGCCCTGCCCCCAAAAGAGTCACTTTTAAAAACACCTATAGGCTAGTCATTCTATATATATATCTTTGTATCATAAAACGCAATTATTTCAGAAAAGTTAAAACCTCTGGTTAAACAAAGAGTAATAGAGGGAGATATAGTAGGTATTTATAAGCTGCAGTATGTTCCCAATGATGGCTTGTTTGAGAGAAATATTATAAAATAAATCAAAGACATATATCCTTGAAAAAGGCCTTGCATTTCGTAGTCATTCAATGTCAATTGTAAGGGCCAAATTTAGTATGGGGAGAGTTAATTGGGTGGATCACCATAATGATGGGGTTCAGAAAATAATGAGAGACCTCTAAGTCCAGAGATTTCTCTCTTCCAAACTCCCTTTTTTTGGTTATATCACTAAGACTGATAAGAAAGGAAATTAACAGCCTCTTTTCTACAAACAAATCAGGTTTTATTAATGGGAACAAATCTACAAAACAAGTGATGTTAATAGAGGCAGGGACAATGAGAAAGGGAATAGGGGAAGGGAAAGCTATGACCCACTTCCCAGATGATTAGAATCTAAATCTCTATGGTAAAAAGACCCCAGGTACCCGAACAAGCTCTGCTTCCTCAGCCACACAGAACAGCCACACTCGCTTCAATAACACAAACTCACCACCACCTGGAATCTGTAGTTCCAAGGAGAATCAGCTGTGCAATGTCTTCCAGATCAGTCCAAAGGTCACCCACCACCAGCTCCTCTCTCTCTCCCTTTCTCTCTCACTTCCTCCCTGCCTCCCCCACTGGAAGGGAGGTTCTTAGCCATGCTGAGTCTCCAATTAGTTCAACATACCTCCTGGAGTGTCCCAATAATAATTTGGCCAGGCCCATGAAGGCATGCAGGACCTCCTAGGTAGGGCGTTCTCAAGGTTACCTCTTTTCAGGCTGACCATGATGAAGCAAAGATGGGGTCCTGGAAACCCCAAATCACAATTAATTCCTTACACAATCAAAATTTATTTAGTGCCTACTATATTCCAGGCACTGTGCTAAACACTAGGAAAACAAAAAGAGGCAAAAGATAATCCCTGTCCTCAAGGAGCTCACATTCCAATGGGTGGAGTGAGACAACATGCAAATAAATATATAAAAACATGTTATATATAAGACAAATGGGAAATAAATAAGAGAGAAGGCAATAGAATTAAGAAGATTTGGGAAAGGCTTCCTATGAAAGATGGGATTTTATTTGGGACTTAAAGGAATGGAGGAAAGGCAGTAGGTGGAGATGAGGAGAAAAAACATGCAAGGCATGGTACATGGCTAGAGAGAATGCCTGGAGCTGAGAGATGGAGTGTCTCCTTTGAGGAAGAGGAAGGAGGTCACTGTCACCAGACTGAAGAGTACATGATGGTAAGGAAGGTTTAAGAACATTAGAAAGGTAGGAAGGGGCTAGGTTATAAAGGTCTTTGAATGCTGAATAGAAGATTCCTTATTTGATCCTGGATGCAATAGGGAGTTTCTGCAGTTTGTTGAGTAGAGGACTGCTTGATCAGACTTAAATTTTACAGACATCACTACGGTGGCTGAATGGAAGATGGCTTGGAATAAGGAGAGACTTGAGGAAGGCAGACTCACCAACAGGTAATTGCAGTAGTATGAGTTAGAGAGAAAAGGACAGTTCTAGTGCTTCACTAGTACTCAAGAAATGCTAAAGGAATCCAAGGAAGGTCTCCAGCACTCTAGATGGCTCCTTTATGAAATATTCTTTGGCCAGGTAGCTCATTGCTAGTCTCCCAAGCTCCATTCTCATCTACTCACAATTCTTTCAAAGGCATTATGCAGTAGTGGACCTGGAGTCAGAAAGAATAAAATAAACATGCATTAAATATGTATTATATGCTGAGCACTGTGCTAAACACTTAATGAAAATTATTTCATTTGATCTTCACAACCATCCTGTGGAGAAAAGTGAGGATAGGAGTAAAGTGAGTTGCATGCAGAGCCACAGAACTAGTGAATAACTGAGGCTTGATCTGTACTCATTTCTTCCTGACTACAAAACCAGTGCATTATCCACCTTAGCCCAGCCTTGCCCAAACAATAAGAACTGAACAGAATGAGGAAATGTGGGTGGATACCAATCAGCTCCAGAGGATGACAATCACCCAGATGGGATCATAGATCCATTATCATGTAGAAGACAAACTTTGGAGTCAGAAATTGCATCTTATAATAATTAGTCTGATCTCCATGGTTATAGAAAACAAAAGTAGGGCTTAAAGGATCTGTGACTTACCAAAATCATAAAACAAGTCAGTGGCAGAGCTTCAACTAGTGCCCAATTGGATCATCACAACAAATGGTGTATTATTATCCACATTTTTAGACAGAGAAACTGAGGCCTGGACTTTTCTAAGATTGCAACCCTAGTAGAGCAGAGATGGATAACTAGTCCTAAGTCCATATTTTGAGTTAAAACCTTCAGTTAGTAAAAGAATCATAAAATTTGGACCATTCTCCAGCATACTCATAATTAGAATTCTTACCTTTCTGAAAACCCAAGTGATTTCCCTTATTCCAGGACATTCTTGCCGCTACATTTGTAGGTCCTAAAATTTAACCTTTATCCACTTTATGTGTAGAGGGTTGGTTTTTTGTTTTTTTACAACGACTAATATTACCATGCAACAATCTCTGAATATTTAAAAATGAATTTCCTACAGAAGACAATGGAGAGATACATAATAGATACCATGTTACAGGCTGCCACATACAGGGTTTCCCAAAAGTCTTAGTGCAATTTTAAGCTTCAATAGCTAAAAGAATAGCTTTTATTAAAGCTGATCATCTTAATAGTATAAAATTGCACTAGGACTTTTGGGATGCCTTGTGTAGTCAATGGGCAACTTTGAAGGAAATGAATAAAATATATCATTAGGGAAATGTAAAGGAAAAAGAAAATGGGTTGGTGTAATGGCAAGGATGTGGGATTATAGGTGGACAGCCTGAGAGCCCCACAGGTATCCTTGAGATGTGAGGAGACATAGAAGTAGGCCTCCAGCAACTTGGGTACATTCCCCTATAACAAAATTTGAAAGGTCTGGATCAGGTCATGTGAGATAATGGACATGGATGGGTTCATATCTCCATTGTTGGGAAGAAACTCTCAAGTCAATGAGATCACACTTCCATTTGTATATTTGACTAATACCATCAAACTACAGGATCTCACTTTAACTTTAGCATTACCATCTGACCTCTGATTCACTCCAGTATGATAAATTCTTTAAATCAGGGCTTTCAGGTTTGGTAAAATAAGTCTCTTACTTCATCCATTCTGTAAACCTTGCTTACTAAAATGGTCATTTTCACTACTGGGAATATCATTCACATACAATGAACTCTTAAGTCTATCTCCAATTCTGACTCCTTTCCCCCTTTCTGATCCCATATTATCCTGTTTGGATTAACATGCCAGTCTTCTTTATTATTGATGTAGGAGGCAAAAAAACAACAACAAAAAAAAGGGTTAACAGACAAACTTAAGACCCAGGCTCTGATTTAGATCTGAGCACTAAGAGGGATTCAGACCCCAGCTCTGAAAAGGGATTAATGGATAACTTAAGACTTGGGCCATCCTTAATACAAGTCAGGGCCTAGGTTCTTGTTACCCACATTAATCACCACTCATAACAAGAACATAAAGAGATAGGTCATAGAGATCTTATCTATAACAAAAACATAGAGACAGGCTATAGAAATTCTAATTGATAAATGTTAATACCCAGAGACTGGGCCTGGGAATGAAAAGCACGGGGACACTCTGACCTTGGCAAGTTGAGGTAACATGTGCAGAAAAGGCCAAGTTAGTCCCCAGATTCATGTTATACCGTGTAAAGCCCCAAAACACACCTCCATGGAAAAAGGTACACACCTCAGGGGTTGTCTTAGGACCCCAGGAACTCCAAATTAGGATAGGCCCTCCCCCTCCCCTGTAACTCCCTAAGGTGGAGATTATTATAATGAGAGAGATAATCAATTTATCCATACTATAAATATAACTGTCTTTCCTTTCCCTATTAGAGAGCTACCTTTCTATATTTTTTTCTGATTCTCTCCCTGTGGTCAACAGTCTTTCAATAAAACTTGGGAAACTGAATCACTGAGTCTTGTAATTCTTTTGGTATGCCTCATGATCAATTTGATCACCCAAGTTCCATCCCACATCATTATTATCTAAGATATCTTATCATCTCCTCTCCAAGAGAACATGTGGTAATTGTCTTGGATGGATGGATGGATGGATGGATGGATGGATGGATGGATGGATGGATGGATGGATGGATGGATGGATGGAAGAATGGATTAATGAAAAAACATGTATTAAGGACTTACTAAGTGTTGTAAGAAATAATTTTCTTGGGGTTACCCAGTGTTCTCCCCTTCTTTCCCCCCACACACTCCAAAGTCCAATTCTTATTGGTAAGATTACATTAAATCTCTTTTTCTGGGCCAACCCAAGTTTACAAAGAATTTTGGGTGAAGACAGATCTGTTTATCTAGATAACTGAAGGATTACCAAACCACACTTAGATGGAAAACTATTGTGCTTTGATCAGCTTTAGTGTGGGGGAAGGGTGTAAATTCTTTCTCTGATATTTTTTACAGAGATTTGAGTGACCTAAGTCACGTATCCTCAAATTTAATTTTAATATAAAACGCTTCCAATCTCGTCAACCAATTAGATTTGATTGCTATGTAATGGACCTCCTACAGTTAGAGGAGTATATAAACTATGATCCCACCAACATTTGGGGTCTGTGCTCTGAGGGAGATGGCCATGGACCATACTCTTATTAATAACCTGTGGCCTATTAATAAAATGATTAAATTACCCAGAAACTATGTCCCTCATATTTTTAAATATCACAGTTAGAATTCTTATGCTAAGCACTAGGCATTACAAATACAAAATCAAAGACACTATAATCTTGTGTCCTAGAGATAAACAGCAAAGAAAAAGACTAAAGGGAAAATATATCTGGGGGGATGGGGAAAGTAAAACCCAAAACAAGATATAACCAGGTAAGTAGGTAGACAGATTGAGTATGAAGTCAAGAATTCCCAAAGTTAGCTAGACAAGATGGGATGAACTGAGTCCAAGAGCAAAAAGAACCAAAGTTGGGAAATGAGGCCAGGAGAGCATGAAGGATAATTAACCCAGAGTTGTTCTTGCATGAGGAATCAGCCCAATATGACATATTTTTATAAGGGCAGAATGTCAGCTGCTGGGAAGCTAGAAGACTTGGAGTCCACTCTTAGTTCAAATTCTTACTAGTTAATTCTTACTAGTTATGTGATCCTGATCAAGTCACTTAACTTCTCTGTGCCTCAATTTCCTTAGCACCTACCTCCCATGGTTGTTGTGAGGATCAAATGAGATAAAACTTATAAAGTGCTTTGCAAATCTTAAAGTGCTAATGTTATTGTTGTTGCTGCTTCTGGCATCACCACCACCACCACCACTACTACTACTACTACTACTACTACTACTACTACTACTACTACTACTTCTACTACTACTACTACAACCACTACCACCATCACCACCACTACCTCCACCTCCACCACTTTTCTGTCATTGGCTGTTTCCACGTAACCCTGAAGCCAAACACAGAATCATACATTCCCAGCCTTGACAGTGAACATAGTGATCATTAATTCCACCCTTTCTAAGCCCCACCAACAATATCCCTAATCAGTTATTATCTGTCTACTGCTGGAAGACCTCTAATTAGTTCAGAAGAAGACAGAAACAGACTAATTTTGTTATAGTGTCATTTATGATATACTTTAAATTATTGTATGCAGCAGAAGTTTATAATTTCATCGTCTAGCTTTTTTGTTCTTCTTTGTATGATGAAATATTTGTGTTTTTGACAATCAAGTTCATAATGAAAGAGAAAATTTAATTTAGAAAAAGATCCTTTAAAGTAAGGGAGCTCACTTCTTCACAAAGCTCTTCTTTCCACATTTTACTGCTCCAGTTCTTAACTTCCTCCTACAGTGGAATGGAAATCTTCCTGTTTTCAGCTTTCACCTACTGTTTATAATCTTCTTACCAAGGATGACCCTTCAAATATTTAAAGATTCGAATCTCCTCTTTTTCACCTTTAACATTCCTTGGCACTCCCAACTCCTCTCAGGGTGTCATGGTTTCCAGACTGCTAAGCACCCTGGCCCTCCTCTCCCAAGTGTTAATCTCCAACTTTCCCACTGATATTCTAGACACTTGTACTTTAATTAATGTAACTTGAATTTGAATGGATTCCTATTCTTCCATACCACCTTCAGAGTCTTAAGTTCCATATAATTGCCTCTTACCATATATAGTAACATTTCCTTTTATCAGTCCAATAATTTCTTCCTTTTAGCTTCAAGGGGTGCATGGTGGTTCTTGAATCTCAGGATCAGGTGAACACATCCATTGGAATAAGGGGGCTCCACAGGAGGATCTGCACAGAAAGAAAAAAAAAATGTCCTTTGATATGGTCTACTCCCTCCTGGGCTCTAATTGGAAAGAATCTCTCAGTGACTCTAAGTAAAAAGAAAGAAAGAGACAAACTTAATTGACTTGCGTATCCCATTTGCCCTTTCACCTCCTCACAGCACCTCCAACATGAATTGCTCCTCTGGTGGCCAGGCCCTCTTATGTGAATATTCTTTTTCTTAGTTGTTGAACCTGGAATCTGTTGATTGCTTTATGCAAGTAAGTACTAGAGGTTTCCCTATTACCTCCACCTCCAACTCCCTAAACTCTCAGAGGTTCCAACTTTCCCTTCTTTCTCTATTGCATCTACCTTCTTCTTTCCCCTCCCCCCCAAAAGAAAACATGCTTAGCTAGCTCTTTGTTCTCCCTTCTGAAGAAGGAAGTATTATTAATTCATCACTTTTCCTGTGATCTTCTCCATATGGTCCAACTCTTAACCAAAGAATCAAAAATTTTGAGTCAGAAGAGACCTTAGACACCAGCTAGTCCAGCCCTCTCATTTTCTGTATCAGGAAACTGAGGCCCAGGGAGTTCATGATTTGCCCAAAGTCACATAGGTAAGAAAAGACAGAGATACGATTTGAACTCAAGTTCCCTTACTCTTGGACCACTTCATTCCACTATACCATACCATTGCCCTATTTTCACTGGCTTGCCAGATCAAGTTCTGGAAGGGTTTGGCTCAGCACAGTCTTTACTGCCCTGAAGGTTTTTGCTGCGGATGTATTCCCCAACAGGCCAAAATACTAACTGAAAGGGGAATGGGCAGTGACCCAATTAGGACCAATTCTCTCGAGCATCAAAGATTCTTTAGTGAGTGAATGACCATGCTTATTACTTCTGTTGGGTACATCTTGGCAGAAATCAGTGCAATGGGAAGTCCTAACTACTTCCAACCATTTCTGAAAGATCTAGTCCTTAATTGGCACATTTAGCAGAGTTTATGGGATAAGTAGATGTTGTGTTTACATTTGTTAATTGAAAGCACTTTACCCTGGAGTTAAATTACAGTGAACATCATTAAACCTCAATTAAGATCCATCTGAATCTCTGCACCATTATAGATTTGGTGAGTATTGGCCCAGGATATTCAGGGCAGTCAAATGATGGGTTTCCATTTGGGGGACAGGGTACTTTCACACTTAGCAGTTTTCTACTATTTGCAGAGCTAGGAGTAAGGGTAGGCTCAGGGCCAGCCTGGAAGCACATATATATGCAGAATCCCTAAGTCATTTTGAAACCATACTGTCTGCTCTCCAGCCTTCCTTATTATTTATCTTCCTCATTCCCCTGATGCTAGAAATAGGACTCTTCCCCTGGGACCCAGAGTTCTGATAAATGAGCTTCTGCTCCACATCAGTGTCTGACCACTTTAAAACCATGCTGCTGGCATGGATACTCACCCTGCCCCCACTTTTTATCTTCCTTTTATGTTGCCTTCCCCCATTAGAATATAAACTCCTTGAAGGAAGGAATTGTCTTAATTGTTTGTATCTGTTTCCCTAGTGCCTGGCACATAGTGAGGACTTATTTCATATTTATTATTCTTTCAAAATGGTTGCAACTGGTCTCCCTTCTGCTGAAGAAAAGAAACATCTAGAGCTAGGGGAGGGGGGAACCTCCCACCACCCAGGACCTCAGTGCTCACTGTAGTTTCCTATGATGGAAGAGCCCAGATGACTTAATATGCTTGGCTAGAGCCTGACAAATTTCACAGGTCAATAAGTTGATAGAGAGAAGCACCAGAGGCAAGAAACAAGTTATATGGAAGAGGAAAGTTTAGCTTTTGAGCTTAGAAATAAAACACAACTCGAAAAAATTTCTGAGAAATTAATCCACAAAACAAGCACGTTTTGAGTACTGATCATGGGCACAATGCTGTAGTAGGTAATATGACAACACCAAAGATAGAGGAAGCATATGCTCTAACCTAGAGGAGCTTATAGGGTTGTTGGGGAGGCAGCCTATAAATGAGGCCTGGGTGGAGTGATGTTGTACAAATATAAATATGGAGGGGGCATGCAATACAAGTGTGGCTAGAGTATGGAAGTTATGTGTCCTTCATTCCCAAAGAGGACCATGACTAACACAGAATTGGATATACATGAGGGAGGTCTGTGCAAGGTTACCAACTTCATTATCTCCTCTGGAGCCATCTGGGTCCACTGGATAGAGTATAGTTAATCAAGAAAAGATTGGATTGGTGGAAAGAATACTGAATTTGGAATCAGGAGAAACATGGGTTCAACATCTAAATCTAGTGTCTACCAGTGGTTTGATTACTGGGAAACCACTTAAGTTTTCTTGACCTTAATTTCCTTATTTGTAAAATATAGATATTAATTGTTCCACAGGGCTGTTGAGGAGATCACATGAGATAATATATGTAAACTGCTTTGGAAGTCTTGAATAGCTATTGTTATTGTTAATTGAAGAAGGCTTCTCAGGAGAGGTAAATTTTGAATGGACTCTTTAATGTTTTTTTTTAACATTTTAATTTTATTTATTTATTTTAAACATCCTTTTTCTTTTTAAATTTAGAGTTTCAAATTCTTCTCCTCCTCTCACTCCCTCACCCACCCACTGAGAAGACAATCAATATTATATAAATTATACATGTGAAATTATGTAAAACATTTCCATATTAGCCATAATTTTGAAAAGCAAGAAAAATACAGTGAGAAAATTATACTTCAGTTTGCTCTCAGAGTTCATCAGTTCTCTCTCTGGTGGCAGAATATGTTTTTTTTTTATCAAGAGTCTTTTGTAATTGTCTTGGATCATTGTATTGATCAGAGCAGTCAATTCTTTCACAGTTAATACTCATTATAACATTATTGCTACTGTGCAATCATCTCCTGGATCTTCTCACTTCACTTTGCATCAGCTCATATAGGTCTTCCCAGATTTCTTCTGAAACCACCCCTTCATCATTTCTTAGAATACAATAATACTCCATCATGATCATATGCCACAACTCGTTCAGCCATTCTCTAAGTTATATAAGTCCCCTCTATTTCCAATCCTTTGCCACCATAAAAAGAGTTTATATAAATATGTTGTACATGTAGGTCCTTTTCTTTTTTATTTGATATCGTTGGGGTACAGACCTAGTAGTGATATTACTACATCAAAGAGTATGCACAGTTTTATACCCTTTTGTACTATCTTCTAAATTGTTCTCCAGAATGATTGGACCAGTTCTAACTACACCAATAGTTCATTAGCGTACCTGCCTCATCGCCTCCAGAATTTTATATTTCTGATGTGGGTGAGGTGGTATCTCAGAGTTGTTTTAATTTGCATTTCTCTCATCAATAGTGATTTAGAGCATTCTTTCATACACTTATAAATATCTTTATTTCTTCTTCTAAAAACTGCCTTTTATAACATTTGGCCATTTATATACTGATGAATAACTTATTTCTTTAAATTTGACTCAGTTTCTCTCTCTCTTTATATATATATATATTTGAGAAATGAGGTCTTTATCAGAGAAACTTGCTGTAAAAATGTTTGATGTTATTTCATTGTCTATGGTACCTTTTAGCATAATGCAGTTTTCCTGATTCTCTCTTTTAATTAGAACAGTTTTTGTTTTTACTTTGAGATCATGATTGCTGCAACTGCTTTTTTACTTCAGCTGAAGGATATTATATTCTGCTCCAGTCCTTTATTTTAAATTTCTGTGTATCTTTCTGTTTCAAGTGTGCTTCTTGTAAACAACATAATGTTTGATTCTGGTTTCTAATCCATTCTGTTATCAGTTTCTGTTTTATGGGTAGGTTAGTCCCATTCATAGTTTTGATTATTAACTGTGTATTTCCCTCCATCTCATTTTCTTCTGTTTCTTCCCCCCATCCCTCCTCAGAAATATATATTGCTTCCTACAACTGCCTACCTTAACACACCCTAAATTTTATCACCCCCCCACTTTATTTTAGCCCCTTTCCTATTTCTTTATTGGGTAAGTTACATCTGTATACAACTGAGTGTGCATGTATGTGCATGTGTGTGCATTCTTCCCTCTTTGGACCAATCCAGTAAAAACAAAGTTCAAGAATTGCCCACTCCCCCCATTTTCTTCTCTATTGTAAAAGTTCTTCCTTGCTTATGTCTTTTATGTGAGAATATTTTTACCCATGCTACCCCCTCCTTCTTCCAGTGTATCCATCTTTCTCATCCCTTAATTATTATTATTAGGAGATCACTAGAACATAATTGACTCAAACACATGTCTCTCTCTATCTAAAACTCCTTTTAACTGCCTTAATAATGAAAAAGTTCTCAGGAGTTTCATGTGTCATCTTCCCATATAGAAATGTAAACTGTTTAACTTATTGAGTTTCTTATGATTTCTCTTTCATGTTTACTCTATTATTATTCTCTTGAATCTTATATTTGAAAGTCACATTTTCTTGTTAGCTCTAGTCTTTTCATCAGGAATACTTGAAAATCCTCCATTTCACTAAATGTCCACTTTTTCCTTGAAGGCTTATACTCCCTCTTGCTAGTTTTGTTATTCTTGGTTGTAATCCTAGCTCTTTTGCCTTCTAGAATATCACATTCTAAGCCCTCTACCACTTTAAAAAGGAAGCTACTAAATCTTGTGTGATCCTGACTGTGATTTCATGATATTTAAAATTGTTTCTTTCTTCTTGACCTGAGAGTTCTGGAATTTAGATATAATATTCCGGGGGGGGGGGGTCTTCATTTTGGAATCTCTTTCAGGAGGTGAGTGGTAGATTATTTCAATTTCCATTTTACCCTCTGGATCTATGATATCAGGATAGATTTTCTTGATAATTTCTTGAAATATGATGTATATGATCTTTTTTTTTATCATGGCTTTCAGGTAGTGCAATCATTCTTAAATTATATCGCCTTGATATATTTCCCTGATCAGTTGTTTTCACAAGGAGATATTTATTTTTTCTTCTATGTTTTTCATTAATTTTACTTTATTTTATTGTTTCTTGATGTCTCATAAAGCCATTAGCTTCCACTTGCCCAATTCTAATTTTTATGGAGTTCTTTTCTTCAGTGAGTTTTTGTACTTCCTTTTCCATTTGGCCAATTCTTCTTTTAAAGGAATTTTCTCTTCAGTGGATTTTTGCATCTTTTCATTATATGAATATCCTTAAATATATTAACACAGATTTGGGTGAAGGAACATATATTGCCTTTGTTGTTGCCAACTGACCTGGCTCAGTCTTTTTATAAAGCCAGCCAACCTGTGTCATTCCTCCGAGCTCTGACATTTTGCCCCTTCCAAATTGAACCACTTCCCCAGCTAAATTAGTCTTGTTCTAGTGCAGTCTTCCATTTGGAATAATCTTACCCCTTGTCATTGATGGTGCCTATCCCTGCCTAGGACAAGGCATGGCCAGGAGGTAATCATAGCAAATTTAGAAGTTTGAGGCTTAGATTGGATAAACTTCATTTGGCCCTAAAAAGCACTTTAAAAGCCATCTAGTCCAACCACCTTATTTTAATTTATAGGACTATAGGATCTGAGCTTAGCCTCTAAAATATATCCTTGTAGCCATAATTCATGTCATTCTCATCTCTTTCTCTCAACATCATTGTCCCAATAGAATATGAGTTATTTGAGAATAGGGCTAGTTTTCATTTAATCTTTATAAATCCAGGACCTAGCATATAACAGGTGCTTAATAAATGCATATTTAATTGAATTGGCTAAGTCTCTCTCTCTGCCTTTTCCTCTAGAAGAACCATTTGCCCAGACCCACCACATTTTCTGTATGAAAGTCCTTTCAAATTGGGTCTTCCAGTTGGACATGGTGCTTTGATGTCCTTTGAATTAAGTGAAGTGACCCATCCAAGGACATAAATGTTATTTAATTTCATTGCTTAGGTCAGAGAATCCATATAGCTTAATGAATAGAAAGCCACACTCAAAGTCAAGAAGACATTGTTTCAAATTCTTCCTAGTTCCTTTAATGTTAATGTGAGTTATATAACCTCTCATTGCTCTATGTAACTGTCTAAATCTGGAAGGTAAAGAGAAGGTGCCACCCTGTCTTGGTAGAGGGAGTTTCCTCATTTGTGAATTCCCTATTTTAATGAAATCACAGGTCAAGTCCTTATTCCTAACCCTGGGCAAAGAAGAATCTTGTCTTCTTAGCTCATGCCTCCCATGGGCCATATGAGCATTCATGTACAGAGAGTAGGGAAAGACCTGATGAAGGCCAACTCATTGTAATGGAAATAGAACTGGACTCTAATCAGAGTTTGAATCTCTACTTCTATGCTTCCTCCCTTTATGATCATAGACAACTCACTTTACCACATCTGTATAGCTATCATATCTGCACTCTCTAACTCACAGAGTTGTTGTGAGGTAAACACTTTACAAGCTAAGTGCCCTAAAAATGAAAGTGACCTTGATTGTGCCTGGTAGAACAAGAGGCCCTCTATAGCAGAGGTATCAAAGTAGTCAAAAACTTCCACGTGCTGCCCACCAGATTAAATTTTTTTATATATAAAAATATAATATACCATTGTTGTTGTTCTTCAGTTGTTTTTCAGTTCTAACTCTTCATGACCCCATTTGGGGTTTCCTTGGTAAAGATACTACAGTGGTGTGGGGCAGCTAGGTGGCACATTGGATAGAGCACCAGTCCTGGATTCAGGAGTACCTGAGTCCAAATCTGGCCTCAGACACTTAACACTTACTAGCTGTGTGACCCTGGGCAAGTCACTTAACCCCAATTGCCTCACTAAAAAAAAAAAAAAAAAAAAGATACTACAGTGGTTTGCCATTTTCTTCTATAGCTCATTTGACAGATGAGGAAATTGAGGCAAACAGGGTGAAATGGATTGCCCAGGGTCACCCAACTACTAAGTGCGTGAGGCCAGGTTTGAATTCAGGCAGGTGAGTCTTCCTGACTCCATGTCTGGTATGCTATCCACTGTGTGGCCTAGCTGCTTTATAATACAACATAGATAATGTTCATTTGTGGCTTTCTAAGTCAATATACAGCTGGCAGTGATCGATTTCTGTTTAAATTTGACACCACTGGTCTACATGGCATGGCTTGTCTATCCCTATCTAAAGGTGTCTTCTTTTCTGAAGCAGACGACACAGGATCCTAACTCAAGGACTGGAAATGACCTCAAAGCCCATCATGACCTACTGTTTATTTTGACATAAGGAAGCTGAAGCCCTTGAAGGTTTAGTAATTTGCCCAAGGTGACAGAAACTTTAATACCAGAAACAGGATTTGAATCCTGTTTGAATTCTTGTTCTACTCTGACATGCTGTTGAATGAAATCTTACCATCGATGATGTGTTGCTTGATATTTAGTCTTACCTGGGCCAGCATAAGAAGGAGGATAAGGTACAAAATCAGGGCTGAGTGGGGAAGGGGACAGAAAAGGGAAATGGTGGTGAGGAAAGTGCCAAACCAACATTGGTTCAGCTGACTGTACTGTAGAGTATAGGCAGCTGATTCAGATGATGCTGATGCTGGAGCTGATGATACTCATATGGATTTAGCATCTCCATGCCCTTCCTCCTTTCCTGTCCCCTCCTTTCTGACTCCAGCTCTGGAATAATTTTCTCCTGATTGAGGAAAGTCCTCCATAATTAGTCCAGTGTAAACCTATCATGTTATCTTCTGGTTTCTGGCAATATTCATGCAGTGCTCCAGCCTGAATGTCCCCATCTCCATGTTTAGCTCTTGAAATAATCATGAACTCAGGAGGACCATTTCTTAGCTCATGTTAAGGCATTAGCCCTCGCCATTCCTGTGAAGTCTCAGACCAAATTGCCCCTCTCTGGCAACCATTCCCTCTATATTTCTTGAGGACAGAGCTGTCATTCTCTCTCTCTCTCTCTCTCTCTCTCTCTCTCTCTCTCTCTCTCTCTCTCTCTCTCTCTCTTCTTTTACTATATCTTTTTTAGGGGGCAATGAGGGTTAAGTGATTTGCCCAGTGTCACACAGCCAGTAGGTGTCAAGAGTCTGAGGCCAGATTTGAACTCAGGTCCTCCTGAATCCAGGTCCAGTACTTTCTCCACTGTGCCACCTAGCTGCCTCCCATTCATTCATTTTTGTGATATTTTATCTTGTAATGATTGGAATGACACCACCTGCTGGAGACTTACTGTAGGAAAGCTCGACCATGAGGAGAAGGCCTCTGAGGGCAAGGCCATGTGGTTTTTCTTTGGCATCAGGAATTGACGTTTGCTCATGGGTACTGTCTATCAAGGCTACCAGCCAATCAACTTGAGGAGCCTCCCATTTCTGGGAGGAAAACACATGAAGTAGGAAGCAGATGCTGGCGGAGGAGTGCTGGCTCTTTTTTTGGTTCCTGACCGGGCTGTGGTAGAGGCTAGACTCCAGAGGACTTCACAGGGGAGTGGAGGAAAGATAGGATTGCCAGGTTGTAGGAATTCTGTTCTCAATCTTTCTCTTTCTCTTACTATCTTTCAATAAACCCTTAAAAACCTAAACTTGTTTATCAGTAATTTTACTCAATTCCCCCCCCCCAAACTGGGGGGACAGATTAGAACCTACATTTAGAAATTTAAATTGCACAATCTCAAAGTTCTCAGAGCATCCAATGTAAGGTCTGGATCGTTAGATGCCAATCTAAACAACTTCCTCATTTTCTAGAGGATTAAACTGAGGCTAGAGAAACAGTGGGGAAGACTTGACCAAAGACATAGCAAATAATTGGCACATCCAAGCCTAGAACTTAAATCTCCTGACTCCTAATTTGTGACACTTTCCCTTATCTAGCACCATCTGACAGTGCAAACTCTCCATGGGTTCTCTTTGTCATAGCTAAAGCTATACTGGCTGCTTCCCGGTTCTTGTATATGGAGCTTTCCCTGTGCATGGCAGAAATGGATTTGTGACAGCAAAAGAGAATAAAAACAGTCCAGACAGAAATAAAATGTAGATCATTTCAGTGCCACTTTATATCTTTATAAAAGCAATAATATTCTATTTCATGTCAGATGCCCTATATCAAGCTTGTGTTAACAGCAGTGGAATTCCCTGGGACCTCACAGCATTTGTAATTCTGGCAAAATAGACTGTCTTCTCAACACTGAGGGGTTCTTCCCACTGCCTGACCCTCCTGGGGAGATAGTCTTGGGGCAGCTCCCTTTATGTGTTTCTTCTTGGGCTTTTCCTCTATAACTCATGTTTGTGTAGCACTTAAAGGGAATTGTACAATAGTGGCTACAATGATTGATTTGGCATCAGGAAGACCTGGGTTCAAATCCTGCATATATTACTTACTAGCTTTGTGAGCACAGGCAAGTCATTCCACCTCTATTCGTTTCTTCATGTGTGAAAACAAACAAACAAAAACCAAACCAAAACAAACAAAACAGGAATAATACCTATAGAATCTACTTCCCAAAGTCATTATGAAGTTCCAATGAAACTATTTATGTAAAGCACTTTGAAAACTTTAAAGCTTTATATGTATATCAAGTATTATTATTTAAGGATTGCAAAACTCTTTTGTTTCCCTCTAATCATCAAAAACAAATATCTGATGCCTTCTCTTTGCTCATCACTCTTCATGATTGAACATGGTAGTGAAAAAGGCACACAACCTAGACTCAGGGCATGGGTATGTTTGCCAGATTCACAAGTCACTATTGAGCTTGACCATAGCTATGCCAAGTCACCCTCTTCAGCTTCAGGTTTTTCAAAATGGGAATAACAAGAGTACAACCAGTAGCAATGAACTCGAGTTGCTAAGACACATTTCAGTTTGATGTAGGGGAAAACTCCCTCACAATTTGAGCTATTTCCAAGCAGAATGGGCTTTCCTAGAAGGTAGTGGGCGCCCCCTCATTGGGCGTAGTCAAGCAAAAGCTGGATGACTCCTTGTTGTCTACATTGTGTGTGCATGGCAGATTCTTTTATATGTACAAGTTGGACTAGGTGGCAGTTGAGATCCTTGCCTATTTTGAGATTCCATGATATCATGATACCTGCACTGTCTTGATTCCATGGTTGTTTTGAGGGTTAAATGAGATGATTGGCATAAAAGTGCTAACCATAAAGCTTGGTACAGCTATAAAGAATGGACATACCAGAACTATGGAGTCTGAATGTAGATTGACGCATACTATTTTCACTTCTGTTGTTGCTTTTGCTGTTTTTGTTTCTTCTTTCTTGTGTTTTTTCCCCCTTTTATTCTGATTCTTCTCTTAGAACATGACTAATGTGGAAATATTTTAACATGATTGTAATGTATAACCTGTAAAAAAAAAAGAATGGATATACTGGTGTTAGATTCTGATCACAATCCACCCATAGAGGGATGTATCCTCTATGTATTTTCAGTATGGACAAGTCCATGAAGACAAGAACAGGGAACAAATACCATTACTGGCTAGTGGCACGCTGAATATTATAGTGGTGGGGGCCTTAGAGGGTATGTAATTAAACTTCTTACCCCCTGTAGAAATTTCCTCTTCAGGTCCCTCTTAGATCATTCATGTTCTTCTTGAATAATTGTGGGGATTAGTAGCTCACTAACTTTGATGGTAACCTATTCCTTTATGAGACAAATCTTATTGTTACCATGTTCTTCTTTACATTGAGTTGAACTCTGTCTTCCTGTAATTTCTACTCATATACTGTTTGATAGAGTCAGCTAGTCTGCATATAGTAGTGGAGTATATAGTATCAGAGCATGCATGGGGCTCCTTCTTTTTGTATGTTTTCTATCACAGAATCAGCTTCCATGATGGGGGTGAGGGTGGAGAGAAAGGGAGCATGTCACAGAGGAGAAAAGAACTGGTGCAGACATCAGGCTGATTTTCCCTAATAATTATGACAGTAATAATGATACCTCATGTGTGTTTTGTGCTTTATGTTTTTCAAATTGCTTTTAAATATATTTCTAGGGAGACAGCAATTTCTGGTAGAAAAGGCTTAGCATTTGGAGTCAGGAGATTTAGATTTGTCTTGGATCTGCCACTGATTAGTCATATGACTTTAGACCAGTTATTTTACCATTGTGGGCTTCAGTTTCCTCACCTACAGGATGAGAGATTTTGACTAGGATCATAGAATAACTATAAAGTGTAGCCTACCTCTCTTGACCCGATGGTCCAACACTTTCATTTGGCCTCCCTAATAATTCCATTAAATGGGTAGGGACATATCATCTCCATTTTGCAGATGAGGTAACTAAAGACTATAGAGTTGAAGTGACTTACCCAAGGTCACATAGCTCATTAGTGGCAGAATATAACTACAGGCCTTCTGCTTTCTACCCACTTCAACCTCTGCCCATTCAGCCTAAGGTGGAGGAAGCGAAGGCTTTCTCCACATCCTGATCTTGAACCTCATACATACATATCCTCAGCAGATTCAATTTTTAATGAGAAATGTCCAGCATCATCCTTCAGCCTAGTTTTGCAGACCAAAGACCAGGAAGTACCACTGGATTAATGACATCCCCAGGTGGCCTCCAATTATCTCAAGAAAATGTTGAAAAATTCTTAAAAAATGAAACAAAATGCCATGAAATTTCCAAGCCAACTGAAGTGGAATTGGTTTTAGTTTTTTAAAACAAATTGATTGTTTGCAACACTTTGAGGTTAAAGAAAAATGTTGAGAGGCTTGAAAAATTAAACAAACTGTAGGTCACTGAAAGTCCTCTAAGATTGGGAATCATTAGAGTAGAGGTAAAGGTAGTTGCTGGCCTTGAGCAGCTATGTCATGAAGAAAGTCATTGGGGCTCATGAGGATCATGGTCAGTTGAGACTGGATTGCAGAAATGAAACTTGGCAATTTGGCAAAGTATTGATGCAAAAGACCATGGAGGTGGGAATGTTGACTGCTTCCCTAAAGTTCTCATGGACCCCTTAAGGGAACTAAGATGTACATAAGATTTAGAGCTGGATATCAATTTAGATCAAGCCTAGCTCCATCATTTTACATATAACTGAGTCTAAGAGAGGCAAAAGTGATTTGGCCTAGGTCACAAACCTACTAAATGGCCAAGCTGTGACTCAGGACTAGTGGATCAAGGTCTGTTTCTCTTGCCACTAGAGCCAAATGCCTGGGGTAAGTAGGTAGTGCAGGTAGACACTTACTAGCTGTGTGACCCTGGGCAAGTCACTTAACCCCAATTGCTTAAAACATCCAGTGCCATCTCCACTCATCCTGATAATATATCTTGCTACTGCACCTAGATGGCTCTGGAGGAGTGAGGTTGGTGACTTTGCACAGCTCTCCCTCACTTAAATCACTACAAGTCACCTCAATGTCACGATCCTCTTCAAGAATGAAGGACAAACAATAGCCGATTGCCTAAAAAAGGAACCTACACAAGGTTCTCAGAGGATTTCAAAAGATCCCAGAGACAGCCTAAGAATGGGCTTTAAAATCTCTTTGACATTGTTAAGGACTTAACCCCAAACCATCAGATGAGACACCACATTCACTGCCTGGCTAAAGACATTGCTTAAAATGGGGGGGGGGGGACTCATTACTGTAAGCTGGCTTTTAATTCACAGTTGAAGCTGGTTAGTCTAGGCTAAAGTGGGGCCATTTGATCAAGTCAGTTTCCATCCAGTGCTAGAACATGAAAACCTTGCTGATTGCAGCATCTCCAGAGTTCTGACCCCGTTTCTTGTCTTGGTATTCCTGAACCTTAGCTTCCATAAATCATAACCTCTTAACTAACTTTTGAGTTCTATCCCACCAGAAGTACCTCAACTGTACATACTAGAGACTCTAGTCTAGAGACCCCTCTATAAGTCATTCAGCTGAGCCCAATGACAGAGAGTGATTATGAGTGAGACATTCTGCTCTGTGAGAGCATCAGCCAGGAAACAGGCCCTCTTGTAGTTTCCATTACTTCTTTTTTTTTTTCTTTTTTTTTTTTTAGAATAGAATTTTATTTTCCAAAATATATGTAAAAACAAATTTTAACATCAATTTAAAAAAAAAATTGTTCCAACTTCTCTTCCTCCTCTATTCCCACCCCCACCCACTAGAACTCAAGCATTTCAAAATAAATTATACATGAGTAGTCATGGAAAACATTCCCACATTAGCTAGGTTGTGAGGAAAAAACAGTCAAAAAACTCCCAAAACTTCAGACTGAGGAATTGTCAAAGAGAAAAAACATTTTTTTAAAAAAAATGTGTTTCCAGGGGCAGCTAGGTGGTGCAGCGGACAGAGTACCGGCCCTGGAACCAGGAGCACCCGAACCCAAATCCAGCCCCACACACCCAACACCCACCAGCCACATGACCCCGGGCAAGTCACCCAACCCCAATTGCCTCACCAAAAAAGAAAAAAAAAAAGAGAAAAGAAAAAAAAATGTGTTTCCAACTATTTCAGATACTATCACTTCTTTCTCTGTAGATGGGTTGCCATTTTCATAGTCCTTCAGGGTTATATTGGACCATTGCCTTGCTGAAAATAACCACATGCTTCCCAGCAGATCATTTTACACTATTGCTGTTATTTTGTATACAGTGCATTTCACTCTGCTTCAGTTCATGTAGGTCTTTCCAGGGTTTTCTAATAGTATCCTGTTCATCATACCCTAAATAATGTACCTTAAACTTGACAAAGAATTTTCTTCGTATTAGCCCAGCAAAGTCATCATAACTATTTCCCTCCATCCTATTCCCTTCCCATGATATTTACTCTATTTTCCATCTTCTTTTAAACTATTCCTCCTCAAAAGTATTTTACTTCTGACTGTCCCCTCCCCTACTCTGCACTCCCTTTTTTTCCACCCTTCCTTCCTTATCCTCTTCCCCTCATACTTTCCTGTAAGGTTAGATAGATTACTCCTCCCAACTGGGTGTGAATGTTATTCCCTCCATGAGCCAACTCTGATGAGTTTAAGGTCTTTGAGCTAATTCTATGTTCCAAATTTTCTTCCTCCCTCTCTCCTCAACCCTCCCTATGAAATCAAGCAATTCAATATTTCATACTTGTGCCGTTATGCAGAACGTCTTCACCTTCCTTGAAAGTATTTTGCTTTTTACTACTCTCTCCCAGAATCTGCCCTTCCCTCCTTCCCCTCCCCCCCCTTATCTCCCTCCCCTCCCTCAGGGCAAAATATATTACTATACCCACTTGAGTATGTATGTTAGTCCTTCTTTGAGTCAATTCTGATGATATTAAGGTTCAATCACTCCCCAATTCCTTCCCCCTCTTCCCCTCCCCTCCATAAGCTTTTTTCTTGTTTCCTTCATATGAATAACCTCTCCCCAGATCATCTCTCCCCTTCCCCCCCCCCCCAGTCTATTTCTCCTGCCCTCAACCCTATTTTAAGGATGTCATTATGGGTTAGTTAGGTGGCACAGTGGACAATGCACCAGCCCTGGACCCAGGAGGCCCCAAGCCCAAATCCGGCCCCATACATAAGACACCCCACAAAGAACAAAACATAACTTCCCTTCGTATTCAGTTCAGACCTGTGTCCTCTGTATTATCTTCCCATATAGGAATGTTAACAGTTTGATCTTTTAATATCCCTCATGAAGTCTTTTTCCTGTTTATCTTTTTATGCTTCTCCGGGGTGTTGTATTTGAAAGTCAAATTTTCTATTCAGTTCAGGTCTTTTCATAACAAATGCCTGAAAGTCTTCTTTCTCCTTGAAGTTCCATGTTTGCCTCTGAAAGAGGATGCTTAGTTTTGCTGGGTACGTGATTTTTGGCTGTAGTCCCAGTTCCTTTGCCCTCTGGAATATCATATTCCATGCCCTCCGGTCCTTTAATGTAGAAGCTGCTAGATCTTGCTTTATCCTTATTGGAGCTCCACAGTATTTAAATTCCTTTTTTCTAGCTGCTTGCAATATTTTCTCCTTGACCTGGGAGTTCTGGAATTTGGCTATAATATTCCTGGAGGTTTTCCTTTTGGGATCTCTTTCAGGAGGTGATCGGTGGATTTTTTTCTATTTCTATTTTAGCTTCTGCTTCAAGAATATCAGGGCAATTTTCCCTCACAATCTCTTGGAGGATGGTGTCTAAACTCTTGTTTTGTTCATGGTTTTCAGGTAGTCCAATGATTTTCAAATTATCTCTCCTAGATTTATTTTCTAGGTCAGCTGTTTTTCCAAGGAGATATTTCACATTGCCTTCTATTTTTTCATTCAATTGGATTTGCTTTACTGTGTCTTGGTTTCTCATAAGCTCACTAGCTTCCATTTGTTCAATCCTAATTCTTAGGCAATTATTTTCAGCAGACAGTTTTTTAATCTCCTTTTCCATTTGGCTTTTCAAACTGTTGACTTTTTTCTCATGACTCTCCTGCATTGCTCTCATTTCTCTTTCCATTCCTTCCTCTCTTTCTCTACATCTTCGTTCTATCTCTCCTACTTTCTCTTCAAAGTCCCTTTTGAGAGCTTCCATGGCCTGAGACCAGTTCATATTTTTCTTGGAAGCTTTGGATGTTGGAGCTTTGACCCTATTATTATCTTCTTCTTCTGAGGATGTATTGTGGTCTACCTTTCCCCCAAAGAAGTTTTCGATGGTCTTCTGCTTTCTCTGCCTACTCATCCTGGCTTACTGTTTCTTGGCTTTTTACTCCTTAAAGTGTAGCGCTGCTTCCCGGACACACCTTTCGTGCTATAGTGTGGCCCAGGGGGTGATTGGGCTTCTTCTCAGCCTGCCTGGCTTGTAAGTAATCACAGCCGCTTTCTCTTTGACCCGGAAACAGAAGTCTGATTGAACTCTGATTCTCTATGGTCGGAAGCTTGGCATGCTTTTACCCCTCCCCCACTGGGCCACCACGACTCCATTCAGCCCACTGGTTCAGACCCAGGGCGCTTTGCCCCAACTCCAGCAGATACTGCCTCCACTTCACCCCGGCCTACCTCCGAACCCCCTCACCAGTCCGTGATCAGAGCCTCAGAAGCTGCTGGTGCTGAAGACTCTGACGTGTTGGAAGCACTGTCCCTGGCTGGGTCCGGACCGCGCGCGCGCTGAGCTGTTCAGCCTGATCAGTAGGTGATCAGAATAGCCCTCTTTTGCGGAGAAACAGTCTCAATCTGTTCTTATGTGCATTAGGCTGTTCTGGGTTTTGATTTTTACTGCATTATTTGGGCGTGAATGGACGGGTTTATCTGGAGCTTGTGGGAGTCACAGCCTCTCCTCCGCCATCTTGGCTCCGCCCCCCCCTCCATTACTTCTTATGCATTCTAGGGTAGAGGGAGGAATATAGTCTGTTTGAAGTTTTTAGTGAATCACTCTTGAGGGGTGAATTCTCCCTTTGCCTCCACCCTTTCAAACCTTTAGGGGATTAAGGCCAACACAATGAACTGAATAGCTTGATGTTGAGTCAAACAACTTTTCACCCATGGGAAAAATAACAGAGTCCTTTTGGCAATGGAATTACAGGTTTTAGAGTTCCCTATATGGCTGTAAATGTATTTCTGGGTACAGTTTTAGGTTAGGATATTATAAAATTTGAATGGTCAGCTCCACATTCATCACCACTTACCCTGACATCTCCCATCTTCTTTTCCTCTTTTGATCCCCTCTTTGTAGGGGGAAAAAAGATAGAGAAAGGGGATTTGGAGGAGCAATTTGTACCTACTTAGTAGTTGGGAGGGGAAATTAAGCCACAAAAAGAAGAGCTGGAGCCCTCCCTCCCCTTTCCCAACCCCCAAGTACTGCTTCTGGGGCTTTTCTCTTTTTTAGAGCAAAGCCCTGTCAGTGTGCCATGCACTTTCAAAAGGATAATTACATCTGTATCCCCCCCAAGAGACAAGGCTGCTGTCAGCAGGGAGGAGTCTGATGTGGATGCAAATGGAGCTGAGTGCTCACATCTGCATAAACACTGACAGCTCTTCAATTTCATCAGTAAGCCTGAATTTCTCTGACCAAAACTTTCTTGCATCCACTTGCTTCTCAATCTAGTAAAACAACGGGAAGCACCTTGTTACTTATTTATCCCTTCCTCTCAGCTGCCAGGACACAAACTGGTGAACATTTCCTTAGGTCATGTCTTCTTGTACTCACACTCCCATTGGCTTCCCTAGCATACCCATATGTGTGAAAATTGCACCCTCTACTCATCAGGTTGTATGTGAAACCCTGATGAAGTTCCTGGTATTACAGGAAGGGACTAGAATGATCTAGAGTCTAGTATAATTGTGGAACATTCAGTATTTTAAAAGGTAGTCTCAGTTTAAGGGAGATGTCCTTGAAATATGTGCGTGTATAATGCCACCAGGAGAGAAACAAGCTGTAAGGAAATATGGCTTTAGCCAAAGTATTTAGCTGAAGGTGACGAGCCCATAGGAGGCAAGTGGGAACAGAGCTGGGATTCACCCCCTGGGCAAAAAGAAGGTAAGTGATCCCACAAGGGTGTCACAAGAACAGAAACACAATCACATGAGGAAATAGAAGGGTGAGACTATTAGAAATTCCTTCTTTAAAAAGGAGAAGAGGAGGAGCTGAGGATGTCAATATGGAAGTCCCAAGGTACTACAATGTATAGCCCAAAGTGGACAAGGTCTCGTATTAGGCCTTTGTCACTCGCTAAGAAGAAACTCAGGGGAAGAAGATTTGGGTCAGTTATTGTAGAAAAACTATAATAACCATAACTGTCCAAAAGTGGGTTGGCTGACAGCCTCCTGCCACTGAAAGCAGACAAGTTGAGGCTGGATTACCACCTGTCAGGGCTTCTATCAATGACATTCTTGCACCGGGTGGATGATTGAAATGAATGTATTCTAAGGTCCCTTCAAGCCCTAAGACTGTCATGTTTAAAGAAAGGCATAGGCAACAAACTCTTCCCTGGGGAAGATTGCTTTATATGAATTAACATAAGCCAATGCTGGTTATACTCAGAAACTGAGAATAACCCAGACTCCAAAATCTCTTCACCTTGAATAATGCAAAGTACCGATAGTTCAGTATGCTTGGCATGGATTCTAAGAAGTGGATCGTAATTAAAGAGCCAAGTTGAGTTGCATAGGTAACTTACAATAGAAGTACTGGTGAATCCAGTGAGCAGGTAGGGATAAAAGGTCATGACCTGGGAAAGGGGAATCTGCTTTTGTTTTGCTACCAGGTAGTGACAACATCTTAGAAAGAATCTGAGACAAGTCAAAGAGAACCAGAGTGAAATACAGGGACATTTTCAGAACATATATGAGGATTCTGCATTCTACTGATAAGTCTATTCATCGGTACAACTTCTTCCCTACTCATAACCACTACAGACAGACAGACAGACAGACAGACAGACAGACAGACAGAAAATACACACACAACTGGCACGTGGGTGGCTGTCAATGTGTAGTAATTTGTGAGAGTCTCAGAAGGCATCCCTAAGTCTCCCTCTTTACCTGGATCTAGAGGTAGAAGAAAGCTTAGAGCTTATCTAGTTAATTCCTTTATTTACAAGTGAAGAAACCAAGATCCAGAGAAATTGTGACTTGCCAAGTTCACACAAATCATAAGGCCATAAAATTTAGCCTTAAGGAAACTTATAAGCTGTGTAGTCCACCCCCTTCATTTAACAAATGAGGAAACTGAGACTCGGAAAGGTTAAGTGGCTTGGCCAAGACCACAAAGATATTAAATGTCAGATCCAGGATACTAATCTAGTTCTTTTGCTTTCCAAACCTGTTTTCTTTATTTTCTTTTCACCATTCCAAATTGTCGTTCTCTTAACAGTCATAGTACCCAAAATTCCACTTTCATAAATTCATTCCCTTGTGACATTGATGGTAGATACCATCTTCTTATTGCCTACCTAAATCTCACTAGCTTTCCCTACTGGTGAGCTCTCTTTTCTTCAAATTTGCCAAGTGTACCTCATTAGTATTCTCATTGAGTCCCTGTTTGCAATGGCAGGGGCATCTCAAGGCCTCAGCTCCATTGACCAACAGTGATGAACAATATAACCTGACCCCAATCACATTTTTACTGCCTTATATTACATATCCTTTCTTCTCCAGGTGATCTATGATGATTTACTCAAGTGACTCCTGGGTAGATTATATTTTCTCTCCAGGGATGCCTCAATAAAAGTTTGTAAATAGACAATTAATTTGCATACAGAATGATAATAATTAGACTTTTAGAAGCCAAAATTAAGAAGAAATTTATTTTCTCTCATACTACCTACCTGTCAAAAATATGGGTGGGGAATGAGGGTGGGATCTGGGATCACAGAGTCATAGCTATATTCAGTAACTTGAATGGATGGACCCAGGGAAAGGGAAACAAACAGAAAACAAAGGGCAGAAATATATCCAATGGATGGGACTTGCAAAGAGGTAAATTTAGGCTTGAGACAAGGAAAAAATTCTTCATAATTGGAAGTAGCTAAAAGTGGAATAGACAAACTCCTGATTTAAGGGTTCTATTTCAGAGAGGCCTTCAAATGAATAATGTGTGACCATTATTTGGATGTCCTGTCAAGGGAATCTCTTTTACTGGTACTTGGGTAAGATGGCTACTTGTGCCTCTTTCAGCTTTGTGACACTATGATGACCTAGGTTAGAAGTGATATTACTGGTTTGGAATCAGAGGACTTAGATTCAAGCTTTAGTTCTGAGGCATTCTATCTATAGACAAGTTAAGGAATCTAAAATGATCTCTAAAATATCTTCTGATTTCTAAGTCTATGATTTTGAGACCTCTCCAGCTCCAATTTCTAGAATTGTATTAAAAGCAAATACCCCCTGGGAGGTCTAACACTTATAGACACTATCAGCAAATGGCTTAGCACCGATTAGGTGATAAATATAAAAGAAATGTAATCAGAGGTGGCACACAGTGGATGGAGTGCTGGATTTGAAGTTAGGGAGATATGAATTCAAGTTCTTCCTCAGATACTTCATAGCTTTGTGACCCAAGCAAGTCATTTAAACTGTCTGTCTCAGTTTTCTCATCTGTAAAATGGGGATAATAATAACACCAAGCTCCTGGGGGTGTTATGAAGATCAAGTGAAGTAATATTTGTAAAGTGCTTTGCAAATCTTAAATAACTATATGAATTTTAACTATCATTATTAACTATTATTAAAATAGCCTTTTAAAGGTTATAAAGCATTTCACACACTTTTTCTCATTTGATGCTCATGAAAATTCTCTTGCTATTTGTCAGACTAATTATTATTATCCTTTTTGTAAAGACGAGGAAACAGAGGCAAAGAGATCTTAAAGCACTTGTCCATAATTAGATTATAAGTATGTCATAATATGAATCCAAATCTTTTTACTCCAAACCTACTGCCTTTCTAGCCTACCAAATCGAGCACTGTTTCCATTAAACCCCTAAAAATAGATAATTTGACTTGTGGCTGTTTGGAGATAACAGAAGGAGGGAAATGGACAAAGAATGGGAGATGACAGATTGCCAGTGATGAAATTTGGTAACTTCTAAATTTAGCCTGGTGTTGGCCAAATAGATTCACACACTTATATTTCTTTAGATGAGTCACTTCACCTTTGTCTTTGTCTCTGGTTCTGTCTCTGTCTTTCTGTCTGTCTGTCTGTCTCTCTCTCTCTGTCTCTCCTTCCCCTCATTTTTGCCTTCTTCCTCCCTCCCAGACATAATGTTCCTCTCTATTCTCTACTCCTGATCAATATAACTGGCAAATGGAGAAAGGAAGGAAATTATCTGTGTAACCTCAGACAAATCACATTCCTCTCTTAATTGCCTTTCTTACAAAACATGGGGGTTGAACCTGTTATCTCTAAGGTTGCTGTTGTTGTTCAGTGGTTTCAGATGAGTCCAACTCTTCATGATGCTTTTTGGGATGCTTTTCTTGGCAAAGGCACTTGCCATTCCCTTCTCCAGTTCATTTTTTGGATAAGGAAACTGAGGCAAACAAAGTTAAGTGACTTGCCCAGGGTCACACAGCTGGTAAGAATCTGAAGTCAGATCTGAACTCAGGAAGAAGATTCTTCCTGACTCCAGGCCTGATATTCCATCCACTGTACCATCTAGCTGCCCTATCTCTAAGGATACTTTTCACAGATCCAGTGAAATCGAGGATATGGACATCTTTCACCTGGTGAAGCAAAGCTTCCCAATGCAACTAACTGAAGCCAGTCCTGGCTTTTGAGGCATTCTATCATCTGTAGCCTTCAGAAAACTGCCACCATAGAGTCAGCAGTGCCACTGATAGTAGGTGTCTTCATACCTTCCTTATTTAGATTGACTGGCAGGTGTGGGGTGGGAAGGAGGTCAGACTTAATTACTGAAACATATTATAGACACTTAAATTCTTAGAATTGCAAGAGACCTTGGAAATAATCTCAACTAATCTTTTCATCTTATAGATCAGGAAACTGAGGTGAAAGGTGATTTGATTCGTTGAAAGTTGAGAGCAGTGCAGTGACATACAGGAAGCAGAAGTTGGGTCTCCTGAGTCCCTGCATTATAAAATAATTATTTAAATCATGCCTCTTTATTATTTTCAAGTACCAAGAATAACTTGAAGTAACAGCAAACAAAGTTGCCAAGTAGAGATCTCAGGAGGCCAGCTTTGATGAATAGATGTGACTAATTTGTAATTCATCTATTAACTACTGCTATGCAAATGATGGTAGCAAAGTGATTTAGAAGAGTTTTTTCTCTTAAGTAGGTCAAATATCACCCCCTGCCACTCTGCAAAATGAGAGGACTGGATTGGATCTTCCAGAGATGGCACTCTTAACTTTCTCACTAATATCCAGAACAGTCCCTCCAAGATCTCCATTCTGGATGAGAATGGACCTAGAATAGATCTAGTCTTCCCATGGGTCTTTCCAATTAGGGACTACCCAGGATTTGGCTTATATCATTTTTTAGGGACAATGTCTGTAGGAAAGGTCCCATAGCCTACTCCACTCCAATCTTAGGAGTAAGGGAATTCTTTAGGAACTCATCCCAATCACAAATTCCCAGACTCCTGAGTCCAAAATGCAAGAAGCACATTGGTTCATTATCAGCTTTTCTGATCCTACCATACTCACTCAACCTCAGTTTTACTCATCTGTAAAAAAAAGAAGGAAGTGGGGGGATAATAAATAATACCTGTGGTACCTACTTGTGATGTTGTGAAGCTCAAGTGACACAATGTCTGAAAAGCATTTATATGGTTTTGTAAGTCAATATGTGGCCCACAGGGATCCTTGTATGTGGTTTAGTGGTTGCCATTTATATTTGAGTTTGATACCACTGTAGTAGTGAACCACTGACATCCCTTCCAACTTTAGATCTAGGATCCTTTAAGACATATAGGAAACTCCCAGTGTGGAAACTCTTTCCACTGGTGATATAGATTCATTATTCCTCTGTGATTTATAGGTTTAGATAACTGTCTTGGGTTCAATGACTCATCCAGAGTCATGACTTGAAGCCCTGCCTTCTTGATTCTATTTCTATTTCTTGATTTCTATTTCTTACACAATGTGGTTTTTGTTATTATTTTATCATTATCACTATCATTATTGATTTCTTGTTCTCCTCATTTTATATTCAATGGTGTTCACAGAGAAATACTCCCTGGGATAAGTCATTAGCCTATTGTTTCTGTGGTCTCACTGACCACTTAATGAAACAGCTTTAGTAGCAGAGAGGACAATGAGGATGGTATGGATGTCTACCTGTTCTGTCATGGTTTGGATATCTTCCTTTAGGTGATCTCTATGTTTTGAGAGCTTCTAATTCTCCATAGTTTGGAGATTATGAACATTTTGATAGGATTGTTGTTGGTTAGTCATTTTAGTCATGTTCAACTCTTCATGACCCTATTGGGGTTATCATGGCAAAGATACTGGAGTGGTTTGCCAGTTCCTTCTCCAGCTCATTTTACAGATGAGGAAACTGAGGCAAGCAGGGTGAAATGACTTACCTGAGGTCACAAAGCTACTAAGTGTCTGAGGCCAAATTTGAATTCAGGAAGGTGAATCTTCCTCACTCTAAGCCCAGGGCTTTCTCCACTGTGCTGCCAGTTTTCTTACATTTGTGTGTGTATGTGGGAGTTTGTGTGTCTGTGTATGTGAATGCCCATGGGCATCAGTTTTGTTCTGGGTTGAAAGGCAAGAGGACTGGGCTAAATCTAAGGAATCCAATAAAGATAAATATAAGGCTTTACATTCAGAGTCATAAAATCACCTCTACAATGTATGAAGGGAGAATGGTTAGAAAATAGTTTTGGGGGAAAAGTCAAGGATTTAGTGGACTGAGATGTCCATATAAATCAGCAGAGTGTTGTGCTGTCCAAAATAGTCAACATTTTACTAGACCATGTTGAGAGGTATAGCTGCTAAGAAGAAGGATTTCATAGTCCCTCTGTAGTCTGCCCTAGTCAAACCATATCTGGAGTCTTGAGTTGAGTTGTGGGCACCATGGTTTAAAAAGTTAGAGAATATCCACAGGAGGGTAACCAGAATGGTAAAGGACCTTGTGATTTAATGAATTAAGTAACCAAAATTTAAATTAATTAATGCAAATTTAGAAAATTCCTTAAGTACTTAAGTGCCAAAAACTGTGCTAAGTGATGAAGGGTGCTGTCACAGAGGAGATGGCAAAGCACAGGAATTCTTTATTTCTTTCTTTCTTTTTCCCTTTCTTTCTTTCTTTCTTTCCTTCTTTCTTTCTTTCTTTTCTGTTTTTTTGTGCTCAGGGCAATGAGGGTTAAGTGACTTTCCCAGGGTCACACAGATAGTGAGTGTCAAGTGTCTGGGGCAGGATTTGAACTCAGGGTCTCCTGAATCCAGGGCCAGTGCTCCATCCACTGTGACACCTAGCTGCCCCCAAAGCACAGGAATTCTTAAAGTATGTTGGGGTACCAACCTAGCAGGGTAGGTTTGGGGAGCTTAGAAGGGAATGGCCCATCAAACTGGGAAGTTGGGAGTGGGCCTAAGGCTTAACAAGAAACAAAGATTCCAGTTTCTCTTCAGCAAGGGAGGAATTCTAGGAGCCCTATTTGGTGCCTGCTCCAGCTAAGATTCTTTTGTTGTTGTTGTTTGTTTTTTGGGGCTTTGTTTTGTTTTGTTTTGTTTTGTTTTTGCCCATGTCATATGAGGTCAAAGCAACTCCAGGACATCTTTAGCCCAAAGAAGATAAGACTCATGGTGTGTATGTAGGGGGAGGGGGGAAGAGAATAGTTGCATTCAAGAATCCAAAGGTCCATTATGTGGAAGATGGATTAGTTTTGTTTTGTTTGGTCCCAGAAGGCAGAACTTAGATCAATGAGCAGAAATTAAAAGGAGACAAATTTAGGATTGAAGTCATGAAAAACTAAAAGAGCTGCCCCAATGTGGAAGGGCTGCCTTGACTTGTTTAAAGTTTCCCCTCTTTTGTGATAATCAAGCAGAGGCTGGATGATCACTTGTCAGAAATATGATAAAGCAAAGTTCTCTGGGGGTATGGGTTGGACTAAATGGCTTCTGAGTTCCCTTCTACCTCTCACATTCTATGACTATGTAATAATACACTGGTTTTATTATAGTTCATTAGTTGAATTTGCAAGGGTATTTTGGAATTTCTAGGACAGATTTGTCATGTTCACTTATGCAGAATATTGAATTTCTGATGTATAATTTTGATCACTTGATCATATATTTCTTAGTATTTATTAGGTGCTATATTTTTGAACCCTTCAGTGACTATGGTGCATAATTTTTATGGTTTCCTTGAGAAATCAAAACTGGTCAATAAGTCTAGGCATTTTGAGGATAATTTTCTCAGTAACTTTTGCTAGCAATTATTATTATTATTATCAATGTTGTGTCATTCTTCCTATTATTATTACATAATTTACTAAATCATTTCCTAGTGGTCTAGTAGATTTGCTCCAGGAACCCCACATGCCTTCAATTTCCCAAAGGAGACAAAGAATAAAAACATCACAGTTCTAAATTCTTAGCACCCACCCACATTGTGCTATACAGGTACCAAGCAAATACAACGGCAGAATGTTTTCAGAAGGAGCAGTGCCTTCCTAGCTCAGCAGGAACACTGGATCTGACAGAATATTCATTCTGGGGGAAAGTTGGGAGGAATGTTCTTCATCTGAATAATGAGCTGCAAAGGGTGACCTTGATAACTTCATTGTAGCAATCTAATGAACTGAAGGGACTGTTAAAAGCTTGCATCTTCCAAAACAGAATTGACAGACATGGCAGAGGTACCTCCATAGGGGCCCATCATAATTCAACATTAGTTAAATGTACCATTAAAATATCCACATGGTTAATGGAATTTGTTTGGGGGTTGAGGTGGGGGGGCAAGTTGGATGTTTAAATTGTTTCCATCATGAACAGCTTCCTAAATTAAAAATTAAATGGACTTGAATATATTTAATTAGGTATATCTATTATCAATGTGAAAGGGATGGCTGAAATTCACATTAGAGATCCTTTATTTAAAAGAGTACAGTACATGATCAAAATGGAAAAAAAAAACCAATCTGGTTGAGAAATGGAAATTTCATCTATAATCAACACTAAAATAATCATTTGGGCTTTCCTTCTAGCAGCCATTCTGTGGAATGCCTTAGATTGTGACACACTGGTGACAGAGTACCATAATATCATAGGATTTTGAATTGGGAGAGTTTTATTAGAGTTTAGTGAGTCCTATCATTTAACTTTATGGGTAAGAAAACCAAGGCTTAGGTAGAAGAAATGACTTGGCTGTGGTTATGCAGGTAAAAAGAACACTCTCAGGTCTCCTCATGCCAAATTCATGGCTAGTTTGAATAGTTTTCTTCTATTACCACACAACCTTATGCTGTGGATGTGCTTAGGGAAGTTGCCAAGAGAGGTGGGAAAAACACACTTGACCTCTTGTGTCTCTGGAAAAGTATGTATTCCCTACACAAAATGTCAATTCTACTCTTCCTGAGTCTTCATTGATGGACCAATGACACCTTTGTTCTGTCACAGGCTCAAATTCGTGGCTGGTCCACATACCTTTGAGCCTGTCTTTATTTATTTTATTTTATTTTATTATTTTTTTTTTTTGGTGAGGCAATTGGGGTTAAGCGACTTGCTCAGGATCACACAGCTAGTACGTGTCAAGTGTCAAGTGTCTGAGGCCAGATTTGATCTCAGGTCCTCCTAAATCCAGGGCCTGTGCTCTATCTTCTGTGACACTTAGCTGCTCCCTTGAGTTTATCTTTTAGAGAAAAGAGGTATGGAACAGGGGAAATTTGTTTCCTATTAAGGAACATGCATATGGAGGAACCATGCCAGATGTAGGCACAAGAAGAGCAGGGAGAAGAAAGAGCTTCCTAAACTAGAATACCCAAGAAATTCTAGAGTTACTACTGTGAGAGGGCAGGATAAGGAGTTACTGCTAGAGGAAAACAAGAGGGGTAGATAGACACAGTGTGGAGACACAGTACATAGAACAATATAAATGTCTCCTTTCTCTGGTACTATTGTTAGTCATGTGTTCTGAGTAGGTTCCAAGGAATAGTGGAAATCTATCAGAGTTAATGGTTGCTGTGCTCCCTAGAAAGTTCAATCCCCATTCCTCCCATTTTGGTTAAAGGACAGCTAGAAGAGAACGTTGTCTTGACTCTAGAAAAATTAGTACTCTGTGTTGTCTTTTGGGTTAAACAAAACCATCCCTTAACATGTTAGTCTGAGTGCTTTCAGAGGACTCTTAGAGAGACAGAAGTAAAAGTCTAATGTTCTTAGAATAGACTCTTAATGAATTTTTTTGTTATTTTTTAGTTGTTTCAGTCGTGCCTGACTCTTCCTGATCTCATTTGGGGTTTTCTTGGCAAATATATTGGAGTGGTTTGCTATTTCCTTCTCGAGCTCATTTGACAGATGAGGAAACTGAGGGAAACATGATTAAGTGACTTGCTTAGGGTCACACAGCTAGAAAGAATCTTAGACCAGATTTGAACTCAGGAAGATGAGTCTTTCTGACTCCAGGCAGATCATTCTATGCATTGCACTACCTAGTTGCCCCCAAAGAGTATTACTCCTAAGAAACAACACCTGGCCCCCACCATAGTGAGCTCAGTCTGTGTGAGCCTAGAACTTTAGTTCTGAGCAAAAGGTTAAACAGATTCATCTGTCTCACAGAATAGTCTTTATTATTATTATTATTATTATTATTATTATTATTGGTGGTGGTGGTGTTGTTATGCAATTCCTTCCTTATAATAGTCCCTGAGAGGTAAGTAGAGCTTATTCTCTTATCTCTATTTTGCAGACTAGAGAACCAAGGGGTTAAGTTGGTTTTCTGTCAGAACCAGAACTTATCAGAGACAGCAAATTGAGATTCTTATGGAAACTTTGGCTATCATCATCCCTAACACAAGAGATTTGCTACAGTGCAGCCTGGCCATGCTCTGTGACTGGTACATACCCTATAGGTAGAAAGGACCTGGGATGACCTCCCCCCACCCCACCACTCATCCCCCAGAGCCAAGGAGATACTTAATAGAGAGACTTCAAGCCCACACACTCATAGATGTAAATTAATTTTTGCTGGTACCTGGATGACTAAACTTTATACCTGTTGTCCCACCTGGGGAAAGGTTACTATCTGTGGGCATGGAGTGAAGGAATAAGGGAACAGGAAGGGTGGAGATGGGGGTAAGAATAATAGGAAAAGCCAGGTCAATACATAAAAGGGAACTACAAGCAATGGGTAGGACTGATTCAAGACCTAAAGGGAAGTTTAAAACATGTAAGACTTACAGCACTTCATATTTGTACATCAGACCATAATTGACAGCTGTGAATCTTTGAACTTGTCTTGTATGTATTCCTTGTAGAAATCAGTAAACCCTTAAAATGATGACAGTATCCTAAAAAGGTCTATGTACTCTATTCAGGGAGCAGATCAAGGGAGAAGGAAAAATTATCTGGTCTTTTTCTGTAGGCAACTGTAGCAAGAACTATATAGTCCATTGAGGTAAGGTATTAGGGAAAAGTAACCAGAGCAGGCCACTGTTGAGCCAAGTACTGGGTTTTTTTTGTTGTTTGTCTTTGTTGCAGACCATTCAATCAGTCAATCAGAATTCATTGTTTTTGATGATCAGTCATTTTCAATCTTGTCTGATTCTTCTTGAACCCATTTGGGGTTTCCTTGGCAAAGATACTAGAGTGGTTTGTCATTTCCATGTCCAGCTCATTTCACAGATGAGGAAACTTAAGCAAGCAGGGTTAAGTGAATCATCCAGGGGTCACACAGCTGGTAAGTGTCTCAGTCTGGGTTTGAATTCAGGTCTTCCTGACTCCAGGCCCAGTGCTCTATCTACTGTGTCACCTAGCTGCCCATGAATTTATTATGTACCTACTATGTTCAAGGTACTGTGCTAAGCTAGGGATCCAAAGACAGAAATGAACAGTCCCTGACTTCAAGGACATTAAGTTTTAATATCAGAGACAAAATATACATATAGAAATACATTCTAATTAAATATAAGACAGTTTGGGGAGTAAGGAAGCTAGCAGCTGGGAAGATCCAGAAAATCTTTACACAGAAGGTAGTTCTTGAATTGAAGGAAGGAGATCAGAGATCTCCAGAAGCAGGAAGCAGTAAGGTGGGGGGATTTACTCTGGGCATGAGGGAAAGTCAATGAAAAGATAATTTGGGAAATAGACCATTCTGCTTGAGGAACAGAAAGTAGAGAAGTATATCTCTATCATAGACGGGGATTGAAATGGAATATTGTAAGAAGGCTGGAAAAGTAGGAAAGGACCAGATTATGACAGGTTATGAATAGCTTTCACTCCCTGGCAGGCATTTTTTTACCCTAGAAGTAATGGGGAGCCACTAGAAAGGTTATTGAGAGGGGGTCAAGGCATTACTTGGACCCATGCTTTAAGAAAATCCCTTTATTGACTTTGTGAAAGATCGATGGAATCAGGGAGAAGTTTGACACGGGAAGACCAAAGAAGATGCTATTATTATATTCCAAGTAAGATTTCACAATTTCACTATATCTTATCGTCTTAGAGGGTTGTCTGGGGGCTCTGGGAAATTGTGACTTGCCTTTGGTCCAGCAGTTAGTATTTTTGCCAGAGGCATGATTTGAACCTCTATCCTCTATCCCTCCCCTATGCCATGTTGACTCTCTCCTGGGGCTTCCTAAAGGGAAAAAAGGTGGGTTTTTGGCTTTGTATCTCTAACACTTAGCACATTTTCTGGCACATAATAAATGTTTAATATATGATGTTGCCATGAAACCACCCCTATCAGAGACCACAAAAATGCTCCTGGCTGGATGAGGTTGCTTCAGCATCATTCTCTTTAATAAGACTTGTCCTGGGGCAGATAGGTGGTGCAGTGGATAGAGAACTACTGGCCCTGGATTTAGGAGGACCTGAGTTCAAATCCAGCCTCAGACACTTGACACTTACTAGCTGTGTGACCCTGGACAAGTCACTTAACCCCAATTGCCTCGCCAAAAAAATCCCCAAAAAAACCCCCGAACTCGTTCTTTCTCTTCCATTTTTGCATATCTTTTCTTTCTTTTGATGGTTACCTACAAGAAATGCTACCGATATACCAAGGAGTAACCTTTAAGTACCATTGGAATAATTCTTCAGGCAGCCACTCAGGGACATCTGGGAAGCACCATCAGTCAGTGAACAACCAGTATGATATATGTGGTGCCGCTGTCAGAGCACAGGATCCTCAAGGAAGAGGATTGAGTGATCAATGTGGTTCATCTAAGCCACGAGAATTCACCAGGATGGGACCCAGCAGGAATTAACCATGTCAACACATTCTTGGAATCCTGTCCATGTCCCCACCAAGTAGGGAAGCATTTGGAGGTTCATTGTAGATAAGGAGGAAGCAGATAAAGTTAGCAAGGTATGGCCTGAATCAGAAAGGGTCCAAGGTCTTAGCAAAATTACAAGATCTAAATGAAAGTATGTTGGAGTCATGTCTTAAGGAAAGAGAAATATGAGTACTCCGGAAATCAGTGACGATGGTAATAATTATAATTAACAATAATGAGAAAGAGATAGAAGAGGAGGAGGAGAAGCACACATATAGTGTTTTTAGTGATCCTTATAACACTAGGTGCAATAATTATTGTCACTTTACAAATGTAGAAACAGGATTAAGGGTTAAGCGACTTTCCTGTGGTCAAATAGCCTACATCTGAGTTGGAATTTGAACCTTTGTCTTCCTGACTTCAAGCCTATTGTTCTATCCCATATACCACAATACCTCACCTACTTCTTTCTCATACCTGGCCTACTGCTATATCACCTACCAGGCAAGTTATGACTGTTCCAGGAAGTATCTGATAGTTATTGGGAGCCAAGCCATTAGAGACTGGTTCTCTCCCCTCCTTGCCCAGATGTTTATTCTTTTTATAGCTCCAGAGTACCCAGGACAGGGCTCTGAGAAGGGAGATGCCTACTTCCTCCAGGCTGAGATCAGGGCCCAAATGAAACCACTTCAAAGTCAGGGAAAGGGACTTCTAGGCCAGGTTAAGGAGATAGGCACCCTTTCTAACATCATCCTCAAACTTCTTTGATCCAAATGAGTTTAGATTCTAGTAGATTGTAAACTCCTTGAAATCAAAAACTTTTTAAAAATCTTATCTTTTTTATACTTACTGCATAGCTTGGAGCATTGTATATCATATATACTTAAGAATTGCTTGTCGGACTAGATTGGAATGGGTTGGATTAGATTGGAGATTCTTCTGATAACTTGAAATGCAAAACAAAATGTTAAAAATAACTTGTAAATTATCAGCTAATTAATAAACACATTAATAAGCAACTGTTATGTACAAGGCACGAAGTTAGGCTCTCAAGATAATTATAATGATAGCTGGGATCGGTGCTGCACTTTAAGGTTTGCAAAGTACTTTACATATATTATCTTGGTGGAGTCTCCCAAGAACCTTCAGAGGTAGGTGTTATTGTTATCCCATTTTCACATATGAGGAAACTGAGAATGAGAAAGGTGAATTACCTGGGGTCAAAAAATTAGTAAGTGTCTGAGGCAGGATTTGAATTCGGGTCTTCCTAACTCCAAATCCAACACTCTATCTACTGTCATGCCTAGCTGCCTTCAAAGACAAATGGAAGAGAAAGGCAAAAATGAAGGTCCCAGCTCCCAGCGGAGCTTACAGCTTATTAGGGAGATAACATGTACATATAAAAAGATATATACAGAATGAAGGTAGAATTTTTGGTCAGAGGGAAGATTATAAAGGCTTTCCATATGTAGCTGGTGTGGTGGGTTGAGGGCTAGGCCTAGGGTCAAGAAGATATTCCCAAGAGCTAACCACCCCCCAAATGAATTTTTCTTGAAAAGTGTTTTTGAAATAAAAGTGTCTTCACCAAGCATATGTTGCTGTGTTTATCACAAGGGCTGGGATTCTTGGTTTCGATTCTTCTTCAGTCATTTCCCTGGCTAAAACCTTGAAAACCAAGAGAAATTGGGAAATTTGAAGCAGCAAGAGGGCTTTTTGTGATTTTTAATTTAGACCTAATCAATAGCTGAGAATGACCTATTCAAGCAGTGGAGAAAAAAAAAAAGTTGCTTGGAGGTTGAAATCTTTGAACTCTCATCTGGCCATGAGCCAGGTGTGGTCTAGGGATAGGACATGTCTTAGATCCAGAAGACCTTGGTGTAAGTTCCCACTCCAGCACTTAATTGGCTGTGTGACCCTGGGCAAGGCACTTACCACGTTGAATCTCATTCTCTTTTTCTGTAAAATTATACCTGAAAATAGGTATAATGGTCCCTGTACTGCCCATATCATAGGCTTATTGTGAGAGAAATGTTTTGTAAACATTGAAGTGATATAAGAAACAAAAATTATTATTATTACAAACCACTGGAGATGCCAGAATCCAGCTGAGAAAAAAACAAAGAGACTAATAGTAACATTAGAAAATACTATCCTAGCATGGGAATACCTTTGCAATCCTAGGTAACATTATACTTCCTTTCAGATACATCAAGGATTTCTAATAATAATTCACATTTATATCTGTATAGATAGAGATGTAGATATCTATAACTATCTCAGATAGCTAGGTGGCACCATTTTGTATAGAGTGCAGGGCCTAGATTCAGGAAAATTCATCTTACTGAATTAAAATCTGGCCTGAGACACTTACTAGCTATATGACCCTGGGCAAGTCACTTAACCCTGTTTGCCTCAGTTTCTTCATCTGTAAAATGAGCTGGAGAAGAAAATGATATACCACTCTAGGTATCTTTGCCCAGAAAACCCCAAATAGAGTCATGAAGAGTTGAATACAACTGAAACATGACTGAAAATCTATATCTATATTTATATAGATATACATATAATCTATATATTTATATGTATACACACATATAACCTTAAGGTTTCAAAATGCTTTATATATGTTATCCCATTTGATCCTCACCACAACTCTAGGAAGTAGGTGCTATTATTATCAGCATTTTTTATAGATGAAGAAACTGAGGCTAGTTAAATGGCTTGTCCACAGTCACATAGTTAGTAAGTATCTCAGGCTGGATTTGTTATTTTATTTTATTTTATTTTTTTGCAGGGCAATGAAAGTTAAGTGACTTGCCCAGGGTCACACAGCTAGTAAGTGTCAAGTGTTTGAGGTCAGATTTGAACTCAGGTCCTCCTGAATCCAGGGTCCCCTCTTTATCCACTGTGCAACCTAGCTGCCTCTCAGGCTGGATTTGAACTCAGGTCTTCCTGACTATAAGCTCACCAGTCTAACTGCTACTATAATTTGGTCTATGGGAGTTCTTCCTCCATTGATCAGATGGCAACAGCTGCTCAGCCTCCTGCTCAAACTGCTAAAAGACCATCTTCATGATTAGCCTCTCCCCTCCCCTCACTAGCACCCCCATGAAAAGACATCACCAGGGGCCTAATCATCTGGGTGATGAATTTCTTCAGTTAGGCTGGCCTCAGATGACAGGTGCACAAGCCCTGCTTTGCCCCACCCCCTTTTCAAGCTACTTAAACACAACAAAGGACCTGTAATTTTATTACTGTAGAAAAATCTCTGCATCTCTGTAGTTTGCAAGTCACCTATAACCTATGGTTTTAGAGCTTAAAGAGTGTCTTGCAAAGGGGGCAGCTAGGTGGCGCAGCGGATAGAGCACCGGCTCTGGAGTCAGAAGTACCTGAGTTCAAATCCGGACTCAGCCACTTAACACTTACTAGCTGTGTGACCCTGGGCAAGTCACTTCACCCCAATTGCCTCACCAAAAAAAAAAAAAAAAAAAAAAAAAAAGAGTGTCTTGCAAAGATCCCAAAGCTATTAAATGTTGGAGGTGAAAAGTGACTTCAAGATCCTTCTGGAGTTTGAAGAACCAGAATTCTAGGGCTGCAGAGGACCTTAGAGGTCATCTAATCTAAATCTTTCTTTTTAAAATTGATGAATAAAGGGAAGCCATGGAGGTTAATAAAGTCACACTGTTAGTAAGTGATCAAGTCTGGATTCATTCAGGTCCTGTCAGTCAAAGTTCAGGGCACATTCATTGCATCATAAATTCTAACCATTAGGTCACACTGCCTCCCCTGCTTTTCAAATAAATAAATGAATGAAATCCAAAACAGAGGATTATAGAACCATAAAATCATAGAGCTGGAAGGGCCCTTCCGATCCTCATAAGCCCAACCCCCTCATTTTACAGACAAGGAAATTTAACAAGCTAAACTCCAGCTGTATGTGAAATAAGCAAAGGAAAATTTTTTTTAAATAATAATAATAATAAATGTAAGTAGGAAATAAGCTTTCTGATGGATAAATTTCAGACCTGATTTGGGGGGAAAGAAGGTGCTAAACTGGGAAAATACTCATCCTTTTTCATGTTTGGTTAAATATTACAAAGACTTATGCAAATCAGATTTGGGGAAGGAAACTGCCTAATCTCTGTTTTGTTTGAATTTCTCTGGCACATGTTGCCTTTCCTTCTAATTCACTTGGCAGGCATCTGTAGAGGAGAGCGGTGTTCCATGCCCTGAGTGAGGCCTAGCAGGACTGTCAGTCTAGAAAAATGAAGGCTGAGCGCAGGATTGATTCTGGTCTTAGGAAACCCTGATTTTTAGCTACAAATTCCATAAGGGCAGGACTGGAAGCCATTCTTCTTCTCCCTTCCAATCTTTCAAGGTCTCCCCCACCCCCTGCCCCAAGTGGGAAGGAGGTAAATTTAGATAAAGTAACAACTTTAGTGAATAGTTAAGACCTGATATCGATATATTGCTTTAAAGTTTGCTAAATCATTTACATTCAGCATCGCCTTTGGTCCTTACAACAGCCATGAGAGATACCTCCTCACTGCAGGTATTTTTTCTCACCACTTTACAGATGAGGATACTGAGTCTCAGAGGGGTTAATGGATGTGTTCATGGTTGCCTAATGAGTAAGTATTAGGAAGGAATCAAATCCAGCTCTTCCTAAGAGGCAAGCTAGTGGAATGCTTGGTTTGGAGTCAAGACAGGGTGAGTTCAAGTCTGACTTAAGGCACCTAATAGCTGTGTGACCCTGGACAAGTCACTTGACCTCTGTCTGTCTCAGGCTCCTCAAGAGTGAACTGGGAGTTGACAGCTAGGTGGCACAGTGGATAAAGCACCAGCCCTGGATTCAGGAGGACCTGTGTTCAAATTTGACCTCAGACACTTGACATTAGCTGTGTGACCCTGGGCAAGTCACTTAACCCTCATTGCCCTGCAAAAAAAAAAAATGAACCGGGGATAATTATAGCCACCCCCCTCTCCAGGTTGTTGTAAGGCTCCAATGAGTTATTTGTAAAGTACTTAGCTTTATTATTTGTAAAGTGCTCACACATAGCAGGCGTGTAATCAATTCCATTTCCTTCCTTCTTTGGTCTGTGTTCGAATATACCCTAACACTCCAGTGCCTCTCCTTACCATTCTTGTTGCTAGGTAGTAAAATGATAGAATGGTACTTGAAATGAATGTCAAAACGCTGGTGAAATGGCCACTAACCTTGTCAGAATATTAGAGAGAACATTGACAACCCAGAATATGTCCAGAGGATACTTATTGCTATCAGTGGATGGGGGATGGTGCCAAATGAGAATCAGTTGAGGGAATTGGAGACAAGACAATTTATAGTGGGATTTGAGGGTGACCTCCAAATGTCTGAAGGATTTTCAGGGTAAAGCATTAGACTTTCTTTTGTTGGCCACTGAGGGCAGAACTAAGAGAAGTGAGAAGTTTCAGAGGGTCGGATTTAGGTCTGAAATTTACAGAAATCCTTTATTAGCTTCTTGTTCAGTTGTCCAGTTGTGTCCGATTCCTCATGAGCCCATTTGGAGTTTTATAGGCAAAAATACTTAGAGTGGTTTGCCATTTCCTTCTCCAGGTCATTTTACAGATGAGGAAAATGAGGCAAACAGGGTTAAATGACTTGCCCAGGGTCACACAGCTAGTAAGTATCTGAAGCTAGTTTTGTATTCAGGGTCTCCTTGACTCTAGGCCAGGAACTCGATCTACTGTACAACTTAGTTGATGGTTAGAGTCAGCTGACAATGAAATGGTCTTCCTCAGGAGCTGGTGTGCTCATCTCTACTACAGTTTTTTTGAATCATTTTTTTCAACTTATAAGCACTCATTTTCTCTCCACCACACCCCCACCCTATCAAAAAGAAAGAGAAAAATATTGGCCATGTGCAAAACGTATGCTCCATGATGCATCTTGAGTCCATCCCATCTCCATCCCTTACTAGAGGTCTGCAAGTGGAGGATGAGTGACCTCTTCTCAGGCCTGCTCTTCATGTCTGGCTTGGATCGAATGGCCTCTGAGTTCTTTTCTCCCTGAGATTTTGGATCCTCTGCTGAGAAAAATGGTCACCAGGCTGTCCTTCTTTGATCAAAGGATCACAGATTCCAAGATGGAAGGAAAGAAAGAGGGCTGTCTAGTCTAACCTTCATATTTTACAAATTAACAATAAAAAACTGAGGCCCAGAGGTATTGGCAAAAGTCAGATACCTGCCTGTGGGTAATTCTCCACCACAGATGCCATCTGGATGCTAGCTATGGTCTATCCTGGAGCCTAGCTTACTACAGGTTCATGGTCTCAACTCATTCCTCCCTAATGTGTGGTGCTAATCATGCATCCAACCAGTCTATACCATCCCTCACCCCCTCATCTTGCTAATCCAGTCCTTTTGCTTCTTTGCTCCCCATTTTTATCTACACTACCTATTGCATAGCTTATAGCTGTGAACTGGACCCTTCTTACTCCCTACACAATAGCCATTAGCAGTCCGCTTAATGTCCAACCAGGTTGCTGCTGCCCTCTGCTGGTCTCAGTGAAGCCTTCAGGAACTCAGCAACAAAGTCCTATTCTGGCTAGCCTAGCCTGAAGCCTCCTCCTTAAGACTTGAGTCACTATAAAATACCAGAGTTAATATAGTATAAATGGCTCAAAGAGGGGCCTAGATAAAGTCCTAGAGGAATTATGAAACAATTACATACCATTAAGAGGAGTCAGAGCATTTGGGGGAGGGGTGATATCTAAAATTCTTTTAATTCTAAGTCCTATAATTTTATGAATACTGATTGAGTTGATCCTATGGACTCAATGTACAGTACTCAGTACAAATGTGCAGAGTCCAAAAAAGGAAAAATGAATTGCCAACAGATGGTACAAATTCTCCTGTTTTCAAATGAAACTGTGTTGATTAGATCCACTGGAAAAAAATGGAAATATATGAATATAATTGAATATTATTATGCAGTAAGAAGGGAAAAATGTGAAAACTTCAGAAAAAGATGGGAGGGTTTGTAGGACCTGATGCAGAATGAAAAGACTATATATGGTGACTATAACAATTTTGTGACAATATCAGTGAAAAGTTCACTAAAATGAAGTAGACATCTGAGTAACAAAAACATCAGCAAAGATCCCAGAAGTAATGTGGATAGGTGCTGGACATGGAGGCAGGAAAACATGCCTCAGATACTTCCTAGCTGTGTGATTCTGAGAAAGCCATTTAATTTCACTGGGCCTCAGTTTCCTTATTTGTAAAATGAGGTTAGGGTTGGTGTCTTCCAGCTCTAAATGTATCGCCTTATGACCTTCCTTATCATGGTAGAGAGATAAGGAACTACAAAGACAGAATTGTCTAATATATTTGTGTGTATGTGTGCCTGCATGTGTGTGTGTGTGTGTATGTGTATAATGTCACTTCATTGGCTCTTTCTGCTTAACTGTTGTTATTTGTCACAAAATAGAGGGAGAGAGGATTAATCTGAAGGGGAGGAAATTATTCCTCCTCAAAGTAATTGTTATGTAAAGACAAAAGTCATCAAGAAAAGATATTGTGTCCTCAAGGGCTATTGGTTTTTCTCCTCCATGAAGGCCTTCAAAGACCATTTGTCTGATGGATTGTGGCGGGGATGGCTTTTAGATATAGGTTAGACTATATGGCTGCTGCGGTCCCTTCCAATTTTGTGATTCTGTGTTAAAGAAAAGAGAGATATTGGCCTAACAACCCATCCAGGGAAAAGGAAATGGACAAAAAATAGTTATTGCCCGTGATGTGCAATTGGGTGGGCAGCCTATTGAGTGAGTTCATCATTACATCTATCTGGGACAGACTCTGCAGAAGGACAATGAATGGGGCCCAGACTTGAATAAGAGGAAGTGAGTGGGCTGGATTGAATTTAGGAAATTGCAGAGGGTTTTAAATGATCACAAGCTGTTCTCTCATATACAGAAGAAAAATTTTAAAAATCAACACCAATGTCTTACAGTGCCATGATTTGTGAAGAATCTAAATTGTAGGTGACTGAAAGGTCAGTGGAAGAATGCAGAGGGTCTAGGTCAGCCACTGAATATTGCCAGGAATAGCTCAGACACAGCAAGTGGCTTTAGGGATATCATCAAGGCAATGGAGGAAGAGAAAAGAAGATGGGCTGGTTATACAGTGAATTGAGGGATAGCAACAGATGGGCAGCCTGGGCATTGAGCTGATACCCATGGAATATTAAACAAGTATAAAAAAGAATCCATGTATGTTCTCTGTGGTGGCTTTAGAGCAAGGCAAAAAAAAGAGACAAAAACTAAAAAAAAAACTGTTAAAGAAAAAGGATGCTTGCTAAGGGGGATGCTCTTGGCATGGTCAGAAATTAATATCACCCCAATTATTTGAAAGTTCTTTTGAATTGCTGTGGCTTTTAGGAAACAAGTCCACATCCTGATCCAGTTAGAAGCACCATAGTCATTTCTAAAAGAAAACGATGTTGGAGATTTCTGCAGCAGAGTGATAGATCACCCATACAACTGAATTGACTTGTTAAAGGTCACATGAGCAGGAAAGTAGCAAAGCCAGGATTTGAACCCAAATACCCAGACTCTGAATCCAGCAATCTTTCCACTTTGCTTCTATATCATGGAACGCAGTTCTACATGCATTTATCAAGGGCTCATATGTGCAAGGTACTCAGTTAAATACTAGAGATAAAAAGCACCCCCACCCCCCCCCCAAAAAAAAGGAAAGAAAAGAAAATCATCTGCCCTCCAGTGGTTTATATTCTATGGGAAGAAAGTGCTAAAAGTACCAAGCAAGAGTACTTTCCCACCCTCAACTCCCTTGCCAGCCATTTAAGTTGACCTGCCTTTCCCTGAACAAGGCATGGCAAATCAACTCTGAGTAGCTCTGCAGTAACTCCTATAGGACCCAGGAGAAGCCTTTTTTTGTTAAGCTTTAAGCTCTCCAATTGCATTAGTTTTCCTCTTTCTTCATGGGTCCTCTTTGTTAACTGGTCTCCCTTTGGATTTCTCTCAAGTCCTGGCCTCAGGGACTGACATAATATAAAACTCAAGAGCCCCCTAGATATGATCAGTTCCCCTCTACCCCCTTGTTGTCAGATTATATGCTGCCTCTTAGAGCAGGGGATCTGAGACCTGGGGCTCTGTGAACTTTTAAAAATTTTAGACTATTTTATTTCAATTTAAGTGCTCTCCCCTGAAGTTCTCTCTATTGTTTTATGACTTTAAAAACATTATTCTGAGAAAGTGTTCACGGTCAGTGTTCTAGGTGGTACCTACTTTTAGGTGCCTACAGTGGTCTTGGAGGCACTTAAGTGGCTTGGTGGATAAAAGACTGGGCCTGAACTCAAAAAGACCAGAATTCAAATTCAGACTTAGACACTAGCTTTGTGACCATGGGTAAGCCATTTAATCTGTTTGCCTTAAACTGCTGGAAAAGGAAATGGCAAATTTTATCTTTGCCAAGAAAACTCCATGGACAATGTTGGCATGATGTGGTCTACCAAGTCATAAAGAGTCAGACATGACTGAACAACTTAACGGCTGAACGACAACAATGTTCTAGGTACCATGCTAAGTTCTGGGGATACAAACAGTGACAAAAGATAGTCCCTGATATCAAGAAGCTCATAGTCTAATCAACCATGGTCTTCTGCAGATTTCCAAAGGTGTCCATGATGGAAAACAAGATTAAGATTCCCTGGAATAGAGGAAGCCTTTCCTCATACCTCTATTTGTTGGTGTCCAATCCCTCTTCCAACTGCCTTATATTTACTTCTCTCCTCCCAGATGGAATATAATCTCCTTGAGGGTAGGAACCATTTTTTGTCTTTTTTTAGAATTCCTAGCACCTAGCAAAATACTTTGCATATAGTTGGCACTTAATAAGCACATTTTGCCTTATTTAATTGGGTGAGGGTACACATGAGGAAACTGAGGCCCATACTGGGCCAAAGTCACCCAGCTAACTAGAGATTCAAACACAGATCTAACTCCACATCCAGTGCTAATTTTACTCTCTTGATCTCCAGGGTTCCTTCCATTCCTAAGATTCTATGATTCTCTATATGATTAGCAGGCTAGATGGAGAAGACTGGGGAGGATAGAGCTATCTTGGGAGAAAGAAAGATGATCCACCAAAAATGTAAAGCTAAAATGTTAGGAGTCATAGTCAATTAATGATACAAAACCCCCCAAAAATGGTTTCAGTCTTTCAAGGTACGTATATTCTACTGGGGATGGGAGGATACTATGTGTATATATTTATATACACATATACATACATACATACACACAAATAAACACACACACTTATGTAAAAAGTGGTGGTGATGTTCATCCTTTGTTTTTGAAGAGGACTAATGATGTTATGGGGTGATGTCTTGACTCTTGTATAAATTGGATTTAAGTGAGGTAAACTGAGGCATGAGTCATCTGTCTCACTCTCTCTTCCTGAGTCATCAAAATCTAGTTATAGGGCAAAAGTCGAGATGACTGGTAATATCCCAGGATGCAATAGATGACTTTGGCATTTTTTATGTCTAATCAAGCTCTAAGCTCTCCATAGCAGCTGCTTCAGGCACCTTCATGGGTATTGGAACAATTTTTTCTCACCCATTCAGTGTATCAGGGTAAGTCTTTACATGCTTGGGGTAGACGTCCCACTAACTCACTGATTGGTGTGAAGCCTGTCATTTACCCTTAAACTGGTTTAGCCCATCTGCTGAGATGGTCTTAGCGGGGTGTGCCTGCTGTGCATGCTACAGCGTCTTGGAGTCACTGGTAAGAGTTAGATGAATATGGACACCAAAGGTGGATGAACAGCCCTGAAAATGGTTTGGCAAGCTCCCATACCAGAAATACTAGTCCTCCCTGAATGCCCCATACACCCCTAGGTGGCAGAGTAGATAGAGTGCTGGGTCTGGCATCAAGAAGACTTATCTTCATGAGTTCAAATATGGCCTCAGATGCTAGCTGTGTGAACCTGGACAAGTCACTTAACCTTTTTGCCTCAGTTTCCTAATTTGTAAAATGAGGTAGAGAAGGAAATGGCAAACCATTCGAGTATCTTGGCCAAGAAAACAACAAATGGGGTTAGGAAGAGTCAGACATGACTGAATATACAAGTCATGTTATAAGCAAATGCAAAATATATACCAATTAATACCAAATAACCAAAGGCAAAGGACTAAAAAAGTCAACCAGCTATTGCCTGAAAACCTGCAAGGAGAAGAAACCATCACCTCTTGATTCAGAAACCATCTGTCATTAAACATCATCCCACATTTCTGCACCTGGGTGACCCACTTTCTCTTGATTCCAAAACTTCTAGGGAAGGTGAGCCAGAAGGTTAAGGACTGTATGCCATTTGGATTTTGTATCTCTGCAGTGCCTACCACAGTAAGTCATGGAACAGGAAGGAACCTTAGAGTCTCCCTAGCCTTCCAAGCTAACAGGCCACTCAAACAGGAAACCAACTTCCAGAGAGCTTAACACTTTTATGCCTGGAAGTTATCTGAGTCCCTGAGACCCTGATTGGTGGTTGCTTGAGTCACCCACTACATCTAGGTCTAGCTCTAGCCACCTTTATCAGTCATGCATCTTCTGTTCTCTTTCACTTTCCAGTTCTGAGGCCATTATTAAATTAATTCTGTGATTATTCCTAGAAAGAATAGGTTCTTCTTAATCTAGTATGGCTCCACTCATCATCTTTGAAACCCTCCCAATCAAAGTAATCCCTTGGTGGTCCCCATTCCACTATATGTTTTGTCTTCCCCTATGAGAATTTAAGTTTATTGAAGACAAGGACTGTTTTAGGTTCTTGTATTTGAATCCCTGGTTCTTAATATATAGTAAGTGGTTAAGTGTTTTCTTTAATTCATTCAGGGTCCATTTAATTCCAACCTTCTCATTTCACAGAAGAGAAAATTGAGGCCTAGGGAGGTGAAGTGCTTTCCCCAAGTTTCCAAGGCAAGATCTGAAACAAGGTCATTTCACTCCTGATTTAGAGCTATTCCCATTGTAACATCCTCCCTCCTACAGTAGGCACTTAATAAGTGTTTGTCGAATTCAACTATTGAATGGCCTAAAAACTCTTGGTTCTTTCCAGGAAGAGTAAGCGATAAAAACTGAACAAAAGGAAAAAATAGAGCTAGGTAACAAAAGGAAATTAGAAATGCCTATGGAATTCAGAAGCAGCCAGCCTGAGAAATCATTTCCATCTGGCAGACTTAGATAGAAGATGATTAGGTTTAGTCATGCTGTCAGCCTGATAATAGGGAGGATGGTGGGTGGAATCCCACTGATTGTATTGGGCTAACCTAACTGGCTATTCAGCTGCTGCCTGCAGGTTATACTGAAGGAAGTTGTATTGAGCAGGAAAGTTCATTGGCTAGTTAACTGCTGACCATAGGTTGCCATGAAGGTGCTTGTATTGACTTGAATTAGGACTAGAAGCAGACATCTCCATGACACCAGTAGCAGGAGTGGTCTACAGGAATGCTGAAGAGATACACCATCAGTATTCTACAATAGAGTAAGCAGGGGTAGGACTCTATAACATTTGCCTCTACAGTGAATGGTTTTCATTGATCTCCAACTACCTGGAAAATAGTGACTCTGAGAAAGCAATATTATATCCTCCTCCTTTTAAGTGAGGAAGTTCAATTTGGGAGCCTGGAAATGGCTCACACATTAATTCTTTCCCAGGGCAATGAGGCACAAAATTAGGGGATCGAGGGAATCACATGTCGATTGTTGCAGGCAAAGAAGGTAGAACAAGTGATTTTGTGGATTAAATGTGTGAGTGAGTGAGTGAGTGTGGGTGGCTGCATGCATGCATGCATGCATGTGTGTGTGTGTGTGTGTATGTGTGTGTGTGTGTGTAATAGTGAAGTGGAGAGTTGTACTTGAAATCAAGAAGACATGGGTTCAAATCTTGTCTTTGACACATATTGGTTCTCCACCACTATAGGTTGTAAATGAAGGGAACTCATTACCCAGCAGGGAACCACTGGTGTTTTTTAGTAGCTGAGTGACATGAAGAAATCAGCTTTACAGAAGATCGGTAAACCACCTCCTTCCAACTTCAAGCAGTCAGAACTCCACATATTTCACCCTGAGGGTAACAGACAAAACTTGGAAAGAAAAGCCAAATGAATAATACATTTTCTTGCTACGGTTTTTTTCCAAGGCAAGGTACTTCCCTGAAAGCTTCTGAAAATAGGTATACTTCCCTTTCATTCTATGAGACCAATAGCAGTCATGTACTATTCAGGTATGCCCCATTTTAAGAAGCTAAATTATATAAAAATCTTATAAAATCATAGAAACTTGAAAATTCAAATCTGGAATCAATTTTAGAAGCAAAATTATCCAAATCTATTAAGAACCTTCCTCTTGATCATTCTAAATGATGTCTTACTTAAGATGTGATAAACTTCTAGCTATTTGGGTTGAGTAAGAGGGACTCTGTATATTACTTGACCTTGCCAGTTCAGAATGGGAATCCAATGAGTCTTATTGATTAAATTGAGTAGGTGACTTCTATTTTTAATAGAAGGCCAGCCCCTCTTGATTCCAAGCTGACTTTATACTTGAAACAGTTAGAAGAATGGTATTGTCATTGACCTTCAGCTTGAGCATCATGGGTCAGTGGAGGGAATGCTGGATTTGGAGTCAGAAAATTTGTGTTCCAATCTTAACTGCCAATTACTACATGTATGACTTTAATCAAGTTACAACTTCCCTTGGTCTTAGTTTTCTCAAGAATAAAATAATGGTTCTCAAATGTTTCTTCAGGCTCTAAACTCATAACTTTACTTCCCAAAACCCTCATAGAAAGAGCTGAAGAGCATATCAAGGGACTAGGATGTCACATGTTTTGATATGAAGGATTAAAGAAATGTTTTCTGAAAAACAAAACAAGACCTATATGAACTGATGCAAAGGAAAGTGAGAAGAAGTGGTAGATGATTGTGCACAGTAACAGTTATGTTGTAATGATGATCAATTGTGAAAGACTTGGCTACTCTGATCACTAGAATGATCCAAGACAATTCCAAAAGACTCACAATGAAAAAAATGCCATTCACTTCCAGAGAGAACTGACAAACTCTGAGAGCAAACATGTATAATTTTCTCTATTTTTCTTTTTTTTAACATGGCTAATATGGTAATATATCTTACATGATTTCATATGTGAAAAAAGAAAAGAAATGTCTTCTGATCTTTCTTCCCCTTGACCCTACACAATTTCTTTCCCATTGGAAAAGATATGGGAACTTCTCTTGCTTCTGATCTTCTTTCCTTCCTTTTTCTTGGTGGACAATGGGGTAAAAGGTTCTGTTCCATCCTTCCCTCTCATTTACTAGCTAACATTTGGATAGCACTTTAAATTTTGCAAAAGAATTTGAGAGATATTAGCTTATGTGTTCTTTACACCAACCAAGCCTGTGAGGCAGATTTTATAATTATCCTCATTTTACTGGGAAGTAACCCGAGGCTGAAAGAGCTTAAGTGACTTGGGTCATACAGTTGGTATTTATCTGAGGCAAGATAGAAACTCATAGGTCTAGAGACTACCCTTTTCTTCCTTCCTGATTAGCTGAAGAGTCTTGATTTAGGGAATTCACTTTTCCCTTTCAGGTAGAACTGCAGGTTTCAACTGGGTTGGTGTCCTCTGTGCTGGTTAAAGGGGGTGGGGAACCTACTAGATGTAGAGTAGGGACTGCTTGCCAATCTACTTGGAATTTCTTTTCAGTAATGTCTTTTCTAGCTTTGTTATTATTGGTGTTTTAGGACTAGGCATATAATTTCATTATTATGAGGAAGAAAAGAGAAGTGAAGGGAATCAAGGAGCTTACATTTTATTGGGGGTGGTAGTAGTGGTATGGTTTAGTACATAGAAATGCAAATATAATGAAAGCTACCATTTTGATAGCACTATGAGGTTTGCAAAGCATTTTCTACATATTATCACATTTGGTTTTAATTCTCTTCATGGCCTTTTAAAGTAGGTATCCCTATTATCCCATTTTACAGTTGATTAAACTAAGACGGAGAAAGGTTATATGGGTTGTTTGGGTTTACAAAGCTAGTAAGTATTTTCTTGATTCCAAGTACAGCATTTTATCCTCTGTACCACCTAGCTGCCTCAGCATATACAAAGTAAATACAAAGCAATTTCTGGGGTGTGGTGGTTATAGAAATGCTATGAATTCATGGAACTGTCATCCACTGACTAATTCATTCAACATTTATTGGATACTTATCGTGTGCAGGAGGACAGCTAGATGGCCCAGTGGATAGAGTGCCAGGTCTGAAGTCAGTAAGAACTGAGTTCAAATGTGGCCTCAGTCACTTATTAGCTATGTGACCCTGGATGAGTCACTTAACTCAGCCTCCCTCAGTTTTCTCATCTGTAAAATGAGCAGAAGATGGAAAAGATAAATCACTTCAGTATTTTTGCCAAGAAAACCCCAAAAGGAGTCATGAAGAGTTAGATACAAATGAAAAAAAAAAGACAACCACAACAACAATTCAACTGTGTGCAAACCCTAGCTCTAATTCCTCCTGGGCAGGGACCTTTATTCTGTCTTTGCATTTCCTAGTAGCACCTTGGACAGGCCCAGGACAATGAAGGTGCTCACTAAATCTTTGTAACTGACCAACTGAATGAGGAACAGACTGATATCAAGCAGACAGGAGCTAGTTCAGCCCTTCTGGCCCTCTGCAGATATTATTATATTCTAGGACGTCTTTCTACCTGTCATGGCTCTAGGCACCTTATGAGATGGCTTAATTCCAGAAGACCCCCTTGACATTCCAGCCTTCATCCACATTCATGTTTAATAGAGATCTTTGTGAATATCGTTAATGCAATTATTATCTTGGCATGAATACATTTCTGTCACATTGTCATGGATTCCACTCTGCCTCCTTAAGAGCCCTTCTGAGGCTTAGCTGTGACAGGACCCAGAATCTGCCCAGGGTTGAATGGGACATGAGTGGCTCTTTTCATTATGCTCCTGGCTCCTGGAAAAGTCTGGGACAGGGAGGGAGGGAGGAACAGAGACGGAAGCCAGAGGTTAACTGGTCTCGCTTTTAAAATAACTGAGCACTGATTAAATCGTTCAAATAGCATTGCAAATACTACAGCGTGCCATCTTCGATCTCCACAGCTGCCCTATTACATCCATGGCTCTGATGGATAAGCCCCCAAATGACTCCTTGGGGAAGGTAGAATGCTCAGACCATTTATTTCTAATAAGTATTTTAGAGGTCTCTGCTGAAGTGACCAGAGGGACTGAGAGCTGGTGACCTTCCAGAGTCCCTGTCCTACACACCAACCTTGCTTTGATGAGGGCCATGCTACAGGCCCTGCAGAGTTAAGTCCCATAGCTTTCACCCTCAAAATATCCCAACAGGGACTGTAAAAAAATCGATCATAAATATTTCATTGAAGGCAAAGATAATAATGATAAGTTAGCAGAACTAAGATTGGGGGATGGGGTGTTACCATTAATCTACTTTAAAAAAAACCAACTCTATCATATTTTCTGGTCTGCATTAGTGCAGGAAGTGGGAGAGTTCTCCTGTTCAGGGATAACAAAGGAAGGGCTTTTCCACACCTGTATCTCCAAATTATTCTGCTGCTAATGCCTTACAAAGCCAAGAGAAGGGAACCAGACTGAGAATTCTGCCAAAAGGTTCACCAGATCATGTCAGGTGTCCACAACAGGTCCCCAGTATGTAAAGCAACTTGTCTTCCCAAAAGATACTGTTTTTCCCTCTTCCTCTCCCTCTTCTCTTCCCTGTGCCCCACCCCAAATCAGTCCATTTGGAAGAAGAACCACAGCTGAGGATAAATGTCCAGAGGGTGGATTTAAGTCCATTGGAATTTTTTAAAATTTCCCTTTCCTTGTCTAGCATTACACCAAACATTAAAGAGCAGGAAAAGAGAATCTTGGAGAGCTATAATTCAGATAATAAAAGAGCTGGAAATGATTATTGGGTCATAGACTTAGAGTTGGAAAAGAACTTTAATATCAAGTCTAACTCCTCTCATTTTACAAATGGAGAAACTGAGACCTAGAGAGGATAAGTAATTTGTCCATGGTCAAACAGCTAACAGTAGGCATCAGACAGAGAAACCAAACCCAGGTCCTCTTCCTCCTAGTTCAATGCTCTTGCAACTGTGCCACATTGTTTTTCTAGTATTGTTGCTTATTTTCTCCAATTTCCCCATCTTCATTTCTGCCTTCTCCTTATCTCACAAGAGGCTCATGAAATTGAACTCAATTGAACAAGCATTTACTATGGAAAGACTGACACACAATGATGCAGAGCAAGATCAGCAAAACCAGACAAGATAGCATCAACAGGAATAATCTAAGAAAAAAAAAAAGCCAAGTCAAAAGGCAGAGGATGTGACAATAATTGCATGGTGCTTACAGGTCCTGAAATGGGCTTAGAGCAATTAGGGGATTTTTGTGGAGAAGATGGACATTTGAGCTGAGTCTAGGAGGATGACTTGACTTCTGATAAGCCAGGGGGCAAAAGAGAAAGCCCTTCATGTCAGGAGATTATCAGGGGCCAAAGGGTAGTGATAGGAATGAACACAATATGCATACCTATTCAGAATGTGAGGGCAGCCATACTGAGGAGACCTGTCTAGATTTATATTCTGTGGTGGGAGATAGATCACCTCATGCCCTTCAGCTCATGTCTGATGCAATCCTGTTGCCTCACAGCATGGGGGCCAACAGGATGCTGAGACCCCATCAGGGGCTTGATGGGGCAGGGAGAAGGTGAGGCAGGTGAGGAACTTATTCAGCTCTTTTCCTGGGCAAAAGCATGTAATTGCTGCTGTAGTAAACATCGTCCATCCTTTCCCATACCACTGAGACAGCCCTGGAAGCTCTATTACCCCTACTTTTAGTAGATGTCATCTCTAGCTAAATGACTCCTTGCTCAAACCAGAGTACTCACAGGCAAGATCTGGTAAGGGATAGAGAGTAGGAGGATGTCTTTCTGGACCTTCTGGTTATAGTGAATGGGCCAAAAAACCAAATATATATATATATATATATAGTGAATGGGGCAGTTTATGTTCAGGGCTTGCTGAATTCGTGGACCGTTCCTCATTTTGACACATATCCTAGGATTTGGGGATCTAGATTTTTGCCTGGCTTCTCAATGTCATGGCTTCCTCCTGTGAAATAGAACAGGTCTGAGTAACAGCTGGGCATGAACCCAGATCTAAAGGATGATTCTGGATTCATTGGTAGTCCTGACACTGGGGAATCACCCACAGAGACTGCCCTCCCCCATGAACAAACACAAGTAACCTCATTTATATAGAATTGTAAGCTTGTGAGCTAGAAGGAACCATAGAGGATATTGAGAGTTTAATCCTTCATATGAGAGAGAGAGATCATTTGTTAAGTTCTTAATATGTATCAGTTATCATGTTATGTACCGGTGACCCACAGAAAAACCAAAAAGCCAAACCATTACCTCAAAGAGCACACATTCCAATAGGAGAACACACAAAGGAGAATTGGAAGAAGGGTACACAGCCAGTTGCATTGTGTACAGGAAATTGTCTGGAGACCTCAAACCAAGTAAAAGTAAGGCCAAAGTTGGTTGATTAAAGCCCAAGGTGATTCCAGAAAAGGAGTCCAGTTTTCTGGTGGGAAGGGGATGGAAAAGAGAGCAGGAGTGGAGTCAAGTGGAGAGGTCACAACTAGATGTGTCCAAATCAAGAGGGGTTGGGTCATTTGCCTAGGGCCACAAGGAGTGTCAGCGTCAGGATGTTAACCCAGGTCTTCCTGATTCCACAACCAGTGTTCTCTCTACCGCATCATCTAGATGAAAAAGCCCTGAGATGGGGAATGTCAAATAGCTGGTTAGTGGAAGAACTGGGAATCGAGCTCAGATCTCCCACTTGCTAGATGGAAATCCTTCTGACTCTACCACATTGTGTCTACATCTAATGGAATCTATTGTGTTGTAAGAAATGATAAAGGGGGTGGCTTTAGAGGAACCTGGAAAGACTTGTATGAACTGATGCAGAAAGAAGTGAATAAAACCAGAAGATTTGACATATAGCAACAATGCTGTGAAAACAATCAACCTTGACCAATGTGGGAATTCTGATCAAGACAATGATCAACCACAATCCCGGAGGACTCAGGATAAGGCATTCCACCTGCCTGCTGAGAGAGTCCTGGAGGACTTACTGCAGATCAAGACTTTCTCTTTTAGAAATTCCAATGTGGGAATTAGTTTTGCTTGACTCTACAAGTTTGTAACAGGTTTTGTTTACCTTGCTTTCCTAATAGTAGGGGACTAGTGGGGTGGGGTGGGGGAAATGAAGTTGGAGGAAGAGATGAACTAGAAAATAAAATGGAATTAAATTTAAAAAGTAATATAATGACATCACAGAGTCATCAATATTATTCATTTGGGGCTGAAAGTATCACTATAGACTATCTAGTGTATAATCACCTTGTTTTTCCAGTTGAGGATCTATGGCCCAGAGAAATGACTTACCCAAGGTCACTGAGTCAGTAAGTAACAGAGCTAGGATTCAAACTCAGGCAATGTGATATAGTGGAGTAATCCTTGGCTCTTTGGTCAGAGACCCTGACTTTAAATCCCACCTCTGAGGCTTGGCTGCCTATGTGACTTAGGCCAATCTTGTTACTTTCCTGGGCCTCGGTTTCCAGTATATAAAATAAAGGTGATAAACTTAACAGTCCCTTCTAGCTCTAAATTGACAATGCTATGATCCTGTGTCATTTAGACTCTTGAGCCTCAGTTTCCTCATCTGTAAAATGAGGTGGTTAGTCTTAGGTCCATGATCTGAGTTTACACACAGACACGAACACAGATACACACAAAGACACAGACATACACACACACATATACACACATATACATAAACACCCCACTGCACAGAACTACTGAAGAAATAGCTCTGCAGGAACCAAGGGTCACCTCCAGCCAGAGAAGCCCCCACAGACACACAAAAGGAAACATAATTGTTATGTGGCATTTATGGAGAGACAATCAATCAATGAAATGATGAATTGCTAGTCCTGGTTTGTTTAAGAGTATTTTATTGTTTTTCAGTCATTTCATTTGTGTCCAATTCTTCATGACCCCATTTGGAGTTTTCTTGGCAAATATATTGGAATGGTTTGTCATTTCCTTCTCCAGCTCATTTTACATATGGGGAAACCAAGGCAAATAAGGTTAAATGGCTTCTCGAGGGTCACACATCTGGTATGTGTCTGAGGCTGGTTTTGAACTCAGGTGTTCCTGACTCCAGTCCTGGTGCTCTATGCACTACACCACCTAGCTTCTCACTTAAGGGCCCAGTAAACATAGAAGGCTTTTGTCAACAGAAGAAACCCTCTTCTCGTGGCTTCTCTGCTGCTGCCTCTATCCTGGGGCTGGAATGAATGACTCTTACCCTGACTTTCTCTTTTCATCTCCTTCCCTCAGGGCTTATGAGAGAAAGAGGGAAATGGCCTGTGTGGCAGCTGTGTCTGTGATGCTATCTCAAAGATCACACACTCGGCTGGATTGTCCCCTCTTGAGGCTTAGGAACTGCTCCATGCAGACTTGAGGGATGAGGAAGGAAGAAGGGTGTCTGGATAGGATGAAGACTCAGTCCTAGACAAGATCTAAGCCTGCCCATGAGAGAAGCCAGGAAGTGTAAAGTGTGCTTCTTTCCATGACACAAGGCCTAGATCTAAATCCAGCATTTGCTGTCTTCCATCTCTGCCATCTTGGCTTTCACTTTCCCTCTCTGGCCTCAGTTTCCTCTTCTGTAAAATGAGAAATTGAGGAATTTGAATTTCATGCTCCCTAAGGTTCCTTCTAGCTCTCTGATCTTGGGTCTGGGTTTAGTTTTTTCCACTTGCTCATCCAACAAGTGCTCTTTCCCATTGCTAAATGTGGCTAGGATGGAGTAATAGCTATAACATTGAACTTGGAAGTTAGGTTTTGAGGATTTTTGATATATTCTTTTAACTTGTATTAAACATCAAGCAAAAGGAGCATTTCCTTATACCAAGTAGGGCAGAAAAAGCATGCACATGAAATTAAGAATCTCTTATATGTGGCGTATCTTCTTTTTCAGTATTTAATAAATTCAAATTGTAACTTTCAAAGCTGTCCTGCCTATCAGTGATACCTTCTGGCCTTCATTCTGTTGTCCCATGTGCATTAACATTTTTTCAATGACATTTTCCTTCTGTATGACAACCTTTCCCACAGCCCCCTCCCTCATACCTTCCATTCACTAAAGAAAAGAGAAAAAAGAAAAACAAAACCTACTAATGAATATAAACGAAAGCAAAAACAAATTCCCATATTCATCAGGTATGATCTGAGTATGAATCCCAGTTATACTACTTATGACTTGTGTGACTTTGGACAAATCACTTCATCTTTCTGAGCCTCAGTTTTCTCATCTGTAAAATGAAAGAGAAAGGACCAGGTGATATCCAAGGTGCCTTTTAGCTCTGGGTTTTGGGTACTATGACTTTGGGAATTTACTGATGCCTTTGGAGTAGAAAGATTTTGAGATCAGAGGAGTTGGGTTCAAATGTAGTCTTTCCTCCTTTCAACCAGTCAACCTAAGAACAAGTCAACCTTCATTCTCAGTGCCTCAGTTCCTTTCATAAAATGAAGGGTTTTTCTAGATGTGCTTACATATTGAATCGTATCATCCTACCTTCCTGGGAGGGAGAAGAAAGAATATTGTGGAAGAATGAGGAAGAGGGAGAAAGACAAGCACTGGGAGGGGAAGTTAAAGCCATGAGAGGGACTCACCCCTTGTAAGGTGTTTTCTTACTTTTCCCTTTCTTTGTCATGAGCCATGTGGAAGGAAAACCTGTTTAGCACCAGCAATTCAAAGCAACTGATGTCCTGTGGTCCAATGTAATTCTTTAAAAAAATGAGATAACTTAACCTTTTTAGCATTTTCTCTCTCTTTTTCTCTCTCTCCCCTTTCTCTCTCTTCTGCTTTCTTTTTTCTCTTTCCCTTCCTTCCTCCCTTCCTCCCTTTCTTTCTCTCTTCCTTTCTTTTTCTCTCTCATTCTCTTTCTTTGTCTCTGTCTCTTTTTGTCTCCCTTTCCCTCTTTCTTTCTCTGTATTTCTCATGTCTTTCTCATTCTCTGTTTTTCTCTCTCTCTCTATCTCTCTGTTTCTCTGTCAGTCTGTCTTTTATCATCACTGTCCTTTTACCTTGAATTTCACTTGAATAAACTTTGTTTTTATTTCTTTTTTTCCTTTTAACCATGGCTGATGGCCATAAGGAATCCTGTCCAAATCATAGACTCCCATAGGTCTGGGCTTAAGACTGCACCAGTGAGAAAGCAACTGCAGGACAGCTTCAAAAAGGTACTAGTGTCTCTAGGTGGGGTCAGTCCAGCTATTTCACCAGAACTGAATTTGCAGACCACTGGCTCAGAATGATGTTATTAATGAATGAAATATATTCTTTCTATCCCACAGTGTTCTCCTTAACACTCCCTACTCAAGGCTGTCTTATTCTGTCCTCCACCACCACCACTACCATCATTGTTCTTGCTGAGGCTGCTTCCTTGAGATTGCCTTCTCAAGACTGCCTTCTTGAGATTCCTTTCCTTTTTCCCCGCATTAAGTCAAGTCACATGGCTTATTTTAGGTGGACAATCAAGAATCAGTGCCACTATGGTGCCTTTTTTGGCCACCCCTATGGAGGCAATGGGGTCACATAGGAAAAGGACTGGCTCTTAAAGCAGAAAATCTCAGCTTGAATCTCTACTGTGACATTTTTTTCTGCCTGAGTGACTTGGGTCTGTCACATCAGTCCTTGGGACCTCAGTTTCCCCATCTATAAAACAAAGGGTTTAGTTTAAATGGCCTGGGTGATCCCTTCAAGCTCTAAATCTTATATATCACTGCATATAAACAGGGGCTTTGTAGAAGTAGCAAATCTTTATCCTATATTACTTTTGTATATGGTCTATGCCCTTTCTCCCTGATATAGTTCATTTATATGTTGATCCAGAGAGGCAGCTAGGTGGCAAAGTGGATGGAGTGCCAGGCCTGGAGTCAGAAAGACTCATCCTCTTGAGTTCAAATCTGGCCTCAGACACTTCCTAGCTGTGTGACTCTGGCCAAGCCATTTAATTCAATTTGCCTCAGTTTCCTCATCTATAAAATCAGCTGGAGAAGGAAATGGCAAACCACTGTAGAATCTTTGCTAAGAAAACCCCAAATGGGGTAATGAAGAATCAGACATGACTAAAAAATAACAATGTTGTTGCAGAACATAGATTTTTTAAGTTATTGGGGTTTTTCCTGTTGTTATGATTGCCCTGAGTACATCAACTTTCCAGCTAGAGTCAGTTCCATGAGGAGCAGGAGTCATGCATCTATTATTGGTCTTATATACCCTACAATTCCTATTGCAGCATTTTACATACAACCTATGAGGAAGGAAGGAAGGAAGGAAGGAAGGAAGGAAGGAAGGAAGGAAGGAAGGAAGGAAGGAAGGAAGGAAGGAAGGAAGGAAGGAAGGAAGGAAGGAAGGAAGGAAGAAAGGAAGGAAGGAAGGAAGGAAAAGACCAATATAATAAATATCATTATTAAGAATCTGATAAAATATTGCTAAGATGAGACCTAGTTTATGAATAATATAATAAAATAAGGGGAATAAACAGGATTTGGAAGGTTGCCAAACTTTTTGTCAGGGAGAAGGACCTGACCCCAGTGCAATCATGGATCTAGAAGAGGTCTTATAGGCATTCTAGTCCAGCTTCTTCATTTTACATGGGGGGTGGGGGCGGGAATTGAGGCCTAGGAAATTAAAGTAACTTGTCCAAGGTTATCAGGCCAATCAGACAGAATAGAATCTGGGCCTCTCAACTCCCAATCTATTGACAGATCACTAGCCATAACCTGCATACGTCTGGGAAAAGGGAAGACCATTCTTCACAAAAGTCAAGACAGAATTATTTTTCAGGTAAGCGTTTTGTAAAAAATGTTCCTGGTCTGCAGGGACTTGGGAAGAACCAGCTATTGCTGGAGCCTATGCCTACCTTAGCAATCCTTTTTTTATTGCCCTAATTCTGCTGGGATCTGGCTCCCTGTGAACAGCTTTTTCTTCAAGTCCCTCGACTAAGACCTAATCCATTATTACGATGTTAATTAGAAGCAGCTGAGCTTAGGTTGCTGGGTTATACTCTGAGGATGAGCAATGCAAAATGCATTAACCTGAGAGGTGAAACTGATTCTCTTGGTCCCTCATCCCTTTGCAGCATGTTGGGGTTGGGGAGGGGGGTGCTGCCTCTCTGGAAAAGGTTATATGATTGGAGGCTTACTGGAGAGTTTCAAAAAAACTCTGGAGGGGATATGAATGGGCAGTTTTCAGAAGAAGAAACCAAAGCTGTCTACAGTCATAATGAAACAATGCTCTAAGTCACTACTGATTAGAGAAATGCAGATTAAAACAACTCTAGGGTACCACCTTAGACCTATCAGAGTGGTTAATATGAAAGAAAAAAGTAAATGGCAAATATTTTAGGGGATGTGGAAAAACTTGGAATACTGATGCACTGTTGGTAGAGTTGTAAATGAATCAAATCATTTTGGAAAGCAATTTGGAACTAGGCCCAAAGGGCTATAAACCTGTGTGTAATCTTTGACCCAACAATACCACTACTGGGTCTGTATTCCAAAGAGATTTTTTTAAAAAAAGAGGAAAAACATTTATATGTACAAAAATATTTAAAGCAGCTCTTTTTGTGATGGTAAAGATTTGGAAATTGAAGAGATAGATTCTCATCAATTGGGGAATGACTCAATAAGTTGTGATATATGATTGTGATGGAGTACTATTGTGCTATAAGAAATGATGAACAGGATGTTTTCAGGGAAAAAAAAAACCCTGGGAAGACCTACATGAACCAATGCAAAGTGAAATGAGCAGAACCAGAACATTGTACACAGAAACAGCAGTATCACATGATGATAAGCTATGAATGACTCAGCTATTCTGAGCCAAACAGTGATCCAAGACAATTTCAAAGAACTTATGATAAAAAATGCTATCCAATACCATTCTTGATTTTTTTTTAGTCTGTGTATTCTTTTTCAACATGGCTAATATGGAAATGTTTTGCATGATTGGATATGTGTGTGTGTATGTGTGTGTGTTTATAAAATCTATATCAAATTGCTTGCCTTCTCAAGGAGGGTACAGGGTAGGGAGGGAGAGAATAATTTGGAATTCATTTTTTTAATGTTAAAATTTTTGTTTACATGTAACTGAGAAAAAATAAAATGTAAAATAAAACAAAACTATTCAGACTGAACTCCAGTCATCTGCCCAGAGCAATATAATAGGCAGTAATGGAGTAAGTATTAGTAGGAAACCACTTGCCCTCCCTCACCAGTAGAAGAATCCATGGGCTACCATCAGTTTGCTAGACTATGGGTGAATGCCATTTATTTCTCTGAGTCTCAGTTCTCTGATCTCCAAGACAGAGATTTTTTATTTTACCAGATGGGATTTCATGGGTATGGAGAATTGCCATTAATAAAATTCCCTTCACCAATCAACCACCCCACAACTTAGAAACTACTAAAAAGTGAAGGCACATGGCCATGGATACTCAGTCAGTACATTATAAAGGCTGATTTGAGCCCCTGTCTTCCTAAATTCAAAGTTGGATCTTCAAAAAAAATAGCAGATTTCTAAAAAAATTCAGTTAACAAATATGTATATTTTCTCTTTCCCATTTCCCCCTAACTCCACAGGAAAAAAAATACAAATAAAATCCTTGTAATTGATATGCATAGTAAGCCAAAACAAACCACCATATTGGCCATGTTCAAAAATGTTTGTGTTTTATTCTTCACAGTGAGACCATAACCTGTCTATCTGGAGATAGGCAGCATTCTTCATCATCAGCCCTCTGGAATCATGACTGATTGTTGTTTTATTATTAGTGCTGTATGATTGTCCAAAGTTAATTTTTTCAAAGGTTATTTTTTCCTGTGCAATGTTATTGCCTAAATTGTTCTCTTGGTTATGCTTACTTCAGTCTATTTCAGTTCATATAAGTTTTCTCAAACTTCTCTGAATCCATCTTTCATCATTACTTAAGGTAGAAGGGTATACCATCACATTAATTTACCATATGTTGTTTAGCCATTCCACACTCAATGGGCACCATGCAAAACTGGCTACCCATTACCCAATGCTCCCTCTTTTTACTATTTACTCCCCCTGTCCCCACAAAGGAGCATAGCCCAAGAGTAAGAGCTGATATCAAAGGCCAAGGAATCATAGAGTCACATATTTAGAGAAAGAAGCTACCTTAGAAGCTATTGAATACAACTCCCTCATTTTACAGGTGAGGAAACTGTCAGTTAATCAGTTGACAAGCAGTCAAGTGACTTGCCTAGGGACACACACACACACACACACACACATACACACACAATTACCTTCTCCAGGCTAAACATCACCAGTTCCTTTGACCAATTCTCATACAGCATGTGCTCCAGGCCTGTACCATCCTTGTTACCTCCCTCAAGAAAGTTTCAAAATTATTAGGAATGTAGTACAGCATAATAAAAATAGCCCTGGTTCTGGATTCAGAGAACTTGGGCTCAAATCCTATTTTGAATACCTGACCTTAGGCAAATAATGTAAACCACATGGGACTCAGTTTCTACATCTGTAAAATGAGTGTATTGTCTAGTTGTCCTCCTTCTAGTTCTAGATCAACTATCATTTAATCAATATCTATCTTTAAATGTTGCACTTAGCTAAACAAAACACTTCAGTTGTGGTCTGACCAGAGAAGAATGTGGCAAACTCTTCCCTCCTACAACCTGGATACTAGATTCCCTTTCATTGTTCCAGCTTTTTTTCCTGCCATATCACAGATGGACTGCTGTCCAGCCACACTCCCCCATCCACCATTTTGTAATTTGAAGTTGATTTTTTTAACCCAAGGGAGTTTGCATTTATCCCTATGGGGTTTCTTATCTCTTTATTTAGCCTGACATTTTAGGCAATAAAGACATTTTTGAATCCTGACTTTTATCATCTAGCATGTTAATATATCCCTCCTATCTTTGCATCATCTGAAAATTTGATAAACATGTCATCTCTTCCTTTATCCAAATCATGGATTAAAACCAAATAAACAACATAGAGTCAAGCAAAGAGATCCCTTTGGATACTGTATTAGAGACTTCCTTCCAATCTGTCACTTAGTCTTTACATTGTCCATACAACCAGTTACAAAACCAACTAGCTGTAGAAGCTAGCTGTTGTTAAATTCCTGAATAAAAATCTGGATAAACTATAGGTACATCATTCCCCTACTCTAACAGTCTAGTAAGTCTGTGGGAAAAAAGGAAATAAGATTAGTCTGGCAGGACCCATTCTTGATAAAGCCTTTAGGTGTCAGCTCTTCCAGGAGGATTTGCCTTTTAATAATAGTAAATATTTCTTTAGCTTCTATCACTACAAAAAAGCTTCCTTACTCTTTATTTAATTTCATCCTTCTAGGAGCTATATATTTACAGCAGTACAAGTATTATTGTTCCCATTTTATAGGCCCAGATAGTTCAGAGCAATTTAATTTGACTACTATCCCATAAGGTCTTCTATGAATGAAGTACTGAACCAGAGAATGAAGTTCTGAATGTAAAATATAGCATAGCCCCTGCCATAAACCACCAAAATGCTGATGGGGTGGGATTCTACATGTACACAGTTAAGTATAATGCAAGGTAGGTAGTGAAATTGATCAACGGGAGGAGGACACCTATCAGCTGTGACTCTTACCATTGACTACCATCTGAATTGTTGGCAGGGCTGTGGTATGATGGGCATATTGGTGTACTCTTTGTGGAACTGCTAAAGATTTCAGATCAGCATCCCAAGTGTCCTCCTTGACAAAATGATAACACTACCAGTCATATACCCCTAAGAGATCAACACAGAGGAAAGGACCCATATGTACAAAAATATTTAAAACAACACTTTTTGTTGCAGCAAATAACTGGAAAGAGAGCAGGTCCCTGTTGGTTGGGGAATGGCCGGACCAACTGAAGTATTTTCATGTCAGGGAATATGATTGCATTATAAGAAATGACAAATATGATGAGTTCAGGGAAACTAGGAGAGACTTGTCTAAACTGATGGATGCAGAATGAAAAGAGCAGAACCAGGAGACCCATTTTACACAATGTCCACAATAATGGAAAGGAAAATAACAGAATGACTTCAGAACTCTGATAACTTCTGCAAACTGACAATGATACATGCCTTTTGGTTCTTGACAGAGAGGTGTAAAAGGAGACACATTTTGAGACCTGGCTATTTTGTTGTTGTATTCTGCTTGACTGTCCCCATTTGTTATAAAGAGGATAAATAAACTAAATATACATATATGTGTGTATGAGTATATGTATATATGTGTATGTATATGTATATATATGGGTGTATGTGTATGTATATATATATACATATACATACATATGTAGAGGGAGAGAGGTTACAAAGAAGTGGGGGTAAAGAGTTAGTGGACAGTGATAAAGATGATTTTTCTTTTTTTGTTTGTTTTTTGGGTGAGGCAATTGGGGTTAAGTGACTTGCCTAGGGTCACACAGCTAGTAAGTTGGCAAGTGTCTGAAGTTAGATTTGAACTCAGGTTCTCCTGACTCCAGGGCTGGTGCTTTATCCACTGCGCCACCTAGCTGCCCCAAGATGATTTTTCAAAAGAAAGATCAATAGAGTATTTAAACAGAAAAAAAAGCAAAAAAAGAAACTCAGAAGAGACTGAATGGGGCAGGTCTTTTACTACCTTGTTAAACTTAATATACACTTTAAAAAAACAGATGTTCACAGTATATAACAGATGTTCCCAGTTTCACATCCAATCCTGTTTTCAGTTCATTGTATATTAAAATGTTTGTGTTTGGTGATGATTGTTAAGTTCATATTTTTAAAAAATACAATTAAATTTTAAAATGCATATGAGGAGGTGTTGGCTGCCTTCAGTTTTAGAACTCAGGGAAGGCTTTATAGATGGAGCAGTATCTGGGTAGATACTTGAAATAAAGGGGGAGAAAAGAAGATTCTGAAAGATCCAGAAGAGAGTGCACTGCAGGCATTGGAAACTGCTTGTCCAAATACATGGAGGCAGGAGGTGATATATTGAGTTCAGGGAGTAGCTAATAGTTTTGCTCAGGATGAAGCTGTTTATTTAGCAATTAAGGGGCAGTAGTAATTTTCTGAAATTTCTCCTTGAGAGTCCAGGTGGCCAATCAAACATGTTCTGGACTAGGTGTGTGTGTGTGTGTGTGTGTGTGTGTGTGTGTGTGTGTGTGTGTGTGTGTGTGTGTATTAGTGTGTTTGGGTGAGTGGGAGCAGGGTCCTTCCCTTCTGAAGATAAAGGGATGACCAATGAGGTAATGTATGGAACAATTGAATAACTAAGGCAAGGAGAGGCTTGATGTGCCCATAGAAATAGCGCATTAATGATCTGTAACTGTTTTTCCAATTGGCCTCTAGATTGGAATAATCTCATTATGTGAGCTACTGAACCTTGTTAGTTGATCTGGAAGAAAAAAAAATGCTACAAGAATGTGTTCCCTTTTCATAAAACCCATTCGTAACTAAGCACTCTGTGTACTTTCCATACACTGCTCTATTAAGGCTTCTGAGACCTAGCTGCCTTTTCTGTGTTTTCTTTATTTGTGTGCTTTTAGTTACAGTGTTGGTTTTAAAATAGTGTTTTGCAATGACTATTAAAGAAGACATATCCATTAACTCCCCAATTGGTTCATTCATTCATTTATTCAAATAAACAAGTCTTTTTAAGAATACCTATGCCAGGCACTGTGCTAGCCACTAAGGATAAGAAATATAAAGCTGAAAGGGATTTTATAGATTACATCATCAAATGCCTTAATTTTGCAGATAAGGAAAATTCATTGTCACACTGCAAGGAAACCCTCTATAACAATGCATGTCAGAAACCCTTCTACAATTTATGGTTTTTAAAAGATATCTGGGGGGTGGTGCAACTAGGTGGTGTTGCAGTGGATAAAGCACCAGCCCTGGATTCAGGAGGACCTGAGTTCAAATATCGCCTCAGATACTTGACACTTACTAGCTGTGTGATCCTGGGCAAGTCACTTAACCCTCATTGCCCCACCAAAAAAAAAAAACAAACAAACAACAACAGCAACAAAGAGATATATGTATATATCTATGTCAATGTCTGTCCATGTACATATCTATGTTTATATGTCTATACCTTTATCTATATCTTATCTCTATATATAGATATCTGTGTATACCTATACTTATATCTATATATCTTTCTATGTATAACTAGGTGTGTACATATATGATATATGCATATAACTAGAACTATATATATCTATATCGAATCTGTATTTATACTTGTGCTTATTTTATTGTTCAGTCATTTTCAGTTGTACCCAACTCTTTGTGACCCCATTTGGGTCTTCCTTGGTAAAGATAATACGGCTGTTTGCCATTTCCTTCTCCAGCTCATTTTACAGATGAGAAAACTGAGGCAAGCAGGTTTAAGTAAGTTGCTGAGGGTCACACAGCTGGTAAGTGTCTGAATCCAGATTTGAACTCAGGTCTTCCTGACTCTAGGCTCACTGAGCCATTTAGCTACCTCCATCCATGCTTATGCTTATATCTAAATCTGAAGAATTAGAAATGAATATGACTGAAAGGACAATAGAAATGCCCTGGTGTGGCTGTGAACACATAGTGTACATATAGTGAATGAAAATTATAATGAAGAATAGGGGTAAAAGAAGTCATCATGGAATTCTATGAAAGGAAGGAAAGATGGGGTGATTATATGGCCAGGGTGGAAAATAACAGGTGGACATCTTCAGTGCTCTGCTGAAGAATGATTTCAGCATTTTGGGTAGATTCTCTGGGATGAACTTATAGAAAAACATGAGCAAGAATCCCTTGGGATGGTCAGGTATAGGTGGACTACAATTTGCATCACTAGAGGCAGTTCCAAATTCGACAATGTCCTAAATACGTTTGAATAATTGGTTGTTTATATTTGTATCTATACTATAGGTATTTCCAAATTCAGTTTTGACCAAGTGATTTTTTTTCTTCCTTCCCATGCCACTCCAACAAAACAATATGGAATCCCTCTTGGGAGCCAGGATATCAATACCTAGTCTTTACAATTTAGAATAAAAAATCTCTTCTTTCTTATGCATCTTATGACCTGGAATTCATTCATTGGAGGTAGCCTCAACCCCTCTGGCCACTCCCTCTGAGAGGCTCTTCTCTGATGCTCTATTTAAGGAGGGCACCCATGTCAGCCATGTCTCATTTCCCTTCAGGCTACTGCAACCCAAATTTCCTCTACCTCTAGCCCACACTAGATCATAGCAGACGACACAATTTTTCTAGGCTGAGACAAAATGAAATCTTTTTTCATAAACCACTCTTTTCTGAATTGTGATTTATCTCATCCTGGAGGTCCTTGAAGTTATATGACCCTGATTGTTATGATCTAGTAGCACAAAATATATATATTTTACTTGTTTTCCCTTTCTGTTTGATAAACTCTCTGCTCTTGATTTATACTTGAATGCAAACCTTATATACTGTGAGGTGATTTCTTTAAGTTTCTGGAAATATCTCCACAAGCAGCCTCTAAATCATAGGCTTCTTATGTCAGTACTCAAATACTTGGTCAATAGGGAGACATCTCTTTATTGGGTAACTATCCTTCAAATAACTGCATCACCATCACGGCAATAATAACAACTAATTATAATATTTAAACATCACTTTAAATTTTGCATACTACCTTACAAATATTTCAGGGGGCAGCTAGATGGCACAGTGGTTAAAGCACCGGCCCTGGATTCAGGAGGACCTGAGTTCGGATCCGGCCTCGGACACTTGACACTTGCTGGCTGTGTGACCCTGGGCAAGTCACTTAACCCCCATTGCCTAAAAACAAAAACAAAACAAAACAAAACAAAACAAAACAAATATTTCATTTTGGTTATCACAGGAATCTGAGGAGATAGGTGCTATTATTACCCCCATTTTATAGAAGAAACTGAGGCAGACAGAATGGAAGTGACTTGGCTAGCAAGTTTCTAAGACTGCATTTGAAATCAGGTCTTCCTGACTCTAAGTTCAAGGCTCTAGCCCCTGAGCCACCTAGCTGCCTTTTACTAACAAATATTATTTCCATTAGATCAGATCGCTAAACATACTGAGAAAGTTCATTTGTTTGCTTCAAAAAAAAAAAAATAGCTGACTAGCCAGATTAGGTAGAGATGGGAGGAGGAACATATTCAGACATGAAGGTGATATTTTAAAACCTAGCATGTTTATGTGAAATGTTACTTGTGAGAGAAGCAGGGTTTTGTGATGCAGAATTGGGCATCTTGGGTTCAAATATCTGCTTTGTTTTTTTTAATTATCTGTATAGCTTCAAGGAAAAAAAATCACTTCACCTTCCTGAGTCCCTTGCCTCATTTGTAAAATAAGAGGGTTGGACTTCATTACCCATCCAACTCTAAATCTATGTCACTTGGTTCAAAACCATGTCTATTATCTTTCTGCTAAGCCCCCTTTTCCTTTTTATTTATTTTCTCTGTCTGCAGCACAACAATTCACCCTGGATTCAATGTTCCTGACCTCGAGGTTATATTTAATCGTTTTTCTCTCCCTCCTCTCTCACTCCAATCACTGACTAAGTTTTGTCCATTCCACCTTTGTAACATCTCTCTCATTTGGACTCCCATCTCTTTCCCTGATGTTTTCCTAGTTCAGGCCCTTATCACCACCCACTGGCACAATTGCTGCAGCTTCCTAACCTCTTGCCTCCATTTTCTTTCACCTCCTATCTGCCATGCATGCCCCTACTGCAATTATCTTCATAAGCATGTCAAGTCTTGGTTCAAAATTCTTCAAATGATACCTTTGGCCTCCTGGGTAAAGATTAAAATCCTTTTCCTGGCATTCAAAGTCCTCTGTAATCTAGTATTACCCTACCTATCAAGCTTTATCTTGTTATCTTGAAAACACACACACACACACACACACACATCTACAAAACACCACCTGAAAACTTCAAGCATTCTCTCACCTCGGTACTTTCCCCCCAACACACTATTCCCTATCTTCCTTCTCCCTTTAACTTTTGAGTCTCTTCATCCTTTGAAGCTTGGCTTAAATTTCACTTCTTCCATGAAGCTTTCCTGGATCCAATGGCCACAAACTCCCCCTCAGATCTTATATAGTAATTCCCCCCTCCCCATTCCCCTGTAATCATCATTCAGAGGTGAGTGTTATAATTATTTGGCCTTTACCCATAACCTTCTGTGAGATAGTAAACTTCATGAAGCCAAGGATTTCATCTGATCTAAACTTTATCTCCCTGCCTGCACCTACTACAGCCCCTCTGCCCATAGAGTTAGGGATAGGAACCATATCTCTAATTTCATTAGAAATTCACTCCATCCATGCAGGTTAGTCCCTTCTCTGCAATTTATAATTCCAGAAGTTGTCTAGAACACTAGAAGGTTAAATTAGTTACCCTGGAACCTATAGCCAATACATGTCTGAGATGGGAAAGAAGCCAATTCTTCCGGACTCTAATGCCAGCCCTCTTCCCTCTTTACCATGCTACTTCCTCCACATGTAGTTGTTGTTGTTATTGTTCAGTCATTTGGTCATGTCCAATTCTATGCAACCCTATGGACTTTGTCAATGGGGAGTGGTTTGTCAATTCATTCTCCTGCCATATATAGCTCACTAAATGGATGTTGCATGAATGAATGAATGAATGAACAAATGAATAGATGAATAAATGAGAGTTTATCTGGGAAAATGAGAGCAATAGTAGTAAACTTAAACACTTAATCAGATTTGAGAGGAGATGCTTCCCAATGGTGCCATTGTAGTACTTATCCAAGTGCTTCCACTCTCTGAGCCTTAATTTCATCCTTTCTAAAGAACAGGCTTTTAACTAGGTTATCTTTAAGGTCCCCTCCAGTTCATATATTTTATATAATAACTCATTATACAGGAAGTTTTGTGATTAAACTTTGTTTAGGAGTCAAAATCGTTTTGAAAAACAATTTGGAATTAAGCTAAAAACAGATTTAAATATCTGTACCCTTATACCCAGTGATTATACCAGTGACATGATGCTGAAAGGAGGTCACAGACAGAAAGAAAGGTCCCATCTATACTAAAGTATTGATAACAGCTTTTATCAAGTTGAGACAAGTCAATAAACATTTATTAAGCAGATTCTGTGGGCCAGATGTGATATTAAGTCCTATAGATACAACTATAACAAACACAAACAAAAAGACAGTCTTAGTTCTCAAGGAATGCCTTGAGAAGATGACACATAAAAGGAAAATGGAAACGTGTGTTGGATGGATGAAAGACAGGGAGAAAGGGGAAGGGGGGTGGAAAGAGTCAGGAGTGGGGACTGGAGATGAATGACCACATGGTTGACCTGGTCACTTTCCTTAAAACAAAGGCTCTGGTAGGAACCAGTCAATCAGAAGAAGGGTATGCAAGGATGGAAGATGAGAAGGCTTCTAGGGGAGGAGGTTTCTTTGGCATGGTAGAGAAAGTCAAAAGAATCAATGGCTTGAAGTGAAAAGGATCAAATGAGAAAATATATTTGAAGTACTTTGGAAATCTTTCAATATTTAAATCAATCTGTGATTACAAGAGCATGGGGACTGTCTCCATTAGTGCAGATCATGAATGATTGACTCTCCCTTTCCTTATGCAGTTCTCCTCCATTTCTTTCTGTATATCACCCAGAGAATTTCTTCCCAATGGTCCAATGGACTTCTTGATTTCTTAATGTCTTTTCAATGTCCATGAAATCCTGGGGCTAACCATCTTCTATAAACCTTCTTTTTCTACATCCCCTTCACTCCCCCATGTAAGGCTTCACTTATGCATGTTCTTGATGGTATCTTCTGAATCACTTATCATTAAAAAACATTTTGTAAATCACAAAATGTAGGCTATGACTTGCTTGTATGACTTACTAGTGTAGATTATTAGACTACTTATAAGCCTTACTATTTGTAAAGGTCAATGAGCTTTAACGATGAATATCTTGTTTTGTTTTCCATTTCCCATTGAGTCTTCCACCATTCTAACCTCTGTGATTGCAGTTCCTTAGGCAGCCAGGTGGCTGCTGGACAGAGTACCAGGCTTGGAGTCAAGAAGATCTGAGTTCTTGTAATATCTAATTCGGCACATGTTGTTGTCCCCATTAGAATGTAGGCTAATGAGAGCAAGGAAAGTTCACGGTTTTGCCTTTATAATCCAATACTTAGCACAGTGATTGGCACTTAGTAAGTGCATAATGAATACTTATTTGACCGAATGACTCCAGAGATCACAGTGGTCCATGACTGTACTAGGAAAAATGTTAATATCAGAAAGATAGGCTTTGGTCAACTATACAGCCTGAGATAATTGAGATTATTGTAGTTTCCCAAGGGCAATCCAGCCCTCTTTCTTCTTTCTATTCAATTCTGGGTCAAGGTCAGGTTCTGTTCAAGATGTAGTTCAAAGGGAAGAACAGTGGACATGAAGATGCTTATTACCTATAGTAACTTCACCTTTCTGGGCCTCAGTTTCCTCACCTATAAGATGATGAGCTTGTACTAGATGGGCTCAAAGTTCCTTTCCCTTCCTAAAACTATAGATTGGGTTCTATGGCTTTACATATTAACAGGCTAACTTAGTGTCTTTTTCATCCAATTGGCAGACAGCTCCTCTCCTCCTCAATAGTAACACCTCCTAGTTGCATAGGCAATAAACATCGTTCATCCATCTTGTTTTCTCTGTGTGGATGGCTGGGCTGATGTGTTTTGAGGTACTAGGTATTCTGGAAAATGTCCTGTAATCATACAAAGTTCAATGCTATTAGCATAATGTTTTTTTTGCCAACAGGAATACATTTAGAACTATTACATTAATAATATACCCACTTCTCTTCTATATACAGGTAGGGAACTATGTTCATGGAGAACTTCATATACTGTTTGAATTAGTTACTATGTTGGTAAGCTTTGCTGAGTTGCTTTCTTTTTCTTTTTAATTCTGTTACATAGCATGGCTCACTGGGTGGACTAGAGAAACAAAGAGAGAGAGAGAGAGAGAGAGAGAGAGAGAGAGAAATTGATTGATGGATGAGATAGAGAGATATATAGAGAGATAGGTAGGTAGATAGGTAGATGAACTGATAGAGTGAGTGAGCATTTATTAAGTACTTACTATTTGCCAGATATTGTGCTAAGCACTGAGGATACATGTAAGAGCAAGCAAGACAGTCCCTACCATCAAGAAGTTTATATTCTAATGCAAGATGTCAACACATAAAAAGGTCATGAAAATGTTGGGGAAGGGGGAAAGAATACAGCATGAAGACTGCAGAAAATGTCATAGTTACCTGGATCCTGGCTAGCTGAGACTAAAGACTGACCTATCAGAACTTGAGAATGGGGGAAGAATCCAGCAGTGGAGTATGAATTTCCTGTGGAGTGGAGATAGTTGGAGAGTGAATCCATGACTGGGAGACTATAGGAAATGGTATAAATTTGAGCTATATTTAGAAATGAAGGGGATGCAGAAACAAAAGACATCAATAAAGATTTACTTACAAAAGAAAGAGCTTTTTAAAAGTCCCTGCTCATCTGTAGGGAACCCCTTTTTGATTTGACTTTTGTACAGGACATTGTCAATGACAGTTCTGAGCACCTTTTGTGAGCCCCTCATCTTGTTTGATGCTTTGCTTCACATTGAGTGAAAGCTCTGGCCCATATCCTCAAGCTGCAATGGCTTTGAGTTCAGTCCTAGCAACAGACCGAGTCTGACATGGGAGGACCAACCTATCTGGGAGAAAAAAAGGACACTAGGTGATGAATTTTTTATTCTCAGCCACAGATAAAAATGCAAAACAGCCCTTAATCCTATACATTGCACTTCTACAGAGATGCTGGAAAGAGGGGATAGAGAAAGCAGAGAATCACTCTTCATTTTGAGAGTTTGCAAAAATTAACATTCCCATTTTTCTCAAAGTAAACCTTAGAGCCCCATGTAAATGTCAGCTATTGCTAATTGATAATTATTCAGTAGATAGGCAGGAACAGGGCATCCAGTGAAGGAACTCTCCCTATTTTTTCCATACCATGGCCAGTCACCTGCTGTTCCTTTAATTCCATTCTATTTGAAGGACCAAGCACATTCTAATTAAAGATGGTTTTCTGGGACTCTCTTCAAAGCAGAAAAATAGAAAAGGAGGGGAATTGTGTGGGGAAAAACTTTTTCTGTACATTTTTCTTTCTCACAGTGTGCATGTGGGGAAATAGGCAAGTAAACAGGGTAGTTTGTAGAATGAAGAACACCTACAGTGCCTTCTAATTCCAAGAGAATGCTTTGATGCTGGGAGAGCATTGTAGTTTTATTGAAGCTAGCATTTCCTCCTAGTATGCCAACTGAAACTCCTCTGCAGATTCCTCCTATGCAGTTCTTATTCATGTTTTATCATAATAGCTCACATTTGTACAGAATCTGAGGGAAGCACAGAATAGGAGAGTTGCAAGGAGACCTCAGAGACCATCCAGTCAAGCCTTCTCATTTACAGAGAAGGAAACTGAGGCCCAGAAATCTTTGGCTCATCCTGAATAATAGAAAATTCTTGAATGTGTTTTCATGTCTATCTTATTTCCTCAGATAGAATGTAAGCTCCTTCAAGGCAGGAATGATTTATTTAAGGGGAAGAAGAAAAATAACTAATTACCCTTGTTCTCCCCTCCATCCTTCCCCCTGCTTTTCATAGCCAGTGTCCACCTGCTGTCTCTCACTCTTTTCCTGTCCCCCCTCCTTCTGTTATCAATCACTTATATCTTATATACCCTTTATATTGAGGAACTGTGACTGTATCTTAGTGAAAATCTCAATTCTTGTTCCACTGGGCTCCCTCTCCCAGTGTTCTGCACATTTTAATCCCTATGAAATGGAAGGTTTTGTCCTCTGTTAAAGAATCATAGGACTGGGGGCAGCTAGGTGGCACAGTGGATAAAGCACCAACCCTGGATTCAGGAGGACCTGAGTTCAAAACTGGCCTCAGACACTTGACACTTAATAGCTGTGTGACCTTGGGCAAGTCACATAATCTTCATTGCCCCATGAAAAAAATAAAGAAATAAAAATAAAGAATCATAGGACCATAGATTTAGAGCTGAAAGGAGCCTTAATGGCCATCCAGTCCAACTCCCTCATTTTATATATGAGGAAACTGAGGCACAGAGAGGTTAAGAGATTTGCCTAGAGTTATACTTCTAGAAAGTGTTTAGATTGAGCATACAAATCACTGGGGAGATGGGGAAAGGATTTCAAAACCTACCTATTTTAAAACTTTCAGCAGAGACCCAGATTAAAGGAAATGACTCACCTAAGGTCACACAGCTAGTAAATGAGAAGGTGTCATTTGAACACACATTTCCTGATTACAAATTCAGTTTTGCTCCTCTCCCTCTCCCCCATCGCCATTGGCAAAGGTATTTTGGGAGTGTATTTGGGACTTCTTTCACCCCTAATATTCCAGGATCCTATCCTTGCTTGGCCCATTAGCCGCTGCCATTTTCTCCTGGGAACAAATTCAGAGCCTCTCTGTATTACAATCATCCCAGTCTTGGACTTAGAGTTTAGTCTAATCCCAGCCAGAAAAATGACTTTTTCATATGTGGCCGAATTTGGGCTATCATCAGTTTCTACCCCATCTCCAATTAGGAAAAAAACCATATTTGCTAAATGTGCTAATTTTAAAGGGGAAAAACATAGCTGTGAAAATTTCTAAATTTTAAAGGGAAAAAAGTAGTTTTTTTTTTTAATTTCTAAAATTTTAAGCTATTTTAAAACCAGAGATTTTCAAGAAGAAAAATGTCATTTTACAATTTTTGGTGAAATATGTAATAATGGTTAGAACTGACAACCAGAGATTTCAGTCATGTGTGGTATAATAATAATAAAAAAAATCACTGGGTCTAATGTCAGAGGACCTGTCTCTGCTATTTATTATGTGAACTTGGGCAAGTAAATTACTTTCCCTTTCTGATTCTCAGAAAGGTCTTTCTCATCTGTAAAATGAGGGGGTTGGACTAGATGACATTATGGTCTCTTCTTCCATTTAAATCTATAATAATTCACAAGGCTTTGTCCTTTCACAAAACACATGCTTACCCCTGAAACAAATTGATGATTGGGAAAGGATGCAAAAAAATTTTTTGTTGGTGCCAAGGTCAAGAGTTTGAGAATGTGGCTCTAAACCTGTTGAAACACTGGTTCCCTGTGGATTCTTTGCTTGGCTTAGCCTCAAAATAGAAAGATAAAGACAGCTTTACCTCTATACTGGCTGTAATTAGAGGCTAACCTTCAACCTATGAGTACTACAAATTCATTCTATTGCAAGTTTACTCTGTTTTGAAAGGGGTGAAATCTGTTTCTAGAAATTCACAATACTTGGGTAGCTGGGTGGTGCAGTAGATAAAGCATTAGCCCTGGATTCAGGAGGACCTGAGTTCAAATCCGACTTTAGACATTTGGCACTTACTAGCTGTGGGACCCTGGGCAAGTCCCTTAACCCTCATTGCCCTTCCCCCCTAAAAAAAAGAAAAAAGAAAAATAAGAAAGAAAGAAAAATAAGAAATTCACATTACAGAGTAGATATGTTGGTGCAGATGAAGGGAGAAAGCAAAGAAAAGATTTTTCAAGTTGCTTTAGGAGTCTTTGAAAAAAAAAAGAGCACCTAAACAAGAAAAAAACAAAGAAATAAAGAAAAAACTAAGTTTACGGTGAGGGGGAACATTCTGGATTTAGAATCAAAGAATCTGGGTTCAATTTCTAGCTCTGCTATTTTTTAATTTAATCTTGATTTTTTCAGTTACATACAAAGAAACATTTTAACATTCTTTCTAAAAAATTCGAGTTCCAAATTCTTTCCCTCCCTCCCTCAAGCAATTTAATATAGATTATTCATGTGCAGTCATGCAAAATATTTCCATATTAACCCCGTCACAAAAAAACCACAGAGACCCCCTAAAAATCCCTCAAGAATAACAAAGTTTAAAAAGTATGTTTTGATCTGTATTCAGACAACTCAGTTCTTCCTCTGGAGGTTAATAGCATTTTCATCATAAACTTTTAGGAGCTGTCTTAAATTTTTGTATGGCTCAGAGTAGCTAAGTCATTAACAGTTGATAATTTTATTATAATATTTCTGTTACTGTGTACAGTTTTCTCATGGTTCTGCTCATTCCACTTTGCATTGGTTCATGTAAGTCTTCCCAGTTTTTTCCTGAAAACATTCTGCTCATCACTTCTTTTTTTTGTTTTTCAGGGCAATGAGGGTTAAGTGATTTGCCCAGGGTCACACAGCTAGTAAGTGTCAAGTGGCTGATGCCAAATTTGCACTCAGGTCCTCCTGAATCCAGGACTGGCACTTTATCCACTGTGCCACCTAGCTGCTCCCTCTGCTCATCACTTCTTATAGTAAAATAGTGCGTTACATCACAATTATATAACACAAAATGTTTAGCCATTTCCCAATTGATGCACATCTCCTCAATTTCTAATTCTTTGCCACCACAAAAAGAGCTGATATAAATATTTTTGTACACATCTGTCCCTTTTCTTTTTCTTTGATCTCTTTGTGGTATAGACTCAGTAGTGATGATGATGGGGTCAAGGCACAAGGCACAGTTTATGCCTTTGGACATAGTTCCAAATTGTTCTCCAGAATGACTGGATCAGTTCAAAACTCAACCAATAGTGCATTAGTGTTCCAATTTTCCCAAGTCCCCTCCAACATTTGTCATTTTCTTTTTCTAGCCAATGTAATAGGTGTGGGCTAGTATCTCGGAGTGGTTTTAAATTGCATTTCTCTAATCAATAGTTAATTAGAGCATTTTTTCATGATTATACATAGCTTTGATTTTCTTCTTCTGAAAGCTGCCTGTTCATATCCTTTGACCATTTATTAATTGGGGAATGACTTGTATTTTTCATATGTTTAACCCAGTTCTCTCTATATATGAAAAGGAGGCCTTTATCAGAGAAACTTGCTGTAAATTTTCCCCCCAGTTTCCTATTTTTCTTCTAATCTTGGTTACATTGCTTTTGTTTCTGCAAAACCTTTTTAAATTGATGTAATCAAAATTATCCATTTTGCATCTTATAATGCTCTCTATCTCTTGTTTGACCATAAATTCTTCTCTTATCCATGGATCTGACAGGTAAAATATTCCATGCTCAAATCAAGGGAATGCTCATCAATTGGGGAATGGCTGAACAAATTGTAATATATGAATGTAATGGAATATTATTGTGTTGTAAGAAATGATGATCAGGCAAATTTTAGAAAAAGCTAGAGAGACTTAAATGGACTGATGCTGGGTGAAATGAGCAGAACCAGGAGAATATTGTACACAGTAACAGCAACATTGTGTGATGACTAACTGTGATAGACTTGGTTTTTCTCAGCAATGCAATGATCCAAGACAGTTCCAAAAAACTCATGATGGAAATGTTCTCCATATCCAGAAAAAAAGAACTGTGCATTCTGAGTGCAGAATGAACCATACTGTTTCTACTTTTGGTTGCTTTTTTTCTTTTTTGAGGGTTTTTTCCTTTTGTTCTGATTCTTCTTTCACAACATGACTAATGCAGAAATATGTTTAATGTGATTGTACATATATAACCTATATCAGATTGCTTTCTGTCTTGAGGAGGGGGAGGGAAGGGAAGGAAGGAGGCAGAAAAAATTGGAACTAAAAATCTTATGAAAGCAACTGTTGAAAATTATCTTTACATGTAAGTGAAAAATAATAAAATATTTTAATGATTAAAAAAATTCCATGCTCACTTAATTGGCTTATGATACCACCCTTTATGGCTGAAGTATGTACCTATTTTGATCTTATCATGGTATATACTGTGAAATGTTGGTCTATACCTAGTTTCTAATGAACTACTTTCGAGTTGTCCTAGCAATTTTTGTCAAATAGTGAATTTTTTTTCAAAGTGAATTTTTGTCCCCAAATCTTTGATCCTTTGGTTTATCAAACAATAGATTATTACTATGATCATTTATGACTTTGTATTGTGTATCTAATATATTCTACTGATCTGCCACTTTTATTTCTTAGCCAGTATCAAATTGTTTCAATGATTACCACTTTGTAATACAGTTTGAAATCTGGTATTGCTAAGCCACCTTCCTTCAAACTTTTTTTTCATTGACTCCCTTGATATTCTTGGCCTTTTGTTCTTCCAGATAAATTTTGATATTTCTAGCTCTGCTATTAACAGTTTATATGACCTTTTACAAGTTATTGAAGATCCCTTGGATTCAAATTCTCTGCTATATAAAATCATGAGGGTGGGGAGTGTGACTATTTGTATGACCTTGGGTATGTCACAAGCTCCCTTGGTTTCAGTTCCTTTATCTGCACAATGGGGCAGCTAGGTGGCACAGTGGATAGAGCATAGGTCCCAGAGTCAGGAAAGCCTCAGATGCTTACTAGCTGTGTGATCCTGGGCAAATCACTTAACCCTGTTTATCTCAGCTTCCTCATTTGTAAAATTAACTGGAGAAGGAAATGGCAAACCACTCTAGTATCTTCACCAAGAAAACCCCACATGGCCTTATGAAGAGTTGAACATGACTGAAACAATAAAAATCTGCATAATGAAGGGATTGAACTTTACAACTTTTGAGGTCCCTTCCAACTCTAAGCCTATGGTCCCAATATCTAAGGACTCTCCCTAGATTTTGGAGAACTCCTCTCAGGGAATCCATTCAAAATACTATTCAGAGACCAAGACTCAACTGACATGCAGCTCTGTTCAGCAGCACACCAGTAGAATGAATGAGGTCAATCATAATCTGAGTAAAAAGGATGGTATTAGGAAAGAAGAAGCTTGAGTTCTTGTCCTGTCTCTGCTATAAACTAATTGTGGGACCTTGGACAGACTTTGCCTCTTAGGTTTATACATCTATAAAATGAAGACAGTGGACTAGACCTCAGAGGTTCCTTCCAGGTCTCACATTTGATTACTCTTTGATTATAAAATTTAGATCTCCCCTCTTTTGGAGCAGTAACTAGTATTACAGTGGAGGACATATTGTGAACACAGAATCATATTGAGTTAAAATTATCTCTAGCCTATCACATAATGGTGGTGGTTGTTCAGTCATTTCAGTTGTGTCTTACTCTTTTTGACCCCATTTTGAGGTTTTTTGGCAAAGCTTTGCCATTTCCTTCTCCAGCTCATTTTACTGATGAGAAAACTGAGACTAACAGGGTTGAATGACATCCCCAAATTATACAGCTAATAAGTATCTGAGACCAGATTTGATTTCATGGAGATGAGTCTTCCTGACTCCAGCCTCGGTGCTCCATCTGCTGTGCCATCTAGCTGCCTCACATAGTGGTAATGATATGCCTTTTCATTGTACCTGGTACCTACTAAGAATTTTCTAGTCATTATCAAGTCAATCCCCACCCTGACCTTGTGACATACCCAAGGTCATACAAATAGTCACACTTTATATGAGATAAAACTGAGGCACACTGAGTAGAGCTGTAGCATTGAAGGATTGGGTTAGGGGTCATGTGTCATAATTGCCTGCTGAGGTCAAATCTGCCACTAAACTGCGTTACCATCCCAAAGCACTCCACTTCATTCCATTCACTTTGTTCCATTTTCCATCCATTCCATTCTTCTTATGCCATTAGGTTCCATTTCATTGCCCTCAATTTTATACCCTCTCTAGCTATCAACTCCACTCCATTATATTGATTCAATTTCCCTCTACTCTGTTATACTCTATTGCATCCTTCTTCACTTCATTTTATTGACTTTCACTCTATTCCACTGTACTCAATAGTAATCAACTCCATTACATTACACTGAATTCTATTTTACTCCACGTTGTAACAATCCATTTAATTTCTTTCTCTTTCACTCCACTCTGCTCCCCTTCACTTCACTATAAAGCAGTCCACTCCATTTTGTCTCATTCTATCACATTTCAAGCCATTCTGTTCACTCTCATTATACTCCATTCTATTTGCTCTCACTCAACTACATTCTTTTTCATCCTACTCTATGTCATTCTGTTCCATTGCTCTGCATACTTCCTTCTATCTGGCTGCATTGGATTCTATTCCTCTCCATGACATTGTACTCTATGCCAAACAATTCCAGTCTATCCTTGCCATTCTGCTTCATTTTACTTGACTTGCTGATAGTCCATTCCATTCCATTGGATTCTACTTATCCTATTTCATCCCACTCCAATCCATTTCCTTTTACTTCATTCTATTCTACTCTGTAACAATCAACTCCACCCCATCCCAGTGTATCCCACTGTGCCATATTCTATTTTATTATACTGTGTAGTAATCAACTTTATTCCATTTTCCTCCTTATAATTCCAGTCCATTCTATTCTTATTTCTTCCATCATACTGTTTCCCATTATATAATGTCTATCTGTACTCCATCCCATTCCTTTCTATCACCTTTTACTCCATTCTGTCCTCTCCAATTCTGGATTGAGTGCCTACTATGTGCCTACGAGCTTAACATGGAAATGCCCCACTGTGGCTGTCTGTGGCTTGCTTCAATCATTTCAGTGAAAACCTCAAAGTAGTTGCTTGGCAACATATAGAGAAAATGATAGGTGAGTTGAATTTTTCCACTTTCAATCACACTGCTATGGCATCATGTAGACACAGTCTGGAGGTGATTTGGTTGACTATGAATGTCTTTTTTGTTTTCATTTGAGCTGATGGCAAAGCAAATCCCTGGGTATCATGGCTTGTTTTGTGTTGTTGGTAGATGGGGAATATCTCATCAGTAAATGGAATGAATTCTCAAATTCTAACCCTCCTAAGCTGGGACAAAATATTTATCATGGGAATGGCAATGTGCAAATGAGAGCAGGAGGCTTTGGGTGTTTTACAGCTGCTGTTGCTGCTGCTGCTGCTGCTGTTGAGCAAACAAAACACTCTTAGCACTGCAGGCAAACTCTTTCCAACTGGAATGTGCTCAGATGCCAAATAACTGCCACCAAGAGAGCCAAGCAAACTAAGTGTTGTCAGGAAGATGAGGTTCTTAGCTGCCTAGCGTCTTTGGGTCCCAACCAAAACCCAATAAGAGTTGACATTTAAATAGCCATTTAAGCTTTACAAAGTTTTATGGGGTTTTTTGACATCATATTGTCTCATTTGATCCTCACAACAACCCTGGGAGGTAAGTGCTTCAGACATTCTCATTCCCCATTTTATGGATGAAGAAACTGAGCTCCAAAGAGGTTAAATGAAGTAGTGTTGGTCATAAAGATAGGCGGTATCAATAATACGATACAAAACCAAGCCTTCTTAACCCATGTCCAGTATTCTATTCATTATGCTATGTTGTTTCTCTAAATAAATATGTTATATGTGTGTGTATTCATATAATAACCATTTATTCTGAAGCCTTATTTTTACAGAGAGGGAAACAGGACTAAAACATTAAATGGCTTCTTCATTAGAAAATGTCAACCCTAGGACTTGAACCCATGTCTTTCTGGACATGAGTTCAGTGCTCTTTCTACTATACCACATTGTCAAGGAAAAATAGGAGCCATCCTTCAAATATGGAGATGCCAAGTCAACCAGTATCTATTAATTTATTTTAATTCAGTATACATTTATTAGGTGCATATTATGTGCTAGATACTCTGCTAGGGATACAAAAAAAGAAGAAAAAGACAATCCCTACCCTCAAAGAGCTTAAAATCTAATAAAAGTGCCTACTGTGCGCTAGTCATTCTGCTTAAAGCTGGGGATACAAAGAAGGGTAAAAATATAGTCCCTGCCCTCAAGAGTCTCACATTATAATGGGTGAGACAATATACAAATAAATATGTACAGTGCTTGTATGTATGCATGTGTATGTATTGTTTATGTATAGATGTGTTTGTGCATGTATTTTGCATGCATGCGCAAATACATGCATGTATGTATTGTGTGGATGTATATATACTATGTAGTATGTTTGTGTGCTATGTTTATATACTATGTATGTAGTTTATATGTGTATATAAATATTCATGTTTATTTATACATATATATAATATGTACAGTTATTTGTATATTGTCTGTGTATATTTGGCTATATGTGATTTATATATCCACAAATACATATATATCTACACACAGTGAACATAGAAGGAAAACTTAGAATAGGATCAGCAGTTTATGAAAGAGATTGTAAAGGGCCCCTTGCAGAAGGTGGTACTTGAGTTAGGAAGCCAAGAAAGTCAAGAGGTTAGGAGAGAAAGCCTTTTAGGAATGGGAGACAGCCAGTGAAAAGTCGTGGAACTGGGAGCTGAATGTTATGGGTGAGGAAAAGTGAGGCCAGTATTGCTCGATTTTAGAGTATGTAGACTGTAAGAAGACTGAAAAGATTGTGAATGGAAAAAGAAGTCAGAGAGAGCCCTTCATTGTACAGGTAGGCCCTGCTTTTAAGACAAGCAAACATAAGGAATTTCACACTTACCGAATGGGCCATTAAAGGGACTCTTGGTCTCATTGAAAGATTCTCCATGGGCCACTCATATTGCAGGCTCCTGTAGTGTAAGTAAATAAGATTCAATTTACACAATTTCAAGGTTACAGATAAATTTTCTGGAACCCATCATCTGTGAAATATGAGGCATATCTGTAAATGGCAACAAGTAGGAGAGACAGTGGGTCGTAGAGCAATGAAGGCTGAACTTGAAGTCACAATCTCAAGGCTTGAAGCCTAACTGCTGCCATTATTATAATCAGGAAGACAGGGCTATTTATCTGTGAAGCAGGAAGGGAGCAGCTGCTGCCAATAACCATGATGAGCACACTATTCCCTTCCTCCCTCTGGGATGGCCTGTAGCAGCTAGTCTCTAAAAGCCAGACTATCCCAGTTGTCCCAGCTGGTGTCTCTAAACTGATTCTCACCTTGAAATGCTATCTGTATCATTTTTAAGAAGAGCAAGAGAACCAAGGCAAAACTTTGGATGGAAAAGCAATGCACATCTGGGGGCGTGGGCGGGGAGGGGGGGGAACTGATAGCCTAGGTTGTTGTTGTTTTTTTTCCCTGATTTGCAAGATTTATATTCCAGTGTCTGAATACATCAAACCTATGAAGGGTTTCATGTTGTGCGCTGTATAAGTGACTAGAGGCTTTAATACAATAACACACACCAGCAGAAAAGTAGCAGTCTTGGCTCAACCCAGGGTTGCTTACCTTTAAGAAATTCCTTCATTTAGATCACCTCAGACCCTTCTCAGAATCTTTGGTCATGGAGACATGATCCAATATCGGTCTTACGACATCACTGTGGGGAGGGATCCTTTCATTCTTTGGACATTTGCCCTGAGCACCTAAAACATAGAAAGCACTTGAGGAATTCTTGCTGATTGATCAATTGGATTTAAAAGGCATTGGATATAGTGGGGAAGAAATCATCAGCACTGTGTCAGAGTACTTGGGTTCAAATCCTGCATCTGATGCAGTATATGACTTTGGACAAGTCTCTTTGCCTCTCTGGGCTTGTTTTCTCACCTGTAAAAAGAGGAGATTGGAATATATGGCCTCTGAGGTCCCCCCTACTTGTAGATCTAGGAGCCTATTCCTTGGACAGTGCTAAAATATAGCTGAAATCCCACCTTATTCACGTATGCTTTTCTTCCCCCACCCCTTTCTTTTTCCCTCCTTTTTTTTGTGAGGTAATTGGGGTTAAGTGACTTGCCCAGGGTCACACAGCTAGTAAGTGTTAAGTTTCTGAGTCCGGATTTGAACTCAGGTCCTCCTGAATCAAGGGTAAGTGCTCTATCCACTGCGCCACCTAGCTGCCCCCTTTTTCCCCCTTTTTTGAGGCAATTGGGGTTAAGCGACTCACCCAGGGTCACACAACTAGTAAGTGTCTGAAGCTAGATTGGAACTCAGAACCTCTTGAGTACAGGGCTGGTCCTCTATCCACTGTGCCACCCTGCCCCTCCTCCCTGTTTCAGCAGCCCCACCTAATACCTTCCCTCTGTGATTCCCTCCCATTTACACTGCCTGTATTTTGTTTTCCCCTTTATCTGTTATATGTACATAGTTCTTTACATATTTTCTCCCCCATTAGAATGTGAGTTCCTTTAATACTAGGGATCTCCTTTTGCCTTTCCTTGCATCTCCAGAACCTTGTCCATAGAAAACATTTAATAAATGCCTATAATCTGACTTTCTGATGACATCAGTGACACCAGTGTCTCTGGAAATCCTTTTTTGTAACTTCCTCTATTTCCTTAAATGTACTTATGCCAAAAGTACATTTCAATTTAGAGTTTGAATTGGGGGGGGGGGCTGACAGTTACTTCTACTAGTGTGATGCTGGGCAAGTCATTTACCCTCTCTGAGCTTCAGTTTCTTCAACTGGAAAATGGGCATATTAATGCACTACCTACCCTCATAGGGTTGTCCCGAAGGAAAGAGCTTTGTAAAGCTATGTAAATATGAGCAGTTATTATTATAGATGTGTATTATAGCACAGAATCCATCTCTGACCTAAGCTATGCATCGTTCCCGGCAGCTGGCATAGTACTCTGTATGCATTCAGTGCCTAATATGTTTTTATTTGATGAGTTATAGATTGGTGATTCCCATTTCAGGCTGGCTCCAGCTGATCATAGGATTATAAATTTAGAGCTGAAAGTGCCCTAAGAAGCCATCATGCCCAACCTCTTAATGTTACAGATGAGGAAACTGAGGCCCAGAGCAGTTAGGTGACTTGTCCCACGTCACACAGTTAATAAATATCTGAGGCACTATTAGAACCCAGATCTTCCTGACCCCCAAATGAGGTACCTGAGCAACATCCTCTAGGATAGAGGAGTGTAAATATGGAAAGATATAACTGCCCTTATTCTCATTTCTTATTTGTCAACCACCATGTTTTTATGGAACATTTATTCTTATGCTTACCCAGAGTACTTGAGAGTAAGCCAACACTGCCTCTGATTGTTAACCTTTAGAAGGATTTATTTCTCAAAGCATCACAAGGAGCATTGTATTTTCTGTGTATCAGTAACTGGAAAGATGATCACATGAAAGTCCTTTTTAACTGTAAAAACTCTTGCTAGAAATCATGTCAGCAAATGAAAGGCATGGCAAAGCTAAGTTTTGGAATAATACACATTTTTGGACATGGCTGATGTGGGATCCTTTTTTTTCTTTTGCTTGATGGTGTCTATTTGTTACAAGGGGTTTGTTTTTCAATGGGGGGTGGGAAGAGAATAACAAGGAGACTTGGGATAGGATTTTCCCACCCCACCTTCCAGAATGAGAAGAGAACAGAAGGAGGGCCAGAAGGAATCAAATGTAAGCAGGACAGCTTTGAAAGTTACATGTTGAAGTTATTATACACTTAAAAAGAAAAGCAAGCTGTTCATAGTAGAGATTTGCAGTTTCAAGTATAATCCTCTCCTGCTCTAAACTGCAGTTGGAAATGTTCATTTTCTTTGGTTTTTAAGTTCAGAATAAAAAGAAAAGGAAATAGGAGGGAAAGGACCCCCCCCAAAAAAAAAACAACAGGAACACTTATAGGATCCTGTAAGAACAGAAACAGTTACATTGTACTCTACAGAGTCCCTCAGTGTACATGCACATGCATACACACACATATAGTCACAATCACAGAGCATAGAACATCTGTAATACCCTCTCACCTGGGTAGAATTATAGATCTGTAGCTAGAAAAGACATTAGAATTCCTTTAGTCCAACCCCTTCATATTTTCACATGGGGAAACTGAGGCAATCACTTGCCCTAGTTCAAGAAGCTATTAAATGACAGAGGAGAAATTTGAACTCAGACCCTCTGACTCACCAGATCACAGATCTAAAGATAAAAGGGACAGTAAAATACATCTAATACAACCTCCTCATTTTACATATGAGGAAACTGAGGCCCAAGAAATGAAGTGATGTGCCAGGGTCACACAAGTAGCAATCATCAGAATGAGGAGTTCCTCTCAGGTTCTGTAACATCAGGCTCAATAAACAAGTCCAGCTGCATTTCAGCGAGCCCTCTAAGAAGCCACACATCTGAACTGATATGCAAATATAGCAGAGTGTTTATCTCTGACATGTGCTGCTGTACTGGATTACTCATCATTCCTCAAACACAACTCAGGACTTCCTCCATCCCAGTCTTTGCTCAGACTAGACTCTCCACCTGGAATGCCCAATATCTTTGCCGACTAGAATTTTACCCATTCTTCAAAGTCCAGTGGGATTTGTGAGATGGCATCATGGAAGGTGTCTCTACCCACCATTGTTACATCATCACCAAGTCTTCTCCTGCCATACCCAGGGCCATGCAATGGTTGTGGTGACAGAAGAACAAGACAAAGCAAAAAGAAGAGATAACTGCCATCACGTTGTCATCACCAGAAGGATGGGTGTGACAGACCTTTATCACTAAAAGCACTGCTCCAGGCTTACCCCACCCTAGAAAGCAAGGCAGCCTCACACAGCCATGGAGACTATAAAGGAAGAAAGCATTGACAGGAACTCATAAGGAATTAAAACACCACCAGCTGCTCCTGTCATGGATGAAGCTTCCTTGGAAAGTCCCTCACTCTCAGGAACAGTGTTAGAACCACTGCTGCAGAGCTCCTGCCAATCAGTCAGTCAATCAACTACCCCTTTAAAGTCCCCTCCATAGCCTGAATCTTTGACTCTGTGTTTGGGTTCTATGTGACAATTTCACTGGAAAAGAAGGAGGAGGGAACGTTGGGAAGATATCTTTATTGAGAGGAGATTGCTGGGAGGTCCAGACAGACAAATGGACTGAGGGCCTGGCATAAAGAGCCCTCCTAAATCTCTCTCTCTGTCTCTCTGTCTCTCTCTGTCTCTCTGTCTCTCTCTGTCTCTCTCTTTCTCTCTCTCTCTCTGTCTCTCTGTCTCTGTCTCTCTTTCACACACACACACACACACACACACACACATTTTTCATCCAGCAAAATTTCTTCTGCAGTGACTCTCCCCCATGGCAATGGAGAACTTCTGAACTTCCACTGACCCAACTTCTTCTGACTCCACTTCTTAACTTGACAAGATTTAAAATTGGAAGGGATCCCAGAAATCATGGCAGCAAGGTACAATGGAAAGAAGTCTGGATTGAGTCAGAAGTTGTCGTGGTTGTGGTTGTGATTGGCATTACATCACCTCCAACTCTTCATGACTCCATTTGAGGTTTTCTTGGCAAAGATACTGCCATTGCCTTCTCCAGCTTATTTTAGAGATGAAGAAAGCAATAATTAAGTGACTTGTCCAGGGTCACACATCTAGTAAGTGTCTGAGGCCAAATTTGAACTCAAGAAGACGACTCTTACTGACTCCAGGCCATACACATCAGACCTTGCCCATGTTTATGTCATGATCCCTTCTGCCAGTCTGGGGAAGCCTATGGGCCCCTTCTCAATAACATTTTGAAGTGCATAATATAAAATACATAGGATTATATATATTGAGATGAAGTAATCAGAACATTAAAAAAACAACAACCAACTCAGATACCCAAGATGAAGAGTCCCTAGTTTTGATATCTTACTCAAGATCTCAGAGATAGTTTCAAAGTAAACAACGTTAATGCAAAGAATGACAAAAGCAATTGGAAATCAATGCTTCAAAATGATTAAGAAGAAACTTGGTCTCAAGACAGCTAGGTGGCTCAGTGGATAAAAGCACCAGCCCTGGATTCAGGAGTACTTGATTTCAAATCTGACCTCAGACAATTGAAACTAGCTGTGTGACCCTGGGCAAATCACTTAACTGTCATTGAGAAGAAGAAGAAGAAGAAGAAGAAGAAGAAGAAGAAGAAGAAGAAGAAGAAGAAGAAGAAGAAGAAGAAGAAGAGGAAGAAGAAGAAGATGATGAAGAAGAAGAAGAAACTTGGTCTCAAAGAAAAGATATGAGAAGACACCTCCTCCATCTTTTGCAGAAGTGTAGGGAGGCATAAGTATGGAACATCATATTTAGCATCAGTTGGGTTTGCAATATAGTGATTAGTTCTGCTGGTTTCCTTTTTCTTCTTCCTCATTTAAAACACTTTTGGCAAAAGATAGCTCATTGGGAGGGGAAAGGGAGAGATACGGGGTGATCTAGGTGATATAAACACAAAAGATATCAATAAAAGTTTATTTAAAAAAATAATAAATTTTAAGAAGAAAGTTGAAAAGTCAGACTTCATTCCCAGGTCTTTTGAGTTGAAATCTCACAATTTTTTCTACCATATCATGGACGCCTACTATATGGGGCTTCACCAGATGCCAAGCTTGGTAAAAGAGGTCATGGGAAGCTGAGTTTTAGATATTTGTCTTATCTCAATAATTGAACAGCCATCCCTGGATGGTTCCCCTGTATGTTTACAATGGGTGCCATTAAATTCTAGGTAACTAGCAGTTATTAAATGAGCAAATAGAGGTCTGATGCTAGGCAGAGGCTAGCCTCCTGACATCCTCACCTGAATCATTTGCTTATTTAGATCAGACGAGAAACTGGGACAGAAGGGCTAATAACCAGACTGTTTCTGACACATCTTTATGCCTATTTAAATAGGGAAAGGTCTGGGGCTCAATTAAAGGGGAGAAAGCAGCAAGGTGATTCAGGATATTTTTAGATTCCTCCTCACACCACAAATGTAAAGATCTATTTCAATATCCCTCTGAGACATTAAAGCTCAAAAAATAACACAATTGAGCTCCCTCTCCACCCCACACTGGCAACCCTCAAGAAAAAGGACTCCCAGGCTGTAGTTTAATCTGGATAGATGGCCGGGCAACTTTTTAAAAAAATGCCAGTTAGCATAATTAGGAGACTGCACTTAGAGCATTGCAAAACATTTATCTCTCCCACTGCTTGAGTGTTTGCAGAATCCATTTATCTCACATGGTCGGTGGGAACGAGGAAGCGAGGGGAAGAATGGGTTTTGTGGATGAAATGAATTTTCTGTCAGTAGAAACAGATTTCTCCTCTCCTGATAAATATGGGGCTGAAGTGCAAAGAGGCTGCTGGTCTTGGCCATGCCATTGGGCTGTTAGGGGGGGATGATCTTTCTCCCTGAGGCAAAAACTGGTGGCCTTCCCATCACCTGCAATTTCCTGGTGCTTTAGGAATATCGCGGTATTTATGTCAAGTTAAGCATTACTTTATCAAGCACCTCCTATAGCCAAGTGTGTCATATATACACACACACACACGTATATATATGTATATATATATATATATATATATGTATATATATATATACACACATATGTATGATACATGTGTGTATCTTAGTCTTTTTTCAGCCACATTTGACTCTTCATGACCCCGTCTGGGGGTTTCTTGGCAAAGATACCAGAGAGGTTTTGCCATTTCCTTCTCTGGCTTATTTTACAGTTGAGGAAACAGGAAAACAAGGTAAAGTGAGGGCAGATTTGAACTCAGGTCTTCCTGACTCCAGGCCTGGTGCTCTATGGTACTGTATCACCTACCTTCTATGTGTACATGTGCTTGTGTGCACATGTGTGCATATATGCCTGCTACATGCAAAAGTACATGTGTGTATAAATATACAAACACATATAAGTGTGCATGTCAAATATCTGTTTGTGGGCCTATATATATAGGGCATAGATATGTAAACATTCACCTACATGCATATAGTTGTATATATGTACATAGGTTTACAAAATAGAGTCAAGGAGATGCAAGATTTGATAAAATGGGGCCCTGGCTGTCAGAAAGCTTGAACTGGAATTCTGGCTCTACGCTTTGCTTGCTGTGGAAGAGTGGGCTTTGATGATTCTTCCAGGGATTTTATAAGGCTTCATGAGCATCATGGAGCAAGACCATCTCTGAAAACATAGAGACTGCCCAAAATGTGATGAAGGAGGAGCAGCTAGGTGGCGCAGTGGGTAGAGCACTGGCCTTGGAGTCAGAAGGACCTGAGTTCAAATCTGGCCTCAGACACTTGACACTTACTAGCTGTGTGAACCTGGGCAAGTCACTTAACCCCAATTGCCTCACCCCCCCCAAAAAAAAAATGTGATGAAGGAAGATGAAGGGAAGAATTGAGCAGACTCTGACCCATGACCCCCAATGCAAGTCACATAGTGGGTGCTTACTAAATGCTTATAGGATGGCTGTTGCTCACAGAAGGCCTGCCCCTCTGCCATGTGTGTGCCTTTATGCACTGTCTCACATTTCCAGAATGTCTTTTCTCTTTACCACCACCACATAGGATCCCTCTCTGACTTTACAAAGTGACTTAGACATGATTTTCTGCCTGAAGTCTTTCCTTATCAGCCCCCAAATGCAGGGAATACAAAGAGAAGAAAGAGACAATCCAGGCTCTCACCTATGAGCTTACAGTCTCATAGGTGAAACAACATGCAAACAACTATGTACAAACAAGCTATGTGCAGAATAAATAGGAAATAATCCATAGAGGGATAGCACTGGGATTCAGAGGTATTAGGAAAGGCTTCCTAGAAAAGGTGATATTTTAGCTGAGACTTGAAGGAAGGCAGGAAAGCCAAGTGGTATGGATGAGGAGGGAGCGCATTCCAGGCAGGAAAGACAGTCAGAAAATGCCTGGAGCCAAGAGATGGAGTGTCCTGTTCCTGAAACAGCATGGGGGTCAGTGGCACTGAATCAAAGAATAGTTAAAAGAAGACTGGGAAGGGAGTGGCTGACTATGAAAGGCTTTGAATGCCAAATAGCAGATTTTGTATTTATTTCTGGAGATTACAGGGAACCCCTAGAGTTTATTGAGTGGTGGTGGTGGTGGTGTGAATGACATGATCAGACCTTTGCTTTAAGGAAAGTTCCTTTGGTAGCTGAATGGAGAATGGGGTGAGGAGAGATTTGTGGCTGGCCCACCCACCAGCAGTCCTTTGTACTAACCCGAGCTTGAGGAGATGGAGGCCTGCACCAGTGTGGCAGCAGTGTCAGAGGAAAGAAGAGAGTATATTTAAGAAAGGTTGCAAAGGAAAAATAGATGAACTTTGGCAAGAGACGAGATATGTTAGGTGAGAGAGAGAATATGGATTCAAGAATGTCACCTATGTTTTGAGCTTAGGGACCAGAAGCGTAGTAATTCCCTCAATGGTAACAGGAAAGTTTGGAAATGTGGGAGCTTGGGGGGGGGGGTTCATTTTGGCCATGTAGAGTTTTAAGTGTCTACAAGACATCCAGTTTGAGATATATAGGCAGTTGGAGATACAAGCCCAGAGATCATCAGAGAGCTTAGGACTGGAAGAGCAGATTTGAGAATCATCAATGTAGAGATAATAATTGAATCCACAGGGGCAGCTAGGTGGTGCAGTGGATGGAGTGCCGGCCCTGGATTCAGGAGGACCTGGGTTCGGGTCTGGCCTCAGACACTTGACACTTGCTGGCTGTGTGACCCTGGGCAAGTCACTTAACCCCAATTGCCTCACCAAAAAAATAAATAAATAAATAAAATTAAACAAATGAATCCACAGGAGCTGATGAGATCACCAAGTAAAGTAGTAGAGAGGGAGAAGAGAAAAGGACCCACAAGACAGCACAACCATAATTAGCAAGCATGACCTGAATGAAGATCCAGCAAAGAGGACCAAGGAATTATCAGACAGATAGGAGGGGAACCAGCAGAGAGAAGATTCCCAAAAACCTAGAGAGAGAAAAGAATCAAGGAGGACCCACTGATCAACAGTTTTAAAGGATGTATAGAGGTCAAGAAGGATGAGGATTGAGAAAAAGCCACTGGGGTGGGTCTGGATCTGAGAAGGAAGAAGGAGAACCTGGAAAGCCAAGTTGAGACCAGCCAGACAAGAGACAGCAAGGCAGAGCAGATGGAGAGCTGGTCTCCAGTCAGGTGGCCCGATTTCAAATCCCACTCCTGACTCATAACAATTGTGTCATTCTGGGCAAGACATTTAATGTCTCAGTTCCTGAGGCAGCTAAGACTATGCAAGGTACTGAACTACGTTGGTAAAGATGCTAATGAAATCTCATGTCCTGTTAAAATTTATATATTGATATTTCTTTAAATTACACATGTATGTGTGTATTCATATGTATGTACACATACACGTATGTGCATGTTTATATAAATATATGCATGTATATGTGTGTGCATGCATGCAATGCAGGCATACATACATGCATGCATATGTAGCATTATTCTAGGCCCTGGGCAATATAAGGATAAAATGAAACAGTAACTATCCTCAGGGACCTTACATCTGTTGAGCTTACTCCTTTAGAGTATTGCAGTTATATTGGAGTCATATTGGGCAAATCACTTCCTTCTCAAGGGCCCCAGTTTCCTCATCTGTATGATGAATGTGGTGGAGTGGGGATGGGGGGAGCAGTAGAGCCAAAGTGGGGATAGATGACCTCCAAGGCCTCTTTCAGCTCTAAGTCCCATAATCTTCTGATCCCCTGTTTGCCGAGACATCATTTTCCCCCCGTTGATCAGATGCTGAAAATCCCTCCTTTGGCAGAAGCCCAGTATAAGCCTGTTTCAGGTATAAATGTCTTAGACTAGCTGGGGACTGAAACACGGGCTGACCTTTCAATAGCTCCCCCAGCACAGCCGTGAGGATTATTTCCTTCACTTATCAGAAATAAACAGACAAAGAAATAAATCAAATTCTCCAATGGGGAACATGCAACATCAACAACAACAAAACTAATTATTCTCACTTCCCAGAACCAGAAAGAGAATTTTTGTTATGGGGATGAATAGTCTTGACAACTTTGGTACCATTTTTTTTTTTTTTGCTTTCTGTCAAGATTCATTGAACACAAATACATCTCTGCTAATTAACAAATCACCCTGCGAATATTTCGACAAGGGATACTTCCTTACTTTGGTGAATCAGTGTCAGGCTTGCAAGCCACTGTGACAGAGGGAATTAGACTCCTTTCATTGTTCATTTTTTTCCAAGGCCTGAATTTTCTGCCTATACAAAGGCAACAAAGGATATTTTTTTGCCCCATTCTATCCTCTCTTCCCTCACTATTTTTCTCTTGTTCAAGTATGTGTTCCTTTTTTCTTCCCTTGCACCCTATCTTCTCTTCCCATCTATTGTGTCCTTGTAAGGTCACATGACTTCTATGGGACTCAATTTTCTTATCTGGCAAAATGAATAACAGCATGGCTTACTGGAAAGAGAGTGAGTGGGCTTTGGAGTTGGTACACCTAGATCTGGAGGCCAGCTGTATCACTTGCTATCTGTGAGATGGCAAGCAATTAATTCACTTTTAATTCTCAGGGTCTCAGTTTCTTCTTCTGTAAAATAGATGAAATGGTTAATGTAGTTGGACTAGATGACCTCAAAGATTCCTTTCTAGTTTAAATCTATTATTGTAATAGTCTAGAATACATCCTCAGGTCACCAACACAAGTAATCAACACTCTAGAAAAGAAGATCTAGAAAGCAGACAGAGTGCTAGAACAGGGAGCGGACACTAGGATGATCATTTGTAGTGAAGCCCTGGTAGTTCATTGTGATGATGGTGGTGGTGGTGGTGGTGGTGATGATAGTAGTAGTAGCAATAGGGATCTTTGACCTTTTCTAAGTCACCAGTCCCTCTGACTGTCTGGTGAAGCCTATGGACCCCTTCTGAATAAGGACCCCTTCTCAGAATGAGGTTTTTAAATGCATAAAATAAAATGCACAATATTAAACAGAAACCTAGTTTTGTTGAAATATGGTTATCAATTTTTTTTGAGTTCCTGTATCCCAGGTTAAGAATCCCTGATTTACAGTTTCTTCTAGCCCTAAATCAATCATGCTTCCTTACCCTGTGTTTCTTTCACTTCATATATCCACACTCTCTGCTGTCAATGCTCAGCTGCTTTCTGACATCCCCTCCTCTCCAAGAACCTTTTCTGATACTTTCCTTCAATACTGTTGTTCTCTCTGACCCTCTCCATCATCCCTTCTCTTTCCCATGGATCATTTTCTGGTTCTCCCCACCTCCCCAAGCTTTGCAGAGGTTTTGGATGCTGGGAAAGATGACATGATGAAAGCTACAGTGTCTGATGATGAAACATCCATGGTGTGAATGAAGCCTCTGGCTGGCCTTTGCCTTATCCGGAGCACTGAATTCATCAGGAGCATCACACAAGCCCAGAGGTGTAAATGTAGTCACATGGGAACCTGGAGGTCAGACACAACAATGGGCTTCAGGCTCCCATCCCAACTCCCAGACTACCTTCTGTTGGCAGGAATATTCTGGGCTCAGCATGTGCCAATTTATAGCTCAGGCAAATCCTGCTGTCAGACATGTTAAGCACCAATTAGCATCCAAAGTATAGTTATCTAAATAAAATACTGTTTAATAAGGAAGGAATCAATATGATTACACACTGAGCCAGAGCCTCATTGGGCATATTCATTTACAAATGATCAATCACGTAACAATGATGTTGGGTATAGATCTAAAGGAATGACACTAACCACAATTCTACTTTTAAAAAAAGACATCTATAACTAAAACATATAAACCATGGTAACATGGTTCTAAAGTTGCTACTAGGCCGCAACAGCAGCAATAATCAGGTTATTAGTGATGTTATTCATTAGGTCAGATAGCAGAACAATCAAATATGTCTATATTATTGTCTATCCTTCTGTGTTTACATTATGATTGCACTCCATAATTGACTCTGGGAAGCAATGCCATACAATAGCAAACACTCCCCTGGACCTCGCTTTACTCATCTGTAAAGTAGATAAGGGGGTTAGACAAGCTGACCTCTAACATACCTTCCCCCTCAAATTCTTCTATCCAAGTCAACATTTGTTTTGCTTTAGGCTTTTGCCATTGGGAAAACTGGCAACATCTTGATTTTTGTCTAATATCAACATTAGCTGGCTAATCCTAAATAATCCATTACCCATTAATTACATTTCTGATAGAGCTAGGAAGAGTCTTAGAGTCAATCCAGTTCAGTTCACTGATTTTACAGAAGACGAAACTGAGAGTCAGAGGGGTTAAGTGACTTGTCCCAGGCCACATAACTCACCTTTCCTCCTTCCTCCTATTCTCATTCTTTGGGGACATGAAAAGTAGAGAGAAATGTTTATATACATTTGTTGTTGTTGTTGTTGTTTGGTCTTTTCAGTGAAGTCCAACTCTTTGTGACCCCATTTGGGATTTTCTTGGCAAAGATAGTGGAATAGTTTGCCATTTCCTTCTCCAGCTCACTTGACACATGAGGAAATTGAGGCAAATAGAATTAAGTAACTTGCCCAGGGGTCACATGTGTCTGGGGCCAGACTTGAACTCAGGAAGATGATTTTTCCTGACTCCAGACCGAGCGTGGTATCCACTGTGCAACCTAGTTGTCCATTTATGTACATAGGATATAACTAATAGACATAGCTCACCCTACATATATTAGGACTGAGTTTTTAGGTGTAGATAAAAAATGGTAGGGTCTCTTGGGAAAGAATCTTCTTCCTGGAAATACAGTGAATTTCTGGTCCCCAACCCATGTATCCTTCCATGTCTCATATGAGAGGGTTCAGAGATCATTCAGGCTTACCTAGAACAGGTAAGGGCATGAGAATGGTGTCAATCGTACTGAAGGTGATGAAGTTTATCACAAAAAGTGAGTGATATTCAGTCTCCTCCTTACAGATTCTCATAAATCAGATCACAGTGGAAGCAGATTTTTTTATTTTTTGTGAGGCAATTGGGGATAAGTGACTTGCCCAGGGTCACACAGCTAGTAATTGTTAAGTGTCTGAGGCCGAATTTGAACTCAGGTCCTTCTGAATCTAGGGCCGGTGCTCTATCCACTGAGCCACCTAGCTTCCCCAGAATTTAAGGCAATTCAATACATAGTTAGAGAGTACCAACATATATATGTATGTGTGTATGTGGGTAGTACCTTTTTTTTAACAAGTCATTTTCCAGTAAGATCTTCTCCCGGCCCCTCTTTGTAACAGAGAAGTGTATTTAAGCTTATTGTCCATATCTGATAACATATGCCCCATTACAAACCTAAAGTCCAGTACCTCTCTCTGAGAAATGGGAGGTATTTTTAATCATTAGTCCTCTAAAGTAATGGTCTCCAAAGTGGGGACCAGGACCCATGGCAGGAAAGGATCTGGCATCACCCCAGTGGGAAATTGTGGCCTGATCTCAAGTGGTATGTGATCACTCAATCTAAGGATGGGAAGATACATTACATACTTCACTCACTGTAATAGTCATCTGCTGAACTTGTATCTAAAACAAATACATCTATCTATATTATCCACTAATGTTTTCTCCCTCACTGCTGATCGACCTTCAGTTTTCACCATTTCTGAATCAGATGTTGGCTCCTCAGAGCATTTTTAACCTAGGCTAACTACACAGCTACTATACAGGTGCCACTGAGACACCTTGACTTGGTCATGACAGATGCCCCTTGGACAGTGGACTCTTTCTTTGGAGATACAGGTAGTTAAATAAAAGCTTCACCTCCACTTTTTTCATATTAGGTGGGACAGAATGATTCCCATGGGATGAACAGGCATAGATGGATTGTGATCTGAATTGTTAATATCTTTACACTGTTTTCTTCCCCCAAAAAAAGAACCCATCTTGTAGACTTCCCTATTACTGTTGAGGGGACCATTATCCTTTAAATCACTAATGTTTTCCTAGCTTCGGTATCATCTTTAACAACCTTTTCCTCACAATACAAAAATCCAATCAATTGTCAAGTCTTGTCAATTCTACTTCCTTATATCTAACCTGTGGCCTCTTCATACCTACTCATTTAGGTACTACCCTTGTCCTGGACCTGATCACTTCTCTCTCTCTCTTTTTTTTAGTGAGGCAATTGGGGTTAAGTGACTTGCCCAGGGTCACACAGCTAGTAAGTGTTAAGTGTCTGAGGCCGGATTTGAACTCAGGTACTCCTGACTCCAGGGCCGGTGCTCTATCCACTGCACCACCTAGCTGCCCCTGATCACTTCTCTCTGGACTATTATGATAGGCTCCTAATTGATCTACTAGCCTAGGTCTCTTTTCTCTCCAATCCATCCCCATGCAGATGACAAAGAAATTTTTCCTAAAGCAAAGATCTGATAATGTCATTCTCCTACTCAATAAATTCCACAGTCTATTGATGCTAGGATCAAATATTATTACATCTTATCTCATCCTTTTAAAATGTCTATTTCATTGTAAGTCTTATAATATACATGGTTATCAGCAGAGTAGCGATATATATAAATTATGAACATGTAAATATACCATTAAATTGTGAGCTCCTTGACAGCAGGGACTGTATTTTACCTTTTTTTATATCCTTAGGGCTTAGTATAGTGCCTGACACTATGCTAAGGAGTAAGTGATTAATAAATACTTAATGATGAAGTGACTGATATATTAAGGGTATATGATCAAAAAATGTTCACTAGTTTGTGATCAAAAGTTTGGAGACCACTGCTCTAAAGTCACTGGATTGTTCAGCATTCTGAAATTTTCAGTATTGTTTTCTCTCCTTTACCTCACTGTGATCACCATGTAAATTGTTCCATTTAGTCTGATTAGTTCACTCTGCATCAATTTATACAAATCTTCCAAGTTTCTTTGAATTCTTTGTATTCATTGTTTCATATAGCAAAATAACATCCCATTGAATTCATATACACCACATCTTTAGCCATTCCCCAAATAATGGAAACTCATTTTGCTTCCTGGTTGTTGGGTTTCTTTTCTGCAACAAAAAGTATTTTTGTATACTCTGGACCCTTCTTTATGTCTTTCACCTCTTTAGGATATTTGCCCAGTACTGATACTGCTGGATCAAATAGCATATGTAATTTAGTGACTTTCTAATCTAATTCTGTTGTTTTACAGAGTGGATGGACCAATTCACATTTCCACCAATAGTGAATTACTGTTGTTGTTCAGTTGTTTCAGTCATGTCCAACTCTTTGTGACCCCATTTGGGTTTTTCTTGGCAAAGATACTAGAGTGATTTGCCATTTTCTTCTCCAGTCCATTTTACAGATGAGGAACTGAGGGAAACAGTGTTAAGTGACTTGCCCAGGGTCACATAGCTAGAAAGTGTCTGAGGCCAGATTTGAACTAAGGAAGATGAGTCTTTTCTACTCCAGGCCTGACACTCTATCTACTACACACCCAAATAGTGCATTAATGTGACTATATCCCCAAGTTCTTTCAACATTTACTGGTCTTTTGGCATTTTTCTATTCTGGTGCATATCAAAGCTCAGATTTTTAAAATTTGTATTTCTTTTATAAGTCATTCATACCATTTTTTTCATATATTTATTGATAGTTTAAATTTATTCTTTTGAAAACTGCTTGCTCATGCCCTTTACCTACTTACCTATCAAGATTACTATAGGAATACAAAGGAGTCTGGGATTCAGAAGGTTAATTGGAACACTAATAAAAAAACAGGCAGGGAATCTCAAAAGATTCCCTAGTGATTCACATAGTGACTCAACTGTGTGGAACACTGCTAAGATAATAGACAGGAAGGTGAAAAGTCTTACTCAAATTCCAAAAGAAATTTTGTTCAATGCTGTTTGTGGGTATATTATTTATCTTTTATCTGGATAAACTCAAGAAAAACTTGAAACCACATGAGCTGAAGGCAAGGGATGGAAACCACATTGAAAGTGAGATTTGAGGAAGGAATCAGATCCATGTGAACAGGGTAGTAACACATCCATGTTAAGTGGGTGGGTTAAGATTCCTGTAGGCTAGATGGGCTCAGATCTCGGCATGTCTGAAAGAACTTGAGTTCCTCCAGATAAGTAATCTTGTCTCTTGGAATGGCCACCTAGCCCGGGCTGACAAAAGAAAGCTAAGGCCATGGTAGACACTTCCTCCCCATTGACCATAGGGTGGTATCCTTGAGATTCTCTGTGCCTTCTCTATACAGTTGAAAGGAGCATTACCAGGCAGGCTGATTGATTTGGGGCATATGACCTGTAATGGGATAGACATTTCAGAGGATATGGACAGTTTAATCATATGGTTCCAAATTGAAAGTAGGAACAATTGGGAAACCCTCCAGGTCTACTTACAATGCATCTAACTAGGGTGGGCGCCATACCTTTATAAGGAAGCTGATATGTAGAGAGATGAAGTGACTTGCTACAAGTCACAGAATAAAGGTCATGGCAAAGGTCAGATATTCTGCCTGACTGAGAAAAGTACTCTTTGGACTTCATGCTTATTTTTTGGTGTGGATTTTACAGAGGTCCCAATTCTTTTGTAGGGACCATTTTTTAATTGAGGAGTGTTAGCTAGGCAGCTTGCCGCAATATTAGGGCAAGGAGGAGACTGACAGCCTCCCTCAAAACAGAGAAGGATTTCTTTAACAAGAACGAACTTTAAAAAAACACACAAAAACAGGATCAGTAGGATTAAGAGAAAGGAAATAAAATGGGGAAAATGGAAAATGATACAACCTGAACAATACCACCACCCAGGAATCAGTTGAGAACACACAACAGCATCTGTCGCCTTCCAGCTTCAAGCTAGAATGGCGAAAAACCTCCATTCCTCCCATCAGACCTCAGGCTGACCACACACAGCCCCCAGCCAATTGATTGGGTGCTCTGACAGTCACATGACTGCCCTCACTGGGCTTCCAATCATAATTTTGCCAGGCCCATGTAGGCATCAGCGAGTGGTGGTGATGTGAGGTGCCTGCACCATGGTAACGGCTACAACTAGTGGGTGGAGCACCGTGAGGTCCATGACCCAGACCACTGCACCTGCAGAGGTATTTTAAAAATTCTAGCCAAAAGATGGGGTCATAAAAATCTCAAATAACAATTAATTCTTTACACTTTGTAAGCTTTTAGAGGTTCTCATCAAACCTGATCAATATTTAAATAATACTTAATCAAAATTATATAATAGCTAGAATTTATACCATGCTTTAAAATTTGGAAAGCATTTTACAAATAACATCTCATTTGATCCTGACAAAAACCTCAGGAAGTCAGTGTTATTATTATCCCCATTTTAGAGATGAAGAAACCAACGCAGAAAAAAGGTCCAGTGACTTGCCGAGCGTCACATAGCTACTAATTGTCTGAGACTCAATTTGAACTCAAATCTTCCTGATTCTAGATCTGGTACTCTATCTAGTCTAGTTGCCAAAATCTTGATGGAGTCATGTTAGTGTGCACTCCTTTCCTGGATGGCTAGAAGATGGTACATGGCTATTGCCCACTCTGTTTTGTAAAGAATTAATTGTTATTTGAGGTTTTAATGCCTCAGCGCGCACTGGCCTGGGACTCCGCAAACCGCACGGTGCTCCACCCACTGGTTGTAGCCATCGCCATGGCGCTGGCACCTCAGGTCATCACCGCTCGCTGACGCCTACATGGGCCTGGCAAAATTATAATGATTGGCAGCCTAGTGAGGGCAGTCATGTGACTATCAGAGCGGCCAGCCAATTGACTGGGAGCTGTGGGGGGTTTTCTGGGAATGGGGAGGAAAATTCGGCATTCTAGTTGGAAGCTGGAAGGTGACAAGAGCTCTGCTGTGTATTCTCAGCTGATTCCTGGGTGGTGGTATTTTTTCAGGTTGTATAATTTCCCTTTCCCCATTTTATTTCCTTTCTCTTGATCCTACTGATCCTGTGTGTGTGTGTTTTTAAGTTTATTCTTGTTAAAATAAATCCTGTTCTGTTTTGAAGGAGGCTACTGGTCTCCTTCCTTGCCCCAATATCGCAGCAAGATGCTTAGCTAACACTCCCCAATTAAAAATTGGTCCCCACAGTTTGGTGACTGTAGCTGGAATACCTGTTTAGAAAATGCTCCCTAGGTATTGTCCCTCTCCTGGAAGATGGCATCCTTCCTTATTAATTTTCTGTTGAGATCTCTGGATTGGGGCAGCTAGGTGGCACAGTGGATAAAGCACCAGCCCTGTATTCAGGAGGACTTGAGTTCAAATCTGGCCTCAGACACTTGACACTTATTAGTTATATGACCCTGGGCAAGCCACTTAATCCTCATTGCCCTGAGAGAGAGAGAGAGAGAGAGAGAGAGATCATTGGATTATTGCCTTCAGGCTTTTTCAGTCCATGATACAACTATTTATTTATAGATTGTATAACTGCCTCATCTCTGTATTATATGGGTATAAATCCTTCAAAAGGGGGGGAATGTAATATGACATATATATATATAAAGTTTGAGTATGAGTTATATTGTGAAGAACTCTCACTGTTTAATTTGATCATTGACAATGCTATGCTAAGAATTAATGAAAATCCAGCAGTTCAACAGCTAAAGAAGTGAGTCCAAAGACAACCAGAGTCCAGAACAGAGTCCAGTTTTCTGGATGACATCCCACCACTCCAAGAAGATAAGATCTCAAGGACTTTGAATGAACAGTTTCATTTTATTGGGTTTTTTTCCCCTTCTATTATATACACCATTTATAATATGTATTCTCTGCAGAGGCCCTCCCTCTGCGGCCCAGAGTCAAAGCACCAGTTCATGAGGGACCGCTCCTCTGGACAAAATTTCCTTTTTCTTCTTTTCCTATATTGTTATTTACATATTGTTTGTTAGCATAGGGTGTGTTTCATCAAGGACCCTGTTCCTTGAAGAAAAAAGGGGGTAATGTGTCAAGATAATGGAATGTGATAGATGAGATTTAGCAGATACTCAGGGGCCCATCCAGAGATCACTAGATTGTAAGGTCAGATGGCTGATACTTAAAGGTACTTAAGAAGGCATTGTTCTCAGAAGCTAAAACCTTTGAACTTTGCATTGAGACTACCTTTGGGTCCAGTGAACCAATAAATTTGAATGACACTAACCAATCACCTTGAAGAACCTCCCATTTCTGGGAGGGGAACATGAAGGAAGAAGCTGACACTGGCTAGAGGCTTCTTCCTCTTTTGGTGCGAGACTTTGGCGTGGTGGCAGAGGACTTCAGAAGTGAGAGGTTTAGGAAGGTGAGGATTTACAGGCTATAAGAAATCAATTCTCAATCTTTCCCTTTCTTTTACTATCTTTCAATAAACCCTTAAAAAACCTAAACTCATTTATCAGTGATTTTAGTCAGTTTCCCCCAAAAACTGGGGGGACAGTTTAGAACCCACATTTAGAATTTTAAAATACACACTATGCAACTTAAGATACCTAGTGCATTGAAAGAAAATTTACTCATTTTATAGATGAAGAAACTGAGGTTCAGAGAAAGGAATTTCTTAGTCCAGTGTCAGTAGGTGAGACAGAATTTAAATCATGTCTTTCTGACTCTAAGGTCAATGTTCTTTGTGCACATGTTTGTTTGTCCCCTCTCCTTGTCATTCATTATGCTAGCTGTATCTCCCAGATTTGTATCATCTGAAAATTTACTAAGCATTCTATCTATGCCTTTATTCCAGCCCCTAAAAAAACACAACTCTAGCACCCTACCATCTAGCTGCCCCGTATAATAAATCTTTAAGGCATTATTATTGATTAATTGATTTTCTTGTGAAACTATGACATACTTTAAAATGAATATCTTCTTTTGATGGAGAGTGGTATTTATTGTCATCTAAAATGTGTGTTTATAAAATGTTAAATTAAAAAGGTCCCTTACTGCATTTCCCTTTCCTCTGTGTTGTGCCCTGCCAATCAACCAATGAATAATTATTTATTTTATTTTATTTATTTATTTATTTGCTTATTTTTGCCGGGCAATGAGGGTTAAGTGACTTGCCCAGGGTCACACAACTAGTAAGTATCAAGTGTCTGAGGCCAGATTTGAACTCAGGTCCTCCTGAATCCAGGGCCAGTGCTTTATCCACTATGACACCTAGGTGCCCCCTGAATAAGTATTTATTAAGAACCTACTATATGATAGACACTGAGGATCCAACTAGAAAAGTAAAGCTGTCCCTGCTCTTCAGAAGCTTACATCCTACAGAAGTCGTCTTTCAGGATTATGGTGGAGGGCACCAGCTCAAAGCAGTACCTTCAAACCATTTTTTTTTTCATTGATTGAATGAATGAAGCATTTGCTAAGTGCTCACTACATAGTGGCTTATCTCTCTTAACACCAATCCTGGTTCTGGTAAAATACCATCCATATTATTTCTTCATTCCCTCAACAAACACATTATGAGTGGCAACTTTTTATAAGGCCCTGTGCTGAGCACCAAAAGGATACCATCTTGTTTGGGCTCTGGTCTTTGCTTTCAAACAATTTTATTTTTTATCATAATAATATTTTATTTGTTAGCCATTTAAACACAAAAACAATTTTAACATTCATATTTTTTAATTTCAAGTTCCAAATTCTCTCCCTCCCTCTCTCCCCTAACCTGTCCCTGAGGGGTTAAGCAATTTAATATAGGTTATACATATGTAATCATGCAAAACATATTTCAATATTAGTCATGTTTTGAAAGAAAAGATGGAACAAAAAAGCGGGAAAATTGAAAAATAGTATATTTTACTCTGCATTCAGATTCTGTCAAGTCTTTCTCTGGATGTGAATAGCATTTTTTTTTATCATGAGTGCTTTGGATTTGTCTTGGATCATTGTATTGAGAGAATAGCTAAGTCATTCACAGTTGATCATTGAACAATATGGCTGTTACTCTGTATAATGTTCTCCTGGTTCTGCTCACTTCATTTTGCATCAGTTCATCTAGGTCTTTCCAGGTTTTTGTGAAATCATCTTGATCATCATTCCTTATGGCACAATAATATTCCATCATAATCATATGCCAGAACGCGTTCAGCCATTCCCCAATTGATAGACATCCCTTCAATTTCCAGTTCTTTGCCACCACAAAGAGAGCTGCTGTAAATATTTTTGTACAAATAGGTTCTTTTCCATTTTTATCTCTTTTTGATACAGACCTAGTAGTAGTATTGCTAGCTCAAAGGGCATTTATAGTTTTATAGTCCTTTGGGCATAGCTCTAAATTATTCTCCAGAATGATTGGATCAGTGCACAACTCCACCAACAGTACATTAGTGTCCCAATTTTCCCACATCCCCTCCAATATTTGTCATTTTCCTTTTCTTTCATACTATACAATTGGATAGTTGTCATTTCCAAGAATTTTAAACCTAATAATATAATTCTGACTCATGTTTTCTCCAGGGATATGATTTAAAATGCAATTTAAGTGAGTCCATACAAGGTGAAACATATTCATAGTTTTCCTATGGTAAATATTTTAGGTTAAGTAGTTTTTTTTCCTTAAATGAGAGATGTGTAATAAGTTGCCTAAGATATCAGTGAATTCCTAACTCTGGTTGTGACATCTTTCAAAATCTGACTTCAAAATATTGCCCCCAGACCGACAGCAAAGAAAAGCCCAGCTTGTTCCATGGAGTCTGGTTAAACTTTATTTTGATCCCTCCTGTTGCTAATCTATCATCCATCACCCCTCAGGCTAAAATAGCTCCAGTGCGCTAGCCCTACCCCACCCCCCAGGTAGTACTAACCATAGGGTTTTTTGGTTTGTTTGTTTGTTTTTGTTTTTGTTTTTTATACTTTCTTACATGATAAACCAGAAAAGGGGTGGGGTGAAGCAATTCACAAGACCAGTCTGAGATGACGGAGGTAGTATAGTGTATCAGATTAGACACTGTATTTGGAGTCAGGAAGATAAAGGTTTGAATCCTGCCTCAGACACTTAGTAGCTGAGTAACCCTGGGCAAATCATTTAATCTCCCTGTGCCTCAGTTTCCTCATTTGTAAAACCAGGGAGTTGGACTTGATGGACTAAGATCCTTTTCAGTTCTAAATCTATAATCCCGTGATCCCATTTGCATTGTCTATGTCACAGAAGCCGGTAACCTTTGGTGACCTTTCTTGATTGCAAATGTAAATTGAACTAAAGCTCTGAGAATACTCAAGCAGTCCCTTAACCCAGAAATGTTTATAGCACTGCATCCAAATAAGGATAGATAAATCCATCCAGCACATAAGGATTATGGAATTAAGGCATGACTATTATTAATATCTCACCACCCAGAGCTGGGAGTGGGGGATGGGAACTCCTAAAAAAAAATCACAGAATCCTGGAGTGAAATTGGACCTCAGCTACCAACCCAGCCCTAACTAAGGATTGATTCCCCTTGCACCTTATACCTCAATTGGTCATCTAGGCCTCACCTCTAATGAAGAAAAACCCACTGCTTCTCAATACACCATTTTTGAACATTTCTGTTAGGGAGCTCTTTGTCTTTATGCCTCTTCCCACCCACCAACCCCCAACACCAAGATCAGGGCTAAATTTGCCACTTTTCAGACTCCAGTCACTGATCTTCTCCCTGGAATCAAGCAGAAAACTATAATACCTCTCCCATCCTAACAGCCTTTCAAACAATTTGTGACAGCTATCGTTCACTCCCTAAATCTGCTCTTCTACAAGTTAAACACCGCCAGTTCCTTCATCTAATGTTCCTATGCCATGATCTCAAGATCTTTCACCATCTCTGCCTCTCTTCTCTGGGTGTTCTCATGATTATCAATGGCCTTCTTCAAATGTGGTACCCAGAAGGGAGCACTGATCTCTAAATGTGGCCTGCTGAGAGCAGAACACAGAGGGACCATTCTCTGTTATCCTCAGATGCTTGACATGCCTCCTTTAGGGCAGATTGACATCACATTACCAGTTCCTGGCATTACAATCAATTTCAACTCCTGATTCATTTCCAGATAAATTGTGTGCAAGTTATACACTCACTCCTCATCTTGTACTTAGGAAGATGGCTTTTTGAAAACTACATATTAGACTCTGCATATAACATCATTAAATTGTTTTGATTAATACCACTATTCTAGCCTGTGAACAATTTTCGAAGCTGATCCTTGTCAGGGGGCAGGTGGTACAGTGGAGGGAACTCCAGGCCTGTACTCAGGAGGAACTGAGTTCAAATTCTGCTTTCTGCCTTTGTGACCCTGCGCAAATCACTTAACCTCTGTCAGTCTCAGTTTCCTCAACTGTAAAATGGAGATAATAATGGCATTTACCCAACAGCATTGCTGTGAGGAGCAAATGAAATTATATTTATAAGGCACTTACCACAGTTCCTGCCTTGATCATAAATGATCACTATATTATTGTAATTATATATTATAATTAGAATATATTATATAACACAATACTTAAATTTTATATATTATAATGACAAATGTTGGCATGATATATGTGACATAACATTTATATTGTGATGTGATTATGTGGTATATGATATATCATAATTAATAAGAGCTTATTATTATACTATTTGTTATTTATATTATTTAATATTTGTACATATTATATAGTGCTAACTACATGCCAGGCCTTGTGCTAGTAGACACTTAATAAATGCTTATTTCCTCCCTTCTTATCATCTATTATGCCATCAGTATCTCCTAGCTTTGTGCCACTGCTGAACTTAGAAAGCATTCTATTCTTTTTTTTTTTTTTTTAGTGAGGCAATTGGGGTTAAGTGACTTGCCCAGGGCCACACAGCTAGTAATTGTTAAGTGTCTGAGGCTGGATTTGAACTCAGGTACTCCTGACTCCAGGGCTGGTGCTCTATCCACTGTGCCACCTACCTGCCCCAGAAAGCATTCTATTCTTAACGTTTAGGTAGGGCCAAGCATAGATCCCTGAGCCACTCCACTAGATACCTCCTTCCAAATCAAGATAGAAATATTAATGTCTATTCTTTGGGCCTAGCCCTTTAACTAATTCCAAATCCATGCATCTAACTCATAAGAACAGTATGCGAGCCATTCTCAAATGGTTTGCTAGGATTCAAAATCACGAACCTTAAGTGCAGCCCAGGGCTCTGCTCATTACATTGCAGTACTGGCACATGGTATGTTTTTTAACCAATATTGTACTGGTAAATGTTTAACAACTGGCTCTCAAAGAAAAAATAAAGTATGCGTGACACCCTTTTTTTTGGGGGGGGGGCAGGCAATTGAAGTTAAGTGACTTGCCCAGGGTCACACAGCTAGTAAGTGTAAAGTGTCTGAGGCCAGATTTGAACTCAGGTCCTCCTGACTCCAGGGCAGGTGCTATCCACTGCACTACCTAGCTGCCCCCATGACACACTTTTAAGTGTAATCTGCTTGATTAACATTTTCTCCATCACTTTCATAGGTCTAGGCAATCCACTAAACAATAAATCTAACCCTGATTTGTAGCATTTGCCAATATCCAAGATGTAATTGCTCACACTGAAATTTTAACAGTTGCTCCAGGACACCCCTGCTATAAATGTTTGTTGATTCATTGATTCTATGCAACTTCCAAATCAGAGGGGGCGTCATGAGGAATATATCTTTTGCTTCTTCCCTGCATATTCATCAGGAAATGCTGTCTACAGGAATATAGGATCCTAGATCTTGAGCTAGAAGAGATGTCAGGGATGAGCTAGTCCAACATCCTCATTTTACACAAGAGGAAATGCAGCCCAGGATATTGAGTGACTTGCCAAAGGCATATGTCAGAGATAGGATTTATACCCAGGACCTCTGATTCCAGAACCAACAAGCTTTCCACTGCGCCATGCTACCTCCCCTAATTAGATTTCAAAGGGACTTTGGAAATCCTCTAGTCAAACCTCCTCTACTTTTAGTGAGGAAACCAAGGCCCAGAGGGGGGAAATCACCTGGCCAAAGTTTTCTGTTGTTTTTGTTCAGTTGTTTCAGTTATTTCTGACTCTGTGTGCCCCTATTTGGCGTTTTATCTTGGTATAGACACTGGGGTGGTTTGCCATTTCCTTTTCTAGCTCATTTTAAAGGTGAGGAAACTGAGGCAAACATGGTTAAGTGACTTGCCCAGGCTAGCAAAGCTTATAAATATCTCAGTCCAGATTTAAACTCAGGTCCTCCTGACTCCAGGCCCAGCACTCTATCCACTGTGCCACCTAGCTGTCCCCTTGTCCAAGGTTACACAGCTATCAAATATCAGAGCTGAGATTTGAAGTTATGTGCTCAGGCTCCTCTTCTTCCTTTTCCTTTCCCCCATGATGCAGTGAGACCAGATGACCTCACATGTCTCTTCTGGATCTAATATTTTATGATTCACCAGCTCAATTCCTGATACTCAGGTCTGGTGCTCTCCATATGAAATGTACGTAAAGGCAATATGGCCCAATGGAAAGAGCAATGGATTAATTTATTATTTTGGTGTGTGGGGGGGAGATAATGAGGGTTAAGTGACTTGCTCAGGGTAACACAGTCAGTAAGTGTCAATTGTCAGGTCGAATTTGAACTCAGGTCCTGAATCCAGGGCCAGTGCTTTATCCACTGAGCCACCTAGCTGCCCCCTAGAGCAACAGATTTCTCATCAGAAGACCTATGTTCAAATCCTACTCTGATGCTTATTAAATTCTGCCCTTGGGGAAGTCATGTACTCTTGCTAAGCCTCAATTTCTCCTTTCAAAAAATGAATGGATTAGTTTAGACCCTAGAGGACCTCTGAGGTCCTTTCTAGTTCTAGCCTTGTTATCCTCTCATTGTCCATCTTAGGGTTCTGGGAATTATTTGGACCCAAAGGGGAGAAGTAGAGCTTCTGCCCAGAGTAAGTAGAGGATCTAGGGGGACTGGTAGAAGCAGCTTTCTCCAGCCTATGGCTTTCTCTTGCTTTATGCACCCTGGCATAGAACTAAGCTGACCATATATAAAAGAATCAACAATATTGGAGTGGGTTTTAGGATGGGGAGAACAGGATACCCATGGTCCCTTTAAAATATACTTGTGAGTCACCATGGTCCATAGACAGGATTGGAGGATATGGACATGGGGACAGGGGCATTTACATTGGCTGTTCCATGCTCATGTCAGATCTTACTGACTGGTTGATCAGCCCATGCCTCCAGAAGGTTCTAGGGCCAGCATGGGGTACCCAGAGAAGCCAACTTCGAGGGGTGGGAACTTCCTTGAGAGTAACATTGACATGGGTCCAAGTCAGGCACATCCAACTGTTCTGTCTCAGAAAGTGGGTTCTCACTGCCAACAAAACATCCTTCATGTGGAGTGAATGGATGAATGGAAGAAACCTTAAGCCACCTGAAAACACTGGCTCCATATGGATTATTAGAAACAATTTTCCTAATGACATGGTGCAAGTTAGAACAAGCTGTCAAGAGTCTTCCTGCTTTCAGTCAATTCAACAAACATTTCGATGCCTATTATGTACCAGGCATTGGTGTTCATCCCACATTCACTCCAACATGCATTTATTAGGTGCTTACTATTTGCCAGGCATTATGCTAGATATTGGAAATACAAAGCCAAAAAAGAGAGAAAAACAGGTCCTGCCCTCAAATAACTTACTTTCTATCAAGGAAAAATACCATCTACCCAAATAAGCTTGTATTTGGATCCCTAGTGCCTGGCTAGGCACTACAGTAAAATGCCTGGCTCGTAGTAGGCACTTAATAAATCCTTATTGATTGATAAATAAATACAAAGTATATATAAAATAATGTGGCAGGTGTCATAGTGTACAGACAGAATCAGGAGGATCTGGGTTGAAGTCTTGCCCTTGACACATTTGGCTATGGAAGCATGAGAAAGTCATTCAACTTTTCATGGCCCTAGGCGAATCTCCAAGGCAGTAAACTGCAGATAAATTGCCAATGTATACTGCTAAATGGAGTTTCCATACCAAAGAAAATCATAAGGCTAGGTCATTTATAAAATACCTATATGTACAAAAATATTTATAGCAGCTCTTTTAGTGGTGACAAAGAACGGATGTTGAGAGGGTGCCCATCAATTGGGGAATATCTGAACCAAAGGTAGTATATTATTTTGATGGAATACTATTGTACTATAAGAAATAATGAACAAGATGGTTTTAGAAAAATCTGGGAAGACTTAGATGAATTGATGCAAAGTGAAATGATCAGAACCAGGAGAACACTGCACACAGCAGCATCAATATTGTAACAATCAACTGTGTAAGATTTAGCTAATATGATCAATACAATGATCCATGGTGAAAAAAATGTTATCCACTTCCAGAGAAAGAACTCATGAACTCTGAGTGCAGATTGCAACATGTTTTTCCACTCTATTTTCCTTGGGGTCTTTTTTTTGCAACATGCCTAATATGGAAATATGGTTTCCATATTATTATATGGGTGTCATATTGCTTGCCTTCTTTTTTGTTTGTTTGGTTTTTGGTGAGGCAATTGGGGTTAAGTGACTTGCCTAGGATCACACAGCTAGTAAGTGTTAAGTGTCTGAGGCTGGATTTGAACTCAGCTCTGCCTGACTTCAGAGCTGGTGCTCTATCCACTGTGCCACCTACCTGCCCCTTGCTTGCCTTCTTAATGGGTGGAGAACAGACTAGAAGGATAGCGAGGATTTGCTTCTCAAAATTTAAAAATTTCTGCTAAAAATAAACATAATTTTAAATAAGGGAATATCATTTTGCCAGTTCTGCAGAGGATAGGTGGCTCAAAGAGGAGAGGCTGGATGCAGGAAGACCAATTAGGAAACTATTTCAATAGTGCAAGCAAAGGGTGATAAGGGCCTGAGTCACCTGTCCTCAGATATCAGCTGAGGTTTCACCCATCCTCCTTCTTTGAACCAGTCTTGTAGACAGATCCATAAAAGCTTTAGTACTTTTCTCTGTCATCCAATCATGGCATAGCAAGAAGCCTCATTACCTTGAGGCCCTCTAACTTGGGAATTTATGACAACCCTGGACAACAACCAGACTGACTTTGACCTTTGCTGACCAATCATTTCCTTCAAGCAGAGCATAAATTCCTGATGATACTGAGACTATGGCATACCTAAGACAGTCGGGGCAGGGGAGGGGGGACACTGTTTTCCAGCTCCCTCAGGGAGTCTGGTACGGTGTTATGAGCACTAGATGGAGAATTAGGAAACTTGGTTTCTAGCCCTGTCCTACATAACCTTGGACAAGTGACTTCTATTTTCATGACTTGTTTCCTCTTCTAGAAAATGAAGGCGTTAAACTAGATGATTTCTATTTCAGCCCTAGCATTCTGTATTCCAACATTCTAGGTTCTAAGGTTTCTTCCAACTCTGACACTATAAGACTGTGTTGTTGTTCTCATTCAGTCATTTCAGTTAAGTCCAATTCTCTGTGACCCCATTTGTGGTTTTCTTGGAATAGATACTGGAGTGGTTGGCCATTTCCTTCTCCAGCTCATTTTATAGGTGGAGAAACTGAGGTAAAAAGGGTGTATTGACTTGCTCAGGGTCACACAGCTAGTAAGCACCTGAGGCCAGATTTGAACTCTGGAAGATGAGTCTTCCTGGCTTTAGACTTACACCCTATCCACTGCACCACCTAGCAGTCCAAGGGGAAAGTGTAGAAAGACATTTATTTGTACATCAACATCTGAGTGGCAGCATGGAAAGAGAGCTGGCCTCACTCAGGTCGGGTCAGCAGCACATGGATTCATGTCCTTCTTCTAATATATATTGATGCTCCCCCTTGACCTCTCAGTGTCCCAGACTACTCTCTAACACTCTAAGTTGCAAAGAAAATGCCCAGTCTGCCTAGGTGGAGAGAATGCTATCAGTGGGAATTTAGTGAACTGATAAAATTACAGGTCCTAAGACAGGGATGGGGGGAGGGCGGATCAGGTTCAGATGATGGTATAGGGGATGGGCGATTTAGGCTAAGACAAGACACATTTCTCAAGTCTGGAAGGGACCTTAGACTCCATCTAGTTCAATCCCTTTATTTTAAAGATATTAAAGCTAAGGTTCAGGGAGAAATATCTTGTCCAACAATACATAGGTAATAAGTAGCACAGTTGGAATTTGAACTCAGAACCTCAGTCTCTAGATTCAATATTTTTCCCCCAAGATAATTTTTTCCAATGACCCTTTTATCATTATCTGTTTATCAATTGAAACCTAAAATTGTCTTCAAGGTTTACTTTTTCTTTGGTGATGAATTGGAGAAGGGTACAAAGGAGAAAGGAGCATGATGGATAAAGACAGTTTAGAACAGTGGTAAGAGTTCTGACTCTACATTAAGGGGACCTGGATTTTAAATCCCACATCTGCTGGCATCTCTCCATGACCTTGGGCAAGTCATTGAAATTCCACGAGCATTAGTGTCTTCATCTCCTAAGTCAAGATGACAAGCATTTATTAAGCATACCTACCATGTCCTATGCACTGTGCTAAGCACTCTAAAATAAACGAATTGCATTACATGGCCTCTGGTGTGTCTTGACTTGGCAAGGAGATGGGTTACCACTTCATCAGAGACTAGAATGAAAGATAAGAGATAGAAGAGAAGAATGAGATGAGGAGGAGTGTAGGACGAGTGCTTCGTGAATGATTTCAATCTTTCAGTGAAGTATGCAGCAAGGTCCTCAGATAAGAGAGGGAAGAGAAAGGATGATTTAAGGAGAGAAGAAACAGTTTGAAATAGCTACTGTGGTGAAGAGGATAGAGACAGTCTTTTTCAACAGAGGGGAGATGTGAAGATTACCTGTGTAAGGGGTTAGTCACTAGAGAGAAAATTTGGAAAAATTTTTAAATAATCTGCCTTGAAGGTGCTTATGTTCTAATAGAGAGAAAGAACCAATTTAGGTGTCCAAGATATAGAGGAAGGCATCAATGGGATGACCAACCATGAGATTTGTTAGGGGACAGGATGAATCTAATGAACTCAGATGGGAGAGGGGTCAAGGGACTAGAGATCATGAAATGAGGTCCAGGAGAATGAGGGAATAGGAAAGGAGAGAAGGTTGTGCTAAAGAAGAGGATTTCACTTTACAATCTCAGAAGGTTTCATGCATTTCTGTCTCTATGCCTTTGCCCACATCATTCCCCTTATCTAAAATGCCCTTCCCCCTCCTATCCATCATTCTGAATCTAATCCTGGTACAAGAGCCAGCTTAAATCCTACTTTATCCTTGGCATTCCCTGACTGCTCCTGAGCACAGTGAGTTCCCCCTTCCCGGAACTTTTAGGGTATTTATTGTCTGTTCTGTTTATAATGATAGACATGTATATATTTATCTGCATGTCATTGTGTATATCATGTGTAATGTATGACATACATGTTACATGTAATGTATTTTGCATTTATGCGTGTATATAGAGATACATACATATGATTAATCACTCTGTGCCTCAGCTTCTTTATTTGAAAAATGAATAAATGACCTCTATGGTCCCTTTCAACTCTAAAACTATGTTCCCTCTATGGAAAAGAGTGGATTTCAAATCAATTAGAGTGCCTGTGATGCTTACTGGCACCTAGGTGGCACAGTGGATAGAGTGCCAGTTCTGAAGTTAGGAAGACTCATCTTCCTGAGTTCAAATCTGGCCTCAGACACTCAGACCTGGCAAGTCACTTAACCCTGTTTGCCTCGGTTTCTTCATCTGTAAAATGAGCTATAGAAAGAAATGGCAAACCACTCCAGTATCTTTGCCAAGAAAACCCCAAATGGGGTCACGAAGAGTCAGACAAGACTAAAACAATCGAACAACAATATGCTCAACACAAACAGCATGCTGTTTACCACCTGTGTGGTAAGTCACTCAATCTTCCTGGGTCTCAGTTGTCTTAACTATAAAATCTAAGGGGTTGAACCACATGGTCTCTGAAGTCCCTTCTTGCTCTAAAGCTAGAATTCTGGGAATCTCAGTTCTGCTACTTGCTGGTTGCCTTTGGACAAGTTCTTCTCCCTATCTGTTTTTCCCTCCATAAAAGGAGTGAGTTGGACCAGATAATATCTGATATCTTTCCCAATGTCTAATCCCATCATACTCCACATCTATTTTCCCTACTCCTTTGTAAGCTTCTTTGGGGTAAGACCACATTTTACTCATCTTGTTGGCTTTTGGACACAGTATAGGACATAACAGGCTTAATACGTATTTGTTGTCTGCCTGGTTGATTTTGAAGAGGTCTGCTTATCCTCCTGTTTTCCTGGTTCTGGGTAATAGGACAGGGTCTCTAAGGAAGATTGCCAACTGTCCCAATTCTCCACAATCAGTGTAGCTGGGGTCCATGACCTGAAGGGGGCCAAGTTTTGGTACTGAAACCTAGAGCATCTGGGTAGTCTGGGGGCAGCTAGGTGGCACAGTAGATAAAGCACCAACCCTGGATTCAGGAGGACCTGAGTTTAATTCTGGCCTCAGACACATTTACTAGCTGTGTGATCCTGGGCAAGTCACTTAACCCTCATTGCCCATCAAAAGAAAAAAGAAAAAGAAAAAGAAAGAAAAAACCTAGAGCCAAACAGTGTCAGAGCTGGACCTTGGAAAGAAGCTAGTCCGAACTTCCTCTTTTGACAGAAGAGGAAACAGGCCCAGAGAAGAGAAAGGACTTGGCCAGCCTATAATTGGCCAGGCTGGGTATAGAAGTCCGATCATCCATTCAGGGTTCTCTCTATCCCATCATTCATCTGGATCTAATCAGACCCCACCCTCCCAACCCTCTGTCTCTGAATGCACAACACCTCCCATTCTATAAATATAGTCATTCCCAGTCTTCCCCTGAGGCCCACAGTGAAAAGACTATCGATCTTCATGTATAATAAAGCAATTACAGGAGATGTATGTACCAACAGCTGAGCAAATCAAGTAAGCAATCATGTGGTTGGCCACTTGGAAATGCCAGAGTGAGGCCCTAGACCACTTCCCTTCCCCCAGTATGTTTTACTCAGGAAATGCAACCTAGAGTGCTTTCATCGAGGAAATCATTCTTTGGAGCAGTGGGAATATTACCTCCGACCCCAGCCATTGGCAAGTGGTTTGATGCATTGGGTGTTTTCTCAGTGAGAGACAGAATGGCAGAGATCTGGGGAAATGGAAATCCTGGTCACCTTCCTAGCTGTCTGATTGATGTGGTATATGCTGGGCTGGGTCAAAAGGCATTTCTTTGTTTCAGGTTTCCTGTTGTAAAATGTAATGAATAGAGCCTCTGCCATTCCTTCCCATGGCTCTTGGCCCAAGTCTTGGGCTCTGCCTGGGAAGGGAGAGGGGCCACATTTCCAGCTGGGTGTCTGGTCTCAGGCTGAGGCAAATGTTACTCAATGGAAGCCACAGTGCCTACACCTAAGCAGAACAGCAAAGCTGGTGTACTTTGTGTTGGGTATCTCCTCACATCCCCTTTGGGACCCTTCCCACCTTGCCCCTTGGTTTATTGGGGCTCTCATGCTGCCTTCTAGCTGCCCAGAGAGAGCTCTCTCTCCCGTTAGAGTACATGTATTCCCAAGACCATGGTCCATGCTGAAAACCACCTCCCTCCCTCCTCCTCCATCAAAAACTCAGCTGTTCTACTTCCCATTCTCATTCAACAAGTTATCACCTGAGCTAACAATCTAACAAAATAACCCCTCTTACTTGGGAATGAGAGATAATAGTTTAATGTGTTGACTCTCCTAGTGTTATCTGCATTCATATTGCCCAGAAGACTCTTGGAGAATCAATATTTTAACATAAAAGAATGATAGTGATAATATCATCATTGAGTGTGGGAGCGATAATACTGTATATCTGTACATCTCATTAGTGTGTTAGTTTCACTCCTAAGCAGTAACTTCACCTCTATAGCCCAGGGGCTCTCTCTCTCTCTCTCTCTCTCTCTCTCTCTCTCTCTCTCTCTCTCTCTCTCTCTCTCTCTCTCTCTCTCTTTCTCTCTCTCTGTCACACACACACACACACACACACACACACACACACACACACACACACACACACACACACTTCAATTAGGAGCATGCTTTGGGCCACTTGTCCTGGGGGCAAATTCCTAATTATTATTATGCATTTTCTTCTTCTTCTTCTTTTTTTTTTTTTTGGTGAGGCAATTGGGGTTAAGTGACTTGCCCAGGGTCACACAGCTAGTAAGTGTCTGAGGCCAGATTTGAACTCAGGCACTCCTGACTCCAGGGCTGGTGCTCTATCCACTGTGCCACCTAGCTCCCCCTTGATTATGCATTTTTATGCTTCAGTTTCCTCATTTATAAAATTGGGATAATAATACATTCAGGACCTTTCTTGGGGAGGACACAGGTTGTAAGAATAATACTTTATAAACCATAAACAAATTTATTGTTGTTGTTATTGGTATTGGTATTGTTGTTGTTATTATTCACCAACCAAAGTTCCCCAACATCTATTAATGGAGATAGGTTTCCTCTGAATAATTTTAAAGACATCTCAATAAGTCTCTTTTGAGATTTAAGGCAAAGGTTGGCCAGGTTAGAATTGAGTTTCACAACAGAATAGGTTAACTTCATTTGGGAACTAGCACCAACCCTGCCTTGAAATCCTCCTTCTTTGGGCTGTCTAATCTCTAATCCTTCCCTCTGAGCTGCCAAATTTCCTGCTTCCTCTCCTGGAAATGCCCAGCCATGGAGACCTGGAAAAGGAATGAATCCAGAATTTCATTGCTAAAGTTTAAACCTCAGCAACTGCAGCAGGGACATCCATTCTGAATAGGAGACAAAGGCTTGAGCTGGCTTTGTATCTAACTGAGCTGGTTAAGCTGCACATTAGCAGGAGATAAAGCTTCTTACTCAATAACTATAGTTTTGCTGAGCCAGGATGATAAATCCATTCTTAATACATTAATAATAAAAGTGATTTTTTTTTTTTTGCTGTTGCTTCTGCTGCTGCTGTTTGTGAATCCACCCCCCCCAATTATTTTCCATGTTAAACACCACCATCTAGTGGAATATATAAGATATTACTTCGTATAAATAATCTTTAAAGAGCAATTAGGTAGCACAGTGGATAGAGAGCTAGTTCTGAAGTCAGGGAGACTCATCTTCCTGGGTTCAAATCTGCTCTCAGACCTGACAAATCACTTATCCCTGTTCAACTCAATTTCCTCATCTGTAAATCGAACTGAAGGAAATTGCAAATCACTCCAGTATCTTTTACAAATGGAGTCAGAAAGAGTTGGACACAACCGAAAAACAAAGAAGGTATCTTAAAAAAAAGAAAGAAAGAAAGAAAGGAAGGAAGGAAGGAAGGAAGGAAGGAAGGAAGGAAGGAAGGAAGGAAGGAAGGAAGGAAGGAAGGAAGGAAGGAAGGAAGGAAGGAAGGAAGGAAGGAAGGAAGGAAGGAAGGAAGGAAGGAAGGAAGAAAGAAAGAAAGAAAGAAAGAAAGAAAGAAAGAAAGAAAGAAAGAAAGAAAGAAAGAAAGAAAGAAAGAAAGAAAGAAAGAAAGAAAGAAAGAAAGAAAGAAAGATAGATCCCTGACTTCTGGGGGCAGAGCCAAGATGGTGGAGGAAAGATATTAAACACACAGAGCTTCAGACCAGAGAACAGGCCAGGCTAGAGAAAAACCTGCCTTCCCTCAAACTGAAACACCTGGAACCCTCTGAAGCTTGGGACAGTGTAGCTTGGAAGTAGGGCCCCACTGTAAGAGGAAGTTAAATGTCAAGTAAAAGATGGCAAGATGAGCAAGCAAAGAAAGTTGAGAACTATAGAAAGTTTCTTCATGGATAAGGAAGATCAAGGTGCACCATTAGAAGAGGATAACAACCTCAGGGCCCCTACATCCAAAGCTTCCAAGAAAAATATGAATTGGTCTCAGGCCATGGAAGTGCTCAAAAGAGACTTTGAAGAGAAAATAGGAGAGATAGAAGTAAGATTTAGAGAGGTGGAGGAAAGTATGGAAAGAGAAATGAGAACAATGCAGAAGAGTCATGAGAAAAAAGTCAACAGCTTGAAAAGTCAAATGGAAAAGGAGATACAAAAGCTCTCAGAAGAAAATTATTGCCTAAAAATTAGGATTGAAGAAATGGAAGCCAGTGACATTATGTCAGTAAAGCAAATCCAAATAAGGAAAAGCTTATGGAGGGGAGGGGAAGAGGGGGAAGGAGCAGGGCGGGGGCCCGCAGGGGAGTGAACCTTTCTGTCATTAGAATTGGCTCAAAGAGGGAATAACATACCTATTCAAGTGGGTATAGTAATATATTTTGCCCTGAGGGAACGTGGGAGGGGAAGGAGATAAGGGGAGGGGAGAAGAGGGGAAGGAAGGGTAGATTGGGGGAGGGAGCAGTAAAAAGCAAAACACTTTCAAGGAAGGTGAAGATGTTCTGCATAACTGCACATGTATGACATATTGAATTACTTGATTTTATAGGGAGGGTTGAGGAGGGAGGGAGGAAGAAAATTTAGAACACAGAATTAACTCAAAGACCTTAATCTCATGAGAGTTGGGTCAAGGAGGGAATAACATACACACCCAATTGGGAGGATAAATCTATCTAACCCTACAGGAAAGTAGGAGAGGAAGAGGATAAGGAGGGAAGGGTGAAAGAAGGGAGGTCAGAGAGGGAGAGGGGACAGTCAGAAGCAAAACACTTTTGAGGAGGAATAAATAGGGTAAAAGAAGATAGAAAATAGAGTAAATATGGGAAGAGAATAGAATGGAGGGAAACAGTTATGATGATTGATTATAATGGGAAAATGTATGGTACCTACTTTGTCGCACTACTGTGAAGAAAATTTTTTGTCAAGTTTAAGGTACTATATAAAAGTTATGATGAACAGGATGCTATCAGAAAAACCTGGAAAGACCTACATGAACTGAAGCAGAGTGAAATGTATGATCTGCTAGGAAGGACATGGTAATTTTCAGCAATGCAATGATCCAATATCCATCCACAGAGAAAGAACTGATGGTATCTGGAAACAGATTGAAGCATAATTTTTTTGACATTTCCTTATTCTGAAGTTTTGTTTTTATCTGTTTTCTGTCACAACCTAGCTAATATGGATATGTTTTCCATGACTACTCATGTATAACTTATATTGAATTGCTTGAGTTCTTGGAGTTGGGGGTTGGGAAGGGAGGGAGGAAGAAAAGTTGGAACACAAAGTTTTAAAAAATTGATGTCAAAATTTTTTTTACATGTAATTTGAAAAATAAAATTCTAAACAGAAAAAAAGAAACATCCCTAAATTTAGCCATGTGAATCAGTCATCCCCAGTGAAGCACCCTCCCTTAGAAAACACCATACTTACAATAAGGATCATGTTGCCAGGGTTCAAGTGCACAAAGGATCCTTCTTGGGAGTTGCCATTGACCCCTTGACTCTCCTTGATCATGGCAAATCTCACTGCTTCGTAGTATGGACTTGGTGTTTTGAAAGCACTCAAAGGCTATTCGGAACCAAATCTAGGGCTGTAAGTGGAATGGTCTGGCTGAAGTCAAGGAGTTGTGTAGAGGTCTAGTTGGAAATTGATAAGCGTCTCCAGAGGAAGGCAGAAAGAATGATGAAGGGGTTCAAAAACATGCCATATGGGAATCAGGTGAAGGAACAGGGTCTACTGAGTATTGAGAAGAGAACATCTGGGAGGGGTCATAATAACTGTCTTTGAATATTTCAGGGGTTTTCATCAGGAAGAGGGATTAAATTTGTTCTGCTTAGCCCCACAAGACAGAACTGGGAATAGCAAATGAAAGTTGCAGGAAGATTTAGGGCTGATCGAAGGCAAACATGCTAAGCTGCCCACAAAAGGAGCTACCATGGAAGGTAGCATGTCCTTCCTTACCAGAAGTCCTCAAGCCAACACTGTAAGATCACTTGTTGGAGATTGTGCAGGTGGGACCTTTGTTCAGGTGCAGCAACAAGATGATGTCTGAGTTCATCTTCCAATCCTTTGATTCTATGAGGTAAAGTTGGAGCCAGGTTTATAGAGGGCCTTGAATACCAGGATTACTCATCTGTACTTTATCCTGAAGGAAATAGGAACCTCTGGAACCTTTCAACAGGGGAGTAGCATATGCAAAGTAAAGATTTAGGATCACAGCAGGAAAGATTTAAGTCAAGGAGGCCAGATAGGAGACCATTGCCATCTAAGGGCTAGTGGTAATGAAGACATCCAAGGTAGGACAGTTTATTTGAAGTAGAACAATGACCAGAACAGTAACAATGAAAAAGAAAGTAGTTACAAAGGAAGACTCAACAAACATTGGAAGATGATTGAATGTGGAGAAAAAAGAGAGGATGGAGGCAATGATAATTAGGCTAAAATATGATGCAGGGTAATGAGAATTGGCCCTGGAGTCAAATAACTTGAGTTCAAATCCTGCCCAAGATGCTTATAACCTGTATGAATTTGAAGTCATTTAACCTCCGTGGGCCTCAATTTCTGCATCTATAAAAATGGGGGCATTTAACTAGATAGCCTCTGGGGTCTTTTCCAGCTCTAGACCTATGATCTAATTATTTTCATACTGCTATGATTTTATTACTGAGACTTTGAACATGAACAGCTGAGAAAAATGCTAGTTTCATTAACAAAAATAAGAAGGCCTAGACAATTTGTTGGTAAAGGTAGGTATAAATTAAGAGTGTGATTTTCGGTTGTTGTTGTTTTTATTGTTGTTGTTGAGTTGTATCTGAGTCTTTGTGACCCCATCTGGGATTTTCTTGACGAAGATATTGGAGTAGTTTGCCATTTCCTTCTCCAACTCATTTTACAGCTGAGGAAACTGAATCAAACAGGGCTAAGTGACTTGCCCAGGGTCACACAGCTAGTAACTGTTTGAGACTGAATTTGAACTCAGGAAGATGAGTCTTCCTGATTTCCATCCTGGAACTCTATATACTGCACGACTTGTTGAAATTGAGGCCACTGTAGATGGCCCAAATGAACAAACTAAATGTATATTCAGAGCTCAAGTTGATAAAGTAGATATTTTTTTGCAGGGCAATGGGGGTTAAGTGACTTGCCCAGGGTCACACAGCTAGTAAGTGTCAAGTGTCTGAGGTTGGATTTGAACTCAAGTCCTCCTGAATCCACATCCAGTGCTTTATCCACTGTACCACCTAACTGCCCCTCCAATGAAATAGATTTTAAAGTCACCTTTACAGAAGGAAGCCTAGACAGTATGAGCACATGTGAATTCTTTAAGGGAGAGTCTAGGAATAAGATGGGCCTTTATGGTAATTTCCTATACCTGTAAGGAAGGATGAACATAGGTGAGGGAGATAACAGTTGGGGTCAGCGAGTTCAAAAAGAAAAATGAGTCTAGATAAGCAAGTAAGAAAAGAAGACTTAGATAATCAACCAATCAACAAGCATTTATTAGGTGCCTATCACATGATTGTATTAAAGACCAAGGATATGGAAAACATGGCCCCTGCCTGCAAAAAGATCAGATTATAATAGAAGAGAAAACAGCCAAACAACTGTGTCCAGGAGAGAGGTATATGATTTAAGTTGGAGAGAAGCCCAGAGGGAGGACACTAGCAGTGAGGTCCTTGGGAAAGGCCTCTTGCAGAAGCTGGGATTTGAGCTGAGCCTTGCAGGAAGCCAGGAAGGTCTTCCAGACACAGGAAATAATGGATGAAAAGACATGAAAATTGCAAATGGAGTGTTATGTGCAAGTAGCAGCAAGAAGGCCAGTGTCACTGGATCACAGTACAAAGAGGAGAGTAGGGTATAAGAAGAGGAAAGTTATAAGAGGCCAGGTTATGAAGGGCCTCAGCAGCCAAAAAGAGGGGTTGTTTTTGTTTTTGTTTTTTAATCTAACAAACCCAAGGACAGAGTTTCAAAAAGGAAACACTGTCAAATGCTGAAGAGAGACCAGAAAGAAAGAAGATGGAGAAAAACATCGTTGGCTTGGAAACAAGTGACTGATCAACCTAGAGACCTGTTTCAGTATAATGACAAAGATAGAATTCAGTCTACAAGTGATTAAGGAGGGGTTATATGGTGAGAAAATGGAGACCTGGAATGATCAGAAAGAACACTGGGCTGGGAATGAGGATCCCTGATTCCTGGTCTTTGTTCTACTTACTAAAGAGCTGTGTGACCCTGGGCAAGTTACTGGAATCTTTGAATTGCAGACTTGGCAGGGACTTCAAAGGTCATCTAACCCAACCTGAAACATAAGAATCCAATTTTTCCAAACGTCTCTGATGAATGCTAATCCAGTATTCACTTAAAGAATCCCAGTGACAGTTAACTCACTACTGTCAGCTGCAGCCCCATCTACTGTCAGATGGCTCTAATTGTTTGGAAAGTTTCTTTATGCTGAGTGGAAATCTGTCTCCCTGTAACTTCCTGCTTCTGCCCTCTGGGGCCAAGTGGAACAAGTCTAATCCATTTTCCACATGAAAGACCTTCAAATATTTGAAGACTACAATCATGAGAGGCAGCTGTGATGTAACCGAAAGAACTATGGACTTTGAATTAGAAGACTCGGTGCCCTGAATTTCATAATAACTACCTTTGTGAAAATGGGAACTTGATAGCTCTTAGCCTTACTGTCCTCATCTGAAAAATGGAGACAACAAGATTGGTCCTTCTACTTTACCGGTGTGAGGAAAGCAATTTGTAAACTTTACAAAGTTGTGAACCATGTAAGCACTATAAAAACCTGAGTTATTTTTCATTATGTCCCCTTTAAGTCTTCTCCAAGCTAAATGTTCCCATTCTTTTTACTCAGTTATTTTGCCTTTCTGCAAACTCAGTTTCCTTCACTATCAAATGAGTGGTGTTGAACTAGATAATGTTAGCGTCCACTTATAGATGTGTAATGTTGCTAATAATCTAAGTCATCCCATTCCCCCACCCCGCCCCATTGTGTTCATTTGGTAAAGGTAACTTCCCTTCTAGCTATAAGAGTTTGTGGTTCAATGAACTTTGAATGTCTTTCTATTTGTATTTTTATTTCTATCAGTTCTCCCAGTGCTTGGTATATGGTAAGAGTTTAATAACAGCAACATGACTGATGGACTGTCTGAGGAACTATCTGTAGTGTAGAGGCTTTGGTCTGTATAAACTGCACTCTGGATGAAGTATGCATTGGATTCTTGGCTCTAATATTAGCTGTGTGACCATGGACAGGTTGCTTAATATCTCTGACTGATGAGTCTTGCTCTATCTCCTTCAGAGGATGGTCAGGAGGAAAATGCTTTGGGGGAAAACAAAGATTTTTATTATCAGTTGGGGGACAGCATGAGTTCTCTGTATGCAAAGACCCTGGAGGAGGGATTAGTCTGACCACGGTGGGAGTGCTGAGAGATAGGACTAGAGTTAGGGCCAGAATGAGGAGAGTATTGAATCCCAAGCATTAAAAACTTTAAAAACAAAAAGGTTTTAAAACTCCATAAGAGTTTGCAAAATAAAGATAAGTCATTCCTTAACTGACAGAAGGAAAGGAGCTGGTCTAAATGATCATTTGCGGTTCCCTGTCAGTTCCAAGAGCTGTCTAACAAGGATGGTGATGGTGATGATAGCTGACATTTATATAGCGCCTACTATGCGCCAGGCATTATGCGAACCACTTCGCAAATATTATCTCATTTGATCCTCACCACACCTGTGGGGCAGGTGTTCTTATTTTACCTTTTTGTTTACAGATGAGAAAACTGAGGCAAAAATAAGTTAAGGGACTTGCCTAGAGTCCCACTGCTAGTCAGTCTCTGAGGCCCGATTTAAACTTAGATCTTCCTGACTTCAGATTCAGTGCTCTGCCCATTGAAGTCAGTGTGGTATGATAGAAAATGTGATATATTTGCAAGCAAAGGACCTAACTTCCAATCTTGGCTCTGAAACTTTGTGACCTTGGGTAAGCCAACTTCTCTGGGCCTCAGGCAGTTAGAGTAGATTAACCCTAAAACTCCTTCCAGTCCTAAATTGATGCCCTTATGGATTTTAACCAAGAAAAGGGACATAAAAGAGAGTTTGCACAGTGCCAAACACCTCCTAGATTGGCAGCTGGCTCTTTTTTCTTCTCCACTTATTTCTGTCCACATTCCTGCTCAGATTTTGTAGGGAATTCAACTGGGAGTCTTTGGTGCACTTTAGTTACAGTAATAAAAATTCCTTTACATTGAAGGAAGCTTGGCTCTTTCGGAGCATTGCTCTTTGGGGTCCATTTCCCATCAATCCTCTGTCTTCATTGATTTAAACAGCACCTGTCCCAGTGTGCCAGGTCCACTCTCCCCTCATAAGGTATGGCTATTATAAAGCCACAGTGAGCTGAGGATAGCATCTTCTCAACAAGGTTCAAGTGGCCAGAACAATTACTCTATTGAGTGAAGGAGGTGGGAGGCCAAAATTTATTTCACAGAAGTACTTTTCTGGTGCCTATATTTGGAACCCTGAAATTCTTCCCCGCTTCCCCTCCACACACACTCAAATTCAGTTTGTAGATTTTCAGTTTGCAATAACCTGGGAAAGCTTGTTCCCTGATCAATGGTGAAATAGTGCACAATTGTTTTATAAAATGATGATATGGAAAGACTCCAGGATTAGGAGTCAGGAGACCTGAGTACAAGTCTCATCTCTGGCATGGACAAGCTGCATAACCCTGAACAAGTCATGTCATTGATCATAGGTTTTAGAGTTGGGAGGGGCCAAAGAGGTCATCTGTCCATCTTGATCCCCATTTTGCTACTGCTAATGTTCAGTCATTTTTCTGAAGTGTTCAACTCCATGGGATCCCATTTGGGGTTTTCTTGGCAGAGATATTGAATAGTTTGCCATTTCCTTCTATATTTCATTTTACAGATAAGGAAACTGAGGCAAGCAGGGTAAAGTGATTTGCTCAGGGTCACAAAGCTACTGTCTGAGATTGGACTTGAACTCAGGTCTTTCTGACTCCAATCCTGATGCTCTCTCCCCTGTGCCACCTAGCTACCCCTACCTAAGAAAGCCATACCTAACCTGGAATCCTCTTTCTAGCATTCATGAAAAATCCCTTTTATCTCTATAGAAATCACTGACTCAAATGCACATGGTCAGTCAGTAGAAGACACTCCCATCCAGTGCTCTGTCCACCAAACCATGCAGAAACTTGGTGGCCCTCATGCCAAGCATGAAAAGCTAACCTGATTGAATGGGAATACTCAACTCTGGGGAATATTTAGCTATGAAATTCCCACCTGCCTGATTCTACAACTGAGCAATAAATAGTATCCTTAAATAAATAGATGATTATATTAGAGCTGAAAGAGACATTAGAGATCATCTAATCCAACTGCCTCATTTTACAGAAAAGAAAACTGAGGCACATGGAGGTGATTTACCCAAGTTGACATAGACAGCAAGTGGCCGAGCCAGGACTGGAACCTAGATCCATTTCCTACACTTCCAGCACTCTGTCCAATATAGCATACTGCCTGGGTCTCTGAATTGAATTTTTACCTAAAGATTAGAAAAATATATATATTGGAGATAGTTACTGTAACTTATGATTTCCTTTCCTTTAAAAAATTACTTGATTTGTATTTTATTAGTATAATGAACTCCCAGTGTGTAAACACCCTTGATGGCTGCAGAACAATAACCCCTCTATTATTTGTGGTCAGCGAGAGTTGCCTAGAACACTTAAAGGTTGGGTGACTTTTCCAGAGCTATACAGCTGGTGTGAGTCAAAAGTGTGGTTTGAACCTGGGTCTTTCTGCACCTGAGAATAGATTTTTGTGCATTATGCTATATTGTTGTTTCTCTAACTACCTTTTTAAAAGGCAGGGAAAGGGTAAAACTTTACTGCCTGCTGGGTGGAGTGGAGGCATATCCTATTTAAGTTTAAATATCATAGAGCATTAACAGAACCTCAGAATCTATCTAGTCGAGTCCCTACCAAAAATGGTGAACCTTGTCTACAACTTCTTTGACTAGTAGTCATCTAGTCTTTGACGGAAGACATCCAGTGACAAGGAATCTGCTATCCTGGATTAAAAGAGATAAGTAGAGGGGCAGTTAGGTGGTGCAGTGGATAAAGCACCAGCCCTGGATTCAGGAGGACCTGAGTTCACATCCGACCTCAGACACTTGAAACTTACTAGCCGTATGACCCTGGGCAAGTCACTTAACCCTCATTGCCCGGGGGAAGGGGGTAAGAGACAGAAAGAGAGATAAGTAGGTATCACAGTGGGTAGAGAGCTGGGCATGGAGTTGGAATCTAGCCTCAAATACTAACTGTGACTCAGTTTCCTCATCTGTAAAATAGGAATGATCATAGTATCATAGCAGGGTTGTTGTAAGGATCAAGTGAAACGATAATTGTAAAGCATTTAGCACAATGCCTGACACATAGTAGGTGCTATATAAATGTTGTTATTATTAGTTTTATCATCATCATCTTCATCATTATCATTGGGTAGCTCTAATTGTCAGGAAGGTTTTTTTTTTTTTTTTACCATATTCAGATGAATTATTTCCTTGTAACAAAATATTTCTATTCCTTCTACATAGTAACCTTTTAAATGCACACACACACACACACACACACACACACACACACACACACACACACAATCTAATTTAATGCCTTTCCTTCTCCAGGCTAAGTATACCTAGTTCCTTCAGCCCGACTTGTAGAGGGCTGGCTAGGAATGCCCTATGCCCTTGTTACTTCCTCTCTGGACTGACACTCTGTCGCTCATCACCAGCATTCTAAAAATGTAGATTGCGAAACTGGAGCAAAGGCTCCTCTTTCATGTGGTAGTATCACCCCCTGCTGGAATTTTAGGATATTTAAAAGTTGAAGGCTTTTAAAGACAAGCAAAGGTAGGTTTACAGCTTCCTACCTACCCAGATTTTTAAACAAAGTTTCTTACCCCTCAGTAAAAAGGAAGTGTCAGCATAACCTTACCCACTGACATAAAATATATGACTCAATGGAAGTATATTTTCATTTGCTAAGGGTCTCCCATCAAAGCAGAAGACTTTACTAAAAACCAAAATATGAATAGAAATATAAGCAGAAGAGTAATTCATGAGGTTGCTAATGGTTTTTTCCTTCACTATTGCTATTTGTTCATTCTTTTCTTCATTCAGAAAACATGAGGACCTTCTTATGTTCAAGATAAGGTATCTAGGTGACTCGGTGATGTCTTGAATTGCAAGGTAATTGAATTTAAGTGAAGCAGAGATGTGCAAATCATCAGCCTCACCTTCCCCGCCAGTCATCCTCCAGCCTCACTCTCTCCTCCAGTGATGAGACATGGGTCAGGATAACTGGCAATGGCCCTGAATGCAATGGGAGCCCTTAGCATTTTTAAGATAAGGTCTTTCTGAGGACCCAGAATATTTTTTCTTAAAGGCAATAGGGAGCCACTGCAATTAATTGAGCAAGGGAGTGACATGGTTGGATATGAGTTTGAGGAAAATCCTGATGACACCTGTTCGGAGGAGAGATTGGAGTGGGAAGAGTCTTTGGGCAGGAAGACCACGGGCTCTGGCCAGGCTAGTGGTGATGAGGACCTGAACTAAGGTGTTGTTTGTGTGATTAAAAAGAAGTCAGATGCTAGAGATGTTGTGGAAATAAAAAGGGGAATATTTGGCAATAGATTTGATATATGATGTGAGAAAGAGGATAACACTGAGGTTATACATTAGGAGACTGGAAGGAAATATGGAAATTTGGAAGAGGGGGAGGAAGAATAAAGAATGATGTGCCTGGTGGAGAATGAAAGAAAATCTGACTACCAATGACTTTAGAGACCCCTTGGTGACAGGCCCTCTGCCCCTACAGTGGTTGTCCCTGGTCTAGGAAGTTAATAATCTAGTACCTTGTAGTTCTTCAAGAAACAGTTGCTAACTGTTGGTTGTGTGAATTCCCCAGGCACCTGCTCCTAGTATATAAGCTACCACTTTGGGAGATTTGGGAAGCCAGAGTCCCAGGAGGGAAATTAAGAAAACAGCCTTATATCACCCAATCTGAAAGGTATTAATCCTCTAAAGTATTTCTATTCAAGACAAGAAGAGCAATAACATTGCAAGTACCTAACTGAGTGCTCCCCTCTCTGCTGGTCTGAAAAATCTGATGATGGGCCTGGAAATTACAGCCTCCACAGGCTTGATTGCATAGAATTGGTTCCCACAGCTGCTGACTGCAACAGTAAGCTTTAGATTTACAACTGAGCAGCATTTATAGTTTAGGTACGAGGGGGCTGATAAAGGAGACCTGGATCGAGAGAGTTATGGGTGGAATTTACTCCAGGGAGAAAACTAATGGGCATAGAGCCAATTGATTGGCCTAGCACATCAGAGAATATGCATTCTCTGGGGCTCTGTCTAAACTGTGCCAAGTTTTGGGAAGTAGACATCCATTTAGATAATTGTGGATCATTTTCAACAACCAACGTGGAAAAATCATTCTGATTCAGAGTTTCAGAGAATGTTAGGTTAGAAGGAACCTTCAAAAACATACATTCCAATCTACTCAAATTGTAGATAGGGAAAGTGTGGCCCAGAGTGGGGAAATAACAAGGTTACAAAAAGATGTAGTGATTGAGCAAAGGAAGGAAGGAAGGAAGGAAGGAAGGAAGGAAGGAAGGAAGGAAGGAAGGAAGGAAGGAAGGAAGGAAGGAAGGAAGGAAGGAAGGAAGGAATGCCCAACACTTTGCAAAGTGACTGATTGTGGACATATTACTATAGCCGTATGAAAACTATGAGTAGGAAAATCTTGTCAGCCTAAGATTCAACATTTTCAACAGACCAGGAAAGCATTTTTGTTTTTGTTTTAATTTTTTTGAGTAATAAACATTTTTATTTATAGTTTGGGGTTCCAATTTTTATCCCTCCTTCCTTCCCTCCCCTCCCCTCCCCTCCCAGGCTGTAAGCAATTAGATATAGGTTATACACATATGATTATGTAAAACATTGTATTAGGCATTTTGTATAAGAAAATGTGAATAAGGAAGGAAAAATGAAAGAATTGGAAAATAGCATGCTTCAGTCTGTGTTCCATCAATATAAGTTCTTTCTTTGGAGGTGGATATTATGTTTCATCAATAGTCCTTTGGGATTGTCTTGGATCATTGTATTGCTATGAATAGTTAAGTCATTCACAATTCTGCATCAAACAGTATTAAGCATTTTTGAAAATGGTGTTTATGTTTATACTATTTATTGTTCCCTAAGTTAATTATCAGCATCTTTAAACACAGTTAGTTATACAGTAGGTTTTTTTTTTAATTAGGAAGACAGCCAGCCCCAGATAGACAGACAGATAGTGACAGAGAGAGTGACAGAGAGAGAGAGAGAGGGGGGGGGAGATAAGAAAGAGGAAGACAGAGAAGAGAAGATGGAGAGAGGAGAGGAGAGAGACACAGAGAGAGAGAGATATGAGGGTTTTCATTAACTGCAAGCTCACAATGAGCAAATAATAGCCTAGAAAGCTAATGGGATCTAAGACTTCCTTAAGAATTACAGTGCCCGGGGTTAGGGAGCTCATACTCCTCGCACACTGCCCTTTCTATACACCTGGAATACTGTACTTGGTCTGGGGACCACATCCTAGGAAAAGTACTGATTGCCTGGAGAAAGTCCAGAGCATTATGAAGACAACCAAGAACATGTCATGTAAGGATGGCTTGAAGAAACTTGAGATATTTAAATGGAGAATAAAAGTCTGGGATTGAGAGGACATGACACCTGTCTCCAATATTTGAAAAGATATTGTCCAGAAGGGTGATTAGCCTTACTCTATTTGGCCACACAACTAGGAATTACAGGTAAAAGTTGTGAAGAGGTCAAATTTGGCTTGCTGTCAGAAAATACTTCCTATCAATTAGGGATAAGGACTAAACTGGGTACTGCCAGGTGAGGATATTCCCTCTACCTATTAAAGAGTCAGGGGCCACTAGGTGGTACTATAGTGCATAGAGCACCAGACCAGGAATCAGGAAGACTCATCTTCCTGAGTTCAAATCCAGTCTCTGACACTTACTAGCTGTGTGACCCAGGGCAAGTCACTTAACCCTACTTGCCTACCTCTCTTTATCTATAAAATGAGTCAGATATGACTGGATAACCGAACAACAAACAACAAAATGAGCTGGAGAAAGCAGTGGAAAACCAATCCTGTATCTTTACCAAGAAACACTGACATGAGGTCCTGAAGAGTCAGCCCTGACTGGAAAAACAAACTCAACAACAACAATGTGAAAGGGCCAATATATGTCAGAGATAGGACTTGAATCTAGGTCTATCTTGGTTCAAGGCCAGCTTTCTATCCACTATATTCTGTTGCCTCTAAATTAGAAGTCTCCGAAAGTAGAATAGATTACCTGGGAGAAGGAGGGCATTCTCCCTCATAGGTGGTCTGGAAGCAAAAGCTGAATAAGCATTTGTTGGGAATGTCAGAGAAAGGATGCTTGTCCAAGCACAATGACCTTGGAGCTTTCTTCTAACTCAGGTTCTGTGATTATCTGATTCTTTAACATTGTTTTGATGGGTGAGTGGAAGGACATCTTGTTCTTCCAGGTTACAAGGCACTAAAGTTTGTTCATTAAAATAAAGCACACAAACCCATAAATACAAATCATATCTATTGATAAAATATATTGCATATTCATAGAATATGCATATATACAAATCAATAATAGAAATTAAATATTGATGTATGCTTGGCAACAACCTGTAACAATGTCCTATAGAATAAAAGTAGTTTTAGATGCTAAAAAAGGAAATAAAATTCACAGCCACACCTTAGTCCTACCAAGTCTTTTGCTGTGAAACCTTCACCACTCCAGTCAATTCTCACAGGCCATATAAGACTGGTTGTCCAGATTCAATATCTTTAATTGTCAAGATCTCTTGAGGCAGACCTACAAGTCCAGTGTACTCTGCGTGATTTGGTTTTGCCTTCTGTTCTCAGCAGCAGAATCCAGAAAAGATCTGCTGATATAGAGGGATATATGAAGGTGAAATGAGAAAAGCACTAGAATTAGAGACAGACATACACATAGATGATAAATAGAGAGAGGCAAACAGATGGATGGATGGATGGATGGATGGATGGATGGATGGATGGATGGATGGATGGATGGATGGATGGATGGATGGATGGATGGATGGATGGATGGATAGATGGATGGATGAATGGATGGATGGATGGATAGATAGATTGATATGTTGATAGACTGATTGATAGATGATAGACAGACAGACATAGGCAGATCTACAGATAGAGACAGACAGACAGGTAGGTAGTCAACAGATAGATTGACAGAAGATTAAGCATTCATTATGTTCTAGGCTAAGACAAGAGATGAGTTCCAGTCTGTTCTGTGCCCCTAACTAGCAGGATGACATTAATTAAGTCACATCACCTCAAAAGAACTTAGCTTCCTCAGCTGTGGAATGAAGGCAGCCTTCTATCATAAGTCTTATGCTCACTTTGTTGGGGCCCTTAGGGAAGTAGACGTCTCCCAATAAGGACAGAGACAAACCTGTCAAATTGAAAGGGGTGAGTAGACTAAGACTCCTTAGCAAGTGCTTACAGCTCATAATTGTTATCGATTCAATAAAAAAATCAGTTAGACTTGGACAACAAAGCCAAAATTTATCAATGTGTCATCAAGTTTGTTAGTAGTTATCTAATGACCTCAGTATAAATCAATATGAATCAAGAGTGGAGGCATCACTACCAGAAAATCTAATAGAATCTTAGACAAATTAATAGAGGGAAATTATATCATATGAATAATTATATATTACATATTTAAATTATATCATATTAATAAATTAGGCATTTAATAAGTCAACAGGCTAAACATTGGGGATACCAAAAAGAGGCAAATGCATATCTGTACCCTCAAGCTCACCTTCCAATGAAGGAGAGAAACAAAATGCAAACTGTAAATACAAGATGTATACAGAATAGATGGAAGGTAAACTCAGAGGGGAGTGACTGGGGTGGCAGGAGAGGGTGCGAGGATTCGGGAAGGGGGAGACAGTCCTGGAAAAGGCCTCCTTCAGAAGGCGGGGATTGATCTGAGTCTTAAAGGAATTCAGGGTAGCCAGGCAGTAGAGATGAGAAGGGAGAGCTTCCAGATGTGGGGGACAAACAGGTCACAGAGACAGGAGATGGAGTGTCAGCAAGAAGGCCAATGTGGTTGTATCATACGGTTTGTGGGGAGGAAAGGTGGGAAGGGGTCAGGCTGTAGAGGTCTTTAAATGCCAATGTGAGATGTTATACTTTATCCTGAAGACAATAGGGAGCCACTGGTGTTTATTGAGTAGGAGATTGTCATGTTCGGACCTTCACTTGAGGAAAATCACTTCGGCAGCTGAGTTGGAAGGGATCTCAGAGACCATTTGGTCTAACCTGTACTTAAACAACAATCCCCATCACAACATGTCTGGCAAATGATCTTCCTGTCTTTTCTGGAGGAATTCTGATGAAGGAAAATTCACTACCTCCCAAAGCAGCCCATTTTATTTTGGTATAACTCCAATGATTAGGAAGTGCTCCCTTACACAGAGCTGAAATGTGTCCTTCTTCATGACTACCCATTTCTCTGAGTGATGCCTTCTGGTGCCAAACAGAATAAGCAAGATAAAAAAAGAATAAGCATGATTCTTCCTCTACATGAGAGACTGTCAATACTTGACAGCTATCATGTCCCACTAAGTCTTCTCTCCTCTAAGCTACTTTCAACCAGGGTTCTACTCTCTTTAAAAGGACACTCATGTGACATAATCATGAGGTCCCCCCTACCATCCTGGTTTCCTTTCTCTATAATCCTCTACTTTATCAAAGTCCTTCCTAAAGTATGGTGCCAAAGTTAAATCCAATGATCTAAGTGAATTGTTAACAGGTCAGTGGGAATATTAACCTCCCAAGTCTGGACACTATATATTTCTTTTTTTTCTTTTTTTGTTTTTTGGTGAGGCATTTGGGGTTAAATGACTTGTCCAGGGTGACATAGCTAGTAAGTGTTAAGTGTCTGAGGCTGAATTTGAACTCAGGTCCCTCTGAATCTAGGGCCGGTGCCTTATCCACTGAGTCACCTAGCTGCCCCACTATCTATTTCTTAATGGCACCTAATTTTGTTTTAGTTCTTTTTTGGATACTGTTTCACACTGTTTACACACATAGAGCTTGTAGTCCACTAAGACCATTAACTTCTTTTTTATCAGATGAGCTACTTTCTATCTTACACTTGTGAAACTGATTTTTTGAAGCTAAGTGTAAGACTATAAATTTATCCCTCTTAAATATCATTATCTTAGAATGTCTGGGTTGTAACAAAAACCATTAGATATCAGACCATATCTGGGTTATTGGGTTCAGAGATAGGCATAATATTTCGAGAAAGGCACTGAGACAGTAGAGGTATATAGGCAAGTAAGGAAACCTAGAATCATGGCATAGGAGGATTGGTTAAAGGAACTGAGGATGCTTATCCTTAGAAGAAAAGACTTTGAAGTGACATGTAGGATTATCAAAAACAAAACTTGAAATAAAGTGGTTAGGACATCAATGACAAGGACCTGGCTTCTGTGATCAAATGCCAGCCAAGCTGGTCAAATGCCAGTTGGTTGGCAAGACATTATTGTTATCTGATGGACTGTCACATGGAAGAGGAATTAGATTTGTCTTGTTTGACGCCAGAGGGCAGAACCAGAAGCATTTCTTAGAAACATTAGTCTTCTGGAATCATGGCAGCTCCATTGTATTGAGCAGAGTCCTTATATTTTCACATCTGTTTGTCTTCTTGATGTTTTGTTTTTCCAGATGAATTTTGTTATTATTTTTTCTAGCTCTATAAAATAATTTTTAGGTAGTCTGATTGATATGGCACTGAATAATTAAATTAATTTAGGCAGTATTGTCATTTTTACTATATTAGCTCTGCCTATCCATGAGCAATTAATATCTTTCCAATAATTTAAATCTGATTTGATTTGTGAGAAGAGTGTTTGGTAGTTGTGTTCATAGAGTTCCTGGGTTTGTCTTGGCAAGTAGACTCCCAAGAATTTTATATTATCTACCATTACTTTAAATGGAATTTCTCTTTCTATCTCTTGCTGCTGAACTTTGTTGGTCATGTATAGAAATGCTGATGATTTATGTGGATTTATTTTATATCCTGCTACTTTGCTAAAGTTGTTAATTGTTTCAAGTAATTTTTGAGTTGATTCTCTAGGATTATCTAAGTATACCATCATATCATCTGCAAACAGTGATAGTTTTGTTTCCTCCTTGCCTATTCTAATTCCTTTAATTCCTTTCTCTTCTCTGATTGCTAAAGTTAACATTTCTAGAACAATATTAAATAATAGGGGTGATAATGGACATCCCTGTTTGACCACTGATCTTATTGAGAAGGCCTCTAATTTATCTACATTGAATATAATACTTTCTGATGGCTTTAGGTAGATACTGTTTATTATTCTAAGGAAAGCTCCACCTATTCCTAAACTCTCCAGTATTTTTATTAGGAATGGGTGTTGTATTTTGTCAAAAGATTTCTCTGCATCTATTGAGATAATCATATGATTTTGGTTGGTTTTCTTATTGATGTGGTTGATTATGTTAATAGTTTTCCTAATGGTGAACCAGCCCTGCATTCCTGGTATAAATCCCACCTGGTCATAGTGTATTATCCTGGTGATCACTTGCTGTAACCTCCTTGCTAATACCTTATTTAAGATTTTAGCATCAATATTCATTAGGGAAATTGGTCTATAATTTTCTTTCTCTGTTTTTGCTTTGCCTGGTTTTGGTATCACCACCATATTTGTGTCATAAAACGAATTTGGTAGAACTCCTTCTTCACCTATTTTTCCAAATAATTTGTATAATATTGGAATTAATTGTTCTTTAAATGTTTGGTAAAATTCACCCATAAACCCATCTGGCCTTGGGGATTTTTTCTTAGGGAGTTCATTAATGGCTTGTTCAATTTCTTTTTCTAATATGGGTTTATTTAAGGATTTTATTTCCTCTTCAGTTAACCTGGGCAGTTTGTGTTTTTGTAAATATTCATCCGTTTCATTTAGATTGTCAAATTTATTGGCATACAGTTAGGCAAAATAATTCCTAATTATTGATTTAATTTCCACTTCGTTGGTGGTAACATCACCTTTTTCATTTTTGATACTGGTAATTTGGTTTTCTTCTTTCTTTTTTTTAATCAAATTAACCAATATTTTATCTATTTTATTGGTTTTTTCATAAAACCAGCTCTTAGTTTTATTGATTAATTCTATAGTTTTTTTGCTTTCAATCTTATTAATTTCTCCTTTGATTTTCAGGATCTCTAATTTAGTATCTAATTGGGGATTTCTAATTTGTTCTTTTTCTAGCTTTTTAAGTTGCATGCCCAATTCATTAATCTCCTCTTTCTCTTTTTTATTCATGTAAGCATTTAGAGGTATAAATTTTCCCCTAAGCACTGCTTTGGCTGCATCCCATAGATTTTGGTATGTTGTCTCATTATTGTCATTCTCTTGGATAAAGTTATTGATTGTTTCTATGATTTCTTGTTTGGCCCATTCATTCTTTAGAATGAAATTATTTAGTTTCCAATTGATTTTCATTCTACTTTTCCCTGGCTCTTTCTTACATGTAATTTTTATTGCATCATGATCTGAGAAGGATGCATTTACTATTTCTGCCTTTCTACATTTGACTATGATGTTTTTGTGCCCTAATACATGGTCAATTTTTGAAAATGTGCCATGTACTGCTGAGAAAAAGGTATATTCCTTTCTATCCCCATTCAATTTTCTCCAGACATCTATCATGTCTAACTTTTCTAGTAATCTATTCACCTCTTTCACTTCTTTCTTATTTATTTTTCAGCTAGATTTATCTAATTCTGAGAGGGGGAAATTCAGATCCCCCACTAGTATAGTATTACTGTCTAATTCCTCTTGTAACTCATTTAACTTCTCCTCTAAGAACTTGGATGCTATACCACTTGGTGCATACATATTTAATATTGATATTACTTCGTTATCTATGGTACCCTTAAGCAAGATGTAATTTCCTTCCTTATCTCTTTTAATGAGATCTATTTTTGCCTGCGCTTTGTCTGAGATAAGGATTGCTACCCCTGCTTTTTTTACTTTAGCTGAAGCATAATATATTCTGCTCCAGCCTTTTACCTTTACTCTGTGTGTATCTCTCTGCTTCAAATGTGTTTCTTGTAAACAGCATATTGTAGGATTCTGGTTTTTAATCCACTCTGCAATTCACTTCCGTTTTATAGCAGAGTTCATCCCATTCACATTCACAGTTATTATTACTGACTGTCTATTCCCCTTCATTCTATTTACCCCCTTTGTACTTTTCCCCCCTTCTTTCACCCTATTCCTCCTCACCGATGTTTTACTTCTTACCCCTGCCTCCCCCAATCTGCCCTCCCTTTTTTATCATCCCCCTCTCTTTTCTTTACCTTTTTCTCCCTTGCTTTTGTCCTCCCTTCTATCAGTCCCCCCTTTCCCTTCCCCTTTTGCTTCCCTAAAGAAAGAGTTGAGTTTTTTTATCCCAATGAACGTATATGTTATTCCCTCTTTGAATCAAATCTAATGAGAATAGAGTTGAAACAATGTTCCCCCCTCCTTTCTTCCCCTCTATTGTAATAGGTTTTTTTTCCACCTCTTCATATGATATAATTCATCCCATTCCACCTCCCCTTTCCTCTCTTCCCCATAGACTCCCTTTTTAACCCCTTAATTTTTTTTATCACCACATCAAAGACAATTTATATTTATACCCTCTGTGTAAAGTCCTTCTCTCTGCCCAAATACATTTACAATTCTTGAGAGTTATGAGTATTATCTTCCTGTGTAGGGATATAAACAGTTTAACCTAATAGGGTAACCTTTTTTTCCCCCCTCTGTTTACCTTTTTAAACTTCTCTTGATTCTTGTATGTTGAGATCGAATTTTCTATTCGGTTCTGGTCTTTTCACCAGGAAAGATTGAAAGTCCCCAATGTCATTAAATGTCCATCTTTTCCCCTGAAAGAAAATGCACATTTTTGCTGGGTAATAGATTCTTGGCTGCAATCCAAGCTCCTTTGCCTTCCGGAATATCATATTCCAAGCCTTGCGGTCCTTTAATGTTGAAGCTGCCAGGTCCTGAGCAATCCTGACTGTGGCTCCATGATATTTAAATTGCTTCTTTCTGGCTGCTTGGAGTATTTTCTTCTTCACCTGATAATTCTGGAATTTGGCAACAATATTCCTTGGAGTTTTCCTTTTGGGGTCTCTTTCAGGAGGTGATCGGTGGATTCTTTCAATGATGATTTCATCCTCTGATTCTATGATATCAGGGCAGTTCTCCTTAATAATTTCCTGAAATTTGGTGTCTAGATTCTTTTTCTGGTCATGGCTTTCAGGCAGTCCAATGATTCTCAAATTGTCTCTCCTCAATCTGTTTTCCAGATCAGTTGTCTTTCCAATGAGGTATTTCACATTTTCTTCTATTTTTTCATTCTTTTTGTTTGTCTTTATGACATTGTTGTTATTTTCTAAATTGTTCTCTGGGTTCTGTCCATTTGATTCTGTATCAGTTCATACAAGTCTTATCAGTTTTCACCAAAACTATCTAAGGGAGAATTATTGGACAAATGGGAAATGGGATGAGGGTGCCACGGTGCAAAGAGGCAGAAAAAATAATAGAAACTCTTTAGAGACACTGGAAGACTGGGAAGGCACAGATATTAAGTGTAATATGCTCTGATTTAGAAAAATAATGGAGTTAGAGGGCAGTTGGGGCTAATAGAGTTTACAAGTACAAATTGTATAGAAATGTACAGCTGCAGGAAGAGGGAAGCCTATTAGATGAGACAGATCAAGGATAAAGTCAGCTGGAGGGGTGGGGGAAGCCTGAAAGTAGAAATCAGCCACTGAGAAAACATTGTTCAAATTGATCAGAGAAAAAAGATTGGACAATGAGGTTGATGAGAAAAACTAGAATAGAGAAGTCTACCAAGTTAAGGGCCCAGTGGCAACAGAGAGAGAAACATTTTTATCTGGTTCCAAAGGGTGAATTTGAGACTCTGCAAGGAAGAATTCAGGTCCTAAGGAGTAAGGTTAAAGGATCGTTTCAAGACAACTGAATTGAATAGCTGTAATTTATCCAACTGTACATAGTTTTACTACCACTATTCCAAGAATGCCATAGTATAGAAAAATACATGGTGCAGGAAAAAAAAAAAAAATATATATATATATATATATATATATGCGTGTGTATGCCTACATACATACACACACACACACATATATATATAGGTGCTGTAATGAAGAGGAATTAAGAGAAGAGGATATCTTTAGAGGTGGAAAGGGTAAGGCGTATCATCTGTGGTAGAATGGAAAGAATACTGCATTCAAATCCCACCCCTACCATTTGCTACCTGTGTGAATTTGGGCAACTCATTTAATCTGTGCCTCAGTTTTCTCATCTGTAAAATGAAGAAGTTAGATTAGAAGCCTACCGAGTCCCCTTAGAGCTGTGGTTTTATAATCCTATGATACGCAAGGGACAAAATCCCTGAACCTTTAGTGATGATGATAAAAAATTACCAGGAGAAACTTTTAGCCTGAGGATTCCCAGGCCCTTTCTGTCTCAAGGAATAACTACTTCCCATCTCTATCTACTAAACTCCTTCAGGGACTAGCTCGGGTGCCACACATCTAGGATGTTTTCCTTGATCTCTTTCTCCACCCACATTTGGAACGGAGTAAAGAATCTCTCTGATTCATACCCTTAAAAACAAACAAAACAAAACAAAAACAAAAACAAAAACCAGACCAATGATTTTATTGGTGTAGGGCTCCCCCTGGTGGAACTACCTCTACCAACATAGATGGGCTGATAATCTACTGAGTTTTCCCTGGAACCCCAAGAGCTTAAGGGACTTGTGCACTGTCATATAGCCACCGTGACCAAGGTAGGACATGAAGACAGGCCTATTTAGCTTCATGGCTAGTTCTCTATTACACTACACTGCCTTTCTAATATAACTATTTATATTCTACACCATAATTATTCATGTATGTCTTATCTCTGTTCTTTTAAGGGGGGAATGTCTGAGTGTTATTCGTTTTTGTATCTCACTGTAGCTTTTTCAAAGTTGGCTGTAATCAATATTTTCTGGACTGAAATGAATTGTTATACTTTACAATAGAATGACGGCTCCTTGACCATAAGTATTGCTTCATTCTTTGGAACTGTATCCCTAGCATATAGCACAATGCATAATGTATAGGCACTTAATAGTTGCTTGATTGACTGATTTGGGTCACTCCACAACAATTCTGTTTATAGGTTCATACAAGGTTAAAGCTGGTGACTGTCCAGGGTGGACAGTCTAGAGTATGGAATTCAGTTCCAAGTACCACATCATAGGAAAGATATTGACAAGCTGAATGGGCAGCATCTAAATGAGTGCACTAGGGGTGGTAAGGAGATTGGGAACTATAGTGAATGAGGATCAATTTAAGGGAATGTTTCTTCTCCAAGAGAAGATTGTGTGTGTGTGTGAGTGTGTGTGTGTTGGAAGAAGGATACATAATAACATCTTCAAATATTTGAGGGTCTGTCATATGTAACTGACAGGAGATTTGATCTACTTAGAACCATAGGGCAGAACTAGAAACATTGGGTAGACATTGTAAAGTGATAGATTTCAACCTGATATAAAGTAATCTTCCTAGCAATTACTGCTGTTGTTGTTGTTTGTCCTTCATTCCTGAAGAGGACAGGACATCAGGATGATGTCTTGAGTTGCACTGAATTGAAGTTATGGAGGGCTGTGCAAGGTCACCAACCTCATTCTCTGGGTCCAGTAGCAAGATATACATCAGGATGACTGGAGATGGCTCTGGATATTTAAGTCAATTGGGGTTAAGTGACTTGCCCAGGGTCACACGGCTAGTAAGTGTCTGAGATTTGAACTCAGGTCCTCCCAACTTCAAGGCCAGTGCTCTATCCACTGTGACAACTACCTGCCCCTCCTAGCAATTACAGTTGACCAAATGCGGCAGGATCTCCTTCAAGAGGAAGTGCTGTCCCCATCATTATAAAGTTTCAAGCAGATGCTAGGAAATGATTTTTAGGAGATATTATAATTACGGTTCCTGCTTGAGACACAGGTTAGACTAGACATTCTCTGAGGTTCTTTCTATCTCTGAGATTCTATGCTTTTAACATTCAGTGAAATTGTCATTAATAGGACCCTGGAATTTAAAGCAAGAAGAGACAGACCTTAGAGATGATTAAATCCACCCCTCTCATTTTACAGATGAGAAAACTGAAAATCAGAATGGGGGAGGGATTTTGTCTACTTCTATTATATCCCAGAAACCAGACTAAGAGGATTTTTGGATGAATTCCATAAATTAATCTTTTGTGAGTCAAGTATTTATAAATAGAATTATCCAAGATGTCATTCAGTAGTTCTTCATCTTCAAAGGTGGCCTCTATAACATAGAGAAATTATAAATAATAAGGGGTAATTGTTCCATTAAAACATATCTTTTTTAGTGGTTGGGAAGAATCTCTCTACAAAAACGTGTATGTATTATGTATGTATGTGTATATATAATGGGTATATATATATATATATATATATATATATATATATATATATATATATATATATATATATATGGCCCATGCCACCTCCTATCTCTCCCTCGGGGTGCCATACTACCTCAACTACTGTTGTTGTATAAACAAAGAATACAGCAAAGGGCCAGCCTGTCTTGAAGTCGCTGTGGCTAGTCCTTTTATCCTGATTCAGTACATGCTTCAGCTAGGAGCTGTCCAGCTCTGCCACAACTACAGCCTGATAACTTCAGAACATTGCTATTCACATCGATTTACAGTCAGAGAAAAAGAAGGAAGCATTGCCTCTTGCAAATAAACATATGCCTCATGGTATGAGGAGGAGGTGGAGGGGGGAACCTTAACCTTGAGTCCACAGGTGGATACATTTCAGAAGTTCTAGGATCCTGAATGAGGGAAATGCATCTCTATTTTCACTAACCTCTAACTGGAATATAGCATTTCCTTCTGGTGTTTAAAAATGTGATTCTGAGAAGGGATCCATAAGCCTCAGCAGACTACCAAAGGAGATCAGCACAGACATAACACAGGCACCTTTTTAAAATGATCCAACTGCTAAGATTGTACACTAGGATTGAATCAATTGTTAAGCTACTTGATGTTGATTTAATACTGATTTTAAGTGTCCCCACTTACCCCCAATCCTTCTGAGGGAGGACCCTAGTCTGAATAGAATTATCTCAACCTTCTAACATAGTGTAATCTCCATGAAGGTAGGGACTCTGACAATTCTTTTTCAGTATTTTATTATTTTCTCTGACAATGTTTAACTTTCTATATCTAGCTCATAAGGAGCATCATGGGGATAAAGGATAGAGATATGTGAGATGGGAGGCAATAGAAGGAATTATTATTATTATTATAGCATTTATTCAGTCCATTAATATTTGCAATGCACTTCAAATATATTGTCTTATTTCATCCTCACAACAACCCCAGGAAATGAGTACTATTATTATCCCCATTTTATAGATAGAATAGATAGCCAGGCTCAGGTTCAAATCCCACTTCTGGCATAAGGCCTACTGTGAGACTAAGGAAATAATTTAATCTCTCAGGCAACTCTCTAATTCTCTAAATTCCAGAGCAGTTGCAGATCTACCTTGATAGGGGAACTTTTCTATGGGGGAGTTCTATACAGTAATGAAATCAGGCTACTTAATAAAATGGTAACAGAGCCAGGTATCAATCAAGATCTTCAGACAATATGTTCATTGATCTGTCTGCTGTCAAAAGCTGTCTCTAAAAATATCAGAACCAGGGACAGCTAGGTGGCTCAGTGGATAAAGCACTGGCCCTGGATTCAGTAGGATCTGAGTTCAAATCTGGCCTCAGACACTTGACACTTACTAGCTGTGTGACCCTGGGCAAGTCACAACCCAATTGCCTTACCAAAAATAAAAACAACAGAACCCCATAAATCTGCCAGGGGGCACCTGCTGAAGATTGGCTTTAGCTCCTCTAGTTTTCCTTTCGGCCCCTTCCCTCATTTTCCTACGTCCACACTCCCCCCACCCCATGAAATTTATTTTCTTTCTGATGTCCCCAAGTCCTATGCCTCTCTTTACAAAACAAAACAAAAGAAAACAAAAACTTCCTCTTTCAGATCTAATGCATCCATTCCTCTCCAGCACTTTCCTACGAAGACAGTACCCTTGGGAACAGACTGAGAATTTACTCGGTCCAATCCCTCTGGTGTTAATGCTTAGAGAAATACAAAGCCTGGCCCCCTGGGGATGCCCAAACCCACCTGAATAAGGGAGCCAAGGGTAAGTCAGCTCAACACATTGATGATTATAACTGGGATGTGGGGAGTAACATGCAAGAGAAAGACACAGCTTAGCCAGAGACAGATTTTATTTCTTATTTCATGAGGAACCAAGGAGTGAGAGAGGGTGAAGTTGAGAAGACTTTTTATTACTCATTCTTTTTTCTATAGTTATACTGAGAGATGCTTGGTATAGAGATTGCCAGGAGGTTCTTCCCTCTCATCCTCTTCTATTGTTGTTTCTCAAAACTTTGTTCTTGGGGCAGCTAGGTGGCGCAGTGGATAGAGCACTGGCCCTGGATTCAGGAGTACCTGAGTTCAAATCCGACCTCCGACACTTGACACTCACTAGCTGTGTGACCCTGGGCAAGTCACTTAACCTCTGTCTGCTTCAGTTTTCTCAAATCTAAAATGGAAATAATGATAATATAATAATACCTACAACCCAGAATGGTTGTAAGGATCAAATAAAATAATATTTGTAAAGTGCTTTTTCCCAACACAGAGTAGGCACTTAATGTTTGTACCTTCTATCCCCCAAAGCTCCCCTTTTTTGGTGAGGAGAATAAAGACATAAACCTTTCTATGACTAGCATTAGGTATTCTTCATCCCACCCCCATGCCCAAACATAGCACTATCAGTGTAGTTGAGAATGCCTCATCTCCCCTTCAGACTTCCTGGATCCAAACCCACCCTCTGACACTACGAATGGGTCTACCATGGTTCTGAGAAAGTAGAAGGATTTAAAAGAGTAATAGCAAATTATGTTTTGTAACTTTTTGAGGACAATTGGGGTTAAATGACTTGCCTAGGTTCACACAGTTAGTGAGTGTCAAGTGTCTTAGGTCAGATTTGGCCTCAGGTCTTCCTAACTCCAGGACTCATGCTCGATCCACTGTGTCATATTGTATAACCTTTATGTCAGAGACTCATGGCATGAAGAGCTCAGAATTAATAAATGAATGAAGAAGCTTTCATCAAGTGCTTGCTATATGCCATACTTTAATAAATGCTGGGGATACAAATACAGACAAGTAAGATAGCTCCTGCCTCCAGGGAGCTTACCTTCTGATGAGGACAGAAAACATATAAAGGGAAAGTTAAAATAGGGGTTCAGAATACCTTCTACTAAATGGTTTGGAAATGGCCAGGAAAGAACATGGAAGCCTGATTCCAATGAAAATAAGGCCAGAGCCCACTCAGTGAAGTCATGTATAACAGGGACAGAATCCCCAGTGCCAATGGGAAGAGGAGGAGTACAATTGAGAGGAGGTGGGATGTTACTACTTTTGTGTCTATGGTCCCCTACCAGAAACCCCGGGGTGATACATGCATCATTCCTCTCAGCATACTGAACCTGACTCCCTACATGTACATGTGCAATTTGTGGTATTACAAAATAGGGAGAGAGAGAGGAAGGGAGGGAGAGAGAGAGAGAGAGAGAGAGAGAGAGAGAGAGAGAGAGAGAGAGAGAGAGGGAGAGAGAGAGAGAGAGGAAGGAAGGAAGGAAGGAAAGAGACAGAGAATGGAGGAAGGAAGGAAGGAAGGAAGGAAGGAAGGAAGGAAGGAAAGAGAAAAGAAAACAGAATACCCTTGAATGAATAATAGAAGTTGGACTTCTATCCCTGAACTCATTTACCCTCCTCAGTTTAAGAGACTGTCTTGGCTCAATGCTCCCTCTCTACTCATTGCTACTTGGAGTATGTGTAGGTTTAGATAGAAGAAACTCTGGGGATGTTTACCTCACATTGCAACTTCCTATGTAGTTTCATGGGTTGTATTACAGCCATATACACAATTTTTCTGATCACTTTTTGAAACGTTCTGGTTCATTAGTCCATAAAGTTCTCAATTCAGGCTGGTGACAGTCATTTAATGTCCTCTGACATTTCAATATCAACTACCCAGTGTAGGATGGGGGGTGGGGGGGAGAGAAATCAGATCATAGTGTTTTTTTCCCCTGGTTGTCATCAGTTTCCCCTTGACCAAAAAAAAAAAAAAGACAGGAGATGACAGACAGACACAGAGAGAGAAACAGACAGAGAGAGGGATAGAGACAGAAAGACAGAAAGACAGAGACACAGAGACAGAGATAAAGAGACAGAGAGTGACAGAGAGAGCAAGAGAGATCTAGGAGTACCTTATTTCATCCTCTGCCTTCTTCAGTATCTCTCAACTATCAACCCCAACACAGCCTGTCATCATGAATCTCCTTTGGTGTCAAATACACTTTTATTTTTCTAGATCATATGATTATTAATTCAAAGCTGGAAGGAATCTCAGAGGCGAATGAATTCAGTCTCCTCTTTTTATAGATGAGGGTACTGAAAGCCAAAGAGGTTAAATAATTAGCTGAAAGCCACACAGGCAGCTAGCTTCAGGATGTGTTTTGAGCTCAGTTCCTCTGCCCCCAAACCAGTCTACTATCCACTGCACCTTATTCTTTTTCAATCTATGTTTATTGCAATCTTGAAGTTATTTCATTCATTTTATTTGTATTCCAAATGCCTAGTACAGTGCCTGACACATGACAGGTGTTTAATGTATACTTGATTGGTTGATTGATTTATATCACTTTGATTTCTGAATATCTCTCTCTCTCTCTATCTCCCTTAGCCATCCCGTCTAACAATGATTTTACAAAGCAGAGACACTTTATTTTCCCCAGTTACTCAAAAGGGCAGATATCCTAGCACTCCCTACATCCAATAAATGCTACTGAATTGAATTACCCCTGGCTCTAACCTTGGTCATGAGATGTCCCTCTAAACACATCCCCCCAGGCCACGCTTCTTAGAAGGCATCAGTAAACACACAGCTTTGGGGAGTTAAGAATGCTGTAGAACAGACTAAGAGGGTAGACAATAAATTGAATTTGAGCATAGAGCTGCAATACTTTATTTCAGAAACAGGGATGAAAACATTGCCAAATATACATTGCAGAGACCACGTGCACCATACATATATTTGGACAGAGGAGTGAGGGGGATGTGATTATCTGTTCATTGTATATAAATAATGTTGGCCAAAATGGACAATTCAATCTTACTTAGTGACTCCCCCTTAGAATTACAAGACATGCAACACAAGTACCTAGAATAGATTATCCAGCCTTGGAGACCATATTTTCCTGCCTAACTTTCCTCCCAGAACTCATAACTCTGTTTTTGGTGCCTTTTTCCCTTGGTCTAGGACTTTTCTTGTTCTCTCTTGGGTTTTTCCTCCATTTTAAACTTCTTTACTCAGTTTCCCAAGACCTCCATTTTCATCAGTTCTTCATCTGTCCTCCCAACCTTCTTCCCCTGAGTTCTTCTGTCCTGAGGCCAGGACCAATGTGTTTCCTCTTCTACAGATAAGGAGATCAGTCTCAGGAAAAGTATGGTTTCATTGGTGTCTATATCTCCACAGCCTAGAGATGGAGGAAGAAAAAGAATAAAAATGTGGGAAAGGTGGCAAAAAATGGTCTTTTTTAATCATCATGGATAGGGGAACCACCAGTTTTCCCCTAACATCAAAGTCCCAGATGTATATAGAAGCAGTAGAAATGGTAATAAAGAGACTTAGGATGGGGGAGCCAGCCAGGATGGATCAAGGATATGTAGAGATCTATGCTAGAGATAACACAACTATAAGAAAGGCCCAGAATGAGGAAACAGGTCAATGCTATTCCCAGTTCTCTTATTCTTACCTATATTTTGGTGGCAATTGGTTAGTAGTCAATGTTGGTGGTGGTGGTAGACCTATGGTGGTGGTGGATGAGGCCTATGGGGGATGAGCTGGAAGCAGAGTTGATGATCTGAGGGAGGGGGTAGTGTTCCTGGCATTCTCTGAAGCTGAGTCCTTATATGTTCTCATAGGGGTTTGAGAGCAGGAGGTGGTGGTGATGATTTGACATTCCTGAAATGTCCTGTCTCTCCCTTAGAGTGCAGACTATTTCAACAAAGATCACTTGCCTGCCTTGTTGGTGGAAGCTGGTGACCAGTTGTTGTTGATTGAGGTGAGATTGGGATACTAGCAAGATTCCCTCTGCTCAAAGCATTGGCCCTCAGTGATAGATGATACCTAGAATCTCAATTTCCCTTCCCTTTTTCCTTTCTTCAGAAGAACTCAATGGAAGGGGCAATGAGATGAAAGCACTGTAATTTCTTCTCTGTTCTGTAACCTTTGGCAAATAATTTCATCATACTGGACCTAGGCTCGGAGAGTATACAGATTATCTTTTCCCAATCTGTGATTCAATAAATGGAGGCAGTGTGGCCCAGGTAAAGATTTTTAGGAGCCTCTAAAACTTTTTCTGTTCTTTGGCTTTGATCCTAGGAGATTTCCTAGTGAAGGGACTTTATCACACTCAGTAATAGAGGAGAAAATAAGGGGGCACTCATTCCCTGATGAAGCTGGCCATCTCTTTTGCTCTCCTTAGCTGATGATGACATAAAGACCAGTAAATACCCCCATAGTGGTGAGTATCTTGGGGTTAAAGTGTGCCTGCTGCTGTAACTGGGCTGGTTCTGAGATCTAAACTACTACTAATGTATAGGGGGAAGCACCTTGGGAGACTAGGTTAGTTTTCTGGCCCCAGGAGACATTTCTGAGCTTATTTCTTTGGCTAGGGCTTGGGACCAATGATGCCAAGTTTTATAATTCCAGCTTCCTAAGGACAAGTTGGTTAGATCCTCATCAAGAAAAAGCCTGTTTTGACACGTCTTGGACAGCTGTCTCCCAGATGCATGGACTATGGTCACAAGGGAGGCAAGGAAGACATGGATGACTCAATGGAAATCCATCTCCACTAAAGATGGTGATGATGGGAACTAGCACATCTGTAAAAAATGTCTTACAAATATTATCTCATTTTATCCTTGCAAGAACCCTGAGAGGTAGGTGCTATTCTTGTCCCCATAGAAGGAAAATGAGACAGAGATTAGGTTAATTGGGAAGGATCACATAATGAGTAATTATCTGAATCTGAATTTGAACTCAGGTTTTCATGACTCCATGTCCATTGCTGTGTCTACTATGCCACCTAGTGGCCCGGTGGAAAAACAACTCCAGTAGATGTCCTTTGAACCGTCCTGGCAAACACACCTGTTTTGGATACAGGGTTTTCTCTGGAGACCTGTAAATGACAGAATCACTTCCTGAGATTACCCAAGAGGTTGGGATTTGGAGTCAGAACTCTTGGTTTCAAATCTTAGCTCTATTCTTAATTGTGTGATCTTGTGAAAGTCATTTCCTAAGTCTGTTTCCTAAAGTGAGAGAGAGGAACTAGGAGTTTTTATGATGTGTGTGTGTGTGTGTGTGTGTGTGTGTGTGTGTGTGTGTGTGTGTACAAAATACCTAGGATTCCCCAAAGAAACCAATTAGACTTGGATAGATATCCATTAAATAAAAATTCACAAAAAAAAAGGATATAGTGCATAAAGCAGGAAGCAGACACATACAGATACAGTTTCCAGAAAGGTACAGACAGAGAGGCAGCATCCAAGCAGCTTCAAGAAGGACCTCTAGTTTTAAAGAAGAGAGCATGGACTCCCTGGGAGGGATTGGGAAGGGGGCCATATTGTGAAGTATAGATTACATTTTTTCTTTTCTTTCTTTTTTTGGTGAGGCAATTGGGATTAAGTGACTTGCCCTGGGTCACATAGCCAGTAAGTGTCAAGTGTCTGAGGCCGGATTTGAAGTCAGGTCCTCCTGACTCCAGGGCTGGTGCTCTATCCACTGCACCACCTAGCTGCCCTAGATTACATTTTGAAAAAGATAATAGAATTTTTTTTTTTTTAGTGAGGCAATTGGGGTTAAGTGACTTGCCCAGGGTCACACAGCTAGTAAGTGTGTGTTAAGTGTCTGAGGCCGGATTTGAACTCAGGTACTCCTGACTCCAGGGCCATTGCTCTATCCACTGTGCCACCTAGCTGCCCCGAAATTTATTTTTAAAAAAGAAATTATAACAAGTTAAATTCAGAAGGGAAATCAGACATTTTTATGATACCTTAAGGAAAAAAAAAGTATTTTCCTTATTCAAGCCCTTGGAGTTGTAGCTGGTTATATGAATTATCATCCCCTTTTCCAGATGGAGAGACTGACACTGGAAAAAGCAGCCTGCCTAAGAAGGGTGACATGGAGATAAATTTCAAACCTAATCTGATCTTAGAGTCAGAGAACCTTGGTTTCTACAGCTTTGCCACTGGTGTGATCTTGGGCATATCACTGGGTCTCAGTTTCCTCATTTGTAAAATAATGGGGTTGGACTAGAAGGCCTCTAATATTCCTGCTGGCTTTAAAATGATGAAGAAGCTGGAGAAAAGGTAGAAGAAGCCCAGTGTTCTATCCATGGCACCACACTACTTCTCGATTCCAGGCATTGCCCTTGGCAGAGCACAGCACTAGGAGTCCAAAGATGTTTATTTTAGGGGCAGCTAGGTGGTACAGAGGATAAAGCACCAGCCCTGGGTTCAGGAGGACCTGAGTTCAAATCCAGCCTCAAACACTTGACATGTGCTAGCTGTGTGACCCTGGGCAAGTCATTTAACCCTCATTGCCCTTGGAGAAAAATTTAAAAAATAAATAAAAACAAAGATGTTTATTTTAGATAATGAAGACTTAGAATCCTGCTCTGTTCCTTACCAGTTCTGCGTCCTTGGGCAAGACACTTAAATTCTAGGGGCTTAGCATCCTCATCTGTAAAAAGTCCATAAGTCCTGAATGATCTCTAAGCTTTCTTCTAGCCAGCCCTAAATCAGTGATACTTTAGTTCAGAAGTTTAGAATTGGAAGGAAAATTAAGAGTCATCTAGCCCAACTCCGTCACTTTACAGATGAAGAAACTGATACCTAGAAAGGTCAAGAAACTTAATTATACTCACTGGATTTGAACGCAGGTCGTCTAATTACAAATTCAGGATTATTGTCCCCTATGCCACACTTTTTCATAAAGGATTCATTGAAGGACCAAGTAAAATGGTCTATCAGAGTACGATTTGGAGGGAGGATGGCGACGATGATTGGAATCATAGCAAAGCATCCTGGAAGTTACAGAAAAGCATTGAAAATCCCAATCTGCTCCACCCTGCTCTCTGCACCACTCCTTCATTCCCTGTGTTGCTGTGTACTTCCTACAGTCACCACTAGATGGGGGAAAGAGACTAGGAAGAGTATGGCCCAGTGGGGTCCAGATCAGTATGCAGCAGGGATGGCAAGAGAGCCAGCAGCCCCCTGCTGCCATCTGATTAATAATGGGGCTGTAATTATCTTTACACAATCCCTCCAACCAGCCTGATGTAGCCTGCGGCTTAAATTAAAATAGCACAAATAAGAACTGGGAGGCAAGCCTCTCTTTCGGGCCATCCCCACCCCAGGGTGGCACCCCAGTTCATTAGCATATCAAAAAGGAAAAGTCCTCAGCCCCTCTCTTCATTTCCATAACAAAGGGGGGCCCTTCTTATCTTCTCCACAGCCCAATTTGTATTTAAATGGATCTGTGAGGACAGATAACATTGTTGTTTCAGAGTTCCTACCACCAAGATATCTCCAATCTCTTCCCTAGAAAAACAAGATGGGCTTTCTAAACTCAATATAGGTGTCCACCCTGACTCCATCTTGTGAAGGGAGAAACTGGGATGCACTCAACTGTAAGCTTTCCTGGGCTGCTCAGATGTACCATCTGTGTCAACTCTACTGGGGAGCCCTAGTGGGGGGTGAGGTTGGAGTTTTCAATTCAGGTTCTGCTTAAATCTGGGCAGGTCAGGAACCCTGCTTTTCTCTCTGCCAACATCAGAACATCCTGCTTTCCTCTGGAGGAAGAGTTCCCCTTGGTTGGAAGTTGTTAGGGGAGGTTCTGTTCAGGTCCATATTGGATTAGATCAGGACTCTGTAAGTTTTTGATTCAGTATAATTAATTGGTTTCTTTTGTAATTCCAAACATTATACTTTGTACAGTTAAGAACATGAATCCTGAAAATTGGTCCCTAGGATTCACTAGACTAGTCGGCTGGCAAAAGGGGTACAGGGACGTTAAAAGGGTTAAGAACAGCCAGAGGCGATGGATTCTGGGTTGCTTTCCCACTCAGAGATTCTGAGCCTATCTTTAGACCATATTCCTTCAGTTTCTAAACTGGTCCATACCTCCCCTCTTCATAGCTTTCTCTCCTTCCCCCACTTTTATGCTCTGCCTTTATATTTTCAGACTGTTTAAGGCCAGGGAAGAAAAGCCTAAATTAATATGTTACAGGAGCTGGTGATATGTATTTTTAAGGAGATTTGGTATGGAAAAAATAATGCTCAACTCAAAGGAATGAATCCTTAACAGTAGAATTTCAGACATGGTGGCAGCTAGCTGGGTTTATCTATTCCCCGTCAATCCCCCTACATTAAGCTGATCTGGGTTTCATACAGAGACTCTTGCTTTTGCCAGATGGTCAGTCCAGCATCCTTTTCTATTTGCCAAGCTCTTGCATGTCATAGAGACATACCCCAAACCTCTTCTGGACCACGGGCACAATTTCTATACCTATTCCTCTTCTGGGTACACTAGAACTTCACTCTTGATTATGGAAAAACAACATATTGTATGTAGTTGGAAGCACACTAATGTATGTAGTTAGAAGTCATCTAGGTTTGACTTCAATCCCTGGTTCTGTTTGATGGTCAAGGCAATGGTCAATGGGGCCTGAAGGAGTGAGCAATATCTCAGGTGTTCACTCTCCCTTCCCCACTCTGGTCTGTTGTGTCCTCAAATACTGAATAGATTTTTCTCTCTCCTGGGTGGGACGGATCAGGAGGGTCTGGGTTTTACATGGGTGGCAGGTGTAGAGGGAGAGGCTCAGCAGGACTTATGCAAAATCCCAGGCAAGGATAGATGGAGTTCTGGGACTTGGGTCCTCATAGAGGGGCAAGACAGATCTGAAGTTCTCACCCCTTCTCTCCACACCGTCCCCCACCCCCATCCTTAACTCAGTTCTGTCCCAGGTGATTTATTCCAATAGTAAATAGATTATTGTCTGCCGCACTCAAGGTCTTTAGTCCCACTCTCAGATTTGTGAACTTCCAAGGCAGGTCCCTTCTAGCTACCCGAATCTCATGAGAGGGATTCCCTGGGACCTAGATGAACCAACTGGGCAGCTAGGTGTCATTTTGTATAGAGTGCTTGGTCTGAAGTCATCAAGACTCAATTTCCCTAATTTAGATCTAACCTCAGACATTTGCTAGCTGTGTGACCCTGGGCAAGTCACTTAACCCTGTCTGCCTCAGTTTACTCATCTGTAAAATGAGCTAGAGAAGGAAATGGCAAACCACTCCAGTATCTTTGCCAAGAAAACAAACAACCAACCAACAACAAAAACAAAGGGGGTCACAGAGAGTCATGGATGGGGAAAATGACTGAACAACAAAAAGCTATATTAAATAAAACTTTAGACCCAAGAGAGAGATTTGAAATGTCATAAAAATATTTTATTATTATCTAGTTACATATAGTTTTCAGCATTTGTTTTTATAAGATTTTGAGTTCCAAATTTTTCTCCCTCCCTTCCTTCCCCCCTCCCCAAGACAGAAAGCAATCTGCTATAGATTATATATGTACAATTCCATTAAACATAAGAGATTTGAAATATGTTTTCCTCAATAATCAACTTTCTGAGCTCTCCCAACCCTAGAAAATGCTTCTGTCTCCCAAGTCTTTACCAACCATCCTCTAGGACAGGGCTCCTTAAACTTTTTCCACTCACAACCCCTTTTTGCCTAAGAAATTTTTATGTGACCTTGGATATATAGGTCTATAAAATAGGTATACATAACCTTTTACTGTTGCCAAATTTTTCATGACTCCTATATGGGGTTGCTACCCACAGTTTTAAAAGCTTTGATCTAGGATCTTGCTTTACATAGGTTTCTAGAAGGCCAAGTATTGCTTGAACAAGTCGGTCTAGGATCTGAGAGCTAAAAGGGACCTTACCTGGTATAATAATTTCAAACTTTCCTGAGATTTCTTTTTAATATCAAATAATTTTTGTAGGCCCTCCCACATGATAATAATAGCTAGCATTTATATAAAGTTATATGGATTGTAATGTACTTCACAAATATTATTTTATTCAATACAACAACCCTCCGAGATAAACTGTTATTATTATTCAAAGAATAACACAGAAGAAACAAAGGTGAAGTGATTTGCCCATGGTCACACAGCTAGAGTGCAGATGAATTCAAATCTGAACTCAGGTTTTCTTGACTCTAAGTCCAGCACTCTACCTATGGCACCTCCCAACTGCCTGATTATTGGAGGGCTATTAGTATCAGGTGATTGATCAAACAGAGGATAACAAATAGCTATTAGGAATTCAGGAGCATGTTTAGGTAAAGTTATATATTGGTAATAACAACAGCATCTATGAACATTTGAAAAATAATAATACAAACAAGGTGCAAGTTATTACCATTGATTTAGTCTCCAAGGGGCAGCTAGGTGGCACAGTGGATAAAGCGCTGGCCCTGGTTTCAGGAGGACCTGAGTTCAAATCTAGCCTCAGACATTTGACACTTATTAGCTGTGTGACCCTGGGCAAGTCACTTAACCTTCATTGCCCCGCAAAAATAAACAAAGAAGCAAATGAATAAATGAATGGATAGATAAATGAATGAATGGATGGATGGATGGATAGATAGATAAATGAATGAATAAATGAATACATAAATGAATGAATGAATGAGTGAATGAATGAATGAATGGAAAATGAATGAATGAATGAAAAAGTAAGAAAGTAAAAAAAATGAATAGATAAATAAAATAAAATAAAAAGATTTAGTCTCCAGAAGGTATGTTTGCTTACTGGTTACATGAAGTCATTTAATAGCAAAGCAGTTGTGATACCCTTTGCAGATTTGGGGGGATTGGAAAGTGACTCTTAAGGGGCTGAATCTTCAACTTCAGATCAAAATGACAAATACTAGATGAGTATATGGCTTCATGGACCTGTTACAATAATTTCAGAACCCAAGGGAGTCCTGACCTGGTCTAAATCCCTCATTTTCTAAAGGAGGAAACACACTTAACTGTGTAAGCTTGGAAAGTGACCTAAGAATTCTGAGCCTCTGTTTTGCTAATCTGTAAAATGAAAGTGCTTCAAGTGGACCAAGGAAAAAACCCTGAAATGGAGCACAGAAAGAGAATTAAGGAACACCAAAGACTCAGTGACTTCCTCATATTGCTTTGGAACGAACCAAGGAAATTCCTAAAACAACCATCCTAAGAGGGGTTTATTGAGACTTTCATCTTTGATTTGCTACCCCCGCAACCCCTAACTATTTCAAAGAACATTAGCAGAAGGAAATGATTGTCCTTTTTCATGCCCCCAGATCTCATCCATTCAATGTACAGGTGTTTCAATAGCATAAGGGAGATAATACCATAAACCCATAAGTCACAGGTTTATAATGCAAGATAGACTTTTTTTTAAGTGGGGCAATGAGAGTTAAGTGACTTGCCCAGGATCCCACAGCTAGCAAGTGTCAAGTGTCTGAGGTCAAATTTGAACTCATGTCCTCCTGAGTCCAGGTCCAGTGCTTTATTCACTGTGCCACCTAGCTGCCCCTAGACTTTTTCATTATGGTGGAAAAATAGTTCATTGGGGTCAGAAAGGTCACTTCTGGCTCTTAGTGGGAGTAGGGCTAGGGCATGGATTGGGAAAGGCATCTTGGAGGAGATGATACAGGAAAAGGTCTCTCATGTGAAAGTCATAAGCAAAGGCTCATAGGTAGGAAAGTGTGAGGTTGTTTTTTTTTTTTTAAGGAAATAGCAATTTTTCCACCAGTTTGACTGAAAGGTGGAGTTCCAGTAGTGCAGAAGTATGAGATAAAGCTGCCAAGTCCTTGAAGGCTCTTTATGCCAGACATTGGACTTCCTGTTTAGGTCATGGGAATTGAGGTAGAGGGTGATGGGATCAGACCAGGACATCCAAGAGACTAAACTGTGGAGCTGGTATTGTAATAGAATGCTTACTCTAGAGTCAGAGGACTTCACTCACTTCATTCCCCATATCAGAACCCATTTCTGTTTCATATTATGTTTCTAACCTTGATCAAGTCATGTTCCCTCATTGGGCCTCGGTTTTCTCAACTGTAAAATGATAATGTTATACAAGATGGCCCCTGAAATCCCTTACAGATCTAGATCTCTGTTCCTATTATAGCTTTTGTCATTCCTAGGTAGAGCATTTGTTTGGCTAAGGTATAAAATTAAAGGAAAGTGTATTTGCTCCCTCCTTTGGTTTTCAATCTTGGAGTGTGGGCATTATTAGCCCTGTCTAGACACTCCCTTGCTCCTTCTACTGGGTATGATTCACTTTCTAGGTACTTAATCAATTTCACAGCTACAAAGAGATTTCTCTGGGCATACATTAGAAGAAGGGGGAAAAATAATGAAGGACAGCATCACGTATGAACATCACTCTTCCCAGACAGTAATGGTGATTGACTTGCTTTCATCTTAGGGCAAATGCCCCAGACCCAGATTTATCTGCTTAAGGACATTTGTTGATTAAGAATAAATCAATGTGTTCTCTCACATCATCCCCATGCAACCAATCAGTATTCAAATTTGCCAATAATGATTCACTTCCAACTATATATCAAGAACAGTAGGTGGTCCTCTCTCTTTATAACTACTTGTTCACAAATAATGAAAAACAATCAAAAGCAGTTATTATTGATCATATATGATCAAAAGTAAGTTGGTGTTAAAGTACTAATTAAACCAGGAATTGTGAACAACTTCAAGGACAGTAAAAAAACAACTTTGGATTAAGAATTTACAATCTTAGGAAATAAGAAAAAGGGGGCGGGGCAGCTTGTCATTATCCTTCAGCAGATATAAAGATAAGGGTTTCACAAGCATAGGTTCATTCCAGCCACACTCATCCTCAGAGACCTTCAGGACAGGTGGAGGCCAGACTACAAGAGCTAGATTGCCCTTATACCACTCATTTCCACTTTATCTCATGAAGTCTTTTTTGATTTATATCCCCAAACACAAATGAAACTGAAAATGAGTTTGTCTCATGCTGCCATTTCTTGTACTCATATCAAACTACTGAGCTGAGCCTCCTCAACCACCCCTTTTTCCTTTCTCAAAATATTTTCCTTCCAGCAGAAGGAAAGGAAAACTAGCATTGTCCCTTTGAGACTCAAAGCTCCTTTTGCTTCCATAGATCACACCGAGCCAAATAATTCCATTTCTCCCCACAGGATTTCACCCTTTAGTGCCTAATTCTCCATGACAAGAGGTAGCATGGGTTATTAATTTTATTGATAAACTGCTGGTGAACACAGTCACAAATATACATGATCACAGACAAAGTATACTTCTTAAAATTCAGTAATCAAAATGGCATCAAAGAATGTTCAGGACTCTTAGCATATGCAACTCTTGCATTTGACCATTTCTTAAGTGAACCAAAGGATTTATCTTTAACAAAACAGCACCAGTGGAGTCCATTGTATTCAACCTGATTTCTGTTGCCAGGCAATGCTGTCTTCATTTCTGTAGGCAGTCAGGAGGCATATTGTTCTTCAGGCTCTGCTTTCTTTACTCTATATCATATCATACAAGTTCTCTCATATTTCTTTGGATTCTTTATAGTCATCTTTCCTTACAGTGCAATAATATTCCATTACATTCACATACCACAATTTACATTCTCCAATTTCTGGGCATTTACTTTGTTTCCAGACTTTAGCTCCCACAAATAACACTGTGTCAGTACAGTGAGGCAACAGAAAGGATATTATAACAACAAATATGTGCCAGATGAACTGGGGAGTGGAAAGACTGGAGGCAGACAAATTAGGGGGTTGTTGGGAGTACATGAGAGGCTCAACAGTATGAATGGACATGGGAGGATCAAAATGAGAAATGTTGTAAAGGTAGAAATAGTTGAACTTAAGTTGTAAAACAGAATGATGTAGCTGGGGTCGTGGTGGGGGAGGCATTGCATTTGGTGTCAAGAAGACTTTGTGTTTGAAACCCAGTACTAGCAATTATACTTGTGTGACCTAGGTTAAGTCACTTGACCTCTTAACGAGATGATGCCCAAGATCCCTTCCAGGTTTATGTCCCTATAACCCTATGACAGCTGATGCCAAGGTTGTCAACTTGAATGACTAAGGCTATAGCGGTATGATTAAAATAAAAAGGGAAATGAAAAAGAGGAGGAGCCAGATGTTCATTATTGGTATGAGTAAAGGAATGTAATGAGATCTTTCTGTGACATGTTGAGTTTGAGGTAATAGGTAGAGAACTTCATCAGGAATCTGGAAAAATGTATCTGAAGCTCAGGAGAGAAATCAAGACTAGAGATACAAATTTGGGAGTCATCTGCATAGAAGGGATGGAAAAGGGAGAAGAGAATCAAGAACAGAGCCTTGAGTAATATACATTAAAGGGACAGGAGAAATATAATCCATTTATGGAGAATTATAAGGAATAGTAAGATAGGTGGAAGGAAAAGACAGGAGAATGCAGCACCTTGGAACTCAACAAGGGTACCAGATTTGACCATTAAGAAGATTTGTGGGGCAGCTAGGTAGCACCACAGATAGAGCATTAACCTTGGAGTCAGGTGAACCTAAGTTCAAATCCAGTCTCAGACACTTACTAGCTATGTGACCCTGGGCAGGTCACTTAACTCCAATTGTTTCCAAAAAGTGATACAGTTCCAGTCTTAGAGTCCAGTAAGCATGGCTTCAAGTCCTGTTTCTGACACATAATGGCTTCATGATCCTGGACAAATCTTAGTGCCTCAGGTAACACTCTACGATAATAAGTTGCAGAGCAGGTATCCATCGACATTGGTAGAATGTATATCCTCATCAGGAGGTCACTATACCACTGAAATCTCAGGTTCAGTTGGAAAAAGGAAAGAAAATATCCATGTGAGGCACTGGCTAGGTGTGAAATGCAACGTGTTGAACAGCAAGTTCAAAGAGAGGTTGGCTTCTTTTTTTTTCTTTTGCTGCATTTTCACATTTGTTCATTTGCTTTTCAGGTGGATTGACTAGAGTATGCTCATAGGCACTAGGAGCATGTGGAGATGCAGAGTCAAAGATGAAAGAGAGGGGAGGATTGATGGAGCAAGTTCCAGAAGTAGACAAGAGGAGATGGAATCAAGGAGAAGAGACATTATTTCCTCTAGATAGAGAAGGGAAGTTGCAGGTACAGATGAATTTTGAAGTGGAGGGAGGGGCATTGCAGGGGCTTTTTAGGATAACCTTGGGCTTTTTGATAAAGTAGGAGATGAGTGGTCATCATCTCATAGAGAGATGGGTAAGAAGTGAAGTGACTGAGGACAATGGGACCAGGTTCAAAACTCTAGTGGATAACAGTGATAAGGAAGAATGGAGGATAGTTTAAGTAAGGAGGTAACCTGGACTTCCAAAAAAGGAGACAGTATTGAGCTAGCATGGTGGGAATATGACCTGGAAGGTACAGTAGAGAGAAAGGTATTTATTCATCCCATCCTCACCTTAGCCTTTTCGAATTCATCACTTCCTTTGGGGCTCAGATCAAGTAGAACATTCTAGGAGAGGTCTATCCTAATTTCCTCAGCTGCTAGTGTCCTCTGCCCCACCCAACCAAATGACTCAGTATTTACATATTTTTAAACTTTCCTTATTTATGTAATTGTTGTTTTCCCCCAGTAGAATAGAAGCTCCTTGAGGGTGAATGTTAGTTCCTAGTACAGAGTTTGGCACATAGTAGGCATTTAATATTTTTTGTTGAATACATGAATGAATAAACATATGCATGAATGATGAATGAATTAGTAGCAAGCTCTGATCTTCACTCTGAATTCAGCAAGGAGTAGGAGAAGAGGAAGCCTTAAAAGCCAGATTTCAGCTAAGTTACGGGAAGAAAAAGCATTTGGGGCATGGTGAGACCGTTTACACTAAAGCAGTGGTTTCACAGGCACCTGCAAGGGTCTAATAGTGGGGCAAGCAGAGTTGAAAAAAAGGATGAGGGATATGAGAGAAGATGGCAGGGATCTTGAATATTGTGGAGGTCATGTATTGTAATGGATAGAACTTTTAACTTAGACTCATGAAGTCTAAGTTGGAATCACCTCTCCAACATTTGCATCTAAGTGACCATGTGCAACAGCTGGGTGACCCTGGGTAAGTCACTTAACCCTGTTTGCCTCTGTTTCCTCATCTTTAAAATGAGGTAGAGAAGGAAATGGCCAACCACTCCAGTATCTCTGCCAAGAAAACCCAAAAAATGGGGACACAAACAGTCAGACACAACTAAAAAATAACTGAGCAACAATAACAATGATCATGGGCGAGCTGTGTAACCCCATTTAAGTCTCAATTTCTCTACCTATAAAAATGAGGGTTTGGACTAGATGTCATCTATGATTGCTTTCAACTATAAACCTAGACATTTGAGAGAATTCCTGAAGATTTCTAAGAATCCAAAAGAGAGAATATGTGCAAAGCACTTGGTTAGCCTTAAAACATTGTGTAATATCTGTTATGGCTATTATTGTCTTGGGAATAAGGGATGGATAATGGAGGATGAAAGAAGGGAAGAAAAAGGGAGGCCAAGATGGTGTTTTGAGGGATCTGTCTTCCACAGGGGAGGAAGAAGGCCATCGAGGTAGAATTCAGCTATCAGAGAAGCCTGTAGAAATATCAACCTGACTATTCCCACTCCCAGTATCCCACGTGGTGCAGCTCTCCCCATATCAGTCTCCACAGATGTTAGGTCAGGGATTCATGATCTCTTCACAGCTCAGCTCAGTTCATCTTTTTTATTCATCTGTGCCTGTTGGACTCCAGGATTCTATGCACACACACACACACACACACTTGGCTCCTTCCCCTAAACAATTAAGAGGTAGTACATAACAGATTGCTTTTGTCTTTTGTATCCATAGTACTCAGCACAGTGCTTAGCATATTTAAAATGTTTATTGGATGAATGAATGAATGGATGTCAAGCTGTCCTCTTCAGTAGTCATTGCCCAACCCCCCATCTTCTCTTCCCTTCCCTAGCCCCAAACACACACAGCTTGGGAGGGTCTGGAACTGAAAGGGAATCAATTTGCAACTCCAGAAGAGAAGGGGAGTAGCAATGACCTGCAAGCACCAAGCTGGGCCAGGTGCCTGAGGCCAGACCTGCCAAGACTGTGTCTGGAGACAGGAAGGAGAAAATTGCCTTGTCCATCATTGTCAGCATTATCAACAGCAGACAGCAAACAAAAACACATTTTAGGATGTGCAATAGATAACTATTTGTTACAGTGAGCAGAGATATGGGGCAGGCTCTGGTGCAGAGGCCCGAGGATTCATTCATCACTGGGAGCATCAGTGACACCACCCCCCCCCCCTTATCTTTATGGCCTCAGTTGTATTCTTTAAGTTGAGGGCACCATTGCTGGATTCTGTTGCAGCAAAGGCAAAAGGAACAGGCTTGGTTTGGCAGGATCTGCCAGTGTCTTTATATGCAAAACACCTAGCCACTGGCATGAAGATGTCCTGTAGTGCCACCAGACCTACGAGCCACTGAGTCATAAAGCATCAGACCTGACGAGAAAAATATGATCATCTAATCTGTCATCCTCATTTTATGGGAGGAGGAAATTGGGACCCAATAGAAGGAAAAATTAGTCTAAGGCACACGGTTAGTGGGACAAACACCCACCCTAGGGTCAAGATTTAGACTCAAATCCTACTTTTGATGCCTCCAGGCTGTGTGACATTGGGCAAGTTACTTAACTTCCCTAGGCCTCAGTTTCTTCATGTGTAAAGTGAAGAGGTGACACCATATAGACTTTGAGGCTTTACACCTGTGATTCCATAATTGTTCTACAGCAAATCTCAGAGCCAGAAACCAGGCCCATGTCTCTAGATTCCCAGTTCACAATTTTCATATGAGGGAGTGGAAAAAGCCCTGGAGTCTGTCAGTCTGGGGACTCGGGTATTCAGTCTACCTGTGTTTGTGCATGTGCATTTGTGTGTACATGTGTGTGTGTGTGTGTGTGTGTGTGTGTGTGTGTGTGTGTGTGTGTGTTGGAATTGGATTCAGGGAGAATAGGTTTAAATTCTACCTTAGATGCTATATGGCCTTAAACAAGCCTGTTCTCTCAGCTATAAAATGAGGGTCCATTATACCTCTAAATCTATGATCTTGTAACTGGGGAATACTTCTTGTTGGCATTAAAGTCCTTTACAATATGGGCCCAAACTACCTTTCTGCCCTTATTAAATAGTACTCTCTCTCTCTCTCTCTCTCTCTCTCTCTCTCTCTCTCTCTCTCTCTCTCTCTCTCTCCCTCCTTCTCTCTCTCTCTCTCTTTCTCTCTCTCTCTCTCTCTCTCTCTCTCACACACACACACACACACACACACACACACACACCAATTCAACCAAATTGGCCCCATATTCTAGTGCCTAGTACATAGTAATACTTACTAAATGCACTATCTATTCTCTCTCCATCCATCCATTCATCCATTCATCCATTTATCTATCTCTCTATTCCTCTGTCTATCTATATATCCCTTATTCATAGAATGCACTCCCTCTTCATCTCTACCTCTTAAAATTCCCCCACCAAATTAATTTTTACCTGTTTTTGTAGAATACCATAATTTAAAAATCAATTTTGTGTGGTCTTCAATGGTTTGATAATTTTTTTTTCTTTGTGATTAATAGAGAAATTTTCTACCCCCTACTCTGTTAAATGCAAACTAAGCCAGGCAGTAGCATAGTGGTGTCAATATTCCTCCCCCATCAATGAAGACACTGCTTGGGGTGGAATTCACTCCTCTAAATATTGCATTAAAAAGCTGGCAACTAATGCTGTGTAGTTCAGCCAGCAATGTTATGAGAAGAGATCCCAGTGCTTCTGCTCACTAGCAATATGATCCTGGACAAGTCATTTCCCATTTCTAGGCCTCAGTTTGCCCACGTCTGAAATGAGAGGGATGGTCTACATCAAGGATTCTTAACTGGGTGAATGTATTTGTTTGTTTGTTTTTAATATGGACCCCTTTTTAGAATGGTGCTTTAAAAAAATTAATAGCTAGCATTTATATAGTGCTTTAAGGTTTGCAAAACACTTTGTAAATATTAACTCATTTTATCCTCAAAGCAACCCTACGAGGGAGGTGTCATTATTATCCCCATTTTAGAGATGAGAAAACTGAGGCAAGCAGAGGTTGAGTAACTTTGTCAGGAGCACATAACCAGTAAATAAGCACATAAAGCAGAATTCAAACTCAGGCCCAGTCCTTTATCCACTCAGTTACCTTGTCTATAAAAGAGTGGTGAGGGTTGGACCACCCTATACCTATTTGAAGCAAATCCTGCATTGACATTGGAGGTTACTGAAAATAAAGACCTAATGTGAATGTATTAGGAATCAATACCAATTCATGGACCCCTGAAATCTGTTCACAGACCACTTGGGAGTCTGTGGACCTTATATTAAGAACCCTTGGACTAGATGAGTTCTAAGGTCCCTTGCAGGTCCCAATCCCTGTACATGTAGCCACAATCCTAATCTAGCCTAGGTTTCCCATAAAGGAGAATGTATCTGTGTCCTAAGTGAAGCTTTGAGGGGATCCTTGGTAGCTTCTCTATCCATTAGTTGGAAGCGAGGCATGTTCCAGCATCCTAAAGGGCAGCTCTTTGCCATTTCCCTTTCCAAATGCATCTGTGATAAAATATGGGATTTTAATAAATGCAAGGGATGGGAATTATTAATGGGCAAAGCTTTTATCACTGCCAGCAGCACTGGACTTACCCCTCAAGACCCCCCACTTCCCTCTGAGGTAGCAGAATGATATTCTCTTTTTTAGTCAATTCTGTCCATGGAGGGAAGGAAAAGCCACAGGCTTCCTGCCTGAAGTCCTAGGAAGCCTGTGCTTTCTGCCAGAGCCCAGGATCACAGGTGCTCTAGATGGAAAGAATCCTTAAGTCGTTTACTCTAATCCATGCCGTATTCTTGCTCACACTTAGGCCTCTTCCCCTCTGCTATTACCATTCTGATACCACCCTCCCCATACATATTTTTATGACCATCACTGGTCAAATTCTTCCTTCTAGTGAGATAAGAGTATGGGGAAGAGGTCAAATGGATTATGAACCTCGAATATATGTGGTCATGGATTTAGAGCTCGTCATCCAGTCCAACTCACTCATTTTAAAGATAAAGAAACTGAGGCACAAAGAGCCTGTGACTTGCCCAAGCTCACTCAGGTAGCAAGGAGAAGGGTGATTCAAAGGCAGGTTTTCTGAGTGTTACACACAGAATCAAGGGGAGCAATTTACCTCCACACTTACCTAGCTACCCTTAGTATCATAGACTTAGAGCTAGAGACCATCCAATGCAATCACTTCATTTACAGAGGAAATAACCAAGCCACATAAAGTTGAAATGACTTGTCCAAGGTTCTGAAGGTAATAAGTGTCTGACTCAGGGTTTGCCCTTGGGTCCTCTAGACAATAAATGCAGAAGTGTTTTTTCTTTTTTTTTTTTTTCTAGTATTATGCTCCCTTAACAATCCCATTCTCCATGTCTATATTTGTGCATATATCTGTAGTTGCTTAAACAAATGCACTTACAAATCTATTGTCTATAGTTGTGCCACCCTGACCTCCTCCAGTTTCATCTGACCTCAGAAGCCAAGAGGTTTTAGACTTATTAAGTATAAGAACACTGCCTGGTAATAACAAAGTTATAAAATTTGAGAAACAGAGAGAGAGAGAGAGAGAGAGAGAGAGAGAGAGAGAGAGAGAGAGAGAGAACACTAGAACTATCAACTGGAAAACATGGGTTCAGACCCCACCTCTGACATTTCCTAGTTGTATGATTCAAGGCAAGTCATGGCAACTCTCCCAGCATCAGTTTCCTCATCTGAAAAATTAGGGGGTTGAACGAGATGACTTCTGGGGTCTCTTCTGGCTCTATGTCTATTTCTACAATGCATATATGAATACTCATATGTATATACTCCAACATTTAAAATACACATTTATAGTAATCTGTTAACATATATTATGCATATACCTTTAGGTCTTATATATGTGTGTATGCATATATGTGTATGATCTATATTTATATGGAATAACTACATTTATAGCTGATAACAGAAGCAAAAAACAAATGAATTCTATATATATAGACAGAAGCAGACAAACAGAGACAGAGGGGGAGAAACAGACAGAAAAACAGGACAGAGACAGAGACAGAAAAACAGGGGAGAGTCATGGAGAGAGAGAAAGAGGCAGACAGACAAAGAGCAACAGAGATATGGATGGGGGGTAGGGATTAGCAGAAGCACTAAATTTAGAGTTGAATTACCTAAATTCTACTATATAAGGAGACAGTGTGGTGTATTAGAAAGAGAGATCAGGTTGGGGTCAGGGGATGTGGATTTGAAGGCCAGTATTGATGTTTAATATGTGCGTGAATTTGGACAAGTAATTTCACCTTTCTGGACCTCAGTTTCCTCATCTATCAAATGAGGAGCATGTACTACATGTCTATCATGCTCTAAATCTCTGATTCTCAGAATCAGGGGTCAAGGTAGCCTTCCCATCCATGGCTAGCTTTGCAAAAGGAAAAAGTTGGAACTAAATGATTCAGAAACCTTGAAGGTGTTGTAGAGATGTTCTCATATGGAAGTTCCCCTATTTCCAATCCTCCCCCACTCAGATTACTCTAAACTCAAGTTCATTTGTAAAATCATTCCAGGAACAACAGGAAAGCCCTTCTCATCCTCACTCTGATGTCACCTTGTAAGACTTGGAAAGGGTTAAAGAACTTATTGCCCTTCCTTATTACACCACTTCCCTTGCATCAATCTCACAGTATATTCAATTCCCTGACTCATTCTAATTACTTATCGATTACTCCCCAGAAGCCTGAAGCCTCACTAGGGGGAAGCAATGGCACTTCTTTTTCACTCTCTGTGGGTGAAGTTTCTTGGCAAAGACATTTGCAAACGTTAAACTTCCAATAATCTGGGCTCCTCCCACACCCCCATCCCCTCTCCAACTTCCAAGGCTGATATTCTGACATAAGGTCCCTTCAAATTCTTGATTCTCTGTCTACTGCTTCCTGCTGCCCCTGGCCCAAAGCCCAAAACCTTCTCCTGGACTTATTAAAGCTGCCAGTTCTTCTCCCTCCCCCAAGCATCCTTTTGAGTGGAGCAAATGATGACTGCTCTTCTCCCTCCATCCATGACTGAAAGAGATTACCTTGATACCAGGAGTTCTAGGGACCATAGAATGGTGGTTGTGGGGTGTGTGAGATTCTGCATAGAAAGCCCTTGTCAAGACACTGCCCACAATTCCAGTCTATAAGTACTCCATAAAAATGATACTGCTTCGGGCAGCTAGGTGGCACAGTGGATAAAGTAACGGCCCTGGCCCCAGACACTTGACACTTACTAGCTGTGTGATCCTGGGCAAGTCACTTAACCCTCATTGCCCCACCAAAAAAAAAAAAAATTCTGCTTCATCATAGAAGACAATCATTTAGAGAAGGAATGCCCCAGCCCTATAAGACAAAGAACTCAATGCATTCTTCCAATCCAAAGGAAGAGTTGCGCTCCTATTTTCATGCACTCAAATGAATATACTAAAGTTCCAGAGAAGGGTGAGAGGATGAGAAAGGACCTCAAGGTCATGCAATATGAGGATTGGTTAAGGAACTGAGTTGAAGGAACCTAGAGTAGAGAAGACTCGGTGACAGAGCAAAGTATGTCATTTCAGCAGCTATCTTCAAAAGTAGTCTCATGGAATATTGATTGAGGCTGTTCTGTTTGGCTTCAGAGGGCTAAACTAGGCTCATTTGGTTAAAGCTACACTGAGCCAGATTTTGAGTTTGAGGGAAAGAATATCTTCCAGACAATTAGCATATCTCAAATCAAAATTGGTTGTACAAGGAAAGGTGGACTCCCCATCACTGCAAGCAAAGGTTGCCAGGCTTGTCAGGCATATTATATAGGGTTATTATACAGGAATTTCAGAACTAATCTTAACTAAAGTGGCATAAATAAGGCATTGTCCCAAGCTGCCAAATTCAGTGTACACTAGTGTATATTTTTCCCATTTATTTAGAATTTTATTTTTTCCCAAATAACATGTAAAAATAATATTTAACATCAATTTTTAAAACTTTGTGTTTCAAATTCTCTTCCTCCCTCCCTCTCCACCCTCTCCTCTTAAGAATGCAAGCAATTCAATATAAGTTATACATGTATAGTTATGCAAAACCTTTCCACATTAGTCAGGTTGTGAACGAAAGCAGACCAAAAAAATAATAAAACAAAACAAAAACTTAAGAAAAAAGAACGAAAAAATATGCTTCAATCTGTATTCAGACACTATCAGTTCTTTCTCTGGAGATGGATTGCATTTTTCATAAGTCCTTCAGAGTTGTCTTAGATCATTGTATTGCTGAAAATAGCTAAATCATTCACAGCTGATCATCTTACAACATTGTTGGTACTTTGTATACAGTATATTACACTTTGCATCAGCTCATGTAAGTCTTTCCAGTTTTTTCTGATAGCATCCTGCCCATCATTTTTTTTTTGGGGGGGGTGGGGGTGGCAATGAGGGTTAAGTGACTTGGCCAGGGTCAAACAGCTAGTAAGTGTCAAGAGCCTGAGGTCATATTTGACCTCAGGTCCTCCTGAATCCAGGACTGGTGCTTTATCCACTGCTCTACCTTGCTGTCCCCTGCTCATCATTTCTTATAGCACAATAGTGTTCCATCATAACTACATACCAAGGGCAGCTAAGTGTCGTAGTGGATAGAGCACTGGCCCTGGAGGACCTGAATTCAGATCCAGCCTCAGACCCTTAACACTTACTAGCTGTGAGACCCTGGGCAAGTCACTTAACCCTCATTGCCTCACCAAAATAATAATAATAATAATAATAATAATAATAATATACAAAAATTTATTTAGCAATTCACCAAATGATGTTTATCCCCTCAATTTCTAATTCAACTTTTTGGTTTTTATCTCTTTTTGTATACCAACCTACTAGTGGTATTAACTAGTGTATATTTTTACCCTCCTCTTCCCCCTTTTAAAAAACTCAGAAGAGAACCAATCCAGACCCCCCCCCCCCACGCACATACCCAGGTCCTTAATTAAAAAAAAAAATTCCCTCGATAGCTTTAGAAAATGATTAGTTTCAGAAGGAACATTTGTTTCTTCTCTCCTTATTGGAATGGTAGTACTACATCATCAGAAACCCCTTCCATTTACTTCTATTTATTAACTTTTCTATATTTCTCTTGACTCTTGTATTTGTCTTTCAAAGTTCCTACATACTTCTGTTCTTTTAATCAAAAATGCTTAAATATCTCCCACTCTATTAAAGTTCTCATTTTATTCTTCTATAAGATCATAATCAACTTTACAGAGCAGGTGATTATTGTTTCTTTTTTGCATGTGTATGACTATACCTTTTGCTTTTTAAATTATTATATTCCAAGATTTCTTCTTATTTATATTAGAAGCTGCCAAGTTTTGTGTGATCTTGACTGGTTCTTTGGGGTTTTAAACGACTTCTTTATGAATCTTTGCCATATATTTTCTTTTTCTTTCATGCAAGAATTCTGGATTTTGGCTGATATTCCTAAAACTTTTCTTTGGGGAGAGTTCTCTTAGGAAATGCCTAGAGGAGTCATTCTATCTTCACTTTTACTCTTAGACATAGATAGCTATCATTTATGATTTCTTGAAATATAGTGCCCATGCTGTTTAAAATAATCTATCATCATTTTCAGGTAGTCTATTAATTCTTAAATGGCCCATATATCAGCTATATTATATTTATTTCTATTCTTTCAGACTTCTGATTTGGTTCTATTTCTGTCTCATGGAGCCATTGATTTCTGTTTTGTCTCTTGCAGTTTTCTAGGAATCCAAATGTTGGGTAAGTTTACCACTCGGTCTTTTAAACAATTAATTCTCCTTCTAGTTCTTTCTTCCATAACTTTTTATTTAATTGGTTTTTATCTTTTACTTTATCATCTATTTATTTATTCATTTGTTCATTCATTTATTTGTTTGTTTTCTAGTTATTTACATATTCTTTGTGGAAAATCTTTTATTTCTCCATTAAGTCTATGCTTACAGTTGTTATAGAATTATTCTCTCCTTATTTGGGAAGTATTTTTTATGGTTGTCTATATTAATTGAGAGGACTTCTACCAAAACCAAAGTAGCTATCTGAATGGAAGCAAACTCCCCAACTTCCCTACCTACACCCCAGATTCCACATACTAACCCCAGAAAAAACCTAAAATTCATACCAGATTAAAAAATAATGGGGAGAAAAATCTAATTAGGAACTACAGTAAGTAATTTCTTTCAACCCAGAAGTGACATTGACCTCTTGGCCATTCCAAGAACAAGACACTTGGCTCTGAACATTTTCTCTAGCTCTCTCCTATGTCTAGAACCCTCTCCCTCCTGCACTCTACCTCTACCATTCCCAAAGCCTCTTAATTTTAGTGCCTTCCCTCTGTTAATTATTTCCTATTTATCCTATATAGAGTTCATCTTGTATGTATTTGTTGACATATTCTCTCTCCCATTAGATTGCAAGCTCCTTGAGGACAGAGACTGTCTTTTGACTCTTTTTGTATCCCAAGGACTGAGCACAGTTCCTAGCACATAATAGGCACAAAATAAATGTTTATTGATTGAATGGTTGATTGAGTTCCTGTCTTGGGCCACCATTTTAAGACATTCCATGCTCAGTTCTCTCCCTTCTCTACTATTACATCTCCCATCATTACTTACATCTCCCACCATCACTACTTGGCAGTTAGGTAGCACAGTGGATAGAGCAATGGCCCTGGAGTTAGGAGGACCTGAGTTCAAATCTCATCTCAGACTCTAGCTGTGTGACCCTGGGCAAGTCACTTAACTCCAATTGCCTTAAAAAAAATGTGGGGCCATCTCCTGTCTTCCTTATCTATATCTTACCACTAGAACCAGATGGCTCTGGAGGAGAGATTGAGGTTGGTGACCTTGCATAGACCTTCCCTCACTTAAATCCAATTCAGTGCAAGTCATGACATCACCCCAATGTCATGGTCCCCTACAAGAACGAAGGACCAACAACAACCATCACTACTTCTTACCTCCTTCTTCTATTTTGTGTTTCCCATTAAAATCTCAGGAGCTTTCCTTTTCCTTTTTCCTTTTATTTGTATTCCCAATATAGCTCCTGGCTTGATGAATGGGAGTGTTCAATAAATGCTTCATCTTTCTCTTTCACTTATTAAATTCCTATCAAATTTCTCACATTACCTCCAGCTTCATTCTCAGAAGGTGACCTCATCTACTTTGCTACCATACAATATAAACTTACTCTTTCCCAATTTTTCACCTCGAAACTGGTCTGGAACTCATCCTAGACCTCTTTTCTTCTTGCAGCAACAATGAAATGACCTTCCTTTTTTCAGTTGTTACCCTAGTCAGAAAGTCTATGCAGTTGATCCCTCACAGCAGGAAAGCAGTAGCTACTACCAAGAAATATAAGTAGCTCTCTATCCTCCCTTCCTTCAAGCTCTCTTATCCAGTGTATGTACACAGAACTGACCCAGCTTCCAGGGTTAGTGTTTTGTTTTGTTTGTTTTTTGCTTTATTTTGTTTTTGCAGGGCAATGATGGTTAAGTGACTTGCCCAGGGTCACACAGCTAATAAGTGTCAAGTGTCTGAGGTTTGATTTGAACTCAGGTCTTCCTGAATCCAGGGCTAGTCCTCTATCCCCTGTATCACCTAGCTGCCCCAGGGCTAGTGTTTTTAAATTGACCCTCATCCTACATAATCAACATGGGGAACAAGGGAACCAAGTGAAACCTCTATTTATGTCAGAAGAGTGGAAAAGTAGGAGGCTGGTTACTGAGGGGGATTCCTTTATGTTATATGTTTTTGTGCCCTGAGAAAAATCTTTTACTACAGTCTTCTATTAGATGCCTTAAGGCACATGGTTAATGTGGAAATGTTTCATATAACTTCATATGTATAATGGGTATTATATTTCTTGCCTTCTCATTAGGTGTGGAAGGAGGAAGAGAATTTGGAACTGAAAAAAATATATACACACATACACATGTATGCACACACATGTAGATATACACACAAACACATACACACATGTACACATGTAGATATATACACACAAACACATATATACACATGTGTGTGTATATATATACATATGTATATATGTATATATATGTATATATATGTGTATATATATATATATATACATACGTGTGTGTGTGTGTATAAATATATAGTGGGGCAATAAGGATTAAGTGACTTGCCCAGGGTCAAACAGCCAGTAAATATCAAGTGTCTGAGGCTGGATTTGAACTCAGGTCCCCCTGAATCCAGGGCTGGTGCTTTATCCTCTGCAGTGCCACCTAGTTGCCTCTATATTTTTTTTGAAAGATGTCTAAAGGCACAGGAAATTCATGGACAGTTGTGACACTGTGTCAAAAAAAAAATCATCAATAAAGGCATCATTATTGGAACATTTTCTGAGCCTTTCAGTGGATCTATGCTAGAGATACCCCTGTGAGCCAGAAGCCTCAGGAAACTGAAATAAAAGGTTTGCTCTTCCATAGTGCTCTTGATTCACTTTTCTCTCATCTTCCCTAAGACCTTCCTCCATTCATTATTTCTATCTCCACTTTGTGCCTTCTGTCTTTCTCCCACCACTCACAGGTTTCCTGGAATACTATCCTTCCTCATATTTGTTTCTTGGCATCCTCAGTCCCTTTCAAAGCTCAGTTCGGGTGCCACTTACTAGGAAAGGACTTTCTTCATTTACCCATAGATGCTAGTACCTTCCTATGCCCACCTTCTTTTTTTTTTTTTGGTGAAGCAATTTGGGTTAAGTGACTTGCCCAGGGTCACACAGCTAGTAAGTGTTAAGTGTCTGAGATTGGATTTGAACTCAGGTACTCCGGAATCCAGGGCCGGTACTCTATCCACTGTGCCACCTAGCTGCCCCTGCCCACCTTCTTTCTATAACAGCAACAGCAGCAGCAGCAGCAACAACAACAACAACAATAAAAAACTTCATCTCATATTTACCTGTGTATTCTGCATGTATTTTTAGATATGATTTGTATATTCTTCGATATAATACATAGTATAACATTGTGGAAAGAGATCTTAAGCCAGAAAGGCCTGGGTTAAGTGATCTTAAGCCAGAAAGGCCTGGGTTCAAGTCTGTACTCTGAAATATATTGGCTGTATTATCCAGGACAATTCATTTAAACTCATAATGGCCTGGGCCAGTGATATAAAACTCAAATAGAAATGGAGCTCCTAATTTGTATACTTTAGTTAATACTCTGTGGTATTGACTTAGTTCTAAAATGTAATGTTATATATATTGAAATATATTTTGGTGGCATGCGGTGATTCAGTGGATAGAGCTCTGGGCCTGGAATCAGGAAGACACATCTTCCTGAGTTCAAATCTGGCTTCAGACACTTACTGGATCTGTGACTCTGGGCAAGTCACTTAATGCTCTTTGCCTTTGTTTCTTCATCTGTAAAATGATCTGGAGAAAGAAATGACAAATCACCTCAGTATCATTGCCAAGAAAACTCCATATGGGGCCAAGAAGAGTTGGACATGACTAAACAACAACAATCGTAGTTTTATTAATTTTCTTAAATATTTCCCAATTACATTTTACTCTGGTTTGTAACGAATGGAATGACGCCACCTGCTGGAGACTTACTGTAGAAGAGTTCCACCCATGAAGTGAAGGTCTTTGAGGGCAAGACCAGGAGTCTTTTCTTTGGCGTCAGGAAGTGGCGCAGGCTAGTGGGAGGAGGAAGGAAGAGACTGGTGCTCGGTCTCACGCTCTTTCCTTTGGACTCTGGTGGAGAGCGGAGCTAGAAATATACTCTCCCTTTAATAGATAGGAATCTAGGCCTTTCTCTCTCTTTACCAAATTCTTATTCTCCTTAATAAATGCTTAAAAGTCTAACTCTTGCTAAAGCTTATAATTTATTGGCGACCACTCATTAGATATTTTAGACAGTTTAGCTAGAATTTTAGCCCTTAACAGGTTGGGGCAGTTGGCTGGTGTGTTTGACACCTCTGCCTTAGGCAGAGACTATGAGTTGCAGAAAAGATATAGACCTGCATGAATAGAAGAAATCCTCTCACCCAAGCATTCCCTATTGCAATAAAATCATAAATCTAGTCAGTATCCTTTATACTTTCAGATATAGGTATATTGTTTCCCCAGAATATAATGAGGGCAGGAACTATTCTTGATTTTTCTTTGTACTTCAATGTCAGCACAGTGTTGGGCACATAGTAGGTGCTTAATAAATGCTTTCTGATTGACTGTGAGATAGATCAGCCAAAGTTGAGCAGAAATATACTCTTGTAGTTTTCCTGCAAGAAACAATTTGTTCAACAGATTAATGTTCTAAGCGGGGCCAGAGGGAGGAATGTTTAGAATACTTCAGAGAACTCACAGGTTTTCAAGCCCACTCAAGTACTTTAGAATCATTCATTTACATTCAAACAATTGATATGCTAATTTGAATCATTCCTATCTTTTCATGAAATTAGATCTGAGGACCTGCCAAGTCATTTTGAATGAATAAATGGATGAATGAGCTTTATTAAGCTAGCTTAGGTTGCTATCTATACTTCAAAATAATAAAAACAGTGTTAAGTAGTTAGAAGTCCAACTAATTCGGACTGGCCTTCTCCTCAGTTATACCATATTGATGAGATTTTATTGTGATCACAATAGTTCAACATTTGTAAATACTTGGAACAATAAATGGCTGAGACGAGGCTCTCTTCTGTAATAAATATCTAGATATGTTTTTGGTTTTTTTTTTTTAAGTGAGGCAATTGGGGTTAAGTGACTTGCCCAGGGTCACACAGCTAGTAAGTGTTAAGTGTCTGAGGCTGGATTTGAACTCAGGTACTCCTGACTCCAGGGCCGGTGCTCTATCCACTGCGCCACCTAGCTGCCCCTAGATATGTTTTTAAGAGAATATATTAAGCAAATTGAGTGTAAGTAAAATTTCAAAGGGAATATTGGGTCTCTCCAAGGAAACAAAACATTTCTAAAGATTTTGGAATAATTTATTTACAAATATGAATAATTTATATGGACATAACAGATTATACCTATTTAAACTAGAATTCAAAGAGTGGTACTTGGAGATACTTTGTTAGCTCCCCTCCTAACACTATCTGCATCTTAAGTAATAAAACTACATTTAAAAATTTGCATAATTCAAATTTTTCACTAGTTCTGACCCACCAGATGAATCTAAATCAGTATAGTGTGAATACTCTGGGACATTTTAGAGGCTGGTTGATACAATCATAAATTTATAGCTGGGAAGTCACCTTAGAGACTATCAAATACACCTTCCCTCTTTATTTTACAGAAGAGGAAAATAAAACTCAGATTATGACTTGCCCACCTAATCACTCTTTTTTTTTTTTTAGTGAGTCAATTGGGGTCAAGTGACTTGCCCAGGGTCACACAGCTAGTAAGTGTTAAGTGTCTGAGGTCGGATTTGAACTCAGGTCCTCCTGATTCTAGGGCCGGTGCTCTATCCACTGTGCCATCTAGCTGCCCCCCTAATCACTCTTGTTTGAAGCAGAATTTGAACCATATTCCTAACTCCATAGCCAGTGTCCTAGAAACTATTCCATTCTATATATACATGTCTCTAGAGTGTGGATCCCATTTAGTAATTGCTTCACTACTGAAAGAAGCCCATTTCCCCTTCCTAGATAGCAGCTCCTGCTGTCCATTTCCACCAGGCTCAGTCTTGTAAAAATGATCTTTCCATTGGCACAACATGTCATTTTGGAGACACTCCCTAGCCTCAAACCTTTGCCAGCAATTTCTCCTCTAAATGTACTCTGCACTCTATCAGTTAGAATCCCCAACAGCTGGTGGATCCTGCTGTTTAAGTTATGGGTAGACAGAGTGAAAGCCAATTTCTTCTTGTGATAAGTTCTATAAGGATGATCAAATAGACAATAAAATTATGTAGGAAAAAAGACTACTGTCCCAAATTCCTATTTCCTTGGGTGGAAAGAAGCTGGGTTTTCTTCTTTTGGCACATTAAAATGCAGGGAATCCATCAACCCTCAGACACACTTCCATAGATATTTTCCAGGTTGAAGAGGGCAGGAAGGGTCTTAAAGGGGCATTCAGGATCAAGGGGGATCTGAACTCCTGATGCTGTGTAACTCAGGGTGTCTGAGAGAAGGAACAAGAGTTCTGGTGTCTTCAGGAGAAAGCTAGGTTTTAGTGAGTATTAGAAGAAAGGCATGGCTGAGGAAGGATCGGGAATCATGGAATTAGAGAATGAGAAGTAGAAGGGACCTTAGAAGTCATCTAAGATGTTCTTCCTCACCATATGTTTGTACCTCCCTTATTTATATGTGCTTTTTATTCCTAGGTAGGGGCATGTTGTCCCTCCCATTAGGACAGAAACTCCCTGAGGACAGGGAATGCTTCACTTTTTTCTTTGTATTCCCAGCACGGAGCACAGGGCTCGACACATAATAGTCAATTTATTCATTTTTCTTCACTGATGCTCGTTCAGAAGCTCAACCAATCAACAAGCATTTATTCACCATCCACTATATGATCCATAGTGAGGAAGAGGAACTGATAAAAAGGATGACCTAATATCTATTAGGATCATTGAAGCAGAGATTCAGACTTAGAACCGACCTTAGAGGCCACTGAATATATCTCCCCTCCTTTCTGCAGATGGGAAAACCAAGGTGAAGTCATTTTGCTCAGCCTCTCAACTGGAAACTATCTGAGGGAGGATTTGAGCCCAGATCTTTCTGTGCCCTGTCTGCTACACATTGAGGAAACAGATAAAGATCCACCAAATTTTAATGACTTGTCTAAAGATGATACAACTCAAAAGTTACAGTACATGGTATACTCTATGAAATCAGATTGGGTGACAAATACTATGTGTGATGTTGGGAGTTGGGGAAAGGTTTAGGTATGTATGGGTGGAGTCAAGAGACAGGCCCTCTGACTTTTCTGCATCCAGGGAAGGTCCCCATCTGTTTCATGCTGGTTCTTACTCAATTATTGACACTCTCAATCTACTCTTCCTTGCTCACATATATTGACTAAGAGGCTGATGCCCTTAAGGGTTGCTTTCAAATTCATGCATTCCTAGAATGTCCTTCATCCTCATCTATGCTTCTCAACATCTTGATCTTTCTCCAAGTTTTGGTACAAAGGAGAAGACTAGGCAAAAGACTACCTGACTAGACTTTGTTCTGATCAGACTGACTATATAAGGAACATTGTGTTTATTTCTGGGTTCTATGTTTTGAGAAGGCCGTTAATAAACTCTAGAGCATCTAGAACTTGGTGAAGATGGTCAAAGTTCTCAAGATCATACCATATGGATCAGGCTAAACAAATAGGGTCTATTTAGCATGCATAAGAAAAGACTTAGGGAAGACATGATTGCTGCCTTCCACTATTTGGATGGCTGGTATATAGGAGATTGTTTATACTTTTTCTTTCTTGCTCCCATAACAGTGGAGAGCCAACTGGATTGAAATTCAAAAGACTTAAATTTGAGACTTTTCTCATCTGTTCACAAGTTGTATGATCCTGGATGAGTCATTGATCCTCTCTATCAATCAATCAACCAACAGCCATTTATTAAGCATTTCCTATGCCAGAGCCTATGCTAAGTGCTAGGGAGTTTACTCACTTATAAAACAAGAGGGTTGGATAGGGTGGATGCTGAAATCCCTTACAGCCAAGGGTGTGCTGGACAGGGATCACACAGGCTATGGAGAGCCAATTGTTAAAATTTTAACATGAGCATTTACACCTTGGAATTCAGCAAAGGATATAAATCAGGGCCCGATTTCTTGTTTTGCTCATTGCCTAGCTTTAGCAACATGATGGAGAAAATGTTGATAATGCAGATTACACTTAAAAGTATGTAGGGCATAACTTTTTCCCCCAGTTGTTAAACATTTATAGGTACCACTGCGTTCTGTTCTAAATCTGTGATTCCATGATACTATCCTATCGTCAAAGTCCCTATCCTCAAAGAGCTTACAGTCTAGTGGGGAAGCATCGTGTATCTAATTAGGTATATACAAGACAAATTCAGAGTTGATGGAATGGGTCTAAGTCTCCTTGTTTCTATTCAGAATGGTTGGGTAAGTTCTCCAAGGCCCTTTCATCTCAATTTTAGAATGTGAGACCATCTAAATCAACTCACTTCCCCATCTCATTTCATAGTGGGGAGAACTGAGTCACGTGATTCTTCTATTCTTAGCTGAAATGCATCCTGCCCTCCAATCCTTCATGGATTGGCAGTATCCTAAATCAAAACTGTACTGAGAAACTTCTAGGAACAGAAAGCTTCCAGTGTGCCTGTACCTGAGCATTCTATCAGGCTTTTGCTTTTTCCTTTCCTCTTTCATATGATTTTAAATAAGACCTTTATCAGAGTGACATTTTCCCTCTTCCCCCAGCTCCCCTGGTGAAATGTTTGCTCACCATAGAGAAGGAGCCCATTTGTTCTGACAGCCTTGTGTAGGAGGCTAGCACTGGCCCAGCTGGGGGGCCTCACCAGCATCTTCTGCATCAGTGGGTATGAGGTGAGCTCAATTGTATTCCCCTGACAAACAAAGCTGCCAAAGAATCATTCCTCGTTGTACCAAAGTCTGTGACTAGCGAGCATCATCAGAGGGTCCAAAGCACATGTTATGGCAAGTCTGATGCCAACTTGTCAGTCCAATCACAGAGATACATTTCCCAAACCTGGCATACACTGTCACAGTAACTGGGGACTTTAAGAAAGATAAAAGGGCCCAAAGGTTTCAGAATCATCTCTACAAAGACTTTTTCAAAGGAGGTGACTAATTCAGGCATATTTCTTAACAGCCCATGCTATAAAAGCCATAAGGTGAGATCAAGGGAACAGGCAGAGATGATGGGCATCTCCTCACCCCCTTCCATAAGTAAGACTTGGTTCCACTGTACTCTGGAAAGAGGAGCCCCCTTGATAGAATCATGGAATATTCATCTGGAAGAGAACTCAGAGATTCATTCCTCTCCCCCACCCCCATTTTTAAAAATAAAGATAGGAACCGAAGCCCAGAGAAGAAAAGCGACTTGCCCAAAAGTACACAGCTAGTAAGCAGAGAAATCAGAACTTACCCAGAATTAAATAGTTGAGAGAGTATGGCAGCTGAAGCCAAGAGGATCTGTGTTCAAATCCTAATTCTGCTGCTTTAATAAGCATCTGTGAGCATAGGTGAGTTCTGTCTCCTTTCTGGGCTTCCACCTCTATGAAAGGAAGAGACTGGATTACATGACTTTAACCTTTCCATGGCTACATTAACATACAAGGTGCCACAAGGCCCTGAGCCTGAATTCAAATCTGATCTCAGATATGTATTAGCTGTGTAATCCCGGGCAAGCCACTTCCATCTCAGTTTCCTCAACTGTAATATGAGGATGACAATGGCACTTACTTCCCAGAGTTATTATGAGGATCAAATGAGGTAACATATTAAAGCTTTTTGCAAATCAGAAAGTGCTATAAAAATGCTAATATTATTAATTTTTTTCTTATCTATAAAATCAAAGTTGGAGTCAATTGCCTCTAAGGTCCCTTTTACCTCTAAATCCAATGAACCTAGGTCTTTGTATAAATTTTGAAAACCTCTTTCCATTCACTCATAAATTGAAACCTGGAGAGGACCTTTAAGGCCTCTTGGTCATCAAAGCCCTAGCTTCCTAAACTGTGGGTCATGACCCCATAGGGGATCACATAACCGAATGTGGTGTTCATGAAAAAATTGGCAACATTAAAAAGTTATGTATACCTCTTTTATATATCTAAAGTCATGTAAAAATTTCTTGGGTGAAAAGGGGTCATGAGTGGAAAAAGTTTAAGAAGGTCTGACGTAGGCCAACCCCCTCATTTTTTAGATGAAAAAATCCAGGCAGGAAGAAGCTGTGACTTAGCAGGGAGTGAAAGGGCTGGAAGCAAAACCACCTTGGAACCAATGCTCTTTTTTGCTGTATGGTGTAGTGGGCTACATTTCTTCTCTCCTGTAAAGAAAAGGTCAGGGTAGACCTTTCTCAATGCCAAGACTCAGACATTCTAGCCTATAGACTAGCCCTTAAAACCTGGTGATACTGGTCATTTTTCCTGATAATGGTGATTTGAATTTTTTTCAAACTTTACAGTTAGCATGCACTTTCTGTGTATCCATTGTCTGATAAAGACAAACAGCCTTTGAGGCTGGGGAGAGGAAGTGGTGAAAAATACAGTTATGAACAAAACTGGTAGTTGTTGGTAACTACTATGTGCAAGCCTCTGGAGATAACATAGTCTACACAAATAGTCTCAAACTTCAAGTAACTCATATTCTACAAGGGAATACAACTCTGAAAGAGAAAAGTTGGGGGATACTAGAAATGGTCCTTAATTTGGAAGCAGGAAACTAAAATTTTGACTTTGATACTCAGCAGCTGAGTAATTCAAGCTAAGTCACTTAATCCTCTTAAGCATCAACTTTCTTATCTGTAAAATGGAGATAATATTATTCATATTGTTTTGGAGAATGTTCTTTATTGGCCTTAATAGGCCATAGGCAATGGGGGCAGCTAGGTGGCACAGTAGATAAAGCACCAGCCCTGGATTCAGGAGGACCTGAGTTCAAATCTGGCCTCAAACACTTGACACTTCGTAGCTGTGTGACCCTGGGCAAGTCACTTAACCCTTATTGCTCCACAGAAAACCCCCCCAAAAAAAACAAAAAAAAAATGCCATAGGCAAGAGTTACTATTTGCCCTTGAAATAAAGAGAAATTGAGTCTCAGAGGTGGCGGAATGGATAGAGCACTAGGCTTGGAATTAGGAAGATTCACCTGAGTTCAAATTCAGCCTCAGACAGTTACTAGCTGTGTGAACCTGGCCAAGTCACTTGACCACATTTGCCTCAGTTTCCTCATCTATAAAATGAGCTGGAGAAGGAAATAGCAAGCCAATCCAGTATCTCTGCCAAGAAAACCCCAAAGGGGGGTCACTAAGAGTCAGACATGATTTGAAATGATTGAACAACACCAAATGGCTCATGTCAAGTTTTCCTCAAACCTGAGACCATGGTCCCCATCCCTACACGTGTTTATTCCCCATACTCAGTGTTCATTATAAGTAACAATATGGGGCAGCCATTATGTCATGCACCATGGAAGAGGGACTCATAGGATCCCATGGATAAATATAGAAATATAATATGGAAATATAAAATTCTTAAATAACCATTAGATACCCTACTGCCCCCAAGGTAAAGATGCATTGGTGGGCAGCTGAGCTATTACTCCCCACTCAACTTGGATCTCTGGCATCCCCATGTAATACCCTCTCTGGGATACTCCTCTCATTTTGTACCTACAACCAAAAGTTGTTCCTTCAGGAGCATGGCTACTTAAGTAGTAAACCATGGGTGGTTACTGACTAAAGGTCACAAGCCCCACCTTATATGTTTAGCATTAACAATCAGCCAGCCAGTAGACACATTTAGCTCTTAGCAAAGACATTTATTATGAGAGCATAATTAAAACAGTTGGTATAAAAATACTAATCCTATAAATCTTGAGTTTGCTGCGCCACAAATATACACAGCATCTGTGGGAAGAGTGAGCAAAAACCTCAAGTACAACGATATAGTAGAATATACTGTGGTAAAGGCAACTCAAAATTCTTAGTACTAAAGGGTCTGGTCCTTGCATGTGTTCCTCTCCATGGCCTAACATTTGATTGCTAGGGCTACCTCCCTGCACTGCTTTCTTCATCAGGTGATTTTTCTCTCTGTATCTGTGTTCATCTAGAAGGTACATTTCTGCTTTCTGCTAGATGCAGTGTCTTCTTGCTTGTCACGTAGCTATGATTTAAAATGATATTTGCAATGATGGGGGAGAGGGGAAAAGAGCAAGGTATAAAGCTCTTTCCTCCTCTTCATGCCCCTTGCTAGGGTCTCTTCAATAGGGATCTCCTTTCTTGTAAGATATCCTACACTCAAATTACCTCTCCAATAATTCTAGGAAAGCTTCTGCTAGATGCCATGACTGATGTGTGGGTCAGAGAAGGAAGAAAGATAAATCTCATCCTCCCTCCTTCAAGAATATCACTCCAAAACTGCTCGACTCTCTCAAATCCCTTGGAGCCTAGCTATTTAAAGCCCCCAGAAGTGTGGCTAATTTGTTTTCTCATTCAATAGACTTGTTCCCTTCTTGACTTAATCAGAGAGGGGTCCAGGTCTAATAAAGGGATAAGGGTATAGATCCACATTGTTTACACATTAAAGCCTCATCATGTGTGATTATATTCTGTGACTACATCAACTGAGCTGAGGCAGGAAGGGAAGCCAATCCTTCTTCCTTCCACAAGCAGACCATGGCAACAGCAAGGCCCAAATCCTGTATTCTTTACATGTCATTCCTTCTTGGTTAATGAGCATGTCGTTATTTAGTTAAAATCTGGTAACTCACAAAGAAAGAAAATATATTTCAGGGTTGTTGTTGTCCTTATTGTTGTTTTGTCAAGGAGTTGGGAGGTCAAGATTGTCAAGAGTGAACACAGACATCTTCTTCATCCCTAGGATTCTGCTCAGATGTTTTCTGGAAAGGGAAATGTATACAGAGAGGCTCACAAATGTTGAAAAATGGGACTTCTGCCTTGTTCGAGGTCCTGTCTCCTCAGTGGCCCAGACAGGACTTGAACCCAAGTCCTTTTCTCACACAGACTAACCTTTTTGCCCTCGTTTTGGACTTTTACTTGGAAGAAGTGCTTATAACAATGGTAGGCACATAGTAGGTGCTTAATAGTTGTTTATTCATTAAATGATTGCTTGACACAAATGGAATACACCTGTGGCAAAGTGTATACACTTGAATAAAGTATAGATATGGTTTCTGACCAAATAAGGTTTCAAACCCTGGCTGACTCCTCGACTCATGCCGTAGCCATGACATATATGGCATGACCTGTGGTTCTTCTGTCATCAGTCTTGCTTTTTCCTCTCCACCCAGTGATCAGTAGGGATTGCCTGCCCCTCTGGACCATTCCCCCAAAAGTGAAGCAAAGACAGCCCCAGCTTTAGCATACAGCTTGCAGGGGTCATGAACCTGCTCAAACAAGTCAAGAATGTAGAACTAGAAGTGACTGAAGACCAAAAGGAAGGAAGTCACTTCCCTAGAGTAACACAGGGGATAAGTATCAGAGGTACTCCAAATCTACTTCCCTTTCCATTATACTGGAAACAGTTGCCTGTGCCCAAGGCTGAGGGTTGCCAGCTTTCTGATTCAGTGGAATTCAATTTGTTGAGCATGAATTTGTCACCTAAATGCACTCTATTTGGGAAACAAGGACTACAGGAAAAATCTCTGGCTTTTTTGGGAAGGGGATTCAACAATATCTCTTAAAAGTAAATACAATATTGTTAGAGGAAGGAGACAGCAACTGGGAAGATGGGGAGAAATCAGGACAGGCTTTCCATAGGAAATGAATCTTTTTTAAATTTTAAAATAATTCTGAGCTTAACAAATACCAAGTAAAATGAGCATTTCTATATACATACATATGTGTGTGTATATATATGAGTGTGTATGTGTATATATTTTCATATGTGTATATATATGTGTGTATACATACAAACAATATATATACATATACATATGTATGTGTGTATATATATATATGTATGTATATATATGTGTGTGTATATATATATATATATATATATATATATATATATATATATATATATATATACACACATATATATATGTAACAGAAGGAGAGAACTGCTTGGGGAATTGCAATTTCTATTATGTAGAATTTGCTTTCTAGATGAGTCTTGAAGGAAGGTCAGGATGAATTGGCTTCTCAGTTCCTATTTCTCTAAGAGATAAGAGAAAAGTCCAAAAGCAAAATTAAAGATCAAAAGATCACAGGTTTTGAGTGTGAAGGGACCTCATGTATTTGGGGCTACAGCCAACCTTAGAGGCCTTATAACCCAGTCCCCTTCATTTAACTTCTAATCCCCTGATGTGTATAATGTCATCACAGCATTTGGGGACTTTAAAAGGTCTTTAAGGGGACTTTAAGAGATGATGTGAGTTAATCCAACTCCTATTATTTTACTGATAAGGAAATTGAGGCTCAGGGAGATGAGATGATTTCCTCAAAGTTGTATTGATAGTAAACAGTGTGGATAATTAAAACCCAGGTCCCCCAGCTCCAAATTTAATTCTCTTCTTAACTGGGGGAGCAGGAGGCCACCTGAAAGGAAAGAAAAAGAATATTTAGGGACAACTGAGACAAGGTAGATCTTGGCCACCACAATTTAACCAAAGGTTGACAAAAATCATCTTGACCCTTTGAACCAGCATCAGATAAAGTATTGGATTGGGGCAGCTAGGTGGCGCAGTGGATAGAGCACCGGCCCTGGAGTCAGGAGTACCTGAGTTCAAATCTGGCCTCAGACACTTAACACTTACTAGCTGTGTGACCCTGGGCAAGTCACTTAACCCCAATTGCCTCACTTAAAAAAAAAAAAAGATAAAGTATTGGATTGCCTTTTGGACAATCACTTCCTTGAGAGGCTGGAGGAAGTGATGACAGAGAAACCACTGGACATAGTGAGGACTTTGACTGAAAGGACCCAACACTGAATAATGAGAAGGACCTGGGATTTGAAGTCAAATGGTCGAGGTCTGAGACCTTGTTCAGTTACTTCAGAATCATGTGACCAGAAGCAAATTAATTTATCTGAGTCTCAATATTCTCATTTGTCAAATAGGAGTTAATCATAGCATAGTGGATAGCACACCAGTATTGGAGACTAGAGACTTGGGTTCAGATCCTGCCTCAGATACTTTCGGGCTATGTGATCCTAGGCAAATCACTTAGCCTTTCTAAGCCTTAGTTTGCTAATCTATAAAATGAGGATAATGACAACACCAAGCTTTCAGGCTTGCTCTGAGGATCAAGTGTGAGACCATGGGCCTTAAAGGACTTTGTCTATGGACTGCCTCTCAGATCCACCGTGAAGATAGTGCTTGAACTCTGGGGACTTGAATTGCACAGATAGTGAAGGTTTAGAGGGTGGGTGCAGGGAGGTGGACTTTACAGCTGAGGGAAAAAAGAAAAAAAAAAGCCAGGAGGCCTTTTGTTTTTATTTCTGAGTCTCCAGAGAGATGCCAGGGAAATAGAAGGGAATCAAAGCTGAATAAAACGTGTGATTGAAGGGCTGGAGGAGGTAAAGTGAGTGTTTGTGAGAAGATTAAAGGAACAGATTACTGATGGCCTGCGGAAAGGGAGTAATGATAACTATATGTTAGAATCACAGTGGGCTAGAGATGGGCAGGATTTCAGAGGTCTAAGAGTCAGTGTAGTATAAGGGAGAGAACACCATAGATTCAGAATTTCAAAAACAAACCTAGGTTCCAATCCTCGTTTTGCTATTAATCTTCATGACCTTTCCCATCTCTGAACCTCAGTTTCCTCACCTGTAAAAATGAAACTGGAAGGCTTCATGATCTCTAAATGCTCTTCCAGCTTATGATAGCCAATGGATTTGTTCCATTGCCTCTTACTTCATAGAGATACCAAAATAATCTTCTAAAGAAACAGCTAACAACAGCTAATAACTAAGACCCTTTCTCAGAAACCCTCACTAGTTCCCTATTGGGGTTTTTGTTGTTGTTGTTGTTGTGTTTTTTTTTTTTTGTGGGGCAATGGGGTTAAGTGACTTGCCCACGGTCACACAGCTAGTAAGTGTCAAGTGTCTGAGGTCAGATTTGAACTCAGGTACTCCTGACTCCAGGGCCGGTGCTTTATCCACTGTGCCACCTAGCTGCCCCCTCCCTATTGCTTTTAAGATATGATACACATGGGGCAGCTAGCACTGGCCCTGGATTCAGGAGGACCTGAGTTCAAATGTGACCTCAGCCACTTAATACTTACTAGCTGTGTGACCCTGGGCAAGTCACTTAACCCCAATTGCCTCACCAAAATAACAAAAACAAAACAAATAAAACAAAGATATAATAAACATTACCCAGCCTGGATTTTAAGGCCTTCTACTAATCTACCTCTCCAGTTATTTCAAATCACTCTCCATTCAATTTATATTCCTGGCAAATTAGACTATTATTTGTTGCCCAGTTTGGATATTCTGTCTCCTTGAATTTTTCTAAGCTGTCCTCAACACCTAGAATGCACTCTGACTTCAAGTATCAACACCTACAGGAAGCCATCCCTCAACTTACCTCATTGTTCTTGTGCCCACTTCCACTCAAAGTACCTTGTATTTACCTGTTTCTGTGTATGCCACCCTTCCTTCCATCCTAGTAGAAAGTTAGCTCTTTGAAGGCAGGGCATATATATATATATTTTTAATCTGTATTTCCCAAATACCTACCCTAGTGTCTTTCATGTTATGGACCCTTGATAAGCATTTGTTGAATAGAACTGAATTCAGCCTGATTCCAACCTACTTTCCCATGCAAAAATCCCTGTTACAACCTTTGTGTCATCTAGCTTTCTTAAATAACTCTAGTGACAGGGAGCTCATTACCTTACAAGGCAGTACTTTGGTGAACAACTCTGAGTATTAGAAAATGCTTTCTTATCCAGAAGGACGTCGTTTAGGGTTGCTTGTATAACATGAAGAGGAAAGTTTTTTGTTTTTTGTTTTTTTACATAATACCTCTTTATGTATTCCCATACAGAAAATATGAACTCCTTACATCTTCTCCAGGCTAAGCAGCCGCAGTCCCTTTGGCTATTCTTCCTTTGAATTACGTTTTTGTAATGTCAATCATCAGTTCACCCCAGTGTGTTGAAAGTATAATCCACAAAAGGTTCCAAGACTAGGATTCTTCCTACTTTCCCTGACTTGGAAGTGGTCCATTGCTGGGGCTGACAGGGGGCCTTGCAGAATAATTAATCAAGCTATCTAGTGCTGAAAGCAATAGGTCCTTTGATTTCTGCATTTAAGGAAGGCTCTATACATGAGCTGGAGGCAGCCAAAGCCAAGAGGACAGAGAAGGAGGCGAGAACAGCAAGGGAAGGACATTAGGGCAGCACCATCAGTCCAGCCTTCCCAGCCCAGGGAAGCATCTGATATCTCTAGTAGGAAAGAATCCATATCAGATAAAAGGGGCACAAGCAGAGCTATCTCCAGAGCCTTGTACTTGAGGAGGATGTGGTCCTGGGAGAGGCTGCTCCTTGAACTTTGCAAACTTTCATTAAACTCTCTCCACTCCTCCCGGGCTCAGTGGGTTTGGAGTCCTGGATTCCACATCATTCTATGGATCAAGACAGCTCTTGAGGATATGTCAAAGGGCCCAGTGGTTTATACAGAAAGGAGGGAGCTCACTAAAGTTCACCTGACTGGTTTCCCCTGCTCTAAGGCCATAGGAACATTGATCTAGGGCTGGAAGAGGCCATAGACTCCAGGTCAATCTACTTCTAAAACTTTTTCTCTTCACAACCTGAGAACTTTTTACATGACCCTGAGAATATAGGTATATAAAATAGGTAGACAAATCAAACATTTACTGACAAATTTTTCATGGCCCCCCACGTGGAGTTACTTGACCCCATATGGGGTCACAACCTACAGTTTAAGAAGCTTTTGATGCAGTCAACCACGTTCATTTTATTTCTTTCTGTTCTGTTTTGTTTATTTGTTTTGTTTTGCAGGGCAATGAGGGTTAAGTGACTTGCCCAGGGTCACACAGCTAGTAAGTATCATGTGTCTGAGGCCAGATTTGAACTCAGGTCCTCCTGAATCTAGGGCCAGCACTCTATCCACTGTGCCGCCTAGTTGCCCCCCCCCCCGCCCCGCTTCATTTTATAGATGAGGATCCTGAGATGCAGAGAGGCCAAGTGACTTCTAGGATCATAAATCTAGAGCTGAAAGGGACCTTACAGGCTCTCCAGTCCTTTTACAAAAAAAACTGAGGCCCAGAGAAGGTCTGAACTGGCTAGTTTCAGGGTTCCAAACAGAGAAGAGCTCCATGTTAGGTGGGGAAAGTGTACTGACAGGCAGATGAATGGTTGAATGGGTCTATTCACCAAGTGTGAAACCAACCTAATCACACACTTGCCTATTTCTCAGTTCAATTTGGACTTTTAATGCTCCCAGCATATGAGGTCCTGCATCTCTCCCATTGCCAGCAATGTTATCAGTAGCTTCATACTCTTGGGCTGTGAGAGGAGAAAAACTGTCACCATTCCTGGCCCTACTTCCCTGAACAGTGGGTCCCTGTTCCGTTTCAGCTCTTTGCTTTTTGCTCAGTTTTTTTTTTTTTTCCCAAGCAGGGACCAAAAAAAAAGTATATTTTTCCCGTAATATCCATTTTACAACCATTTGGTGCAAGAGCTGAGAGCTGTCAGCACCAAAATGTACTGCATCAAATTAACATATTTTTCTAAAATGGTAATTACCCCCTTTTTGTGCAGCCCTGAATACATATTTTTGAAGTGTGAATGTGGCACTGACATCAAAGTCTCACTTTAAATCATCATTATTAGTGCATCTGTCCAAATGATTCAAGGGAAATGGCTGGCTCGGGCTTTTAAGTTTAAAGGAATTTAAAGGTGAAACATAGTGCTGTTTCAGTTTGCAAATGTGCTGACTCTGAGTGTTGGGAAGCCTTGCTTGAGAACTAAGTTTAAAATAGACTTTTTAAAAAATGACCAAAAACCTCCAGAGATTCCCATAGCCCATTGGATACAATGCACACTCCTGAATTTGTCATTTAAGTCTTCCCCTCCTTTCCCCTCCCCCATAATTTTCCTTTCCAGCCCTCTTTCACACTACTCCCTTACATCCAGAGCTATAACTAGGGATTCTAGTAACCAAAGAAAATTCATTTAGGGAAATGGGGACGATCAGCACCCCAGGCCATTGCTTGCCCTAGAGCTGTCCAGTATATGTGCCATCAATTCCCTTGGGCTAAAAATGGTCCAGAGGAGCGCATCTTTTGTCTGAAAGCAGCCTGGACTCTGGTCTGGAGGACCTGTTATTCAGCTCCATCTGGGGACTACTCTGACCCTCTACAAAGGTGTTGTCTCTGGTCTGGAAGAGAAGCATGTCTCCAGCAGACCCCTTGCTTGTAAAGGCTCCTTATCCCATTACCAATCTGCCAGGGACTGGGAGTCTCCCTCCTTTCACTTTCCTCTTCCTCCAAGAGGAAGACAGGACAGAAGAAGTGTGACCCCAGCCCCACCTAGATATTAGCACCTCAGGACAAAGCCCTAGTTATCCTTTTACACATATGTTAAATAACTTTTATGCATCCTATTGTCTAGCCCAAACCAGCTGATCCCACTTCTGTGTGCCTTCTCATAGGCAATCCTACATATTCAGAAGACTCTTCCTTACCTTTTGGAGTCTTATTCTTTCTTCAAGACCCAAGTCAGAAATCAATTCCTCCATGAAACACTCCTTAACTGAAAGTCATCTCTCTGTCCTCCAATGTTCTTAGAGCTCCATTCTTTCCATGGTCATTGAATTCCCCATTATCCCCTTTTCATTCTTCTGTTGTTCAGTCTTTTCAGTCATTTCTGACTTTCCATGATCCCATTTGGGGTTTTCTGGAGTACTTTGCCATTTCCTTCTCCAGACCATTTTACAGATGATGAAACTGAGGCAAACAGGGTTAAGTGACTTGCCCAGGGTCACATAGCTTGAAAATGTCTTACGCCAGATTTGAACTTATGAAGATGAATCTTCCTGATTCCAAGCCCAGTGCTTTATCCACTGCACCACAAAGTTGCTGGTAGCCAAGTAGCATAAACTAAATTATGACCTTCCTCAATCCAAAATTTAGTCTTGATAAAGGGGAAACATCCTGGGGGCCACAACCAGCTGATGACAAAATTATTAGGTCAGGTAAGTTTCTCTTTGATGTTTTCAGCCTTCCCTTTTAGTGTCTCTTTCTTCTCTCCCTGGAGCTTCCTACTTGTCACTCTTCAGAGAGGACTTAGTTTCTCTGCAATGTGGCCACACTGTAGGAAGTAATTAGATCATGTGTTCCTAAAGCAAGTCATTCTTGCCATGTTATCAAAGTCAGCAAAGCCTGCTGTCAACATGGAGAGACTGACCAAGGCCCAAGAGTTTAGGCATCATTCAAGTCCAAGGGAGAGGAACAGGCTAGGCAGGAATCTCAGCAACAGCTGGGTCTGGTGGAAATTGCTAATTGGAACTGACAAGAGTTACCATCAGGGATTTTTCTCTGACACTGGTGATCTGCCTCTGGCTGCTTTTACTATCTGAGAGGTTTCTAGAGAGTAGGAATTCTGTTTATAGCTGCATTGTTCAGATAGGTCCACTGTGAACTTGGGAATTTCTTTCTTTCATTGTCACCTTAACTGTGTCTCCTGGAGGGTCACTTGATATGAATTATCACAAAAGGAATATCCTTAGTTTTTTTCTACTCAGGAGAGCAAGGAAGTCTAGACAAGGTCTTGGTTTAGTTTGAGTCTATCTGAATGGTGAGCAGGGTCCAAGGAACTCTCCTAATATCCCAAGCCAATCCAATTGCCAGGAATGGTGGCCATTGATGAGGACTGGCACCAGACTAAGCTAAACAGAGTCTTGTTTGAGAGGATGGTTCTGAGGTTCCAGCCCCCTCCATCTTTGTTCTTAAAAGAGGTTACTAGGGGGTTGGTATCCTCAAATTCCCCTTCCCCTTCAGGACCCAGTGTTCTCCTCTCTGCTTCCCATTTTTCTTCTCTGCCCTATCAAAACCTGCTCTCCAAAAAAAAAAAAAGTACCTAAGTGATTGATATAAGTGAATTTCATTCACCATGTTCCATCTTCCAAGGGCAAAGTCATCTTGATCTGATCTCTCCTTATGAAATGAAAGTGTGTTTTCAGTTGAAGCAAACAATTGAGGGAATGTGCAGGAGATGTTTTTTTCAGGAGAGGGAATGTTTTCTCCTTGCCTTTGGACTCCCAACTGCTTATAGTGCCTAGGTGTGAGGCTGTCCATGGTTTTTCCTTTCCTCTTTTATCTCCACTCATGAAAGGAGTGCTCTGCACAAAGGAAGTGATCAGCAAATACCTGCTGAATTAGATATAACATATACCAGTGGAGTAAATAGAGACCAGAGACGAGTTGGGAAGAGATGTGAAGGGATGGTAAGAAAACAGGTGACTTGATGGGGGAAGAATTGATAGGCAGACTGGTACAGTAGAAAGCAGTCACTGGATTTGGAGTCAGGGGACCTGGGTTCAAATACGATCTAAGTTATTTGTTACTCCAATGACCAAATCAATCAAGCAATAAACATTTATTAAGCACTTACTTAGAGATGCTGTGTTATAAGTCTTAGGAATCAAAGATGAAAATGGAATAGTCCCTGACCTAAAGGTGCTTACATTCTATCAGACAAGCTTATGTATCCCTACATGAGTAAAAAGAGACTATATAGAATGTCCCAGGAGTCTTAGTGTAGTTTTAAGTTTGGGGGATTCCCCTGTCTATACAAAACAAATAGAAGGTAATTTGAGGAGAGGTGGTCCCACTAGCCTCTGGAGAGACTTGGAAAAGTTTCATGCAGAAGGTGGTACTTGAGCTGTCTTTTTCTAAAAACAAACATTTTTATTTGTAGTTTTTAGTTCCAATCATTATCTCTCCTTCCTTCCCTCCCTTTTCCCTCTCCCTGAAGCAGTAAGCAATCAGATATGGGTTATACATGTGTGATTATGTAAAACATTACCATATTAGTCATTTTGTACAAGAAAACTTGAATAAAAGAAAAAAAAATCAAAGAAAGTGAAAAACAGCATGCTTCAGTCTGTGTTCAATCAATATCAGTTCTTTCTTGGGAGGTGGATAGTATGCTTCATCATTAGTCCTTTGGGATTGTCTTGGATCATTGTATTGCTGAGAATAGTTAAGTCATTCACAGTTCTTCATCAAACAATATTGCTGTCTCTGTGCACAATGTTCTCTTGGTTCTGTCTTGAAGAAAACAAAAAAGATTCTAGGGGGAAGATGTGAAGAAGGAGCATATGCCAGGGACAGGGGACTACCAAGGTAAAGGCATGGAGATGGGATATGTAGGGATATATATGTGAGTGACAGCCAGTAGACCCATTTTCCTGGGCTGTAAAGTAAGGGAAAGAGAATAAGGTATAATGAGGCTTGAAAGGTTGGTTATGAATAGTTTAAAATGCCAAACAGAAGAGGTTAGATTTTATCATATAGACCAATGGTCTCTCCAAAATGGGGGGTGTCCACAATCAGTGGGCCATAGCATAAGACTAAGGGGCAACCAAGAGAGGTTGGGAAGCTTGATCACATCTAATTCTCCTGTAGACTTCTTTCTAACACAACCAGGTCAAACCACTCATCCATTACTAGGTAATGTTCCCCTACACTGCTTATTCCTCCAGCTAGCCTCCCTTGCTTGTGCATCTCCTCTTCTTCTTCTCTGCCTGTGGCTCCCTTAGGGAAGTCGAGGCACCTAATTTTCACTCAGTGACCTAACTCCCTTCTCCCCTTTCCCCCAGCATACTCGTACTCTGCCCCTACCCCAATTTGCCTTGTTGATTTAACTGATGACGCTCAGTGAATGACTGGGCTCCAGAGCTGTGACTATTATGATTTACCCACCACCATCATTGTGTTTTCAGTGGGAATAACTGAGTCAAAGAGGATGAGCAGACAAGAATGAGTTATAATCTGCATCCCAGATCTCATTATTTTATCTTTTCTCCTAAACCCACCCCTCTTCCAAACTTCCTTATTTCTTTTGAAGGTACCATCAACCTCAAAATGACTGAGGAATTGTAGGAAGGCAGGCAAACATATAGTATTGGTGAAGTTGGGAATTGGTCCAATCATTCTGGGGAGAGAGGAATTTGGAGTTATGTGAAGAAAGAAGTATGTGAAGAAGAATATGGACTAAAATATCCATAATCTTTGACCCCGAGATTCTAGAGTTGGCCATAACCCAATGATCAAAGGAAAGATCAGGTATAAAAAGTAGAGTTTTCATATATATCCAAAATATTATAGCAGCTCTATTTATATTAACAAAGAAGTAGAAACAAACTAAGTACACATTGATTGGGAAAAGGTAAACAAGTTAGGGTATGTGAATGTACTGGAGTATACTATGCAGTAGGAAACAGTAAACATGATGAATACAGAGAAACATAAAAATTTGTATGAACTGATGTGAAGAAAGTAGAACCAGGATAACAATATATATAATATCTACCACAGTACAAATGGAAAAGAAATGACAACAAATAATCAAAACTGAATGCTGAAAAATGAAGCATCTCCCCACCATCCTTTGCAGAGGTGATTAACAGTGAGTAAAGAACACTGCATATATTGTTAATTTTTTTTTCTGTGTTGATTTTGATGAATTGGGTTTTTTTTCCCCTCTCTTTCTTTTCTCTTCTGTGTAATAAGTTGACTCTCTGGGAGGGGTAAAGGAAAGGATATAATAGGAAATGTAGATATGATAAAACCAAAAGCTATCAATACCTTTTTTTTTTTAAGATAGAATACCTTAGACATCTTCAAACAAAGTTTTCTGCTTGTCAGTCCAGAGGCACCATGGTATAACATTGAGATTTAATTAAACGTGAGCTCCTTAGGGTTTCTAGTGCTATTTGTGCTACTGTGGCTGCATGCTACGGTGATTTCTAGAGTAGTTTGTAGCAATAAAGTCCTGTCACATTGAAGGCCTACTTAGCCAGCTATTGCCTCCTACCAAACCCCAGAAAAAGCTTTTTTGGCACCTCCTACTTCTTGGAATACAGTATGGTGTAGCACTTTTTAGATGGTGCCACATTGTTAGGCGGTTAGGTGGACCAGTGGATAGAACACTGGGCTTGGAGTCAGAAAGACCCAAGTTCAAATCCAGCTTGAGACATTTACTAGCTGTGTTATTCTTGGCAAGTCACTTAACCTTCTTTTGCCCCAGTTTCCTCATCTGTAAAATGTGCTGGAGAAGGAAATGGAAAAAATGCTCCAGGATCCGCCAAGAAAACACCAAATGGGGTCATGAAGAACTGGGGAGATGACTGAAATGACTGATGAAAAACAACATTGTTGAGATATAGGTCTCACTTGTCAATCAGACCTGGTTTGGGAGAAACTTGAGAATAACTGATACTCTTCATTATTTTTTTAGTTTATAGTAGTTATGTATGTTTTTCCTTTTAAAGACATCTCTTCTTGGGGTGTGACTTCCATTTAGACCAATACAGTGATACTACTCAACATATTAGGGACTGTTGTTTTGTTTTGTTTTGCTTTTCCTATATAGATAACAACCTTGAGAACTGGAGACTTGTTCCTTTGCTCTCTCCAATTCTCCTCTGTTGTGGTTTGTCACCATGTCACACTATCAATCAGCTATTTATATAGTATGATATACTTTAATCTAGTGGAAGGGGCTATGGGAGTCACAGAACATAGATATATATACACATATACATATATACCTTATGACTCTATAATAATCCATAATCCAATTGGGGTTAAGTGACTTGCCCAGGGTCACACAGCTAGTAATTGTTAAGTGTCTGAGGCCAGATTTGAACTCAGGTCCTCCTGAATCCATGGTGCTCTATCCACTGCGCCACCTAGCTGCCCCATAATCCATTTTTAAATATATCAATGATAACCCATACATCCAAAAAAAGTATTGTTATATAATATGGGCACATAGTTTTAGAGATGGAAGAGACCTCAAAGACCATCTTGCCCAATGTCTCATTTTATAGATGAGAAATGAGGACATTGGAACTCAAAGAAAGTTTTTAAAAAATTGTTCAAGATCATAGAACCCATGAGGGGCAAGATCTGAAGCCAGGTCCTCAGACTCCAAATCCACTATCCTTTTGACCGTACTACTCTGCTTCTCACTTCTCAGTCCTTCAATTTCTTCAATGCTCTCGACCATTCTGGTTGTTCTCCTATGGACATACTCCACTTATCCTCTGCCTACCAAAATATGCTACAGAGAATTGAACAGGATACACCAGATGTGGTCTGTTCATGGTAGAGAACAGAAGGACTAGCCCCTTCCTATTCTTTCCACTGTTAAATGTAGCCCTCAATTTCATTAGGGTTGTTGAGTGCCAATACTATACCATTGACTCATACTGAATTTTTTGCCTCTCCATGAAATTAAGTTTTAAAGGGAAATAAAATGACTTTGCTAGAATCACATCGACAATCCATGGTGGAGCTAGGATTAGAATGCAAATATTGGGGGGGGCAGCTAGGTGGCACAGTGGATAAAGCACCAGCCCTGGATTCAGGAGGACCTGAGTTCAAATCTTCCACTTTACACTTTACTAGCTGTGTGACTCTGGGTAAGTCACTTAACCCTCATGGCCCCACAAAAAATTTTTTAAAAAAAGAATGCAAATATAGGGCTCCCTCCACTGTCGAGGACACAATTGTGGGTAGTGGGAATGGAGAGAGGAGATGATACAGTGATGGGATCCAAAGACCATGTCCAGGTCTTGGTCCTTTCTTCCAGATGCAACAGAGCGAGACAGATTCCCTGTTCTTCACTGATTACAGGTACTGTAATTGAACAGAACAACCTTCAATGCCTCTCTTAGGAGGTGGCAGTCAAGTTTCATTGTTCTATGTATACCAAGGACTGCATTTTATCATCCTATAATGTTGGTTTAGTTCTGAGGTCCCAGAATCAGAGGCTCAATTTCTGTGCCTAGCACTTGATTGCTGTACTTTTTCCATCAAAGAAATTGGATTTTAAGAGAAGGAGAAAGATAGTGAGTGCATGAGACAGGAAGCATGAGAGAGATCAAGTGAATATGAGAGAAAAAAGAAACAATGAGGGACAGAGGAAATGAGCAAGAGAAGTATTAAGAGATTGATCAGATGTTCAAAGAGAACCAGGAAAAGAGAGGTGAAGAAAAGAGAGGCAAATGGGGCAGCTAGGTGGTACAGTGGATAGAGCACCAGCCCTGGAGTCAAGAGGACCTGAGTTCAAATCCGGCATCAGACACTTAACACTTACTAGCTGTGTGACCCTAGGCAAGTCACTTAACCCCAATTGTCTCACCAAAAAAAAAAAAAAAAAAAAAAAAAAAAAAACGAAAGAAAAGAAAAGAGAGGCAAAGAGTACTAAGACATGGGGCACACAGGAAAGAAATAAAGTGCTCATGAGTGAGAAAGACAACGAGAGAGGGAATATGAGAATGGCAGAGCTACACATAGACACATAGAGAGAAACAGAAAAGCAGAGGCAAAAGAGTAATATGGAGGCAGAAATAAAGAGGGAAGCAGAAAATAGGCAAGTGATATGGTACATGTGAAGGAGAGAGAGAGCATACACAAGAAACAGCAGGAGAAACAGATGGAGAGCAACAGTTAGAGAACCATTCATCCATTCATCAAGCATTTATTAAGCAGGTACTATGTGCATAGCATCAGGCTATGTTCTGAAGTGGGGACACAAGGTAGGGAGGAGAGAAAGGAGGGCAGGGGGAAAAGGAAAGGAAAAGGAGAAAAAGAGAAAGGGAATAAGACAGAGAAGGGAGCTAAGGAGAAAGAGAAGGAAGAAGGGAAAGAGAGGGAGGGAATCAAGGACAGAAAGAAAAAAAGGAGAGGGTGAAGAGAGAGAGAGAGAAAGAGAGAGAGAGAAAGAGAGAGAGAGAGAGAGAGAGAGAGAGAGAGAGAGAGAGAGAGAAAGAGAGAGAAAGAGAGAGAGAAAGAGAGAGAGAGAGAGAGAGAGAGAGAGAGAGAGAGAGAGAGAGAGAGAGAAATACACCTACACTATACATGCAGAAGTTCACGGAATCAGGCTTTAAATGTATGCTTTTCAGCCTCTTGATAAGATAACAGCAATAATAATTCTACTTGTGACAAGGAGCTGTGGATTGCATAACACAGCAGGATTTGGAAGGGGCTGGGTAGGCACTAAGAAGGGGAAATGACTGACCTGGAGGAGCTTAAGATCTATCTCTCCTGATGAAAATCTTAGGATAGAGTGGATTCTTAGCTACTGCTCAGCCTAAAATGTCAATTGGAAGCAATCCTTAGAACACTCTCAAAAATCCCTTCTCTGGGTGAGGAAGGTAAAACCAACTCAAAAGGAAGGCCTGATTACAACCTGAGCCCCCAGCCCCTTACAGCTATCAGATATTTTCCTGCACATGAACTCATCTGCTTCTCACAATAAGCCTGTGCAGAAAGCCGTGTAGATTTGATGAAGTCTATTTTACATATAAAGTAACTCTGGTTTGGAGAGGGGGGAGTGATCTGTCTATGGTCACACAGCTAATCAATAAGAGAGATGGAACTTGACCTCTGATTTCCAGTATGCAGAGCTATAACTAGTAATCTGTCACCTGAGGACCATAAGACACAAGAGGACTTCCAAAAAAAAAGTGCCCCCCACCCCCGCAGAAACCTGTCACCCTGGGCAAAGCCGCAGTCATCCTGGCCTAGTTACATTTCAGGTCCTCCATGGCCTTCCTCCTCTGATCCTGACCAGAGACACATATGACCCTTCCCCATATGTTTTTTGTTTGTTGATTTGTTTTTGCAGGGCAATGAGGGTTAAATGACTTGCCTAGGGTCACACAGCTAGTAAGTGTCAAGTGTCTGAGGCCACATTTGAACTCAGGTCCTCCTGAATCTAGGGCCGGTGCTTTATCCACTGAATCACCTAGCTGTCCACCTCCACCCCCACCACCAAAAGGTTTTAATAGAAATCTCTGCCTACTTCAGCCTCCTCATAAAGTTCTCATAATTCTCCTGGACTCTTCTTTCCGTGGTAAATAGGAAGGATGTAATTTCTACCTTCCCCCAAAACTCAGTTGATGTAATCATAGATTATAATTACACAGGATGAGGTTTTAATGTGAAACCAAGATATATCTATACCCTAATCCCTTTATGAGGTATAAACTCTTCTCTGATTGAGTCGAAATGGGAACAAAGTAATTGTATGAGAAAAGAAATTAGGCACACCTCTGGGGGCTTTAAATAACTCGGCCTTGAGGAGCTCTAGGCTGCCAAGACTCAGAAGTTGTGAAGTGAGACACTTGCTGTTTGCAGGGGGGAGAGGAAGGACTTTTTCTCTTCTTCTTCTTTCCCAGTAGTCATGACACCTACTAACTTGCCCAGAGGGAGACAAAATACAGAAAGTACAAAATATTGCAGTTAGAGAGGGTTTAAGAGTTAGGAATATTAGGGGCAGCTAGGTAGCACATTGGATAAAGCAGTGGCCCTGGATTCAGGAATATCTGAATTCAAATCTGGCCTCAGACACTTGACACTTACTAGCTGTGTGACCCTGGGCAAGTCACTTAACCCCCATTGCCCTGAAAAAAAAAAAGGGATATTGCATTGCTTGGGGGGGAGGGGGACTGTCCTAGGGAAAGATACCCCTTCAATGTGAAAGGAGGAATTTCCTTCTCTTCCCCTCAGTATTGACCATGTTGCTTTGCAGGGGGGAGGGTATTGAACCAATTAGAGACACTGCACTTAGTAGAAGGAAGAGACACACATTCCAGACAGACATGGATACAGAGAGATAGTAATCTAATGTAAGCAACTTTAAGAAGCATGACTACTGGTAATAGAGAGTCTAGCTATTGAGAGGAGCAGACCCTAAGAAGAGAGAAAGGATTTCCTGGCCCTAGAGCACCATGAAGTTACCTTTAACGTGTGTGTCTCATATTGTGCTTTAAATTTGAATTCATTCTTTTCAGGGACATTGTAAGCTATATGTATTTGTGGAAGAGTGAGCCTTCAGTTTATGGGAGAATAGCTATGCTATTTCAGTAAATCTTTTTTCTAAGAGCTAAATGTGTCCACTAGCATGACTGTTAATGTGAAACAAACAGTAGGGGCCTATGAACCCCCATTTATGTTAGAGGTCCAGCACTACACGTTACCTCTAAAAGCCTAGGAAGTAGCTCCCCTCTGGGTACTTAATCTGCAAACCTGCAAAGTGCAATTTAAGGACAATGTCACAGAGTAGGTGATAAAATTGGACAGGACTTATCCTGATCTTGACTTTCCACTTTCTACAGCATTTGCTCACATTCAGACATGCTTGGGAGCCACTTCTACCTTATCTCTGCTTGCTAGACTCCTTTCTTCAATACTCAGCTCAGGTGCCAGTTCCTCTGGGAAGCCTTCCCTGACTTCATAGCAAAAATTGTCTCTCCCTCCACGCATTTCCTTCTAGCACATTGTCTGGATCTATCCTGTGCTACTCTCACTCTCTGACTTGGATTATACTTACTGCACCATAAACCCTTTAAAGATATAATCTAAAGTCATTTATTGTGTATTAAATATTATTGAACTTATATTAATGTTATTGCTTTTTACACTTAACATCTAAATCATCTTTAAGATCATTGTGTTGCTCAACTGTGTAGGCATAATTGGCCTGAGAGACACTTTTATTGATTCTTCCTTTTTTGTTGTTCTTTTCAAGTATGTTTAAAAGAAGAAAAATCCAATTCTTTTTTGTATTGTCTGGAAGTTGTTCATTCTAGCTGTGTATCCGCTAATTCATTTTGTTACCAAAAGAACACTTCGCCCAAGAGAGAGGACTGGCAACTGTATAAAATGTTGATCATTCTTCATGAAATTGTGTTTGTCATCCATTTATCTTTAATTCTTTTCATTAATGACTCCCTTTGCTTTTGAATTACCTAACACTTATACTTTTGAAGATTGTCACAAAATTTGCAATTGAAATGTATTTTGCTGATTGTGAAATGTGATTTATCTGAGAACATGGACTTCTTTTCCTATCTAGCATCATGATAAGCTCTGGGTAGTCAGGAGATATGTATTTTTTAAAAATTGCTTTATTAATAGTCTCTTCAAAAAATGACTTCATTTCTCAATAACTTGTCCCTACCCTTAATATTAACCTCCCTTATAGCAACTAAGTACAGTAAGGTTAAAAATAAAAATAAAAACCCAGTCTAGACAACAAATTTGATTCATTGGCCCTCTCTGAAAATATGTACCTATTGTCTATCATCTCCATGGTGAGAGATATGAGACATGCATTACCATCAGTCCTCTGAAGTCTTGAATGGTCACCTTTAGTGTTGTTTTTCTTTGAATCATATAAATTCTTCTCCTGGTTCTGCTTACTCTACTATGCATTAAGTTCCTCCAAATTTTCCCAAATTTCTCTTAATTCGTCAAAGTCATAATTTCTTGTAGTACTTGTATTACATTCATATGCCATAATTTGTTTACCCATCCTGTAATCAATGGGCATATACTTGCCTTCCAGGTTTTCTTTTTTGCTTTTACGGAAATTACTGCCATTATTATTTTGTATAAATATGACCTTTCCCTCTGTCTTTGAACTCCTAGGGATATATGCCTTATATTATTGAGTCAATGGATATTCAATGTTTAGCGATTAAAAAATATATAATTCCAAATTGTTTTCTAGAAACAATTGATCCAATCCAAAGCTTCAATAGTAATTTGATGATGTTTCTGTCTTTCCAGAGTTTCGTCAACTTCGGATATCATTCACTTTTCTCATCTTTATCAATCTGATGGTTATAAGGATGAACCTCGATTTTTTTTTTTTACATTTGTATTTCTCTAATTATTAGTGATTGGGAAGCATTCATTCTCATGGCTCTTAATAGATTCATTGTTTTGTTTTGAAAACTGACTGTTGATATAATTTAGACAAGATTGCTTTTAATTTTTGTATTTTGAGAACCTAGAACACTACTGTGCACATAGTTCAATAAATGTTTTCTAAATGGAATGGAATGCTTGAGTCTTTTGGACACCTTGCTGCTTTTGATTTCCCTGACACAAACTCAACTGCTCCTTGGCCTTCAAAAACATGTCTTCATTGTTGACTTTCAAGAATTCAGCTGTGCACTGGAACTTTCCCAACTGCCTTTCTATTTGTATCTCAACCAATTACCTGACTTGCTCTCTGAAGTCTGACATACATCTTGTATACTGAGTCATAGATGTAAGTCTAGCAGGACCATCATAGCTCTTTAATCTAAACCCCTTATTTTGAAGATATTTTAAAGAAACAGGACCAGGGAGATTCAAAGTTTCTCAAAATTATATTGCTAATAAGTGTCAACGGAGATTTGAGCCCAAAGTTTCTGTCTCCAGAGTCAATGATGCCTCCACAAGGTTGGAGTCCAGATTAACCTTAACTTAACATGCTCACATCTACTCTTCCCTTTTTCTTGGACTAATCTAATTTCAATACATGTCTCAAACATTTGTCCCCAGATGCCTGTTTCTAGATTAATGACCCCTAGTAAAATGTAGGGTCAATGAAGACAGTAAATATATTTTATGTTTCATCTTTATATCTCTAGAGCCTAGAACGGTGCATTATCCATAGGAGGTACATAATTAGTGCATATTGGATTGACTTAAGTATTCATGTCCTTGATTGCACATATATAACTTATATCAGATTGTTTACTGTCTTGGAAAGCAGGGAGGGCAGGGAAGGAGGGAGAAAAATTTGGAACTCAAAATCTTACAAAAATGAATGTTGAAAACTATCTTTACAAGTAATTGGAAAAAAATAAAATACTATTAAGGAAAAACAATTAAATAATTACCCATGTTCTACTATATCATAAATTCTTGAAAAGTAAGTTCTGGGTGGTATTGTTGTATTTCTAGTGCCAAGCAGACAACCTAGAATGTAGGCTTTGTACAACTGAATCAAATAGAGTAGAGTTGAATTGATATGAATCATCCTGTGTTGAGATCATAATCTCTATTCAATCCCACAAGTCCACCTGAACTTGGGACTCCAGCCTTGTCTCTGCCTCCTACTCTATATCATCATTTGTCTAATAGGCTAATTTTTTTTTCAGGACAATGAAGGTTAAGTGACTTGCCCAGGGTCACACTGCTAGTAAGTGTCAAGTGTATGAAGCTGGATTTGAACTCAGGTCCTTCTGAATCAAGGGCCGGTGCTTTATCCACTGCACCACCTAGCTGTCCCCCTAATAGGTATATTCAATAGGAAGTCCTATGGGCATCTCAAGTTGTACATATCCAAAATGGAATTTGTTATCTTTTCTCTTAATTTACCTTCCTTCTGAACTTCCCTTTTGTAGTTAAGGCACCACAGTCCTTCCAATCACCCAGAGTGGCATAATTGGTGTTACCCTTGACTCCTTTCTGAATTTCTGAATCCTCTTCCTCCCAACCCCAACAACTCAGATACAATTTTTTTTTTTAATTCTCTAACTACAGTAGAATATCTTGGCTGCCAGTCAGTAGCTCCCTCTTACAGAATCTCTGGCATTAAAATCATTTCTCAATCTGACTCTGGTTTACCTTTCCAGACTTATTACATATCACTCTTCTAAATGTATTCTTTATTCCAGCTAAACTGCTATTCCCTGTACACATCACTTCATCTCCCATTGCCATGCCTTTGCTCAAGCTGTTTCCCATGTCTATAATGCCCTCCCTCCTCATTTCTAGAATTTCATTCTTCTAGAATGCCTGGTTTTCTTCAAAGCTCAGTTCAAGTACTATCTACCTTCAAGGCCTTTCTTTTCTTTTCTTTTCTTTTCTTTTCTTTTCTTTTCTTTTCTTTTCTTTTCTTTTCTTTTCTTTCTTTCTTTCTTTTTTTTTTTTGGTGATGCAATTGGGGTTAATTGACTTGCCCAGGGTTACACAGCTAGTAAGTGTGTAAAGTGTCTGAGGCCGGATTTGAACTTAGGTCCTCCTGAATCCAGGGCCTGTGCTCTATCCACTGCACCACCTAGCTGCCCCCCAAGGCCTTTCTTAATGGACCCAGATGATAGCACATTTCCCATGCCAATTACTTTTCATTAACTTTGTATATATTTTTATTTACATATATGTGCACATGCTGTTTTCTCTGATAGAATATAAGGCCCTTGAGGGCACAGACTATTTAATTTTGTCATGCATAGTTAACAGACAAAAGTCGCTACAACATAATAGCTAATAATAATAATAATGTAAAATGCTTTGTATAACTTATTTAATCCTCACAACCTCCCTGAGATACAGATGCTATTATCACCATTTTACAGGTGAGGAAACTGAGGCACAGAGAGATTAAGTGACTTGTCTAGGGTCACATAGCTAAGATAGGCTTTGAACTAAAGTCTTCCTGACTCCAAATTCAGGACTCTATCCACTAGACTAAGCATACAATAGGTGCTTAATAAATGTTTGATAAATTAGTCCTTTCTGTGCCTAGTAATTGAGAGATTTCTTGAACTTTTGTTGAACCACATTTGGTGCTAACCATTTCCAAGCCCTATAGTTCAAACACAAACACTAGGCAGCTACCCAATTAAGGAACATCCGTGTTGTTCCCGGGAAGGCATGTGTGTAAGGCAAACACCAACGGACAAGATGCCAAGTGCTCAGAAAGCTGGCGGTAGAGTGTACTGTGGGTTATGGAGTAGCAGATGGGATTGTATCCTCACACCTCATTTCAACTTTTTTGGGGTGTCTGCTTGATGATGGCTACCCTTCCCTTGATATCATCTCCTTGAATTCTTTCACTACCACCCACATTCCTTTAAGTTCTGAGATGAATAAGAGGAACTATTTTCATGGTGATCCTTGGTGGGGTGAGGCCAATGGGAGCTATGAAAAATCAGCACAGTGAGGTTCCAAAGTGAGTTGGTTTCTCTCTTTCCCTTCATCATCTCCACCATCACACAGTTCCCTGTTTTTGCAGATGATGTAGCTGTGCAGGCTGGCTTACACAAGGGTATTTCCACAGCTGACCCAGCATGGGAGGGCATCTTGTGTTTAGACACAATTAGACACATTAGAGGGACAATGTGGTATAGTGGGAAAAACACTATTCTTGGAGTTAGAGAACCTTGGCTGAAGCCCCAGATCTACTTCTTACCAATTGTGTGACCTCAAGAAAATCACATCCCCCCTGGGTCTAGGTTTCTCTAGCTTCAAAATTGAGATAATGAGATTGGCATTCCCTCCCTATCAGGTTTGTTGTGCGTTACAGAACTCAAATAAATGACTATAGAAACTGGCACTATTATGTTTCCTAGGATAGGGGGATGCTCTTCTGCTCTAGGGAATATCTCCATCAACTGACTAGGCAGGGAGAAAGGTCATTAAACATCTCTTGGAGGAGAGTGGATGTTCAAATATCTGATTTATTCCAGGTACACCTCCCTCTATCTCTAAAAGCAGCATTAAACTGTATTGCTGTTCTCTTTGTTGGATGGTTTGTCGAGTAAAACTCTATGTGGTCACTTTATTTCCATTCCAAGTTTAGGGAAAATTAGCTGGGGTTTCTAATATATTTGTTACTTATAAATTAGAAGCTTTGGCACCTGTTTTGGGCATTAAGCATTTATTAAAGCATACCAAATATCAGTAAAGAGAGAACACTTGGCTCAGAAAGTTAAGAAAAGGCCTATCTAGCCTAGAACCTGCTTCTTCCTCCAAGTCCTCCTCTATGAACACATCTGAAAGCCAAACTGAGAGTGGAAGCTTCCTCTGGGTCCAATCTAATTGACTAGCATCATTCAAGTCTATTGGTTTACTGGACATGAGGGCAGTCCATGAGCAGAATGTGCTTAGGTCAGAATTCAGAGGGACAGGCTCTCAGTTAGGTATGGTTTCAAGCAAGTCAACTTTAAGTGAGTTAATCAGCAAAGTCAATCCAATCAATGCCAATATTATCCTCTTGAGGGGGCCTCTGGGCATCCCAAGATCCATTACCCTCTCACAATGGACTAAGTGGCTTTCCAAGAAAGCATTCTGTTCCTTCATATATTTGTATATTACTTGATTCCTTATATGTACCTGGTGCCTGTGTAAGGGTTACTTCTATAGGGGGATGAGGAAAGCTAAGGCCTCCCTCTTGTTAGCTCCCACCATTGGAAAAATATGTCACCAAACTTCTCCATATACTCCTTTTGTTTTTGTTTTTGTTTTTGGTTTGTTTGTTTTTGCGGGGCAATGAGGGTTAAGTGACTTGCCCAGGGTCACACAGCTAGTAAATGTCAAGTGTCTGAGGCCAGATTTGAACTCAGGTCCTTCTGAATTCAGGGCCACTGCTTTATCCACTATGCCACTTAGCTGCCCCCAGATACTCCTTTTTTTTCTTCTACCAGGCAGGATTTATTCTCTAGTGATACACCTCAGCTACATTCCTTACAGAAGGGTTTTTGTGAGTATGAATAGAAATCAAACCATGGATAAAGAGCCACATAACCATTACAACAAAATTCTGACCCCATCAAATAGCCAGCCAATCTGCTTTGTAAAACCTGTATTTCCTTTAATCTTGGAAAAGGATGAGATACATATGCCTTTATCTTTTTCTGTTTTGGGAAGAATATGCCAAGTATAACTATTAATAAAAAAAAATTGCTCAGGAACCTCCAGTCAACACAGAATAAAATCCTTACAATTTAAACAAAAGATCTAAACTCTCTATAAGGGAATTATTTTGTAAACCTTAAAGTGTTCAAGAAATGTATTATTACCTAGACAAAGCTTCTTAATTTAAAAAGAAAGACATGGAGACCCAGAAAGGGAATAACTGGATTTTGGTCCAAGGGACTGAGTTAGGTCCTTGATGACCAGCAAACAGGTTCTGAATCTGAAGTAGGATTAACAAAGCCCAGCTCGCCTGAACTGGCAGAGTATCCAGGAGATACTCTACATCAGTAGTTTTTACAATCACTTCTTGAGATCATCTACCTTTCATAGAATAATAACAAAATCTTACTCATACATTGGAACTTTCAGAACCATAGAATCCTGCCACCTCATTTTAACAAGGAGGTCATCAAGGAAGAAGAAAATAAGTAATTTACAGAAGGTCCCACAATCAAAGAGTAAATCACAGAGATGAAACTAGAAGCCAGCCTTTTTGATTCCAAACTCAGCGTGCCTTCCTCTATACAATACTTCCTATGGCTACAATGGTTTAAAACCAACTGCCAACTTTTCCTGATGAGTTCCCAATATTTAAAGGAGCTTCAGGTTCACTCACTCTCAGGAAACTTTAGCAATGGCTCCTTGTCCAGAAAGACTAAAGGACCCTGTGTATTGCTCTAAGAGCCCTAAGAATCTGGGACATTTAATAAGGGTAGAGATCTACAGATGAACACACCTCCAAGGCCATCTGGTCAAACTCTTTCATCTCTCAGATGAGGAGACTGAATCCCCAGAGAGGTGAAGTATCTTGCCCAAAGGCATACAGAGAGTAAGTATTAGAGGCAGGATTTGACCCCAGGCTCTCTGACTTTTTCATTATACCACTCAGTTCAATTCCTCATCCTAAGAGTAGGATTAATATATGAATTATTATTAATAAATTATTAATTATTAATATTAATAATATATAATAGCATTAATATATGAATAATTATTGACATTCCAGCCTGTATTCCATCCCTGCGTGGTCACAGTACCTTATGCCATGCCAAGGACTATACTATGACTCCATATTTTAAAATACCATGTGGCCTCAGTCACTAGCAGCAAGATATTAATCACTTGGACCCATATCCTGGTTAGGTCAGGTATTGGCCTGTAATGTGACCCTATAAAAGTGAGTGCTGTATTCTCCTGAGTTTCCTGGTAGTTATTCAGAACCTTAGTTTCCATTGCACTGGGACACATTGTGAATATGCCCCCACAATAATTTTTTTTTTTAACATTGCTTTGGGCAACCGTGTTTCTAAACTTATTCTTGGTATCCTTTAAATCCATCTCAAAACACATACCCATGGGGGAACCCAATACTTCTTATGGTCCCTGCCTTGAGCAAAAGGTAGGGAGGAAAGTAAGAGCTGATTTTTTTTTAAAGTAATCATCAATACTAGGAGTTCCAGCAAGAATTGGCAGGGCCAGGTGGTGGTGATTTGGCATCCATGAAATATCACTTCCTGCAGGTATCCAGCTGTCACTTTGGACAAATTGGCCTTTGAATGGGGAGTATTGACAGTGATATGAATGCACTATATGGAGATCCTCTGATAAATACAGATTGATAGAGGGAGGTTTATGGAGCCATTTCTAGGGAGGAGACACTGATAGAAGGAGTTTGATGGCTGTCTTAATCCAAAGACTCTCCAAGCAGATTAAGTGAGTTGCAAATACTTCACTCTAACAATCCCTAATCACCAGGCTGGTTAAAATGTACAAGTCATTATACAGGATGTGACACCACAAAGAATAATTTAGGATTGAATTCCAATGGCTGGCTTTGGCTGCAGATGAAGCCATTCTATCATGCATTAAAGTGATAGAATGCAAGTAATGATCTGGACTCTAATGGAACAGTGGGAAAGAGTTACAAAGTTAGAATCACTTAGAATCTCAACTCAGATCAAAACTTACAACCCTTGTGACTTTCAGGAAGGTCTCAAGTTTCCTTGTCTATAAAAAGAGGTGACCTCTGGGTTCCTTCCTAGGACTAGATCACTGATCCTATCTTCCTATACTATGTAAGGGAATTGGGTTCGAATCCTATCTCTAATGGTTACTATCTGTCTGACTTTGGGTAAGTCAGTAATGGAGTGGAATTGGGGGAGGAGGTGATTAGTGTAGTATTGATTAATTGATTCCCCCAACCCAACTGATGAAATTTTAGAAGGCAAGGAGGAGATATTAAGGTCTTAAACAAATGCATAAAGAAGGGCATTTTGTTTTCTGTTTGTGAGGTGTAAAAAGTTGAATGGGTTGTCTACAATCTTGGTGGCCTTTAAATGCTGGGCAATCTCTGCAGGGAATCAGTCAAGACAGGAACAGCTCTGAGGACTGTGAACTCTGGTAAAAGAAATGGAAGACAGCTTTGGAGGAAGAACTCAAACCTTGGGTGTGAATAATTCCTCATCTTTAGCTGAGGTGTCTTGCATTGCATTTTTTCACCTAGTAGAAGACACCAAACTCAGAAGGGAGCAGGCCCTATTCATCAAGGCACAAAACTAGAGGAATTTTGTGAATTGAGAGTTGACCCTAGTCATTTGGGAGTTGAAATGTAAAGAACAGGTCCAGGAAGGTTCAACTAAATTACCTACTGAGAAAAGATATTGTTCCTAGGGAGGGTATGATGCCATTAGAAGACAAAGGATAGTAGAGCTTTTCAGTACTATATGAGTCACCTTGACCACATGCCTTATTCTCTCTTTTTTTTTTTTTAGTGAGGCAATTGGGGTTAAATGACTTGCCCAGGGTCACACAGCTAGTAAGTGTTAAGTGTCTGAGGCTGGATTTGAACTCAGGTACTCCAGAATCCAGGGCCAGTGCTCTATCCACTGCGCCACCTAGCTGCTCCACATGCCTTATTCTCTATGCACCCTGCTTCTGGCATACTCTGCATGTGTGTTTACTCTTCCCACCAACATTGTCTGTATTAGTGGGATAAAGAGCCTTAATTCTTACTGATGTTGGAGTGGAGAAAATTTGTGTTGCTATTGTTCTTATAATGTCACTTTAGTAAATGTCTTTGCTTTGAACGAATTTTGTCCTCTGACTGACTATTAAATGTAAACACACTGGTAGGGGCTCGTAAACTATATGTTTTAGGAATGAGGGTGGAGGGGGTAGCCTTGGAGGGGATGCTTTACAAACTTCTCTGGATTTCAGTTAATCTATAAAATGAGTGGTTGGAACTCACTGACATCCAAAGTCCATTTCATCTCTGGATCTATGATTCAATTATCCTTATTACTTCGGGGTCCTGAGTCCTAATAAATGTCTTTCAACCTAAGAAGTTCTTCCTACCACCTAGAAGCTGCTTACAGCACTTCTTGGCCAACCACTTAGCACAGTGCCTAGCACATAGTAGGTGTTGTGAGAATTGGAATGACACCACCTGCTGGGAGGGACGTTGTGAGCTCTGGCCTGAAAAGAAGCCATGTGACTTTAGCATCAGGAAGTGACCTTTTTTTGGGTTTTGAAGGTCAGATCAGCATCAGGAAGTGATGTTTGCTGCCCCTTGGTCCTGTCAATCAGTGCTCCCAACCAATTAGCTTGGAGCTGTGTGTGTGGATGGCCCTGTTTCCTGTTTCACAGAAGGCTTCTGGGAGGAGCAAGGCCTTTCGTTTCAGGACTGTGGCTTGGCAGGAGGACAGATGCTGGTCTCTCTTAGATAGTTAGATGAAGTTTGCTTTTTATCTCTCTCTCTCTCTCTCTTCATTAACTTCTGATGCACTTTAAGTAATACTTAAAAATCTAAATTCTTGCTAAAGGTTCTAATTTAAGGTAACCACACATTAGATTTTAGAAATTTTAGGCCCTTACAGTGTTTAATAAATAAGTGTTGTTGACTGACTGGTAAGAGTTACAAAAGCAGCATAGAAGAGTGAGGAAAGCCATGGAATGACAATCAAGAAAACTGAATCCTACTCTCCTGTCTGCTATTAACTAATTATGTCACCCTGGGCAAGTTATTCCCCCTTCCTGGGCCTCAGTTTCTTCCTGTAAAAAAGTGAGAGCATTTGACAGGATGATCTCTAGGGGCCGAACAAGCTCTGACATTTTATGGTTCCACAAAAGAAGCAACTGATCTTGCTAACTAGCATGGGATGGGCCCCTTTGGAGATAATACATCAAAATAATAGCTGTGTACTAGGAGAATGGCATTCTTCATCTTTTGCTGGCAGCTGGTTTTATTGTTGGGATTATTAATGAGCCATCGTAGGGCCCTTCACTTATAAAACATGCTCTGGAATCCTCCTCATCCATTATTCTTCCCTCTTTTCCTTTTCTATCCCTCCTTCCCTCTTCTCCACTTGGAAACATTGCATAGTGTAATGAAAAGAGGGCAGGTTTTGAAGAGGGGGGCCCTGGGTTCAAATCCCAGCTCTGCTATGAATGACCAGTATAACTTTGTTCAAATCACTCTCTATATGTCAGTTCCTCGACTGTAGAATGAAGGGATTCTCTTTCATCCTACCTGTAGATCTACAATTTTGTGATTTCTAGACTACAGAGAGCAACTCAGATTCTTCCATGGACTTATGGAGAGCCAGGAGAACCTGAGTTCAAATCTTGTCCCCAGACACTTGACACTTACTAGCTGTGTGACCCTGGGCAAGTCACTTAACCCTCATTACCCTGGAAAAAAATGCTTTTCAATATACTCTACTGCCATAGAAATACTCAAATCAAACCCCTGCATTGTATATGTTGCCTGCTGTCTCTGCTTACCTTTTCATTTCTGTGTAGATCTTAAGGGTCCAGGAGATGATGCACAGAGAGAGACAGAGATTGATAGAATAATTTCTGGTGATCCTAGCAAGAGAAAAATGATTGCTACTATCACCACTCCCACCATTAAGATCTGGGACCTTCATGATACTCTATTTTGCAACTAGAACATGAGATTGTTCAATAGCAAAAAAAGGATATCTCTGGGGGCAGCTAGGTGGTGCAGTGGATAGAGCACTGGCCCTGGATTCAGGAGGACTTGAGTTCGAATCCGGCCTCAGACACTTGACACTTACTAGCTGTTTGACCCTGGGCAAATCACTTAACCCTCACTGCCCCAGAAAAACAAAAACAAAAAAAGTATATCTCTAATTTATTCTATCTCTCTGTCTCTCTCTGTCTTTCTGTCTCTGTCTCTGTCTGTCTCTCTGTCTCTCTCTCCTCCCTCTCCCTCTCTCTCTCTTTCTCCCTCATCTTTTCCTCTCCCCTTCTCTCCCTCTCCCCTTGTCTCTCTTTCTACCTCTTCTCTTTTCTCCTTTTCTTTCTCCTCCCTCTTCCTCTTCTATTGTTATTCCCTTTCTTTTTTTTCTCTTCTCTTCATTTCTTCCTTCCCTTCATTTGGCCTTGGGATTTTAACTTTTGGAGCATAATTTTGAGCTTGGGAAAGTCACTTTCACTTTTTAGTCCATAAGCACCCTTCCTCCATTCTTTAAATGAGCTTTGGCTATATGAAGTCAATATTGTCTCTATCAGCACCCAAAGATCTGTTGTTGTTGTTTGTCCTTTGATCTTGAAGAGGACCATGACATCAAGATGATGTTATTACTTACACTGAATTTGATTTAAGTGAGGGCTTGTGCAAGGTCACCAACCTTGCTCTCTCCTCCAGAGCCATCTGGGTACAATGGCAAGATATACATCAGGATAACTGGAGGTGGCCCTGGATATTTAGGGCAACTGGGTTTAAGTGACTTGCCCAGGGCCACATAGCTAGTAAGTATCTGAGGTGAGATTTGAACTCAGGTGTTCCCGACTTCAGGGCCAGAGCTCTATCCACTGAGCATCCTAGATCTGAGAGGGGACTGGAGAAGGACTAGAAGAAGGAGTCATCTGGCAGGGACTATTTCCACACAGGAGTGTTTGGTCTTTTTTTCCTGTACACTCTATCTTAAGTACAATACACTGTGTAATCACAGCATGCTTAGTATCTGAATCAATGAATTCAATGGGAAATAAATTGGATGAGCAGAAGAGCCCTATGTGGTGGAGCTCTTTGTCAATTATTACAGTGCCTAGCACAGAGCGGGCACTGAACAAATGCTTACATATTGACTGAGAATTTCTTTATTTTAATATATGAGTGATATCACAATTTAATTCCTAGTCTAGATTAAACAGCAAGGGCTGAGGCCAAACTGAAGATGAAGCATTCTGTGTCTAGGTGTATGCAGGCTTGGATGCCCTCTAGTGACCAGTGGAGATACTGCTGCCCAGGAGGAAGGATTCATTCAGAGCATGTGTACTCACTCCAAAAAGTGGATGCCTCAGGGGCTGACTGAAGTGACCTGGTCTGCTGGCTCTGATAGAAAACTACCTGGTGGCCAATTCCTTCCTTCCTTCCTTTCCTTTCTTCCTCCTTTTTTCCTTCCTTCCTTTCTCTACCTTTCTTTCTTTTCTTTCTTTCTTTCTTTCTTTCTTTCTTTCTTTCTTTCTTTCTTTCTTTCTTTCCTTCTTTCTTTCTTTCCTTCTTTCTTTCTTTCTTTCTTTCTTTCTTTCTTTCTTTCTTTCTTTCTTTCTTTCTTTCTTTCTTTCTTTCCTTCTTTCTTTCTTTCTTTCTTTCTTTCTTTCTTTCTTTCTTTCTTTCTTTCTTTCTTTCTTCCTTCCTTCCTTCCTTCCTTCCTTCCTTCTTTCCTTCCTTCCTTCCTTCCTTCCTTCCTTCCTTCCTTCCTTCCTTCCTTTCTTTCTTTCTTTCCTTCCTTCTTTCCTTCTCTCTCTCTCTCTTTCTTTCTTTTGGGGGAAGATACTGACTTCCACTTTTTCAACCTATGTTAATCAACCATTGGTCTACAGTTTGTAATTCTAGAGAGTTGCCTGGAGCACTAGAGTTTAAGTAACCTGCCCAAGATCTAAGAACATGTCCACTCCGTTTATGTGAGAGGCAGGACATAAGCCAAGGTACTCCAGACCTTGAGTGCAGCTCTCTCTCCATTATACCACAGCGGTTCTCAGTCCTGATATATGGCACTCATCTAATTAAAAAACTTGGCTAGATCATTAATACATTATCTCTGTCTCTCTCTGTCTCTCTCTCTTTCTCTGTCAATAAAGGAAGAGCAGCAAGGAGCCAAAACCTGTTACATAAAAATAAAGAAAGTGAGTCTCAGAAAAAAAAAGTTATTTGTCCAATGTCACAAAGCTATGATGCTGGCATAGTGAGATAAAAAGTGTAGAACTTAGAATCTAGAAGATGGGTTAAAATTCATCTTCCGGTGGTAACTGCATGATTACGAGGGAAATCATTTAATCTTTATAAGTCTGAGTTTTCTCATCCATAAAATATTAACCATCGTAACTACCTCATAGGGTTGCTGTGAGCCCCCCAAAATATGTAGGTAAAATGCTTTGCAAACCATGACAACTTATATAAATGTGAGTTATTAATGGTAAGTAGTACAGTCGAGATTCAAATCCTGCTCCTCTGTATCCAAATCTAGTGTCCTCTTCAATGAGTAGAAGGAAGGAACAATTTGGGAGCATAAGAGTACTATTTGAGGATGGTAGACTTGGGGGGGGGGCACTGTGAGTTTGCCCAAGAGGCATCTGGGTTGCCAAAGAGCAGCATTGGGAGGCCAGGCATGGAGGTAGCAGAATGGGGAAGGTCAACTTTGCCTATTTCACAATTTCTCTACAGGTCAGGCCTGTTTCACAGGCAACTGATTGATTTCTAACTCTTCCTATAAGTCATTGTGGGTAAAAAGTTGACTTCAAAGCTAGGACCACCTAGGTTCAAGTCCCACCTTGGGCACACTGTGACTGTGTGGCTCTGGACAAGTAACATAACCTTTCTGTACTTTAGGAAGCTCTCAAAGATTATAAATTGCAGAAGAGGTACCAACTGTATTAGTAGAGGGAGTTTTCCTCGCCTGGAGGTTCCCTATACCAGTGAAATCACAGGTTAAATGCCTATCCTCTCTGGGTTCTCTGAAGAGGTAAGATCAAAACCAGTGGGTTTCCCCTAAGTGTAACCTCCGCCTTTTCCATACTCCAATAAAGATGGCAATAAAACAGAATTCACACAACCTACTCCCCACCCTCTTAGCTGAGGACCTCACTTCATATTTCACTCCCCAAAATTGAGGTCATCCATTAAGCATTCTGGCTTCTTTTCTCCCCTTCTGACATCTCTCTATCATCACCTGCTACTTCCTCCTTCACACCAGTCTCTGATGAAGAGTTTGCCCTTCTGATTGCCAAGGCCAATTGTCTTTTCATTTTTCATTGGTCCCATTTCCTCCTCTCTTCTGCAGTAGATTGCCCCTACTATCACACCCTCTTTCTCTCTCCATCTCCATCTCTCTCATCTTCGCTTTCTTCCTTATTACTAGTTCCTTTTCCTCTTCCTTTTTTTTTTTTTAGTGAGGCAATTGGGGTTAAGGGACTTGCCCAGGGTCACATAGCTAGTAAGTGTTAAGTGTCTGAGTCCAGATTTGAACTCAGGTACTCCTGACTCCAGGGCCGGAGCTCTATCCACTGTGCCACTTAGCTGCCCCTTCCTTTTCCACTTCTTACAAACATATCCATGTTTTCCCATCCTTTTAAAAAAAGTCACAACATCCTCTCATATTTACTATCATCCTCTATCTCTCCCACTTTTCAGCCAAACTCTTTGGAAAGTTCATCCACACTTAATGTCTCTACTTCCCCTCTCTATTCACTCTTTTAAATCCATTCAAATCTAGCTTCTTACTTAATTTGTCATTCAACTAAAAATTATCTGTCCAAGAATCCTCCAAAATTACTTCAATTACCAAATCCAATGGCATTTTCTCAATCTTCATCCTTATGACATTTTTGCAACTTTTAACACTGTTGATCTGTAGACACTCTCTCTTCTGTATGTATTCATAACATTGTTCTTAGCTGGTTTTCCCCTTGCCTGTCCATACCCATAGTTTTCAGTAAAAAGCATAGATTCATTTCCTCAAATCTTCTCTGGAGTCCAGATTGGTTATTATAGGAAAGGGAAGAGAATAAGCTCTTTAAAAAAAAAATTTACCATGTGGGGCAGCTAGGTGGCACAATGGATAAAACATTGACCCTAGATTCAGGAGGACCTGAGTTCAAATCCAGCCTCAGACACTTGACACTTACTAGCTGTGTGACCCTAGGCTCCTCATTTAACCCCCATTGCCCTGCCCCCCAAATTAAATAAAGAAATAACTTACCATTGGCCAGGCACTGTGCAAAGCACTTTAGAAATTTTATCTCATTTGATCCTCACTCCAATCCTGTAAGATAAGCACTATTATGATCCTACTTATAGTAGAAGAAAGAGGTCAAGTATCTTGCCCAGGGTCACATAGCTAGTAACTTTCTAAGGTGGGATTTGAACTCAGATCTTCCTTCCTCCAACTGCAGGATAATTCCTAGACAATATTGCTCCTTTCATTTATATTGTTGAGCTTGTTTGTATATATTGGTTTTTTTTCTGGTTCTGTTTAATTCACTCTGAATTGGCTCATACAACTATTTCAATGTTTTGGGTTCTTTTTCCTGAATTCCACATACTCATAATTTCTTATGGCATGATAATATTCCATTCCATTTTTATACCAAAAACCCTGAGTTGTTTAACTATCCCCTGACTTATGGGCACCCACTTGATGGCTAGTTCTTTACTTCCATAATGGATATTTTAATATCCATAGGGCTTTTCTTTCCTTGATAAGCAGGCACATTTTCAAAGTTTCACATGCAGTCCCATTTTCTTTCTCCCTCCTTCCACCCCTTAAAGGCAGCCAAGTGCATTAATCCAGGCATGGTTATAAGCAAGGTTCTCTCTTATGAGCCTAGAAAAAATTCTGGCCATTTATTCAATCTTTCCCTGAAAATGAGATGTCACTGTCCCAACACTGTCCCAATATTGTCCCAACAGTCCAGAGTAGTGTCCAGCATCCCAGAGAATAATGGGATCCAGGTGTGGGTAATGCTTCAAGTGGCCACTAGAGGGAAGCCAAGAGCCAGGTAGAGGTGCCAATAGCTAATTGAGAGCAGGGGAGCCAGATGCTAAGGACACCTGATGCCCTGGGCAAGGGCAAGGGAGCAAATCTATTACCAAAACATGTAAGTCAAAAGGACAACCTGTGGCTGGGACAAAACAAACAAACAAACAAAACAACTCAATGCACTGTGGGAGTATCTTGGAAGGAGGGTAGCCCTACCAGGAAGGTACCTCTCAAATCCAATAGAAAGGCCAATAGGTCACTTCATCAGTGTACCCTCCCTTCAGGTACTAGGAGACAGAACAGGCCACGTGCACACTAATTCTTTTGGTTTTGTTCACCTAAAGACAAGACAGAATCAATCTTGCTTCCTCATTCCCCTTCCCCTAGGGTTTGTATTTCATAAAGATGGAAGAGGCCTGAATGGTATCCATATCAAGAAAAAGTAGCCAACCAAAGATAATCACCACAGACCTACTTGAAATAATTACAGAGATGTATTTCTCAACACAAACATAATCCAGATGGAGTTATGGGGCTATCAGTCCTTCACACCTCAGTGTTAATTAGTTTAATCAGTTTGTTTTTCTTCCTCTGGTTATACATTGCATGACAATTAAGCATAAATAGTAAATAATTCATGTAAATGAGTCTATTCAGTATCCTGGTCCTGAAGCACTGGAAGTTTGGTTTGTTTTTTGTTTTTGTTTGTTGTTGTTTGTTTTGATTTGGGTGGGGCAATGAGGGTTGAGTGACTTGCCCAAGGTCACACAGCTAGTAAGTGTCAAGTGTCTGAGGCTGGATTTGAACTCAGGTCCTCCTAAATCCAGGGCCAGTGCTTTATCCACTGTGCTACCTAGCTGCCCCCTAGCACTGGAAGTTTAAATAGGGGTTAGTTAGGGCTTGGAAACTGAGGTTCCCAGTTCTAGTTCTGCCAGTAATTAGCTGTGTGCCCAAAGGCAAGTTCCTTGACCCCTCTGGGCCTCAGTTCCCTCCTTTGCTCTACTTACTTTGATTCTTCAGCTGATCTATTGATCCCATTGATGTGGGCACATCCTTCCCCAGTGCAGATCTCACTCCTCCAGTTCTCATCCAATTAAACAGCTGTCCATAAATCCTCTACGAAAACTCTACTTGTGACAGGCACAGTGGCTTTGAAATCACAGGACCTGGGTTTAAAGCTTGCCTTTGATACTTCCTGCCTGTGCAAGCTTGGGCAACTCATTTCCTTTCCCTGAGCCTCAGTTTCTTCATTTGTAAAATGAGAGGACTGGGTTATAAGGCCTTAATGACTCCTTCCTATTGTCCAAGAATTCATTATACTAGAGGTCTTCCTCCCAGTTCTCTGGCCACTTTGTGGCCATTGGTGCAATGTTTGAACTCTTTGTTATCTTCTACTCTCAGTAGGGGAATCAACTTTTCTGTCTTTTTTCCATCCATTCATGAGGATCGCTTTAATGAACTTGTTAATGATCTTTAATGATCCTGTGTCCAGAATGTTATACTGCAGCCTGTTTACAGACACTCTCACCTCTTCATTGCCCCTTGGTTCACCTGCAACTGATTTTTCCAATGTATTAACATGATATGGGGGCCGTCGTTGACCAGTCATCCTGACCTTTGTATTGCCACTGGACTCTGAATGACTCTGGAGGGGAGAGCAAGGCTGATGACTTTGTACAGTCCTGCCTTACTTAAATCCAATCCACTTGAAAGTCAACACATCACCCTCTTGATGTCATTGGTCCTTTCAAGAATGAAGGACAAACAACAACAACATAATACACTCCTGGCTCAGTCATCTCTTTAGACCTGCTTCCATTCAAACCGCTGCCTGGGATTCTCAGTTTGATGCTTACCTTTTATCAAACCAAGCCACAGAGCATATTAGTTAAAGCAATATATGTCATTGTGGGGAAAGCATTGGCTTTTGAATCAGAGCACCTATGGTCAAATCCTGATTCTGCCACCAATTAAACAGGTCACCTTGGATTAGTCACTTAATCTCTATGGACCTCAGTATCTTCATCTGTAAAATGAGGAGGTTGGACTCCATGACTTTTGAGGTTCCTTCTAGCTCTAAATCTACAATCCTACGAAGATACTTAATTAAACTAAATAGGAAGGTAAATAATGAGAAACACCAAAGTCCTCTCAACCAAACAAATTCTTATTTATCATCCCATTTTTCCAGTTATCTAGGTTTACAACCTTCAAATTATCCTCAGCTTTTCACTCATCCTTCCCTTCCATATCCAATTATTTTACCTTTATAATATCTATAGTATCTGCCTCTAGCATCAATCCATTTTTTTTTCTGTTTGGCATTTAGCGTCCTTTATAATCTGGATGCAACCTATCTTTCCAGATTAATTTCACATTTCTCTCCCCACACACTGTATGTTGAAATTGAATTTATCTCTCTCTACCCATGTGTGATGTTTAAAATCTAAATGTGTGGTCACCTTAAATTAGAAGCTTTAGCACCAGTCTTTGGGCATTAAGCATTTATTAAAGCATACCATATACTGGGAAAGTTCCCTACAAAATTGAGCTTAACACAACTTTAAATAGCTTTGCCAATAATTAAATCTAAGAATGAGAGTTTTCAAAAACATGTGTAAGGAAATTCAGAATCTTTTAGAGATTTCTTAATATTACTATTCTCCCCCCTGTGGAGATGTGGACATCACATACAGAAAAATACTAGATGGGGGCACTCCCCTTTAGTGGTCTCAAGTTGAATTCAAAGTCCTTAGCTTCTGAGAACAATACCTCCTTAAGGGGCAGCCAGGTGTGGTTACAATCTAGTTAACTTGAAGTAGGCTAATCAGCAAGTTAATCACTCTCATTTAATTCAATCAGTTTAGATTAATCTCTAGGTGGGCCTTTGAGTATCTGCCAAATTCCATTATTTTATCACATATGAAATTCTATTTCCCAGTATTTACTTATCTGTAAACAAGTCATTTTCTCCCGGTAAAATAATAGCTCCTTGGGATCAGGGACAATTTCATTTTTGTCTTTGTATCTCCAGATCCTAGAATAAGGCCTGATACATAGAAGGCACTTAATAAGTGGTTGCTATTTTGGAAGTCAGTCCCACAGCCACATCTAGCCAGCACAACACAGTCAGGCAAAATAAATCTTTTTAAACTATTTATTCCCTCTCATCAAGAATTTACCTAGTCCTAAGTATATTTAAGTTGAGATTCTTTTAACTCCTGTTATTCCCCTCGACAGTAATGTCAAGGAAACACTGGAGTTTTATTCAGCCACACTGGAGGGTTAAAGTGGAGCTGATAACATTTGTTCTACATTCCTGCACCTATACCAAAATCACTGACTTCCCTCACAGATCGCCCCACAACCACCACACCACTGCCTTACACTGCTATTACATGACTCCTAGCTTATAAATGGCATGCCTGTGAAATTACTGGTACTAAAACAATGGGCTTTTGGTGTCAGGGATTGGTTTGGGATCATTGAAAATACTTTATTATTTCCCAATTCTGATCCATCCTCATTCCTTTTTCCTGTTCAACATTTGCTCTGTAGGCCTAAGAATAGCTATCCTGCTATCTTGAGTTTAATTTTGTCTTACACTTACTAGCTGTACAACCCTGGGCTTGTCACTTAGCCATCTCAGCCTCAGTTTCTTCTTCTGTAAAATAGTGATAATATCTATATTACAGGGCTGTTTTGGTAAAATTAATTTGCAAAACTTAAATCACTATATAAACTTTTAAAAAAGAATATTATTCTCTTATGGGACTGCTGAGGTACTTACAGTATCTATACAACCATTTTTCCAACATATGGCTTTGCTGTTATTATAATTGGGGTGTCAAAACCCCCTTTGAAGCCATCTTGGTCCTTGGAGGACTTGACTAAGCCCTCCTTGGCTGTTTTTGTTGTTTTCTTGTAGATTGCTACCAAGTCCAGCCTGCCCACCTTTCTCCCAGACATAGCATTTTGAGGATCTGAATGAGGCTATCTCACAAACTCTGTGTTTTATACAAACATTTAGACAATTGTGAACAACTTGAAATGAAGTGACCAAGTAGAAGCTGGCATGTTTCTATATTACTCAAGGGTCTCTCCACCACCTGCGTTTAGTAACTAATTCCAGGTCTAAGCTTCCTTGTTCAGTTTAGAAGTGAGATTAATGTGTGTAGTTGCTCTTTCCTCCTCCCTCCCACAGCTATTTACCAGTCCTAACAAACACCCAGCCAGCCCACACTTACCTCTCCTCAAGAACAGTAATTCTCACACATGTAAGACAGCTAGTTGCCACCATGGAAAGGGTGCTGGGTCTGAAGTCAGGAAGATTAACTAAGCTTCCTGAGTTGAAATCTGGTCTCAGACTCTAGCTGTGTGTCCCTGGGCAAATCACTTCACCCTTTTTACTTCAGTTTCTTCATCTATAAAATGAGCTGGAGAAGGAAATGGTGAACTACTCCAGCATCTTTGTTAAGAAAACCTCAAATAGGATCATGAAGAGTAGGACATGACTTAAATGACTGAACAATACAATAATAACTTGATGAGACCTGCACTTTGGGAAAAATCACTCTGACAGCTCTTTAGAAGATGGATTGGAGAGGAGAGGGTAGAGGAAGGGAAAATAATTAGGAAGCTATTGCAATAGTCTAGGAAAGAGGTAATGAGGAACAGAATCAAGGTGAAGGCCATATGAGTGAAGAGAAGGGAACAAATGGCAGAGATGTTGTAGATCTAGAAACCATAGGACTTGGCAATGAATTGGATATGGAGAATGAGAGAAAGGGTGGAACCCCAGGATGACCCAGGTGGCCAGTTTAGGTGATCAGAGGGATGGTGGCATCCTCAGCAGAAAAAAGGAAGTATGAAAGAGGGGTGAATTTGGAGGTGGCAAGGAATTAAAGTGTGTAATAGCAATGAACTTGAAGCTATATGACGATAGATTTTTGAGCTGCAACGATTCCCACTTTCCTCCAGGATAAAATACAAACTCCTCCGTTTGGCTTTTAAAGCCCTTCACAATCTGGCTCCAGCCCATTTTTCCAGGCTGATTACACATTACTCTCATGTTATTTTTAATTAACAAACTCTTCTTTTTCTCCACACATACACACAATCTAAAAGAAAAAAAAAAACAACAACATTATAACGAATATTCAGTCAAGCAAAACTAATCCTTTAGCTGTCCATGTTAAAACTAGGTCTCACTCTGCATCTTGAGGATATCACTGCAGTGTCAGGAGCAAGATGGCACATCAGTCCCCCTTCTCTCCTTCAGATAAGTCTAAATTCCAATGAAACTAACCTGCTTGCTATCTGCCATCCAGAAAATGATATTTTCCATGTCTATGTCTTTGCACGGGCTGTGCCCCATGCCTGGAACTCAATCTCTACTCACCACTACCTCTTGAAATCTATAGTAGTCAAATCTCAGCTCTCTCAGCTGGGTGGGCATTTGTCAAAGATAATGTAGGTTTCGAATGAATGAGATCAAGGGTTCTTATCTTTCTGTGTTTCAGGTACTCTTTTGGTCAATCCAGTGAAGCCTTTGTACCCTTTCTTTGAATAATGTTTTAAAATTTAAATAGTTCAATTAATTAAATTGAAATAAAATAATTAAGTTAATTAACTAAATTTAATCAAAATAATGCATAGGATTAAAAAGGAATCTAATTATATTTTAATAAAGATGTAATTTTTTTTAATCCAACTTCCCAGCCCCCTCTCAAATCAAGTAAAGAACTAATATACCAGATTATAGACCTGGAGCTGGAAAGAATCCTAGCTTATCATGTAATTCAGCCAAATCAATTTTCAGAGGAGAAAACAGAGACCAAGAGAGGGAAAGTGGATTTTCAGGTCATAAAAGTGGGAAATGGAAGAGGCAGGAACTAGAACCCAGGTCTTTTCTCTCTAAATCCAGTACTCTTTCCACAGCACCAGGATGAGGACCTCTAGCATGCTGGGAGTTAGGCCCTTCCCCACCTAAGATCTAGGGCAAAGACTTATCTGAGGTCAATCAGCTTATGACAAAGAAACATTCTTCCTTTACCTGTTGTGTGTAGAGGACTGCCCAAGGGGTTGGGGAAGCTGAGAAGTTTAAACTGAATATTTCCTGTTTTCATGGAGCTGCCTCTTGAGAAGAGGCATAAGATATGAATAGAGATAACTATAATGCTCCCCATAACATAATATGTACATTTTAATATTGTTCCAGATCTGTGGTCTCAGCAGAGTAACTCCCAGTGTGAAAACTCCCCCCACCAGTGCAGGGTAGCAGCTGTCTGTAACATGCAGAGAGGCAATGGTGACTCAGTGGAAAAAATTCTTGAAGACCTGAACTCAAGTCTAGTCTCAGATGCTTCCTACCTGAGTGACCCTGTACAAATCACTTTACTTTCCTCAACCCCCAAAATAAGGTGAATAGCACCTACCTCCCAGGGTTGTTGTGAGGATCAACTGAGATAATATTTCTTTAAAAAGTACTTAGCACTGTGCCTGGCATTCTATAATTCCCACTCCACACCAAGACAGAGTTGCCCAGGGCACTGAGAAAGATAGGACCTGGAGAGCAGGTCTTTCTTGCTCCCATCCTGGTTCTTACTTATTTTACCAGTCTCTGAAGTGGTATATAAGGAAAGGGGAAGAAACAAAGTGCTGTGTACAATCCAGGGAAGAAGAAAGTCATTACCAACCAGTGTGACCATGGCTTCCTGGAAGAAGTCTTAGTGGGAAAATGGATTTTAAAGGACATGTAGGTATTGCGTGATATTTTATGATTTTATAGACAACTGAGTAAAAACAGGAATTTAACTCATGGTTCCATTTTCTCCCTATTAAAAAGTATTATTAAAATAATGACATTCTAACTACTCAGCAATTAATAACTTATATAACAAATGTAAGGTAACTTTTTTTAGCATTTTGCTTTTTATTTCACTTACTATTTATCTATTTTTTTTTGGTGAGGCAATTGGGGTTAAGTGACTTGCCCAGGGTCACACAGCTAGTTAAGTGTTAAGTGTCTGAGGCTGGATCTGAACTCAGGTCCTTCTGACTCCAGGGCCAGTGCTCTATACACTGTGCCACCTAGCTGCCCCGTACGGTAACTTTTGCAAAAAGTGAAATGTAGTTTGAAAAATATGTGCAAACATTTAGAAGTATAGTAATACCTCCTTATGCTAGACTTTAAATACAACTACCATTGCTTAATATACGACTGTTGTTGTTTGGTCATTTTCAGTAGTATCCGACTATTCTCAGCCCCGTTTGTGGTTTTCTTGACAAAGATACTAGAGCAGTTTTCTATTTCCTTCTCCAGTCCATTTTACAGATGAGGAAACTGAAGTAAACAGGGCTAAGTGACTTGCCCAGAGTCACACAACTAGTAAGTGTCTGAGGCCAGATTTGAACTCAGGGAACTCCCTGATTTCAAGCCCGTGCTCTATCCACTGCATCACCCACATGTCCCTAATATAAGACTACTTTCCCTTTTTAGTTTCAAGAAACCCTTTTAATTTCTCTGGCCTGTATTGTTTCAAGGACTAAAAAAGAAAAAGTCAGTCCCTTGCTGGCAACTTCCCTCCTTGTGCCATCTTAACTGAGTCTTATCAATGGTCTGCCCTTGTCATTCAATACTCTGCTATCTCTGAACTAGCCTGTCTCCATCAACAAAGAGAGGTGCCTTGCTAAGCTCTGGAGAGTTGTTACTGTGGGATCTTGTTTCCTGTTCCAGCTTAGAATGCCCCAAAAGACAAAACAAACCTCACAATACATGTCTTTGGTCTCTGCCCAAAGCACAGCAGATATCTTTTTTTTTTTTCCTTCTAATCAGGAGAAGGTTCCCTTGGCAACCAAGTCACTCTGGACTTCTTCCCAAGTGATCTGCTTAGCTTTGGTGCAAGAGTTCTTTTTACATAGAATAACTAACGATTATCTTTTAACTGGCCAGCGACTCCTCACAGAGTCTATATTTCAAAACCTCTACCCATAGGCCACCTGTGGCCTCATCATGCCAGATACAGGACTTGGCATGACTCCTGGCTATTTTTACCTCTGTTCAGGGCCATCATCTTGACTTCCTTCCCAACAGATCTATGGACTCCAGGCCTGAAACCACCCTGGGCTTAGCTAAGCTAGCTTTGGCCTCAGCTTTCTTGGATCCAAGCCTCCAACGCACTTCTAGACCATTTTCAAATCATATCACCATCGCTCCTTTCCTTCCCTTTCCCCTTTCCAACTCCCCTTTATGGAAGCTTCTTGAGGGCAGGGGCTCTTTTGCTTGTTTGATTTGTATTCCCAGCTCTTAGCACAGTACCGATCTGGTACATAAAAAACGTTAATGGGGCAGCTAGGTGGCACAGTGGATAGAGCACCGGCCCTGGATTCAGGAGGACCTGAGTTCAAATCTGGCCTCAGACACTTAACACTTACTAGCTGTGTGACCCTGGGCAAGTCACTTAACCCCAAATGCCTCACCAAAAAGAAAAAAAAATTTTAATGTTAATAAATGCTTTCTGTCAAGTGGAACAAAAGGTTTATTCAACTAGGGGTGGGGGAGGTAGGGAATGGGCACCACTGCATGGTGGGAGATAAAAACTCTGCAATAGACATTGCTGTGAGGGATGCTCCTCTACTCCTCAACTGGAAGAAGCAAGACAATTGTCAGCTTCCAATTTAAACTATTTATTCTTGAAAAATTGTCACTGAGGCAGCTAGGTGGTGCAGTAGATAGAGCACTGACCCTAGCATCTGGAGGACCCAAGTTCAAATCCAACCTCAGACACTTATTAGCTGTGTGATCCTGGGCAAGTCACTTACCTTCCTCTGAAAAAGAAAAGAAAAAAAAAGAAAAGTTACCACTAAGTACAGTTGCTCTTACATATTTGGTACTCTGGCATCCTCATTAGTGAGGGGTGACAATGAGAATGGGAGTGCTATTCTTTACTCAGATTGACAGGTATGCCACCTTTTCCCATATCCTCCAAATATCACACTAAGACTACAAGGAATATTCCAATTCATCTTCATTTTATGACATGCCAAGGCTTGCCCAAGGCTACAGAGTAATGATCTTTCAAATACTAAAGGGCTGGAACTGGAAGGAACCTTAGAGAGCACCTAGTCCACTCTTGTGACTTGTTAGAGGAGCAAATAGGACCCAGACATAGGCTCTGGACTTAGGCTACAATCCATGTCTTCTCACTCTTCACCCAGCAATCATTTAGCCATCTTGTTAAAACTTGACCTTCTGTAGGGACACCGGCTCTTCTATAGTTATACTTTCTGTTCTCAGAACTCAGAACAAAGAGAAGGGGCCAGACCAGATCCTGAGTGAGTCAGATCAGGGCTCAGATAAGATGTCAAGGTCTCTGTCCTCTCCCTCTCTTTACCCAATGAAGTCTATAAAACAGAGGAGCTGCTGCTCCAACGGGAACTCCTATATCTATTCTCACCTTCTCATCATCCCTGCAGGGCCATAGCTCTGCCCAACTCCCACCAGGCATCACTCCATCTTCTTCCTTAAAGGAGCACAAAACAGTATGAGGTCTTTAAATTGCCCACCCTGTAACGACTTTCCCAACCTTGGGAAAATCCCCACTCTGAGATGAAGTTTCAGTTGTCTCACCTTAGTTATGGTTTTACTACTAAAAAGCTTTGTGATCTTTTACAAATTTCTTTTCTCTGTTACCTCATCCACAGAATAAGAGGGGTTTGGACCAGAGGATCTCAAATTTCCTTTTTAAGAACAATCCTATGGGGGTTAAAAGCAAGCAGCCTATAGTTCCTTACAGACAGGAACACAGGCCAGGTGAGTTGAGAACATGACTCTCCTTAAATTTTACCAGCTGGGACCCCCTGAAGCTTGGGACAGTGCATCCAGGAAGCAGTGCCCAACTTTAAGGAGTCAAAAGTCAAGAAATAGGCTGGCAAGAGGAGCAGGCAGAAAAAGGTGCAGACCATAGAAAGTTTCTTTGGTGACACGGAAGATCGAGGTACACCCTCAGAAGAGGATAGGAATGTCAGGGCTCCTACATCCAAAGCTTCCAAGAAAAAAATGAATTGGTCTCTTGATGTAGAAATGCTCAAAAATGACTTTGAAGATAAAGTAAGAGAGGTAGAGGAAAAATAGAAAGAGAAATGAGGGTGATGCAGGAAAGTCATGAAAGAACCATCCTATAACCTGGGAAGCAAAGTAGCAAAGTGTAAAACATGCTAAAGCCAAGGATCTAGATTCAGATCCCTGCCCTGCCATTGCTGTGTGTAACCTTAGTATCTAGACCTCTGCTTTCTCCTTTTCAGAATGAGGGTGTTACAGATCATGGCCCATAAGGCCACCTACATCTCCACGTTCTATGATCTGAATGTTTCTGAAGAAAAGGGGGGTGCAGGGGTTTAAAGAGACCAGTACAAAATAACAGGTAGCTATTTGATGTTTCTTTAGATCCCTTAGTTTCCCCACTGAGAAATGGAGACAATGACCCCATTTCATTTTTTTCTCAGTGCATGCACACACAGATGCTCATGCATGCACAAGTACACACATTCACACATGCTTACTCACATCTGTGTACTTGCACTAAAGAAAGCTCATAGGCAGAAGAGATGCCAAGTGGACAAAGGAAGACAATTTGGACTAACTATCAGATCCCTGTATCTTTCCTGGATAAGGTGGTTTTCAGATCTTCCCAATTAACCCCACCCCCTACATCTCTTTCCCAGCAGATGTGAATGATTTGGTGTATATAAATTGAATTCAAGTTGAAAGCAAGAGGGGTGGATGGGGCACTGAGAAAAATGCAGTGATTAGTCTCCTCTGGGCCTCCTTAGGTTGAATGCAATAGTTTCTGGTCCACAAATACCAGTCACTCTTTCCTGGAACAGTAAAATTGCAGGTAATTGCTTTGGGGAAGAGCCGAGCCACTGATGGCTTCTCTCTGACCAGATTTATTTTAATTCACAATAAACAGAATAATAGAATCCCTTTCTCCATTCCCCAGGCCATTAAAAAAGTGGCTTTGGCTGTTACCATCCTCGAGCACGAGAGCCGGAAACCAATCTCAGCAATGGACAGTCGGCCAATAACTGTCCTCTCATTGTTGTTCAGGCTACAAGGGAAATGAGCCAGAAGCTTCTCCAGATTCCTCACCTGGCACATGAGATGGAAAGCCTTATTTAGTGGAAAGAAGAATTGGACGATGACAGCAGGCAGGGCTGGGCTTGGATAAAATTGTGACCTCAGCTAAATTTATCTTCAATGTCTCCTCCTTCCTCTGTAGAGTCATTCTCTCCTACTTCTAGTACGAGTAGACTCTTGATAGTAAGCTCCTTGAGGACGGGGAATGTTTCATTTTGGTTATATCCCAGCACATAGCACAATGCTGGCTAAACAGCTAGGTAGTGAATGCTTAACAAATGTTTGTTGATTGGTTTTCTCCTCATCCACTGTTACTTCCCCAATCTTATGAAGCACTTTCATTACAGTCAACAAACACCAGTCACTCTTTGGTGCTGTCCTAGGTCCTTAAAAGCTTGCAATAGAAGCAAGGATCAGGTGTTAGTAATAGACAAACCATTCACAATCAGGTGTTAGGAATTCATGCCTTACCCTCATCCCCACTCCCACCCACCATACCCCAGCCAGAGGGAGCATTGGGGTGCAGAATTTTAAAAGAATTGTATGGAGAGGACAACGTTTAATATTACTTAAGGTTTATCATTGACAAAGTGAATATCTATTTGAGGGCATAGGAAGGTCTAGGAACAGTGTAACTAATGATAGTTTGAAACAATTGGGGATTTCAGCATGAAGGTTAAAGGGGAACATAGTCACTGTCTATAACCATTTGCAAAGCTTTATTCTTATAGAAAAAGGATAAAATTTGTTCTCCTTGTGTCCAAGATCATAAGACGACCGAGGGGTAGAAATTGCCAAGAGATTTCAGGCTAACATAAGAACTTTATCATTGGAGCTATCCAAAGATGGAATGGGCTTGTTTGAAAGATAGTGAGCTGGAGGTATTACAGCAGAATCTTGATAATGACTTATTGGGGATGTTAATAAAGGAGATCCCTGCAGGGAATGCAAATGTTAATTACATGACCTTTGCTAAGGTCATTTCAGAGTCCTTTCTAAATTGAAGATTCTAAGTGTCAATTACTGCATGAAAGAAACTGATGGTACAATGGTATAATTTCAGGCATCAGCAACTAGTTGGTGTAGGAGATACTTTGGGGCCAGGGCCCTTCTTCAGAAAATCACATCATAGAGAGAGAGTAGAAAAAGCCTGATGGTAGTACGTTCCTTAGAGAGCACAGCCAGTGAGCTGATTGATAGTGAAGGTCTTAGGTGAAGAGGAGTGTCTCTTTGGTAGCCTACAAAATGTATGTTTACCTTCAGGGGGAATCAAATATAGGTATTTCCCTTCATTATGTTTTTTTTTTTTGTATTTGTTCATGGGTCCTTGTGAATCTTTTGTGTCCCATACATTTTATGTGATAAGCCAAATAATGGCTGTCCAATACCCAACACCCACATCATACACTGCGTGCCTGTGTGGGAAGTTGGGAACCTGCTATCCTTATTTGGGGAAATCTATTCAGGAAATTTCCTTATAGTAGAACTCTAAATTGGAGTTAACAAACCAGAGATAGAAACTGGCCCTCTATGAGTTATGTCCTCCAGAATGAAACATTATTTGTTTTAGTCCTGGGGGTTATGGTGCAGAAATGCTTGCTCATGGGTTAGATGTGAAAAAGCTTTGCTCATCCACTAGAATGTAGCATCCTTAAGGACCTGTGTATTTTTTTGTTTTATCTTTCTATGCCCACTGGCTGGCACATGGTAAGTTCTTAACAAACAATAATTGAGTTGCATTGAAAAACCTGAGTTTGAATCCTAACTTAGATGCTTAGTAGCTGTGTGATCCTGGGCAAGTCATTTAAAATTTGTTTTCATCTGTTTATTCATCTGTAAAATGAATGATATAACATCTCATAGGATTTTTGTGTAATATGTATGAAACACTTGACAAACCTTAAAATGCTATCTAAAGGTTAGGCATTGTTGTTGTTGTTGTCGACAGTGATGATGATAATGATTGACTTTTCTCATTTAGTCCTCCACAACAAAAAAAAAATCAAAGACTCACAGAATCTGAGAGCTGGAAATGATCTCAGTAACCATATCACTTAACCCATCCATGAAAGAACGCCCTCCAAAAAATAACTCAACAAATGGTCATCCCGTTTAGATGCCCATTTAATTTAGATGGTCATCTAAAGATGTTTACTGATGTAGAACTCAACACCTCCAATTGCTAAGAATGTTTTCTTTCTCCTAACATTAAGTCTAGATCTCATTCTTTAAAAAGTCCATATATTGATCCTGTTTCTGCCCTCTAGGATCAATCAATCAACCAACAATCACTTATTAAGCACCTACTATGTGCCAAGCACCCCAGACAGAAAGACAAAAATGAAATCGTCCCTATACACAATAATCCCACATTCCAATAGGATATGTTATACACAAATATACATATGGATAGAACACATGCACAGTGAAAACAAGGCATTTTGGGGGAGAGAAGGTATAGACAGCTGGAAGAAAAAGGAAATTCTTCATGGAGAATATGGAGTTTGAACTGAGCCCTGAAGGAAACAAGGGATTCTAAAGGTGGCAGTAAGAAGGGTATGCATTACAGTCATGGTAGACAGAACAAGTAGAAATTCTCTATATGTAATATGTTCCTAAATACCCAAAGACTCTCACCAAATTACCACCAGTGTCTTCTTACAAGCTTCAATATCTTTTAGCCTCAATTTCTTCAAGTCATCCATCTATGACATAGACTCCAAATTCTTTACCATCATAATTACCTGCCTCCAGATGCCATCCTGCCCATCACTGTCCCTCCCAAACTTTGGTGTTCACAGAAGAAAAAGAGATTCAATCTATGATCCTATAAAGAAACCAAACGAAGGATCAAATATATACAGCAGAAACTAGGAGAATGATGCATTTCTAGACCCAAAAGAAGACAAAGTATCCAATAGGAGGTAATATTCAATAGAGTCAAATGCTCTGGAGAAGTCAAGGAAGAGGTAAGTGACATGGCACTATGGGATCTGAGCATAGAGTCCATCTCTTCCACTTAATAGTGTTGGGGAAATTCTTTCCCCTTCTTTGAGTTAACTTTCTTCATTTGTAAAATTAAGAGACTGGGTCAGATGATTTTTAATGTCCCTCCCATTTCTAATCCCTGTAATTTTACAACTTGGTAGTAAATAGCTCTATCATGACCTTGGAGGGAGTGATTCCAATAGGTTGGTGGGTGTAGAGACCAGATTTCAGGGGTATGAAATGTGAATGGGAGTGAGAATACAGTGGCATTGTGTATGAAGACATTTTTCTTAAATACACCTTTAGTACTGACGGGAGGGAGCAAGAGAGAAAATTTTTTTTTGAGGCAATGGGGGTTAAATGACTTGCCCAGGGTCACACAGCTAGTAATGTTAAGTGTCTAAAGTTCGATTTGAACTCAGGTCTTCCTGAGTCCAGGGCTGCTGCTCTATCCACTGTGCCACCTAGCTGCCCTGAGAGAACATCTTTAGAAGGACACTGAGTGACCATTTGTTGAAAGAGAGAGAGAGAACATCATGGAACTGGTGGTACAGAGGACATCAGAAGCCATACAATTCAACCTCTTCATTTTACAGATGATGAAACAGGTCCAGAGAGGACGTGGTATCTGTCCAAATTCACACAGATAGTAACCATGAGAAGTAGGATTTGAACCCAGGTCCTCTGACTCCAAAGCAAGTACTCATTGAATTGAGTTGCAGTGCTTCCTCTGGACCTAAGTTCTAGGTGAGGGCTGGATGGGGATGGAGATGGGATGGGGGAAGGGCCTTTCAAGGAGTAAGGAGAACTCTCCTGAGACCAAAGGGAAGAAGAGGGTATAACAATAATGAGTTTTGAGGATTGGGGGAAGGACACTCACATTGGATGGCTTCTATCTTCTCAGTAAAGTAGTTTTAGTCATTTTCTGTTAGGGTGGGGAGAGGGATGGGAGGGAGTGCAGCTGAGGCCTGAAGGAAAGAGGGAAAGGTTTGGAACAGTCACTGGGGATGAGAAGGGTAAGGATGATTGGATGTCAGTGGGGTTAATTAGGAAAGGTTTCTTGGAGGAAGTGAACATTGACTTAGATCTTGATGAGAATTATCCTGGGGGATGGGATGGGAGGGGATAAAAAGAGCAGAAGTATAGAGAGAGGAATCTACAGCATGTGTATGTGGAGAGGGGAGATGCCTAGAGGAGGAAGGGATGAGAAGCCTGAATATAAGGATATTGACCTAGCTGTTTCAAAAGGAAGTCCAAGGACAAAGTGATCCATAGAGACTGAGTTGTTCTTGCTTGGAAGAGTTCCTGGACATTGTCTGGAATAAAGAGAGGAGAATAAAAGCAGGACTAGTTATAAATTAAGCTGTATAATAGAAGGTGGAGGTAGGGGTGGAGGTGAAGGGGCTGGTGGTAGAAATCAGCCTGGTAACCTGGGAACCAGATGAAGGAACCTTTGAGGAGAGGGCTTGAGCAGCTCCTTCCCAGGTCTACATACTCCTTCACTCCCCATCTTGCAGACCTGCTTTCCACTTCATTACCTTTCCCTTTCCCTTCCCTCTTCCCCCTTCTTTTTTCTGTCCCTCCCTTCTCTTTCCTATTTCCTCTTTCCCTTCCCTTCCCTCCTTCCCCTTCTCTCCTTTTCCTCTCTCCCTTTTCTCCTGTTTCCTCTTTCCCTTCCCTTCCCTCCTCCTCCCTCCTCTCCTTATTTTCCTCTCCCTCCCTTTTCTTTCCTATTTCCTCTTTCCTTCCCTCCTCTCCCCTTCTCTCCTTTTCCTTCCCCTCCCCTCCCTTTTGTGTCCTCTTTCCTTTCTCTCATCCCTTAACCCTTCCCTGCCCATCCACCACTTCAATCAGTAGAGGAAATATGAGAGATTGGAGATCATAACTTTAGAGTTTGGAAGGACCTCTGAAACTAATCCCTCATTTTACAGATGAGGCAACTGAGGACCAAGGGTTTAAAATGACTTGTCCCCCAGCATCATGCAGGTAGGAAGTAGCTGAGCCAGGATTCAAACACAAGACTTTGGATTTCAGATCCCATGCTCTTTCCACTGTACATGAAGGAAAATGTAAGGACTAGGAAGAGTCTGGGGAAAACCAGAATGGGGATCAAAGGAATGTATGCAGAGAGGCAAATGAGATGGAGGTGGATCTCTAACCTCCTTTCCCTCCCCCTCTCCCTTTCTCCTCCCCACCCCCCCACACACCAGGGGTTGGGGACTATTCCATGTATATATTTAACTGATAGCTGCTGCCTTTCCCAAGGGAGGTTAACCCAGCAGAAAAGTGTTTATTGAGCCTGGCAGAGTGATAAATGGGGCTTGGGTTTATGGAACACTTTGCTCTTTGGGGTTTCCAGGGAATTGAGAATGTGTAACCCAACAGAGCACACACATTCTCTTCTAGTGTAAAAATTTGTATTGTCAGACTGTATAGAGATATCAGTATTTATGCATCAATCCCCACAAACCTAGAAGGCTGGGACCATTTCTGAACAAGCCTGTATAATTAATAAAAGTGCTTTTGTAAATAGCTGACAGGATGACAGTCTCCAACTTGTCCTGCTTCTTTGTGGGTCCTCTGGATCAGCTCTGGGTGCTGGTACCATAGGGAGATGGTAAAATGGAAAGAAGGTTGTCTCTGAAGTTAGAAGACCTGAGTGTGAATGTGACCTTGCAACTTGCTCTCAACTTGGGCCTTAGTCCTTCATATCTATGCAAAGAAGGGAATTGGATTGGCTGACTTGTGAGGCCTCTTCATGTTCTAAATCAATGGTCCTGAAATTTTACCTGAGGCCTCTCAGTAATTAGACGCCCCTAGCTCAGGAATGAGCCATTAGGATCTGCCCCCCACCTTGATCTTAGAACCAGAAACAGGTAAGGTTTTTAACTAAATCACATTACTCTGCGTGTGTATGTGTATGTGTGTGTGGATCTGATCATTCCCTTTCTTAAAACAAAAAATCTTCAATGGCTCCTCATTGCCCCTCCTATGAAGTTGGAAACCTTCCTTCTGGATTTCAAAGCCCTCCATGGAACCCCAATTCCTCTTATGGTATCCCCCTCTATTAACTTAATATTCTAGAAAAAGTTAGCCACCCCCCTGTCCAATACAGCTCCATGCCCTTTCTTCAAGCAAAGAATGTGCCTGTAATATCCTTCCTCCCCTTCTTCATTTGTAGAATGCTAACCAGGCCTTTAAAGTCTAGCTCAAAAACCACCTTCTCCATGAAACCTATCTTTCCTCTCAGGAACAACCTTATTCTTTTCATACTTCACATATTACTTAATTTTGCAATTTTCTAATATGTTTATTATCTTCTTAAAAAATTATTGGTGCCTTTTATTTTTATAGTCTGCTTATTTCTGAAAATCCCACACAAATAAAATCCATTTAGCCTTCCCTTGTAACAAAGATTAAAAGTGGCAAAACAAAGGAAAAAGAAAAATAATTCAGCAAAACCACCTGAGATATCAAAGGTGGCCTGATAGTATGAAATATCCCACACTTATAGTATTCTACCTCTACATTGAAAGGATAGAGGGGTTTATCACGTGTTATTTTATACAAGAGCTATTTGTGTTCATGTGACATTTTCCCTACTAGACTGTGATCTCTGTGATGGCAGGAATCATACTTTACCTAAACTTTGTATTTCCCTTGGTACCCAACACAATGCTCTGTACCCAGGAGGTGGTTAATTAAAAAATGTTTTGTTTATGCTTATTTTGGAAGGACCATTGATTTTTCAGGATTGATGGTTAAGCATGGAACAGCCTGTTTACTGCACTATTATCTTCATGTTTTCAAGAGAAATAGAGGAAGCACCCCCCCACACACCCCAATATTGGATAGATCCATTATATCACACATATGGGAAGATGTGGGTGAGAATTAAAGAGGATGGACAATAAGGATGTGCTATGAATGCATTATTGGAGAGAACATCCACATTGCTGAACTAAAGTACCTGAACAATTGAGGGGTTTGAGGTTTGTTTGGGGTTTTTTGGGGTGGTTGAAAAAGTGGGACATGGAGAGCAAGAGGACCCAATTACCTAGAAAAGAGAAACCAATCAAATGAAAGGAAAAGGGTGGTAACATTTACTCTTCAATTCCCAAGGTTCCTGATGTGTTAACAACCCCTATTGAGAACAGTCACTATCAATTAAGTAAATAACTAAATAACCTCTTAAGCTGAGTACAGAAGTACCATTATAGACATAGACTAATGTCTTTGGACATTCCTTGTTGGATATATTCCAATTCACACATCTATCTCTCATCTTAAATCTGGAGGACTTTGGTTATAGCTATCATAATTTCTGTTTCCAGTCCTCATTTTGGGCCTCAGTCTCTCTCTGTCTCTCTGTCTCTCTGTCTCTCTGTCTCTCTCTCTCTCTCTCTCTCTCTCTCTCTCTCTTTCTCTCTTTAAAAGACTAGAACAGATCTGCCCCAGGAAGACAGTGACAGATAGCTAATTACCAGTTGACAGAAAGGCACTGGAAAAACACAATGAGTGTTCAGTAAAAACCTCCTCAAACTGCAAAATCAAGAGCATAATTATGGACATTTGGAAATTATTGGAGCAACTTGGCCCACTAATAACAACTCTTAAAATGCATCCAAGTCCCATCAAGTTGTTTTATAAATCTTCTGTTTTCAGAAGAGAGGCAGCAACACAGGGTCCCAGATTTTGCATTTCACAGCCAGTCACACCCAAATCAAGAACATGATCCACAGTCATCCCTTATCAAGGATGAACTGTCAGAGTAATTTAGTGCTCCGGCTGGAAGTGAGGACTGGGGGCTGCTGGAGCCAACTCTGGAGAAGGCAGGAGACACAATGAAGGAGGAAAAGAGAGAAACCATCTGTCTGGTGAAGGCTGCACAGCATGCAGTCCATGATAGATTATGAGGGAGAAGCCATTTATCTTCATTCCTGGGGTGGGGAGGAGGTGGTGGCAAAATTAGGAACTCACTTGGGACAAAGCCAAGAGTAAATGATCAAGGCTCTCTCTCTCTCTCTCTCTCTCTCTCTCTCTCTCTCTCTCTCTCTCTCTCTCTCTCTCTCTCCTTAATTTCTTTCCTTCTTTCCTCTCTCTTCCCATCTCATTCTTTATTTGTTCTTTTTTCTCCTCTCTTTCTTGCTCTCCCTCCCTCTTTCTTTCTTCTTTCTCTCTTTTTTGTTTCTCCCTTTCTTCTTTCATCTCTCTCTTTTACCCTATTACTCTTTTTCCCTCTCTACCTCTTCTCCTCTTGTTTACCTGAACAATTCAAGAAGAGTAAGAAAGATCCCTAAGCAAGGATCAAACGCTAGCCCTCAGTCTCTGAAGCCTAGACCTGTAGAGAAATTCAAGGATCATAGAACCAGACATCTAGGGATGGAAGAGATTTGGAAGCCATCTTGTCTAGCCACTCACTATAAAGAAGAAGAAATGAGTGGTCAGGAAAGTTAAGTGACTTGCTCAAAGTCATTAAGATAGTAGGCACCAGAGTTGGGATTTGAACTCAGGTCTTCTGACTCCAAGAGACTGGTTGGAAGGCTACCAATACCTTGCTACAACTGAATTATAGGATCATAGATTTAGAGCTAGAAAGGAATTTAGAAGTCATTTATTTTAATCCCCACCTTTTACAGACAAAGAAACTAAATCTGAGATGAAGTGACTTGTCCAATGAAATAGAAGAGCTAGAATTTGAACTCAGATCTTTTGACTCCAAGTGAAGAACTCTTTTCCTGCTTTGTGGTACTTCCTTGTATTCACTTTCACAAGAATTTCATTTTCTATTTTTTGTATGTTTTTTTGCCTGACATGTAGTAGGTTTTTAATTAAATAACAACAACAATAACTAACGTTTATATAGCATTTACTATGGGCCCGACACTGTCCTAAGCATTTTACAATTATTATCTCAACTTATCATTAAACAGCTTTTAGCTGCTTTAAAAAAATCTTTAATGGGGAATCTTAAAGGGGAAAGACTAAAAAGAAGAAAATAAAGATATGAAGGTGTGAGTATAATGAAAAAATAAAGGATTATTCATAAGAAAAAACAATCAAGGGAGAGTGGGAGACGTATACAAAGGGAGTTATCCAGCCATGAGTTTTGCAATGAAGATGTCCTTCAGTAAATTCAGTACCCTGTGATATTGACCTTTCTTTGAGCCTGTCCTCTTGTCTGTCAGTGTCCCCTAGTTTCTGGCACAGACATCTGTATGTGTAGGGGTGAGCTCAGAATGTATTGTCAAAGGTTGTTTTTGTTCAGTTATTTCAGTTGTGTTCAACTCTTGATGACTCCTTTGGGGATTTTCTTGACAGAGATACTGGACTGCTTTGCCATTTCCTTCTCTAGCTCATTTGACAGCTAAGGAAACTGAGGCAAACAGGGCTAAGCTATTTGTGAAAGGTCACACAGCTAGTAACATGTCTGAGGCCAGATTTGAACTCAGGTCTTCCTGACACTAGGCCTGGTACTCTAAACAACTCACCCATTGCTTCACCTTCTTAGTTGTAGTAACACTGACTTGATTTTGACTTTCTCCTCCTGCCTGAATTTGGCTCACCTGGAACTCAGATTTGTCTCTGTTTTACTCACTTTTTTCTCAGTGGTTCCTCTGGTAATTTGATGCTCAATCCCCTCATCTGTCCTGCAATAGGTGGAGCACTCTAGGCCACCCAAGATACCCTTGGCTAAGCCTGTAAGACTCCTGTGCTGGGTCTGAGGTCCTCAGGGTGCTCTTCTTCCCACTTCTCACATATCTCTTATGAAGGCAGATTCCCTTTCTTCAAGTTTTGACTCATCATTTAACTCCATGGTGATCAGAGAAAACAAAGTTCAAATTCACTTGGGTCAAACTTGTCAAGCCTCCACCACTTATCAGGAACCCCAAGGAAAAGTCAGCATTATTTCCTTACTGAGGCAACCTGAAACAGTGGAAAGGGTTCTGGTTAGAGCCAGAAGACATGGGTTCCAATCCTGCCCTTACTACCTGAGTGACTTTGGACAAGTCACTTAACCTGTCTGTGCCTAAATGTCCAATAAAAGGAAGAGGTTAGGGGGCAACTAGGTGACACAGTGGATAAAGCACCGGCCCTAGATTCAGGAGGAGCTGATTTCAAATCCGACCTTAGACATTTGACACTTACTAGTTTTGTGACCCTGGGCAAGTCACTTAACCCTCATTACCCTACCCAAAAAAAAAATAATAATGAATTGCTGATCAGAGTAACTGTCAATCTGCATTGGCAGCTATAATTTCCTCATGGGAAGTTTCCTTTATAAAGTACATCACTCATCCAACCTCTTATTTCTCTTTCCTGAACTACCCTTCCCCCCAAAAAAGAATATAGATTACAGTAAATCATAGGTTAGATGGAAAACTTTGCCACTGAGATGGAAGAGAAGTGTGACTGTTGCCTTGTCTATCAATGTCCCCCTCTCTAGGGAAGGAGTTGGTGACTAGGGAGCAAATTCTAAGGCTTGAAAGAGAAGCCATCTTGGGGAATGAAGACATGATCTACATGGTACAAGGGAGAAAACAGTACCCAAGAGGCATGCCCAATCTAACCATGGGACTTGAAAGGGGGTAGGAACTAAGGGTCAAAACAGGAAAGTATAGCATGGAGAGGCCCAGTAGAAATTGTCCATCTCAACCACCTTAAGACAGTGTTCCTTTTGTTGTTTTGTCATTGTCCTCATGATGTTCCCTCTTTGTCCCTCTACAGTAACACTGCCATAATCTCAGACGATATCAACCCTAACACATGGGCATGGTCAAGTTCAAGTGCATCATATGTTATCTTGGTTAAACATGTGGTAATGAGCTGGTACATCAAATGACAGATCTGGAATGGTCATGAAACCAATCAAAACTAAGCAGGCTGATTGCACACTGCCTATTTCAATCAGCTTAGTAATACATTTAAACCAGGTCTTTCCAGTGGTTGTGGTGTAGACAAGAACAAAGAAAAATCCCACTCTGTTTTTTTGGCACTAGCCTTTCTCCCTTTGACAGAATAACCCCAACCTTTCCACACCTCCATCCTCCAGCCTAGTACCATTTCCCCTTGGTGCCTTTTATACTTTCCAGAATCTCCAATATCTTCAATCAATGCCTTGTACAAGGGGCAGCAGGTGGTTCAATGGGGAGAGTGTCAGGCCTAGAGTATGGAAGACTCAATTTCCTGAGTTGAAATCTGCTCTCAGACACTTTGTAGTGATGTGACCTTGAGAAAGTCACTTAATCATTTTTACCTCAGTTTCCTCATCCATCAAATGAGCTAGAGATAGAAATGACAAAACCATTCCTGTATCTTTGCCAAGAAATCCTGAAATGGGTTCACAAAGAGTTATTCTTGACTGAACAACAACAACAAAATAACAACATGCCTTGTACTTTCTAGGCTACAAACTTGTTTTCCCAGGTAATTGGTACCTCCTTGCTTTTAATGTCATATGTAAGAAACATATGGGTCTGAGCAGGATCCCTCCCCTCCTGACAATCTGCCTTCCCTGCCACCCAGCAATTTTTAGTTTCCCAGGACAGCCTCTGTTTCCTGGAGTGTTAATGATGGAAGCTGGTTGGTATAACGGAGTCAAGAAGATGAGTTCATATATTGCCTGGTATGCTTGTCTGTTGTGTGACCTTGGACAAGTCACTCAGCTTCAGTTTCCTCATCTCTAAAATGGAAATAATAATGGTAGTTGCTTCCCAGGTTTTTTTGTGAGGAACGAATGAGATTGTATGTGTATATTATATATATTTGATATCACTTACACACATATATGCACATACATCTATATATATATATATACATAAACATGTAGTGTATACCATCATATGTGGAAATATATGGATATATACATATAAGTGAATATATGTATGTATAAACATTCATTACATCGCAAAACTATAAAGCATAACATTGATATTATTGTGATTTTGGTGATGATGATGAAAGACCCAGAAGCCACATCAATCCATCTGGTGAAAACTTGGGATGTCAATATGCCAAGTGCTAGAAGTACCCTATTACAAGACCATTGTGGACAACAATCATGGCCAAGGCTCTTCAGTAACATCTTTTCTTGTATCTCTTCCTGTCCTGGAAGTACTGGTCCTGACCTCCAGTGTGGGGTTGGTATATTTTACTAGCTTTTGTAATAGTAGCAGTGATCACAGATTAAGTTTAGGGCTTTGCTTGCCCAACCCCACCCTCTATCCCCCACCCTCCCCCATCTCCCTCCATCCCCTACCCTCCCCCCATCTCCCCCCCACCCCCCATCCACTCTCCACAGTAATGTTGCCTTATTACATCTGACTTCCCTTTAGTGATCTCTTGGGTATCTCCAGTTAGTCAATCAACAAGCATTTATTAAGTACCTACTATGTTCCAGGTACTGAGAATACAAAGGAAAAATAGAAAGTCCCTAGCTTTGAAGAGTCTAGAAACTACCAGGGAAGAAAATATTTATATGTATAGTAATAAATAAACTAGATTGATAAAACATAATGGAATAAATGGAACATTAGATGCTGGAGGCATCATGACCCCCTTCAATGACCTACTGCTTTCAGCATTCACTGCTTCAGTCTAACTCTTCTTCAAAATCTATTTAAATCTTAGCAGTGGACCACAATAATAGTGAATGATCCCTATTTTTATCATCCAAAGTGAGTTAGAAGGGGCTTCAGAGCTATTCCAATCTAAACCCTTAAAATCCAATCCAATGGGGCAGCTAGATGGTGCAGTGGATAAGGCACTGGCCCTGGATTCAGGAGTACCTGAGTTCAAATCCAACCTCAGACACTTAACACTTCCTCCAGTGTGACCCTGGGCAAGTCACTTAACCCCAATTGCCTCACAAAAAAAAATCTAATCCAACATTGATTTTGAAGATGAGTAAACTGAGGCACAGAGAGATAGTAGGATTTATTCAGAATCACACCAGATGTCCAGAGTGGAGTTGGTATTTAAACTCAGGTCATCTGGCCCCAAATGTAGAGCTTTTTTCATTATACCAAGTAACCCAGTTGGACTGATTGCCTCATCCTCTGTATTCTACCTCAGAGCAATCAGCCTTGTCACCAAAATCTCCCCTGCCTATGAGAAGATAACAGTGGGAAACAGTGGGGAAGTATGGCTACTAAAAAGACAGGTCAGCAGTTGAGTGAAAATGATTGGCTGCTAAACTATTCATCCCTAGGTTGTCTTTTACCCCCCAGTCTTGTCCATTTTCCAGTGTCCCAATGCTTTATGAGTCCTGAAGACCAGTTAGAGAATGAGGGTACCCTCTGAATTGTCAGTGCAAGCTTGGGTTGCTGGGGTTTGTTCCTTTCCTTTTTAAATATCACAAGCCAGCCACACTTAACTCCTAATTCCACTTCTTGATTAAACATTAAAGGTTTGCACTGGCTCAGCAGAACTCAAAGCTGTCTATTAACTTACAATCTCACTAAATTCATAAATCTAATTTGGCAATGGCACGATGCCAGGAGCAAATGTAAGATTAACGTTTTTGGAAATATCAGGGCTGGAAAATTAAAATTCTTCTAACGTTGTTGCTTCTTTTTAATTGATTGATTTAACAGAATTCCTAGAGGCCACTCATAGATTTCCCCATGGTGGGAGAAAGGGAAATGGAATTTAAAAGAAAGAAAGCTAAAGTCCTTCCAGGCATTATCTTGAGAAAATCTATTCACAATAGGGGTCAAAAAAACAAGACATAAAACCTCAACTGACCTCAAAAATCTGCAACCATAAAATGTTAGAACATAGAATGTTGAAATATTAAAATATGGACTGTTATCCCATAGAGACCACATGGTATAATAGAATCAATCAATATTTACTAAGCACCCTTTATGTTCCAGGGGCAGGTAGGTGGCACAGTGGATAGAGTGCCAAGCCTGGAGTCAGGAAGGTTCATCTTCCTGAGTTCAAATCTGGCCTCAGTCTAGGTGTGTAACCCTGGGCTAGTCACTTAACCTTGTTTACCTCAATTTCCTCATCTGTCAAATGAGGTGCAGAAGGAAATGGCTAACTATTCTAGTATCCTTGCCAAGAAAACGCCTAATGTCATTATGAAGAGTTAAGCATGACTGAAACAACCAAACAACAAAAGAAAAATGTGGCAGGCACAGTGCTGACCACTAAGCATTGAGAAAGGAAACTCACCTCCCAGATGCTTTGTGTGACTTTGGACAAGTCACTTCCTTATGCCTCAGTTTCCTCTTTTGCAAAATGAGAGGGATGCACTAGGTGGTTCCTGAGGTTTTTCAAAGCTCTAGAGCTGGGATGCTCTTATTTACTTTGAACCTCCTATCACCCAGTGATGGAAGGAATAAGTTAGAATGTTAGGATGGGGAATGTTAGAACATAAAGTGTCAGGAGATAGAATGTTCAACCTGGAGGAAAACTTAGAAATGGTTGAATGCAACCCTTCATTGTACAATAGAGAAAGCCCGAGGCGCTGAGGTCCAATGTGACTTGGCCAAAATCCCTCAGATGGTTAAAGACAGAGCCCAGACTAGACCCAGGTCTTCTCACCCTCCCCCTGGGGGCCCTCTCCTACTAAAAGCTGTAATCATGGGGTACATTTAGACTTCCAGACCATCACCCGCTTGACAGCAACAATGTTCCCATGTCGCTTGCTTCAGCCCAAAGCTGTTTCTCACACCCACTTGCAAACTGAAGAAAGTTTATTTTTGTAAGGAGCTTGCAGATCAGGGAGGGGGGAATACTGTGCTCAACTTGACCTGTGAAAATTTGATTTCTGTTTCATGAGCAAGAGCCAAACACCAGGAGCTGCCAGATGCTTGTATTTCTCCTAGACCAGATGGAAACCAAGGGGTTGTTTTCTCAAAGGTCAAATAGTGAGTGACGAGTTTCTTACCAAGCTCTCAGCAGGGTGTTTGTGGCATCTTGAGCATTATCACTCAGCTAGAGAGGAATTAGGTTCTGATTCTCTGGAAGATGGACTAGTACTGATTTGGTGAACAGAAAAATCCCAGACAGCATTGCGTTTCACAAAATTTGAAGGAGGCCAATGTTGTCTTTCCTGGAACCTGCCTTCCAAATTCTGTGACACCACCCTTCCCCCCCCCTTTTTTTTTTATTCCAGAGCACCAGCCTCATTTTTCCTCATCCCTTTTGGGGGAGAGGGGGAACTGTTCTTATAAAGGGCTTTTTCTATCAGTCATTTTCACTTTAGTAATAATTTGATCCTGGGTCCTTTCTTCCAAGGTTGTTTGATGTTAAAACCACATCTTTGTGGAATTTATATTCCCTGTTTATTTATATTGTTTATTTATATGCCCTGTTTCAGGAATTTCAGCCATCAATGAAATGGTTGGAGAAACATTTTTAGGAGTGGGGGGCTTGCCCAAAGCATCCAAAATCACATTATTAAAACAGTCAGAAATGTAATTCCTCTAAGTATAGCCCTGGCTCTTATTCTTTATTAAACTTAGAAAAATATCTGACTCAAAAAAAACCTAAAACCTTACCCTGTACAATTAACAAGAACAAGAACAACAATATTTATATATTTGTCTAAGGTTTGTGAAAGAATTTGCATGTTATCTAACCACCTGATCTTCACAGCAACCATGTGAGATAGATGCTGTTATTATCATTGTCCCCATTTTCTAGATGGGGAAATTGATGCTGAAGGAAGTTTAGTGACTTGACCATGGTTATCTACTTGGTAAATGTCTAAGGCAAAATTTGTACTCATCTTCTTGTTTATTAAGTCTAGTGCTCTATATACTATGCCACTTAGATGCCTAAGGGTTGCATATACTGGGTGGGGGGAGGAGAACCTCTTCCCTAAGGTGGGGGAGGAGGGAATCACTAAAATGGAAAAACTCAAGAAGGGAAGGGTAGCAATATAATGTGTAATGAGTGGGCCTTGGGGCCAATATGACCTGGATGTAAGTTCTGCCTCTGAAACTGTGTGATCATTGGCAAATCATTTAATTTCCCAGTGACTCGGGTAATTTCCTAAATCTATAAAGGGCAGAGCAAGTACCAATCTGAATTGGTAGAGGAAGCAAAGAAGGAAAGAAAAAAGGAAGAAAGGAAAGGAAGAAGGAAGGAAGGAAGAAAGGTAGGGATGAAGGAAGGAAAGAAAGGAAGGGAGGGAAGGAGGAAGGAAGAAGGAAGGAAGGAAGGAAGGAAGGAAGGAAGGAAGGAAGGAAGGAAGGAAGGAAGGAAGGAAGGAAGGAAGGAAGGAAGGAAGGAATTGAAGGAAGGAATAAAAGAATGGAAGGAAGGAAAGAGAGAAGGAAGGAAGAAAGGAAGGGAAGGAGGAAGGGAGGGAAGGAGGGAGAGAGGAAGGAAGGAATGGAAGGAAGAAAGGAAGGAGGGAAGGGAGGGATGGAGGGAAATAAACTTTGATTAAGCACTTACTTACCAGGTACATTGCTAAGTGCTGGGAATACAAATGAAAGCAAAAAAGAAAGTCCCCCCCCACCCCCAAGGAGTTTATATTCTATTGGGGAAATTCAATGCAAAAAAGGGAGATGGAAGGAGGAGGGAGCATGCTCCAGAAGTCCAGAAGCCAGTATCTGGGTAGGGAGTATAAAGAAGCCCCATCCAGGACTCTACAAAGTGGAGACTCCAGGAGGAATTCACCAATGGGACAAGGGGCAGATTTTACTGAAGGATTTTCAAGGCTGAGAGGGGCCACAGGTGTGGTTGAATAATTGCAAGGCGACAAGGCCCCAGGTGCTGAAGGAAGTTTAAGATGAAAGGAAATATCATCTTGCAGAAGTCCCCTCTATCAATGAAACCACAGTCTAGTTCCAAACCAGTATTTATCTATTAAGCTCAGGTGTCTGTGGGCATGGTCGATACATACACATACACATGCATACATCTCTCTATAGAGATCAATGAAACCACAATTTGGCTAAAAACCAATGCTTATCTAATGAACTCAAAGATCACTGTGTGTGCATGCATGCATGCATACATACACCTATGTAAAATCAGTGCTAAATAAGCAAGGCAGATGCTAAGTCTAGAAGCAGTTTACAGGAGAGATAAGTTTGGGTTAGAGTAGTCAAAGCTACTCCATGGAGGGACTGCAACTCAGCCCAGAAGGCAGAGAGAAAGGGGACTCGGCATTGTAAACAGCAAGAATCAGCAGGAACAGACTCAGGAAAACACTCAGAGTTATTGGGGGAAAGGGCTTCTTTTGGGGGAGTAATTAATTTGAACAACTGAAGAGCAGACTGTGGAGGACCTTGAACTCTAAGCTAAGGACATGAGACTTTATCCTGTAGGTTTCAATGAGCCACTGAAGCTCGTGAAGCAGGCAAGAGACAGCATCTTCCAAGCCAGCATGGGAACGTTTGGGGAAGGTGTATTTACCAGTATCTAGCAGCAGGGGGCAGTAGAGAGCTGTGTCCTGATCAACATGGACGTGAGGCACAATTTTCTGCCTCACCTCCCTGCAGATTTCAGCATTAGCAATGAGGGATGAGAGAGCAGAGGGTAGAAAACCAAACATCGAGCCACACTCAAAATCAAACTAATTATCTTTCCCCCAAAACCTGCTTCCCTTTCTGACTCCTGTTTTGTTTCGTGCCACCGGCACTTTCCAAATCATACCTGTCTTTCTATTTTTTTATACCTCACAATTATCTTAGGGAGAAAGTATGGCCTGTGGATAGAACACTGGTGCAGGTTTCAGAGGACTTGGGTTCAAATATGATATCTACTGTGTGGCCTCCTTGGGACTCAGTTTCTTCATCTAGAAAATGAGGGAGGTAGGAAAAGCTGTGTCCTGAAGCAGCTCCCAGTCTATGCATCTATGAAACCTCCAAGAGAGGAATGTTCAGTTCAAGTATGACAATTCCCAGTTATCTCTCTATACTCCTAGCTAAGACAGCCAAAAAACAAAAAATGGCTGTCCGCTCTGATGCCTTCCTTAGAACTGATCAGTCCTATTTACATTTGGTTATCAGGAAGCCAAATCATTTTAAGAACTCATAGGGCTGGGGCCGCTAGGTGGCGCAGTGGATAGAGCACCAGCCCTGGAGTCAGGAGTGCCTGAGTTCAAATCTGGCCTCAGACACTTAACACTTACTAGCTGTGTGACCCTGGGCAAGTCACTTAACCCCAATTGCCTCACTAAAAAAAAAAAAAAAAAGGAAAAGAAAAAAACTCATAGGGCTCAGATCACTGTTGGGCCTCCCTTAAAAAAAGGATAGATCATCAAATTAATTAAACCCTCTCGCCAAGGAGCATGTTCTTGAGTTTGGATCTGATCTGGATTGAAAATCATCATCTTTCCATTCCATGGAATTTATAGGCTACTGAATTTGTGGTCAACCCAAACACTACCTCTGACTAACTATGTGATGGACAAATCATTTAACCTCTTTAGGCCTCATTTTCTTCATCTATAAAATGAGGGGATTGGGCCTCTACAATTCCCTCCAACTCTTACTCTATGATCATAAGATATTCAATATAGGGAGGGATGCCACATAAGCAAGCTAAAATTGCAATCAGAAGGCCTGGGATTGAAATCAGGTACATTTACTGTCTTTTTGTTCACGAACAAGTTATTTCACCTCACTGAGCCTCCGTTTCCTATATCTATAAAAGAGAAATAATAGAACTCATACTATTTATCTGCCTTACCAGGTTCTTTTGAAGAAAACACTTTGTAATCCTTAACTATCGGTTATACATGGACTCATCCTCATGATTTATGTCTTAGGCGCCTGCAGAGCCATGCTGGGGGAGGGGAAGGGGGGGGAGTAGATTGAAAATCAGAAGACCTACATCCAAGCTCGGGGAGTTTGCACTAAATGGCTGAGTGACCTTGGGTAGGTTGCTTGACCTCTGTGGGTTTCAGTTTCTCCATCAGTAGACTAAGAGGATTGGACAGAATCATCTCCTAGGTCCCTTCCAGATCTGACATCATGAAGTTCTGTTATTCACTCAGACAAACCCTGGTTGGGCTGACAGCTGGGCTCCCAGCTGTTTTGGCCCTAACCCAAAGGAGTGACTACTTGTGGGAATTTGGGGCTCAGTGGCAGCCCGAGGGGGAGGGACTTTTGAGGAGGCAGGGTTTTTGTTTTGTTTTGGGGGAGATTTTTAATAGCCTTCCTGTCACCCTGCTCACAAGGAGGGATCTATGCAAAAAGCAGTCCCTGGGGACCGGGTGGCCTGGGAGAAAGGGAGATAGGGTGGATAGTTAAAGAGAAGAATAGATTTTCAGAAAATTAAGATATTGAAAGAGAGAGAGAGAGAGAGAGAGAGAGAGAGAGAGAGAGAGAGAGAGAGAGAGAGAGAGAGAGAAACAGAGAGACAGAGAACCAAGGAAGATTTCCCCTTTGCTCTCTCCTCATACTGGTATCTAGATATGCATTTAGTAGTTATGAATGAGAAGGGAAGTAGAAACATGATAGTTTCCTACTGTGAGTCGAGAGACCCAGTTCTAATCCAGGTTCTAGCTGCATGGAACATTGCCAGGGGCACAAAACAATTAAGCCTGGTTAGTTATGCCAGCATCTGGAATTTGGATAGCTACTGCTCTCAGCAACCTTCATTAATCTTTGAGACTCAAAATTCTCACTCTCCTTACCTAAAGACAAGGGGCTCATTCAAAGTTCTGCATGCATTAGCAGTAAATATTTCGGTTAGTTTGCTTGTGTTTTCTTTTGCCTCTAGGGCTCTTGAAATTCATCCCTTTTCTTTCTTAATTCTTTGATGCTTAGAAGGGGAAATTGTTTTCAGAGATTTTGCTTTTATTGGTTTGTGATTGATAAATGATTGAATGCTGTTTAAATTGAGAATATCCTTTTCTCTTAAGTTCTGAACTTGAAGCTTCAGTATTTTGGGTCTTAGGGAAGAAGGATTAGGCAAATGTTGTGGTCCCGCCTCACTGTTAGTTTCCCCATAATATTGAAATGGCTTTAGGTACCCAATCTTACCATGGAGTGAAAAATAACACAAAGTTTTAGATGGAAGGGGCAAAGGAGTATGGTAGAGCTTGGTCAGGAGAAGAGGACACAGTAGTATTCCTTACCTAGTTGGTACAAACTAACAGTCAGGGGGAGAGAACCAGATAACAGTGGCTGGGCTAGATGAGAAGAAAGTTTCAGCTAGACAAAGCTCAGATGCCATAATACCAAGAAAACAACAAGCCAGAAGAAACAGTACTGAGGAGTTCAGTCTGAGATGAATGAAGTGGAAACCAACACTAGCAGAAGGAAGGGGGAAATAAAAGCAGGAAGACTGGGGTCTGTTACTTGAATTTTAAGACAGGGACTGGTTAGAGTAGGAAATGAAGTTGAATGGATCTATGTATTGTACGGAATGAAGGGAATAGGAGGAAAGGTTGTGTGTAGTGGGACATGGTAGAGAGGGAACATATGAGCAACTATTTTATTTTATTTTGTTTGTGTTTTTTGTTTGTTTTTGTTTTTTTAAGTAGGGAAATGAGGGTTAAGTGACTTGCCCAGGGTCACACAGCTAGTAAGTGTCAAGTGTCTGAGGTCAGATTCGAACTCAGGTCCTCCTGAATTCCGGGCCAGTGCTTTATCCATTGCGCTACCTAGCTGCCCCTAGCTGCAACTATTTTAAATGGATGAGAAACTAGCTATATGGCCTTTTTAAAAATTAGAAAAAGCACAATTATACATTTGGAGGTTGAATAAATTTGGTGGGCATTCTTTGGCCTTTTAGCTTGTTGGCATGCTCATTGGCACCTCACTGAGAGGGCAAGGGATGCTGCTGGACTTGGTCTCCATCAACCAAGGCTGTCCCAAAGATGATTGGCTGGGACTGGTGGGGCAGAAAAGGTGGACTATTACCTAGTTGTTGAAAAGCAGCATCTCTGTGCCAACAAAGAAAAGGGGTCAGACAGCTCACTCTCAGTCATTTTTCATTTTTTTCAACTTTTCATTGTTCAAAGGACCAATCGCAATGCAGCAGAGTATAGACTTGGTGTTTAGGAAGGGCTTAAAGGAAGCCTGTGCATGTTCTCTCTCTTCTCCCTGGTTCTCTCTCCAGGGAACCATTAACATTAGCATTGGGACAGAAAGGGAGTTATGCGTACATAACAAATTTGTGAGCTCTGGAGACCTGATAGCAGACTTAACCAGCCCAAGTAAAGTCAACAACCAGGACAATGATGGAGGTCCTGCAGAAGCACATTGCAGGAACAGACAGGTACTTACCCAGTTGGCAAAAGAGGGATGTTTCTTGACAGCAGTTCTAAATGCCAACCAAGAGAAAGCTCAATGGCATAGTGAATAGAGTGCTAGACCTGGAGTCAGGAAGAACTGAATTGAAATCTGGCCTCAGACATTTATTAGCTGTGTGACCTTGAACAAGTCACTTAACCTTTGTTTGCCTCAGTTTCTTCACCTATAAAATGTGGATAATGGCAGCAATTACCTCCCGGGGTGTTATTTTGCAAACTTTAAAGTGCCATATGAAAAACTAGTTATAATTATTTTAGTTTCCCAATGGGTGTGATCCTAGAATTTTTAAGAGCTGGAGTGGGGCAGTTGGCCCATTCTTGGGGGTTGCCTCATGAGTAATTCTAAGTTCAAGAATTGAGAGACAACCCTGTAAAGAGAACAGTGGTTGCTGAGCACTGTCCATAAAGGGACATACTGGAGATACCTCGGTGCCTCTGACCTCTTCTGACATTTGGTAAATTCTTCGTAAGAATCTCTATTAGATGAAGTACCTACAACAGCCATGCTTACCTCTTATATGGGTTGTCTTTTCCCATTAGAATGTAAGATCCTTGAGGTCAGGGACTATCTTTCTTTTTGCTTGATTTTACTTTCCCAGGATTTAGCTTGGTATCTGGCATGCAGTAAGCACTTAAAATCTAATCTAATATTGGGGAAAAAAGATGATTAACTGTCTTATGCTGTGAGAAAAACAGTATAGAATAAAAAATATGATTTGGGGACCAAGAGATTAGGATCTTGAATCTTTCTGTAATAAGAGAATTATTATAATAACCGATTATTCATTCAGTGCAGGGCTGATGAAAAGAGGGACAGACATATACCCTCTCCAACATGTGTTTCCCTTCCAGGGGAGTCCAAGCCTTTAGAGTAGTACCCTAAGGCTGAATATCTTTGTGATAAATGTCTTTGAGTCTGAATGGTATGTGTATTTGTTAGGGGCAGGGATAAAAGTGAGTTTCTTCCAGAACACTGGGGAGTTGCTTGTTCAGCAGACCTAAAGTATGCTTGACAACTGGAAGATGTCTAAATCACAGAGTAACTCTACAAGTCTGGAAGATGCTTATATAGGACTCTATTGCCCTGCTTTCAACTCCAAGTTAATTCCCTTCTATGATCAACTTATGGACTGTTTGAATGTTTTATGTGTTTTCTATATTGGCTTTATAGACTCCATTGAATCCTTTATATAATTTTTTTTCAGGGTGAAATAAAGGCTATATTCTACCCATATAGATACTGTAAGTGCTTGTATAGGAACTAAGGACCCTGTTACCCACATTTTGGAAAATCTAGACACAAGCTATATTTGAATTATATGTGGAGACTTTATTAGAACAAACTCTGGGTCGGAGAAGTTACTAAAGAGAACATGAACATGTTTGCACTCACCCTCCAGATCAAACCTGACCTCTAGAGGTGGGAAGGGGTCTGGGTAAAGACTTATAAATAATCCATTGCTATGTTTGCAAGTATTCTCTGTGTGATTTAGGGTGAGTCATTTAATAATGATACTTTTTACCTTTGGTTCTGGACCTGTGGGATTTTTTTTTTCTGTATAGATAACTCCTAGCTTTTCTGTGACTTATAGTCTTAGGTAGTTACAAGAAGCACTGAAAACCTAAATAAACTGCCCATAGTCATCCAGCTAGTAGATATCATAGGATGGGAAACTCAGTTTTCCTGAATTTCCAGTAAGCTAATCTAGCTAGCCATGAAGGGAGAATTTCAGTTGAAGTGGAAGGGTGGGAATGGGGCTAAATGGCACAGTAGATAAAGTGTCAGCCCATGAGTCAGGAGGACCTGAGTTCAAATCTGACCTCAGACACTTAGCTGTGTGACCCTGGGCAAGTCACTTAACCTTGTCTGTCTCAGTCTCCTCATTTGTAAAATGAGCTGGAGAAGGAAATGGCAGACAACTTCAGTAGCTTTGCCAAAACCCAAATGCAATCATGAAGACTGAAATGACGACATTAGTAATTTTAGTTAACATCATGATCATCTGATACAATTCCTAGAATGCTGTGATTTCAGAAAAAAATCAAAATTGCAGGGGTGGGGGTGTGTGAAAGGACCCCATGGGAAAGAACAGGATGCATAGTGGGTGTCAGTAGATTGTCATATTCTGACAATGATTACTTGTGAGCAAAATGTGTCATGTAAGACTTGGGGACTATAAATGTCTCTGTGATCTCCACAACACAAGTACTCTCTGAATTGGGGCAGAGTGCAATCTACCTATACTTTCTTGTTCCGTGTGACTCTTCTTCATGTCTTCCCATTAAATCCTATACCATAAGGTTTGCCCAATATAATAAAACTTTCCTTTATCGCCTTTATTTTTGACCTTACAAGGGTACCAATGTCTCTTCCTCCTCCTCACTGAAGTATCTGCCCACCTCCCTTTATAGTTTGACATCTCTTAGGTGAAGTCTTCTCCACCAGAGGTATCAAGCTCAGCCCCATGGCTACTAGTAGCAACAAAACTCCAGTCTGCAGCCTAACAAGATTCAAATAAATGGGGAAACATTCAACAAAATAAATAAAAAACATAACACAACATAGATAATGTTAATTTGTGGTTTTCTAAGCCAATATGTAGCCCACAGGGATCCATTTCTATCTGAGTTAGACACCATCATCCTAAGTCATATTAGAGTTGTAAAAGTCATGAAAAACATCACTGAAGGAATGTACAAGTAAAGGAATCGGTACTAAATAGAGTGCTAGACCTGGTGTCAGGAAAACCTGAGTTCAAATCTCAGATACTTACTAGTTGTGTGACCCTGGAGTCATTTAACTCCTGTTTGCCTCAGTGTCCTCTTCTGTGAAATGGGGATACTAATAGCATCTACCTCCCAGTATTGTGGTGAGGATCAAATGAGATAATAATTGTAAAGTTCTTATCACAGTGCCTGACACATGGTGCTATATTCATGTTAGCTATTACCATCATCATCATTATTGTCAGTGTAATAACAGATGGGTAGCTACAGGATGTTAAGAGATTTAGATGGAGACTTCCCTAAAGGTAAGGAGATCTTCTATGCGGGAATGATGGGAGCATATGTACATGGCCCTTCTCTCCCCTTGTACTGAAGGACAAGAGAGTGGAATGCTAACCCCTCCAATGCATTTCTTTATAAAGGGCAGAAACCAGACTCTCAATTCATTCCACTTTACATCTGCTTCAACATCATGGAACAAGATGCTTGCACATCAGGTACCCCCTAGAGTCCCATTCCTTCAGCCCCAGGTGGTACCTGATACAAGAGCATTTTGTTTCATAGCATGGAAACTAGGCAAAGTAACACATACAAAATAGAGTAAGTTGAGGAATACAGTCTCTGGCTTTTATAAAGTGTGACTATATTTGCTTTGGTCACTGAGCTGGTGAGAGAGCATATACCACTTTGTTTTACCATCTGTAGTATGGGGCTAACAAAATCAAGGTCACAGAAGGGACAAAACTCGCATATGCCCACAAAATAATCCATAGATAGAAATGTGCCAGCAATCCCAGAGATATCACAAGACAATATGGTATCCAAGGTAAGTGAGAGGACCAACAGTAAGGAGATTTGAACCTTGACATGGTTGAGGAAGGTTTCTAGAAAGCACTAAGCCTCCAGTTAAGCTGGAGATGGAGATATAGGTGAGCACAGAGACAGTAGCAATAAAGGGTTCTGTTGACAGTAGGGAACTCAGTTTTGGTTTGGGTTTTGTTTTGCTTTGTTTGGGAGCAGAGAATTTGTGCAAGGGACAGTAGTTAGGAAGGACATCCTAGATCCCACTCATGGTTCTGTCTCTGATAGAACAGGGGAGTTACACAGCCAATAAGTGTTAGAAGCAGCATACCTGAATGTCTTCTTGGCTTCAAGGTTAGCTCACTATCTACCATCCCACACTGCCTCTCACAAAAGAGGTACAAAGTCTTGATATCCCAGGACTTTCTGTTCAAGGGCACAATCACTGTCTCTATACTCATGGTCATCTGATAGATGTCAGTCATATCCCCCCTCTGGCCTGGTCATTCCCACCTGAAGGAGACCTCTTTAATTCTCTCTTCATAGAGTTGCCCCCCTTTCAGAGAAGATGAAGGGGAAATATATCATTTAGGACACTGAAAAAAAAAACAAAAACGATTGGGAGAAGCACCAGGAAATATACTATGAGATCAATTCCTTCTCAGCCCCTGGGCAACACATTCACTCACTCTGCCCATTTCCGTCTCTAGCCACTGCAGCAGCCCAGGATGTGATTAATCTATTCTCTGGGCTGAGTTTGGTCCAAAGGCTCCCCCAGTCTCCCAGGAATTCTCTCTAAATGCAATTTTTGAAAGCAAAGCCTTTTCTTTTTAGCCGAAGGTCGGGAAAAAAATAACAACAATAATACAACCTAAATCCAATTTTCAATTTAGCTTTCACAAAGAGGGGAAAGGACCCACGTCTCAGGGCCCATAGCCCAGCAGACAGCTTGCCATTTTTGTCTCCATACGGTTGTTCTGTAATTCAAGGAGTAGCTCAAATGGGAAAAGCTGTCCATAATTGCTGGCAGGGCGAGCGGTCTGCATTAATGGAGTGCAGGAAAAGCCTTTGGGGAGGGAACATTAGAAAAATGGCAGGCAGGGGTTAAGACTCAGGAGGGTTATTTTTTATTTGTGCGGGAACAAATTTCTGATTCTTTTTTTTTTTTTTTTTGCCTTCAAAGCCCCAGATGAATAGAGGGAAAAAAAAGTGAGCTGAATTGGTTCCAATTTGCAGTGAGAGTGCAATTCCAATTGATTTAAAGTAGAGAGCAACACAGGTAATGATCACAGAAAGAGGCTGGAATTAGTCAATAAATAAGGCGCGAGGTCCCCAGTCCAACTTCTCTTTCATTAGCTTTAAGGGATGAGAATAAAAATATAGGTAGTTTCATTTATCAGACTCCTAATAAAAGCTCTTAGTGATGGGTCCCTAGCTCAGGCTAGGGCACTGGTAGCACTTAGCTCTGATTCAGAATTTACCACCAATTCAATCCCTCCTTTAACACCCAGGACATTCACTTAACAACCTCAGCCTCATGAAGAGTCCCATCTGCTCTTAGCCTTAAGAACCCAAAGGCAGATTCCCCATGCCTCTTGATCTCTTCTGTGCAGTGGAGATGGGAATTCATAGCTGAAGTGCTGTGTCCAATAGGAACCTTCTTCCATTCCTCCTTCTCTGTAGGGACCACCACCCCCTCTCTGGCTTTGGGACAAGGCAGTGTAGACTTTCACAAACTGGAAAACAGCCTGCTTCACCAAGTCTTTAGTGGCATGGAGGGAAGAGTCCCAGAATTAGGGTCAAGGGACCCTGCTCGAATAGTCAGCTCCTGGTTCTGTCACATGATTATCAACCTCTTCCCTTTCAAAAAGTCTGTGTTCTGCCATGACCTACTTGGTGATCCTCACACATGACACAGTATCTCAGGTATTCTTCACCTTTTCTTGTATCTTGGATCCCTTTGACATTCTGGGGAAGCCTATGTGTCCTTCTTCAGAGTAGTGTTTTTAAATCTTTAAATAAAATATAAAGGATTACAAAGAAGTGAATTATATTGAAATACACATATATGCCTATGTGCATCATGCATATATAAGCTTTAATAGTTTATTTTATATGCATGTGATTGTATTTAAGCTTTAATGGCTTAAAACTTCATTAGACCTTCGGGAAACCCTGTATAAGCACTATATATGTTTTGGCATGCACATACATACATACATACACATGCTTAGGCATTTCCTTGTATACATATATACATGCAATGTAACTACAAGGTATTTTGGGGGAAGAAGGGACTGGCACGGGAGTGGTGGGGGGTGGAATGTGGAGCTGGGATAAAGAATAACTTCATGTAGAAAATGACTCAAGCTGAGCCATGAGTCAAACTAGGGACTATAAAGGGAATAGGGAAGATGACCCTCTGAAATCTATCTACAAATGCTACTCCTAGCCGGCAAGAATTAGGAACCCTTGCTGTATCACCTGGCTTCACCTGCTTCCTCCAGACTCTGGGCTATTGTCTGACACACACCCCCACCACCTCCATGCTTGAAATATACTCTTTCCTTACCTATTCCCTTTATAGTCTAGTTTGATTCAGCATTCATCTTGAGTAACTTTTCACATAAGGTTTTTCCTTACCCCCAACTCTATACCTTTCCCCCCCAGTAGTCTCTTCTTCCTTCGAAATGCCTTGTAGTTATTTGTGTGTATTTATACATGTGTACATGTGCGTGCACATGAACATGTATATGTACATGCATGCTTAAACATGGTATTCTAAAGGTCTTAGTGTCATTTTAAGCTATCAAAGCTTACATACATAAACATATATACAAAATAAACTATTAAAATTTAAAAGGGGAAAATTATGTGTGTACATGTATGTATGTATGTACTATGTATTTATGTGTGTGTGCAGACTATAAGCTCATTGAGGATGCCAATTCATTTTTTATACTTATCTTCCCAGTGCCTGGCATACTGTAGACACTTAATGCATGCTTGTTAATTGATTAGTTAATTAATTGTCACTGTCTGTGTAGGATCATAGTTGGAAAAGACCTTAGAGGTTACCAAACCTAACCTCCCATTTTTACATATGAGGAAACTGAGGCTGAAGAAAATGTGAAATGACTTGACCAAAGTCCCACAGTCAGCAATTCACAGACCCAGGATTTGAACCCCAAACCTCCAACTCTAAACCCTTGGTTCTTTTCTACTATTTATGTTCCCATTTCAGCAAAATGAGGACATAGGACAAGATGACTTGCAAGTTGGTTGTTAGCCTTCTAAATGTGGGCAATGTATGCTGTGCTGTGCTTTAGATATAGAAAAGACACTTAGAAGGTTGGAGCTGGAGGAGCTCTTTGCATCATTTATAGGTTAAGTGGTATAGTTAAAGAGTGTTGGACTTGGATTGAAGAAAACTGAGTTCAAATCCTATCTTAGATACCTATGGGTTATATAACCCTGGGCAAGTTCCTTAACCTCTTATATGCACATGTGTATATTTGTATATACATAGAATCGACTAGTTCATATTTTTATATATACACATATTTATATGTACATACATGTTCATATGTATGAGCACATATTTATATGCATGTTGTTGTTCAGTCATTCAGTGATGTTCAACTCTTTGTTACCCAGTAGACCATACTGTCTATGGGGTTTTCATAGCAAAGATACTGGAATGGTTTGCCATTTCCTTTTCCAGTGGATCAAGGCAAACAAAGGTTAAGTGACTTGCCCAGGGTCATGCAGCTAGTGTCCAAGGCCAGAACTGAATTCTGGTCTTTCTGACTCCAGTCCCAGGACTCTATCCTATTTGTATACATACACATGTACACAAACAGTTGTGTAAATGCATATAGACACATGTATACTTTGTGTATATGCGTTGGGGAAGATGCATGTATAAGTGATTTCCAATTCAGGGAGAGCATTGGCAACCAAAAGAGTTAGGAGAGGCTTCTTGTAGGAGATGTCATTTGATCTGGGCTTTGAAGGAAATAGAGTTTCTCTAAGGTGGGGGAAAAGCATACTTCAGGCATAGGGCCCCTCCATTATTCCTTTATTTCCTGGGTAGACTATAGATGTGAACCTGAAGTAGCACTAAACAGAGTTGCCATCCATAAATGTAGGGATACATGAACAATACAGGTGGTATGAAGATGTAAGGTGTCAGCCAAACCATATTTAAAAAAAATAAACAAAAGGAAGGTATCTCACCCAGTCCAAACCCCTACTTCCAAGTAGGCCAGTGCCTGAGACAGATGGATGCCTATTGAATTTGGAAAAGCCTACCAAGAAGGCAGCAATTTTTTAGTTACCTTTGTATTCAGAAAGTCATTCCTTTTGTCTAATCAAATTCATTCATGCTTCTTTTGATGCTCATGCTATCTGATGTGGGACACACACACACACACACATACAGGGGGAGGGAGGGAGAGAGAGAGAGCAAGAGAGAGAGAGAGAAGGAGGAAAGGAAGGAAGGAAGGAAGGAAGGAAGGAAGGAAGGAAGGAAGGAAGGAAGGAAGGAAGGAAGGAAGGAAGGAAGGGAAAGAGAAAAAGAAAGAAAAAAGAAAAAGAGAGGAGAGAGAGACAGAGAAAGAGCAGAGACATGACAGAGGCAAGAAAGAAAGGAAGGAAGGAAGGGAGGAGAGAGATGAGAGAGAGATTAAAAGAAGTAAATGCAAGTACACACACAAATAAAACACAAATGCATTTGGGGAATATCAGAAAAGGGCTTACGAGAGAGATATAGCTGGAGTTTACTCTTGACGGGAGTTAGTGAGTCTAAGAAGCAGATAGCAGACCTTGGAGTTAAGAGACCTGAGGTCAAATTCCTGCTCTATTAACTGTGTGACATCAGACAAGTCTTTAAGAGTCTCTGGGCCTCCGTTTTTTCATTTGGCAAATGAAGAGATGGAACTGGATGGTCAGGGTTTCCTCTAGCATACATCTATGATGCCTGGAGCCACCCTGCAGTAGCTTACAGAGGTCGGGGCCAGATGAGGCTGTGATAGTTCAGGGTAGGTTAGAGAGAAAGGGAGAAGGCTGGATAAGGTTAGTGGGGAGGGAAGGAGAGATGATAATGGATGAGTCAGAGCAGTGAAGATGTGGGTCCCTTAGCCCAGACCCACTGACCTGAAAGAAATCGCTGACCCTACACATTAGCGGCTCTGCTATTTCCAGCCAGTAGGGCCCTTTACTGACCTCTTCCCCTCCATCGACTGCTTCCTGTTGATTTCCCCTGGTAATCCTGGAACAAATTGGGCCAGAATCAGAGTGTTTCTGAGAAGTATTCTGGGCCTTGACTTCTTGGTGTACCAGTTCGGACCAGCACAGAGATTTCCTTCCTCATATGCCTCCTTCCAAACTTCCTAACATAAACAACACCTCCTAGACTCACACATGGGGGGGGGGGGGAGGTGGGGCAATATTCATTCCTCTCATTGTAAAAGGAGTGTTGGATTAGAACAAGGGTCCTCATTCATTCATTCATATCATTCATTCATTCATCATTCATTCATTCATTCATTCATTCAAGTGTCCTGGACCCTTTATCATGAAGTCTGTAGGATATAAATTAAAATATGTAGAATTTTAAAGGAAACTAAAGGTTAGTGAAAATTATAAAAAGTATTCCCCCACCCAAGTTCCCCTGAAATCTCTCTTTGGACCCTTTGGGAGTTGTGACCCTCAGGATTCAAAGCTGTGAGGCCCTTCCCACTCTAAATGTAAGACCCACTGACCCTGAGACAGGGAGAGGAGGCAGTTCCAATAATACACGGCTGAGTGAGCCTAAGTGTCAGAGCTTTCATGGGAGCTTGGTTGGCTAGGTGGATGCCTGGGTTTTAAGCTTCATATCTGCTGAAGAACTACCTGAAGTTGAATGAGATTAATAATGAGAGAGAGGGCAGGGGTGGGGGCACGGAGGGTCAAGGGTTTCACTGACAGTTACTGAAGCAGCTGTCAAAACCTGCATATGGTTTTTTTCTTCAATATCCGCCTCCTTTTCAAATTAGACTCTGTGTTCCTTCACCCCTCCTATTGCGTTGCCTTACAAATTAGTTTCCATGCAATATTATACCAATGTATTGTTCAGCTTTGCTTCTCTGAAGACCTCAAGTTGCAGGGAAGACCTTCAAATGAAATATTAATTTTCCCGTAACCCACATGAAATTAATGTCACCTTACTTTTTCTTTAAAGATTGTTCTCAAAAACTTTCAACAAGCCCATCCTCCATTTATTAAAAAGAGATGAAGACACACACACACACACACACAAAAGAGATGAAGTGGGGAGGGGGGGGTGACTAGATGGCACAGTGGATAAAGCACCAGGAGGACCTGAGTTCAAATCCAGTCTCATACACTTGACACTTACTAGCTGTGTGACCTTGGGCAAGTCACTTAACCCTCATTGCCCCACAAAAAAGAAAAAAGAGAGAGAGATGAAGCAAGTCCTAGCTTCACTATTAATTAGCTCTGTGACCTTGGGCAAGTCACTTCCTGCTTTGGGCTTCAGCATCCTGTTTTGAAAAATGAAAAGGCGGGACCAGATAATTTGAAAGTCTATTCTAGGCTAGCAGTGGCTAGTGTGCTGGACTTGGAGTCAGGAAGATCTAAGTCTGAATCCCAGACTCTGACACTTATTAAGAGTGTGGCCTTGAGTCACTTCCCTAAGCCTCAGCCTCAGTTTCCTCACCTATAAAACAGGCATGTTAATAATCTATAAAATCCACTTCAAAGAGTTATTGTGAGGTCCGCATGAGAGAGTATATTTTAAGTGCTTTGGACATCGCCAAGTGCTCTCAACTAATTTTCATCCTCTCTCCCCTTCCCTCCCCTCCCTCCGTCACTTCCTTCCTTCCTTCCTTCCTTCCTTCCTTCCTTCCTTCCTTCCTTCCTTCCTTCCTTCCTTCCTTCCTTCCTTCCTTTCTCCCTCCTTCCCTTTCTCCCTCCTCCCTCCCTCCCTCCCCCCTTCCTTCCTTCCTTCCTTCCTTCCTTCCTTCCTTCCTTCCTTCCTTCCTTCCTTCCTTCCTTCCTTCCTCCTCCCCCCTCCCTCCTTCCCTTCCTTCCTCCCTCCCTTCCTTCTCCCTTTCTTGCCTTCCTTTGTATACCTTCATGTGTACACATACAATTATGTATTTACAGACATGCATATACACATACAAACACAGATATATATTTGATATCCCCAAACTCTTTGTGCAGATATAAGCTTTAATGGTTTAATGTGTCAATGCTTCCATACACACTCACACAAATCTGAGGGAGGGAAGTGTGTATCCATATATTTATGTATACACATGTGTGTACACATAGGTTCAGACCTGTGGTTTCCTAGTACAGAGAATTCTCCATGTATCACATTCTTCCTGGGTCACAGGACAGTTAAATAGTCAGTATGGTGGCAGCTAGTTGGCGCCATGGATAAAGCACCAACCCTGGATTCGGAGGACCTGAGTTCAAAATCCACCTCAAGGACTTGATACTGCCTAGTTGTGTGACCTTGGGCAAGTCTCTTAACCCTCATTACTCCCCCCAAAAAACAAAGAAAACATTGAGTTGTTTAGAAAAAAAAAATAGTGCAGAGGTTGGGATGTGTAGGTGGTGAGCTTGATCTGTGGTCTCCATGGAGAGACCTCTCTGTGCCCTCTCCCACCACACTGGGTCCCCTGGCTTGTCAGTCCTGCACAAACTTTGGCTGGCAGTGTGGCTGAGCAGGCAGAATGCTGTCCTGACAATTAGGGGGACGTAGGTTCAAATCCTGTCTCTGATTACATGCTGACTGGGTGACCCTAGGCACATCCTCTGACCACTCAGGGTCTCCAGGCCCCTCTCTAGAATGGGAAGGTATAGAGAAAAATGGTTCCATCTGCCTTGGTATGGTGAGATTCCTATACCGATGAACTCACAGTACAAAACAAACAGACACCACTCTTCCTATTCCATCATAAATGAAAGCAACAGTTTATCTCCACTAGATACAATAATCCCCCCTCACTCTGCCCCATGGAGGCAGGAGGTAAAGTGGGAGTCATTTAAAGGTGCTAGGACTGGAGGACTGGGACTTACTTTGAATGCCAACGGTATTGGAGTGACTTTTTACAGTGGAGGGCATTAGAGTCGGGGTTGGAATATTGTTAGTATTTTATGATGGGGAAACCTCTTTTATCTCTCTTCGTCACTGCAGGAAAATGGATCTGGTTTGGTCAGACAGGATAGCATTGCTGTGCTTGGGGCTTCTCTAGCTCCTCTGTTAGGGCAATGGGCTTAGCATCTCACTTTGTTCATTGATAGGATAGGCAGTGGGGGCAGGCTACATTCAGGCACTTGATTAGGGGAGTTGACCTTGAAATGAAATATGACTTTAGAAAGGATCTGGAGGCGCTCACAGCATTCCTCATTCTCACACTTTCCTTGCGCCTAAACTATCCTCGCCTCCTCTTCTTTCACCTCTTGAATTCTTCCCCATCCCTTAAAGACCAACAAAAATGGCATCTCTTTTAGGAAGCTTTTCTGAACCCTTATGACACCTTCCCTTTGGACCTTACCTAACATTTTGCTTATGTTTTTCATGGAGTTAAGGTGAATTAGAGTTATAGATAGATAGATGGATGATAGAAAGATAATAGAGATTTATACATGCAAATATATATGTGTGTGTGTGTGTGTGTGTGTATACAGTTAAAAAAACAGGTGCAGTTAGGTGGCACAGTGGATAAAACACAGACCCTGGATTCAGGAGGACCTGAGTTCAAATCTGGCCTCAGACACTTACTAGCTGTGTGACCCTGGGCAAGTCACTTAATCCCCATTGCCCCACAAAAAACAAAACAAAAATAAAAAACAGAATATATATGTGTATATGTGGCATTGAAAATAATTACTATAGACACCAGTTTGGGGGTAAAGACATTATTAATTTATCAATGTTATACTAGTAAGGGATTGACCACATCTCCCTAATTTTCATGGTCGCAAGCCACGTGATAGTGGAGGCAGAGAGACTGACATTTAGCACAACCCAAGAGAGAGAAAGAGAGAGAGAGAGAGAGAGAGAGAGAGAGAGAGAGAGAGAGAGAGAGCGAGCATGTGGTCCCAGAGAGCCAAGAGTGCCAACTTGGATACCTGTCCAGGATTTTTATCCCTTTTTGGTGAGGTGGGTCATTATACATCAATCAAATCTAATTGGTTACCATTATTCAAATCTATTGATTGACATGATATGAAGGTGGCCTAGATTATAATAAACTCTAGGGGTAACATCAGGGAGAGGAATGCAAAAACCCTTCACTTAAGTTGGTCCCCACAAGTCCATTACAGGTTTAATCCTGTCAGTCCTTCAGTAATCTAAGAAAAAATAATCTGTCCTTTTGTTCCCTTGGGTGTATCCAAGATAAAATTTGATGAAATTTCTCAAGGAGAGTTTTCTGGAGGGGGGAGGGGGGAGGGGAGGGGAGAAAGGACTGACCCCCCAGGCCCCCGAGAAATTGATTATTAATCACACACATGTATATATATATATGTACATATACACATACATGCATACATGCATGCATGCATACACACAGGAAGGAAAGAAGGGAGGGACAAAGGAAACATTTATTTAGTACCTACTATTTAGTGCCAGGCACTGTGCTAAGCCCTTTATAAATAATTCATTTGATCTTCCCAACAACTCTGGGGAGTAGGTACTACAATTGAGAAAACTAAGGCATAGAGAAGTTAAGTACCTTGTTTGGGATCATATGGCCATTAAATGTCTGAGACAGGATTTGAACTCAGGCCTCCCAGACTCCTGACCTAGTGCTCTATCCATTATGCCACCTAGCCACCAGATACTCTGTATCTGTGTATGATGGAGTTGATCTGGAGTATCTCAAAGCATTACCATATGATTTGCTATTGCACCCTAATGCCCAGAGTGCCTTTCTATTTGACTTACAGCTGAAACATTCTAGATGGGTCCTCTTCTCATCAGAGTGCAAACTCCTTGAGAGTGGGATTATCTTATTTTCCTATAAGTAATGAAGAACACAATGCTATGCCCAGTTGAATGAATGGATGCCATTTCTCTTCTGCAAATCTGTTGTAAATAGCTGACAGTGGTGTGGGACGTTCAGTCATCCCCTTCAGACAGGGCTGCAGCAACTCTGAAGGACCCTGCCCTGGCACTCCAACAAGCTTCCTGGTCTCCTTGGCCTGTGGAGGAGAGAGGAAAAAGAAGGATCCAACTCTCATTTGAAATAAGTCTGAAACTTGCAGCCACAGTGAAAATCGATAATTTGCCCCCCTGGGATTCAGACAAGTTGTAAATTTCTATCTAGCTCTGTGTTTATTCAAATCTAGTTTCCTCCATGTTCACTGAGCATGGAGCCAAGAATCTGACCAATATTTATTCTGTGTCTGTGATGGGAGAGCAGCTTGGCACAGTGGAATGAGCCTTCATTCTGGAGGCAGAGGACCAGGTTCAAATCCCACCTGTGATGATGATGTCCATGTGAAAAAAAAAAGTTTTCTTAAACTTTTCCCACTCATGACTACTTTTTGCCCGAGAAATTTTTATGTGACCCTGGGTATATAGGTATATGAACTAGGTACACATAACCTTTTACTGTTGGCAAATTTTTCACAACCTCCACATTAAGTTATGTGACTCCATATGGTGGTGTAAGAAGATAGGGACTATATGACATATTGGGTCCTTTTAGCTGTAGATCTGATCTTGGGAAGAGTTTGAATGAAGGCTCTCACCAAAGGTGGGGAGGTCAAGGCATACAAAAGCAATTAGGATCACAATTCAAAGCCTTTGACATACTTCCAGTCTCTTTGGGCAGAATCTACACACACAGTAAACAACCTGAACTACTTCAGATCAACAAATGTCAAGGGATGAAATGCCCCTAGGCTAAGATAGCCTTGGGTAGAAGAGGGAGCAGAAACATGAGAGCCCATATAAATGAGCATAATGATTTTGTCATTCAACTGTGTCTGACTCTTTGTGACCCCAATTGGGGTTTTCTTGGCAAAGATACTGAAGTAGTTTGCCATTTCCTCATCTACCTCATTTTAACAGATAAGGAAACTGAGGCAAACAGAGTTAAGTGGCTTGTCCAGGGTCACATAGCTAGTAAGTTTCTGAGGCAGGATTTGAATTTAGGAAGATGAGTCTTTCTGACTCCAGTACTGGCGCTCTGTGCACTATGGCACCACCAAGTGGTCCAAACATTCAGAGCAAGAATGGCCCTCAGAATCCATGTATTCTTAATCCCTCATCTTACAAAGGAGGAAACTGAGGCACAGAGAGTTTAAATCCAAGATCACATAGGTAGTAAGTGATAAAGGTAGGATTTGAATCCTAGTCCTGGGTCTCCAGATGCAGCACTCATTCCACTATACTGTGCTTTAAAAGCATTGTAGTCATCCCTCCCACCCACCTACCGCCCATTTTACAGATGAAACAAATGAGGTTCAGAGACTTCCATGATTTCCCCAAGGTCCTACAGCTAGCTAATGGTAAAACTTGATCTTGAACCCATCTTTAATTCCAAATCCAAGACTGTTTCCACTACAGCATGGTTTCTTCCCATTCTCTCACAAGGGCATTCTAGGGGCTTTATGTTTCTAGGATCAATAAGCATTTTTCTATTTTTCAGCAGAAGGGGAGTAGAGGCAGTGGAATGGTCCTTTGTTTGTCATCAGATGACTTGGGTGCAATGTCCCAGCTTGCAGGAACCTCAGAGCCCATCTTGTCCTCCACCACCACCCCATCCCCCTCCCAACTGATCAAAAGGGAAATTGTAAACCCAGAGAAAGGAAGTGAATTGGCCAAAGGCACAGTCAGAGACAGAGCTGGGCTCTACCTCAATATCAGCCACTAACAACGTACAGACACCTAGGAGTTGACAAGGAAAAGGAATACATTAACAAATTCCTCTTGCCAGAATCATTTTGTGCTCAGTTCTTTTCCTCTGTGGGCCTCGGGAGAATGTCCTCCCTTACCAGGGAGCTAGGAGAGGGGCCTTTGTCTCTCTGTTTTCAAAAGCGTCTTTGTTCCCCATCTCATCATGCACGGGGTTCACTACTCCTTCTGAGGAGTTAGGGGCAAATTAGCAGAATGCCTAAGTAGAGGGACATTCTTCTAGGTCCCATTTTGAAAAAGAATAAAGGACCCAAGGTGTGCCTGGAAAGCCTTTGGACATCCTGGCCTCCCAGTCCTCTCAGTTGTCATGCTCAGGGCTTCTTCAGAATGCCTTGTTATAAGAGATGGAGGGCATGTCTCCCAGGCGATATAAGCTAATTATGTCCCCTAGGAGTTGTTGGGAAGAAGATAGTCTGTACCTTTCAGGTCTCTAGGGCTGTGATTAGCTCCAACACACCTCCCTCCTTTCCACCCCAACCTCCTATTATGTCCCCGTCTGATTCCAGGTGAGCTTAATTCTGTATTTGCTTTATTACTCTTCCTGAGGATGATTATGCCGCCAACTTGTCCACAGACCACCAGGGCTTCCAAAGATGGCTCCTTGGGGCTTCTGATTAACCTGTTGCCTATTTTAATGCTAGTTTTCCAGGGAATTGGCTTTGCTCTTCCTTCTAGACCCTTGGCAAACTGCTCCCCAATCACCCCCCCCACCCCTAGACTGTCTCATTTATGAAAGTGGCTTGACCTCCTTTGGGTTCCTCTGTAATTGAGGTGATTACTCATTCCGTCATTGAACAGATTTGGGAGCCAGGGGCTAGCCCAGGAGTCCAAAACTCCAGACTTCTTTCTTCTTTTTTGCATTGCTTTTCTTCCCAAAACATGGGTTCATAGATTTAGGGCTTTCAGTCTCAACATTAGAGTCTCACTCCCTCATTTTACAGATGAGAAAACTGAGGCATAGATTTGACCTTAGGGTCAAATAATAAGTATTTGAGGCAGGATATGAACGTGAGGCTTTTCTGACTCCAAGCCCAGAACTCTATCTATTGTTTCACTTAATTACCTCTTTAGAACCCAGATATTCCTAGGAAAATGGGGGGTAGAGGTAAGTTTATGGAAGGTGTATCAAAGGTCTTGAGAACCAGAATGGTTGGTTATGTGGATAGAAAAGGGGAGACCTCACCTATCCTGTATCTGGACTCTAAGCAAAGCATTACTTGGTGGAGAGAGCATTGTATGGACAGGGTGTTTGATCACTTCGGTTTTAGTACCAGCTTTTCCACTCATCAGCTATCTGGATGGGTCCTTCCTCTCTCAGAAGTTTTGCTTCCACCTCTTCAAACTAAAGGGATTGGACTAGACCTTATCAAGTCTAGAATTCTACAATTCTCTTGTGTGTTTTTTTCCCACAAATGGATAAGGCAGTGCAATCAGCTATTGTGCTACCATCTCTGGTCCCAAGAGACCACAAGGTGGGCATGGTCTGAAATCCACAGTACCAACTTCATAGAATGAAGGGAGCAAAGAATAACATGGCCCAAAGGTCAAGGTCAGAAATTCATACATCAGATCAGCAAGTTACCCAATCCAGAGACAGGAACACTCAACTCAAGTGGAGCAGTGGGTTGAAAATGTTATAGAGGAAGAGGCTGAGGATCAGAGAGGGGAAGTCAACTGTCCAAGGTCACATAGGATATTAATGGTGGACCTAGGACTTCTTTTTTCTCTTCCTAGCAAGAGGAAGATGGTACTGTTTAAAGGTGGAGGTTGGGGAAAGGAGGTCTAAAGGGCAGCATTGAGGAGAGATGTAAAAGGTTGGCCAATGTCAGCACAATTTTATGATGTTCGGGTCTATAATCAAGAGACGGAAGGCACTAGACTGAAGAGGGATTGGGAAAGATTGTTGAGATAAAGTTACACACACATATGAGTTGGTCACCCCTGACAAGGGCTAAGGGTACATTGCATGGCCACTGAAGAAAGTGAAGCCAACTGGATTATTTGAAGATTAAGACCATGGCCTCATTAGTTCTATTCTCTAACCAACTGAGCTAATAAATCTTCTGAGATGAGACTGTTCACAGTCATGCTTCATCTGATTTTTTACAATCCTAGTTAGGGGAAGAAATCTTATTTCTCTTTGATATAAGAGAAGATCTTGGAGAACAAACTTGGGTTATATTTCTGAGGCCAACCTGGGAAATTTGAAAAAAAAAATGATCTCTCTTTCCTTAAATGCCAAAGATCCTTCAAAGGACAGTCTATTGGGGGGGGGGTGTCTTTGATCAAAATTCCCTTAGTTCACCATTCAGTCATCAGTCCATTACTCAACAATGACTGGTAGTAGCAGTTAGAAAACAAACAATGGGGCAGCTAGGTGGCACAGTGGCCCTGGATTCAGGAGGACCTGAGTTCAAATCCGGCCTCGGACACTTGACACTTACTAGCTGTGTGACCCTGGGCAAGTCACTTAACCCTCATTGCCCCACCCCCACCCACAAAATGAACGACAAAACAACAACAACAAAGAAAACCAACAATGGCAAGAGAATAGAATAGCACAATGGTGCTTACAGTTGAACCTATACTCATTCAAGAAAACAGAATCATCCAATGCTGGAACTTACTCTAAGGGACATTAAGAGAGCATCTAGTATAATCCTTCCATTTTGTAGATAAAGAAACATACCTGGGGCAGCTAGGTGGCACAGTGGATAAAGCACTGACCCTAGATTCAGGAGTACCTGAGTTCAAATCCAGCTTCAGACACTTGACACTTACTAGCTGTGTGACCCTGGGCAAGTCACTTAACCCCCATTGCCCTGAAAAACAAAAACAAAAACAAAAACAAAACAAAAAAGAAACATACCTAAAGAGAAGTGACTTACCCACAGTGTCCCATAGCTCATTATTCTCAGAGCTGGGTTTAGAACCCAAGTCTCAAACATCAACAAGATGGGCCCCACTCCTCTTTTCTCTGTCCCAGGGAATCAGGCTGCTGGGAGTTTCTGTTGAGCTTTTCATAGTTCCCCCACCCTCTAATGCCCTCCATTTCTCTGGGGCTCAAAAGCTGGAAGCATTTCTTGGCTCACCTGATGATGATCAGAGCAAGTTTAATAGTGTCTTCCAAAATTAAGCAAATGCCTCATAATGAGAAGATCAGTGAAGAGTGACAACAACTCTTCATTAATTCCTAACCTTCTGGCAGTCCTGGATTCCTGTAGTTAATAAAGTATTGATATAAAAGAGGCAAGAAGGAGAAAGTAGTAGTTGGTTTGGACCAGCGGGACCGTAGAGAAATTTATGGTTGGTAGAGGGGAAGGGAGAGAAATTCAGCTTTTGTGCTTCTGGCCCAGAGTAGGAGATGGGAATAGGATCCAACCTTTCAGCTTGCACATTATATACATGCAACTCCATGGATAGAACCCTCATAAGCTCCTTGATATAAAACAGGTGGGGAATGAACCCCAAAGAGTGGGAATGAGGCTAAACCAGGAAAGAAAAGAGAAAGCATGGGAAGCAAAAGCTAGTTAGCTAGATCCTGGTCCTAGATGGAATTATAAACAACAACAGCCTTTAATTGATTTGGGCCTGTTTGTGTCCAGAGTGCCACGCAATGGACAGGAGAGAGACAGAAAATTTAGACTGCTTACTTTTTTTTTTTTTGGTATGGCAATTGGGGTTAAGTGACTTGCCCAGGGTCATACAGCTAGTAAATGATAAGTGTCTGAGGCCGGATTTAAACTCAGGTCCTCCTGAATCCAGGGCCGGTGCTCTATCCACAGTGCCACCTACCTGCCCCTAGACTGCTTACTTATTAAAACCTCTCCAGCTCCCTTCCAGTGCTCCTGTGCCCTGCCCTGGGTCAGGGCCCTCTTCCTGTCCAAGGATCTTTATTCTGATGGCCAACCTGACCCCAAAGTCCCCTGATGGCCCATGTTACAGCATTACTCTCTCCCTCTTTCCTCCAGTCCTATCCATATTTCCATTCCCTCCATGGAAGCGGGAACTGGTTTAGTTTTAGGACAAAAGTTTCCGATTAAAATTAAAATAATGAATTTCTAATACCCATCATGTCCTGGCCAAAGGGGAATTTGATAGAAAGTTATGACTATAAGTGCCCTTAGTGGGCATCTCACAGGGCATTCCCAGCCTCTGATTTATCAAAGGTGGTCATGCATTAAAATATATGCATTAGGGGGAGCTACGTGGCACAGTGGATAAAGTACTGGCCCTGAAATCAGGAGGACCTGATTTCAAATCTGACCTTAGACACTTGAAACTGAATTCAAACTCAGCTCTTCCCATCTCCAGGTCAGCACTCTAACCACTGCACTACATAGCTGCCCCTTTGTAAATAACAATATACAGACAAGATGAACCCAGAGCTATTCAACTGAGAGAAGACACTAGCATTAAAGGGCATGAATAAAGGCCTTTTGTGGTAGGTGAGATTTTAGTTGGACCTTGAAGGAAGCCAGGATGTGGAGATGAGGAGGAATAATACTCCAGGTACGGGGGACATATTCTTTGTTTGGCTTGAGATACATGGATTTGGTCCAATTCCCTAGTGGAAAATGATTCTCAGAGCAGAAATGACTTATTCAACACTTCCAACAATGGCAGAACTGAGACCAGAACACAAGTCTTCAGATTTCAAATCCAAAGTATGGATGAATCCCGTGTCCTTGCAAAGGACCCACAGCCACCTCCCTGGTTGAATCCATGTTTTAGGCAGCATCAAGCCTGGCCAATTTTTTTTTTTTTTTTAGTGAGGCAATTGGGGTTAAGCGACTTGCCCAGGGTCACACAGCTAATAAGTGTTAAGTGTCTGAGGCCGGATTTGAACTCAGGTAGTCCTGAATCCAGAGCTGCTATTCTATCCACTGTGCCACCTAGCTGCCCCTAAGCCTGGCCAATTTTAAAGAAATAGAGGTGTATTATATAACCAAAATCAGATTGTTTGCCATCTTGGAGAGGAAGGAAGGAGGGATAGAATTAGGAACTCGAAACTTTAAAAACAAAAACAACAGGGGCGGCTAGGTGACGCAATGGATAAAGCACCGGCCCTGGATTCAGGAGGACCTGAGTTCAAATCCGGCCTCAGACACTTGACACTTACTAGCTGTGTGACCCTGGGCAAGTCACTTAACCCCCATTGCCCTTCAAAAACAAACAAACAAAAAATAAATAAAAAAATAAAAACAACAAATGTTAAAAATTGCTTTTATATGCAATTGCAGAAAAAATAATTTTTTTTTAAATAATGGTGTATTGGGAAGAACTCTAACTGATCAAAAGAGCTGAGTTGGAATCCAGCTTCTTTTTGACTTAGCAATCACAGGACTTCAGAGTTGGAAGGAGCAGCAACAATCAACCAGTTTAATTCATGCCCCAAATGGAGTGCTCCAAATGCCAATCCCAGCATGTCAACCAGCTTTTGTTTGCAGGTCTCCAATGAGAGCACTCCTCCAGGGACTGCCCATTCCACTTTGGGATAGCTCGAATAGTTAGAAAGATATTTCCCCCCTGACATCGAGTCCAAACTTTCTATTTACAGCGTCCTCTCCTCAGTTCTCATTCTGCACTCTAAGGCCAAACAGCACAAGTCTACTCTCTTTTGCACATGTCAGCCATCGAAGGATGTTAAGACAGCTATTTACCACCCCCCCCACCCCACCAAGTTCTCTCTGCCCCAAGCCAAAGAGCCCCCATTCCTCCAACCAATCATCTTTTGGTGTGAACTGGAGACCCTTCACCATCCCTGTTGCCTTTCTTCCGGGGCTTCCCTTCTATATCCCTTCCAAACTGTGGTTCCCCAAGCAAGACAGGGCCCTCCAAATGTTATGTGGCCAGTGACTTTATTACCTGCTCTGCCAAGTCTTCCTGGGCCTCAGTTTTCTCCTTGGCAAAATGAGGTACTTGGAGTCAAGCAATTATTCACCACTTGTTTGAGCACAAGGATCCCTTTTGAACAACAGGAAAAAACCAAAAACAAACAAACAAAATGAGCAGGCCTTTGGATGACAGTATTTGTCCTATCAGCATTCATTGGTTGAAAAAAAAATCATGCCGACTCAAAGTTACTAGGGATTTGGAAATTCTGCAAAATGAATGTATATTTTATTAATAGCAGCAGGATCCATATACATTTGAAAAATAGTACTACTAAAAGGTTTGAGAAATTGTATGGATTCCTTCTCTGGGATGCATGTTGGTTTATTTATTACACTGAGATATTGAAAGAGATAGTAAGATGCTGCTCTGAAACTTCTGAAGATTAGAAACCTGATGAAAGCAATGGAAGTTTATGCCTGGGAGCTGGTCCCACATCTAACTTGCCTTGGTTTTCAGATCTCCAGGCAACAGATGCACATGGATTTGTGAACCCCCTTTACAATAACTCCAAAGCACCCAGGCTGCTAACCATCAGACCAGATTATTTCTGAGGTCTCTTCCCCTTCTAACATTTTATGGCATCATTCTGTCTTCTCTCTCTGTGTAGCTCTGCCCTGCCTGTTATCCATGCCTGAAATGCTCTCCCTTTCTTCATACACTTCTTTGAAATCCTTGGTTTCTGCCAAGACTCAGTTCAAGTCAACAGTTAGTTCAGCCCTTAGACAGAGGGCTGGACCTGGAGTCAGGAAGACTTGACTTCCAATTTGACTTCATACCCTTGCCTGTGTGGCTCTGGGAAAGTCACGTAACCTCTGTGACTCAGTTTCCCCATATGTAAAACAGGGGTGATAATAGAACCTACCTCCCAGTGTCATTGTGAGGCTCAAATGAGATATTTGTTGCTCCCTTTTTTCATCGTTGTTGTTGTTGGTGGTGGTGGTGGTGGTGAGGCAAGTGGGGGTTAAGTGACTTGCCCAGGGTCACATAGCTAGTAAGTGTCAAGTGTCTAAGGCTGGATGTAAACTCAGGTCTTTCTGAATCTAGGACCAGGGCTCTATCCACTGTGCCACCTAACTGCCCCATCAAATGGGATATTTGTAAAGTACTTTGCAGACCTTAAAATGCTATGGAAGCAGGCAGCTTTTCTTTATCTCCCCCCAAGTACCACCAGAATCCACCTTCTGCAACATTACCTTATATCTGTCTTGTATCTATTTTATGTGTACCTCTGTACTTAATGTCTCTATCTTTAGTGTTTAAGTTCCATGAGGAATAGAGACTGATTAACTTTTGTCTCCTTATCTTCAATACCTAGCATGGTGCTTGGAATATAACAGGTGTTTATTAAGAGCTGATTGGCAGCAGGAGTAAAAGATTATGAAAAACCCAACTCATTGGTCACCTCGACTCCAGGCCACCCCATTTCTAAAGGCTTCTCAGGAGAGGCTAGCACTTGCTTGTAAAGGAAAATGAAATCTCTCATTGGTCCCCCTGATTTCTGGCAACAAAATTCCAGGCAGCCTCTCGGGGGTGGCCACCACTTATTAGGAATAACAGAATCTGGAAAGGATGCGATAAGCAAGTGTCAAGTAGCGAAACTGTGAAATCTATTTTAAAATTTAAGAGCTGTGATTTCTACCCCCACCCCTACCCCCCACCTTCTTTCTGTAAAATGCAAGATAAAAAAAATACTAACTGGATTAAATTTCCTTTGTCTGGAGAAAGGGACTCTATTGGGATTGCTGCTGCTGCTGCTAAGCAAATTTTAAGGCTTTTACAGCTGCCTATGGAATGGTGGGCTACTTAACCACCAATGTGCCAGGGAAGAAGGGGGAAGAATGAAAACCCATGAGGATTGAACTCTGTAAGTAAGAACTCTGGGTGACATTGGATGGAGCTGTGCAGGGCCAGGTATGAGCATTGAAAATGGCTCCCCTCCCCTAACTTCCATAGGATTTCTTCTTCTAAAAGTTGTTTTCAGAAACCAAAAAAGCGCCCATCCCAACCCATGATTCCTTACAGCTTGCAGACTGGGTGGTGACCATTCATAGAATCATAGATTTATAGCCGCCAGGGATCTCAGGGGCCATCTAGTCCAACCCCAGCATTTCCACCCTTTGAGTTCATTTCATCTAAAGATCAGTCAAAGGGAGGGGGAATGAAGAGCCTGGAGACAATGAGACTCAGGGGATACGCAATAGCCATGTTCAAGTATTTAAAATGCTGTCATTTGGAAGAAGGAGAAGAGCTATTCTGTTGGGCCCCAGAGGGCAGAACCAAGAGCAGGGGGGAGAATTCCAAAGAGACAGATGATGAGAGCTAACAAGGAGAGCCAGCCAAAAGCTCAATGGGCTGCCTTGTGAGGTGGTGAGTCCTTTCTGCTTGGAGTCATCGGGTGGAGGCTTGCATGACCGCATATGGGGAATGTTATAGTATCAAAAGTTGGAAGGGACCTCAGATGTATTTATAGCCAATCCCATCACTCTACAAATGAGATGGCTAAGACCCATTGAGGTTAAGTGACTTGCCTAAGGTCCTAAACCATTTTTTTCAAGTATGGATTAGACTATATGGATGCTGAGGTCTTGTTTGGTTCTCAAATTCTATGATTCTATAATTTGACAAGATACCATGCTAGGAAACCCCTCTTTTTACCTCCTACTTTTTCCTTTCCCCTACTTATAGAAATTAGATAGATAGAAAAGCATTTACTAAGTGCCTACTATGTGCCGGTCAGTGAGCTAAGCATTTTATAAATATCCCATTTTATCCCCACAACCACCCTGGGTGGTAAGTGCTATTATCCCCATTTTCCAGATGAAGAAACTGAGGCAGGCAATGATTAAATGACTTGACCAGAGTGACACAGCTAGTAAATGTCTGAAGCTAGATTTGAACTCAGGTCTTCCTGCCTCTAAGTCCAGGGCTTTATCCACTATTTCACCTAGCTCATTATATGATAAATGGTAGTTACAACAATAGCTACCATTTCTATACCACTTATCTTACCTCCTCCACTCCCAGGGGTGAAGGTGGTAGGTGGGTAAGGTTAATTGCTACAATCCATTGTATCTAAAGGGTACCTTGGAGAGGGCTCTGGCTATGGTCTGATCTGCTCCAGCCAACCCTCCCCACTGATCTAATTAACCATTTTCAGTTCATTAACTAGATTGATCAACAACAATTATCTCTGACTTTTATTTTACTATTTGTCTATGACAAGATTTGTACTTAAGTCTTTCTGACTTTCAACCCATGACTCTGAACACTGTCTCTCCAGAGTGAAATGAGCGAAAACTGTAGTATAGAAAGCACAGCGACAAGGGTTAGAATTAGGGTCAGGGCCAACCCTTCACAACTCCCTTAAATAGATGAGGGTTCTGCTAAGTAGCAGTATGTATGACTTTGAGCAAACCAATGAACCTCTGGTCCATAGATCTAGGGAGTTAGACAAGTATTTCATAAGATCTCTTCCAATCCTAAAATCTATGACCTTTGGAAATTTATGTTCAGCCATAATGTTTTTCCCCCCATTGATGGACTTCCTCTCCCTCTGCCGCCCAACATCCAAAATCCTAGTCTTTTCATGTTCTTTAATGATTTCCTCACTTCCTCTCCTGTCATTCAAACCTTTTCAAGATTTTCCATTGATGTTGGCTTAAAGGTGGCACAGAGGATAGGACTTGGAATCAGGAAGACCTGAGTTCAAATTCTGCTTCAGACATTTTCGAGCAATGTGACTCTGAGTAAATCACATAACTTATCATGCTCAGTTTTCTCATCTGTAAAATGGTGATACTGAGAGTAGCAGCTACTTCACAGTTGTTGTTTGGTCATGAGGGTCAAACAGAGTAATATGTGTAAAGAGCTTTAAAAACTTCAATTTTCAATGATTTTGTTATAGTAAGACTCCCCTCCAGAAGGGAAGCCTCTAAAAGTAAAGTATCAAGATATAGGAATGCAGCTTCAATGACAAAATTCCAGATAGAAGCTGAGGGAGAATGGGGTTAGGGGGTAGGAATAGGCCACAAGAACCTACCCTGTACTGCCAAACCATACCCTTGTAAGGTGTCCCCAATCCTGTCTCCTCATATAGCCAAACACCTGTGGCAGGAGTCAGAAGATGAGGGGGGTAACTCTTTACTTATGCCTTATAGTCCCTCAAACCCCTTTTCCACTTGCACATCCCTCACCTTTCCCCTCAAACTCCAAGAGCCACAGAGCCTTCATCACATCCCCAACCTCTGGTTCCAAGGCTAAAAAGTCTGCACTTGTATTGTGGCAGTGATAATGAATGGGCATTATCTGCAAAGTGTCTGAAGCTACAAAGAAGACAAGACATTATCACTGGATTCATGTTATGAGTGGGTTTGGCTATGTAGAGGTTTTGTTCTGTGTGCCCTTATGGTAGTTGAGCTCCCACTTTGGTCCTCTATCTGCTACTCATTGTTGATGGAGGTCTTTGGCATTTAGCAGGGTGTGATGGGAAGATGTTTTCCTTTGGGGTTCAGATTATAAAAGGATAAGGTCCCAGACTGACAGTACTTTGTAATTAATTAAGGTGTTTAGGAGAAAGTGGAATGGAGATTGATATTTCTGAGGCAATCTTCACCTGGCTCAGAGCATGGCAGGAAATAATGGAGAAACCAGCCCAGGGTTGAAATACAAATTCTGGCTTTCTATGCAGTGCATGTAGTAGATCAGGGACTGTAGAGAATAAGAACAGAAATGGTATCTCTCCAAAGTAGAATGAATCTTTTTGTCAATAAGTGGGACAAAGCAGAAAATAAAACTTCTGGGGATCTGGGTTCAAGCATGGGCTTTGTCTGTGCCAAATTGTGTGATTTTCTGTGCATCTTTTCCTTTCCCTGGTCCCCCAGGGACTGAACAACTCAATAAAAATTGAAAACAACAAGCATATATTGAGCATCTCCAGGATATAAAGCATTGTGGTGGGTACTGGGGATGGAAAGATTAAAAAAGAAACCCAGTAGTGGTTTTTCTGCCTCTGCTGAGAGAATCATGTGGTTTTTGATGCTTTGGTTTTAAATATAATTATTTATATTCATTGTTTTCCTAATTATGAACCATCCTTCCATTCTTTGTATGGTCTAAATTCAGCTTGATCATAATATTCATTTATGTTGAAAACTCCACAGAACATAAGGACAGAGGTTTCCTTTTTATATATGTTAAAAAGTATCTATCTAAAACCAAAAGCAAGCATTATATTTAATGGAAGCTCTCACAATAAATACAGGAGTAAAGCAAGGCCTGGTACTGGTCAACTTCTTTTTTGGCAGGTAGGTGGCACAGTGGGTAAAATGACAGGCCTGGAATCAGGGAAACCTGAGTTCAAATCCAGCCTCAGACACTTACTAGCTGGACAAACCTGGGCACATCTCTTAACTCCATTTACCTCAGTTTCCTCATCTGTAAAATTAACTAGAAAGGGAAATGCCAAACCACTCCAGTATCTTTGTCAAAAGCCAACAACAACAACAAATTGAGTCACAAAGAGTCAGGCATGACTCAACAACAAAGCAAGGAAGCCCCTTTCCCTGTTATTATTTGATGTATCAGTCAATCAACAAGGATTTATCAAATGCCTACTATTTTCAAGGAACTGTGCTGTGTGCTGGGTTTACCAGGCCAAAGAAGGAAACAATCTGAGCTCTTTGAAAGGAAAAGGATGGAATTCTTGATCAGGTTGATCTAGTTGGTCTCTAAGGTCCCTTCCAACATCATGATTCTGCTGTAGCTTTAAAGCTGTGAGGGCCTATTCAGAGTTAGAGAGTGAGAATGACCAGGGAACCAGCCTTCATAGTTCTGTGACTTCAGGCAATAGTTCTCCACTGTTTGGGAATAGGAAGAAATGCTGGGGGCTATTTCAGGTTGTGCATTAGTTGGTCTAACAGCAGAATAGTAAGGCTAAAAGGGATTTGAGGATAAATGAAAATTTCCTTGTTGAAATGGTTCAAGAATCAAAACTATGGAGGAAAAGAAAAACAGAATGAGGCTGATGGACAGGAAAATGAAAAGATACAGAGGAATCTGAGGTCATTAAGAAGATGAAAAATAGGTTTGGGAAGGAGGACATTCAGATAGTAAGCAGTGTTTAGACAGTAGAATTTTAGAGATTTATTTTCTGAACACATACTTCTATTTAGCTAGCAGGTCATTCATTTTAACAAAGGTTTTAAAAATGGGAGAGAGAAAGCAGTTAAAGAAACACAGCTAACACATCATTCAGATCTAGTAGTATATGTAATATTGAACATTTGTAGCCCTCCATCTCTGCAAAGAAGAGAGGTGGCTATATTTTCTCATCTCTTTTTTGTTGGTCCTTATTTCTTCTTATTGTTTGTCCACTTATATTGTTTTAGTCAGTGTGTATTTTTTTATTCTTCTTATTTTACAGTGCATTAGTTAATAGAAATCTTCCCATGATTCTCTGAATCTTTCATATTTAGCATTTGTTACAGTACAGTAATATTACATTACATGCATATGCCACATTTTGTTTCAGCATGCTACTTACATATTCATAGAGCTTTCTTTCTTCTTTAAATTCCTAGCACTGGAATCTCTTGGTCAAAGAGCATCACATTTTTTAAAAAGCATAATTCCAAATTGCTCTCTAGAATTGTTGGGCTAATTTGTAACCTTACCAACATTTCATGAGTGTGCCTGCCTTCCTACAGCTCTGCCAGCATTGACCATTTCCATCATTTTTCATCTTTGCCAATTTGCTGCATATGAGGTGAAAACTAAGAGGTTGTTTTGATTTGCATTCCTCTAATTAGCAATATTGAGCAATCTTTCATATCGTTGTTAATAGTTTCCAATTCATCTTTTGAAAACTGTTTTTATCCCTTGAGCACTTAATCATGGAAAAATGGCTCTTAGTCATATTCCTATTAATTCCCTAGATATCTTAGTTACCATACCTTATCAGAGTTATCTGATGCCAACATTTTCTTTTCCAATTTAGGTTTTTCTTTCTGAACCTAACTGAATTGATTTTGTTAAAAAAAAAATTTCAATATTATGTAGTCAAAATGATCTATTTTATCTTTTGTGATAGCCTTGACTCTTTGTTGTTTAAAAATTCTCCCCAGAGCCATAATTGTGAAAGGAACCTGATCTTACTCTTATCTAGTTTTTAAATGATGTTGCCTTTTATATCCAGGTTGTATAATGAATGCCTTTTTAAAGGAAAATCATTACTTAAAATTTCACATTTACAGAATTGATAAAGTAGAGGCATTAGTTTATAGAACTGGAAGTTGCCATAGCTTAATGAATTTGTGTCCTAAAGTACCAGGATGAGCTGCAACCCAACTCTATTAGACTTCAAAACTATGGAGACAAAAGCAAGAGGGGAATTAAATTGGATAAACTTCAAGCATAGAATTAGAGGATTCTGGGAAGTGTGAGAAATGCATATAATCTGAAAAAATGGACAGTTGGATTCTGGAAGAATGGCACTAAGTCAGTGAAATGATATAAAAGTAGTTAGTCCCAGTTCTGTTTCATGCAATGTCCAAGTAGAAGTAGACTCTTGGCCCAAAGATATAAGTTCTAATCTTGGTTTTGACATTAATTAGCTCAGGGATTTTAGATAAATCCCTTGACCTCTCTAGGCCTCATTCCCTCTTTTAACAAAATGAAGTGTTTGGACCAGATGTACAAAATCCTTAGAGTCAAAAGTGTAGCTAGAAAGGGAATGAAGCAAGACTGAGCTGGGCCAGTTCCCCAAACAGAAGACCTGAAAGGAATGCACCAATGTATGGGAGGAGGTGTCTGAAGCAGTACAAGGATATTGCAGAATGAAAAGGCCTTAGAATTTCCAGGATGAAAGGGTAGCTTAAGGCAGATTTCAGAAAATCCTGGAAAGACTTAAGTGGACTGATGCTGAGTAAAGTGAGCAGAACCAGGAGAATATTTTGCACAGTAACAGCAGCATTGTATGATGATCAACTGTGATAGACTTGGCTCTTCTCAGCAGTGTAATGATCCAAGACAATTTCAAAGGACTCGTGATGAAAAATGTTCTCCACATCCAGAAAAAAAGAACTGTGGATTCTGAATGCAGATTAAACCAGTGTCTCTACTTTTTGGTTGTTGTTTTTTTTTTCTTTATTGAGGTTTTTTTCCTTGTGTTCTGATTTTTCTTTCACAACATGACTAACTCAGAAATATGTTTAATGTGATTGTACACATAAAACCTATATCAGATTGCTTCCTGTCTGGGGCGGGGTGGGGGGGAAGAGGAGGGAGAAAAAATTTGGGTAAAAATCTTATGGAAACAAATGTTGAAAACCAGTTTTACATGTAACTGGAAAATAATAAAGTATTTTTATGATAAAAAAGAAAGAAAGGGTAGCTTAGTCCTGATGACAAAATCACTATGCAAAGGAAAAGGGTCTAAGCACAAAAGAACAGTGGAAAGCCAAAGAGGATGGGATCGAGAAGGGGACGCCACCATTCCTAAAGACCTTTCTTTCAGCAGGGAGTTGTCCGCAAGGGTGAGAAGTGGGGAATTAGGGTCTATGTTGCCCATAAGAGCAGAAATAGAAGGAGTGGGGATCAGGGCCTTGTGTGATTTCAGGAGTAATAAGAAGGATCCCCACTCCAGCCCACCAATGCACTCTCCACATCTTCATCAATGTAGCCTGGAATTCCTTTAGAGATCAAATTTCATCCCGGAGGCAAAATTAGGCTGATAGTGATGGGGGCCAGGTAGACTTGCTTAAGTGACTGATAGCACATTCTTTTGACAAATGGGATGGCACAGGATGCCAGAAATGAAATCAGAGGAGAAAAAACTTAGGAGATTTGGAAAATACAGTGAGAGAATGCAGAAAGAAAAAAAAAAAGAGGTCCTTAACAGATTTACTGAAAGCCAACTCTCAGGGCAGCTAGATGGCACAGTGGATAAAGCAACAGCCCTGGATTCAGGAGGACCTGAATTCAAATCCGGTCTCAGATGCTTGACACTATCTGTGTGACCCCGGGCAAGTCACTTAACTGTCATTGCCTTGCAAACAAACAAATACAAAAAAAAAATCAGTTATGAAAAAGGGGAAGGAAGATACAGTTGAATGGCCACAGTTTTAGAGATTGAGCTCCACAAAAGCCCCCAGGGTCTCTCTTTCTTGTTAAAAGTCTACTTTTTTCTGTTTACTGGATATAAATGATTTTTTGGAAAGTCATTTAACCTCTCTGACCCTCAGTTTCCTCTTCTATAAAATGAGGGTTAGATCAGACATCTCCACAATCCCTCACAGCTATTATTTTATGAACCATCTTGTAATTTTATGAATCCAGACTCAATACCTAACAAATTATCCCATCAGGCACATCCTCATCCCAACAGCAGGGTGTGCTACAGCTAAAAGGCAGAGCCTTCTCTGCCAGTTTTGTTGTCAGGCCATCAGATAAATGTTCATTCCTCCTTTCATGCACTGAAAGACAGGCTGCTTAGGGTTGTAACCACAAGCTCTGTCTTGATTGCTTTTGTCCCCTTAGCTCCACGACTTTTGTGTTGGAACATTGTTCTTCTCATTGGTCTCCGATCAGAACATGAACTATGTCTAGTCTTCTAAGAAAAACTCTACCCCTAATCATGCCTTTGGCACATTTCATTTGAGGTACTTTGGCAGTTGCACAGTGGACAGAATCTGAAGTCAGGAAGACCCAAGTTTAAATATGGCTTCCGACACTTTCTAGTTATGTGACCCTGGGAAAGTGACTTAATCTCTGTTTACCTATACTTTCTCATCTGTAAAATGGGATAATACTAGCACCCCCCCCCCCCCGCCACAGGGTTGTTATGAGGATCAAATGATAGGATATTTGTAAAGTGTTTAGCACAGTACCTGACACATAGTAGGCATTATATAAATGTATTATAATTACTATTATTATTTACAAAGACATCATTATTACATTACACTATTATTATTTACAAAGACATCCTATAACAATAATAGCTAGCATTTATATAGCCTTTCAAGGTTTGCAAATTATTGTACATAAGTTTTCTTGCTTGAGCCTCACAACTGTTAAGGGCTAAAATTCTAGCTAGTCTGTCTAAAATATCTAATGAGTGGTTGCCAATAAATTATAAGCTTTAGCAAGAGTTAGACTTTTAAGCATTTATTAAGGAGAATAAGAATTTGGTAAAGAGAGAGAAAGGCCTAGATTCCTATCTATTAAAGGGAGAGCACATTTCTAGCTCCGCTCTCCACCAGAGTCCAAAGGAAAGAGCCTGAGCCCAAGCGCCAGTCTCTTCCTTCCTCCTCCCACTAGCCCGTGTCACTTCCTGATGCCAAAGAAAAGACTCCTGGTCTTGCCCTCAAAGACCTTCACTTCATGGGCGGAACTATTCTACAGTAAGTCTCCAGCAGGTGGCGTCATTCCAATTGTAACACAACAACTCTGTGAGGTAGGTGCTAGTGATATCCCCATTTGACAGATGAGGAAACCAAGTCACAGAGAGATTAAAATGACTTGCCCAAGGCCATCTAGCTAGTAAGTGAGGCAGGATTTAAACTTGGGTCTGTCCTGACTCCATCCTTCTCTACCTACTGTATCACCTTTCTTGCCTCACTCTTTAAGTAAGTCAGTTAAAAATCAACAAGCATTTTTTTTTTGCAGGTTAATGAGGGTTAAGTAACTTGCCCAGGGTCACACAGCTAGTACGTGTCAAGTGTCTCAGGACCTCCTGAATCCAGGGCCAGTGCCCCTCAATAAGCATTTCTTAAACCTTTATTGTATACCTGGTACTGTGATAATACTGGGGATTCATAGATAGACAAAAATTGTTTCTGCCTAAAAGGAGCTCATAGTTTAATCATAATATGAAGAAAAACAAATATATCAGTAGACACAGTGTAGAATTCTCCCTCCAGTTCATGACTCCTGACCATATCAGGTAGCCACCCCTTTTTCCAGCAGGCAAGCCCAAACCCTAAGAATTCATCAGGCTCCTCTCAGAGGCATCTTTGCTTCAAGTCTCCCTCTCCAGTTTAGAAATGAATGCTTTTTCCTTAGACTTTTTCCCCCTTCATTCCTCCCCCCCAAAGAAGCTTTTTGGAGTGAGACCTGGAGTGAGCCCTAACCAGATGGGTATAATCTGGAAATGGAGGAAAAAAAAGAGGGAACAATCCCAGACCTTCATTCTTTCTTTTGGAAAGGCACAACTGCAGACCTTTCTTCTCTGCAGGGTCCCATAACAGCTGTCAGATCATATTTGTGAGGACTGGGAGTTGGAAGGAATGGCACAGAGAGATGAGCAGAGCAGAAGATGGTCATCTAAGGGCTGATCTTATTGAGATATTCCTCTCAATCACCAGCTGATGCCAGGGAGACCAGAGGGATGAGAAAACTAATCAAGAAAAAAAAATCTATTCAGTGACTGCCTCAGGCAACTTTTAAGTGGTGGTAGAGCTCTGCTACTCTTGGTGAAACATATAGCTACTGATGATAGGGGATGGGGTTGGGTGGTAGCTTTTAGCCTTGGAGAAACTGAGGGGGAATTGTGAAGTTTCCAGTCACCTCTCTGGAGGGGGTAGAGCGAAGAGGATCTATTTGATAGATCGATGTCCTTGGAGTCAGGATGATTTGGGTTCCAATTTTGCCTCAGATTTAGACTAAACATTTCACCTCTCTGACCCTCTGTTTCCTTATCTGCAAAATAACCAGAATAATACATGTACTACTTGCATCAATAAGTGCAGGGCCTTTTCCATCTTTATCTTTTTCATAGGGTTTCACCCTTCAGAAAGATGATCAGTTTACTATTCTATTCCATATTTGTGACTGAGAGTAGGGAAGGGAATAAAGAGGGCTCTTGGTGCAGCAGCATTTGTCCTTTGCTGTTGCTGTCACTGCAGCAAAGTCAAAGATGGGACAGATACTGAAGAGCTTCAGTGACTGAGGCCAAGACCCCAGAGGGGAAACTGTACTAAGACTCTGGGGTTGCTAGACAGACCAGGGACCAGATGTTATTGGGAAGCAGGACTAAACTGGAAGCTAGACTGAGAAACTGATACCAAACCCCTAATCTTCCCTTCACCCTTTTTTTTTCTCCTCCCAGTTGCTTTTAGAGCTAATTGGTTTAGGTATCAAATATACAGTTAACTCTTCCACATTGTGACTTTCCCCATTGCAGTTTCGAGATATCACAAGTTGGAATAAGAAATGAAATGGGAAGTTTGGAGTTTTGCAGAAGCCACAGATGTTACACGAAGGCCAGGAGATGACACAGAACAAAATTTAGAAACTCAGAATGCAGGATTGTTATTTATTTATTTATTCATTCATTCATTCATTCATTCATTCATTCATTCATTCATTTATTTATTTTTGGTGAGGCAATTGGGGTTAAGTGACTTGCCCAGGGTCACACAGCTAGTAAGTGTTAAGTGTTTGAGGCAGGATTTGAACTCAGGTCTTCCTGAATCCAGGGCCGGTGCTCTATCTACTTCACCACCTAGCTGCCCCTGTTATTATTTTTTTAAAGGCATTCCAGTAAACCCTACAAGAAAAGGCTAGGTCCTTATATGATTTCCTAAAGGGAAATGAAAGTGAAGAGTCTATTTCTACACATTAGAAGTGGCTTTTCCAGATCATAGAGACAGTGTGCCCTTCATCCCTCAGATATATAAGAGATAACTGTATAGTATCTTTCCTTATTTCATCCTATGAAGAATAAGAAAATACTTATTTCTCTACTTGGGAAGAGGTATGGGGGAGATGACTGGGGAAACAGTTTACCACTTTTAGGGACATTTTTGTATTTATTTTATTGTGTTTCTATAACCATATAGTCAATGAAAAGACATGCATCTGAGTCTTATGAATGAGGTTAGTCAATAGAGAGAAATTTTCCAGTCAAGCAGAGAATAGGCAGAGACATCTAAAAAATCACCATAACACTGCCAATTCATAGTGAGAGTCTATTTTCCTTTTTTCATACCCCTGGACTGTTTGAAACATATAGAATCAGGACCTGGAGCCATGACTCAAAAGCCCTATGAGCTTAGGCCTGTGCAAAAGGAAATAGTAGAGTCAAGAAGATCTAAGTTCAAATCCTGCCTCAGGCATTTGCTAACTTTGTGACCTTGGACAAGTCACTTGAAAGCTCTTTCAGTATCATTTCCTTCTACTGCAAAATGGTGATAACAACAGCCCCTATTTTCACAAGGTTGTTGTGAAGATCAAATGAGATGATGTAATAAAGTGCTTTTCAAATTTTAAAGCCCTATATAAATATTAGATGCCTTATGCTATGGGCCAGGCACTAGGGATACAGATGCAAAAATGAGACAACCTTTCGCTCTGTCTGAGTTATAGACATATGTCAATAATTATGCTTTCTCCCACACCATTATGGTTAGATAGCTTCATGAATTTAGGGATCTTTCTATTAAGGAAACCACGCCCAATACAGATTCTCACATCTTCTATAACTTATCAGTCAGTCAGTCAACATGTGTTTATTAAGCATTTACTGTCTGCCAAACATCATGCTAATGCATGGAATACAAATGATCTCTGCCTGCCCACAAAGAGCTTACATTCTTTTCTTCCTTCCTTTCTCTCTCTCTCTCTCCCTTTTAAAAATTTTTAAATTTTTAAATTTTAATTTTTTTTTATTATTATTTTTTTTTTTTTTGCGGAGCAATGAGGGTTAAGTGATTTGCCTAGGGTCACACAGCTTGTAAGTGTCAAGTGTCTGAGACTAGATTTGAACTCAGGTCCTCCCAAATCTAGGACTGGTGCTTTATCCACTGAACCACCTAGTTGCCCCCTAGAGCTTACATTCTAATGGGGAACAACAACTCCTAAAAAAGGAGCTAAAAAGGCAAGGTAGGCTAGGAGATGAAAGTACTGGAGAATATCTGGGATAACTGAGGTAGAGAGAACTTTCAGGATGAAGCAGTTACTGGGTCATAGGAGAGAATGTCGGAGAGAGACAGGAGTGCAGCCTGTCCCAGAGACTTGCTTGGGACCTAAGGTCAGACAGGCAGTGGGTTTCAGAGGCAGGTTTTGAACCCAGAGCTTGCTGAATCCAACACTGGCTCTCTATCCACTATTCTATACTACCTATCATTATCGGTAGCAACACCAACCACCTAAAGAACGGTGAGAATCTAACCTAATCCAAGCAGGCTAAGAAGATGATGGAGTTGGGAAAGTGACTGAGGGGGATGCTGAAGATTCATACAACAGTGAAACCCCCAAAGGGATGAGTGTGGCGAGGGAGGGTCATCATTACAGCCTCAGCCTCTGAGACTGAACCACTTATCTAAATTCCCCGATGGAACAAAATCCAATCCATGAAAAAATATTAGATTTTTTAATCAAAAAAGCAAACTATGTTGCATAAAGAAGTTCCTGGCTGTATGGGGCTAATTGGCTTCTTTCTGTCAGAGAATGTTAAACCTTACAGGAACCGGGAGACACAGACCAAAGGATAGATCCTGGGTAAAGTCTCCCCCAAGTCACAAACTCTGCCCTTTTGCCTACTACTTCCCCACATCTAGTCCATTAATTATACCTAATTCTAGCAGCTGACTGAATTCTCTCTGGAGACAGAAGTCCTGGCTAGAAGATGGAGATTTATTTTTCTTTACTTATTTAAGCCACATCCTACATTCATCTGTGTGTAAAATGGGGGTAGAGGAAGGCTGATGGCTGATTAACAAACTAGTGACCCAAAGAGAAAGGGGATGGAAAGATGTTAGAGCATGTGGCAGTGGGCAAAGGTACAGGATTTTAAAAAATCACTCTCTCTGTGCCTCAGTTTCTTAACAGTCCTTAGTGATGGGGACCATAGCATGATTACCAACCAGAATCCTTTGAGTGTGTATGTTCCTTAGAAAGGACCCCAGCATGGGACCCTCTGGAAGGGGACAGAGGACAGTTTCAGTTTTGGGGGGAAATTCCCCAGTTTAGAAGAAAAAGGAGGGAATCATTAACATCCTTATAAAGTATAGGTAGAGGGAGCACCTAGGGGGCACAGTGGATAAAGCACCAGCCCTGGATTCAGGAGGACCTAAGTTCAAATCTGACCTCAGACACTTGACACTTACTAGCTGTGTGACCCTGGACAAGTCACTTAACCCTCATTGCCCAGCAAGAATAAAAATAAAATAAAAAATAAAGTATAGGTAGAAATTTATCAGGTATAAAGTGAAAAAGGAGGATTGACATTTTGTATGTGGGACTTAACTTCAATGCAAATAATGTATAAACCAAATTCTGGTGACTCAAAAAGAGTCTGTTACTGAAGGGATGAGAAAAGCAGGTGGCCATTTTTTTGGGGGGGCAGTGAGGGTTAAGTGACTTGCCCAGGGTCACACAGCTAGTAAATGCCAAGTGTCTGAGGCTAATCTGAACTCAGGTCCTCCTGAATCCAGGCCCGGTGCTTTGTCCACTGTGCCACCTAGCTGCCCCACAGGTGGCTAATTTTTTTTTACTGTCTCCTCTCCCATTCTCCCCTCCCTTCATTCACCCTTCCCTCCTTATCCTCTTCCCCATCTACTTTTCTGTAGGGTTAAATAAATTACTCCTCCCAATTGGGTGTGTATGTTATTCCCTCCTTGAGCCCACTCTGATGAGGTTAAGGTCTTTGAGCTAATTTTGTTTTCTTAAATTATTCTTCCTCCGTCCCTCCTCAACTCTCCCTATAAAATCAAGCAATTCAATATATGTCATACATGTGCTGTTATGCAGAACATCTTCACCTTCTTTGAAAGTGTTTTACTTTTTACAGCTCCCTCCCCCAAATTTCCCTTCCATCCTCCCCTCTTCTCCCACCCCCCTTATCTCCTCCCCCCCCTTTTCCACAGGGCAAAAATATATTACCATACCCACTTGAGTATCTATGTTATTCCCTCTTTGAGCCACTTCTGATGATAGTAAGGTTCACTCACTGCCCTATCCCTTCCCCCTCTTCCCCTCCCCTCCATAAGCTTTTTTCTTGTTTCCTTCATGTGAGCTACCTCTCCCCATTCCACCTCTCCCCTTCCCCCTCCCCCAGTCTATTCCTCTTACCCCTCAATCCTATTTTAAAGATGTCATAATGGGTTAGCTAGGTGGAATAGTGGACAAAGCACCAGCCCTGGACCCAGGAGGCCCCGAGCCCAAATCCAGTCCCAGATATAAGACACCCCACCATGTTTTCCCCACAAAAAACAAGGATAAACAAAAAATGAATGCTTTACAGCTATCATCCCTTCATATACAGTTCAGACCTGTGTCCTCTGTGTATTCCTTACTGAGAAAGTTCTTATGAGTTGGAAGTATTATCTTCTCATGTAAGAATGTAAACAGTTTAACCTTTTAATGTCCATCATGGTTTCTTTTTCCTGTTTACCTTTCTATGTTTCTCCAGAGTCTTGTATTTGAAAGTCAAATTTTCTATTCAGTTCAGGTCTTTTCATCACAAATGCCTGAAATTCTTCTTTTTCATTGAAGTCCCATTTTTCCTCTGAAAGATTATACTCAGTTTTGCTGGGTACATGATTCTTGGCTGTAGTACCAGTTCCTTTGCCCTCTGGAATATAATATTCCATGACCTTTGGTCCTTTAATGTAGATGCTTCTAGATCTTGTTTTATCCTTATTGGAGCTCTGCAGTGTTTGAATTCCTTTTTTCTAGCTGCTTGCAATATTTTCTCTTTGACCTGGGAGCTCTGGAATTTGGCTATAATATTCCTGGAGGTTTTCCTTTTGTGATCTCTTTCAGGAGGTGATCAGTGGATTCTTTCAATTTCTATTTTATCTTCTGCTTCTAGAATATCAGGGAAATTTTCCCTTACAATTTCTTGGAAGATGATGTCTAGGCTCTTATTTTGGTCCTGGTTTCCAGGTAGTCCAATGATTTTCAAATTATCTCTCCTAGATTTATTTTCTAGGTCAGCTATTTTTCCAAGGAGATATTTCACATTGCCCTCTATTTTTTTATTCAATTGCATTTGCTTTACTGTGTCTTGATTTCTCATAAGTTCACTAGCTTCCATTTGTTCAATCCTGATTCTTAAGTGTGATGAAATAATGGGATTTAGCAGATACTCAAGGACCCACCTGGAGATTAATCTAGACTTATTGAATCAAGTGAGAGTGATTGACTGCTGATTAGCCTACTTCAAGTTAATTGGATTGTAATCACACCTGGCTATCCCTTAAATGGATTTGGATGACACCAACCAATCAGCTTGAAGCAGTGTGTAAGGCCTGCCTCTGTTCCAGACCTATAAAAAGCTTCCACAATCAGCTTGCTAGGGAGTTCCTGATAAAAGCAGGCTGGTAGGAGTTCCTGATTAAAGCAGGCTCATGGAGGAGGACTTCAGGAAGAACCCAACCAGGCTGGAACTCTAGGCTAGGTAGGACTTCTTTTTCATAACCTTCTGAACTCTCTGTAAATATCTGTATGCTTTAATAAATGTTTAATGCCCAAGGACTGGTGCTAAAACTTCTAATTTAAGGTGACCACAATTTAGATTTTAAACATCACATAAGCAATTATTTTCTCCAGTATCTCCTTTTCCATTTGACTTTTCAAGCTGTTGACTTTTTTCTCATGACTTTCCTGCATCCTTCTCATTTCTCTTTCCATTCTTTCCTCTACTTCTCTAAATATTCCTTCTATTTCTCCTACTTTCTCTTCAAATTCCTTTCTGAGAGCTTCCATGGCCTGAGACCAGTTCATATTTTTCTTGGAAGCTTTGGATTTAGGGGCCTTGAGGTTGTTATCTTCTTCTGAGGGTGCACCTTGATCTTCCTTGTCACTGAAAAAACTTTCTATAATTCTAAACTTTCTTTGCTTGCTCATCTTACCCTCTTTTACTTGACTTTAACTCTCCACTGGGGGGCCCTGCTTCTAGGCTACACTACTGTCCCCAACTTCAGAGGGTCCAGGTGTTTTGGTTTGAGGGAGGGCAGGTTTTTTCTCACCTGCCCTGTTCTCTGGTCCAAAGATAACCTCAAGCCTACTTATTAACAACCAAACAGGAAAGCTTTCTCTGGTGTGGTTCTTACCTTCAACAAGCCTGTGCCCCTCCCACAACTGGACCTCCTGCAGCTCAGGATTTCTTCCTCTCTCCCCGGACAGCCAAATTCCTCCCTAGGTCCCACTGACACCCCTGTACTTTTCCCCCAGCCAGCTGTTCAGCCCTCTCACCCGACGGCAGGCCCAGTTCCAGAAGACACTGTTGCTGCAGCTGATTCAGAGGCTTGGGGGTTAAGTTCCTCTGGTGTGGCGTGCCTGGGGTCTCTGTTGGTGCTATTGTGGGGTTGGATTTTACTGGTAGCTCAGCACGGCCCCCTTCAATCTGTCTATGGCTGGAAAATAATCTCAGCAATATTTTTCTGTGTTTTTCTGCTCCAAGGGTTCTTTTATTGCTTTTCTTGGGGTAATTGTATCAGGAGCCCTGTGCGTTTAATGTCTTTCCTCCACCATCTTGGCTCAGCCTCTTCACGGGTGGCCAATTTTTAACCTGATTCTCCAAGGAAAGGGACAGATATGACCATGATGAGGTGCCATGGCAAAGGAAGGAAGGAAGGAAGAGAGAGGGTGAATTCCAGCTCTGCCATTAACTAGTGGTCTTAAGGAGGCACTTTGACATTGAAGAAAAATAACTAAATTTGGAGCCACAGAACCTGAAGTCAAACCCCAGCTTTGCCACTTACTAGCTGTGACACCTTGACAAGTCATCTGATTTCTCCAGGACTCGCTTTCCTCATTTGTAAAAATGGGGAGGTTGGACTAAGATCGTTCTAATATCCTTTCCAGCTCTACACCTATGATCCTGTCAGTTCTCTCTGGATCTCAATTTACCTGTAAAATGAGGGGAGTTGGACTCTTTCAACCTCCCTTTCCTCATCTGTCAATCAAGGGGTTGGACTAGCTGAATTCTGAGGTTCCATCGGACTCTGGATTGATGACCTTATGACTACATGTTCTTTAGGACTAATTCCAAATCTGATGTTCTATGAGCCCTGGACATACTCAAGGTCATATATCCAGATGTACACCGCCACCTGCTCACAGTTTCCTGGCCCTACCCCTTTCTTCTCTATAGTCAGTCTATGACAGGCTTCTCCCTCCTATATCCCAGACTCAGGTAATAACAACCACTTCTTCCCAGATCATCTCTCATTCCCTCGCCACCCCTTGCCGTCTCCACCCCATCAATAACACTCGGAAACAGACGCCTCCATGGGACTGGGATTTTCTGGAGTAAATTTTTGCCTCTCCTTGATGCATCCCTGCAGACTCCCCATAAATGCTGACATTTTTCCAAAGCTGGATGTTTTTGAAAAATACTTTAGATGAATGCCAGGCCAGGCCACACAAAATGTCACGGTGACTTCCAAAGAGACCTTCTAGGAGCTGGGGTGGGTAAAAATAGCCACCGCTCCAAGCACAAGAGAAGAGAGTAAAGATCACAGAGAGAGGAGTCTATTTGTTTTCAAAGTAATTATTTCTAAGTGGATCCAGGGAGGGAGGAGGAGTCTAGCCTGCCAGGCTGGGAAGCCAAGGGTTTTTTTTGCCCACCACCAGAACCAGGAGGCGGAGTAGGTAAGAGAACAAATAATGAATAGAAAAGTCAGAGGCTGAGACCTGAAATCCCAACCCAAACATAAATACTCTCTGATCTCTGGTAACTTATTCCACTGCTGTGAGCCTCTATTTTCCTAGTTGTGAAGTAAAAGGGCAAGGCAGCTGTGTACTGGAGAAGAAAGAGAGCTGGCACCCAGTCAAAAGGACCTGAGTTCAAATTTCCCTTGTGAAACACACCAGGTGTGGGATGCTGAGCAAGTCATGAAACTTATCTGAACTTCCATTTCCCATCCTGTCAAGATTAGCCACATAAGTGCTCTAATGCTACATAAACATGAGCTATAATTTCTTATTTACATAGTCATGATAATATCAATATAACAAAATACTTAGCATTTTTCAAAATGCTTTAAGGTTTATGAAGAGCTTTGCATATTTTAACTCTTGATCCTCTGAACAATCCTGCTATTTATCCCCATTTTACAGTTGAAGAAACTGAGACAGGTTAAATGACTTGGCTAGCATCACACAGAACGTATTTGAGATTGGGTTCGAACTCAGTTTTCCCTGAATCCAGGAGTACGGTTCTTGTCCCTGCACTATCTAGGTGGAGACAAGAATGGATTGTTAGAAGAGATATAAGCCCACAAAGATATTTGACAGGGGCCTAATCTCCAAACAAAATGCCATGTGGCTAGGAAAACTAGCATATTGTTTGCATGAGGGGTAGAAATATTTTGCAATTTCCTCACATTAAAATGAGTAGCCATTCATTGTAATGTATTTGATCACTGAGAATCCTTATCCCAGTGCCCACTCCTATTGATCAGTTGGGTACCCAGATCTTTTCTACATCTTCCTCTCTGGATGCTAAGGATATCACTGAGAAGTCAGTAGTGATCTTCTAATGTCATTGGTCTGAGCCCCATGGGTATGCTTCCCACCTGACCCCATCCCCAAGATTATCAATTAAGAAACATTTAGTCAGTCAAACTTAAGAAGTTTTTATAAAGGGCTCTTTTAACAAGGTGGCATGATGATAACATTTTATACAAAACACCTACCTCCCATAGAATTTTGTGGAACACTCTTCCACAATACATATAATGTGCAGGGTAAAATGGCTCAAGTTTAGAGAGTGTGTTCCTGGTAGTCCTTTTCTCCCATCTGTAGGAGCCTCAATAAAGTCCCCTTAGACATGGTAGAGTTTGGGGGGTTTGGGGGTTTTTTGTTTTGTTTTGTTTTTGTGAGGCAATTGGGCTTAAGTGACTTGCCCAGGATCACACAGCTAGTAAGTGTTAAGTGTCTGAAGCCAGATTTGTACTCAGGTCCTCCTGAATCCAGGACCAGTGCTCTATCCACTGCACCACCTAGCTGCCCCAATGGTAGAGTTATTTTGCTTGGCTCCTTGTGATACCATGAATTTCTGTTCAGTCTGTCCTTGGTTCCCGATTCTGACCCTTGCCTCAGCTGATTTGAGGTTTCATGGGAAGATAGATGGGAATTCCAAACCTTTCAAAATTTGAAAGATTCTCCTCAGACCAAAAGGAAGATTTAGGGTGGGAGAAGAGCATTTAAGGCAGAGTCCAAGCCAAATCTCCTTTTCCCCTTCTGCCTACCCCCTAAGAGGTTCTTCCCCTGGGGTATGCCGGAAAGCTACAGTTGCTGAAATTTGTGAACTTTTCATTCCAGCTAAGTCAATGTTTTTTATATAGTACCCAGAGGTCGTAACAAAATCTTCCAGGCTGTTAAAAGGAACTTCTTGTCTGCCATCATTTTATTCATTAAATGGCTTTTAAAGACTTTTCACATTTAGTCTACAGCTTATGATTGAAATTGATTGATTTGGCATCTTATCACTTACTTTCAGTGGCTGAGTGACTTGAGCAAATATCAATCATTCCCATCCCTACATATATTTTCAGACAGACAGAGAAAGATACACAGGCATATATATACATATATACATACACATATGTGTTTGTGTGTGTACACATATAAATCATATACATATACATCATATATACATATACATTCATATATACACACACACACACACACACACACATATATATATATATATATGAAACCCCTTTTCCAGGGTCTTAACCCATAAGGGGGTTTGGGAGGTATCTAGTCTCTACCATTAGGTCTAGCCCCTAAAGATGCTATTTCTCCTACTCTGGAGGTGCCTTCAACCCAAGGTCCATTTAACCACTTAACAGTCAGACTAGATTTTTTTTTTTTTTAGTGAGGCAATTGGGGTTAAGTGACTTGCCCAGGGTCACACAGCTAGTAAGTGTTAAGTGTCTGAGGCTGGATCCGAACTCAGGTACTCCTGAATCCAGGGCCAGTGCTCTATCCACTGTGCCACCTAGCTGCCCCTAGACTAGATTTTTAAAAGGAATATTTCCTTTAAATGTATAGCAAGAATAAACATATAAAGCCCAACAATACCTTTGGAGTGTGGGTGGTGAGAAACATGATCCCCACCCCTGATCTCCTCAGCTTCTAGAGAGAGTAAGGAGATTAAATTCACAGTTTGGCTCAGGTCCTATATAGCACAGTCCTGCCAAGTTCCTTGTCCAAAGTCCTTTCCTCCTAGTTTTGGGCATCCTGCATTCTCAGGGTTTCCCTTGCTGGGGCTAGCTGCACATTTGGCCTGGAAACCTGTCTCCAAAAGTCATCATGGTTCGAGTTTGGGCCCAGGAGGGATTCCATCACCTGCGCCCAGAAGTGAAAAGGACAAATGAAATAGACCAAAACCCACCCAAACCCCAACTTCATATTTTTTTGTAGCCTGAAAGGGGTGGATAAAGGGAAGTAGTCCATGCCCCAATCCATTCAGTTCATGGCACCCATGATAACTGGACCTTCACTGTTTCTGGATGCTGGAGGTAAGAGAATGATCTCATAGCTTTAAAAACCACTTCCCTTTTCAGCTATGCAGCCAATGGAAAGAAGATACCCACACCCACCTATGAGGTAGGGGAACAGAGAATGTCTTCTCCTAGAGAAGCAAATCTCTGGTATTTCTGATGTGGCTTCCTCCATCATAGGGGATCTGGCTGGGCATGTGCAAAGCCCCAGCACATGTGTATTTCAGAGGGGATAGTGTTAGGAGGTAGAAGTTTGCTAGAAGAGACAATTGTGTCTCTGCTTCAGTTTACTCTCTCTGGTAATTGTTGTCCCTGCACTCCCCTTGAAGTACTTCACAGGCCTGTGAAGCTATTCCTCTATAAGACTTCATCATTTCCCCCGCCCCCGCTGGGGGGGGGGGAAGGTTTTCACTCTATCATCATTCTCTCAGGATCTGCCCCCAAAGGGATAAGGGTACTAGTAGACCTCTCTCCCATTGCAACTATACCTTTGGTCAGATTATCCTGTGGGTCACCATCACTACAATACCACTCTCTATCCCTAACACACCCACTCACACAGATGACTTTACCCCTGTTCCTCCATACCAATTGTTGGTCTTGTTTGGGATTTTGTTTAGAAGCGAGAAGAGTGCAAAGTGTCAGTTGAAATGATCAAAGCAAAAAGAGCCATTGGGCATTTGGGAATAGGATCCCTCTCCATCACAGGACCAGAGCTCCAAACATTGAATTCAATGATACTTTAGAACAATTTCTTAGGCAGATAGAGGGCAGGTTCTGATCAATCTTTGCCTGGAATAGGTTCTCTTTACCCATGTAAATATTAACAAAATCATCACACACACACATATATACCTCCCATCCTGATAGAAGCTTATGAGAGATATATTTTTGGATAGATTGCAGAAGGCCAAGGGAGATGGACTTCTCTGATGTTCAATGGGGAAGTGAAATCTTGTCTTCAGGCCTTCCAAATCCACCACTCAGACAGGACATCTCCCAGAATTTCTTTGAACAACAGGACCCCAACAGAGAAGACTTTCTCTTTTAAATGGGTTTGACAGCAGGTCTCCTTAAGATTTTTTAACAAGTTTTACTCCCCTTTCCAATCAGATTACCTTCAAAATGGGATAATGTTTTTTCCCATTTCAAAACAGGTTGGTTCCCCGACCCCCACACCCCCATAAGAAATGAGGATGCTGCAGCTGAATCTGTATTCTTAAAAATATGTTATCCGGATTATCTTCCTAGAGATTTAAAAAATCAATCTCTTGAACGAGCTATGGCAGAGCTGCTGATTTTACAGTGAAACTCTAAAATGAAAAAAAAAAAAACAGACCATTTGCCACAGGCTGTACTTCAGTTCCTTTCTAGACTCTCCAACAGCTTCTAATATGCTTGGGGAAAAATAATCAGTCTCCTCTTTTTCTTTAAGCATAAGAGCAGAATCCGGGATCCATCCCACTCACGTCCATCAAGGCTTGCCAGTGGGCCCTGAGGGAATTGGGAGTCCAAGGCTGTTGCCACAAACAGTATTTGGGGGGGGGGAAGACGAATCCCACCTGTTCCCCCTATAAAGCAGAATCCTGCACTCTCTCTGATATATGACTGATAGGAATGTGTTGATCCTTGTTTGTGTAAGAATAATAATAACTTGAGATATAGAATATCTTGCAGATGAAGGGCCAGCCTTGGTGTTAGGAAGCCCTAGATTCCAGTTAATGAGCAAATATGCATTTATTAATACGAGTCAGGTGCCATGCTGGGAATTGGGGACACAAGACAAATAAAACACTGCTAGTCTTCAGGGAGCTTACATTCTTTGAGGGGAAAGTAGTTGTACATAGATAATGACAATTTGGGGGAACTTATCAGCTGACTCAAACTAGCTGTGTAGAGAATCTTCCTTTTGCTCTCAGACAACTCTGTACATATTATTGTTGTTGAGTTGTTTTTCAGTCATGTCTGACTCTTCCTGACCCCATTTGCAGTTTTCTTGGCAAAAATACTAGCGTGCCTTGCCATTTCTTTCTCCGACTCATTTGACATATGAGGAAACTGAGGCTAACAGGATTGTAACTTGTCCAGGGTCACGTAGCTAGTAAGTGTCTGGGGCCAGATTTGAACCCAGGAAGATGAGTCTTCTTGACTTCAGGCCAGGCACTCTACCCACTGCACCACCTAGCTGCCCCTCTCTAAGATTAGTTAAGGGAAATTTGTGGATTTCTACCTGAGTTTCCACATTGGAAACTCTCTATGGGTCTGAGTAAAATGAAGAATAACAACAATAAAATTAACATACATAAAGCACTTAGTACAGCAATTTCCTCTCAGAAAACCTATGAGGTGGGTAGTAGACATATTTTTATCCCTATTTACAGAAGTTCGTGGGGTCGCATAGATAGTAAGTAGTAGAATTATAACTAGAATTCAGGACTTCTGGTATAAATTCTCAGTACAGACTTTTTTTTTCCCCACTGGCCTACACTGACTTCAATGATGCTAATTATTCACCAATCATGAGTCATGGGGTCTGAAACAGTTGGACTCATCCACCTGTATCCCTCTATCAACTAATCCCTGAGTTGTTTGACTGGGGCCAAGGAGGTTGTCTAAAGCCAGGGAAGAGAGAAAAACTAATTGGACCATACAGAGAACAGTCTCTGTGACCTTGCCCTCATTAGTACCTCTAGCCAGCTGAGGCCAGAACTATTAATTAAGGATACTAAAGTCTTAACTAATATGGCTGCCTATGGTAAGTACTTCACATATACTTGTCCAATTGAATGGAAATGTTTGTGGAACTAAATGGGAGAGCTCAGAAAGTCCACACCAAGTGGTATGAGATGTCCCTTCCTCCAGGGACAGGGGAATTCATTGCAATGAGGAAATTAGGGTCACTGGCTCCCAGAAACCTGGACAGAGACCTCCTTCCCTTCTGAACCACCAGAAATGACCAAGGTCTCTAATTACAATCAGATGAAAATGAATTCTCTTGGATAGGATCATAGAAACATAGATTTAGAGCTAAAAGAGAGCTTGGAAACCACTGAATCCAACCATTTAATTTTATGTATGAGGAAACTGAGGCACCAAGAGGTTAATTTATTCCCCAGAATCATGTGACTGGTATGTGGATTGGCAGAATTGGAACACAAGTCTTGCTGACTTCAAGGTCAGTGTTCAATCTGCTACATAGAAGGCTCTTCTTCTTTCCTTCCTCCCTACTCCACCCTTCTGGCTTCCCAACCATCATTATCAATCCATCTCCCTCATGTAACCTCTACTTTTTAAGCACTTGAGACAGAGAAAGGCAAGCTTGTCTTCTAGGCTGGAAAGTTGTCTGCAAATCTTGATTTCTATTCTAACCATGTTAACATATGTTACACACCTCAGTTCCACCTGTTCTTCATCTCTATATCAATACTACTCTTTCCCCCTCTCCAACACCTCCTCAGTGGAGAAGCCTGGTGAGACCTAGTTAGAACAGACTCCAATATTATTGAGGAATTGGGTAGGGTTGGGGGGAGGAAACAGAAAAGGGGAATATGGTATAGGATTACAGAGCCACCATTGAAGATCTGAAAGGGACCTTGGAGAGCACCTGCTCCAACCTCCTCATTTCAGAGATGGGGAAACTGAGGCCTGTAATGCTAAGTAGCTTGCCCAAGGTGAAGGAAGAGGAAAGAGGAAGAGAAATGGGTAGAGTCACTAGAGCAGAAGAGCTAGACTAGTGGTACAAAAGAATAGACATTTGTTTTCTCTGGGTATTTTAACTCACAACAGAAGGCTAAGTGACTTATCTGGAGACACCCAAGAACACAAGGAAAGGTGGTGGGGGGAAGGAACCAAGTTTTAGAATAAAAGTCAAGGGCAGAGACAGGAGAGGGAGTAGAGGGGGGCAGTAAGAGGGAGTAGAGGGAGCCCAGTAAGAATTAAGAGGAGGGCAGAGTGTACAAGGTCCATTTATCTCCCTAGGCAGGCCAGGGATAAGTCAAAATCCCAGCCCCATAGATTTAGATCTGGAAGTGACTTCAGATGTTAGCTCGTCCAATTCCCTCATCTTACAGATAAAGAAGCTGAGGCAAAGGCAGACAAAGTGCCTGTCCAAGGTCACACAGATAATAAGTAGCCAAGCTGGAGTGTGAGACCTGGTCCTCTTACGTCAAATCCACAGCTTTCTCAGAACCATTCATCTGAAAGGAGCTTTTGGGACCAAGATAGCAGGAAGGAGCCCCGGAGGGTGCTGCGCCAAAGTCTCTTTTCTTGAGGACCAAAAAGAGGGAGAAAAAATATGTAAAATGTCACTTTCTAAAGCAATTCAAAATTTGCAAATTTCTTCCCTTTCATTCATTATCTTATCTGATCCTCACAACAATCCTGTGACTGGGGTTGTATTGTTAATTCCATTTTACCAAGGAGGATACTGAGGATGAGGGATGTCAGTTGGATTATCAACACTCACACAGCTGGTTATATCAGAGATAAACAGATAGAGACAGACAGACAGATAGACAGATAGATAACTTAATAAGCAGCAGGAATTGGGCTAAGCACTTGGAATATAATTATAAATATGCAAGAGAGGTCCTGACCTCAGGGAGCTTACATTCTAATGCAAAAGATAACATATAATGGGAAGATGAAAAGGGAAGGAAGAGGCGACATGGCATGGAAATGGTGGGAAAGGAGCATGGAGGTCTGATTCTGGGCACGATAAGGTCAAAGCTTACCTCTCAGAGCTAATCAGAGATCAGAGTTGAACCCCAATCTTTCTGATTCCAAGCCCAGCATCATATCCATGGTGCCATGCTACCTTTCCAAAATGAGGAGAAAAAGAAAAGGGCATACAGCAGTCCATAATTAGTCAATAAGCATTTATTAAATGCCTACTATGTGGAGGCAGCTAGGTGGCGCAGTGGATAGAGTACCGGCCCTGGATTCAGGAGGACCTGAGTTCAAATCCGGCCTCAGACATTTAACATTTACTAGCTTTGTGACACTGGGCAACTCACTTAACCCCAATTGCCTCACCAAAAAAATGCCTACTATGTGTCAGACACTGTGCTAAGCACTGGAGATAAAAAGGAAGGCAAAAGGTAGTTTTGCTCTTAAGGAACTGACAGGACAGTGGGGGAGAAAACATGCCAACAACCAGGTCAAAACAAACCATGCACAGGATAAATTGGAGATTATATAAATGATAATAAATTATGTGATTTGGAAATTATATAAATTTGACAGAGAGAAAGCACTAGAATTAGGACAGATCCTATATAAAAAGGAAGGTGGGCAAGAGAACACAGAAAGAGGAACAGAGAAAAAGAGGAAGGAGAGAAAAAAGAAGAGGACAAGCAAAAAAAGAGGACAAGATGAAAGAAAAAGAAATAGGAAGAAAGAAATGAAGACAAAGTGAGGAGAAAGGGAAAGAAAGGGTAGAAGATGAGGAGGGAGAATGGGGGAATTTGTTCCTGGTGGTAGAGAATTCGATATAAATCAGGGTGTCTTCTATTCTCTGCCCCCACTTCCACACATTTTGTAATTCTCTTAAAACCTCCCCCACTGGAAAGAGCCAGTCCTCTCCCAGTGAAAGGAATAGTTTTTGCTTAGGCTCTGGAGCTCAGCTTTCTGATGAAAGACATTTGTTATCTGCCAGATATTTACCAGATAAATGCACACCCAGGGGTCCTGTCTCAGCTCCTCATATCACAGCACATGATTTCCCTGACACAGTGGTGGAAGCTAAGATTATTGTGCTGCCTGGAAGGTGGACATGATGGAGAGAATGCTCTTAAAAGGTGGATGGGTCTGCAGTCCTAGCTCCCCCAAAGAACACCTAGTACACTTTGACTGTCAAATTTCTTCTGGCCAAGAATGCGTGGCCCTAGGATGGCAGAAGGTGTCATTTGGAGTCCACAGGCTGATACCAGGAGTCAGCTATCTCCAAAGTCATCTGTCCCAGATGCTGGACAGTGCTTCTCTATGCATTTGAGGCCCCCTATTGTCCTTA